>NC_069387.1:17388750-18829375 GCF_027475565.1 Acinonyx jubatus | reverse complement strand
TGAAGACATTGAAACATCAAAGCCTAGAGCAATCAGAATCATGGTCACTCTGTTAAAGTTATAAAGGGTTTTGATCGGCCCTGTTTAACATGAGGGCATTGACAGAGCAAAACCACAGTCCTACAGCTCTCAGAAACAGAAATGTGTGGCTTGGGTAATACACAGATAGAACAACTGGCATTTTTATCAATGTACTTACTAACCAAAAGACCCTTCAAGGGTGCTGGGCCCCTCCTCAGTTCTAGAGAATGACATTAGTCAGTCATGGTAAGTTCCACTATTCTTTCCGGTGGTTGGTTCATGAAAAGTCAGGCCACAGAGTTCTGGCCAATGAGGCGTGAGAGAAGTGTCTTGGGAGCCTCATGGAAAAATTTTTCTCATTCTTTTTCTCTGTTTTTCATATAGAATGTTTCACAAATTTGGAGGGTCCATGCTAATCTCTGCATCATTCCAGTTTTAGCATACACATTGCTGAAGCAAGCCTAGTTTTTCTCACTCTTAACAAGGGTCCATGAAAGGGGCTTCTTTCTAATATTCTTAGATATGTGTCAAGCTGTGATGCCTGGAGCTAGTATAGCCCTATTGTGACCAGGAGGTGACAAGCCTGAGGAGAATAGCCAACGTAGTGAAAATGGCAGAAGAGAAAGGTAGAAAGATCAGGATCCCTGGTGGCAATGTTAAGCCACTGAATTAATTCGCCCTACAAGGGCCCCATCTCTAGACTTCTTTTTTTTTTTTTTTTTTACTGCTTTTTTTATATAAGACAACAAATGAAGTTCCTATCCTTATGTGTTTTATCCTCAACAACCTGCAGCTGAATGCATCCTGAGAGAAACAGCTGATGACCAGATTTAAAGACCAGCTTTTCTAGCATTACAGGTTACCCTGACCTCATACTTTACTGTGATTCTGGGGCCACTGTTAAAATATGTTGTAAATCTGCTACCGACTTTTAAAAATGAAAATGCCCAGACAAATAAGCAATCATTATCAAGTGCAGACTTCTTTATACAACAGAGGTTTATTTTTTTTAAATAAGCTCACTTGAATATTTGATTCCGTTACTATTACCTCTCCAAAATGCCCCCCAGCGTTTACAGCTTCCAGATTCCAGACTCTACCTACTCCCATGACTGATGAAAGAGGATTTCTTAGCACTCTTGCTTTGTGCAGAACATGAGCTGAAGACATTTCCACGTCAACTTTCCTCTTGAAATATGTTCCAGGAAGAATGTGGCAAGTTTCTTGGGTTATTCTCATTTGCATAGACTTAAGACCAACTTCAGAAGAGTGCATTTAATAATCCAAACTTATTTATGACTGCAAGAATAACGGCAATGAGAATAATGACTCGGATTTTAGTGACCATGTACCGAAATCTTGTAACGTGCGGGGGATTCCAGGACGGAAGTATAATGTAATGATTGAGAACAAGGGCTTTGGTCTCAAGCAGATGTGGTTTGTGGCCTTGAAAGGTATTTGGGCATTTTCTGGGCAAAATAGCAGTACATGTTCCTATTTTCATTCCAAGGGTCAACGTCGGAGTCCTCAGGAAGGCAAGCACCCGGGGGCTTCTTTCCTTTCGCTCTGAGCTTCTACGTGGAGGAACGTGTATTAGCGGAAAGCTTCTTGCCCCACACCCTATTTCTCTCTAAGTGACTGATTTGCCTGAACTTGAGATAAAAAGTAGGTCACGGTTGACTCAGCCTCTTCCATCCTTCTTTTGGTTGGCGATCTGCCCCCCAAATTTAATGGGGCCCGTGGCAGACCAGCAGGACCTGTCACGGTGGATCAGCCTGTATGATTCAGCCTAGATTTTGTTAGTAATCAAGCTGACATCTTTATCTCCGCATATCTGACTTCTGGGTCGCTCTTGAAAGACGATCTGAACTCCTAGAAGCAGGGAGCTGCTATACGAGAGGCTCTGTGAAACACCATTTGGCCCTGCTGCTTTGTCCCACACTGCATGGTGGAGGGAGGGGCATAAATCTTAACCGTGTACAAAATCCCTTGTTCCAGTCTCGTTCAGCCAAAAGCTCTCATACGTACTGACACCTAGAAGCCCTGCTTTTCTGTTCACTAGGCGGGCTCAGAAAAAGGAATGGCCACCGTCTCTGGCAACCTCTTCAAATGCCTACCAGGTAGGGAGCTTCTCATGCCTCTTCGAAATGGAGTGACATTGACCTGTGGAAGCCAGGCTAAGTTCTCCAAAGTCCTCATGGCACCAAGTGCAGCTGGTTCTGCCAGTTTTCCTAAAACAGGCGTAGGGTTGTTCCATGGAACCCGCCACAAGTGGCGACATCAGAGCACTGACCTCCGTAACTGTAACAGCAGGGACATTCCCAAGTGGGCAAAAAGGGGAAAATACATAAAAGGACGATTAATGAACGCATATGAAACACGCTAGTCATATCCGCAAATACTAGGGGCAGACATTTATCTGCTCTGCAGGTTAAGAACTAGAATCGGGGCAAGTTAGGTTATTGTTAATGTGAGCCCAGTTTGATTCATGGGGTGGTGAGGAGAGAGGAAAAATGGATTGTAGTAAAAATTGTCATGCTGAAGTTTTGGTGTCCTAATTCTGTGTATGCATTCGATTTGGGAACCTTATTATGAGTTTTTGTGCTTAGATTTGAACAACATGTTGATTTTCTTCCTATTACTGTAGTGTACTTCAAATGATAGCCCTAGAGCATCAGGGACTGTGCCTCTGGCCTGCGGCCGAGTCTCGTAGAAGGAATTGTTTGGATCCTGGGCCTTGAGGATGGTTCTGACCCAGTTCCTGGGGCTCAGGCTGCCATGCTTTTTGTACAGGAAGCCAGGTCTCCCAAGCATGCCTGTCATCACAGCCACCAACACGGGTGCCATTATACCTGCCATCATGCACCACCATCAGCAGGAGGGAGGGCGGTTATGAGCGAAGGTCCAAGAGACTTCCAACCTGGAGGAGGGAGACGAGCTTGAACCAGCATATCCAGCAGCGCGGTAGGTGTATGGGGGTACAAGCAGGAGGTCAGGTACGGTAAAGACGTGTCTCAGAAAAAAGAATGAGTCTATGGTCCCGGAATAACTGATACATGTACATCCGTTCACATGTATGTATTTGGATGATAAATTGTAGGGCAACCCTAGTCTGGGAAAGGGTGATTTATTCCCCCTGAAACTTGGAAAAAAAACCATCAGTGGCATCTTAGGGGTGAAGCTTATTAGTGTACAAGTAACTATTTGTGAGTTACCTGCAGTCTGGGCCTGTGGCTTGCCTTCTGCGCCAGACATTGATGTGTGTGTGTGTGAGTGTGTGTGAGAGAGATGGAGAGACAGCATGAAAATTCAATGAATATGCAAATTGAATAAGGCCATCAATTAGCTAAATTGCTAAAATAACTAAAACTGTTACATAACTAAAGTAATTTTCTTTTTTAAAAAACCATTCTGAATGGCAGTAGGCTTTGTCAGGAGTTTTCAGGTACACTAACAGGAAAAAAAAAAGTGATTTTCCAAATAACCTTGAAAGACAATTGGTCTTTAAAAAAAGCCCTTGGGTCCTCAGTGTCCTCATTCACTACAGGATAATGACATGGGGATTCATTTGTTGAAAACCTCCAAGAAGCTTCTGGGAAAAAGATGCACTATAAGCGCAAAGTCGTGGTGCTCTGACCCCAATACAGAAGGAACCTGAGGGAGGAAGGAAGTGCAAGACTCATCTGCAGATTGTAGGTGGGTTGGGAGATGAGGCTTACAAGAACAGAAAGCGGCTATGTTTGTAGCTTTCTGTGAACTGATCTCTAATAATGAAAAGCCCACACATTTGAGGGTTTTAAGTTAGTCATAGTGACAATTAGTTGATTCAGGCTCAGAGACAAGGAGATTGGTAACAAGGACGCTGTCCCCTTACCTGAAGCATCTACTGAGAGACTCTGACCTTCTTGCATAGGACAGGCCTTGGGCCCACGTGTGCAGGTGGACCGTTCATTTTGTGTGGTTTTAGCAGCGCCTGAAGACTGCTAAGTCTTTCAAGGAGTTCTTTCATGAGAGAAGAATTTCACACTATACAGGAGCAGGCGATTGAACCAAAATACAATTAGCTAGTAGATAAGCCAGCATTCTAATTCAGAGGATCGCAAATGATTGTAAAATGGGCACACCCAATTTTAAAGTGAATAGGTTTTAATTAGTTCAAAGCAGAAGAATGCAAAGGTACTGAAAAAAATCTAAGAAAGAGGATCTTGACAAAAGGAAGTAGAAGTTTTACTTTACAATTTTGCTTAGAACTAGCTCTGTTTGTTGTTTTTCCAAAGTATTGCCTCCAACTATTCCGGAAAAGATAATGTGGCAAATGAAGACAGTCATTCGTAACACTGTGTTTTATTGAGCAAAAGTATTTTTAACTAAAGTATTAATGGCTTACTAAAGCATTGTGTCTTAAACTTTAAGGGGGAGCTGGGTATAAGTGCCTTGCATGAACTGCTATAGATGATGTTTCTTTATTTGCTCTAAGGGGCTTCAATTGCATTCAGCTAATATTACTACCAACTCACAAGGATACTGACAATTTCTTTTTCTTTTTTCTTAAAGTTTATTTATTTATTTTGAGAGAGACTGTGCATGAGTAGGGGAGGGGCAGAGAGAGAGGGAGAGAGAATCCCAGGCAGGCTCCATGCTGTCAGCACAGAGCCTAACTTGGGGCTCCGTCCCACGAATTGTGAGATTGTGACCTGAGCTGAAATAAAGAGTCAGTTGCTCAACCAACTGAACCACCCAGGCACCCCTCTATTTCTTTGGAGTGTATAACTCTTTTTGACAAAGAGAGATATGTGACTCCGAATTTTGTATGAAAGAGCAGCATAGATTTAGGGAAATTATAGAAAATTTTAAAAATTAAAATCCAAATTTTGTTGAAAAGATGTCTAGCTTTATTAAGATGTGCGTTTTCTTTTTTAGAAAGAAACTATAACTAATAAAATATAAATGGATTTTTCTCGAGGGAAGGAGTTGCAAATTCTAAAAATTTTATTTCTGCAGTTAATTTCTTACCTCAAATTATTATTACACACTTGGCCATGGAGGCTTTGCATTCCGATCAATGAGGATTTACTTTCCTCTGAGAATAGCTAACACACTTCACTGCCCCAGTAACCTTCCCACGACATTCTCCTACACAAAATATTGTAGATAAAAAGAGCTTCAACTGAATGAAGCCCATCTGTAGCTCATTCACAACTAAAAATGAGGAGATTAACATGTTCCTTATTCATGAAACAAGGGAAAAGGCAAAACCAGAAACTTGTGTGTTCAGTATAAGGTCCCTTTTCTTATTTTCAATTCCATTTCTTTAAAAAAAAATTTTTTTTTTTTAGCATTTATTCATTTTTGAGAGACAGAGAGAAACAGAACATGAGCGGGGGAGGAGCAGAGAGAGAGGGAGACACAGAATCCAAAGCAGGCTTCCAGGCTCAGAGCCGTCAACACAGAGCCCGACGTGGGGCTCGAACTCAAGAGCTGTGAGATCATGACCTGAGCCAAAGTCAGATGCTCAACCCACTGAGCCACCCAGGTGCCCCCTCAGTTCCATTTGTATAGATAGAACACGAATAATTTCCTTACATATACCTTTTAAAACAATCCACTATAAATATAAGTTAGCATCTTTTTCTCTGTTTGTACTGGTAAGCCTGGAGAAAGACAGTAAAGATGACTTCTAGCTTTTGTATCTGAACAGAGTTTGCAAGACAATTCAGGGAATATGCTTGACGTGCACCCAGAAATTTTTTCCCTGGCTTGCTAGCCCAGGCGGGGATGCCCACAGGTGGGGCAGAGCCTGGCTCACTGCTCACCAAACTCATTTCTTCTTCTTGGGAAAATAGGAATGTGCAGAAGCCAATAAATGGTGGTTGGAACCCACATGGGGTTATTTAAACTACTTGTAATTAAATAAAATTTAAAAATCAATTCTTTAGTTGTACTAGCCAGATTTCCAGTGCTCCAGAGCCACACATGGCGGATGTCTACCATTTTGTACGGTGAGGAAACAGAATATTTGTATCATTGCAGAAACTACTGGGCAATACTGAACTAGGTTCCATTTCAGTCTCTTTTCTAGTTATTGAGCTCTAGTCAATGAAATGTGAGAAGTGATGTGTACCTGACCTTCAAAACTCCTAATCGATTTATTCACTGTCTTTCCCCTCTATGGCAAATTCAGTGTCATGTATTGCAAACAGAAGAACCACAATTATTAAGAGCCTTATTGAGTGACAAAGGTCAATAAGCCCTCACAGATGACCTTGGCTCAGTGTTCAGCAAACATTAGATTAAGGGAATGGTCTTTCACCTCTTATTTCAGGTGGCCTCTAAGCAGGTGTCAAGTTGAGTGAAACACGGGGTTGGGGGGACAAAGAAAAAAAATCAGGAATATTACCTCCAGGAAGAAATTTGCGAATGTTTCTACTCAAAAATAGATGAAAAAGTCGAGTACATTTTTAGAAAACTGTATTGTCAAGAAATGAGCAGTCTGAGCTAAAAACTGAGTTTCAAACACCCTTGAAATTTCCGACTTGCACCCGCAGAAAGTTACGTGTCCCCTGTTGGGGTCTTGTCCCAAATCCTAATTTCATCTGTGACACTGGTGGATAAAGGACCAGGGGGACCCTCCCAGAGGGCAGGCCAGAGCCACAGGAAGCATCAGATGAGTGAGTTCCTTTCCGAAAATAAGAACGAGAGTCTAATCAAGAAACTTCCCCCACTGCGACCACAGGGCCATCTCACACTGCCTGGCTGGCAGGATTCCATCTTTGTGACAGGCCAGCCACTGCTGTGCATCTCCCACGTTTTCCCTTTACAAACGGGACTGCCCTTCGATGGCGTCCTAGCCTAGAGGCACTATTGAATGTTGAATGTTGCACGAGTGCTGGGGAGGAGGGGGATGCAGAGGCAGATAGCGTGCTTTTTAGGTCATAGGTCACCAGATAACAGAGAGTCACTTCCAGAGCCAATTGAAAGGCCGAAGAGTTGCCTGGAAATCCTGGAATTTAAGCTGGACTGAGTAATTGCATGGGATTTGTATAGTCTCCCTGCAAAATTCCGGCTTCCTTTAGTCCGATGTCCTCATTTTTATCAGTGGGGAGAATAGAGCACGTGGAGGATGGGTGTAAGACCACACGCCAGACTCAAAAGTAGAGTCGAGGTTGCTAGATGAAGAGTCCAGTACCCTTTCTGCAATTCTCTGTGTGGCCTTGTTCTAACCTCACCAGCAAAAGTGTCCAGTGTATCTGTATGGTATTGGCACTAAAGAAAGTAACTTACAAACCGACGTGGTATTTTCCAAAAGCATTCATTCAAAAAAAACAAAACATCTCCACCTTAAGAGAAATTAATTACAAGTTGATATTTTAAGCATACGGAGAATATTTCATGTCAGTACAAATTACAATCCTTGATCATTTGAAAACCACATGGAAGTGATTTAAGGAATGTTTAATATCTGATTCTATAGTGTCAGGACCAATTCCTCCATTGGTCCTCTTCCAAGAAATACTTCCTATCATTTAGCTAAATCATCTTAATATTTGTGTTCTATATTTGTTCCCTTCTCTGACAACTTTCTTTGTACACAGTTAGGATCCGTAGTTAGAGATACTGTTGGTAAACTCATCGGACTCTATGGCTATTCTGTTCTGAGATACAGAAGATAAGAAATGACTCTGTCAATAGACATTTTAGACAAAGATTCGTAGAGTGAGAAGTCAGTTAGGAGTCATTTAGTCCATTCCACTCACTCTACAGATAAAGAAATTAGACAGTCACCAATAGAGCCTGCTACATAACCAGGGATCAATAAATGTTCGCTGAAAAATATGAATAAAGCTGCTTTTCACTCCCCATCACCTAACCTATTAATGAAAATGTCGCAGGAATGGGACTCCCAAACTGACACTCTTCCTGATGTCATGTCCATCCATATGATGTATTTGATCCATTAACTATAACAACTATTTTAACATATTTTTACTAGAGAAAGCTAGTCCATTACTGCTGCTCGCCGTGTCTCATTGTGAATAATCCCTCTCACAATATCGTTCTGGCCCCTAGAATGTATAATTGCAATTCTCTTCTTTCACCGGAGTCTCCTCGGTCTGTTTTGTTGTACTTAGGGGCAAATGGCAGTGTGGCTTCCTCAAGTGGAAAATCAGAATTGGGTTTGTTACTCTCCTTCGCCAAGTTTTGCATATTCTGTCATTCTTTCATTTTTGTCAGTGTTTTCATCTCTCCTTACCCACCATGGATAACCTGAACCCAGGCCAGAAAAGTCAGGCCCTGTGGACCGTGAGAACTTGCCCTGAGAAATAGGTTCTTGTTTATTTACTGGTGGATGGATTCTTCTTGGTATATAGCTCCTAGTTTATATTAGTAACTCGTGTCACGATAATACTCTATGATAATTTTTGTATGTTATCCCTTGAGATGCATTGTCCTAATTAATAATGAATTCTGAAGTTTCTCCCTGTGGAAAAAGATGAATCTTCCTTGTGTTTTGTCAATTCTCATGTGCATTTCTAACTAGCTCCTGCTTCATATTGCCTTTCTTTATTAGGACTTGTATTATTCTCTCTCATCCAAATTAAATTCAGTTTATTTTATTCTCTGTGTTCTAGATCATCAGAGCCATATAAATCATGGAATTCATTTTTTTTTTAATTTTTTTTTAACGTGTATTTATTTTTGAGACAGAGACAGAGCATGAACGGGGAGGGGCAGAGAGAGAGGGAGACACAGAATCAGAAGCAGACTCCAGGCTCTGAGCCATCAGCCCAGAGCCCGACACGGGGCTCGAACTCACGGACCGCGAGATCATGACCTGAGCCAAAGTCGGCCGCCCAACCGACTGAGCCACCCAGGCGCCCCAAATCATGGAATTCTAAAGCACTTACAGAGTTTAGAATATTAACTGCTCTACTACAGGGATTCTTTTTATTATTTCCCTATCTCCTGGGGGTTCCAGATTTTGAAAGATTTTTGTCTAAAAACAATCCATTTGTTTTAGCAATCTTTAAACTCTCTTTCCAGCTTTTACTACCAATGACATATATATCGCTGCTCAGAACTTCTCATCAGCACAAGACAACCAGTGTTCCTGCACCAAGGTGATAAAATTCTTGCCAATGGGGGGTGGGGGTGGGGGGAGAGGAAACCAACCAAACAATAAAACTTAGTGTTTCCATAACCCCCCACAGTGTTATCTTGAGTGAGTGCA
Source organism: Acinonyx jubatus (assembly GCF_027475565.1). NCBI lineage: Eukaryota > Metazoa > Chordata > Mammalia > Carnivora > Felidae > Acinonyx > Acinonyx jubatus. The sequence goes on along the minus strand of NC_069387.1, from coordinate 18,820,125 downwards.
GGTTTTCCATTAGGCTGTTTGAAATGTTGAAAATAGCTCACAGAATACTTCTTTAGATAACCCTTCAAAATCAGGAAACCGTAGGCTGCGATTTACAGGCTTCATCCAATCCTTCCGTTTCACGAGTAAGCAAACGGAGACCAAAGTCGAACTTCCAGTAAGGGATGGGCCATATCCCAGTTTTCTTTTGATTCAAAATTCCTGTGGTTTCCGGTATGGCACCCTTCCTATCTTCAAGGAGGTGATGAATAAGGCCCCACCATATTCGTATGCCTGCCATCAAGTCCCTGAAAGTCAATATTGATGTATGGAAATTCTGCAAACCCTAGGATACCAGATGTCAGGGTAGCTGTGGCTTACGAGGGTACCAAGTCAGAATACGTTTAGGTAGGCAGTCTCAAAGCACCAGATGACTTTTAGACTCTTTAGAAATACCCTGAAAAAGAATGATGAAGTTGAACTCTGTTAACTTACACTGATTTGAACATTTTCTGCATCTGACCCAATTCCATCTAATACAACACAATATTCTGAAACGGGATATCATCGGCCTCAGAGGGCCTTTGCCTTGGGCGTCTATCCACTTGTTTGAATAAATACTTATAAAGGGGTCCGTCGCCATCTTGACATACTCTTTTAATCCTCTGGACAACCTCATGAGGCAAGTACAATTATTATTTCTACTTTCATATGGGGAAACTGAGTACTAGAGTAGTTAAGAGCATTGCTGGAAATCACGCAACTGCCTAGTGGCAGAGTCTGTAATGAGCCCAGGCAGTCTGGCCAGATTTCATACTCTCTAGCAGCATACCACAGTGCTTGGCTTCTGGCCGACTAAGTACTCCCTGGTTAGGGGGCGAGGCAAAAATGGGAGGCCTCAGCACTGGCTTCGTCTTTGAGTTTAGGCCTTGAGGATTACAGAGGTCACGCCTGGGCAAGGACACTGGTACTTGCTGCTTGGGGCCAATGCAATGGAAATGTTATCAGGAAGGCAATTCTGGGATCCTCTACAAGGATCTGAAACCATTGGGGGCACATCGGTATGGTGCATATTTGATAATTATTGTGTTGTTTTACTGATTTCAGGGATCTTGATGGGTTTGGGAGGTTGCTCATACATTAGCCGTGGGCAAAGAGCTCGGCTCCCCACCCTTTCTCCTCCAGCAAGGTGTAATTACTATCCATTCATCTTAATTCTTGCTTGTCAATCACTATACATGGGGAGAAGTTTTAAAGTGTTGATTCATCATTTTTCCTATTCATCATGACAAATTGTGAAGAACATATGGCACTATTTTGCCTCCTTTGACAATAAATAACTGAAAAGTAACATTAGCATCCAAATCACTCCAGCACCAGAGTATGCAATCATCAAACTACAAAACACAGAATTCATCTTCCATGATGTAGCAGGACTGCTACGCTTTTGGTAAAATTATCCGTGATTAAAAAGAGGACAGTTCAAACTGGAATAACCTGCTGAGGGTGGAAGTGTTGACCTCACTTTGGATTTTACTATTTGCGGAGAATTTTTATTTGCATTTGCTTTCCCCAGGCGCCTGCACGTTAGAGGGAAGCCAAATGTATTACTGATGCTTCGGCAGGGAAAGGAATGTATTCCTCTAAGGGTGTTCCTTTAAGTCAGAGTTTGTTACCTCCCTCTCCAGCAGTCTCCGGGGGCTGTAGATACATTTGCTTGGACACTATTCCAGCTGCCCAATCTTTAATAAAACAACTGGTGGACAATTATTTCACTTACCCCCCACTACTGTGTGACATTGAGTCCTGTGGCTTTCGGGCTCAAATGCACCAAATTGGAGGAGATTACGGCAGGGTGTAATGTGGTCACAAGGAAGTACATTGTTCGTTCTGTAAAGTGTATGGGGGATGACAGCTTCCTTTTGTTGGGATGTCTGTTTAGCTGCAGAACTAGTCAGGGTAAAGGAGAGGCTAGTTCCCTTGGGCCTGTGTTTCAAGGAAGAAGAAGAAGGAATATTTGAAAAACATTATGTGCAAATGTCCTCTTCTTTCTCTGCTGGTAGGTCTTTCAGGATCTGTTTGTAAATATCAGTCACCTTCTGAAATATTATATAAGTGATTTCTTACAGCTGTCTGTTAATTTATTTAAATACCAAAGGCAGTGCACTTTAAATTTAATAACAGTTGGGGGACCCATAAGCAAAACATTCTCCATTTTTCTTCTGTTTAAGGCCATCATAATTCTATCCAGAGTTCAGTCAATTTAGAGGATAAATTATACCCCTGTAAATTCCAGAAGGGCTCAACGAACCCGTTTGGTCATTATCATCCTGCAGCATCTACCAAGCAGCACACGTTTCCTCACTGGGAAAAACGTCCCAACGATATGAAATGAGCGACTAGAAACTACCTGAGTAAGATTCTTCACTTTAGCAGTTTGAAGATTTTTGTATAATTAATGAATAATAATTATTATAATCAAGTTTTGTTTCTTTGAATAATAGCTTACCAAATTAATTAGTAAAAATTTACTCCAGCCTGCAAGCTGTAGAAAATTGTGTACAAATTATGCAAGTCTCTGAACATTTTCATCCATTTTATCATATACACAATTACTTAAAATTGCCTTAATCTTTGTTCTTTATTATCTTGGGAGTTATTTAACTCCCAAAGCTATTTCCCTGGTTAGAAAATGCAAGTCCTGCTCATTAAAAGGCAAAATAATTGTATTTTTCTTTGATAGTATAATTTCGTTTTGATGAATGAACACTTCAGTCATTATCTGGGCCAAGGTTAGTGCGAGAAAAAATACCACAGGAAATTATTCTTTCTGGAACCCTGCTTACCAAGACTCACTGGCAGCCTGCTCTGCTGTTTCTAATGTGTCACTTTGAATTTTAATGGAGAGAAGAAAGGAAAATGGCCAGGTTCTGTAACAATGATAACATCAGTGGGGTCTGGACTTCTAGTTCTCGTGGCTTAACTAGGGGAATGACTTTATAATCCACTTTGCCAAATCATGGGCTGGAAAAAAATTTAGATGGTTGTGGATATCGCTGTGCGGTCAAGAAATAACGGGGAGAATGATTTCAAATTCTGTGTGTATCAAAATCACTAAGGGAGTGGTTTGAGTTGGGATATTTTGGGTTCATTTTAAAAGACCCATCCCATAATAACTTGAGCCATAAGGAACACTGTGGTGTCTCACAGTCTGCAAGGCACAGTGGGCCTTCAGCATCTGGAATGGGAAGATCTCTGGGCATTTCTCTGGTCCTCTGCAATCTATTTCCTCTCTCCGTTTACATGCGTTCTCTACTTCTTAGATCCCACGACCCCCTTACCCTCATTCTGCAGAGTTTCCTAGATCATCCCCAATTTTTTCCATGAGTACGTGCTGGGGTTCTGCTGATCTGGACGAAGAACTGTTCTTAAGGATCCGATGCCAGGGTCACTCAGAAAATTTGCGTTGGGAAAAACAAAGGAAGCACACCATCCGATTTGATGAGGGCTAATTTACTGATTCAGAGCTCTCTGGTACGAAGCATGGTGATGTACACAGAGGAAAGCACTGTTTGCTGTTTGTGTTAGGCTAAGAGCCACAATCCTCTGATAGGAGATGAGTACACAAAGTTGTGATTCACTAATCTTGGCAGTGCAATTACCATGTTTTTTTTGTCATGCTGCTTCGTTGAGCGTAAGGAAGAATTTAAGAGAAGTGCTCTGGTCGAGGAGCATTTCCTCTGGCAACAGGTGTAAAAGTCAAAGTTACCTTTGGCCATTGGTATTGCTCCCAATTTTTATAGCAACAGATGTTCAAAGTAGGCATACTAGGTGTCTATAAATCATGAAGCAGAGAAGTGCATTTTGTTAGCGCAATTTAAACAGGTCCTACCGTCATTTTTACCGTTGTGTAAAATTTAGTAATCGGTAGGGTGACCATGCATCTAAACTTCTCTGGGACAGTTCCAGTTTATGCTTATTGTCCTGTTATAATAATTAGTAGCTCCTCAACCAGCTGGAATGATGAATTGCACGACTGTGGGAGCTACCAGAAGAAGCTCCAACTGTAACTCACCGGCACACTTGTCCTAACTTTTAATTACAGTCCATTCATCTCTCCTAGACTGTGCCTCTCACACATGAGAATCTGTAGAAACTTTAATTAGACAAGTCCTTTTCCAATAAAAGAAATTAAAAATGACTCTAATTAATTGAAGGAAGGGACGTATTTCTCTGGCATAAATAATCTTTACCATTGGCGTCCCGAAAATGGAAAATCACCGGTCTCGACCAGACTTGAAAAAGGGGTCTCCAACTTGGTTTTTAACCCTGCAGACATTCCTTAATAGGTGGACCCCCAGAACTATTTAGGTCAATTGTATTCTTCTGGCTAATAATGTTAAGGTACACATCAAGAAACAAGGAAAGAAAGACCGTATGATGTATTATCAGTGGGCAGGGAGTAAACGCTCTCTCTTTAGAGTTCAAATGGGTGAAGAGCCATTTTCAGCAATCTTTTGAACCATTTGTCTGGGAGGGATGATATAAGAAGGTTCTTTGAAGTTTGCTTTCAACCTTATAATTGTATGTCACATACTTTCAATGTGGATCAATGTTGAAAAACTTTCTCTGACAGTGACTGACGGTTTTTTCCTCAGAGATCTCCTCGACAGAAAATATGGAACATTCCTCGGAACTCCTTGTGCTTTAGCAAAAGATCTCCAAAAGGTCTTCCTTGGTGTCATCAGAAATCTCTGTGTCTTAACAGAAGACCATGGGGGAGGGGAAGGGGGAAAAAAAGTTACAGAGAGGGAAGGAGGCAAACCATAAGAGACTCTTAAAAACTGAGAATACATTAAGGGTTGATGGGGGGGTGGGAGGGAGGGGAAAGTGGGTGATGGGTATTGAGGAGGGCAACTGTTGGGATGAGCACTGGGTGTTGTATGGAAACCAGTTTCACGATAAATTTCATATATATATATACATTTCATATATATATACACATTTCATATATACATACATTTCATATATATATACACATATATATAAATAAATTTCATATATATATTCACAATAGATTTAATATATATATTTCATATAAATATGTATATGAAATCTGTGTCTCTAGGTCAATTTTATGATTTACACCTGACAGTAAAGACCAAAAATGTTTCATTGCTTTTCTGATTGAAACCTTTTATACTTGGATGTCAATTATTATTTATTCCTTAGCCTTTTCTTTTCAAGGCTGAGTTCTAAAAACCCCTTTATTTCTCCCATAGTTTTTCTTGGTAAGACCAGATGTCCCTTGGACCCTGTTTTCTCTTGAGGAGTCACTGCTTAAGCTGGGCACAATATTAGAATTACTGATTAAAAATGTTTCCCAAGTCTTTCGTTCATGGAAGTTGCTCAATGCCTACAATTCATTCTTGAATGAATGAGTGTTAAGACTTTATAAGTGTCTGTCTTAAAGTAAGCATTATATGATTTTGTACAGTAATTTATGTCTCAGTAAAATGTTGAATTCCTTTTTCCATGACTACAGTGCTGGCTGATAGTTAGCTCATGGTTAAATTAGGCCACATACAGCTTTTCCCAGTCGTTCTTCCTTCCTGAACTTAAAGTTTGCCAGTTTCAAGAAAAACATAAACTTATTCTGACATCATCCCTGTAATGGGTAAATTATGCTTCCGTGCACAAAATGTAATTAACCTATGTTGTGAGTTTAATAGACTCCATTTATACCATAGCTCTCCCTTATTCAGTCTACCAATGACTCAAAGGAGAAGCAAATGTCTGCTGAGTGAATAAATGGATGAAAGAAATATCTAACAACATTTGGAGTTGCTCCATGGAGAGAAATTATACATGGGATGTGGAACTAAATAAAAATGCCTTTCTACAGATTCCACATCGTTCTGGAGGAAGAGTGGCCATACCCGGTAGACTTTTCACTTCTGAAGGGTAGAAAGGAGGTGTAGGGGAAGGGAAAATGAATGACAGCTACTATTGTTTTCATGTTGCTGTCCACGTAAGTCTCTGACTACTCAGAGTGCCTCCATTACCTAAGTATTACCGTCCTCATTTTATTTTATTTATTTATTTAATGTTTATTTATTTTTGAGAGAGAGAGAGCATGCAAGCAGGGGAGGGGCAGAGAGAGAGAGGGGGAAAGAGACATCGGAAGCGGGGTCCACCCTGACAGCAGTGAGCCTGATGCAGGACTCAAACTCATGAATGGTGAGATCGTGACCTGAGCCGAAGTCGGACACTTACCTGACTGAGCCATCCAGGCACCCTGTTCTCATTTTATAGGTGGGCAAACAGAGGCTTCAGAAGTGAATTAGACCCCCAAGCAGGTAAGACTCTATATGAAGCTTAAGTTCTCTAACCACGCCCGGCTCAGAGAGCCCACAGTTGTCATAAAAGCAGAAGCACTTTGCTTCGTGACCTAGACAGGTTTGAACTATGGACAAAAGCCCCTGGGACCAATAATGCACTGACAGAACAAAAACTTAAAGGGCGTGATTAAGGAAGGAAGGGCAGGAATCAAGGCAGAAATGGTTTTTTGACAGACATTTCTCAATTTCCCACACTAATGGAAGCCAGTCGTGATGCATGAAATCCAAACAATACATTATCATGGTGCATAAATAATATGGGTTTAATTTAGGACTTTTTGATATCATAATCGAATATAGATTTTTTCCTAGGATAACAGGAAGTGTCAATACCCTAAATAAGATGATGAAGGCAGCTTATAAACAAGTAACTCAGAAAAAGCTTCCCAGACAATTCCACCTGCCAGAGTCTTTTCTCTGGGTCCCATATGTAAGGAGAAGAACACGTCAGTCTGAACTGGGCAAGTAACCTTGACTCTAAAGTCATATATTTTCATCTGTATTTGTCAGTTGTGTCTTCTGTGGCTTGGGATATAGATGGAAAAGTTTTAGATGATTTCCTGCTGAGCAGCAAAAAGTGTGGGGCAGTAAAACTACACGACAAAAACGAATTTATTGGATAAACAGATGATGATTGTTATGGCAGCAGAAACTTGGAAAAGAAGCTCTGAGTGCGTAAGCTACTCATTCACCAAATACAGTGTGCTCTGAGTTGAGAAAAACAGTACAAGGCGAAAATCCTTTTGGACCTCTGATCATTGTCCTCCAAAAACTTAAATAAAAATTAGACAGCCGTTTGGATCAGCCTATAAATGAGTGCTAAAGAGAGGAAGAGCTGAACATGAAAGACGATGGAGCCAGAAGCGGACTCTCAGGGAGATGGAACCTCTCCAGACATTCACCGCTGGAGAGGGACGCTCGAGGCACACCTTACTCATTTGCAAAGAGCAGAACTGCTTATTAGAGGCCAGGGATCCACTCGAGCCTGTAGGCTTGTTTTCTTTGGCTCATCCAGCTTTTAAACATTTTTAATGTAGCTAGAAATATTTAAAACTTGGGAAATTTTACATTGCATTTCCGGAGTTTTGGCTTCTCTTGAAAATCTGTAAGACCTGGTCACTCTGGGTCTTCATTTCCTCATGGGCTGGAGCTGTGGCCTCTGAACTTGGCATCCTGGCATGGAAACAAGGGAGAAGCAGGCAGAATGATAGGCAGAAAGGCAATTAACCAGGGGCCTTCAGATAAATCTAAGACAGAGGGTTCCCAGGGAGAAAACTTTGAAGAGACAAGTTGGAACCAAACTGAGGGCATGTTGAAGGTCAGGATAAGCAATTTGGACTTCGTCTGATAGCTTCCTCATGCCACACTCTCAAAGAATATTTTTATTTTGTGACTTGTACGGAGGTGTCCTGAGGTTAAACCAAATAATGCCAGACTTTCAATTTGTTAAAAATCGAATTAACGAGTAGAGATCTCCGCCCCTCCCCCGAAAAATCTTTCTGCAGTTTTTCGATCCAAAATATTTTCTTTAAATATTTCGTGCCCTCTGCTACGTCAACCTATGAAAAGAGAGCAAAGGATTATTTACCCCGAATGTTGAACTAGCTCATTGGGTTTAGTATCATGGCTTTTTCTTTCTTGAGAACTTGTCCTCATAGTTTCCATGTTGCATTACACGGTCACATAGTCTGCTACAAATGTTACTCAAGTTTGAATGATTAGTTCATGCTTTTTGGTAAAGAGTGTGCTGTCTCCCTGAGGAGAAGGGGGAGGAGTTAAGATTCTGAGCCCCTGCTGGATGCCAGGTGTTGTGCTAAATACTTCACCTGTAATATCTCATTGTATCCTTTCAATAAACGCAGATTTGCGAAGCCAAAGGCTCAGAGAGTACATGTGTCCTTGCGAAGTGGAGAGGCGGAATTTAACCCCACATCTATCTGGGGCCAGAGTCCTTATTGTCTTCGTTCATGACATTCCTGGGGCAGCATGACTCCCAGGTACTGTTCCACTTTAATAAGTTTGAGAATCATGACTGCAGGCAATTGGGAGCCATTGACTATTTTTGTTCTTTTTATTATAGCTTTTAATAAGCCAGTGTCCTGTATTTTAAAAGGGTGGATTTGGTATTGCAGTGGAGGATTTTAATAGAGGAGATCAGCTGAAGCAAGGATACTGACACTGGAGGATAAATGGTGTCCAAAGGCAATGCAATGCTTTTGAGCCCTCTCTCCCTATCTGGGGCGCGTATTTGCCTAGAAATGAATAAATACAGAAGCAAAACTTGGGAACAGTTTTATATATTCCATGCACGACAAATATAAAGCTAGGAACTCAGCATGAAATTGGAATAAAAACATTCTCTGGCATCTTTTGGCACTCCCATCAATTGATGCCTAGGGGATCTGTCCACTTCTCTCAATACCGTCTTTGGTTCACCTCTGAGCAGACAGGCCAGTTAGGAGATGATTATAATGTATTAGAACGATAGGGTAATGATCTGACTTAGGAAGGACTCTAGCAGTGATTTAACAATATAAGTAAAAGGATGGGAGTGTGCTAAACTGAATAATGACCCCTCAAATATGCCCAAGTTCTAATCTTTGGACCCTGTGAAGGTTACCTTATATGACACAAGGGACATTACAGATGCGATTAAGTTAAGGGTCTTGAGATGAAAGAGAGTATCCTGGATCATCCAGGTAGATCCAGTGTAATCACAATGGTCCTTATATGAGGAAGATGTGAGGAGTCAGAGGAGAAGGTAATATGACAATGGAGACAGAGATTGGAATATGGAGGAAGGAACCACAAACTGAGGAATACAGATTGCCCCAAGAAGCAAAAAGATAAGAAAACGGATTCTCCCTTCAGAGTATCCAGAAGGAAGTCATCCCTCTGGCACCTTCACTTTAGCCCAGGGAGACTGATGGCAGGTTTCTGAACTGTCAGAATTGTCAAAGGATAAATTTGTGTTGCTTTAGGCCACTAAGTTAATGGTGATTTGTTATAGCAGCAACGGGAAACTAATACAGGGAGTGATATCTTTCAATGAAGATAAATGAGGAGGAAGAAAAAGATTTGTGAATGATCATCTTTAAATGGTGAAGAGATGGTCAAGGATGATTTCAACATTTCAATATGTCGGCTCTGAGGAACATGCCCTACCACCCAGCAATTGCACTCCAGGATAGGGGTGCAGCCACAGAGGGATGTGTACATGGAGGGGGTGTGCAAAATTCCTGGTATTGTCCTTCATCTTAAGCTGTGTGGCAGTTACATGAATATTGGCCATATATATGCAGGGGGCACCTACGTGGCTCAGTCGGTTAAGCATCCGACTCAGTACTAGCTCATGTATCTTGCGGTTGTGAGATCAAGGCCTGCTTGGGATTCTCTCTCCCTCTCCCTCTGCTCTTCTCCTGCTCTCATGCACTCTCTCTCTCTCTCTCTCTCTCTCTCTCACTTTCAAAATAAATACATAAACAGTTTTTAAAAATCAAGTTTGGATGATGGAGAGAACGACGTTGCCAATAAGAGAAACGTAGAACTTTCTCTGGGGGAAAATTGGGAGACATCTATCTAACAGCTTGAGGCACATGTTATTCATCAAATATGGAATACTTAGTAATCTCATGTATAGTGGAGACTTGATCATCCCTAGGAGTTTTGTGTGGAGGACAGTTAGAGATAATGGTTTTATGTACTTACTATGTGCCAAACACTGGGCTACATACCTGCCCAGCATTTTTTCATCTTACAGCCTAGAGAAGTATATTGACAGAGGACCCAACAAAGCCACTAGAAGGCAGGGCACAGAAGCAGCCAACTTGGGTTCAAAGCTCTCTCTTCCACATGCTAAGTAAGGCTGGGACCTCAGACAGGGAACCTAATGTCTTTGGATCCCTGTTTCCTCATCTAAGAAATGGGAATAGAAATAGTCTATTATAGTAACTACTAGTTACTATAATACTAGTTACTATAACAACTGTATAGAGTTGTTACAAGTAATTAATTAATTAACTCATTCAAAGTGCTTTGAATCCCGCTCATTGTACAAATCGATTCATGATAATTACTATTATTAATACTTGGAAAACCTGAGACTTAGATAATTAACTGAACCGAGGTGATACAGCTAAGAAAGAGTCAGTAGAACAGGCAGGTTGTGTGAACTGAGGAAGGTTGTGTGAACTCAGGCAGGTTGTGTGAACTCAGGCAGGTTGTGTGAACACCAGTGGATAGAACTAATTCGATTCAATAAGCAGTAAATTCTGTGTGAACGAAGCAGTCAAATCAGGATTTTTTTTAACCCCTCTTGGACTAAAATTATTCTTATGGTTTGTTGACATTAAAAATCTTTTTCTTTTTCTAATTGGTTGGGTTTGATCAATTAGAGAGAATCGTATCTTCTTGATTCTTTCAGAAGACTAGAATGATGATCCATAATTTGCTAAAAAATACAGCTGGGGCACTTCATTATTGCTAAATTACTTTCATTGCATTCCTCAACTGTTGAGTGAGGAATTGAGGGATCCTTAAACGCTTTTCTAAGGGACAAGAAAAAAGCTATGAGTTTATGCTATTTTGGCCTCTTCTTTACGACCCAGTTACAGTTACAAATAATATTGGGACCAAATGTTATTATTATTAAAAACAATATGTACTCCTGGGTTTCATCTGCTTTTTCCATATAGCATGAGGTGTCAGCCAATGCCAAAATTAGCAGACCACATAGTATGTGCAAAAATTTTTTTTCAATCTTATTAATTTTCTAATAATTAAGACTGACATTAAAGGCTTAGTTAATAGTATAGTTTAAAATTTCAGATCGCTATGGGAATTTTAATTGAACAAGATCATGTTTCAGTAAAACTAGCTTTTCTATTTGGAAAAAAGGGACTCGAGTCCCAACTCACAGAGCCACTTTCCAGTTTGTAAAAATTTTCACTTTTTTGAAGCAGATTCATATTGGAGGAATCCAGATACCATTTTAAACTCTCTTCAAATAACACAAATTAAATTATGTTTTTTCTTTAACGATCAAAACAGCTTTTTGTCTTTCCCTTCCTATCACTCCTAACACCCACACACAAATATGCGTATCAAACAAAGTGGTTAACTAGCTGTTGGCTATTGTAGACTTGAGAAATAATATAGAGCCTGTAAGTTGAAATGAAAAATCATAGCTCTAAAGGTACTTTTTCCCACTGTGTCTTCAATCAACCATAATTTGACCTTTTTCTTGTTATGGTAGCTTCCAAGGCAATATAGTATCAGGTTTTTTTTCATTCTTTAAAGCTCTCCAGATGATTTTTACCAAGTTTAGTTTGTGATTGGCAGCTTACAGAACACCCAAGGATTTACCACTGGAATGAGTCAAGCCCTCACCTTCTTGCCTCTGGTACCATAATGTGAAATTGATTCCGTAGCCTCTGCCCGTATCCTTGTACACCTAATTTCCACTGGGTTGGATGCTGTTTCAACCTCAGGAACCAGCTGCCCTGAAGAAGGGGGAAGCCAAAATAATAGCTCTTGATTTGGAGTTCGGAGGATTTTTGGATTCCTTTATATGTGAGAAACATTAGGGTAGTCTTGTGCTATTAAGAGAATCATCAGGCATCATTGAGAACTAAAACAGTTCAGCAGGAGGGTGGAGGGCAGAGGGAGGGCAAATGTGCTTTTATTCAGGAGTTTCATTTTGCTGCCAGTGTGTGGAACTTTCTGAAGATGCTTTATTTGCTCTCGCTTACACCACTGTCTCTCATTGGGGAGGGTATTGTGCATACTCTTCATTAAGAGAAGTGACAGTGAAGAGTTTTTTATTGCTAAGGGAATGCTTCTTAAATGATAAGCGCTGAGTTTTCAATCGCTGATTATTGAAAGCAATGATAAGTTGAAGACTTTAATGTTTTTATTTAGCACTGTAGTAATGGAACCAGTGTTGTGGAAAATGTCGCCAATAACCTCCCTCTTTCTCTTGAGCACCCCCCCACACACCCAAAAAAAAGTCCCAAAGAACTTTGCTAACAAGAGTAAAACACACTGACATTTCAGATGAAGGGAGACATATTACTAATATGGCTTATTTGTGCTAAGCACAATAGTTGCTAATAAAGTCAGTAATATGACTATCTAAAGAGATGTCCTATGTGAAATCTTTATTTCCATTTCTTTCCCATAATCCATCTGTCTCCCCGTTTCACCTTTTTTATATCTGCCTGTGTTGAGGGCGGTGGCATTTGTCCATAGCATCTACGTATCTGTGCAGGCATTTGCTCTGGACTATCTTTTGACGGCTGTTTGTATGGCAAGCAGTCTGAGAAGTTAGAGATAATGTCTTGCTCTGGGTCAGAGGGCAGATTTGTTTCAGGACTAGTGTAATTAAGTCATGCCTCCCTCTGTAGCAAATGTTGAGTAGGTTTGCTCATACATTCTATTTATGAGATTGGGGGTTACCTAATCTTAGGGCTTCTCAGATGCGCTGTATGCACAGCATATACTTGAGGCTGTCTCATTGTTTCTCCAAAACTTGGGGGACAAGGAGAACCAATGTCAACATGAAGCTCACGTTGCCTGTATGCTGAGAATGATAATGACCTTCATCTTTGACCTGGGCATCCCATATCTCCTGCTGGCATCTGTGAAACTATGGAAGCCCAACTTGTTAGCTTGAAAACAGGGTAAAATTACGGATCCTTCTCTAGTTTATTCTCTTTGTTCTCATTATATGTTATTCCTCCTTCCCTGATTTTGGAATGGGGGTCCCTAACGCTTTTCTCAGAATCCCTCTGACCCAAGGTACGTGGACAATCTCTCACTTGTGTTAATTCATGAATGGGGGGAATCTTTTTACAAAGTATACATATATCAAATCATCACATTTACACTTTGAGTTATTTGTCAATATCTCAATAAAGCTGGGGGAAAAAAGGACTGAAGACACTGGTAGGGCACTTAGAATGGAGGGCGACACCTGCAGGACAGTGGTGGTATCAGTGGAGAGCCTTGTACCTGTAGGACCAGATGAAACTGGCTGAAAAATCTCTCAAAAAGCCAGGGCAGTGGAGGAACCCACCCACCCTCCCCCGTTACAGTATATTATGGTGATTGTCTCCTATACACAAACTGTTGAAATGCTGTAATGCAATAACGAGAATTTAGTTTAAATAAATTTCTTGGTCATAGAAGCAAAAACAATAATATTTGTTACTCATTTTGGAGGTTTGGGGACAGGGAAGGAGCTCTCACTCTCGAACCATGAGGCTATTGCATGTTATTCCTTTATCATTGGCATCACCTAGCAGCTTGTTAGAAATGTGTAATCTGGGCCCCAGCCTATAGTTACTGAAGCCCACTCTGTTTTAACCGCATGCTTTCCCAGGTGATTCACATGAAAATCAAAGTCTGAAGGAGGAGTTCTGGAGGAGTTGGTCTGCCCATAGTTTGGCTAATCCAATATCCATTCCTAGTCCTCTTATGCCTTGCCCCTGGTGAAACCGAGGCTTAGTAAATAAGAATGTACAGAACTCTGAACTGAAGGATCCAGAAAATTATAAGATGGCAAGCAATCAGGGCCCCAGACCAAAGGAACAAAACATACCCTTCCCAGAGAACAGACCAGAAGCAGCAGAAAAACTGCCCGATGGTAAACTTGTGACTCTGTGGGGTCTGTGACTCAGCTGTACCTTTGAGACTCAACTAATCTAGAAGCTCAACTAAAAGTTCAAGCCCAGTTTGGACTCGGAGGCATTTTTTTTTGGTTTTGGCTTTTAAAACCCCATACAAGCTCCTTTCTCCAAAACCCCATTCCACAGGGCTTAATGCGTCTCAGCTAGATCATGTCTTTTTCTGCCTTGCCTTGCAGGAAACTGCTTAAACTTTACCATGTCTCAAAGTCTTTAGTTTTCCTCCATCACCTGCTTATGCTCTAAAGACTGGAATAGGTCAAACGCCCACTTATCCAGCCTCTTTTGAGTCTTTGGGATGGCCACATTACGCAGTTATGACCGAGAAGACACAAGTACACTCTGCTGGTGCTGCCTCTTCACAGCCATGTTTCTTCTGGACTAGAATGCAAGCTTCCTGGCTGGAGCATGAGCAGCCATCTTGTGACCAAGAAGTGATACTCATGAAATAAATGTGAAGAGATCTGCAGAAGCATTTCACAAAATAACGTACCTATGGTCTTTTTTTGTTAGAGGAAGAGAAATTCCCATCTTTTAAACCAAGTCACCAGTAACTCTACTTGTCATGGCTAAATGCAATTCTAGTTGATAGAGCCAACATAACAAGTAGCTAGGAGCACAGGTCCTAGAGTGAAAGAATAATGACATTCAACTCCTGATTTCAGCACTCAGCAACTGTATGATTCAGCCTTAACTTCCTCACCAATAAAGTTGAAATAATAGTAGTATTTGCCTCACAGGGTTGTGGTGCATTTAAATAAGGCAAGATATATAAATCTCTTACTATTGACTGGCATAGAGAAAATGCCCCCAAATATTATCAGTACTGTAATTATTACACTTGATAATACTAACACTTGTCATATACCTACCATTTGCTAGGTGCCATTGTAAACAGTTGAGAACACTAACCCAAGTCCTAATGGGTATGTGTTTATCCATTTTACTTTATTAAAAAATATTTGAGTACGGTTGACACCCAACGTTCCATTAATTTTCGGTGTACAACATAGTGATTCAACCATGCTATGTGCTATGCTCTGCTAACTAACCACAAGCGTAGCTATCATCGGTCACCATACAATGCTATTACAATACCATTGACTGTATTCTCTGTGCTGTGCCTTTTATTCCCATGACTTATTTATTCTATCATCGGAAGCCCATGTCTCCCACTACCCTTTACCCATTTGGCCCCTTCCCCATTCCCCTCCTCTCTGGGAACTATCAGTTTGTCCTCTGTACTTATAGGTCTGATTTTGTTTTCTGTTTTTTATTTGTTTCATTTTTTGGATTCCACACATGAATGAAATCATACGGTATTTGTCTTTCTCCATGAGACTTACCTCTAGATCCATCCGTGTTGTCACAAATGGCATGATTTCGTCCTTGGCTGTGGCTGCATAATATTTTGTGTATATTACATCTGTCTTATGTGTTTGTCTGTCAATGGACACTTAGGTAGCTTCCGTATCTTGGCTACTGTAATTAATGCTGTAATAAACATAGGTGTGCATCTTTCCAAATTAGTGTTTTAATTTTCATTGGGTAAATACCCAGTGGTGTGGTGACTAGATCGTATGTCATTTCTGTTTTTAATTTTTGAGGAACCTCCATACTGTTTTCCACAGCGGCTGAACCAATTGACATCCTGCCACAAGGGTTCCTTTCTCTCTCCACCCTCTCCAACTCTTGTGCTTCTTGTGTTCTCTACTTTAGCCATTCTGACAGGTGTGAGGTGGTATCTCATTGTGGTTTTGACTTGTATTTCCCTGTTGACGAGTGATGCTGAGCATCTTTTCATGTGTCTGTCGGCCACGCGGATGTCTTTGTGTTTATCCATTTTAAACGAGTGAATTTGGACATTTCTGTTCTGGGTGTGCTAGGTTATACACAGGTCAGTTTTCTGCCTCAGGACTTCATTTAGTCAGGGACTGAGTCTTCACGTATAACCAATGTGACCTGCACTTTCAGAAGGTCGCTGTACAAGGGCTCTCATTTGGTGAACTGGAAATTTTCCAGAAATGTAAAGCTGCTGTGTGTGATCAGTTTGGGCCCAGGATCAGGTCGGTTGCACAGAGGGTGGCCACGGACGATTGGTCTGCAGTGGGAAAAATAAAATCCTAAAGTATTTCTGAAACTTCAGTGGAACACAGAAGTTATTCCAGATGAAATCCTTTATTTTCTAATTTCCTCTTTCTCTGTGAGGGGGATGAAGGGCTAGCTGGTCACTGTCCTTTGTCTGTGACTCATATTTATGGGCCTTTAATAATCACTGTGGTTTTTCCCTGGGGTGATTTCAAAGTCTCCTGTTTTTTCTCTCCCTGAGAGCTCATCATGGAGCATTCGGTCTTCCGGAAGCCTGGGATTCTTTTCTCTAGGCTCTTCCCAGGCTTCACACATTCTCATCCTTCAAGGCTTAGCTTCAAGTTTGCACCAAATTCCCCAGAGAAGCCATCTCGGCTTCTTTTCTGACAGACCCCCAGTCATTTAGGACCCCACAGGCTCTGCGCCCACAACTGCAGAGAGAGAGGGTCAAGCTCACCTAAGTGCTCACGCTGTGTCTGTTACGATCAAAGACTCGGGTGGCAGAACACAGGTCCCAGGCTGGCACCCTGTCAGCAAGGGAATCTCAGAGAATCCATTCATTCCTATTTTAGAAAGCAGAATACATAATGCGTGCTAGTCTGTCAGAGAAGGGGCACCTCAAAAAGTTTAGGAACTATGCACGCGATAATTATCCTCTCTAGATGGGTACAAAAAGGAGGGTGATCATTTCAAACAGAGCAACTAGCATATGTAAAGTTTCAAATGACACACTGTCTGAGGGATCGTGTAGCGAGCTCCCTGACTGAATCCGTGTTGATGAAGGCAAAATCATAAGGATAAATCTAGGCCAGATGACAAAAAATCTTGAATGATAATATTAATTGGATGCATGACTTCACACTTCACTTCTGAAATTTTAGGAGACCTTGCTAATAGAATCTGGAAAAAAGAGTAATGAAAAGCTTCCAAGATGCTTTCTCCATGCATGAGAGTTGACGTCATTCTGTGTGCGGGGCAGACAGACTTCCTTTAGCGTGGAGAGACACGTCCGCTACACTGGGATAGTGAGTTTGAGTTTAGTCCTGTAGGTGATAGTCAATCTCTGAAAGGATTTGACTAGAGAAATGGCACCATTCACGACATGCTCCCTAAGATGAAACCCGGGAGACCGAGGATGCATAAAAGTGCTTTAGGATTTCCTCTGGCATATCTGTGTTCATGAAAAGCATATCACGATACAAGTTCTGGCAATCCACTCCTGGTTAGTCCCTCAGTTCACAGTGTTAATGCTAATGGAGTCATTTCATGTACGCCAGGATGAAAGTCTTTTGATTAAATTAGTGTAAAGAAACCTCGTCATGGTAGGAATCAAATGAGCATGGAGTCTGACCCAAGAGCCAGGCTTCGTATTTTTGGAAATGCGGCACCAAAGGACAGCCAGTGAAAGTTAAGAGTTAGTTTGTTCCTCTGGTCTAAACTTTCCCTCGTTAGTGCTTCAGGTCATGTTCTGTGAGGATTGATGGCGTTTTCTCCAAGCTGTGTCAACATTCAGAGTTACCCTTCTGTTTGTTTGTCTCCACCCTCACCATGGAGGAATGGAAAAGGCAGGGAACGGAGCAACAGAACAGAGTGATGAGATGCCAGGTGTGGTCCCCAATCCTGGCTCGACCTTCAACAATCTGTTTAATCCCTGTGGGCCTCGGTTTCCTCAGTAAAATCATCAATAAAACAACAATAGAAGCATCCTCACGAATCTGTGCCTGTGTCGGGCCCTGCCTAAGCACATGTAAGGCACTGAGCTCAGGGCCAAATGCACAGAGGCACTCAACAGTGTTCCCATTATTTTGTTATGGGGCAAAGAGCAAAAGGAAAGCTCCACCCTAATTCCACCTTTCTGTTTTTTCATCTCAACTCTCGTCCGTAAAAATATTATTTCGGATTATGGCTGTCGACTGCCGTATCGTCTCAACTGCCAGGAAAGACATGGATTTTATTAATGTCTCTTATTTTTATATTTCCTCTTTTTGAAACTGTTTTACAAACCACATACTGTACATCACCCAAAGGAGGTGAGACTCTAATAGGACGGGAGAGTACACCAACTCTTAACCATTACTCTTGTTGGACTTGCTTGTAGTATCTCTCAGAGCCCAGGAAGCCAGGGTTTCTGGATGCGAAAGGGAAGGAAACTGTATTTCCTCTTCCATTCTATCTTAGGTTTATATAGGAAGGGCAAAGATCCCTGGCCACAAAATACCTTCCTGCCTGTCTACCCAACTTTATTGGCCTTCTCATGGTACAACGGTAAAATTCTAGGCTGCGGCTCGTGGAGAGGATGTTAAAATGCAAGGACGATCTTCTCTCCGTGGAATACTCTATGGTGAATTCTAAAAACTCTGGACGATTTGTAGACTGAGATGGAAAATTCACAGTTAGTGCAACAGGAAGTAAACTCCGAAAGGTACAAATGTAACTGTCGCTCCTAATTTATTGAAATGCTGTAAAGGATGTTGAGTATCACCCACTGCCTTTAAAACAAAGCATCAGGGACGCCTGGGTGGCTCAGTCGGTTAAGCGTCCGACTTTCAGCTCAGGTCACCATCTCGCGGTCCGTGAGTTCAAGCCCCACGTCGGGCTCTGGGCTGATGGCTCAGAGCCTGGAGCCTGCTTCTGATTCTGTGTCTCCCTCTCTCTCTGCCCCTCCCCCGTTCATGCTCTGTCTCTCTCTGTCCCAAAAATAAATAAACGTTAAAAAAAATTAAAAAAAAAAAAACAACAAAGCATCAAGAACCAAACCTCATGAAGATGTAGTTGTTGAGCAGTTGGCTAAGTTCCCTCACTAGCTAAGTGGGTGCTTTCTTTAAATGTGTGCTTCAGAAATTTTATATACTTACTGACGTCTGAGATCGTATGTAAGTGATCTGTACTGCAAATGCCAAGAAGGTGATATAATGATGGTCATTCTGAGAGAAGAAGACAAAGGGTTAAATGTAACAGAAGAAAAGTAGCCAAACCAGCTTGGACAAACAAAAAGAGGATATGGATATTAAATAATATATTTTCTCAACAATGTCTAATTAAAAATGTCCCCAATTTTGTAGTGAGAAGGAATTGAGCGTGACGGACAAAGAAGCTCTCTTTCTCTCTGTAAATATACTTGCCCACACCTACTCTACACATAGAGTGTGTGTTTATATGTGTGTATGCGTGAACGTATATGAATATATTTACATATCCATGCTTAAATTGGCTGCTACCCCAAAGATATGTTGTTCTTACTTTACAGAATATGTTTAAGTGGTCTCATTTTATTATCTCTATAAAGACAAAAGTCAAGGGACGCCATTAGGTATTGCTAGTATTATTCAAGTCTAGTCCCCAGTTGATAATTAGAGCAAAAATCCTTGTTACTAGACGCTCTGAGCAGGTAAACAACACCTCTTTATGAACCTATTCTTGTTTGAAACTCTTGAAATCTACTTCCCTATGAGCGCATGCTGTCTTTCTGTGTACAATCATGTCTATCCATACTGGAGAGAAGCCATGAGATTATGAGGTAGGTTATATCCAATTTATGTTTGCCTGCTCACGACACCTTTCACGGGAATATGTTGGGTATAATTCATGAGTTGAGCAATGATTGTTGATGGCTAGCCAAGAAGTTCCAATTTGAAATGATAAGAGACACTGGTTCTTTTACATAAGACACGCATAAGATACTGAAAGTTTTGAGCAGTAACAGTTTTCAGTCATTGCCAACATTATCACATGCACAATAGCAGCCAGATCATAATTGCTTTTAGTCTCCAATAAAACTAGCCTTTCTAGAGAAAAGACTGCCATGTTGAATTTTGGTCTGGGAGACAGAGAGAAAGGCACACCAGGTCACGGAAAACCACGAGTGGGTGGAATGGAGACATTTTCATAGAGACTGCATTACCTGTAAGACTAGGACCTCAGTAGAAGGTTTTGCATCGTGATGATTGTGAAGCATTTGGCATCAAAACCATTGAGTTAGGCTCCTAGGCTCTTGAGTGCCTCCATTTTCATCCAGAGTCACCTGGCATTTCAATTCTCTGCCCTAGTGGTTGTGAAGGAGTTGGTGGAAGCTTCCTATATCAGGGAAGAAGGGAACCAGGCTTTTTTAAAAAAAAAATTGCTCATTTGTGATCATACTTTATGCCTAATTAGAACAGGGAAGAGACAACCAATCCTGGTTAACACAGATTAACACACACAAGAAAGCAGGCTTTAGTCATTGCCAAAACTATCAGAGTAAGACTGCTGACTACATCAAAATGACTTTTTGTGGAATATGGTCCAGAAAAATAGTCTAGGAAAGCAACTATAGGAATCCTATGCAATAACCAACACTTTCCCCAGTCCCAGCCTTAGAGATTTAGAACCTACAGGAGCAGGGGTACCCGGGTGGCTCAGTTGGTTAATTGTCCAACTTGGTTCCGGCTCAGGTCATGATCTCTCGGTTCATGGGTTGGAGCCCTACATTGGACTCTTCACTGATGGCATGGAGCCAGCCTGGGATTCTCTTTCTCTGTCTCTCTCTCTGTCCCTCCTCTTCTCTCTCTCTCTCTCTCTCTCTCAAAACAACTTTTAAAAACAAAACAAAAAACCCTACAGAAGGGGTGCCTGGGTGGCTCAGTTGGTTAAACGTCTGACTGTTGGTTTCGGCTCAGGTCATGATCTCATGATTCATGAGTTCAAGCCCTGCAACAGGCTCTGTGCTGACAGTGCAGGGCCTGCTTGGGATTCTCTGTCTTCCTTTCTTTCTGCCCCGCCCCTGCTCATGCTCTCTGTGTCTCAAAAATAAACAAATAAACATTTAAACAAAACAAAACCCTACAGAAGCATATTAAGAATCTGAGATACCCTCTGGTAATAAAACCTGTTTAACTTTGTTGAAATAAACATTTCCAACAATTGTCTGACAACAAAATCCTTTCGTATGTAATGCCTATTAACATCCTTCATGCTCATTTTCTGGGATCTGTATTTTGGGAAAGATTGTTCTGGTCAAAACAACTAACAGCAACAAAATTAGAAAGAAAGCTTGCAAAACTGGACAAACCAAAAGCCTTACTGTATATTTCCCTTAGATTTTGAGACACTCCATATAATGATTTTTTAGATTGCATTTCCAAAGGGATAAAATTTGCCCAATTTGAAAGTCTTCTGTTTTTTATTGTTATTTTGTGTGTGTGTGGGGGGGGAGGGCTTTAAGTTTGAAATGGATTGAGAATATTAGAATTATAGGAAGATATTTAAAAGTTATATTTACTGGACTCTCAATTGAGTTGTTGAACAAGTTGGCCATGTATGCAACTTTCTTAGAAGGACTTAGTGCCTTTTTCCATTTGATTCTTCTTTTTGTAAAAATTGTTTACTAAATATTGAACACATATAAATACATATTTCTAAAATATGTGAAAAACTCCAAGATTAAGAAGGAAACAGATATCTCGTATGTTTCTCCTCCAACTTAAGAGAGAACAATGGGAATCTCCTAGAAGCCCCCACGTGCTCTCCCCCAATGCCTCTTCCATCCCATCCCCCACACTGCCAAAGGCAGCATTGACCTGAACTTTGGAGCTACCATTCCTTTCTCTTCTTCATAGTTTTCTGGTACATGCATCCGTCAATCCAAGGACATTTTGGATTTTCCAAAAGAAACAGAAACATCTGTTCTAAATTAACCATCGTTTTTTAAATTCACTATCCAAAAGCAAAGCTGATGGATTTTGCAAGCATCTTATAGAAGCCTCATGAAAAATTTATTATTAATCTACATCTAAATGAAACCTGATTAGAGAAACTAACATGAAACTATTGAGAATTAAAACCAAAAGAATATTATAATCAAAAGAGAGAAGATAAAGAAGCTCCAAAAAAAGAAAAATGAAATAGACATCTACATATACATACATATATATGTGTGTGTATATATATATGTGTGTGTATATATGTATATGTATGTATGTGTGTGTATATATATATATATGTATATGCCAAATATCAAATTTATATTGAAAATGTGACAAGATTCATAATTTTTTCTTCTTGCACATCACTGAGACTGTGTGGAAACTTTTGGAAAAAAAGAAGCCCAACTATGAAACAATTATGAAGATTTTTGCATAAGTGTCCTTAAGTTATTAAGGCAGCTAAATGAAGCACAAATAATGAAATAAAACATAGGCAATTAATGCTCTAAAAGAAGTGTGATCTGTTATAAATGAGGAGCAAGAAAGCATTAAAATCATTTTAATAAGAAAGCATGCTTCTTAGAAATGAAATTTAGAAAGCCGTTCTCTTTGAAAATAATTTAAAGTGTTTGCCTAAAATTGAAACCACCCTCATTCTGGTCTGCAAAAATCTCTAAGAGAACAGAAATACCCTTCTTAACTTGAAATTTCATTCTCGACAAGAGAAACTTGTGATTATTATGGAAATGAAATGCTGTACATTTTTCTAAAAGTGAATATATATTTATACCATATTCACTTCCCTTTGAAAATGTTGCTGTTTTTTTGACAACATGAAATTTTAAGTATTCAAATGTAATAATCTGAATGCAATTGGAAGTTTCATTATGCAGCTGGCAAATGCTAGGCATTTATACTAGTTACGGGAGGGAGCAGTGCAATCATTTTATGAGCCCCTTGTCAATTATGTGTTTGTATAAGCAGCTGATCAGAAGGCATAGACCTGTATTTGGGATAGTTAATACAGGGCAGTGACTCAGGAATCATCGACTTATCTCATAGTTTACATCAATTGATACTCTATTTTGATATTAACATCCTTATTCAATGTTTGATCTATCACAGCACAGTTGGTATAATTCCAGTCATTGGGTTAGCATTTGCCCATTAATTTCTTTTTTCAATGTTTATTTATTTATTTTGAGAACAAAAGACTGAGTTTGCATGTGAATAGAGGAGGGGCAGAGAGGGAGGAGAGAGCCCAGCAGGGAACCCCATCCCACAAACCCTGAGACCATGACCTGGGCTGAAATCAAGAGTCAGATACGTGCCCAATTGAGCCACTTGGCGCCCCTGCCCATTAATTTGAAATCAAAAAGGTTTTGTTTATTTTTCTATGTGTCATTAGAATATGTTGCTGGGTCTAAGGAGAACAAGATTGGGAGTCCTAAGCAGATTTAGGAGTAACTGCTCAGTTCAAATGATACCCTTTTGAGCCCAAGGGTTTTCTCTTTAGCAGAACAACCATGAAACCATGGCCCCTGGCCAGGACTCTTCCAGCTCCCTGTTGCTCATGCCATTAGTTCCCTCTCCACTCCAGTCCACCTTCCTTTTTATTTCCAGAGTCACAAACTTCCAAACGAGTCAGATCATGTCGTATCTTTTGTTAAAAATTTCCCGATTCCCTGTTGCATGGAGGAAAATGCCAAGACTCTTCCCAGTCTGAAACCAACACCACCACCCCAGCATCTCCACCCACACCACAGCACCTCTGAACCCCCTAGCTAGCAGGACATCTCACCTTCCCCGGCTGGACCATGCACTTTGAGGCTCCATGCCATATGCCCTTTGTGACACATGTCCTCTGAGTTGTGGCCCCAGAATTCACCCAGAATTTCAGAATGCCAACTTCTTTGGAACATAGGTCTTTTTTTTTTTTTTAATTTACATCCAAGTTAGTTAGCATTATAGTGCATTAATGATTTCAAGAGTAGATTCCAGTGATTCATCCCCTATCTGTAACACCCAGTGCTCATCCCAGCAAGTGTCTTCCTTAATGCCTCTTACCCTTTAGCCATCCCCCCACCCACAACCCCTCCACTAACCCTCATTTTGTTCTCTATATTTAAGAATCTCTAATGTTTTGTCCCCCTCCCTGTTTTTATATTATTTTTGCTTCCCTTCCCTTATGTTCTTCTGTGTTGTATCTTAAATTCCACATATGAGTGAAGTCATATGATATTTGTCTTTCTCTGACTAATTTCACTTAGCATAATACCCTCTAGTTCCATCCATGTAGTTGCAAATGGCAAGATTTCATTCTTTTTGATTGCCGAGTAATACTCCATTGTGTGTGCATGTGTGTGTGTGTGTGTGTGTGTGTGTGTATATATATATATATATATATATATATACACCACATCTTCTTTATCCATTCATCCCTCGATGGACATTTGGGCTCTTTCCATACTTTGGTCATTGTTGATAGTGCTGCTATAAACATGGGGGTGCATGTGTCCCTTCCAAACAGCACACCTGTATCCCTTGGATAAATGTCTAGTAGTGCAATTGCTAGGTCGTAGGTCATTTTTAACTTTTTGAGGAACCTCCATACTGTTTTCCAGAGGTGCTCCACCAGTTTGCATTCCCACCAGCGGTACAAAAGAGATCCTCTTTCTCCGCATCCTCGTCAACGTCTGTTGTTTCCCGAGTTATCAATTTTAGCCATCCTGACTCATGTGAGGTGGTCATTGTGGTTTTAATTTGTATTTCCCTGATGATGAGTGGTGTTGAGCATTTTTTCTCGTGTCTGTTAGCCACCTCGATGTTCTCTTTGGAAAAGTGTCTATTCATGTCTTTTGCCCATTTTGTCACTGGATTATTTGTTTTTTAGGTGTTGACTTTGATAAGTTCTTTGTAGATTTTGGATACTAACCCTTTAACTGTTATGTCATTTGCATGTATCTTCTCCCATTCCATTGGTTGCCTCTTAGTTTTGCTGACTGTTTCCTTCACTGTGCAGAAGCTTTTAATCTTGAGGTCCCAGTAGTTCATTTTTGCTTTTGTTTCCCTTGCCTCTGGACACATGTTGAGCAAGAAGTTGCTGTGAGTGAGGTCAAAGAGGTTTTTGCCTGTGGAATGTGAGTCTTTAAAGATGTAATTAAACTAAGGGTCTTGAGGTCTTCTTACATTAAGGTCAGCCCTAAATGTGTGGTGGGTATTCTATAAGAGACAGAAAGCACAGAGATAAACAGAAGCAGGAGGCAGGTGAAGATGGAGACAGAGATCGGAGCGATACGTGTGCAAACCAAGGAATGCCAAAGACTGCCCGTAGTCATCAGAAGCCAAGAGAGAGACAATGAATGCATTCTCTCTCAGAGCCTCCAGAAAGAACCAACCCGGTAAACATGTTGATTTTAGATTTCTGGTCTCTAGAGCTGTGGAAAAAATGAATCACCATTGTTTTTTTTTAATATAGAATTTTATTTATTTATTTTTGAGAAAGAAAGAGAGAATGTGAGAAGAGAGAGGGGGACAGAGGATCCAAAGAGGGCGCTGCATGGAGCTCGAACTCACAACTGGGAGATCATGACCTGAGCTGAAGGCAGACGCTCAACCGATGGAGCCACCTAGGCTCCCCTGAATCCCCATTGTTTTAAGCCACCACGTTTGCAGTAATGGGTTATGTATTGCAGCCCTAGAAGATCAATAAGTCCTCCCTCTGCTTGGGATGCCAGCTCTTTTTACCATGAGGCAAATGTCTTCCTCAGAATCCCGCTCAAATGTCTGAATTCATGTCCAGAGGAGTGAGGGGTAATGGTTAAAAGCTATGAGTTTCTGAACTCAAATCTTACTTCTGTCACTTAATGATTAAAAATGCTCTGGTCTTCAGCTTTCTGTGTGCAAAAAGGGGGATAGACTTTTTAGTAAATATTCTGAAACACATAAAGCACTTGAAATTTCAGTTCTTGGCATGCAAAACTCCTTCAAAAGTGGTCAACTCTTATTTTTAATGTGTAAAGGTCCCTAATTTCTTCAGGAAAATATTTATCACCACCTCTAATGGGAAGAATAATACAACAGTAAGATACCTAATAAGTGAGCTAGTGCATATGAAAGGCTCAGATCTTGTGCGCGGTAAGTGGGCAGTAAAAGTTTGCTACTATTACATACAACCTTCTTTGAATTCTTCTGAATGCAATCATTCCCTCCTCTGGACTCATTGTAATGGCTCTGTCCCCACTGGAATGAGCACTTTGCACCCATAGGATCTAGCACAGAACATGAAGTTTAGTATCTGGGCAATCAATGTTGCATCGACGAGTGCATGAACGCAGGCATGGGTTTGCATGAATAAGTTGGTACTGCTCTCTCATACCAGACTCCGCTTCTATTAACACGAAGCCCATTATTTTGATGTGCAATGAATTGATTACTTGACTGTCGCAGCTACAGTCCAGTAAGCTTCTGGAGTGCAGACTCTTACGGTTCCTCCAGGTTCCCAGCCTCATGCTTTGCACGTAGCGAACCCTCCGCGAGTGCTTCTTGCTGTGCTGATGGATGTCTGTGGGACGGGCAAACACCGGCTTGGCTGTGGTCACTTTTCACATTTGGATTGATTCCTTCTCTCACATCTTTGATTCCACTTATAGTGACAAGTTCAGAGACGCCTGTTACACACAGACATGTATAGTTTCTAGTCTTTCATCAGGTGAATCGATGATACGAGAAGGTTAATATGCTTCCTTGATAAAAGCAGTTTTCTGGCCTGAATCCGTCCAAAGGCCAGTTTAGGGACGGCACCCCCAGCCACCTGCCTAGTCTCAACTCTTGTACAGGGGAAGATGCTTTTCTAGAGCAGGGGCAGTCGGTCAGTGGTTTTTCTCAGTTCACACAGAGTGTTCAACTGACACTTATTGAGCACCTACTGTATTTTCTAGTCTTCTACAGGCTATCCCTGAGGTTAGCTAAGGGAGAGTAGGAAAAGAAAGCGCTGGGGAGCTCGTACAAATTGTCTGCTACTCATGTGCCAGAAATGCATGAGATGCTTTTAAAAGAACACAGTTAAAAAGGACTTTTGCATTTGAACTGTCAGATGGGGTTCTTCAGCTGTAAGTATCAGAAGCTTAAGTTCTTTATCTTAAACCTAACAAAGCAACAGGAAAGAAAGAGGAAAGAAACGTATTGGAAAAATAAAGGAAAATCTGAACAACCAATTAGATTTAGAAAAGAATAGGAACCAGGGCAGTTCCACGGGAGTTTTGTAGTATTTATTTATTCATTCATTCAATAAATATGCTTTTTATTAACTATGTGCTAAGCAAACAGTTTCCTCAATAAATAAGACAGAAATTATCTGCCCTCTCCCACATGAGAGAGAGGAAGAGAACAAGTAAACCAATAAACATACAAAGAAACTTCACACGGTGAAAAAGGGAATGAATAAAAATAAAGAAAGGGGACAAGGCAGGGGCAGAGAGCTGTTTTAGATGAACCTCAGGGAGGTTCTCTCTGAGCAGGTGATGTAAGCAAACCCTGGGGCAAGATGGGCGAGGACACCATCGAGGGTCTTGGGGAAGAACATTCTGGTTAGAAATACAGACAATAGCAAAGACTTTGAATTTGAGGAGCCTCAGAAGTCAGTGCGGCTGGACTAGAGTGGGAACGGGTGGTTAGACCAGCTAGGTTAAAACTGTATGTCATTTGGCTCTGCTGAACATCCCCGGGAGGGGCAACGCGAATTGACCTGCTCGGGGCCATGTGCCCACACTGCGGCCAGAAGGGAGGAGGGCATTTGGAAGGACAGTCCTGACGAGACTGCGTGCAAGGGAGCAGGCCAGCTTCTAGTAGAAGGCGTCGGTGCTATTATGAGAAAAAGACGAGTAGCCACAACACCAGCCTCCTTGGGAAAGTCAAATGTCTTCTGTTTTCTCTTCTCCAATTTAATACTGTAAATGTTCAGCGAGCACTTCTTTGTCCAAAGATTTGGGTCTGTGTTGGGGGAGTTTCAAAGGTAAAGGCCCAGATCCTGGATGTCCAGGGAATCGTGAGGAGTCTCATAAGGCTGCAGAACCTTTTACAGGCGTGCAAAGAATATAGTGGGAGACAATGTTTGTCAAGGAGACTGGCCCTACTGCATGGAGGCTCTTTTAGACGTTTTCAAGTTGGGAGGTGTTGAATGTTCCACACACAGTGTCTTGCTTGATTAAGTACCCCATTAAAATTCCCGTCCATTTTATTTTAAAACAATGAGGATAGCTAGGGGTGCCTGGGTGGTTCAGTTGGTTAAGCGTCCGACTTCAGCTCAGGTCGTGATCTCACGGCTCGTGAGTTTGAGCCCCATGTCACGCTCTGTGCTGACAGCTCAGGGCCTGGAGCCTGCTTCAGATTCCGTCTCTCCCTCTCTCTCTCTGCCCGACCCCCTACTTGGGCTCTGTCTCTCAAGAATAAATAAACATAAAAATTTAAAATAAATAAATAAAACAATGATGCAGAGATGCTTGCAATGCTAGGCTATAACATATGCTCAGCCGATACTCCCTAGAAACGCATTAGAAAAAACACATATAAAAATTCAGTAAAATTTCATAAAATGCCAGCATTGTGTCATTTCCTGGGGATGAAGAGAAGTCGAATTGCAGGAAGACCCAAACTGGTGAAAATTAACCAATAATCAAGAAGCATTTGTGTTGTACTAAATGTCTATAGTAATGATATTGAATGCTGCAAATAATTTAATAAGACACTGGTTCAAACTTCTCTCCTCCTTGCAGACGTTTGGGGACCCTCCTTCAGCAGCATTTTTACCAGATCCCTGAACATTATAGCTGTATGTTTTCAAGATATTAAACTTGTCTATGCATCTTTTTCTTTGGGGCTCCTATAGAGAAGACTTATTACTTCAGCCCAAATTGCGAATATTTACTTAGAGCTTTCATAGCAACCACTGTCTTAGCTGTGAGGCCGGTTTCCCAGGAGAATTTCTCCAAGGCAAAGCGAAAATCAAGAAATTCAGTAGCAACTTTGTTGACAATGTAAGACCAGTACAGAGACTGGAAAGGAGGATGGCGTAGGTACTTTAGAATTCGATTCCAACAGGGTAAATGTGTTTAATTATAAGTTAGAAGACCCAGGGGATCGCACATTACAAGTTT
Organism: Acinonyx jubatus; assembly: GCF_027475565.1. Taxonomy (NCBI): domain Eukaryota; kingdom Metazoa; phylum Chordata; class Mammalia; order Carnivora; family Felidae; genus Acinonyx; species Acinonyx jubatus. The sequence goes on along the minus strand of NC_069387.1, from coordinate 18,791,137 downwards.
ACAGGAAGTAACTTTGTTAGGAGTACTAATATATGTCCAATGGAATGAAGAGACTGCATCCCTGGGTGGCTCTCTGACTCTTGATTTCTGCTCAGGTCATGATCTCAGGGTCGTGGAATCAAGCCCCATATCAGGCTCTCCACTGAGTATGGAGCCTGCTTAAGATCTTCTCTCTCTCTTTCTCTCTCTCTCTCCCTCTGCCCCTCTCCCCAGCTCATGCTCTCGCTCTCTCTCTTTAGAATTAAAAAAAATAATACAAAAAATAAAAAAGAAACAGAGAGACGATGATAAAGACAAGTGCTTTATCCTGAATAAATAAAAGCAGATGAGATGCGCATTCATGAAAATATTCCAACATATACATTCCTCTTAAAAATTATTTCACCAGCTAACAAACATTATTTCATCAAATAGCAAACATTGTATGCTTGTCTTTAAATGTTTGTCATAAACGTTCTATTCTGACAACGCTTAACTGCATCAGACTCAAGAGTACGCTATTAAGGTCCACCAAATTCAGTTAGCAATCAGCCCAAAGTGTGATTCGTGCTCAGTGAATTGATCTAATGCCAAGCGTCTTTTTTCAGACATGATCTTCAAAATTCCACATTGGACTTTGGCATGTATCTTTTTTTCAATGCAGGTTCGTTAAGGAAGCTTCATTATTCTTCCGTTTCACCAACTCTTTCTCCACCTGAGTCTGGTCTACGGACGAGCTCCGTTAGGCATTCTTCCTCTCTGTTACAGTTTTTTTCAACATCTAGCATTTCCTCCTGATTCTTCCTTAGAACTTCCATCTCTTTACTTACATCACCTATCTTTTCTTGCCTTTTCCCCACGTTTGCCATCGGGGTCCTTAGCGTATTCATCACAGTTGCAGATTCTGATCTGATAATTCCAACCTCTGCCATATCGGAGTCGAGTTCTTTGCTTGTTCTGTCTTTTCAAACTGTGTTTTTTCTTTTAATGCACAGGTTTTTTGCTGCAAGCTGGACGTTTGTACTGAGGTATTTGGTCTGAGGTTTTGCATTTATTTGACGAGGCGTTAGCCTCTCCATGTACTGCGTGCGGAAGCTGCGGGTGTCATAGGCTCACATTTCCTCTGCCCGCTGGGTTTTTGTCCCCCCTGTTTTCTTTAGGTTTCCCTAGAGACTTCCTAAGTAAAGGCTGAGCCACGTGGATATTTCCATTGTTCCCCTCCTTGTGCTGCTTCCAGTGGAAGTTTCTGCTCCTGGGTTTCTGCTTCCTTAAGTTGAGATTCCCTGTATCTGTCTGCCTGTGTCTCCAACATCGGGAGCTGTGGTTTACCCTGTGACTTCGGTTCTCTAAGACCTAAGAAGAGGTGTTGATTTTCAGTTTGTTGAGCTTTTTTTCCTGTTGTGAGGACAGGACCTACAACTACATGCTGGACAGGAAACTAGAAGTCTGGGAAACCTCCCTTTGGACTTGGGAGAGCCTCGGAAAAAATGGAAAAGTAACTACCTAACCAGCAGCTCACCTGTCTGGGCCAGTCCTAAATCTCATCTGCTGAGAGATGGCATATTGATATACCTTGAGTGCCTTATAAATCAATCTGCTTCTATCTATTTTTTGAATACAAACATTTCAGAACCCAGGATGGTGTGATTTTCTGAACGCGTTCTATGCGAAAGTAACAGGAGTTACTTGCCTCAGCCTTGCCTTCAGGGGGTTCACAGTGCGTTGTTGTGACAGCAGAGTGGCTGGCTGTTCCCTTCCAATCACCTCACCCTGTAATGTTAAGGTAGTGAAAATTCTTGGACAGTGACCATTTATAATTTACCAGCCTAATCTGTGCCCGGCTTGTTTGCTGTGGCATGCTTGCTTTATGTGCAATATGTCATTTACTTTCCCTCACTCTAGAAGGTGAATTCTTTATTTGCAGATGAGAGTAAGGATCAGAGAGGTGAATTGGCTTTCCCAAGGTTCCATTGCCAGTCAGTGACTACACCAGGGCTCAAAGTCAGAGACCTTACTCCAGAGAACTTACTCTTAACCAGGAAGCTATAATTCTCCCTCTCAAAGGAAGCATTTGGGGGACAGATGCTTTTAACATTTACTCATAAATTCTACATGTATTCAACAAATGTTTATTAACCATCTATCTGTGCCAACATGTATTCTAGGCACTAGACATCCTTATCCTATAGAATCACATTCTAAACAGAGGAGGGGCAGACAATAAAACAAATAACATAGTAAGTTTTGTAGTAGATTAAAAGATGATTTGTATGGTGGGGAAAAATTAAGCAAGGAAGGGGAGGAGGGATGGAAAATTAAAAAAATAAAAGTCTATGTATTTATTTTGAGAGAGATAGAGCAAGGGGGGGAGGGGCAGAAAGAGAGGGAGCGAAAGAATCCCAAGCAGCCTCCCCACTGCCATCACAGAGCCTGACACGGGACTGGATCTCACGCACTGTGAGATCATGACCCGAGCAGAAACCCAGAGTTGGCTGCTTAACCGACTGAGCCACCCAGGCGCCCCTAAAATGGCCTTTTGGATCAATTTTCCCCCCAAACTATCATTGTTTCTCTCCTGCATCCCCTCTCATACCCTTCAGGTGTCAGCTTCATAGTAAGAGTCAGAGCTCATATTTATGGAACAGTCCTTACACCTCGAGCACTGCTCTGAGACCATCGTGTAAGTGTGTCGAATCACTTAACACTCAAGAACACCCTGAGAGGTACACACCGTCCCGATCATCTCTAGTTTATGGATGAGGAGCTAAACACCTAAAGATGGTGGGCTTGCCCTGGCCCTCCAGGCGTCAGGAGAGAGCAAGATCCCGGACAGCAGGAAGGCAGAGTGCGCTTGGGACTGCCGGGTCCTGGGTCAGGATCTGCTTGTGTGGATTGCTTCCACAAACCTCCTTGGTTTCTCGATCGGGTTCTGAAGCAGCTGTCTAATAGAAATATTATGTAAGCCACATATGTAACCTTACATTTTCCAGGAGCCGAATTAAAAAAAAAAAAACAACTAACAGGTGAAATTAACGTTAAGAATATATTTAACGTAACACATCCGTGATGTCATCATGTAATCAGTATAAAAACTATCAATGACATGTTTACATTCTTTGTACTGAGTGTTTGAAAGCTGTGTGTAATTTACACTAACAGCCGATTTTAGGCTGGACTCGCCCCATTTCAAGTGCTCACTAGCCACCATATTGTGGCTACCCCATTGGACAACACAGATCTAAAGAGTGTGCAGCTCAATTATCATCACTCTTGGGACACTTCATCCATGACAGTTTTAAGTTGGAAAAAACAAATTTTGCCATCCATCACAAACATAAAATAAAATAAAAAAGGGGGTGCAACAAAGGGGACAAGAACCTGTATCAGCAACAAAACGCCATGGTTATGTTTCCGATATTTACACAGTAAGAACAAAAACGGGCCCACACATGGAGTTTGCTACATGCGGACCGTGTTCTAAGCACCTTGTTTGTCAGAAGTCATGACGATTCATGACGATCTCGTGAGCAAGCTACTCTTACCATCCTCGTGTTGATGATAAGTAAACTGAACAATCAAGAAGTCGTAGAAATCAACCCCGGTCACGCAGCCGGGGACTGCAACGCAGATTCAGACGCAGACTTTTTGGCTGCAGGGTCTACTTTTCAGTCGCTTTGCTGTTCTCCTTATGTGATGATAGCTGGGCTGCAAAATTTTAACTGTGTCGTTTTTAGGTTTACTAGCAGAATGTGTGTACAACTGGCTGGAGTGAAGAAAGAGAAATTCATCCATTTGAAGCTGAAATCGCCCATCGTGTTTCTCTATCTGGATTTCTTTTACTCTCCCATCGATCCGTGCATTTAAATCAGGGGATAGAATTTTGGAGCGGCAGGGCGCACTGGTGAACCCCAGGGTAAGGTCTGGCGTCTATTTCAGCCACACCAACAAGAAGCCAAAATGCCCTTTGTGGGTAATTAGGGCCCTCACCTCTTTGTGTGTTCTCAATAAGTCTGGTTATCCCAGAGCTCGAACTACTTCCCGGAGATAATTAGGGGCTGCTGAAAGCAGCCGTAACCCTGCCAGGCCACAGGGGCATTGTAAATACTGCTTCTCAAAGAGGCTCGTCAGCTAGCAGCAACTCACAACACCTCAAGCCTAATCCCCAGAAGGGTGGAACACGGATTGCTTGGATTATTACATTCTCATTTGGAGGGTTTGAATCTCTTTGTACAGAGACCGATGTCATTTCCATGTTCCATAAAGGCAACTTTGGGGACATGAAGAGTTAATGCCACACATCTGGAAAAGCCTGATTAAAAGATGAGTGCGTACTTTACGGCTTGGGAGAGAGTATTCATCGAGACTTTTGATTCATGACTGTTTTTATTAATTTTACAGCCAACTTTCTATCTTTCTCAGATTGTCAAATCCAATCTGGGGCTTTGTTGGGGCTAAATAGCTATTGCTCATAAAATCTCTATTAAGTGCTGCACATTGCTCATCTATTATTTCTAATCCTACAATAACTGTGTTGCAACAATCATAGGAGCAAACACATTGGTGAAGGTTAAGAATGAATGCACCAGGCATGATTCTGAGCACCTTACATTTATTAACCCATTGACTACTCCAAAAACCTATGAGGTAGGTACTGTTGTAATCCTCTTTCTATAGACTACGGAAAGTCAAGAACAGAGACGGTAAGTGATGTCCCAATGTCACCCCGCTGGCAAGCAGTCAGCCCCATTTCAAATCCGGGTGTCTTTTCAGGGATTTGCACTCTTCACGATTACCTTACAAGGCTTTGATCTGAATTATAATGGTTACTATTCCTGTATAGTAGAACAGAAGGCTGAGGTGCAGGGTGTTGAGGTAACTTGCCACAGGTCATCTAGCTAGTGAGTTCGGCGATAGAATTTGAAGCCATTTCTAATTTGCTCCCAAGATCCCATCATTTCTGCTAAACCACAACAGAAGGAACAATTTTTTTTTCATTGGGGGAAAAGCTTAGAATATACTGATCCCAGCAATATTTGGCTTGGGAATTTTTGGGTTTTTTTTTTCCAATTAAGGAAAATTTATATTGTTCAAAAGTGGTTTTATTAAAGATGGTGACTTCCAGGGGCACCTGGGTGGCTCAGTCGGTTAAGCGTCCAACTCTTGATTTCAGCTCAGGTCGTGATCTCAGGGTCGTGGGATCGAACCCTGCATTAGGCTCCGCACTGAGTGTGGATCCTGCTTGAGATTCTCTCTCTCTCTCCCTCTCTCTCTCTGTCTCTCCCTCTCTCTCTCTTTCTCTCCCCCTCTGCCCCTCCCCTGCTTGCAAGCACACTCTCACTCTCTCTCTTTCCAAAGTTAATAGTAATAATAATAATAATAAAAGACGGTGACTTCCAGATTGTTGGGGTTTCTCTTACTTATTTGGTGAGTGTGTGTGTGTATGGGGGGAGGAAACTTGATATGAAGAAAATCCTCTGTTTAACACAGTTATTACACTTCCTAAATCATGGACCAATGTCTGAGAAAATAAATGTTTTACTTTATCATGATCTTTCCTCATTTTCCACTTACTCGGCAAATGTAATATCATGGAAAAACTTCTGTGCCTTCTGAAATTGTCTAGGACAAAAGTGCTTCTCAAACAAGGTCAGTGTTAATATATGAATGTAAAGAATAGAGGAAAAATAGAATGAAAAATCTTGGTGACCAGAATGTTCCTAAAACTCTATTTCCCAGACACCGTATTATAAATTTGTTCAAATCATATGTGGTACGCTAAAAGAAAACAAAAACAAACAAACAAAAAAACAAATAAACAAGCAAAATCTGTATGCTTGACATCTTCTCGGAAATTTCTGGACTATTATTACCTAACATAAATTGAATATTCTTTTTCTCTTTCTAGGACTATCTTGATTTTGAGAAATAAAAAATACAGAGAAACTCAAAGAATAATTAATGAATGCTCATATAACCACTGTTCAGAATGACAAATATTAACATTTTACATATGTTTAAAGACTTTTCATGTTGTTTTTAATATGCCAGTTAAGCTCAAACTATCATTTGTCCCCAGAGACAATCCCACACAATTGGAAAAACCAAATCATGAGTTTATATAAATGTATATACCTGTTGTACTTGTCTGTATTTTACATTCACACAAATGATTTCATACTTTACATGTCATTCTTTACCTTTTTTTCATTTAACGTGGCTTTTGAGATCTATCCATATTGATGTATGAGATCAGTTTCATTCTATTGAATATCCTTTCAGGATTCCATTGTTATCAATATACCACCTTTTATTTATTCCTTCTAGAGATGGTTATTGAGTTTGTTTCTAATATTTTATTTTATTGTATTTTCTTAATATGAAATTTATTGTCAAACTGGTTTCCATACAACACCCAGTGCTCATCCCAACAGGTGCCCTCCTCAATGCCCATCACCCCCTTTCCCCTCTCTCCCACCCCCCATCAACCCTCAGTTTATTCTCAGTTTTTAAAAGTCTCTTATGGTTTGCCTCCCTCCCTAACTTTTTTTTTCCCCTCCCCCATGGCCTTCTGTTAAGTTTCTCAGGATTCACATAAGAGTGAAAACATATGGTATTTGTCTTTCTCTGTATGACTTATTTCACTTAGCATTGACACTCTCCAGTATTTTTAAGTAATCTCTACACCTAAAGTGAGGCTCAAACTCATGACCCCAAGTTCAAGAGTTGCATGTGCTACCAGCTGAGCCAGCCAGACACCCCGTGTTTATTTTTAATAGCTCATCATTACTAATCATGTGACTATGTGTCTCTTTGTAAGTATCTGTATTAGTTGGCTAAGGCTACCAAAACAAAATACGATAGGTAGATGGCATAAATAACAGAAATTTACTTTCTCCCAGTTCTAGAGACTGGAAATCCAAGATCAAAGTGTCAGCAGGTTTCATTTCTTCTGAAGTCTCTCTCCTTGAGGATGGCTGCCTTCTCTGTGTCCTCATGTGGCCTCTTCTCTGTTCACCTGCATCCCTCGTGTCTCCTTTTTCTTAGAAGGATACCAGTGATATTGGATTGGTGCCTATTCATATGACATCATTTAACCTTAATTATCTCTTTAAAGATCCTGTCTTGGGGCGCCTGGGTGGCTCAGTCGGTTGAGCGTCCGACTTCAGCTCAGGTCACGATCTCACGGTCAGTGAGTTTGAGCCCCGCGTCAGGCTCTGGGCTGATGGCTCAGAGCCTGGAGCCTGCTTCTGATTCTGTGTCTCCCTCTCTCTCTGCCCCTCCCCCGTTCATGCTCTGTCTCTCTCTGTCTCAAAAATAAATAAACGCTAAAAAAAAAAAAAAGATCCTGTCTCTAAATACAGTCACATTGTGAGGTGTACCGGGGTTCAGATTTTAACATAGGAAATTTGGGGGTGAGCAGGGGGACCCAATTCAGTACCAGTAACAATACCATTGGAGGCAGTCTAGACTAGAGGTTCAGAGCAAGGACTGGAGTAAGCCTGCCTGGGTGAGATTCTGACTTCCCCCATGCGACTGTAGCCACTCATCTACAATAAAACCCATCTGTCATTTGTGTTGTTGTGGTTGATAAAAAGATCTACATGTAAAGCACTACAACTGTGCCTCACTCAGCATTAGTTAGTGTTAGGTCTACTTGCGTGTATTAAGAAGAGTTTATCTAGAAATGTACCTGGTCATGGAATTTTCAAGGCACAGGAAACACGTATTCCATTTTTCTAGATACTGCTAAATTGCTCTCTGTGTTGAGTTCCATCAATGAACACTTCCATCAGCCAAGTAAGTACAAGAGTTCCTTTTTCCTCATTTCCTGGCCAACAATTGATTTTTCTGTACATAAACATTTCTTTCCATTTGACATTTGAAGAAAAGTATGTCATTTAGTACATTCTTTGGTATACATTTATTTCAGGTGGTCTATAGACCATAGGGAAAAAGTATATAGGTGGTTCTATATGCTTCTCACAGCCATTCCCTTAGTATAGTCAAGAGCAAAGAAATGCACAATACAAATGAGAGCTCTCTTTGGCTATTGGATGAAAACAGAGCATCAGTCAGGTGTCTCTCATCCTTCTCTGATCTTGGGTTCTCTTCCTGTGCCTTTAGGGAGTTTTATTTCTCCTTCAGGATGAAAAGAGTATCTTTCAACCAGACAGTCTCCAAAGTCTGTGAGAGCTAAGTAGTTCTGTATCAGTTACGAATTTTCTCTTGTCTGAGGCATTGACTGTCAAAACCGGGTGAAGTATTGAATTGTTGAATCGCCATATTGTATGCTTGATATTAATATAACACTGTATGTTAACTATACTGTAATTAAAAACTTTTAAAATTTCATTTTGAGCAAGAATTATTTGATGAGCATGTTAATAATGCTGATTCCTGGACTGTACCATCAGAGATTCTAATCTGACCCTACTGTGGAAATAAGAATCTGAATTTTTAACAAGCACCTCTTTTGATCTGTTTCAGGTAAGATATGGCCAACATTTTGAGGAACACAGCTTTAAAAATAACTATTATTTGGATATGTTCCAAAGTATTATGCTATATTTAAACCCTTAGTTGTATCTTAATCTAATACAAGCAGACTGGGGGGCCTGGGTGGCTCAGTCAGTTGAGTGTCCGACTTCGGCTCAGGTCATGATCTCACAGTTCATGGGTTCAAGCCCCACATCAGGCTCTGTGCTGACCGCTTGCTCGGAGTCTGGAGCCTGCTTCAGATTCTGTGTCTCCTACTCTCTCTGCCCCTCCCCCGTTCATGCTTTGTCTCACTCTGTTTCTCAAAAATAAATAAATGTAAATATACAAGCAGACTGCATCATATATTGTCCTGGGCTTTGGAAATGTATCTTCCTGAAACTTATGTTTAATGGCTGAGCTATTGACTAGAAAAATTCTAAGTTGCTTTCCAGTTCTGATGTTCTGTCTTTCAATTCTATTATGTGACTGTCACATTTATTACAGGGCTTTCTGTATGTACCATTGGTGTTCAGATCATTTAACAATAATAGTTGAATCTCTCTCAGAAACGTGAAACTCAAGGAAATAAGTCTACCAACTGAAAGTTAAGGATTTAATTTAAGCTTATAATTTAACGTAATGGATGAGATCATTTCATTGTAAACATCCTCTAGGAAAAGGTAGAAAATCTCCCAGATAAAAAACTGGACGCATGAGATCCAAATGCAACTGATGTTTAAATTAATCAATATGATAGAAAGTTATAGCTATCAGTGTAATAACATATCTGGAGGAAATCACATGGGGACAGAAGATATTAGAAAACATACTAGATATCAAGAAAGTGAGTCAAAAGAACCGATATGCCTCTAGTCCTTGTCTGAGGGGAGATGGCCCCCAAATTTCAACTCTAATATAACCCTATAGCAAAGATGATGCATTAATCAAAAACAACAACAGGATGCTATGTTAACACTAGTTTTGTTTTGTTTAGGCACCATTTCTAGTAATAGATTTGACAAGAAAAGAGATTATATCTGGTGCCTGGGGATTTATTCACCATCACGTACAGTTAGCAGAACTGTAAATTGACAATCTTTCCAAGAAGCAACTGGGCCATATTAGCAAAAGCCTCAGAAATGTACATCCTAAGGGATTTATTAATTTTGAACTTAAGAATGTATGTAAGGAAATAACTAACCTATGCAAATATATTCTTTTCCATAAGGATTTTACTGTAGTGTTTCTGTCACGTATACATACATAACAAAGGGGATAAACTGTATGCCTTTTAGTATATGCCCCAAATAAAATCCTATTTATTCTTAAATAAGTATGAGAACTATAATTGTTATTTTCACATAGTAAGCTCAAGATAATATATTTCCAAGTAAACCCATCACTTCATAGAAGGGCGACATAGTATGACACATTTTTATTTAAAAATATATATCCTCATCCATAGAAAAAGAGTTATTGCAATATGCATATATATTAAAAAATTCCATGTTTGCATAGTCAGATTATTGGTATGGGGTTTCTTTTTAAATCTTTTCAGTTATCTCTATTTTTTAATTTTCCATAGTGAATACATTTTTTTAAATAATATGATAAAGTAAAAGTATTAGTAATTTTTTCAAGTTTATTTATTTATTTTGAGAGAGAGAGAGAGAGAGGGAGGGAGGGAGAGAGAGAGAATCCCAAGCATGGAGCTGTCAGCATGGGGCCCTATGCGGGGCTCGAACTCACGAACCATGAGATCATGACCTGAGTCGAAATCAAGAGTCAGATGCTTAACCAACTGAGCCACCCAGGAGCCCCGACATTAGTAATTTTTAACATCAGAATTTTGGTGTCTGCAGCTGGTGTTTGAGTTGAATTGAGGACAGTCATTCACTCATCAAACATTGAATGCGTCCTGTGCCTTGGAATACTTCAGTGAAAAATAGGCAGATCTCTATGCCTGTGAAGTTTACCTTTCAGTGTACGTTCCAGCCAGTTCCTCTGAGAAAGAACCACAGTATACGTTGACCTAGACTGGCATTCAGGGAGCTAGTGCTGCCACCTGCCTCCCCAGCCCTGTCCACACCCACCTCCAAAACCCTGAGACCCCAACAGGGCCCTGAAGCCCAGTCTTGTTTAGGTCACCCCAGTCACTGAGATGGTTGTACCTTCCAATGAGTACGGGCCACTCTAGCTTCCTTTGTGCCCAAATCCAAGCTGCTAGGCTCCCTCCCCAGCTCATGGCTCGTGCCTTGTACTTTTTCTGACAGAATCTGCGATATTATGATATAATAAGAAATATATATTTGGTCTTTGTCCTGGGTTTCTGGCATAGAGTTTCTAAAACGCTTGGAATTTCTTTTTTTTTTTTTTTAATGTTTATGTATTTATTTTGAAAGAGAGAGGGAATCCCAAGCAGCCTCCTCTCCCTGTCAGTGTAGAGCCCAAACTCAAGAACCTTGAGATCATAACCTGAGTCAAAATCAAGAGTGGACGCTTCACCCACTGAACCACCCAGGTACCCCTAAAACCCTTGGAATTTCTGAGCCATAGGGGTAAGAAGAACGTCTTTTGTTATTGATTATAAGCTCCTTTCAACCATACCTGAATTTATGCTAATGAAATGAGTTGTGATGGGTCTCTGGGTAGCTTCTGGATGGGGGGCTGGTTACCAGAAAGATCAAAATATGATTAGAGAGTTGGAACTTTCAGCCCAACCTTTGACTTACAGGGAGGAGAGAGGATTTGGAGATTGAGTAAGTCATCAATGCCAATGATTTCATCAATAACGCTTACATAATGGAACCTCATAAATGATGGGGTTCAGGGAGCTTCCAGATTGGTGAGCATATCTAGGTGCTGGAAAGGTGGTGCACCCAGACAGAGCAGGGAAAGTCCATGCCCCTCCCCCATACCTTGCTCTATGCATCTCTTCTATTTGATTGTTCTTGAGTTGTGTTCTTTATAATAAACCAGTAATAGTAAGCAAACTTTTCCTGAGTTCTGTGAGCATTCCAGCAAATTCTCAAACCTGAAGAGTGGGTCATGGAAATCCCTGACCTTACAACCAGTCAGTCAGCAGTACAGGAGACCCAGACTTGGGAAACTGGAGGGGCAGCCCTATGGGAGAGGGCCCTTTCGCCTGAGGGATCTGATGCTAACACAGGGGGTAGTTAAGGCCAGAATTGAATTGAATCGTGGAATACCCACATGGTGCCTGGAGAGCTGGAGAATCGATTGTCGATTGTCGGTGTGGAAAAACCCCACACATTTGGTGTCAGAGGTATCTGTTTCTGAGGGTGGAAACAGATCATAGTGGTAGAATTGCAGCCGGGGTCCGAGCTAACCCACGTGTGAGGGCCATGTGACCACACAGATCTGTGCCTCCATTTTAAGCTTACCCTACAAAACTGACAAGCTTATCAAGATGTTACTGGTTCAATACTGACCTCTCAGACGTGATTACTCTCTCTTTTCCTTTTGTCGCTCTCTTTCTGTCCTGCCTGCCTTCTCTCTCCTCAGTAAGTCTAAGGAGATGTCCCGGTGAAAATTTGCGATTATTTCTAGAATATAATAAAAAGTTTTTTTCCCTACTTGCTTCTGTTAAGTGCAAGAAGAAAGAATGAAGATGACTCAACCAGTTAAAACCCATTTTGATGCACTTCCTTGCTTGATTACTAGCTGGGATTGTGTTTTTCATAAAAAAGTTGATATTTTATCCAAAGGCTTAAGAGTGATAGGTCTCTAATCTTTCAGTCATTATCCACACCGGTCCGGTTAAATAATCACTGTAGTAGTTCTGCTAACAGATGGCATTGTGTAATTTTCGTGGTGGTGGAAGGAGTAAGGAAATTGGAATAAATCTTGTATCCTAGTAACAGATTACATTCACCAAGCACCACAGAAACTAAAGTAGGTGAAAAAAAAAAAAAATCTCACAGAACATTGTGCAAACAGCCAACTAAGAAAGCAACTCTTTCTCTGGTATCAAAGGTATATTTTTAGTCAAATATTTATATGTATGAATACTTATAAATTTTTCCCACAAATGATAAGAGAACTTTATTTTAATAAAAAATGTCTATTTTTTTATTGAAATAATAAATTCTGGCCCTTTTCTCCAGCACTAGAAAACATCTGTATTGCTAAAAAGCCATCCATTTATTTAGACATACTCTTATTGGAAAGCTTACATTTTCCCATTGAGACCATGCATACTGCATTAACTGAGTTTTTCACTGTGTCTTGAGGTTCTAGATCATTTTATTCCATTCTTTCTCCATAGTTGCATTTCCCCAAACTTTTGCAAAGGACCTATATCGTTTTATAAAGGGAAAAAAACAACAACAGAAAAAATAAATATTATTAAGTACAAGAAGTTGTGTATTTTCAATATTCCACATATTTAAAAATCTGGTGAGCCTCCTTGAGTTCAAACTCCACTAATAGCAACTTTATTTTATTTATTTATTTATTATTTTTTTTAACGTTTTTTATTTATTTTTGAGACAGAGAGAGACAGAGCATGAACGGGGGAGGGGCAGAGAGGGAGGGAGACACAGAACCGGAAGCAGGCTCCAGGCTCTGAGCCATCAGCCCAGAGCCCGACCCGGGGCTCGAACTCATGGACCACGAGATCGTGACCTGAGCTGAAGTCGGACGCTTAACCGACTGAGCCACCCAGGCGCCCCAGCAATTTTATTTTATAAAAGGGTCAGGAGTGCCGTGGTGCTCCAAGTCTGAGAAAAACACACCTCTAATCCCTTCCATAGCATTTCCTTTATTGTTGAAATTCTCAAGTGCTTCTAATTTCAGCGGTCATTTTGCCCAGTGCGGAACAGGGTTAGCAGGATGCAGTCAGTTTAGACCTTCCACCTGATCCCTGGCAAGGAAACCCTCCTTTTTGCTCTTAGCAAAAGAGCACCCCAGGCAAAACCATTAAGAGGCTCCCGAGGTTTTATTCACTTCTAGACCGTGGAGTTTTAAGTGCTTCTTAAAAACCATTTTTTTCCTAACATTTATTTATTTTTGAGAGAGAGAGTGAATGAGAGAGGATCAGAGGGAAGGAGACAGAGGATCCAAAGCAGGTTCTGTGCTGTGAACTCAGAGCCCAATGCAGGTTTTTAACTCAGAACAGTTTGATCATGACCTGAACTGGAGTCAGGAATGAGTCCGCTGCTTAACCAACTAAGCCAGCAGACACACACCCCTTCAGTGTTTCTTTAACATTTACAAAGCCCCAGTGCTTGAGGAAGCATTTATTTCCACAGCTTTCTCTAGGTTCCCCCCCCCCCCCCGCCCCCCGCCTTGCTTCTGAGTCCTGAGATTAGTTAATGGAATATTTTAATTAATGGTTGAGGCAATGGAGAATTTGGGGGAAAATTCATCTGTTTACACCTGTAGTCTAAAATGCCCTCATCGGGAATAAGTCTAGAGTTCCACTTCTGTTGTTTTATTCTTCCAGGAAATGTCCTCTGCCCTCACTGTCCCATTATTTTCTAGTTATAAATCTGAAACTTGGTCTTGGTCAACTGGTAGTTGACATATTTCATCAGGTTGTCAAAATTACCAGACCCCAGGAATAATAAAGGTACCCAAACAAACCTGGATTTTAAAAATCCTGATTGAAAAATTTAAAAAAAAGAGAGAGATAGAAAAAAGGAAAAGTGGGGCACCTGGGTGCCTCCGTCAGTTGAGCATCTGACTTCAGCTCAGGTCATGATTTTGCGGTTCGTGAGTTCTGTGCTAACAGCTCAGAACCTGGAGCCTGCTTCAGTGGATCCTGTGTTTCCCTCTCCCTCTGCCCCTTCCCCACTCGTGCTCTGTCTCTCTCTCAGAAATAGATAAACATTTAAAAATTAAAAAAAAAAGAGAGAGAGAGAGATAAAAACCCTGATTGATATTGACTGCTCACCTGAGACCCTTCTACTCTCCTCTCACATATAGGTCCCTATTTCTCCCAGACTAAGGAACATAGCATCTCCTTATACTGATTTTATGGAAAAAGGAGCCCCAGATTTGATAACGATTGGGGGGAAGTTTTACTGGCCTACTTCCTTTCAGGTCATGTTAATTTCTATCAGGCTTCTCTAACAATCTGCATTTTCTTACCCAATAAAATACCTGTTGTGAAGTAATTTAACACATAGACTTAAAACAACTCATTCATGGAAATGGAGGCACTTTCTAAGATTTTGAACTGCCTGGTTTTAATCCCAGAACGTGGGCTAATATGGATGAAAGGTACAGTGAGGTATTATGGGTAGGATTTTCCTAGAAACCTACTGAAGATACTAACGGATCTCAGAGATGTTAGGGTCCCCCTGAGAAGACGCCCGGTTTTCCTCACCAAGCTCTAGAATGTTATCTCAAGGTGTGGCGTGGGCAGGCAAGTTGTATTGTGCGTCATGTGCATATTGAGGAGTTCCAAAGCCACCTTGATTTCCAAGGGTTGACAAAGATCACAAAGGACTTAAGATGATGGATGGTTCTACTGGGGCAAATTGAATTGCTGAAGGAGGCTTACGATGCTGACGGTGCTCTGAACAGTAGACTCCTACATTTCAGGGGTGGAAGTAACAATACCCAATGTTTTCTTTAAGGACCTAACATGAAACAACCCTGGAAGGTGGATAGTAGCCAGTCTAGCCCCTTGATTTTAAGCGTGAGGAAAATGAAGTCAAAGAAGTTGTATAACTTGGCTAAAAGTAGCCCAGGGATTTAGAGACAGAGGCTGAACCATACAGCAGATTTCCTCACTTTGACTCCAGTGCTCTATTATGAAAACATGCCATGATTACATTTTGAGTCCCCTGTAACAGGGAGACATTTTGCAGTAAGTCCAGGTAAGTGACATTTTTTAGGTGCTTACTTTATTTGGGAGCTTATAATGGATTATGACATTTCCCAGAGGCAAGATGTACCCACACCTAATAAAAACAGGGGAAAATAGAACGCACTGAGCTAGGTTGACTGCTCTGGGTTAATGCTTTTGAACATTTTTCTCCGATCACACTCATATCCCTCAGCTTTGCCAGACTAACTCTGCTTCTTTATGTTTCCCAGGCATGTTGGCTGGTTAATCAGACCATCCAAAGATTTTTGGCTGATCTATGTATTCCCCCCCCCTTTTTTTTTTAAATCTCAGCTATATGGATTTTACAGCATAGCAATTTTTATGTTTGTTCTCATTTATCTCAAAAAACTTCTTGAAAGTCTTCAGACTGTAAACTGTACCTTGTGATAAATGTCTAAGAAAGTAGCACATCCAAGCGTATTTATTTTAGGCACACTGTCGTTGTTCTGCCTAATATATTGCTGAAAAGGAAATAACAGACTGTTTGGGTCTATTAGGGAACATAGCTCCAAGAGAACACCATGTATTAAAGGTTTTATATATTCATGATATGTGACTTTTGTTATGATTTTAAATCTTACAGAGAGCATCTAGCAATCATGTAACTTTTTCTTTTTTTTAACATTTATTTATTTTTGAGACAGAGAGAAAGCATGAACAGGGGAGGGTCAGAGAAAGAGGCAGACACAGAATCTGAAACAGGCTCCAGGCTCTGAGCTGTCAGCACAGAGCCTGATGCGGGGCTCGCACCCACGGACCGCGAGACCATAACCTGAGCCGAAGTCGGACGCTTAACCGACTGAGCCACCCAGGCGCCCCTGTAACTTTTTCATTTTTTTGTGCAAAATAGTAAGAAAGCTTTTTGGAGAAAATGTCCGGACTGTACTTGTCACACATATATTTGACAATTGCCTTTTATAACAGGTCTGACTCAGGTTTTCTTTTAAGTGAATGACTAATGTGGATTGAAGTCAGTTTCATAATTACATGACCAGGTAGATGACTTCTGGAACTTTTACTTGGTGGGGTTTGGAAACAATGCTTAGAAAAATGAGGTAGCCACAAAAATTAAAATTATAATTCATACATGTAAAAATGAGATAAGAGGTATAAGAAGTTCCCCTGACAATATTGTTAAAAGAACCCACCTTCAACTAGTTAATGCAGAGCTAAAAAAAAAAAAGAGTAAATTCATGTGATACTAACATAAAAACAAGAGATAAGATTTAACATTATATAATATAGATACTAGATATCAGTGAGAAAGGAAAGGATTGTAAAACAAATAATACCTGGGCAATTAGTTAACTATTTAGATCTACTTTTTAGGGCATGCACTAAAAGCACTAAAACAAACTTCTACATCATGAAAAAGTGAAATATATTAATAACAATCACTATACAAAAACAAAGCATAATTTTTCATGGATGTCTATGCCTCAATGGGCACTAGATAGGGATAACTTAAAGTTAAAAAAAAATCACAAGGAGGGGCATCTGGGTGGCTCAATCGATTAAACTTGAGACTTTGGCTCATGAGTTTGAACCCTGCGTCGGGCTCTATGCTGAGAGCTCGGAGCCTGGAGCCTGTTTCAGATTCTGTGTCTCCCTCACTCTTTGCCCTTGCTGCACTCGCGCTCCATCTCTCTCTCTCAAAAATAAATATTAGAAAAATATTTTAAAAGTCACAAGGAAAATAATAAAGATAATTTGATTTTACTATATAAAACATATAAACATTCCATATGATGATAAGAATGAGCTAATAATTACTGAGCACTCACTAAATATTCTGAGTGTATTACATGAATTAACTCTTAATTATCAGAACAACCCAATGAAATAGATACATTGTTATCCCATTTTACAGACCAGTCAACCGAGGCACAGAGAGGTTAAACTTCTAGCTCAAAGTAACACAATTAGAACTTATTGAACAGAAGATCTTAGTGTATTTAAATCTTAATGTATTCTTTCTTCATGAGTGTCTGATATCTAACTAATGTTTTTGAGTCTTATTTGGACATTTTGCCCTCCCCTAAGTCAACAAGATATTTCCCCACAAGTCTAAAAGTTTCAAAATTGTATTCTTGTCACTTACGTTTAAATCCACTTAAAATTGATTTTTGTGTTTGGGAGGACATAGGATCTTATTTTATTTGGAATGTGTGTATTATTTATCTCTCACCATTTATTGAAAAAGTTCTCATTTTCCCACTAATCTGCCCTATCATGAATCAAATTTCTACATGTTTATGAGTCTATTTTTAGGCGGCATGTTCGATTGGTAACTTTGTCTACCTCTGCACTACTCCCACATTGTCTTAATTACTTGAGCCTCAAAATAAGCACTGATACCAAATAAAAAACGTTTCCTCTTTGTCATCCTTCTTCTTCTAAAATATTCAGATTCTTCTTTGCCCTTTACTTTGTATCTAAAGAGCAATTTTCAAAGAACAGATATATTTTGGATAGATATTCTTCTCACTCACTCATCAGATTACCAAACATTTTTAAATATGAGATGATCCGATCTAAATGATGGAAAGTGAAATGTTTGCTCTCGTATCCAGCTTGAGAGAGTTTTAATTGTAGGTATGGTTTTTTGAATAGCAATTTGATAAAATGTATGAGGAGCTTTAAAGATTATAACTTTAATCCAATAATTAAAATGTTGCATATCTGTGTATCGTAAGGAAGTATTTGAGAAATCTGTCATGGTTTTATATCTAAAGATATTTACTGAGATTATTAATAATTGAAATTATAAGTAATCTAAATGTCCAACAATAGGAATGTAATTAATGAATTGTGTTGCATCCATTTATGGGATAACACGGAGTCTTTTTGAAGGATTTTTTTTTAACGATATTGGAAAACGCATGATATAATGTTATGTGCAAGAAAGCATGATACAAAATTGTGTATGCTGTATGATCTTAACCTTTTAAAAATTCATAGGAGAAAGACTAGAAAAAATATACTTAAATGTCACCCGTGATTTTCTTTGGCTAATAAAATTATGGGCAATTATTTTTCTATTTCTTCTATTTTCCTGTATTTCTAAAAGTTACTTTTTGAAAAAGTATCACAGATGACTTTTCGTTCAAGCAAAAGCAAAGGAAAATTTTTTCTCAGTGGCCACTTTTATTTTGATAATATAAAATCCTAAACTGAATGAATGAAAACTTTGTTTCTCTAACAGTTCAGTTAATATCTGGTATCAGCCACTCTGAAAGAGTCATGGTTCAAAGTTGACCATGTCGATGACAGGTGCCTGGACTTGCCTTTTGATGTGCCTCTGGAATATCTCAGAAGGAAGCTCATTTCTGTGAAGGTACCTTTTTATGCCTCATCAATATTCCACTGCCCCATTTCTTCCAAGATAAAATTCCTCAGGGTAAAAAAGTTCAAGGCTTTGAATGGCACCAGAGTGTCAGAAAGTGTTTCATTTAGAAATCAGACTTGTAGACCTCAGGTTGCAGGAGCTTACATATATGATGAATTTTTAAGCGATGAGGAGAACCCAAGAGAGAGGGTGTGTGCATCTTTGAAGTTTCTATGCCCGTATCATTATGTGGATAATCAATGACGAATGCTCATATGTTCATATTTGTTACCTAGTGATCACTCCACACTGCCTTGTAATAAAGCCACTCTGTCGAGATGAGTTGGTCATATGGTGAATACGGGTTGGATAAAAATCCTGGAGAAGCTGCTTTAAGCACGACGCAAGCAACACCACTGACATGCGTCAGGCTCACAAAACCCTTCCGGGGACTTCAGAGTGTAAAATGAGGTGTTGCAACGTCCAGCCGGGTGGGGTCTGCTGGTCCTGGGTGAGCATGCTGACAGTGAGGGAAGGTCATAGGGGTTGAAATCCATGAAAGATTCAGTCTCCATGTGGCTGGACGAATGGCATAAAAGCCAAAATGCCATAATGGCATAAAAGCCATAAAAGCCAAAATGATTGTATGGGTTCTACCTCATTTAAAAACTATTTCCTTATTTAATGAACAAAGGGTGGGCTCACCTTTGTTTATTAGCAATCACAATGTGCTCTCTTAGCTTTATTGCCACTCATGACAGTAACGCTGGGACTCTGCTGGTCTCCACAGTGTTTGTAATGTCAGGAAGTGGGGGCAAGTAAGGCAGTGGTGGTGACACAGAGTTTCATTACACCTGACACACACCTAACTCCCCACCTCTTACTTTGCGTACTAAACAGTATAGGCATTTTAAAAGCCTAAAGTAAAACCGAAGGCAAAGGGACCCTGCAATACACAACAGGCTTCCTTCCTTTGAAAGAATATATTGAAAATAGTGCTTTCAGTGGCAAAAGCCTATAGAGTTGCCAGGTCGTCTCGATATCACCAGGATCCCTCCTTTGGAGGCGGTGAAGGCTCAAAGCTGGGACAGCTTTTACCTCTTCATGTTGCCCCTCTGGTGTTTTCTTCACAGGAATGTTTACAACCCAGGTTGGATTGGATTCTCAAGTGTTTTATTGTTTCTGTGAAATGACTTCTGGGCTGTCTTATGAAATTTAGGTCAAATTTATCTACCAAAGGACCATGCAATCGTCCATAAATTGAATGTGTGATGGATGTGTCAGAACCATCTTTCATCTCAGAACTATATAACAAATCACACTCCTATTCTTTCTAGGATACCCATGTGAAAATCCAAGAGGAAAGTCAAAGGGAAAAAAAAAAATCACAGCGAGAAACAAGAACATCCCCACAATGCATCCTGGCATTCCGCGGCAGATAATTTTGCTATTTAGTTATGCCCTGCCTTATTCTGGAAAGAACTGAGAGAGAGGAGTTTTCTGCTCTTCCTTTCTGCTCTGCCACACCATGTTTCATTTCTCAGTGAAACAGTACTACTGTCTTTCTACCGCAGCCAAAATCAGAGCTTCTGTCCCTATGTGAAAGAATAACTTCCGGACGTCCTCAAGGTCTACTGCAGGGAGCCGTCACACAAAAACGCACAGGGCAGATCTTAAGCACGACCATATAGGAGAGAACAGACATGTCAGATCGTTCATTCTATTTATTGCACTTGTCTATTGGCACCTCCTCTCCAAGATGATTTCTTCTAGTGGAGGTGATAGACTATTGGCACTTTTCTCATTTCTACAAAAATGGAGAGTGTCAGAATTTCCTCAGTATTTTCTCACTAGGCGGGCAATGAGGATTAATCACTTTAGCAAATCACTGGATTTCAGTGCAGCAGAGAAGATTGCAAGACCTCTGGCATAATTCATTAGCAATTATGAGTGTCAAAGCCCAGCATCCGTGCATAGACTTTAATGCTTGTTAATAAATTTGGCAATTCATCATTCTATTTTATTCTTTCTTATGGTTCAGACAAAGAACCTTAAGTTGACACGATAATTGAAGAGCCATGTAAAGTTAAACTAGTGAGGAAAGCCTTGTCATCATCACCAGCACCAAAGTTACCGATCATTTTTGGGCACTGATGACAGGCACTGTTTGAAGACATATACATGTATTAATTCAATCCTTGCCACAGCCTTATGGGATGGATGCTATTATTATCTGAATGTTATAAATGAGGCCTTTGCGGCACAGAGTGACCAAGTCATGAACTCAAGCTTGCACAACTTAGACATAGTAGATCCACAATCTACGCCAGTTCTCTTGAACACTTTACCATATCGCCACCGCAGAAGCGAGCACGTCACGGCCACTGGAGGTGATCTCCAAGATCCTAGATTCTAGTCAAGCCTTCATGAGGCATAATCAACATAAAAGAAACTGTGCATATTTGAAGTTCATATTTGGATAAGTTTTGCATATGTATAAACCATCACCGTAACAAGATAGCGAATATATACCCCCCAAAAGGGTATATGTTCTTGCCAGACTGGAGTCTTTCTCTTCTACGCGTCCCACTGCACTCACCTGTTTTCTGTCACTAGATTCCCCAGAATTTGATTTATTGAGAAAAATTTTTATTTCAGTATCGTTGGCACACAATGTTACATTAGTTTTAGGTGTGCAATAGAACGATTCGACAAGTTAATACATGATACACCACACATGTAGCTACGTCTGTCCCCTACAGCACTATTGCAATACCATTGACAATACTCCCTATTCTGGGCCTTTCACCCCATGACTTATTCATCACAAAACTAGAAACTTGTGTCTCCCACCCCCGCTTCCCCCATCTTGCCCATCGCCCGGCCACCTCCTCCTCTGGCAACCACCAGTCTCTTGTCTGTATTTATAGACCTGATTCTGCTTTTCGTTTTCTATTGCTGGATTGTATTCCATCGTTTGAATATACTACTGTTGGCTTCTCCACTCATCTGGTGATGGACATGTGGGCTTCGGACAGTTTTTGACTATTCAGGTAGTTTTTGACATATTTTCGACACACAGACGCCATAGTGATTTGTGTGTCATCTTCGTCTGGACATATGCTTTCATTTCCCTTAAGCAAATACCCGAAAATGGAATCTCTGGATCGTTGGGCAGGTTGGTGTATATATAACTTTTTAAGGAATTGCCAGACTGTTTTCCAAAGTAGTTGACTCCTCTTATATCCCCCTTCCCCTCACTTCCCCGGCCAAGCAGTGTCTGAAAATTCCAATTTCTCTATTCCCTCACCAACATTTGATATGGTCAGGTTTCTTAATTTTAGCTTTTCTAATACGTATGTAGTGGTACCTTGTTGTGGTTTTATTTACTTTTCTCTGATGGGTAGTGATGTTGAGCATCTTTACATGTGCTTATTTGTTATCCATATCTTCTCCGAGGTAGTGTCTGTCCAAATATTTTGCTTATATTTTATGAAGTTGATTTCATACTGTTGAGTTTTGAGAGTTGTCTACATATTCTGGAAAGAATTCTTTTATCTGCTAAGTGATTTGAGGATATTTTCCCCAAATCTGTGGTTTGTCTTTTTATTCTTTTTTTTTTTTAATGTTTATTTATTATTGAGAGACAGAGAGACACAGAGCATGAGCAGGGGAGGAGCAGAGAGAGGGGGAGACAGAATCTGAAGCAGACTCCAGGCTCTGAGCTGTTAGCACAGAGCCTGACACGGGGCTCGAACTCACAAACTATGAGATCATGACCTGAGCCGAAGTCGGTCGCTTAAGCAACTGAGCCACCCAGGCGCCCCGTGTCTTTTTATTCTCTTTGATGGTCATTTTCAGAGTCTTTTAAAGAGTAGAAATTTTAAATTCAGATGACATCCAATTTTTTGTTTTCTTTAATGAATCATGTTTTGGGTCTTGTATCCAGGTGATTTTTATCTAACTCATGGTCATAAAAATTTTCTCCTGTTTTCTTCAGAAGCTGTATAGTTTCAGATTTTATGTTTAGTCTATGATCTATTTAAGCTAATTTTTGTATATGGCTTGAGATATAGATTGAAGTTCATTATTTGGTATTTGAATATCCAATTTTTTCTACCACCATTTTTTAAAATGATGTTTTATTTGCAAATCTGTAAAAAAAATCAGTTGTCTATGTGTGTGGACCTATTTCTGGATTCCCTATTCTTTCCCATTGATCTATTTGTTTACCTTGACATTAATACTGCAGTTTTGATTATTATAGCTTTATAATAAGTCTTGCAGTCAAGTAGCTTAATCCTCCAACTTTTATTTCAACCTTTTAATTCTTTGTGCTATTGTTGACATATATTGTTGACATATATTGTTGACACCCACATTTAATAAACTATTATTATTTGCTTTAGTTTATTGTATTTAAAAAACTTGAACATTATAAACATATCATATTTTTACCTATGTAGCTAACATTTCTAGTGCTTTTTATTTCCCTATATAGATCCATATATGCATCTCGTACCATTTTCTTTTACTTATAGGACTTCCTTTAACTTCTCTTATAGTACTGGTGATGAATTTCTTCAGTTCTTATATGTCTGATAAAGTCTTAATTTCACTTTTGTTTATGAAAGACATTTCACTTGGAATAGTTGACAGTTTTTATCTTTCAGTTCTTTAAAGGCTTTGCTCTGTTTGTTCTCACTTGCTTGATTTCCAATAAGAAATCTATCATCCTTACCTTTGTTTCTCTGTACGTTATATGTGCATTTTCTCTGGCTGCCTTTAAGATTCTGTCTTCATCGTTGATTTTGAGCAACTTGATTATGACATACCTTGGCATAGTTTTTTGTTTTTTCATGTTTCTTGTACTTAGGGTTCCTTGACCTCCCTAGATCTACGTGTTTATAGTTTTCAAAAAATTTGGAAAATTTTCAGCTATTACTTGCTCAAATGGTTTTCTAGTGGGTTTTTTTTTTTTCAGAATAACACCCTGAATAGATAATTTTGGTAGTAGCAATACAGTTCAACTCTATACAGTCTAAATTATATACAACCACACACACACACACACACACACACACACACACACCGTTGAGCCTAAATGTCCATCAACTGATGAAATGGATAAAGAAATTGTGGTTTATACACACAACGGAATACTATGTGGCAGTGAGAAAGAAGGAAATACGGCCTTTTGTAACAATGTGGATGGAACTGGAGAGTGTTATGCTAAGTGAAATAAGTCATACAGAGAAAGACAGATACCATATGGTTTCACTCTTATGTGGATCCTGAGAAACTTAACAGAAGTCCATGGGGGAGGGGAAGGAAAAAAAAGAGGTTAGAGAGGGAGGGATCCAAAGCATAAGAGACTCCTAAAAACTGAGAACAAACTGAGGGTTGATGGGGGGTAGGAGGGAGGGGAGGGTGGGTGATGGGTATTGAGGAGGGCATCTTTTGGGATGAGCACTGGGTGTTGTATGGAAACCAATTTGACAATAAATTTCATATTTAAAAAAAGATTCTTGTGGCGGTAGGGTTTATAATAGCTAAGAAATTAAGTAGATCTATTTCCAATTCTGGCTTTGTTATTTGCTGACTTGTTCTAGGGCAACGTCTTCACCATTTCTCAACTTCAACATCTTTTTCTGTAAAATGATGATTATCATGATACCTATTTCATAGAATTCCTGTGAAAATTAAATACTTAGCTTAATAGCTACTATATAAATTATGGGTGCTGTTATAAATAATATCATTTGAGAAGTCTACCATCTTTAAAAATATGCTTTTACCCCGTTAGGAACCTGGGAAATTTATACAGTCAATGACTAAATAACATTCAACGAATGACTAGGAGTCTTGACGCTAGTATGGTGAATGATACAAAATAAGCATAAGACATAGTCACACAGAACTAGACCAGGGTAGATATGACTTCTGAAAGAGACCTCAGTTTCTAACTGTCACCTCACCTCAAGGAGTGGTTTGAGGGCCATTTAAATTTATGCAAATCATTGACTCTCTGTGTTCTGTTAATGCTTTCAAGTGTTTATATTGTGGGATGTTGGATTTTAAGACTGATAGAACAGCTAGTTGCCTTTTCTTGGAACCATGCAAACATGTTCCAGTTCAGTGATACAGCAAGCCACCATTACTAAAAAGAGAAGATTCACAAAAAGTGATACCATGGATTACTTAAAAGCCTCAGGATAAGAAAGTTTATGAGTAAGAGTTAAAATGCATGAGACAAGAAGACAAGAAGAAACATCATAAGTTAAAAGAAAGTAACAGATAGGAAGTCACAGGTTTTCTTTGAGTTCTTTCTTCTCTAAAGCAAAGAAATTCTACGTGTCAGGATGTATCTTGAGTTAACGATGTCAGGATGTATTTTGAGTTAACGAGTCTCGCTATTAGAACTCTATCACTCTCAGAAATATCCCACACATGGAGTCAGGCAAAGAGGATTATTTTCCTCCTAACATGAATTAAGTTATTTTCTTGAGACATCTTGTTTGAACTCTTGACAGTTATATTCCACAGAACACATTTCCTATTTCAGACAGTCCAGTGGAATTCTCCCGGTGCTATGTCATTTGGGAAATCTCATTCGAATGAGACATTTCTCACATCAGTTTCTACAGCCTGGTTTTGGGCTATTTTCCTGCTGGCCTTTGTGAGGATCCCAGTGATGAGTCTTTGCTTTGGATGCTGCAGGAGAGAAGGAATTTCAAAGGGTCATGGAATCACAGTAAGGCGCTAGTAGGGATTCATTGTCCTAGAGTAAAACAAAACAAAACAAAAAACAAAACAAACAGAAAACCTTAGACATTCAGGATCTAGAGGACATTCCAAGACTTGAAAAACTGTATTTGTCTGCATAAGAAAAGATTTTAGTAAATATCCTCTTGAAACTTCCCATGATTAGTTGTGGGGAAATGAACACATTTAAAATAGAATCATTTTCTTTCTTTAGTCTACTGTTTATGTGGTGTTGTTCCATGAAGAATAATGAGAATGAAGTTTGTGATGCTAATGTAATAATTCTGCCTTTAATTTTTTTATTGTCCCATGTGGGATTCAGGTGGGGTTGGAATAAAATGTTATACAAATGATGTACTCAATCACCTAATATTTACTTTACAAGATTCTTGCTTAAGTCATATTTCTAGAAAGAAGTCTTCAACAATTTATATCACTGTATCCCTCTTTAAAACAAAGCATAAAGACTTTTTCTTACTCTATTCATAGTGTAGTGCTGTATCAGGGTAACTAAGTATATTTGGACAGTTAAGTTACAAGGCTCAGCCCCACTCCTAACTGGGGTTTTTCAAAATGGTACCACTATATGTCTATGCTGCTACACTATATGTCTATGCTGCTTTCATTTGGTGTTGGCACATGAAGAATATTAATGAAACAAATTTTAGCAGGCTTCCACAGTGGTCATGACCTCCCCAAATTCCTAAGTATTCCTTTATCCCCTTTGACCTTACTTCTCTACATTACTCTAGTAAGACTTTTCTATTTCAAATTATTAAAATAAACCATCACATGGAAAATATTGGTGAAACAACAATTCCCCTCTATTAGATCTTGTCATCAAAATCTATGAATTAATCATATTTAATGTTTGGTCATTGGCCATGAGCAACTGCATCCTAATGTTGGTCACAATTTATGGAACATTCCTTTACTAATCTGCATTATGTTTTGAAATTCCTCAATGTTTAATTCCTTCTCAGTTTTACATAATGACTTTATATCCATTGGGAAGACACTGCATCTCAGTCAAGTGGATGAAACTGAATAAGGATGTAAATGTCTTAGCATCATAGCATCACATATCCTTGGCATTGACAAATAACTCTATTTTCTTCTCCAGGGAAAGGGAAGTTTTATAGGCTGCTAGTCACAAAATGAAGAGGCAAACATTTGTAAACCATGATCACAAGCACATCAGTCTTGGATAAGCATCTATGTCTTTTAAATTTCTCATCCTACATTTTCCAGCTACAATTAACAGTGGCTGCTATTAAAGGAACAAGTAGCTTCTGCTTCCGACTTTGCTACTGTTTCTGAGTTTTGAAACTCAGGGGAGTTTCACCCTAAGTCTTGGCTTGCTCTTGTTTAAATTTGAGTTATTCTGAACATGCACAGTAGTCTATGGCCAGAGAGAATATATTTAGTGCATTCCACTATTGTACTTTAATTCAGCAAGCTTTTAGAGCAATTGATTGTACTCAACAAATGTGGTAGCATCTTTGCAATGACAATAATAATAGAAAGAGACAGAAAAAAGAAAGACAGAAAGACAGAAAGACAGAAAGAAAGAAAGAAAGGTGTCTGTGTGAGGCCAGTACATTTTAAGCAAAATATCCCTGATATATCCTCTTTTTAGAATGCTTTTCCCTGCAAGTCTTGGTCTCACTACTGTGACCTTAGCAACAGGCAACTTGAATGCTCCAGACAGTAACTTGACAATGAGCTTCCATGGGCATTGTGATCCTTTTGTGCACTGGATTTCTTTCTCTATTATTTAGTGAATCCACAGGAATGCAGAGAGAAACACGGAGACTTGCTTCTCATTGGTGGGTTACAAATGGGGCTGAGTGACCTCTAATACTTGGTCTTAAAATTGTCACAGCAGGCATTTTGGGAGCACGTATATTGGGGGCTGGGTGGGAGGGCTGGGTGGGAGGCAGCAGATCACATGTGGAGATTTTCAATCCAGAATTGCTGCTAATTAGAGTGGCTTCCAAAAATGGGCATTACTGTGAAAGGTTTTTTTCTAGGGTTGTGCAGGCTTTGTTTGGGATGAAGAGGTGAGAATGGGAGAGTATATAGGGGAGAGAAATATAGGGAGAGAAAAAGGGGAAATGCTTCCAACCTAATCTTTTGCTTCCAACCTGGAAGCAACAGTCAGATGCAACACGTCTCACTAGATAATTCCCAAATGCCATGGTAGGGCTGATGCTTCCCATGTGGAGCATATGGCCTTACAAAAGAAGGCAGGCTGCTTAGGAATCAAAACAGGGGCTTATTTCTTATCAACTGTTCTGATTTTCAGTGAATTTCAGCAGTTTGATGGGTCTTGAGTAGCAAAAATTGGACTTCAATTTTAGCACCTTGCAATGATTAGTGGGGGATGTTCAATTGGGAACGGTGTTCTGTTTATTTTTCTATGCACCTTTGAACTAAAAAATGAATGGATTTCTAAAAATGTTAATACATTTATTGTCTTTTGTCAACATGTGTTACAGTAAAACCCAAAACAGTGGTATAATAAAACATGCAGTTTAGTGTTTATTATTAAGAATATAAACGTTCTCATCAATGACATCAAAGCCCACAAAGTATTTTCAGATATAGGCCTATGAGTGAGTTACAAGAATATCATAAAACCAATAAAAGATATTGTAACATGCTTTCTAAATCTCTATAGAACTACAAAGAGCACCATCTGGAAAAGAAGATGTTTCCCCAGAAAGTCAGTGTGAGGCTTTCTGTGCAGAAAGTAGAATATAGGAGTTTAAATAGTAAGCTGAGGGTTGATTAACTTGACCTACACACTCGCTTACTCCGGGACGCCAGGTAATGTATTTGCATGCACCTGGTTTCCTTTCTCTGACTGCACATAAAGTGCAATATGAACTTGACCTTGTAGCAGTAACTGTGTGTATCGGGAACTGGCCAGGTGCCTTTTAAGCAAGAAAAAGGTAGTTTTTCTGGAAAGGTACACATCTTGAACAAGAGACAGTGCCAGGACCATTTCATCACCTCCTTTTAAGTTGCTCCTCCTTACGTGGGTATCGCTCTGAAGTCCAGAAATAGTTAAAAGAGAATGAGGGTATTTTCTTCCCAACTTCCTGCAGCACCAACTTCTCGTGTCTGTGAGCACCTGCAAATAACAAAGTGTGACTATTCCAAAAGTTAGAGGCTGTTTGAAATAGACTGAAATAATTCTATGTCTTTTGTTGAAAATGGTAGCGGAGA
This sequence comes from Acinonyx jubatus, assembly GCF_027475565.1. Taxonomy (NCBI): domain Eukaryota; kingdom Metazoa; phylum Chordata; class Mammalia; order Carnivora; family Felidae; genus Acinonyx; species Acinonyx jubatus. Next base: position 18,762,494 of record NC_069387.1, on the reverse strand, counting down.
AAGTGTGTTAGATTTGAATTAATCAGTAGACTTATTTGGCTATTAATTGTATCTATGCTGTAGCATAAGCTCAGTGAATTCTTTCTGCTTGAAGGCAATTGTACATTTACAAACATTAAGTGTATGCTATTATGGGAATAAGTTGTTTGGAAGAAATTCTTCCCGTGGTCTTCATGTATTGGATCGAAGAAAAAGATCCATTCTACACAAATTCTGGGAGGCAAAGTTCCTGGCTCATGTAAAAACCTAGTAATCAGTTGACCGACTGAATAAATGAATGCATGAATAAAACTGTATCTGCTGAGACTATATGCAATTGAACACTATGCTATTATCTAGATAATTTGGTCAGTGTTGGATGTTGTACGGAATAATTTAGAGCTAATCTCTTTCACTACGTTAATAATTAGCTGGCAGTACCTGGGAAATTACCATAACTTTGTAATTCTCCTGGCCAGCATAGACACCCTTGAAATGAAACGATCTTGACGGTTGCTGCAGTGGCCCCCAAAGCTTGCCATCCCGCATCATTGCCAGTTACACACACAGTTTATGGTTGTGGGCACTGTATTTATGGCCCACTTTAATGTTTATTGTCTAGACCTGCTGTTGCCGTATTTGGGCTGAATGCATTTTCGCTCTGTGGGGCAGCTAGAGGTGGGACTGGAAAAATTGGTTTCTTGGTTTAGTGAAGCAGGTAACCAGGGAATTTGGGAGAAATGCGCATTCCATTCCACACCCAGTCAATACAGATGGAGAAAAACAGAACCTGTTTGTGTTTTCTTTATCACAGTTTCCTATATTATCATTCTATGGAAATAACTACCATCTTGGCCAACAACTTTGGTTGATTATGTCTCTGAGTCTGTTTTCCATTTTCCTTAAAGGAAGACATTATTGTTAGAAGCAGCCAAATCCCTCAGTACTCCTCGAGATGTTATTCCTTTCTCAATCATTTTTAAGGCAGAATCCCAACACCTGAATTTTTAAGTATTTTAAGAATTCATGCATCAAAGATTTTTATTTTCAGAAACAAACGTGTATAGCACCAAATAGCTAGCTTACCATTATTTCTGTTAACATCCCTGAGATAGCAAAAACAGTGTCCCTCAATTATAAGATAAGAAGTGTGGAATCTATACTTAAAAGGAATAACATTTTTTAACAGATCGTTTAAAAAATTTCTTTAAGAAGTTCTTGAACTCAGTATATCCAGAACCCAGTATATTCAGCTTCTCAGATTCTAAACATCTCTATAGAGAATATTGGATTGTGGTGATGACTAGACAATTCTATAAACTTATTAAAATTTTTTGAATTGTACACTTAATCTTTTAAAAAAATTTAATGTCTATTTTTGACAGACGGAGACAGAGCATGAGCGGGAGAGGGGGAGAGAGAGAGGGAGACCCAGAATCCGAAGCAGGCTCCAGGCTCCGAGCTGTCAGCCCAGAGCCCAACGCGGGGCTCAAACCCACAAACTGTGAGATCATGACCTGAGCCGAAGTTGGACGCTTAACCGAGTGAGCCGCCCAGGTGCCCCTGAATTGTACGCTTAATCTTAATGAATACGTAAATTGTACCTCAGTAAATACGTTAAAAAATATGATAAGGTTATCGATGTCCAAGTGCTGCATGTGTGCAAATGTTCTTTGCACATTTAACTGAATTGATAATTAATGCAATTTTGGATTTGAAATGATTCATTCGATGCAGAGGCTTCCAAGGCAGTATTTCCACCGCAGCAGTGATTAACACAAAGGTTCAGCTCCACCCTGCCCCGTCCACCCACAGTTTGGTATTCTGTAATGATTCATTAACAGAACTTTTAGTAAAAATATCCGTGCTGGCAATGGTTGAGGGCTGTGATCCATTCTGCTTCATTACATTGACATCTGATAATGAGGACCATTGCCTTTGGTAGATAAAAAGAAAATCAGATTTGCTATAGCTTAGCAGCCTTTCCAGAAAAAGTTTAAAAGAGTGGGTAGGACTGAACAGGTTTTTCTGATTATGTTTCTTGTTTGTTTGTGAATTCCACAAGGAATAAAATCTAAAACATTCCCTGCAGTGTCAGGAAAAAAAAAAACTGTTGTACAGTATGTCAAAGATTTCCATTTATTTATGCTTGTTTTAAAAAAGAAGAAGGAAGCAACTTGACTTGTTCTGAAGGAAAAATAAGTTGAAGTCGGCTTTCAAGGTGAGCATTCCGACATCGCTCTTACCTCAATAAATTATTTCAAAGAAAACTAGGGAGTGAAATAAATATTTTCAAGCTAAAGATTGCATATTCCTCTATACTCATGCCTTGTGAAAATAAAGACTTTGCACCCCAAATCTTATACACCATACAATTTTATGGTGACAGACCTGGTCCATACCACGATCACGGACTTGATATCTTGCTGGTGTCCTTTGTACATTGGTAACCTCACCATATTTCAAAAGTTCTATTGAGCTGTTATTTATATACCATAACATTCATGTATCTCACAGGTATGATTCAGTAATTTTTAGTCAGTTTATAGGCTTATGCAGTCACCACCAGAATCTAAGTTAGAGTATTTTCATCACCATGAACCCGTTAGCAGCCACTCCCCATTTGCCCCCTTCTCCCCAGCCTCCCTCCCCAGGAGAAACCACGAATCTGCTCTCTGCCTCTGTAACATTCTCCTAGTCTGGAAATTTCATATAAATGTGTTCATACCATATATGGTCTTCTGTGACTGGCTTTGCTCCTTTGGCACAGTGTTCCATAGTCCCCGTGTTGCAGCAGGTATCAGTATTTAATTCCTTTTGATTCTATTGTAAGGACGTGCGATAATATATTTATCCATCCACAAGTTGATGAAAGTTTAGGTTGTTTTCCCCTTTTGGCTGTTATGAGTAATGCTGCTGTGAACATTCATGGACAAGTTTTTGTGTGGACATATGTTTTCATTTCTCTCGGGTGTTCAGCTTGGAGAGCAGTTGCTGGGTCATATGGTCAAAATCTATGTTTAGCACTTTAATAAACTGCCAAACTCTTCTCCAAAAGTCCAAAAGTGACTGCACCATTTACAGTCCCACCCGCCATATATGAAGTTTCCAGTTCTTCATATCCTGGCCAAGTAAGTCTTCGTCTGTTGAGTTATATCTATGCCAGTAGGTGTGAAGTGACGCTTTATTGTCACTTTAATTTGCATCTCCCTATTCGTGACTTTGGCATATTTTAAATATTCTTGTATATATGAATGAATATACATGATGCCCCCGAAACACTCCAGAAGCACTTTTCAAATCAAGAGAAGAGTGACATATATACCCCACAGCTCTTTGCAAATAAACTAGCCCAGTCCATCAAACTGTAATCAAAATAAGGAGATCTATTTAAATAATAGTATTTTTCCACTATCAGGGAGGCCACATCAGGAGTAAAATGTATATAAGCTGTCACCTAAGTAAAGCCATCTTTAAAATACATTGAGATACATTTCAACTGCTGAAATTTGGTGTAGCAAAGCCATAAACAATTGCAGGGTAATAAACTCCAGGATTAGGTACCATATTTCTTCTTTCCCATTGAGAAGTCACATAAAAAGTTAGAAAATATTGATAAATTTTGTCCTGACTTTCTAGAGGCAAAGCTTATCCCTAATGGATAAATGAAGGAGGAAAGCAATCATGCTGTGTCCTCTCGGGTCCAGAGGGTTCCCACTCTTCATACGGCTGCTCCTGTCTCGAATGCTATCAGCTGACCCAGGTGCCAGGACTGGGGGAAGGCTATAAGAACTAGGACTATAGGAATTGGGACAATGACTTTCTAATGTGACTATTGCATAACCTCTAACTATGTGAAGTTCTATAGACTTCCACACTGGGGATCCCTGAATCCCTACATTATTTGACTGCTGTTGGCCTCCGCCAGACCGATCCATATGAAATACAGGGACTTGGAAGGCAGCAGGTCAGGGCAGATTATAGATATATTGGGTATACCTTCGCATTTTTTGTACATAAATGTGTGTGTGTATAAGATGTGTATGTGTGTATATGTGTGTATGTGTGTGTTCTATATTAAATTAATAAGCCAATACTAAAGAGTACACTGAACAACTAGCTTTTTAAATTTCACTTATTTTAGGTAACATTTCACATCAAAACATCTTTTTTAAAAATAGTTGCATAGGGGCTCCTGGGGGGTTCAGTCGGTTGAGTGTCTGACTCTTGATTTTGGCTCAGGTCATGATCTCACGGTGAGCTTTAGCCCCACGTCGGGCTCTGAACTCACAGGGCAGAGCCTGCTTGCGATTCTTTCTCCCTCTCTTTCTGCCCCTCCCCAGCGCTCACACTCTCTAAATAAATCAATACATACGTAAATAAACAAATGAACAAACTTAAAAAATAACTGTATAAAAAACAAAAAATCAAAAACAAACAAAAAATGATGTATACTATCCATCATTTGAATGTTGTACCTTTTGAAATGTTGTACCTTTTAAAAGGTTGTACCTTTTAAAAGGTTGTACCTTTAAAATGTTGTCCCCATTGTTGGACATTTAGAACATGTGTCACACGTACATACACATTATACTTAACAGGACAGAATTTCAGAAGTGGAGAGTCAAAAGGTAAATGAGTTTTTCATTTTATTTATCTATTGTTAAAGTTTTTATTTATTTGTTTTGAAAGAGAGAGAGAGCAGAAGAGGGGCAGAGAGGGCGAGGGAGACAGAGAATCCCAAGCAAGCTGTCAGTGCAGAGCCCAACGGGGGGTTTGAACTCACAAACCACGGTATCATGACCTCAACCGATTGAGCCACCCAGGCACCCCTGAATTTTTCATTTAAAAATATTTTTTTAATGTTTATTTATTTTTGAGAGAGAGAGAAAGCACGAATCGGGGAGGGACAGAGAGAGAGGGAGACACAGAATCCGAAGCAGGCTTCAGTCTCTGAGCTGTCAGCACAGAGCCCGACGCAGGGCTCGAACTCACAAACCACGAGATCATGACCAGAGCCGAAGTCGGACGCTCAACCCACTGAGCCACCCAGGCGCCCCCCCTGAATTTTTCATTTTAATGCATAATGCCAAATCATCCTCCCCAAAGCATCCTTTCCCCCCTTCTATGTCAGGAAGCACACATCTCTCCATAGTGTTTTTAATGTGGGCTTTGTCAAACTTACTTTGTGTTGATTTGATGGCATTCTGTGTCTTTATGTTGTACCGGGCTCATTTTTCCAATCTATAAATACCCCTGCTGTTGGCCAGAAATGAAAGGACCAAAAGAAAATCATCATCAATGTTTCATCCCTCTTAGGTAAGCCAGCCACTTGCCCGGGAGGGAAGTGAGCACCAGACTTCCTGTGTTAGAGCTGAGGGAGTGTAGATCCTGGCAGACTAAGTTACCCACCCAATGTCCCAGAGCTCTTAAGACTCAGTCAAGGGCAAAGGCCATTTTGGCCATGATACACCATTAAGATTCCACAGTAAATCCAGCATTTCTTCAGCAGAGAGCACCTCCCCCTTCTGCTTCATGCCAACCTGCAGAGCTGCGGGCAGGCACCAGGGGGGCCACTTTCAGTCTCTTTCATGGGTGCAAAGGTTCTCCACACCAGCCTTGCTGTCTAGACAGAGGCAGACATGGCATTTATTGTAATCCTCTTGGAAGGCACGACTGTCTTTATATTGGTCTCATGGCTGGATGTAATGGCAGCGTGCTCAGCCTCCCTACCATCAGCTTAACTTCCTAGGAGGCAGTGACCCAATGAGATTAAGATAAGAGCTTCTTTAGCTTCTCCAAGGAGAGGAGAAGAACGTGACGTGAGCCTTTTCTGTGAGAATGCTCGGCTCACTGACCGCCACGTGTTTACATTGGTGAGCATGTTATTCAGTCAGTTCCCGAGTTTACCATGTCAAAGGACAGACCTTGCTCTTTTGGGGAGGAACCCTGCGCTCAGCTCCATGGGTTCAGATACACTAGACTCTTGGATGCGTGTCCCACTGGCTATGTGACCTGGGCAAGTGACTCTAGCTCTTGGAGCCTCTGAATTGTGCTTTATCAAATAGGCATGACCACACCTCCTACTCAGACTACTGTGTCTGCTAAAGAGATAACGTGTACAGAGAACTCGGCCCAGACCATGGGAAACACACAATAAAAACATCACCATTCTCTGCTCTCCTCTCTTCCTGCCTCTTGCGGAGGGGAGCTCCAGGTTCAGAGGACAAAAATCAATGCCACTTAGGTGACTCAAGGGAACTGGCAAGGATTTCTAGACGTTGTTTTAGGAATTATTTGGCAATAATGGTGGTTTGGTTGGTGAAAATAGATGTGGAGTGTGTGTATGTAGGTGACAGATTTCAGATAAAAAGACAGAAGATAGATTTTAAAGTGATCTTTGAGAACAGATGGAGAAAAAAAAATTTTTAGTTTGCTTTAGGGAATAGAAGCTTTCAGGTTCCAGAAAACATAAATCCAGAATTGATCCCCTGTGAGGGAAAGTGTAGCAGATATCCAAGGTTTAAAGATGATAAAGAAACATGAATTTCCAGTCTCTGGAAATAGAGCATAAATTAAATTCAGGCCAGGTAAGGGTCAGCCAGCGGAGTTAGACAAGCCCCTCTATTTCACTCTGACCATCACTCTGAAACACCATCCCGATGGCGATCAGTTTGGACTGGGGAGCTCTGGCTGAATAGTCAGGCACTGATGTACAGCCAGGAAAGACCAGGATGTCAGGAATCCAAGAACAAAGAGCAAGGATGCCTGAACCCAAGCAGAGATTTGGAGTTACAAAAGACAAGCATCTAGGTAGGCGTGGGCTTTAAATAATAAACCCAGTGCACTGTCAGCAAGAAAGGAGCTTGATAATACACCACAGGCTTCCTCAGGGCCAGAGAAGATCACATTAGTTCAAAAAGTGTGTGTTCAAACAGAGTGTACAAACTGGGGGTAGAGAGTATAAAAGGAGTAAGAAGAAACCTTCTCTATCTATCTATCTATCTATCTAAAAATATTGCCCCAAAATCAAAGAGAAAAGAGTAAAGTGATAATGGAAAACATCATGGGTTACGTCATAGAATTTTCTGGAAGGATTTGACTCTTGAAATGTGTATCCTAAGGGGAATATGAGGGAGAATGGGGGAGGGATGGGTAGAACTCGTTGTTTTGGAGAGGATGAGCCATGCTCACCGGTGCAGGAGGGCACGGGAGGTGTTGTGGGGACAAGTGTTGTGATGTGAGATGGCAGTAATATTCAGAACAGATCCCACAGATCAGGGAGGCCTGGCCTATGGGCGAATATCCAAGGACAGAGGTAGGTACCTAATACGGCACGTGTTCCGATGGGACTTGGGCTCCAACCAAAGCTGAGGCCACTGTCACCTTCTTCTTAGAAGAGCTCAGCCCGAGAGGGTCATTCCTGCCTGCTTACGTCAGCAGTGTCCAACCTTCCAACAACATTTTATTTCCCTGGGTGCTTACTTCAGGATATTTTTGAGGGCCTACACATAAGGGCTTAGATGGATGTGGAGTCCTCTGACACCCCAGAAATTTTTCTTTTTCTATTTGTCCTCCGGGACTCTGCCTCTTTGACCAGTGTGAGTTCCCTGAGTGGTTGGAAATTTGCCAAGTATTGGCTGAGAGCTGTTCAGAGCAGTCACACATCAGAGTGTCCTTTCTCTGAGGAGTTTTCTGTCAGAGTAGTTATGTCTGATAATATGCATTGTCGGTGGTACCACAACTATCGCCAAACACAGCAGCTCTGAAATGCACTGGGGCTTTGTTTCCTTATCCGTAAGAGGATGACTGCTGATCAACAGGTAAGTTTCAATTTGAACATTATTTGCTTTGACACAGTTCACACAGAGGCTGGAAAAGTAGTCGTTGGGCATCTCAAAATTGAGCGAGGCCTCACTGCTAGAGACTCAGGGCCAAGATACTTGTCAGTGGCCAGGGACACTCTAGGACGTGGGGACTTATGTTCAGTGGGGGAAGCGAACTGCTTGGCTTTCGAGACCCTCATTTCTTTAGAGTTGATGCTCAATTTCTGAGGCTTTAGGAAAGAATGTCAATTAACAAGAATCTTGAGAAAATTTCAGAAACAGAGATGGGCTGTTTCATTAACCCACGTGTCCCCAGAACCCAGGCCAAAGTCTCTGCTGATTGGACAAATGCATCGTTTGTTGGTACCATTGATGTATACTTCATTTCTTACCCATCAGGATGTCTATACATGTTGAAATCATCTTACATTTGTCCCCTTTTTTGTTGCTGTTAAATCTCCCTAAATAGGAAGCCTTTAAAAGCATTTAAAACCTATGATTTGTGCTGGCCAAACTACACTGAGTTGTTTCCTTAAAGGTATGGCAATAGACTTCTCAAAGCCTATATATTTGAAAATAAAAGGTATAGAATATAGATGAGAGGGTGTACATGTGTCTGTGTGTGTGAGATAAAATATTACAAAATTCTTCATATACAGAGTGGGTCTTATCATCTGTGTTCCTCACGTCCTTGCCAACTTGAAGTTACGTAGCAAAACAAAAGTCATCAAAGTGTTATTAACTAATGAGTGAAATAATTATAAAATTGAAACCACTGAAAATTTCCTCCATACCTAACACTTAAGCATCCAACTAGTCAATGCATATAGAGATTGCAAAATCAAACTGGAAATCCTGTTAAAAACCACAGGATTCATGAATTTGATGAAAAGGAAGGTTGGTGAACTGTTTCAAGTACATGCCGAATCATTGACAAGTAAGAATCTGGCATAACTCACCAATTAAACTGAGGAAGAGAAAAAAAAAAGACACAAAGATGACTACAAAATCGTTATTTCAAAAGGGAATAATTTGATTATATGTGGATTAGGCAAAACTGGGAAAACGGACGGAGCCTTCAAATATTTTTGTAAACATGACTGTCTCTATAATTATGCCGCAAAAAACAAACACGAAGTGAAGGGTCTCATCAAGTAATCATACACATTTTTTCTGAGAAGAAAAAAATCATCACTACTTTTATTTTCTAGAATCTCCTAAGAACAGAATTATAACAAGGTAGTTACATTTGCCGCATAAATTTAGCAAGAACGATCTATGAAATAAATTAATTTTATAATTTATGTCTTACTTTTTAAGATGAAGACTCAGCCCAAACTGGAGTTTTCATAAAAAACTATTTGTTAGGAAATTTTGGTTCCCATCTAAGTACCAACTATTGTTATATAAGAAAAACCTCCTATATATGATTCTTGCAGCAAAGTTATAACAAATAAACAATCGCCAAACAGAAAGAGAATGACCACTCAGATAATATACTATTTTGGCTTATAAACTCTCACATTTTTCTTCCACACAAATGTGTACGTATAAATATATAGGCTCCATTCCATTATCAGTGCTAGTAATCTTTCTAGGTCATAGAAACTAATTTGTTTCCCTAAATATTTTCCCTATGAAATATTTTTTAGCCCTTCATATTTCGGAATAACTGTATTTGTGCTCATTTTCTGATGTTCTCCAGAGGAAGCAAACGATCCTGGGATTAGAAAATTTACTTATTCCAACATTGGTTATGCCCCCCCCCCCCATTTATGAGGCAGAAAAGCTTGCTTGCTACCTGTCAGACCAATGTTCCTCATTGGTTTTTTATTTGTTGGTTTTTGTTTTTAAGTTTTTATTTATTTACTTTGAGAGAGAGAAAGGGAGAGAGGTGAATTTGGGAGGGGCAGAGAGAGGGAGGGATGGAGAGAGAGAGAGAGAGAGAAAGAGAGAATCCCAAGCAGGCTCCACACTGTAAGCACGGAGCCTGTTGCTGGGCTCAAACCCACAAACCATGAGATCATGACCTGAGCCAAAATCCAGAGTCAGACACTTAACCAACTGAGCCACCCAGGCGCCTTTGTTTGTTTTTTCATTATTGCCCTGGTAAGGCACCTTTTCAGATTTTTCTTTTCTCCTAATTTCCCACCAATGACTTTTAATACTTCAGATACATCATACATCTGTTTACACACATAGCCCTTGGGAGGGTGTATTAGTTTTGCACTGCTGCTATAACAGCAGATTTAGCAAATTGAGCACATAGATGTTTTATCATACAATTCTATAGGAATAGAGGTCTGACTTGGGTCTCACTTTGTTACAATAACAGGGTTGGTGGGGCCCTGTTCTTCTATGGAAATCTACAGGAGAATCTGTTTTAGCTTTTGGAGGCCACCCCCATTCCTTTGCCTTCCTCCACCTTCCAAGCAAACTTGGCATCTCTCTGTGCTTTTCTTCCATAGCCACATCTTCCCCTTCCAGTCTGAAGGACTCTAGTGACTACATTGGACTCACCCAGATAATCCAGGAGTATCTATCTCCCCCTTTTGAGGTCAGCTAATTAGCCACCTCAATTCCACTACGACTTTCATTCTCCTTCGCCATGTCACATAACACAGTCAGAGGTTCTAGGGATTAGGGCATGGGCTTCTTTGATGGGATGGTGTCCGGGGTGGGGGAAACATTATTCTGCCAACCACAGAAGATCACAAAACATTGCGGTATCTCAAGTTTTCTTGTCCTCCCCCCAAAATCACTTTTCACCCACTTGGGGGCAGTGTTACCCCCACTGAGAACACATGCCCTAGGGATCAGCCCTCCCACCATCCCCCTTCTTTCTCCACCTTCGGGCTTTAAGGCCACTGTTCAGTATGCCTCCAGACAAGAAATTCCAGATACACATGTGCATCTTGATGCACAGTTTTCAAAATAAAATTAACAACACCCATATTTTTTTCAACATGGAAAAAACTCACCGTTGACCTAATTCATCATTAGGTCACGCCCTTCTTAAAAGTCTTGTATTTATCCAGTTAGCCTAATAATAAATATTCCTTTGTGCATCATTAGAAATACTATAAACCAAAATTTAGATTGGGACCAAAAAAAAAAAAATGAAACAAAATGGTTTTTCCTAGATCGTTTAGTGTTCCTATCTTTTAAATGTACTTTTGTTATATATCCGCTATCTCTGGGACTTTTGAAACGAGGACTCTAGAATTGGCAGTTTAAAATGTATAGTCTTGAGGGAAATGATCAATCATTGTTTTCTTTTCTTTTCCTTTCCTTTCTTTCTTCTGTTTTTTTGTTGTTATTGTTGTTGCAGGTATCGTTGTTGAAACAGCAAAAAAGCTGACGTTTTAAGCCTGCAGGCTTTTCCCCCTTGACATCTTTTCCTTTCAAAAGAGGACCTTGACTCAAATCATCACGTTTCTGTTCTCTGTTACATCAATTAAGGCTACCTGAAAATTCAATTCAACTTAATGTTCTTGAAATGGAAACCTAGGGAAAACTCCTCTTTTTCAAAGGAAACCACCCTGAAAACTGTCCCGGCTCTCAAAGGTGATTGCACTGGGCTTCAGGATGCAAGAAACAGACTCACTCACCGGTAATGGCATTTGGAGAATAAGACAATCTTAAAGCACATTTGTATCTATTCAGATAGTTACTTGGCAAGTTAGGCACTGATTCTAGGTATTAAAAATAAAATTGCTTCTATTAATCTGAGAGTTCTCAGTGATAAAGCTTCTCAGGCCTTTAGAAGTCAAAGGGTTTGATGAGTCCACACCCCCATCTCTAAGGGGATATTATGGGAAAGTCATGACTTCTGCAAGTAAGGATCAAATTCTTAATTAAATTGCACAATAGATCATGTGGGTTTTCAATAAATTTGGCTTGCCAACCCCCTTAAGCCCAATCTAGTTCGTATGGAGCCCCACCCAGGTGGTCCTGATGCAGGGGGTACCAGGAAATTCCTTCTTTTACTCTGATTTGGTGCACAGACCACCCCGAAAATAAACAGCCCTTTGCTCATCCCCTAAAGAATAATCTGATTTCTGAGTCTAATAAGTAAACAGACGACCCATTAAACCCTCTTACTGGTTCAAATAGAAGCAGTCTCCAGGTCCAAAATATCCAATCACTTCCCTCCACTTCCATCACAAACTCCTACTGCTAGTCAGTCACTGCTCATCGGGACTTTTTCTATAGACTTCCAACTCCAATGCCAGCTGCCACCAGTCTTCCCTTTGTAGTTCTCCATGGCACCCAGAGGCATCCTTTTGAAGTGAGATTATGCCCCTCCCTTTAAATGCTTCTCATCTCACTCAGAATAAAATCCAAAATTCTCATCCTGCTTGCCTCCTGATCTGCCCACCAAACTTCTCTCTGACATCCCCTCCAATCACTCTTGGCTCCCTCCTGGGATCACAACCACCCAGGTATCCTCGCCTTCCCTCAAACACTCTACACATGGTCCTTCCTGCCTCTGGGCCTTTGCACTTGCTATTTCTTCTGCCTGGAACTCTGTTCCAGGTCTCTGTACTGCTCATTTCCTCTGCTCTTCCCCGGATATCTGAATGGCTCATTCTTCCACTTTGCTGGGGCCTCTGTTTAACGCTGCCATTTTGGACAAGCTTTGTCTAATTGCAATAGCATATTTTTTATCCCTCTCTCCCTTTGCTCACTTTTATTTTTCTTACAGGTTCTTCTCACTCTCTCATATACAATTATGTGTTTGGAAGCTTCCTGTCTTCACTCACTATAATGGAAAGTCCACGAGATTAGGGGTTTGCTTCGTTCACTCCTGTATGTCAAGTGCCTGACCCATGCCTAGCACTGCAGTTCAGTATTTGTTCTTTATAGAGCAGACATTTAACGAGTGTCTCCTATGTGAATGACACAAAGATGGCTCTGCCATGAGGGAGTCACCATACAGATAGTGACGTCTGAAGGAATGAATGGATAAAGAGGGTGGAAGATGGTGGGAGAATGCTGACTGAGCCAGAAATCAGCCGACCTGGCTTCCAGTCCAGTTATGCCACTTAAGAGCTTTGGAACTTTATGTAATGATTTTACTGTCAACCTCAGTGGAGTCACCTGTAAAAATGGAATTAATAATCTTTGTCACATCAAATCATTGCAATTATGAAATGAGATCACACATACAAAAGTGCTTGTCCTGCTGCCTCGCAAACAAAACGTGTTTCCTTAGCAAAAGGACAAGCCATGAACCAACATGGAAATACCATGGCTTTGCTACAAGATACCCTTAATGTCCCTCTATTGTGGGGCCATCCTTAAAGTATTCTCATGGGGTGGAGTATGGAATACACTTGGGGCTGAATTACATTTTCTTTGCTCAATTTGTTTTTTTCCCACTGTAGGGGAAGGAAGAGATCCCAAATATTTTATGGACTCTGGATGAATTCTTCATTGGGAGTTCCACTGTAGCATATTTAGAAATGGGCGGTGGGGGGAGGATTCTGTAAAGGAGTAACTGAATTGATCTTAATTTTTATTTTTAAGGCATAGCATTATATTAGTTTCAGATGTACAACGTGATGATTCAGTATTCGTACAATAAGTCGAGTTTCCCCATCACTGTATAAGGTTACAAAATATGGAATACAACATTATCTACTGTAGTCACCATGCTGTGCATTACCTCCCTGAGTTGGCCTCTACTGACATAAGGGAAATGATTCAATGATATCAAAAATTTCCATAGCAGGGCTTCACTTCTCCTTGATGAAGCTTAAACAATACAATGAAGATTTGGTCAGATGTAAGGAAATCTGAATTCGTACTTACAAATACATTATTCTCCTTTCATTATACACAGATAGAACCTTAGTCACCCTAAAGAATCAAATTTAGCACCAAAATCACAACAATTTGAGAATTGAGTAATGTATTCGTTCAGACTACTATAACAAAATACCATAGACAACATGGTGGTTTAGACAACGTACCTTTATTTCTCACTTTGATTTCTTTGTTCTGGAAGCTGGAAGTCCAAGATTAGGGTATAGGTATGGTTGGGTTCTTGGTGAGGTCTTGCCTGGTGTTTAGATGGCAGGCGTCTTGCTGTGTCTTCACATGGTGGAGAAAAAGATCATCTCTCTGTGTTTCTTCTCATTAAGGCACTAATCCCAGTCATGAGGGTTCTGCCTTTGTGACTTAGTTACCTCCTAAAGGCCCCCACCTCCAAATGCCATTGCACTGGGAATTGGGACCTTGACCTATGAATCCTGGGGGGCCCCAAACATTCCATCCATAGCAAGTAACTGTCAAGGAATCCTTGCTCTATTCAGAGACTCTGTGACTTCCTGAGTTGGTAGTCGCAATGTGCCAAAGGCATTCAGTGCCTGACCATTTAAAACACACTCAGGTGATGAACCTTCCTAGAAGACCCTCAAGCTAGCAAGAAGTAGCATCCTCTGGATCTGAACCCACAACTTGGGGCTATAAATCCAGAGCTTTTATGACTTCTGCAGGTGCTTGGGAGAATCAGACAACTAAGTCAGCTGAGAAATGGTTGAGTCCAAAGCCCACTTATACTTCACATGGTGATCTCTGTTGTTGACCTGAGTCAACATTTCATTCACATAGCATTTCGTTCACAGCGTCGCCTTGGCTAATGTCCCACCACCGTCACTACCTGCCATAACATGTTATTTCAGTCATGATTATGGGTTAAGCACAAGGCACATTCCACCACATTCCTGATCTCAACTCGTTCATGTCTTCCGTGTATATACAGCATGAAGTCTTTACTATCACCTCTCTGTTGCCTTTTGTAGCTCAGAATATAAGGGTTTCAAAGTTCATGCCTTCGATGCGAATCTAACAATTAACACCTTGAGGTAATAACTGTTGTAGATTCTCTTTTTGTATTAGGAACTTTATCTTTTAGAGTATGCAAATTCCAGTAAGTGTCATTCTGAAAGATCTAGCTGTCAGATCATGACTAAAAATGGAGGGTTCATATTAAGTGGACATTTTAATTTTTTCCTGAAAATAATTTGAAAATAGCCTTAGAAAGTCTTTATGTAAACTGAATGAAATGTCTTATTAGAAAAGATGGCATACACCCATTTATTTTCTGTCTTCATGCACATAACTGATGGATGATTTCTTACCTCTGTGTGTGTGTGTGTGTGTGTGTGTGTGTATGCGTGTGTGTGCGTTGAGATAGCAATTCCTGCTAAGAATGTAATTCTTTCTTTATTATTTTCTGACACTGGCAATCAGATAAGACTTACAGAATCTGTACTATGTAAGTAATATATATTACTTGGTGAAAATTTAATTTCTGATTTTAATACATTCATATGAAAGGGTTTTATACACTTAGGGTTTTGAAGTTACTTTACTTCTTGAAATGTTCTCAGGCTTTTTGCTAGGTTATAGTAACAAATATTAGCTACATTTGCATTTTAAAATGTACCAATTAAACTGTTGTGCTACAAATGAATTTTTCTGAATAGAATGATATAAAATACATCGCATCTAATTTTCATATGAGCTGTTAGAAGTATCCAAACTTGTTAATATTAACAAATGGCTAGTTTCTTTTTTTGAAACAAAACAAAACATAACAGGAAAAATCAAGAATATCAATTACGTTTAATGCTATCATAAAAATATAAGCTTTGTTTTGAGCTATAATATCTGTTTACAGAAGAAAAACAATACCATGACTGGTTTGTAGAACAAACAGCTCTTATTTATAATTTATTGCCATAATTAATCCTTTTTGTTATATACGCATAAAATAATGAATTGTTCTTTCAACGGCGTGGAAAGAGTGATTATGTAAAATTATTCCAGAAAATTTCAAAGCATAGCTCAGTGTCCTGAGTTTGGAATGGTACATGATTCTAAGTTAATAAATTGCATTCATTTTACATTTGTGTTTGTGGTTATAAGGGATCAGAAGGACTCTTAAATTTTTTCCTTCTTTCTCTTTTCTTTCAGACAAGGCTAGTCATTTCAAAATTGTCAGACTGTCACCAAGCATGTATCTAAAACCCTTACGAGTCAGTAATAAATGTTTCTGCGTTATCAGCAGTCTAATCTCAAATGTCTGTGCCTGGTTTTCCCCAGAGTTTTAGCTGAAAGAAATACCAAAAAGCAAGCAAACAAACAAACAAACAAACAAAAACCTTAGACACTTTAGATGGTATCACCAGTCTCAGCGGTGTCTCTTCAGGTCAACATCCGTATCACTACATTCCCATTTCCTTTGAAATGTGCTCTGAATCGTTCTGAGTACACTTTCCCTTTGGGAAATATAGAGTGCATTCACACCGGGAAAGGGGGAAGAAGTCTAGTGAAATGTTCAGGGTTTTGAATCTGTTCCAAGACTGTAGCAACTCATTTTTTATCATTTTTTGGATGCCCTTTATTGCCCTCAAGTCCATTTTAAAACTATACTTTTATCTTGGTAATACCCTGTGGGCAGCTCTTAGAGGAATTAGGGTAATGTGCAATAATACAATTGAGAGAATTGTCCTCTCAGCCCATCATATTCTCTCTCATCTAATTCAATTTTTTTTCAATTAGATGTCAGAGTGGAAAATTCTAGAATTCAAATTAGTTTGGCTGAGGCTGCAATTTTATTGGTTACAAATTGCCTCGAAACGCTAAATAATAATATAATGGAAAGATTTTTTTGTGTCAATTTACTGCCACAATTTCACATAGCATTTTGGGGTCCCAGGAATCTTGGCACTAGTTTTTGGAATCATTAGCCTGAATCTTTTAACCCCTTTGCTCCTGCTGTGTTTGGGTTGGTGTTATTCTGGCTTTAGAGGTGGTAGTAAGTGGAGGCTAAAATCTATTATTTAATATTTTTAATTATGATATTCCTCCCATAGAATGATGTGAAATGAACAAATAGGCAAATAACATATAAAGAAAAAGCTAAAAAAAGGTATGTAATAAAATAGCCACAATTTTTCACTAGAGCAAGGGAATGATTTTTCCCTATCTTCGATTATTCTGTGCTTTCTAAATTTTCTATAAAAAGAAACAATATTGTAACAGTAAAAAAATTATGTAAAAATCATACTGTGTTACATAAGGGAACATCTTTACTCTTTAAAGATACACACTTATATATACATAATCTCTGCATATTCCTCTGAGTAGTGTTTAGAAAACGAGAATAGGAATTTAAAACTGGTGAGCCATTTTAGGTTAAAGTAGATGAGAAGATGACAGCTAAATTCAATGTATGGTCCTTTATTAAATCCTTGATTTAAAAATGTTAGAAAGGACGTCAACTGGGAAAATTTGGGAAATTGGAATATGGCTGAATATCAGAAGGTAGAATTGTTTCAGTGTTAAATTTCTTGAATGGGATTAATTGAGTTATGGTTATGTAGGAAAGTATCTTTGTTCTTAGGTGATACAGGCTGAAGTATTTTGAGGGGAAGTGTCAAGATATCAACTGACTCTTAAAAAGGGCATGACATGGGCACCTGGGCGGCTCAGTAGGCTGAGCATCTGACTTTGGCTCAGGTCATGATCTCACAGTTTGTGAGTTCGAGCTCCGTGTCCAGCTCTGTGCTGACAGCTCGGAGCCTGGAGCCTGCTTCGGATTCTGTGTCTCCCTCTCTCTCTGCCCCTCCCCCACTCATGCTCTGTCTCTTTCTGTCTCAAAAAAAAAATAAATAAAAATAAACATTTAAAAAAAAAGAGCATGACAATTAGGAGAGAGAGAGAAGGAAATCCAATGTGGCAAAATGTTAATAATTGATGAATCTGGGTGAGGGACATAGGGATGTTCATTGTTTTATTTTTTACAACTTTCCTATAGGTTGAGAACTTTTCAAAATAGCAAGTTGGCAGGCGGGGGCGGGGGGGGTGAAGATGTGTTTTTAATTTTAAATATCTTTGTTACCAAGAACAAAAAATAATAGCTTGTTTTGCTTAAATTTGTAAGATTGCCTTTCTGTTTGAATCAAGATGGATTAATCCATTAATCTATATTAATCCGGGTGGAGGTAGTTCATTACCTCTACGTATTAGCCTTATTACTTTCAATTTCTTCCCCTGACAGAACAGTCAAATAGCGCTATATTAGTTCAAATCACTGGGTTTGAATATTTAGAAAGGGTTGCTCTTTGAGCACTTTCAATTAAACAGAATAGTTTGGGGAGTGCAAGATCTGAGTTTTGCTAATGGACAGGTAATTTAGGATGCTTTAGATTCAAATTACATGCCCCCTACGATGTAGTTTAAATGTATATCTTCTGAAGCAGTGTTTCACTTTTTAAGTGCCTAGAGGAAGATCAAGAAAAGAGAAATGAAAATGGGGGAATACTGTTTTAAAACCCTCCATTTAAAGTAATGTGCTTGTGTGGAACTTGAGAAACTTCACAGAAGACCATGGGGGAAGGGAAAGGGAAAAAATCGTTTCAAACAGAGAGGGAGGCAAACCCATAAAAGGCTCTTAAATACAGAGAACAAACTGAAGGTTGGTGGGGGGGGGGGGGAGCGGGAGAGAGGGGAAAATGGGTGATGGGCAAAGATGAGCACTGGGTGTCATATGTAAGTGATGAATCATGGGAATCTACCCCCAAAACCAAGAGCACACTGTATACGCTGTATGTTAAGTAACTTGGCAACAAATCATATTTTAAAAAAAATAATGTGCTTGTTTCTTCGTTCAGCTCAAATTTTGGATTCTGATGCAGGGTCCCAGAAATCCCTGAGCTATGCATTACAGCTCCAAGAGTTGGCACACAGCAATTCCAAAGCTCAGTGGGATCCTCTTCCTAGTTATACACTAGTGTGGTTGGGATTTTTCACATTATAAATCACATACCACATGATAAAAGTACTCCATAAAATTGGTAAGCAGGTTTTAAAAAGTGCTGATGGGAAAGGAAGCTTCTGAAATTTGAAAACCTGTGCAATGCTCAGAACAAGGGAGAGGAAAGCGACTTGTAGCCTTCAGTCCCCAGGCTCCCAGAGGGCAGAGGTGGGGGCTCTGCTGAAAGGAAAGTAGCTGTTGTCTCTCTTTGTTCCTACATAGTTCTCTGAACTCCCAAGTCACTCAACAACTTCCCTGACCGCTGCAGGGGAATCTGGGTGGCTCACCCAAAGTTCTCTTGCTTCTGATGTCAACATTTGCCATGCCCCTGGGGAGGCTGAAGTGGTGCCATCGTGGTTTTCATTGTGACATCCCTCCTGAGGCTCACAGTTGGGGCTATGGGGGGCTCGGATCAGTGACAACTCATGTTAACGTCCCTCACAGGCTGGCTATGTGGTCACCATTATGTGGCCCTGTTGTCTTTGTCCTTCCTTGGTTGTTCACAGTGATGGACTTCAGCCCCCATGCCCAGTGTTACAAACAGTTCAGTGCATTTCTCAACATGGCGGCCTTACCTCACTAGGGTTTTTTTTTTTTAATGTTGCTATAGTTTTTATTATCTTATCATATCTTCAGGTGAATCCATGCCAGATATTATGGCGAGGGCCATAGACATCTGAGTGGGGAGGGGGTGCTCAGCGTGATCTCTCAAAGCACTTCTTCCCTGCCAAGGCTGAATCTGCAGCCTAGAATCTAGGCTCAAATATTTAACTCCCTCTTTCCTCAGAATGAGTCATTTTCCCACCCCCACTTACAAAAATTTTATTCTTGGGGCTCAGTAATTATTTCCTTTATTCTCTTATTTTTCTAAAGAGACTTATCAGGAACTCTATGAGCAAAGAGCTCCAGGAAGTCTAATAGTTGCATTTATGAAATGGATAACCTTTTCAGAACTCTCAAGAGCAGCCTAGTAAAATTGCTACGATAATTGTTCTTTTGAAAGGACAGAACTCTCAGGTATATATAAAATAATGGACTTAACAAGGTGAATGTTTTTAAGAGATAAGAAAATGTCTTTGTTGGGAATGCTGTCTGCAATGAACCAGAAGTTGAACTTGGTTGCTCAGTTTCTTTTTTGTGACTTCAGGAAAATACATAAATTTTTGTATTTCCGTGATTTTTTCTTTCTTTTGTCCACCAGTTTGGGGGTTGATATTATGATGATAGTGAAGATTCTGTCACATAGAAGCACGGTTTTCCCTAAGAGGAAAGAATTGGCTATCAGAATGAGAATTACCTTGGAATTGGAATTTTAAAAAAAATTTTAATGTTTATTTCTTTTTGACAGAGAGAGAGACAGAGCATGAGTGGAGAAGGGGCAGAGAGAGAGGGAGACACAGAATCTGAAGCAGGATCCAGGCTCTGAGCTGTCAGCACAGAGCCCAATGCGGGACTCCAAGTCACGAACTGTGAGATCATGATCTGAGCTGAAGTCGGATGTTCAACTGACCAAGCCACTCAGGCGCTCCTTGGAATTGGACTTTGAAGCACGTTGATAACCATTAAAATATAATAAAATTCAACATGAAACTTCGGTGGCAATGTGGCCAGTCTGTTTAATCATGACTGGAAAATTAAGATTTTTATTTCGCTGTTTTCTCTTTTCTAATCAGAAAAATCTGTTCTAAGATTCTACTAAAATCTTCAGTTGGAGATCCCCAAACACGCAAAATTGGCTCTGTGTTGTGAATTTAAATCTCCTGGCTCCAAAGCCTACATTTTCCACCACCTTATTTTTATTTCTTTTACACACAAGGAAAATTCCCACTCCACCCCCCACCCCGAATGTCTCACATTTTAAATGTACTATGTCCATGGATACAAGCAGAATAAAAGAAGGCTAAATGAACTCGCTTTTGTGTTCATGTCCTTTTCCCATTTTTCCTTTGGACTGTTTTTCTTTTTCTTGATATATAAGCATACATGTATTCTAGATCTGTGCTGTCCACTCTAGTAGTCGAGTGGCACTTGAAATGTGGCCCGGCCAAATTGGGATGCTTTTAAAATGTAAAATAAAGACTGAATTTTAAAAACAGTATGAAAACAATGTAGACTACTTCATTACTAATTTTTATATGGATTACCTACTGAACTTACGATATTTTTGTTACATTGAGGTAAGTAAAATACATCATGACTGTTATTTTTATGGGTTTCTTTTGATCTTTTTGAATGTGACTTTTAGAAAATTTAAACTTTCATATGTGGTTTGCATTATATTTCTATTGGACACTACTGTTCTGGCATTATACCAATCTTTGGAAGCAAATCTGTGTGTGTACACGTGTGTGTGTGTGTGTGTGCGTGTGTGTGGTTGGTCTTTCACTTTTCTATGGTGTGTTTTGATGAAAAGAGATGACTGCGGCTACAGAAGACTGTAGTGATCCAAGGAGGGAAATGAATGAATTCCAGGAAAATCTTTGGAATCAGATGGATTCAGATGCGGTGAGCAACACATAGAATTTTCAGGGATGACTTCCCTGGTTTCTCCCTGGATCGTGGTGCCATTTACTGTAATGGGGAGACAAAGGAAAGAATAGGTTTAAAGGGAAAAACCAAGTGTTTGATTTTTGACCTGGTAAGTTGGATGCATTCAAGTGGAGTTATAAATTGGGTAAATGAATCCGGAGTGCTCATAGTCTCGATTCCATGTGAGCGAGGGAATGAGGCTTGTCTCTATTAGCTCTCAAGGTATAAATAACAACCATAAGAATCTCCACTGGAGATTACCATATGTATTTATTTCCCTTGCATTTGCGAAACGGTTGTGGTTCAGCTGAATTGGGCTGGGCTGGGCTTCTCAGTGCAGAGTGCGCTCTGATAGATTTCACGTGCTTATTGTAAGCTTCAGTCTGAAGACACAGCAACGAGAGATGACCCTCTTTGTCTAGTCATCACGAATGCTCACGAAGTAACTACATGCTTGTGTCAAAACATGCATTGCCTCATTAACCTCACGTGGAATTGGCACATAGTTGCCATTCCGAGCAACTCAATGGCCAAATCCAGTGGCAGTGGAACTGGGCACTAAACTCTGCTCGCTTGAGTATTGATATTAAAAAGTGAAGTGGAGGCTCAGTGGTTAAGTGTCTGACTTAGGCTCAGGTCATGATCTCACAGTTGGTGAGTTCGAGCCCCACGTCAGGCTTTGTGCTGACAGCTCCGAGCCTGGAGCCTGCTTCAGATTCTGGGTCTCCTTCTTTCTCTGTCCCCCGCCCCCTGCTCATGCTCTGTCTCTCTCTCTCTCTCTCTCTCTCAAAAATAAATAAATGTTTAAAAAAAAAGTGAAATGGCAAAGGTTGTAGATACATAAGACATCAAGGGATAGGGTGGGGGTGAATAAAGAATTGTGAACAATGATTCAATTTACCACAAGCCTTATCATTGTAATATGAAAATATAAAGGCTCTAAAATGCCTTGTTTAAAAAAGATTATCAAGAGTTAGTAGATATTCCAAATAACTATTGTCATCTGACAGCATATAAAGGTAAGTCTAGATGCGAAGAAGCAGAAGAACGAGATTGAGAATATATTAATAATCAATAGAGAGAGTGCTAACAAAATGATTGATGCTTCTGGGTCTGTGTTTTTTTTACCTCTGTATAATTACCCTGATCGAAGGAACAAAGCAGAACGAGTCTCTGGAATGCTACTCGACAGACTAGAGCAACTACAGTTTTGCCATCAGGAGGGGATCTTGGTTTGGGTTTCTATTGTGTTACATATTAGCTTTTCTGACATTTTTATAAAGTTCCGGAACTTTCCTGAGTGCTGTATTTCTCATTTGTGAAGTAGAGATAGGAATACCTGGTTTACAGTGTTGTTGTGCAGACTGAAATGAAACAATGTATGTAAATCACCTAAACATGTGCTAATAATGTCTTTCCTTCCTTCGTTCCTCCCTCTGGATCCTATAAAACCTCTTTTCCAGGAAGACAGCTATTATATTTATTTATTTACATCTTTCTCCTCACCCCTCCCAAACTATAACCTCCTTGAGGATAAATACCTCACATTTGTAATTGTAATATCGAGCAGAATACTTGGCACATAGTAGGCATTTAGCAAAATTCTCTTTAACAAATGGAATGAATTATTCACTTTCATGTTGCGGGGACTTGAAGACAAAAGGGGGCATATTTTGAATTTGCTGAACTTCTCTTCAACTGCATTATGAATTATTTTGCTATGTAATAAAATACCTCATAAAGTACCTGGTACATATTATAAGCTTTGTAATTCTTTGCTTTCTTTCTTTTTTATCTGCAGAATTTTAGAAAGAGCAAGAATATGTGACCATGGGCTACGGGGCCATCAGACACAATAATACTATGACATCTTTAATAATTAAGTTTAATAATTTAATTATTTTGCTTTAAAGATATTTTAAACAACCTGAAACTTCCCTTTTGTAAAGTTAATTCTCTAGAAAAATCCAGTTAGTGAGTGCTTCAGAAGTTGGAATGGCCAGAGAAGTTTTATTGCTCTAGTGAATTCTCAGAAAGGTAACTGAAAAATGACTATACCAGATAGTTACATATGAGCTGTTCCAAAAATTTTTTTCTACAGTGAATTTATTCTGAGAAATATTTCTCATTTTAAACCGAAATTGTCACACTAAGTAAACTCATCAATTTATTGATCATTAGATGGCACAGGCATGATGCCTGTTGGGATGCTATACCTTTCTCTTAACGATAAAGACAAATTCTTTTTTTTTTAAGGCAAATTCTTACAATAAAGAAAAAGTATGGACTTCATCAAAATTGAGGACTTCAGTGCTGCAAACTATACCGTTAAGAATGTGAAAAGGCAACCAACAGAAAGGGAGGAAATATTGGCAATTAATATATCTAATAAGGAAATTATATCTTAAATGTATAAAAAGTCATAAACTCAATAATTAAAAAGACAAATAACCCAAGTAAAACGGGCAAAGGATCCGAAGAGACCTTGCTCCCAGAAGATATAAAAATGGCTAATAAACACATGGAAAGATACTCAACATCATTAGTCATTAAAACATGCAAATCAAAGCCATGATATGCTAGCAAAACAGATAGACAATAACAAGTATGGCCAAAAATGTGGAGAAATTGAAACTCTCAGATATTGTTGGTGGCCACGTAGGACGGTGCAGGATCTTTAGAAACCGAGTTTAGCAGCTCTTCAAAGTGTCAAACAGAGTTACCACGTGACTCAACAATTCCACTTTTAGGTATATACCCAAGAGAAATGAAAACATACGACCACACAAAAAGCTGTAAATACATGTAACAGTATTATTCATAATAACCCAAACTGGGAAGAACCCAAATGTCCATCAACTGATGAACAGATAAAATATGGTACATGCATACTATGGAATATTATTCAGCAGTTAAAAGGAATAAAGGATTGGGGCACCTGGGTGGCTCAGTCGGTTAAGCGTCCGACTTCAGCTCAGGTCACCATCTCGCGGTCAGTGAGTTTGAGCCCCACGTCGGGCTCTGGGCTGATGGCTCAGAGCCTGGAGCCTGCTTCCAATTGTGTGTCTCCCTCTCTCTCTGCCCCTCCCCCGTTCATGCTGTGTCTCTCTCTGTCTCAAAAATAAATAAACATTAAAAAAAAAAGGAATAAAAGATTGATGCATACTTTGACGTGGATGGACCTTGAAGATATGTTAAATGAAAGGAGCCAGTTGCAAAACAACACATGTATGAATCCATTCGTATGAAATGTCCAGAATAGACAACGTCTATAGAGGCAGAAAACAGATTCGTGGTTTTCTAGAGGAAGAAGACCGAGGAGTGACTGCTGCTATATAGAGAGGGGTTTTTCGTGGGTGATGAAAATGTGCTAAATTTGTGGCAATGGCTGTTCAACTCTAAATATACTACCAAACACTGAACTGTATACTTCAAATGCGTCAGTTGTACGAGATGTGAATCGCCTCTCAATAAAGTTGAGAAACTAAGTACAGTGAAAACACATGTAGTGTGGGGTTGAGAAAACCTCAGGTAATTATCTATAGAAAAGGTCAGGTTGGTCTTAAACTTGTATTCCATTAGTAACATAGCAATATTGCTTCCGCGTGCATTGCTGAGTTCCTATCACGTACCCAGCTCTGCTCTAGTTTTGGGTAGACAGTGGTGAATAAGAGAGAGGAGGTGTATGTGTTTACCCAACTTGCATTCTTACGGTAGCAGGAGTAGCAGACGACAAAAATGTCAACACTAATAATAATTTCAGATAGTTCTAAATGATGTGAAAGAAAGGGAACGGGACAGTTGAACACAGTGTGACTAGGGGCTGGAGCCGGGCGGAAGGGGGCTGGCCTCTCTGGCACCTGAGCTGAGACACAGGGGCTAAATCATGGGAAGAACGGGGGAGGGGCCCTCCAGACCGAGGAAGTATTGTGAAGGATGTGTGGTGAGGAACATTCCAGCAGCGTGTCTGCAGCAGTGAGCGAGAGGAAGAGACAGGATGGGAGCTGGGGTTGCATGAGACATCGTAAGAAGTTTGGATTTTATTTTCAAGGCAATGGGAAAACATTGAGGAATGTGAAAGAGAGGAGTAGGATGAGAAACCTGTTAAGTTTTTTTCTAAGTTTATTTATTTTGAGAGAGGGGGAGAGGCAGAGAGAGAGAATCCCAAGCAGACTCCATACTATCAGCACAGAACTCAATGTGGGGCTCAACCTCCAAAACTGTGAGCTTATGACCTGAGCCTAAAACCAAGAGTCAGACGCTTAACTGCCCGAGCTACTCAGGCGCGCCAGAAACCTGTTAAGTTTTGTTGGCCAATCTGTACCCAGGGGCCTCTTCTACCTCTGGGTCTGATTTAAATATGAAATCCTGAACTTTGATACTGAGTCTGATACTATAATGGATTCAAACTTTGGAAGGAGACAGAGAGCATAGTTTGCACGTTAGAAAAATGTACTTGTGAACACAGGACAAAGTATAATGACTGAAAGACATGACAACAATATTGTGAAGGTTCTTGCTTTAATCCAGTGGGGACACTGCCCAAAGGGAGCCATGCCAAGGGGAACCCTAGGGTGAAAGACAGAGAGGACAGAGTGGTCCCAACATCCTACCCACCCCAGGGGAGTCCTGGCCCAGCCATCCTGCCCACTGAATGCAGCCCCATGAGTGAGACCAGACAAGACCTACAGAAGAACAACCCAATCAACCTGCAGAATCATGAAAAATAATGAATTGCTGCTGTTTTAAGCCAGTAAGTTTAGACTTATTTTTTTTAATGTAGTAATAGATAACTGACACATTATCTTTCTAATGGCTTCAATCTCTTGATTCAATCTCCCCCACCCCTATCTCTGTGTTTTTAGTAATTTGTCCTAATCTCCAGCCTCTTGGGTCTTCCTTTTACTCCTAGAACTTATGGTCCATTAGTTCATAAATTCATCAATGAATTTACTGTTGATTTTGCTCAAAGTGACTTTTTCTAACATGTTCCTCCTATACCCACTCCTTCTTACCATTGATGGTCTCACCCAATCATCACCTCCCCAAAGAAGACTTTCTTAAGAACTCTGTCATAAAGCCTCCTCCCTATACCCAATTCACTTTCTGCGGCAGTATCTGGTTTGATTTGCTTCCTAACAACACTACCTATAGTAACATATTTTTTTTTTGCTTTCATTTTGCCCATATCCCTCCATAGAAACATAAGACTTATGAGAACAAAGACTTTGTGAGGTACAACATTGTATTATCAGTACTCTTATTATTAACTTTTAATTATTAAATAAATGAATGGTGGGTGCACAAATGGATAAATAGAGAATATTTCTTATAATTTTTATGTCCAAGAAATTCTGAATTAAATAGGTGCTCAGTGATCCCCTATATACTAGCTATTACGCTTGCCATTTTAAAGGTGATGGACCTGAAGTGCAGTGAGATTAAATATTGTCTATGATAGAAATTGGAAGAGTAAAATGTAAAGCCAGATCTTTCATACATCAAAGACCATTTGATACATTAAGGTGCTCTTATATTTAAAGTAGAATGTCAAAAGATGCAGACAGCTGTGGCCATTCCTAGATTTTAGTACTTGGATTGTGAAGAATGCATTTTGTTCAAAGGGTCCCTACTTCTCTCAAAATTTTCACTCCAGGGGCACCTGGGTGGCTCAGTCAGTTAAGCGTCCAGCTTTGGCTCAGGTCATGATCTCAGGGTTGGTGGGTTTGAGCCCCATGTCAGGCTCTGTGCTGACAACTCAGAGCCTGAAGCCTACTTTGGATTCTGTGTCTTCCTCTCTCTCTTCCCCCCTCCTCAAAAATAAATAAACATTAAAATTTTTTTTTCACTCCATGTCATTGAGTATCAGTTATTTTCTGGAATCTTGGTAGAGGTTGGTACCTATGAGCTGATGTGTGTTGATATATGAGATACCACAAACTGGGACACAGACAGATCAGAGTGATATCAAAGGGGATTCTAAAATTTATAGGGAAAAAACAAGGACCTAGGTTAGTTGACACAATTTGGTAAAACAAAAAACAGAGTGTAAGACTTTCACAACCTGTTTAAAAACTCACCATAAAGCTAAAGAATCAAGATAGTGTGATATTGATGTAAGGACAGAAATACAGATCAATGGAACTAACTGGAGAGTACAGAAATAAATCTATACAGGTATGGCCAATTGATTTTTAATGAAGATGCCAAAGTAATTCAATGATGAAAGGATAGTGATTTCAACAAATGGTGCTGTCATGACTAGTTTTCCATATGTAAAAAGATGAATCTAGAATTGCCTAGGTAGCTCAGTCAGTTAAGCATCTTACTCTTGATCTCAGCTCAGGTCTTGATCTCAGGGTCTTGAGTTCAGGGTCATGAGTTCAGCACATTGGGCTCCGTGCTGGATGTGGAAGCTACTTAAAAAAACAAAAATAAAAACAAAAACAAAAGAGGAATCTAGACCATACACACAACCCCAAGTGGATCATAAATTGCAATGAAAAAGATGTCTATTACACGTCTAGAAGAAAACGTAACAGAAGATATCTGTGACCTCGAATTGGCAAAAATTTCATAGATCTGACACCAAAGTATGATACATCAAAGAAAAAAAATGGTAGCTAGGAATGGAGGTTTATTTAAAAAACCTGTTTCAATAGGCACCCACAGACCAGAAGAAAAATATTTGTAATTACATTCAAAATGTGTAAATTATTCTTACATTCAATAATAAAAAGACCCACTTGCCAATAAGAAAGTCAAAGATAAAAAATAAGTCCATGAAAGGTTTCTAACATCACTAGTCCTTAGGGAAATGAAATGCCATTACACATCCTTACTATAGCTAAAATAAAATCTACTGACTATATCAAGTGTTGACAATGATGTGGAAAGATTATGACTCTCCTACATAGTTGCTGGGGAATGTAAAAATGGTACGATCATTTTGGAAAACAGTCTGGCCATATTTTTTAAGTTAAATGAGCACTTACTATATGACTTAGCAATATTCTTAAATGTCTACCTGTGTTAGATTATTAGCACTGCTGTAACAAACTACCACAAACTTTGTGGCTTAAAATAATAGAAATTTATTCTCTTACAATTTTGAAATCCAGAAGTCCAAAATCTAGGTGTTGGTAAGGGAATGCTCCCACTAAGGGGTCTGGGAAAAGTTTCTTCCTTGCTTCTTCCAGCTACTGATGCCTCCTTCTATCTCTGGCTCTGTCTTCGCATGGCCTTCTCCTTGTTGTCTGTCTTCTCTTCCTTGTCTTAGAAGGAGAGTTATGAGTTTAAGGCCTACCTTGCTAATCCAAGAGGATCTTACCTCAAGCTTCTTAAGTTAATTATATCTGCAAACGACCTTTTCCCCAATAAGATCATATTCACAGGTTCTGAGTAGACATATCTTTTCGGGGGGGGGTTACCATTCAACCCACTATACTACACAATGGAAATGAAAACATATATCTCCATAAGACTTATATGCACCATTATTTATAATATTCCCAAATGGCTAAAACATATGGAGTAAAACCTTGGATTGCAAGTAACTTGTTTTGCAAGTGTAAGAGAAGCAAACATTTCTAAAATTTTTTTTAATGTTTATTTATTTTTGACAGAGAGAGAGAGAGACAGAGCATGAACGGGGGAGGGGCAGAGAGAGAGGGAGACACAGAATCGGAAGCAGGCTCCAGGCTCTGAGCTGTCAGCACAGAGCCCAACGCGGGGCTCGAAGCCACAGACATGCGAGATCATGACCTGGGCCAAAGTCGGACGCTCAACCGACTGAGCCACCCAGGTGCCCCAGAGAAGCAAACATTTCTAATAAATTTTAACTTGATAAACAAGCAATGCCTTGGAATATGAGTAGTACGTGACGTTGAGCATCACATGATCACAACTAAGCAAATGCTTTTTCTCTCTCTCCCTTGCTACGGGATTGTGGGTGATCATCTCCCATGCTACGATGCTTGGTCTCAGGCCGCGGTGTTTGGCAGAAATCAGTGACTTTTCAGAACATTGGAAGGTGCCCACAACTGGCACAAGTGTGTTTTTTGTCCCTTCAAACACCTATGGACTGTCCTTTGCTTTTCCATACAAGAGGAAGCTTAGGAATGATTTGCTTGATTCTAGGTCATTGGATAGGTTCCTTGTTAAAGTTGCACAAAAAGAAAAAAATTTAGCCAATAGATAGCTGTGATTCCATTAGCGATAGTGAAAGTTGTCCTATGTCTCCCTCACACCAGCCATGAAGGTTTTCAAAGGTAGGTGCAGGTTAATTTGTTTCAATATATACATATATATATATATATATACACACACACACACGTATATATATATGTGTGTATATATATATTTATATTTATTTATATGTTATGTATATATTTATATTTTGTATTTATGGTTTTGTATTATAATACAGTATTGTAATCATTTTTAAATGAATATTTTTGGGTTGTGGAATGAATCATGAGTTTCCATTATTTCTTATGGGGAAATTCACTTAGATATACAAGTGCTTTGGATTACAAGCATGTTTCTGGAATGAATTATGCCCTCAAAGCAAGGTTTTACTGTATGTCCTTTGCAGATGAATAAGTAAACAATGGGGTACATGCATAGAGTGAACTCAGATTAAGAAAGAATGAACTATGGATACACACAAAGCCATGGATGAAATCTTGAAACATTATATTATGTGGTTCCATATACATGAAATTTCTAGAAAAGCCAAAACTATAGGGACAGAAACATATCCATGGTTTTCCTGGAGCCAGTGGTGAAAGCAGAGATGACTGCAAATGGCACACAGCGCTCATTGGGGTGATGGAAGTGTTGCAAAACTGGATTGTGGTCATAGTCGCACCACTTGTAAATTTACTAAAACTCATTGAACTATTTACCGATAATGGGTTAATTTATGACTTGTCCTTATAAAGTTGTTAAAATAAACTGACAAGAGGTTGTGAGCTAACATACCAGTACCCATTCTCTTTCATAGCCATGGCTCCTGGTCCTGGGATAACATAAAACAAGACAGATACTTGACTGAGTCTTGGGACAGTTGATTGCACACATACATATGTCACCCCAGGGCAATTGCTAATGTGTGCTCTCCTATGTGGGACCATAATTTTACCACCCACTATTCAATCCTATCAGTGTTTGGTTCTACTTGCTTCCTGTCTTCGATCCTTATGTTTATACTCACAACCATTACACAAATAATATATACTTATATAATTTTTCTTAACATACAACATACTACAGCCAAATAAAGCCCTTCTTGACTGTAAATCTGGTCCTGCTTTCTCCTCCTGTTCCTTGAAATCACGAGTCTAGTGTGTTAAACTTTATATTTATATATAAATGTAAGTATATTTATATATGAATATTTATATTATTTTATTATATTAAATATAATATAATAAATATACAAATTATATAAAATACAAATACACATTAATATAGATATATATTCATTAAGTATTAAATAATCTATACATAACTAATTGATTAATAATTAATATATTGAATATAATATGAATATATTTATGTAAATATAAAGTATACCTTTCATGTTTTTTAATTTTTTTTTTTTTTGAGAAACAGAGAGAGACAAAGCATGAGTAGGAGAGGGGCAGAGAAAGAGGGAGACACAGGATCCAAAGCAGGCTCCAGGCTCCAAGCTGTCAGCACAGAGGCAGATGCGGGGCTGGAACTCACAAACCGTGAGATCATGACCTGAGCCGAAGTCAGATGCTCAACCGACTGAGCCGCCTAGGCGCCCCTACCCTTCATGTTTTTACATTCACATTTAGTAAACTACAAACACTTTCTTTTGTGTACGTTTGTGTTTTTAACAAATGGTATCGTAGTTAACTATCCTTTTTTGCAACTTGCTTTTTTTTCCCACAAAAGCTCAAGGTTTGGTGCTCTATTCAGGATAGCGCGTAATTATTTCAAAGTGCAATATATACAGTTGACCACTTTTAAACTGCTGTCTGCTATTCCATCATATGAAGACGTTACGTTTTCTTTATTCATCCTCATTACAACCAACACGTAGGTGGTCCTAATATTTTGCTGCTGCAAACAAGGCTGCAGTGGGCAAGATCTCGCACGTGGCACCGATGTTGTCCAGGAAGCATCCAGACGTGAAATTACTGGATGACCGCATATGTCTACTTTCAGTTTTTCTCGATCTGGGCACATTGTTCTCTACAGTACCTGTTAGGTTGGTAGACTAACCTGATTAGATCCAAAGACAAGAGTCCATCCCTTCCTGATCTGTGGTTCACTCTTGTTTCTGACCTGTGGTTCACTCTTCTTTATGCAGTAAATCAGAAATCTCAATTCTTGGGGTATGTGGGTGGTGGCTCAGTCCGCTCAGTGTCCAACTCTTAATTTTGGTTCAGGTCATGATCTCACGGTCCTGGAATCAAGCCCTGAATCGGGCTCCCTGCTGAGCGTGAAGTCTGCTTAAGATTCTCTCTGCCCCACCCCAAAAGAAAAAAGAAATCTCGACTCTTGACAACTTGTGGGTCTGCTACCATTGCATCCAGCTAGTGGAATGGGAACTGAGAGTGCAGGAGGCACACCTGTTTCTGAAAGGTTTTGTCTTCGAAGTAGTACTTTCTCACTTCAGCTGTGAGAACAGTTCTGAGGGCCACCCTCAGCTGCTAGAAAGGCTGGAAATGCAGTCAATGGCTCATTGGCCAACGACTTCCTCACTAAACCATTGTATTCTGGGGGAGAGCAAGGAGTTTGGTCAACAGCTAGCCACATCTCTCACGGTTTTGTGCCAACTCTTAATCCCATCAACGTCCTCACTAACACCAGGTATTGGCAAAATATGTTTGCCAATTCTATAGTAAGTCAGTGCATCTCATTGGTGTTTTCCTTGGTATTTCACTGATTTTTACTGAGTCAGGGAAGAAACATATTTTTCCTCAAATACTGGAAGACAAAGAGCGCAGATGAAGATGATATTAAGACCTGAATGTTGGAGTCCCCCTGAAATTCTTATGTCAAAATCTAATCTCCATTGTGATAGTATTTTGAGGTGGGGCCTTTGGGAGGTGACTAGGACTTGAGGGTGGAGCCCTTGTGATGAGATTGTTGCCCTTATGAAAGAGGTTAGAGAGCTAGCTAGCAATCTTCTTGTCACTTGCCGTGAGCGGATAAAGATGTCCACACCAAATGGCATTGATTATTTAGTGAAACTATGACAGAATGTCTGTGTCTTATGGATGCCAGCACATGGTGCCATTTTATTTTTTCTCTGTCATGGTAGAAAGAAAGCTCCTCAGGTATGTGAAATCCTAGAAGTAAAATGGCCACCATCATGTACCCTGGAGTTTGCTGCTGTGGCTACTGCCTTTTGAAACACAAAGTATTTCTGGTTCCAAAGATGGAGGGCAAATTCGAAACTACAATTGTACTTGAGAGTCGATATGTATCATCCACAGTTTCACTTGAAAAATAAATCCATCTGAACACACAAAAAAGACTTCGTCATAAATAGTAATCAAGCAACACTCGGGCCTCTAAAAGAGACTTTAGGGGCGGCTGGGTGGTTTAGTCAGTTAAGCGTCTGACTTCAGCTCAGGTCATGATCTCACAGTTGATAGGTTCAAACCCCGTGTTGGGCTCCGTGCTGACAGCTCAGAGCCTGGATCCTGCTTCAGATACTGTGTCTACCTCTCTCTCTGCCCCTCTTCGCTTGTGCTGTCTCTCAAAAAATAAAGAAAAATGTTTTAAAAAAATTAAAAAGAAATAAAAGAGACTTTAATTGCCAAAAACTAATTCTACCCTAAATCATAACAACAAATGCCCAACAAGGCTTCCAAAAACAAAACAGTAACTACAGCACATCTTGGCATTCAGAGTCAACCCAATTTGCCTCTGTGGTGTTGTACTCAGTCAAGGGGGCATATTTGACTGCTTAAATACTATGCCACTTGCCAAGATCTATAAATAGCTATTTATTATTGAGTCTTCAGATCACTATCCACAATTCTACCTCATTCCCCTTTTTTATTTCCCAGTGTGCCATGTAGCAGAAAAATAAACATTTCTTCAAATTTCTCGAAGATGTTAGGAATCATTACAACCTGGAATTGGGATTCTGTTGTTTCACTTTTGCAGCACACTGCACATCAAATATTAATTCATGATAATGATCCTCTGAGAAACTTTAATTAAATTAGATTGGCCCGTCTCCTAGATTGCTAATTACTATAATATCAACTATAGTCGAATATGAACACTGCATATGCCAACATAGACAAATGAATTTTTGGAATACAGAGCATAACCATGTAATTTTGAGTTCCTGATGGCTATGAGAGCAACGTGAGATCGAATCCCTCTGAACTTTTATCTCGGGTTTACTGTTCCTGTTTCTATTTTTAAAAATCATAGTCTTATTCCATGACACTTAAGTTCTATTGACAATTTTTACTTCATGCTTAGTTTCTTGCCCTGCTATTCTTTTAAAGGGTAGACTTTCACTCCTACTTTTCATTTCGTGTGTGTGTGTGTGTGTGTGTGTGTGTGTGTTTATGTGATTTTTATTTCAGGAATAGGTTTGCTCTCGCTCTTTTTTTGAAAAAAAAATACGCTTTATGTTTCAGTTTTATGTTTACAGAAAAATTGAGTAGATTGCTGGGAGTTCCCATCATACCTCCTCCTTCCTGCCAGGTTGTCTTCCAAAGTGGCTATACCAGTTCGCATTCCTTCCAGCAATGAACGGGAGTTCCTGTTCTCACCAATTTTGGTTCTGTTAGTGTTTTAAATTTTGACCATTCTAATGGGATCTCAGTGTTGCTTTAATTCACAAATCCCTAATGACATATGATGTTGAGCAACGTTTCGTATGCTTATTTGCCAACTGTAGGTCTTCTTTGGTAGAGCTGTCTCTTTAGATCTTTAGCTGATTTTAAATTAGGTTTTTTGTTTTTCTGTTGTTGACTCTCAGAGCTCTTTGCATATTTTAGCTACAAGGCCTTTATTGGATATGAATTTTGCAAATACTTTCTCCAAGTCTGTGGCTTGTCTTCTCATTCTCTTAGCAGTGTCTTTCGTGAGGCAGGAGTGTTCAATCCTAATGAAGTTCTACTTATCAGTTGTTTCTTTGATGGATCTTACTTTTGGTATTATATCTAAACACTCATCACTAAACCCAAGATCACCTAGATTTTCTCATGTGTTTTTTTAGACTTGTATAGTTTTGCATTTTATGTGTATGTCTGTGGTCCATTTTGAGCTAATCTTTATGAAGGGTATAAAGTCTGCCCATAAAGTCTGAAAAGATTCACTCTTTTTGCTTGTGGATTTCTAGTAGTTCCAGCACCATTTGTTGAGGAGACTATCTTTTTTCTGCATCGAATTGCCTTTGCTCCTTTGTCAAAGCCCAGTTGACTATATTTGTGTGACTCTATTTCCGGGCAGTCTATCTGTTCCATTGATCTGTTTGTCTATTCTTTTGTCAATACCTCACTGTCTTGATTACTGTAGCTTTATAGTAAGGCTTGACATTAGGTAGTGTCAGCCCTATAATTTTGTTCTCCTCAAGTATTGTGTTGGCTACTCTAAATCTGTTGCCTTCTACAAACTGTAGAATCAGTTTATTGCCATCCCCAAAATAACTTGCTAGAATTTTGATTCGGTTTCTTTTTATTTTCTAGTCCTTGTAATTTAAATCTCCTCTTCCATTCACTCCTGTCATGATAAGTAAGTCCCCAACTTTTTTCTCTTTTGTTACTCCATTGGAACAGAAAATTAGCACACATACCCTTTTCTAAGATATTTACAGTTCATTTGGGAGAGGCTTGAGCTTTTCAGAGTTCTACAAATGAGTTTGGAAGCTACCCTTACCTTGCTCAAACAGACCATGAGCTCTTTTCAGGCTTACTGTTCACTCTCTATCAATGATTCATTTATTCCAAATAGCTAAGGAATCTGTAAACTTGGCAGGAGTCAAAAGTCGTTGCTTATCAATGTGACAAAATATTGACAAATTTCCCTTATAATGTTATCTCATCAAACCATTTCTGTTGAAAACTCTCACACACAGAGATAGCTCTTTGCCTATTACCTAAGTCCCCACATGGAACATGGTCATAGGCCTCCATAAACATAACTAAAGGCAGAGGTTTGGAGTCCCCACACCCCCCCCACCCCAGGCATAGTTGAAATTACAGGTCACCTTTTCCAGAGTATCCTGTTTGCCTGTATAATCAGGTACAAGTAGAACAGTAATCAGGAAAGTATTTTAAATTGGAAATACAAGGCTTATATCGAGCCTGACGTTAGGGGCACATTCACAACATAGCATGAAGTGGCATTCTCAAGCCTTGTCATCTGTGTGTGTGATGGTGAAATCAAATATGTCCTTTAAAAAGGAAACTCTTATTAAGTCAGTACCTGTACAACCTCTGTGCATGTGTTTGTGTGTGTGTGTGTGTGTGTGTGTGCATATGCGTGTGCACGCATGCACTCCCATGGGCATGCAGGCACATGTGAGCAGTGTTTCCTCAGCATCTAGCTCCCGAGGGCAGAAAATGTATATTTCCTGTTCGCATACATGAATGAATGAATGAGTGAATGAATGAATGAACAGCTCATGTATGAATGATACAACTGCATGAATGATGAGTTCTATTCACTGTTCTATTTTAACGCTAGTCCTCAGGGTCTTGTTGGGAAAATATTGGTTTTTCTCTTGTTATTCTGTGAATCTCTTGAGGGCAAAGACTGTGTTATTCCAACCTGTATGCCCACAGTCTCTAGTACAGTGCCTGGAACACAGCACTCAATGAATCTTTTAAAAATTAATAAATAAGAGTGGCATCAAAGGGAAATTCATTTATCTCTTACCACTTACAACTAGTTAGCACCTAAAAATTGAAAGCCTCAAGCAGAACAGAAATAAAGAAATGTTTCTAGAGAGTCACATGCCTCTGTGTGTGTATGTGTGAATGTGTGGGTGTGTGTGTGCGCACATATCTTGCTTTACCCACCCTCCGTGTGGATAAAAAGTTGGGAAAGCCTTCTCTCATATTTTACGTCTTATGAAACTGAAGCGAGAGAAGCAGAGGCAGAGATATTTGGGGTAAAGAGGAAGCCAACGGAGGGAGAAAGGAAACAATGTGAGACAAGAGAATGGAACCAACAAGAAGATACCTTTATTAAGGTATGAATATTGAAATCTTACCTCAGTAAAGTCCTTTTTAGGGGGTTTTGTTTTCAAAATGGACCTGATTCTAAACAAGGGCCAAAGAATCGGAAGCCCAGAGGGGTCAGGAATCATTGCCCAGTTAACCTAAACACACCCAAATCAGGTTAGGCCTGCTTGCCATGGTCAGTGGCTCTGAGGAAGAGAAAGGTGACAGCTGATAATGCCACCTGGTTGAAAAGACAAAACAGTGCTTTCAAGGTGACTATTTAATAGAGTCCTCTGCAAACACTTTCAGTGCTTTGTTTGTTGAATTTCATTATAGAGCTTTGAAAACTCTTTTTAACTTCAGTAAGATCATCATTAGTTAGATAAATCCTTGCCCTGGCAATAGTTATAGCGGTAAGAGTAATCTTAAATTTTCACTAAATGGAATCTTGGCATAACAAAGGAAATCTTTTCCTGCGTTAAACCACCAGCCAAGGCCTAAACAACCAAAAATAAGCTCTGTGAACATTTGGAGAAATACATCTTGAAGTACGGAGCACAACATCACCAATCACCTGCTATCTAATAGGACTATCGTTTCAATTTTTACAGTGAGAGACACCTTTTTAAAGAGTCATTGTGTTAAGGCTATTTCCTTTGTACATCATTGCCAAGTGTAATTAGAAGTAAGCCTCTCCTGGGAGATGTAAGCCACGAGTCACTGTATATATTTATAACCAGGTCAGAATCTCTTTGGGATTAATTCCATCATGCTTATTCCCATCTTTAATCCTTTCTATTATTGCCCAAATTATAATTTTTCTCTTATTATTCCTCTCCCCATTATACTTTCAGCAGTATCATTATGTTGAGAGAGCAGTTTCTCTAGCCACAGAAAGCATTTATTTTAACTTTAAAAATCTAGTTTTTAACTAGTTTTTAAGTAGAGAATGTTGGGGTATTTTTCCATTATTTCAAAATTTCTCTGCTACTGAATATTATTTGTCACTATCACTCACTAAATTCATTCACCTAAATTGTTTGGTATGAGCAGAACATCATGTGCATGAGCATGAACATCTTGCTATTTGCCTTACAAACTAATACGCCAACTCAATAAGATTAAAATAACTGTACCATAAAATTATACAAATTAATGTTTTTCTCCTTATAGAAGCACTTTATTCTAAGTACAATCAGATAGTTTAATACCTACAGTTACTACATTTGTTTCCAACCTTGAATAGATTCTGTGAAACCAGTATAACACATATAACACCATATATATCTATATATACATATAGATAGATAGATATATATATATATACATAAAATAGTTGTGTTAGTTGTGTTATATGTGTCACACATATAAGTCACACATATAACACAACTATTTTAGCTTTGTCTATCAATTTCTATCTTTCTGTAGTCTATTCATGAAGTATGGAATTTTGGAATTTTAATATAAAAATTCATATCCGTGGAATTTGGGAATCATATCCCTATCTCATTTGAACATGAGAGAAGATATGAGGTTTCTTTCAATATTTAATCCACTTGAATCTTTGCATGTTATGCCTGGTGATGTTCACCTACATTTCTTTAATTCTCAATGACCTATTTCCTATATATTTCCAGTATATTTTTTACTTAAAATTTATTTGATTCGAATTTCAGTGACGGGAAATTTATTTGATTCGAATTTCAGTGACGGGGCCCTTGGGTGGCTCAGTGGGTTGAGAGTCCAGTCTTGATTTCGGCTCAGCTCATGAACTCACGGTTGTGGGACTGAGCCCCACGGTGGAACTGGGAAATACCATGGGCTCCTCGCCGAGCGTGAAGCCTGTTTAAGATTCTCTCCTTCTGCCCCTCTTCCCTCTCGCACTCTCTTTCTTTCTCAAATTAAAAAGAAATTTAATGAATATGTATCTTGTCTTGAGAAAGCTGTAATTTACTTTAGTGTAGCAACTTGCTTCATTTATTAAACTATTTATATTTTCAATTTACTTTGTTATTACATTCTCTTATATATTATGTTCTGTATCATTATCTTTGCTTCTCAAGGGTTTGTCTGGACCCTTTTATGGACTATGGCAATGTCCTTAACCAGCTAGACAGCATTTCACAGACTTTTCCAACTAGAAACTTACCTGTGAATAACTGCGATGCTTCAGATAAATCTTTGCAACAGTAAATATTTCATTTCAAAGTCCGAGCGGCTCAACACTCCACAGAAAAAGTGATGAAACCCTTCAGCTGTAGAAACCCAAGGCAAAATCCCTTGACCTTTTAAAAGTGTAGCCAGTGTCATTCTATTTCATGAGAAGTTTCTGAAAGTAGAAAACAACTTTCACTCTTCATATGGAAGAGTGGTCCTCAGACTACCAGCATCAGCCTATGTTGGGAGTTTGTCAGAAATGCAGATGCTCAAGGCCAAGGCTAGAGCTACTGAGTCAGAATTGACTTTGTACCAACATCTTCAGGTAGTTTACATGCACGTTACATTTTGAGAAGCACTGGCCTAATCATGAAAATTCAGGCAAATCAAATGATGGACTTTGCGGAGGGTTAGAAACAGGCAGTTAAAAAAAATTAACGAAAGCTCAAATTTGTTAGTGACACCAGGCCAGTTTACATACATGTCGGAGAAAATGGGAAAGTTTGATCTTACTTAAGAAACATTCCCCAAGCGAGGGCAATTTAAGACCCACGTGGGTCTGTCCGATGCCAGGACATGCGGATGAAAAAGGAAAGACTGACAAGTCCTGCAGATGTGCTCAATTCTAGACATCTGGTCTACTTCAGGGACATCCTGGTGACTTGATTTTAGAATAATGTATTTTCATCAAAAATTTTGACGTCCTATTGATGCAGCCTAAACTTGGTCCATAGCTCCCTTCCAGAATTCTCCAGATGACGCAACATTTACATATCAACTGCTGCATGTGCATGGGGTGGGGGTGGGGGGAGGGCTGTTTTCCTGAGTCATTGTACATTTCCTGATGCTTTGGCATTTGACCTCTGAGCAGAGAGTGTCCCCGTGCGATCCAGGTGTTAAGCTACTGAATAATGGATGTTGCAGTGGTGCTTTCTGATATAGCACTTCAACTGAAGCGTATTTTGCATTTTTCACCATTGCATTATTTCCAGAAGAGCTAGTTGAAAGTTGCACCCTCGAGAAGAGAGACATTGATTTTACTTTTAAATTTTCGCACTGGAGGGAAGAATAAGTCCTGATCCTGGTTACATAATTGGAAGGACCTAGTGCATCTGTTCCGAAGCAGATAAAGAGCAAGAGTTTCTGAATCGAATGAAGTCAACCATTATTTTATCACTAAATTACTGGAGTCATCTGTTTATTCTTCTAGCTCCAGCTGGAACATTTTAGGATTAGAGGTGACTTCCTGATAAAGTAAAGAATTATCTTCATTTTACTGATCTAATTTGTTTGTTGTTCCAATAAAACCCTGGCTTATTTACCCTGCTTTAGATACAGTGATTGGAACTTTCATGAAACCAGGTGAATCCTGATCCAAATTATGTATGAACTGAGCTCTGTTTCTGGGAAAGACAAAGATCACTACCAATTAACCTATTTTCACTGAGACCACATTTATTCGACTCAGATTTAGCTTCCATTTTGAACCAAGAACTTAGAAATGGTGAGAGGGACAGTCCATCTCATTTCCCAGGGAAGCAAAGTTATTAAAGGAGTATATAAATGTTGGGATTGTAACAATGATACTCTCAAAATAAATCCGAATTGTTAAGAGTCATTAATAATTTTCTTGGAGGAGAAAAAGTACTCTTGGAAATATTTTTTCCCTCACAACTTTGAGAGTGTGATGATGTCACATATGTATGTTTTCAGAATTTGTATGGTTTCAGAAACTTCTCCCCATTGTTTCTTTAAAAGGCACAGATTTTCTCACGTCTTCTGTGAGCTAATGATTAAGGAGAATGTACTTCAGCAGCTTTGTGCATAGTCACTCAGAATCCTTTGTCAGGCATGGTGCTAGGCTCTTGGAGAGAAAATAGTGCCCTTTTAGAATATGCGTTCTGCTTAATTTCTTCTGGGACTGCACTCAGGTCTCCCCTCTAAGAGCTTGCCTACATGTAAGAACATAAGAATCAGAAAAGAGTGGATGGGACTTACTGTCCACCTCCAGCCCAGCATTCTAAGATATGGACCCCAAGAGACGTGTTTCTGGAAAATGGATGTTCTTGACTCCAAGAGCATCCCCTATAAAGGCAAGAAAAACCCTGTGATCGACTAATTGCCCTCTTATATGATGAACTTGTT
Organism: Acinonyx jubatus; assembly: GCF_027475565.1. NCBI lineage: Eukaryota > Metazoa > Chordata > Mammalia > Carnivora > Felidae > Acinonyx > Acinonyx jubatus. Next base: position 18,721,851 of record NC_069387.1, on the reverse strand, counting down.
AATTCCTGAGTTTACTTAAATCATTTCATTTTCCTCTTCCGGTTAGACTCTATAATGCTAGCTCACATTGAAGAGTTTTCACTATGAAGAGTTATATCTCTAATATCAACCGAAAGCTTTCCTCTCTGAAGATGGAAGAGATTTCCTCTTTGCTTTAATATCCCAGGATATGATGAACTAGCTGTTATTCTCCCCTATCTTCGCTTTTTGCAATTTTTAACATCAAAAATAGCCTCACTCAATCTTTACCTTTCCAGTATGGTTCTAAACTTTTTCATTTGTCTTCATTGACAGCTCTGATCATTTTACTTGTCTCCCCTGGACCTTTTTCCAGGTCAATTTTATTTTACCCATTACAAACCGATATATTAAATTTTGTGTTAGTGAGCAGAAAAAAAAGGGGGGGAGATCTTGGCATGTAATAAGTCCCATGGTTAATTTAGATCAATGATGATTACATTTGGTAAACTTTTAATGTTCAGCTTTTTTTTTTTTTTTTTTTTGGTATTCTGACACATTTAAAAAAATTTTTTTTACATTTATTTATTTTTGAGAAACAGAGTGAGACAATGAGTGGGCAGGTGAGGGCCAGAGAGAGAAGGAGACACAGAATCTGAAGCAGGCTCCAGGCTCTGAGCAAGCATTCAGCACAGAGCCTGATGCAGGGCTCGAACCCACAAACTGTGAGATCATGACCTGAGCCGAAGCCAGGCACTCAACCGAGTGAGCCACCCAGGCGCCCCAATTCTGACACATTTTAAATTCCCTTTTAGTTTAACAGTGTTTTTATATTATTTTATAGTACTATTTCTAAATTAGGTATCTTAAACTTCACCTGGTGATAAGTTATAAGTTGTTAACACTGAACATAACATTCACTAACAGCTAAACATTTATTTCTGATCTCCTACTAATTTTGATGTGTTTTTCCGATTTTTCACATGAAAATGTTTACGCGTATTTTCACCAAAATGTTTTAAGAGTTCATGCTACAGTATTGTTCATGTCTAGCCTAAAATATGAATAAAGGGATTTTCTTTTTAAAAAACCATTTCTGATGCTTTTGTTATTTTTTAAAATATTTATTTATCGTGAGAGAGCGCAATCAGGAGAGGGGCGGAGGGAGAGAGAGAGAAAGAGAGACAATCTCAAATTGGCTCCATACTCACTGTGGAGACTGACGTGACGCTCGATGCCATGATGGTGAGATCATGACCTGAGCTGAAATCAAAAGTCGGATGCGTAACTGACTGACTCACTCAGATGCCTCTTATGATGCTTCTAGTAGTGAGATTTTTATTACTTTCAAAAAGTTGTTTTCCACTGAAATGGACCTTATGAGATGGCAGGATCATGTACATCCCGTAGGTCCATATTTCAAGCATTTAATTACAGGACCAGGTATGACTGTTCCAAAATTATGGTTGGGTCACCAGATATTTTCTGGCATGTTCGCAAATAGACTTCCTATTATTGTTTATACTTCTGTCTTTTTTTTAAAAAAAATTAGGTGTCTACTATAATAAATCAGGTGTGGGGAAAACATATTTAGTCACTTATCCTGGGTCATATTTGATAAAATACAACCGACACATTAAAAACCATTTTTTTTAGGATGGATTTTTATTTATTACTAGTTCATTAGCTTTGTCAATACTCGGTTGGAATCTATTAGTCATTTTTGTTGTTGTTGTCCATCCACAAAGCGTGGCTCCAAGTGTGGTTTCCTTCCTGGAAGAATTGATTGGCATATGTAAACTTGGGGATTTCCTCATATACGTTCTCTATCACTTTATGTAAAATATATTTAAAATAGGACTGACCTTAGATCTGCTTTTCTAAAGAATTCCATTCTTTACACTTTTTTTTTCTTATAAAAGTGTTCCCTTTATGCCCTACACAATTTATTTTATTCTTTGTGCTTCTTTTCCCGCTGGGTTGTGGATTTGGGGGAATATATCTTACTTTGTATTTTCCATAGTTCTTAACTAAGCATATAATAAATATTCATCGAATTAAATGTCAACTTTCTATAACGGTAGAACAGTTTGCTCCTATTTCCAGCGCTATGGTGATTTAATTAAAACATAATAGCCTTGGTGTAAAACTTGCTCCAAGACATTTTCAAAGTTTAAACAAGTCATATTTGCAGTGTCTGTTTTTCCACATAAATATGTATCACCTCAAGAAGTCTATTGGATTAGTCAGGCATGATTTATGTTTAGGGGAACCACATTACCTTTTTCCAAATAGATTATGTTAGGGAAAGGGTTCAGTGATTCTGCCCTTATTTTGTATATATGCAATTCATTCCAACCAATCTTCGTTGACGCTGGACCCTGGGAGGCCCATCCTGGGATGCCTGGTTTTAGAGAATTTGCAATTGCAGGGGACTCATTCTGTATGTGCTGCTGATTGCAAAGAGTCTCTGGCCACATATTCCACCTCCCTCCCCCCTTGAAATGTCGTTCAATTGACTTTTGTCAATCGAACACGATAATCAAAAGGTCCAACGACCCCAAGTGCCTATCACTAGATTAATGGATAAACAAATGTCATATACACATACAATGGAATGTTATTCAGCCATAAAAGGAATGAAGCTCTGACAGATTCTACGATACAGATGAACCTGAAATACATTATGCTGAATGAAATCATCCATACAGAAAAGGGCAAATATTGTACGATTCCAGTTACGTGAGCTATCTAGAACAGGCAAGTTCATAGAATATAGAAAGTGGATGGAAGGTTACCCAGGGTTTGTGAGAGAAGGGAATGGGCAAGTTTTGCTTAATGGCCACTGAGTTTCCGTTCAGGGGTAATGAAATTGTTCGGGGTGAATAGATAGCAGTGATGTTCGCACAATGTTTAGAATGTAATTAATGGCACTGAATAGCACATTTTAAAATAGTAACAATGGCAAATATGTTTATATGTATCTTGCCACAACTTAAAGAAATTAGTAATTTAATAAAAACCATGACTGCACACTTTAAATGGGTGAATTATATGGCATATGAATTATATTTCAATAAAGCTCTTTTTTTTAAGTCAACGAGAGATTATAGGTGGAAGCGTAGGGGCATTTAGTGTCCTTGTTATATTTTCCTTAAAAGAAGATGGGATGTAATCATAATAATGATTACAAAATGCCAAGAAAAGTGTCTACCTCACTATGAAATCCACGGAGTCTGGGTTGATTCTGACAAATGTGTGGGAATCGATGCATGAATGACATTCGTTAATGTCCAATCATCATTTATGCATCTTAAAACTTGCAAAATAAGATTTCCGTTGGAAAGGTTTGTTAAATGCATTCTGTTTCCCTCTCTATCTTGGCAGAATTGGTCATATTTCCAAAATGCCTTTAGGTGTCTGTGATACATCATTTCTTTTTCTTTCTTTTCTCCCCCGCCCCCCCCACCCCAAACCCTCCCATCCAGGAACTTTGCAAAGTGTGAGAATTGCTTTGTAGTCTGAAGGGCCCCGGAGTCCGTGAGCCGCCTGGCTTTGCCAAGATTGCCAGCCTGCCAAATTCTCAGCTGCGAAAAGACTAGCCAGGGCTTCCTTGTATAATGAAAGTACAAAAAAGGCCATGTGCTTGGCGGACTTGCCCAATTCCCTCTGCTTCATAGAGAAAATAAATCTCTGAAGAACTCCAAGAGAGAGCTACCATCTGGTCAGACTCCTGGCTTTCTCAACGTGGCTCCCACCACCCATGGCCAAGTGTCAGGAGGGCTTCCTGTGTTGGATGCAGGAGGCCTGCCGCGTTTGGGGCCAATATGCGAAAATCAGATGGGAGCTCAATGAGGGTGGGGGGGGGACTTGGCAGACTGGTTTCAACCTGCAGTCTCATCGTTGCTTCTGGCACATTCACAGAAGGGTCAACATTTCAGCGATAAAAATGGACGCATTTTAAGACCTGGCCCAGTAGTTGCTGACTATCTGCTAATTTCTTGAAGAAGCTGCAACACATCCAAGGAAAAACCTACCCAACAACCACAACGCCGCTCATCCCGATTGACTCGAAGGCTACAGCGTTGGAAAACGCTGCGGAACTGTTTTTATAGGGCCGACCCTTTGCAGCTAGTTTGGCCCACTTTCCACACGCTTAGATCTTCAGGTCTAAATGCCAAAGCTGACTTTTTGTTCATACAGAGCAGTTCACCCTACAAAAGTTCATGTCTTGTAAGAGACCTTTCTTTTATAGTAAATGATCATATGAAACTTGTGCATTTATAGTATCATTACACTGGCCTTGGTCATCTGCTTGGCTTAAATAATAATCATGTTTATTCATTGAATTTGTGCTTTTCACATCCCAAGTCGATGGTAATTCATAAAGTCAAGATATTAAACCGTATTCGTATTTCAGATTTTTTACGATTAGAAGTCACTGATGGGGTATGCAAAGTTTGAGCCACAAACAGGATCAGTATCACTTTTAGGGTCTCCATGAGCAAAAGGAATATTTTTTTATTATCGTCTTTTAAGCTTATAAGCAAAGCCTTATAACATTTTTCTTCTCCAATTGAAGACTCTTCTGTAAGTTCTCTCTTTCATATTCCTGCTATTCCTCACATATCTTCAAAATCCTGTCCTCTACCTTCTCTGTCTAGTCAGGCATCAGGTTCTATCAGGCTTGCCCCTGTCCTTCAGAACATACCAACTGGTGCCACTTTGGCATATTGATTATTTTGAGCAGAAGGTACTTGAGAAACCACGAGTGCAAGAAGGGCTTTCTGTCCTCCTCTTTTCTACATAAAAGTGGGTCAAGAGATTTCCCACGAGAGATGTACCCTCCCTGCACCAGGAAGAGGAGAACATTCATATCACCGGAGACTCAGAGCTGACGTGAAATATACAAACCAACCTGCTAAAACAACCTTTAACTTTCATTAGTTTCCCCATGTATTTCTTAGTCACCGGGACTTGCCCCTGCCCAAGCCCCTTTGTCTTATCAGATACCCAACAATTTACATTCTTTGTTTAAGAAGTATATAAGTTCTCAGCCTTCCCTGCTTCTTTGGATCTTCATTTTCCTTATGAAGATTCATGCATGCACATAAACACATTAAATAAGTTCTGCATGCTTTTTTCTTGTCATGCTATGTCAGTTTAATTGTCAGGCCCCATCACAGAACCTAAGAGAGTAAAAGGGAGTTCTTCCTCCCTCATGCCATTAGTGTTACCCTCATTATGTCATGTGAAAGACTACAAAAATTTATCCTTTCCCTTTATACTTTTTACTTCTACATATTGTCATGTTGAATGTTCCCAGAGGTTGCTTTTACTACATCTGGTTAAAAAAAGAGAGAGAGAGAGAGACAGAGATAGAGACAGAGAGAGAAAATGCCCCATTGCCACTGGTATCCTACAGAATAAAATGAAAATGTATGGACGTGTTTCCAGAATCAATTATGCACGAGCCTCTTCGCCTTGGCTCACGCCATTTCTCCTGCCAAGGGGACTCCCTCTCTGCTTAGCTAAGTTGCTCCATTTCTCTGGTTGTCACCTTTGTTTACCAAACCTTGCTTGGCCATCCCAAGCCACAGCCCTCACTCCCTTAAGTCCTTGTAGACTTCACTGGAAATACAGATTTTAAAAATGTATTGCACCTTTGGTTATTCTTTATTTCAATGTTGTTTGTACTTATATTTATTTGTCCTGCATGCCCCAATAACCAATGAGAGCTCGCAGATGGCTTCTAGAGCTTGGGGTCCTCAGTGCTGAGTGCACAGCCCTGCCTTTATTCACATTTGTCAAAATGTTTATTGGATCTGTGATGCACTGGCTACTTATTGGCTGGGCCTGAGGATGGGGCTGGTGACCAAAGTATCCTCTACCCTTCCAGAGGTTATAGTTTCTTGAGGAACAAAGAAATAGGTCATTGAAATGGCAGAATGTGGATGAAAAGTTTACAGCACCGTGTATGTGTGTATTAACCGGTGACCAAATGTGGGCAGCGTTGCCCGGGAAAGATTTATGGAAAGTGATATTTAAGCTGAGACCTGAAGGGTGAGCAGTAAGGGCTTAACAACCAATAATAATTCTCTAATAACGAAACCACAGAACCCACTTTACTGTGAAGAGCAGACAAGAGGTCATGGAGGATTTAGAGAGTCAACCGATTGTTATGACAACTTCAGTACAGGTGCTGGACAACTAGGGGAAGAAATGGCATTTTATTTGATTCCTAGGTTCTCTAAAATCTTCCTCAAGAAGACAAAGAACTTCATGTTGGTTTTTTGGTCTAGATTTGTTTTATTTATTTTATTTTATTTTTTAAAGTTTATTTTTTGAGAGAGAGAGAGAAAGAGAGAGACAGAGTGCAAGTGGGGGAGGGACAGAGAGAGAGAGAGAGAGACAGAATGCGAAGCAGGCTCCAGGCTCCAAGCTGTCAGCACAGAGCCCGACGTGGGGCTTGAACTCGTGAACCGTGGGATTATGACCTGAGCTGAAGTCAGACGTGTAACTGACTGAACCACCCAGGCACCCCTGGTTTAGATTTTTTTTTTAATAAATTATTCTCTACACTGAATGAACAACTTTAATTCAAGCTAGAATTGGAAACAGGACAGGAATCCTGAGTAAAGCAAAGAACTGAAGTTGAGGTAACTGGATGCGGAAGTTAAAGGAGAAGGCCAAACAAAGACCGGGGGAAGAGAAATCCGAGTCAACAGACAAATGGCAGAAGAATCCCATGGCCAAGCTCTCAGTCAGGGCACTTGGAACCAGGCTGGCCTGCAATGCTGATAACTAACCAATTGGTCAAAAGAACAGATGCTTCTTGGAGTTGACTTCTCTCAAAACAAATTCTTTTTAGCTTAACCGTGTCTGTTCCTTCATAGCATCTACTTTCATACCAAAGTGTTTGTGAATTTTGTGTGAATTGACCAACACAAAACTCTTTGAGAATTTGCTGTCTCCAAGGATAAAAGGTGCTTTCACTTATGATCTTCCTTTGTGTGCCGCACAGAGGGAGTCTACTCTTTACAGAGTATATACTAAAGAGTAATGATTAAGCATGTCCTCAAATAACAACATTGTGCACAAATAAATAACTACTAAAATTGCATGGAGGCTCATGAAGGTATTAGTAAGGGAAAGAAATCTTCAGAATCTTTCCCTATGGCCATGTGAGACGCCCCTGCCCCTTGGAGGTAATGTTGCTTTCCTGGTCTTTACCAAAAGGGCACAGAAAGCAAGGAGAGAGTCTATAGATACTAGTATCTAACAGATGCTAATGCAAGATGAAATGGTGTGATCTCCCCAATAACAAGTTTGCCCCCTGCAAAATGTCTGCAATTAATTAATTAGACTCGAGAGAAACACAAACTTAGTGATTGCAGTAACTGCTTTGACGATTACAGCTAGAGTTAAAAATGGAAGAGCGCGGGTGAATGTCCACAGATGGATCTAGAAAGTGAGCCATCCAAGGACTCCATGAAAAGCACATCAGGGAATGTTGTCATTGCCTCCTGTTTTGTGAGCTGATTATAAGGCAGCACTTTTCAAAAGGAATCCAAGAATAGGGGAACTCCATCTTGAAATGAGAGAGTAAATGGAACTCTCATGTAAACAGAGATAAAAATAAATATGCTCTGATTGAAGCTGGCGATTAAAGGCAAAAACTGGCTCTCTCCCTGGCCAGTCTCCATGATGATGTCATTGCTCCTAGAGTCTCCCTCTTGGCAAACATGGGCCTTCCTTGGGCGGCTAAACTCAGGTCTGCCTCTATCTTCTGCAAAGCCTGGAGTTACATATCCATGGTCTGTGATGGATAAACTGGGCAAGTACAAAAGGAAACATTGTCTCAGAGGGACAAAATTGGACTGGTGGCCTGATCACATCTGTGGATCCAAAGGGGTCAAAACAGGCAGACAACAAGACTGAGTTTGGTTGACAGGGGACAGTGCCAGGTGGAGCTGGGTGTGACATCAGCTCAAACCAGCAAACAGCGTTTTTGAACCTGGAGTCAACTTGAATTATAATGTATTGAGATGTATCAGGGTATTCGGATTTCCATGTTTTCTTTTCAGACATCCGAAAAATCTTCATTTTGTATTTCAGGTTTTGGTTCGCATCATAATGTTCCCAGACACAGGGTGCGTATTTAGAGTTTGGTAAAAAGACATTAAAAGGTATCAGAATTCAAAATCAGACATTGCAGCAATATTTAGGCAGTGACTATTAAGAACTCAATGTGGAAGAAGAGAAGATAAAACTTTCATGTGTTCGGGATTTATTTTTAATGAAGAGCATTTTCTGTCTACTTAAATGAAGTACTGTAAATCAGTGGATCATAAATTATGGATGCTGATATTTGAAACGTGCAAATGTAAACTTAGTCCACGAGAGTGGTTGCTATCCTCTCATTATGCAAAACAAAACATAATCACAGCGGAGCATTTCAGTGTGGAACAAAATCCCTAAGATTCATTTTTTTGTCTCTGTCGTTCCAATCAGTTTGGAAATAGGGTTCCAAGTTGACAATATTTTATTCATTAAAGTTTCCTATCTGCTGTATGTGGCTCAGATGCTCATGACTTCCTCTATGTAAATTAAAATTTTAGGGCAAAAAAGGAGAGGGTAGCCCTTTGCTCTCTGTTTTGGTATTTGTCATAGGTGTGAGTTCAGCTCTGGGTTTGGTATAACTGTGTAGATAGATAGATAGATGTAGATATAGATATAGATATAGATATAGATATAGATATAGATATAATGCCTTATCCCCCAAACCTATGTGTTATTTAGCCACGTGCTGTGTAGCGATCCCATTCCATAGTCCAAAAGTCTGCTTTAGCTTGAGGATGGTGAGGAGAGAATCTCCTGGCTCTGGGATGTTTCGTCCCCCCTCGAGTTCCCCAGTCCTGCCCAACAGAATGTTGGTGTGGTTTAGGCACTGTTAGGTAATTTTATCTTAATTGGTTTATGACCCCTCACAACCTTGCTGAAGGAACCCAAGCCTTTGGGGAATCCTTGAGGACCTAGCCTGGAAAACATGGCTTGACTGCTCTCTAGAGGGCTTTCTGATCTTGGAGATTGGCTCTAGAGTAAACCTACATGGTGTAGACCTGAACCTAACCCTTCAAGACTGACCCAGTACCAAGACTAGCCAAGCCACAGCTTGAGGCAGAGCTGCTCAGCTGAGTTCACCCTGGATCAACAGAACCACAGCCAACCTGCAGACTTATGAGCAGGGGAATAAAAGTATGTAGCCTTAAGCCGCTTTGTTTGGGAGTGACTGGTTTCCAGCATTTATTGTGGCAGGGGCTGATCGACATAGACCTTTAACCCATCCTACTCCATTTCTTCCTTTAAAGGAGGGTCTGAAGGAGAAAGTATTCAATCAAAAAGTACTTGGGTTCAAACATGTAGAAAAAAATAGGTGGCGGCTACGTCATTGAAGAGTGCTTCTATCATCCTGATGGCTGTACTTAAAGCTAAAAAGGAATTCATCACAGGCATCTAAACATGTGGGCTTTGTTGCTCATAACATATAGGATGAAGATTTCCACAGAAAATCCATAGATGAAGTAACAAATGGAATCTACACTTAGACTAAGATACAAATCTAACTCTATGGTGATCTGAGTTGGCATATTTTGTCCCTTTAGAGGGACAGGTTAATCCCATGTCCTGGCAGGATTATTAACATCCTGACTACATTCTGCATGGCTCATTATTCTTCCCGTTCAGTTGGTAGAAAATACATAGCTTTCGCTACCACACAAAGACATTTCACTGATGGAAGAAGAAATTGCAGACAACGTGTGATGGACCAAAAGGGGGGAAAGAAAGGCAGCAATCCTAGGTTCATGCCTCATCTCCACTATTCTCTAGGTCCGTGGCCTTGGGTATGTCATTCCTTCTCTCCGCTCATGGATGGGCTAGAAGTGCTCGCTCCTCCATCTACCTCATGGTGCTGGTGTGAGAAGCTGGGTGAGGATGCTTTGAAGCTGGGAAGAGCAGGACCTATGTTACTATGTGACACAGATGTTGAGAGGCAACATATCACAACATTGCAAGGCACTGGCCGTGCAATCACACAGACCTGGGTTCGGACTTCAACTCTGCCGTTTCCTAGATGTGTGATCTTGAACAAGTGACTGTTCCACCCGGAGCCGCAGGTACCTCTGAAAAAGTTGGGTAGTAGCATTTTAGAGTTCTGAGTACTCAGTGAGATAGGGAATGTGAGACGTTTAACACATGGGTTGGCATAGAGTAAGGGCTCAAAAGTATGGCAGGTGGCTTAATTACCATGCATTGTTTTTTTTAACACTTGTTGATGCAGTGGCAGTGGGAACAGGCATTGAATTTCTGCTGTCACACCATCCTCTGCGCCAGGAAGAAAGGCCAGAAATCTGCTGATGTCCTGGGCCTTCCATAGCAGTGTCGCTGAAGACTTGTCCCCTTTTCCCGGGAGTCTGCTATTGATGATGAACTCTGTTTCCCAGACTGGAGTTTCTACCAGCTGCCCTTCGGCCATGTTTCCTCCACCAGTTCTAATCTCCAATGGCTCACCTACATGGTAACCTCTGAGCTAGCCTGAGTCTAGGAGGATTGGCCTTGCCTCTCCCATGATGACCGTACCAGATCCTACCCTCCGTAATTCATTACTTACAGTTCGGTGTCTCTACATGTGGCAGCTGGAATGTGCCAGAACATAGCTATGGTTGATTCATATTAAGGAAAACGAATCACTAATTCTGGACCATGTTTTCAGCTTGTGCGGTAAAGAAAAGAAATTATATTATTGATTGTAGCATGAAAACAGAGAAAACTTAGAGTCCACCAATATTGGAGATCAGGGGGGCCTAGGTTTTCTTGTTCTCTATCAATAAATAAACATTTCAAGGAGGATCAGAGAATTTAGAAATTCACTTGTAAATTTTAGCCACTTCCTAAGCTAACGTGTTCACTTTAGTAAGGAGCCAACATCTTGTTAGATGTGAGGTAACATTCAATTAGAATGTTTAAATTTTAAACATTTTTAAATATTTTAAACATTTTAAAAATATTTAGTTTTATCTCACTTCAACGCCACTCACTTGTTTCATTCCCATTGTAGAAAATTTAGGGAAAAAAAGAGAAGTTGAAGAAGAAATAAAAGTCACACATAGTTCTACCTACAAATGACAACTGTTTACGTCTTGATGCATTTTCTTCTGATCACTTTTGGGGGGACAGTTTTACCTAGATCTTTTCTGGGTGGAACATTTTTATCTTCCTCTTGTGGAAGGCTGGATTTCGGTAAAGAGGATCTGTGCCAATGTCACAAAGCTAGGCCTTTTTCAGAGTCATGCCGGGTATTTAACGTCTTTTGCTTTGGGTTTTTCCAAGCCCAAAATATCTGGGCTGGCCTTCCAAGGCATCGAGAAAGATTGCTTAAACGTGGTGCTGACAAACACTCGTTGTCTTAAAAATTTGTGTCCAAACCTCAACTATTTAGCTAAAAGATCAACAGACAGGTTTCAGCCCATGGAATTGTGTAGTGTTATTCTCGGTCCTGCTGAAAGGGGAATAATAAATTGGAATTGACCATAGCAAAGGCCCCTTGTTTGGATTTGTTTTTCTGAGAGTCTTCCGCTTGGGATTTACAAAATCTACACAAGCCCCGAAAAAGCTGCAATTTCCTGTCTAATAAGGCCCAAATGGAAAAATAACAAATACAATGAAAAACAGTAACCTAGTGGACAGACTAATATATATTAATCCCATCACCATGGTTGAGAGATGGAAAATTATTATTGAATAAGACTCTTTCATCAAACCAAATATTTCCTAATGCTCCAAAGTACATATCTGGCATTGCTTCTCCTTTACACATCTGCTTGTCTCTTTGATCTCTGCTTTTAAGCTGCAGGTTGCATGCAGCTGCACAGGTCTAAGATAATTAGTTCTTTCCATTATATCTTACGACTGACGGGGCAGACCTTAAAAACATTCAGAACTTGGATTTGCATAAACTCTGGGCAGTTCGAAGTCTTTCCCAAAATTCAGATCAATCCTCTGGAAAAACTTGTACAGTTTCCCAGTGCCTTCCTGGAATCTTTTCCATATCATCTCTCGCTGAATATTTGCCTTTTAGCCCATTTCTCCTTACTTTTCTACGTAATTACCAGCAGGACTTCAAGAACCTCCTTGGAATAGTTCTGAGACAACCAATCTACCGGAGGTGACACCTGGCCTGACAAGTATGGCAGGGAAGCTTTGGGCTGGCTTTTCATATTAAACATGGTGGATTTCAGTGGCCTTGCCTCTAGAGCTTTGGGAATTTGAAAACACCCGTATAAAAGCTGTTTTATAGTTCTCTCCCCCCAGCAAGAGATGAAACCCACCATCCAAGGATGCTGACAAAGCTGTGCATGTCATGTATTCCAATTTCCTTCCACGGCAGGGCAATCATCCATAGAGAGGGTTCCAGGGCCTCTCAAGAAACAGACTCTAGATGTTCTTGTCTTATATCCAATGCTTTTTTGTGCACTGAAGGAGAGAGGGGAAGCTAGAAAAAAAGGTGAAATGAATCCTGACATCCTGAGTGGGCAGGAACCGGACTGAGGGCCAAGAAGGCATACTAGTGTGGAAGCATATTTTAACCAAATTGCAGTGTTCGCTTCCAATAAATGCCAGTCAGCTTGTACTTGTCCAGGAATACCACCCAGGTGGCATCATTTACAAAACCGACTTTCGCGAACATCGTTTGAGGAGGAAATTTCTCCTTGTCAGCAGCATTCTTCCTTGATTTATGCTTAGTGGAAATATATCCTATGTCTGGGTTATGAATTCTCCCTGAAGATTGTCCTTCTCCTTAAAAACGAGGAGGTGAATGGCAAAATGTCAGTTTGCTGTTGGTTTTCGGCTCTTCTTCCTGTTTCTTGCGTGTTGCTCCTGTTAGGAATCTGCTCTGCTCGGTCTGTGAGTGTCATGGCTATCAAGTTCATTGCGTTTTTAATTTTTTCCTCTAGAGATTCACATTATTTAAATATTTCCTTTCTTTTACAAAAACAAATTTCACAGCCTGGCCAAAACCCCGCTGGTAATTTTAACCCGGTAGGAAAGTATGCTGTTTTTTATTTGTTCTAGATGGGCTGGCAGGAAGCCTGATGGGGAAGAGCCCTCGTGGCACTTGACCACTCTTTCTCACTTGCTCTCTTCTTTGACTTTCATAACACCACACTGGCCTGGCTTTCTTCCTGTCTTTGCGAACACTCTTCTTCTGCCTGCATTGTCCGCTGTTCTACCTGAATTGGACTTTTTCAAGCATTCGTGTTGAGATTTCTTCTCCTTTATTCTCTCTTTCCAGATCATAGAATGCATTTTCATGGCTCCTAGATTTTTTTCTCCCCAGCTCAGAGCTCTCTTTCGGGGTCCAGAGTCATACCAAATGCCAATGTGAAATACTAAACTTGCGTCTCTTGATTTTGGTATGAACTTCTAACTTCAAACCTGCTCCCCCATCGTGCTTATCTCTGGTAGAGTAATGAGGCCTCGAATTTATTTGACACCACTTCTATCAAGAAGTGGCATCTACGTGCCCTTCCTTTCAATCGGGGGAAGGTTGAGCAGTGAAGTTTCTACGTCCAGACTTTAAGAGACTGGCAGCTCCCTGGGCAATCTCTTGGAGTTCTTGCAAGGTATCTGGAACACCACTTGCTACCTGGAAGCCTGAGGCTGCCGTAACCAGATAGCTAAACGTGTAGCATCAGCTTCAGGATCAGGGAGCAGGTGGAAGCTGGAAGTGAGGTAATTGGTGAGGATGTGAAGGATGGTGAGAAAAATGCTGGAGATAAGATAACCTGTATTATGTAGTGATAAAAATATAGCGAAGCTGTCACCTGTAGAAGTTTCCATGGAAAACACAAAATGTATCTCATGGGCTTGCAGATCTGGATAAGGAGATTTTCAGGTAGATTTTCAGATAGAATGTCAAAAGGGTCAACTATTCCTTTGATCTGTATACGACAAACTATGAAAAAAGAGAAATGAGCTTTAAAACCAAATCCTGTTACGTTTCAACCTGAGTGTAGAGAGACTGTGGGAGTATAGCCAGGAATTTCTGGGTTCAGAAAGAAACTATTTCCCACCTCCATTTTCATCCAGGAAAAAATTCTCAGGGTAAGAAATGGATTTTGGCCAAGACCAAATCCAGGGCTGTACCAGGAAAACAAAAACAAAAACAAAAACAAAAACAAAAAACAAAAACAAAACAAAAAAAAACGGTCTCAGGGCAAAGTCTCAAGATTGTGTCTTTAAGATCCTTTGTTAAGATTTTGAAAAGATTTAAGAATACGTCTAGTAGGACTTCTTAGAATCAAAAGGTCTGTGCTTTAGAATCATGGATATTTTACTTTATGGATATCAACACTTTTAGTGTTAAGGGAAATAATTCCATACCTGCCTCACCAGCTACCCAAGACACTGAAGGGTCTGTGTTGGAAAGAAATGTGGGTATGACTTGTGTAATGGAATTGGTCGTAAATTGATAAATGAGAAACCTACGATTTTTAAAAAGATTGCATCAATTTCGTTTGAAAGGGACAAACAATACACAATAAAAAGAGGTATTTGGACCCCCAACCTTTCATAGGAGGGAAGCAGGCTAAGAAAGTACTCAGCCACCAATATGGGTTATTTCTTATGGAAGGAAGAGGAAGGAAGACCCAGAAGGTAAAACTAATTGCTCAGAGAGCAGAGCCAATCGCTTTGCAAAGGAATTCCCAGGGAGGGGGGGGGGGGGGTTACCCTAATCAAGAAATCGTCAATGTGTGCTGGAGTTAATTGTCAAGGTCAAAAGTACCAGTTACTGCTATGGGACTGTGTTCTGCTTCTTTTTAATGGGACTACTGCAGTTATCCGATGCCTAGTCCACCATTGGGTGTAGGTCTGTTGAGTGGCAGAGGTCTTCAGGCTGAGAAGAACCCCACCCAACTAGCTTCATCTACACCTGAACCGATGATGATGAGATCCTGGAATTTGAGTCAGTGCAATAAAGGCACTGGATTTTTGTGGGCCTTGGAAAGGGATGAGTGTTTTTTTCACACGGCAGGAATGTAAATCATTTACAGCCAAGGGATAGACTCTGATGGTCAGATTCTTTCATTCCATTGCATCTGATTTAGCCTGATAATTAGAATATGGCATGAGTAATCCTGGGCCAAGTTCCAGGTCCAGATCTCAGGAGACTGAAGCTTCCATTTCCTGTTCCTTGGAGTACTAAGTTTTGCAACCTCGCTGCCATTTTGTAAGGACTCCCGGTCACATGAAAAGACCCACATGTAACGAGATTGAGGTTCTTGACCAACAAAACCTAGCTTGCTTTGGCTAACTGCCAGAACCAACTTGCCAGCCATGTAAGGGAGCCATCTTAGAGGTAGATTACCTGACCCAGCCATTGCACGTGGGGTAGAAGTGAGCCTTCAAACTCAAACCGCAAAACTTGTGAGCAAAATAAGTGACTGTTGTTGTCTTAAGCCACTAAATGTGGGGGTGTTGTGCTATGGAGCAATAGATTATCAACAACATCACAATAATTGGTGCCACAACCAACCCTATTACTCAAGACGTTGGCTATTTTCTTTGAGTCACTAACAGGCACTCCCTTCTTGGTCTGCACAACTGCGGACAATAAACCAGAAAATGTAAAGGCTGGGTTTTATAGTAGATTTCAGACTCAACCATGTAACAGATGTGTAACATTGGGCACAGCTCTGAACTTCAGTTTCCTCACCTATGAAATGGAGTAAACAATATTGAACTTGCAGAAATGTGGTAGACATTAAATGACTTGATGTATGTCGAATGCTTAAAACACTGACTTGAGTATACTAAGAACCTCATATCCAGGAACTTAAGCAGAAAGACCCCAATCCACCTGGATGGCTCAGGCAGGTAAGTGTCCTACTCTTGATCTCAGCTCAGGTCTTGATTTCAGGGCTGTGAGCTTCACGTTGGGGTCCAGATTAGTCTCCACGCTGAGCATGAAGCCTACTTTAAAAAAAAAGAAGAAAAAAAAGGAAGAAAGAAAAAAAGACCCCAGCCCCATCCCAGGAGGAGACCAATCTGCGCATAAAACCAGCTGCCCTTTCAGTCAGCAAACTTCACCCTTATCTGAGCCCCAAGTCACCTTCCAGCATCCAGTGCTCTTGTGTCCCATGCTGGGCTCAGTTCATGTGGCCCTCTTGTCTCCAACACATTATTGGTTTTCCTGATTCATTATTAGCCTCTGTACTCCTGCCTTTCCTTTGCTTGGCTGACTATCTGATGTTTGGCCTGTCTCCTGTGCTAACCCCACTGGAGGACTAAATGATTACAGTCCAATCCTTCCAGAGCTTGCCCAACTTCCTGTGCATGACCCTGAAATGCCTAGTGTTGGATCAAAGTAGAAACTCATTCATTGCTCTAAGGGGATTTTTGGAACTCCATTAAAGGGTTATATGATGGAGGTGTATATTGTGGATTTTCCAAAATGATGGAAGATGTCCCTTTATGGTAAGTATCTTGGCCACTTGAAATAGCTCACTAGAGTCTGAGATATCTCAGTGACAGTCTCCTAACATCATCATGTCCTCTAACAGATTTGAACACTAGCTGAATCCAGGGGACCAACCGTGGATTTGATAAAGTGAAGGAAATTGCTTCTTATCAAAAGACATCTGTAAGATATCATATTAATAGACCATGCTGTTAGATATAAATGGATCAAGACCATCTTTGGGGGAATAAAAACAACCTTTCCTGAGCCCACATGCTCCTTTTTCAATCTCTCCATTTCTCTGCTCCCCTTTTCTGCCAACTCTGGGACCAAGTTATCTATACACACTGTGTTCACTGTCTCTCTCCTCATCCTCTCCTGAACCCCCTCTAGTCAGGCTCACATTTCCTAATTTTATCCAAAATGCTCTTGTCAAGGTCTCTAAGGACCTTCTTGTTGCCAAATCCAAAGGCCAGTTCCTGGTCTTCATCATATTTATCTTTCACTCCCTCTTCTCTTGAAAACACCTGTTTCGCTTGGCGTCCTCATGGCCCTTCTCCCCTGACTGCCCTCTACTTTGCTGGCCATGAGCCAGCAGTCAGCCTCCTTGTCTGGTTTTGCATCCTTCCCACAGCCTTTAAACATCAGTGTTCCCCAAGGCTGCGTTCTGCTCTTCTTTTTCTCTATTCGTATTCCCTCTCTGTATTCTCATCCTGTGTCATGTCTTTACGTGATATCCATGCTGATATTCCCCCAATTTTTATCCCCAGCTCAAAGCTCTTTTCTCAACTCCAGACTGATTTACCCCACTGCTTACCTGATGCCTCTACCTGGATGTCTAATAGACATCAAAAACCTAACAAGTCCAAAATCAAATTCCTGAAACTCCCCTGCTGCACCTTTTAAATGTGGTTTTTGTAATCTTTCCCATCTCAGCAAATGACAGCTCCACTATTCCAACTGCTCTGGTAAACAATATTGGAGAAATTCATGATGGCCTTTTTTCCCTCTCTCATCTCACCTCCAATCTATGAGCTAATTCTATTGGATTTAGTTTCAAAATCAATCTGGAATCTCACCACTTCTTACTTCCTGTACTATGACCATGCTATAAGCCACCAACATTTCTTGCCTGGTTTAATGCAATAGTTTTCCAGCTGGTTTGTCTACGCCTGTCCTTCTTATCATAGTCTAACATTCTTCCATGGCTTCCTCTCCAGTTTCACTTGATTCTGCTCTCTCCTTCACTCTGACCACTCTAATCACACTGGCCTCTTTGTTGTTCCTCAAACAAGCTGAGCTTATTTCTACCCCAGGGCCTTTGCACTTACTCTTCTGTCTTCCTGGAATGTTTCTTTTCCAGATTATTAACATGGCTCCCTCCCTCAGTGTATTCAGGTTTCTGCTTAAATATCACCTTATTGATAAAAAGTCCACTCCTTATGCAAGATAAAATAGGTAGCTTCCAACTCTGAGCTCTCATACTCCCTTTCCCGGTCTTATTTCACTCAATAATTACCTGGCATAATGTGTAATTGTTGTTCATCTATTTATTGTCTAGAATGAAAGCCCCATGAGAGTAAGGATTTGGACTTTATTTGGTGTTGTATCCCCAGTTCCAAGAAGAGTATCTGGCTTCTGGTAGTTGTTCAATATAGAAACGAAGGAAGAAATTAATGAATGAAGATAGACTCAGGGACCATTGGGGGGAATTCATTTGGTCCAGAGCTGTCAGGAGCCATTTTGAGATGGTTGAGATGGGAAGAGAAGAGAGTTTTCCTTGTTTTAAGAGAGCATCCTTGGAGATCGGACAGAAAACAGAATTCATCATAATAAATTGTATGTGAAATCAACCAACCAACAAACAAATAATATTGACCCATCTTTCTCCTCCTGATATAAAATAAGAATGAAGGTAAGTGGGGAGGAGGCTGCTGGCTGTTCACAACCCGAGGAACGACAGCCGACAGCAAGGGAGGGGACGGCAGGTTCAGCGTCTGCCATTTATCACCCTAAGTTGCCATCATCAACAATAAATCACTTTTTGCCACCTTTTGTGTCTGACCAGGATATATTTGTAAGATATAGCCTCTGATCTTAAGGAACTGCTAATCTAATGACAGAACCATGACTTGATGATAACAGTGTTTTGAAGACATTACTGAACCATTTTTCCTCTTGTTGCTTTGGTACCCAGTCCCCCCCGGGCAATAACAAACAAACAAAACAAGTCTGTTGCAGTAAGACTGGATGTGCTTTTCAATGTTTCTTGCAGTTAGCTTACTTTGATGGTTTTAAATTTTTAATGGAGATCCCTGCCTTGAGCCCCGTTTTTATTTTTAGGGGCATTACCATGGGTGATATTTTAGGGTTACTAGCTTCATAATTGGATTAGCAGTGCCTTTCTTAGATTCACAGTTTCAAAATTGAATTCTTGTCTCCTGAAATGGTAGGAGGTCCCCCTCCTTCCTCAGTGTCCTCAGATTCAGCCAACAGGGCAGCCAGACTTTTTTTTTCACTACTCTTTAAAACCAAATTAATAAGTTAATCCTCATTTTCATTTCTATGCTTTGACCTTCCTTTTTCTCCCAGGCCACTGCACGCTGACCGGCCTTTAGGCTGCTGCTTGTTGATGGGGCCTCTGAGACCCCTTCAGGTCAACACAGAATTTTCCTTCTCCTAGCACATTTTGACCTTATAGTTACCTCCAACCGGTTTGCACTCGCTTGTCCTCAGTGTCACGGGAGTTAACGTCTGTAAGGTCCTTGAGGATGACATCTTTTGTGATCCACAGGGCCAGGCAGAAGGGAACACATTACGTGCGGAATAACTTGGTTGAATGCAGTGTGGCAGAAACAGAGTGGCCAACTGTATACATTTTCATACCTGGCAACATGAAGGAATTACATTGGAAATGAGAGGCTTTCTTTTGAGGGACAGAGGGAGAGAAAGAAAACACTCGGGTGGGGGAGGGGCGGAGAGGGAGGGAGACACAGAATCCCAAGCAGGCTCCAGGCTCCGAGCTGTCGGCGCAGAGCCCAGTGTGGGGCTCGAACCCATGAACCGTGAGATCATGACCCGAGCCAAAAATCAATAGTCACGCTTCACCGACTGAGCCACCCAGGCGCCCCTGAGAGAGTCCCTTTAAATGTTAGTAATTCTGTCTTAGGACTTGACTGCCAGAAGTGAACATGAGTGAAAAATGGAAGGTGTGCTCCCTTTCGAATGGTGGGCAGTAGCAATGGAAAATATCTTCAAGGTGGGACTGATGGTAGCAATAAGGGGTGAGGCAGACTCTGGGCAGCAATCACTGCACTTCACAGGAAGTTAAAGTTAATTTAACCTCTGTCTTCCTCGAGGCCCAGCACAGCTCTCAGGAACACACAGCTCGGGCCGCCTTACATGCCTCCTAGCTTGCCTGGTACTGGCGCCACGGAGCCTCTCCTGGGCCACCAACTGCACCCCACACAACAAGCCTGTCGTCCCTGAGGAGATTTGGCAGCAAAACCCCAAGGCAACGTAAGTGACAACCATGTGATATTCGTGCGTGAGGCCCCATTTCTTCCCGGGTCCTTGAAATTCCTGGCTCCCCCGTGGCTTGTCTAGCGTGAACGTCACACTGCAGTGCCACCCTCACTGGAGCTTTCTGGGGTCGTTGTGGTTTTACTACGGATTTGAGTCATTGAAAAAAAAAAGATTTAGAAGAGACAACCCAGAAAAAACAAATACTCCAGAATGACATCAATTCAATTTGCAGCTTTTAAACTGTCATGGAAATGAATGAAATATGGCCAGCAAAAGAGAAAGAAGAAAGAGAAAGAAAGAAAGAAGAAAGAAAAGGGAAAGAAGGAGAAATGAAAGAAAGAAAGAAAAAGGAAAGAAAGAAAGAAAGAAAGAAAGAAAAAGGAAAGAAAGAAAAAGGGAAAAAAAGAAAAAGAGAAAGGAAAGAAAGAAAGAGAAAGAGAAAAAGAGAAAGGAAAGGAAAGAAAGAAAGAAAGAGGAAAGAAAGAGAAAGGAAAGAAAGAAAGAGAAAGAAAGAAAGAAAGAAAGAAAGAAAGAGGAAAGAAAGAAAAAGGAAAAAAGAAAGAAAAAGAGAAAAAGAAAGGAAAGAAAGAAAAAGAGAAAAAGAGAAAGGAAAGGAAAGAAAGAAAGAGGAAAGAAAGAGAAAGGAAAGAAAGAAAGAAAGAAAGAAAGAAAGAAAGAAAAGAAAAGAAAAGAAAGGAAGGAGTGCCATTCAGTTGATGAATTAGATGATTGTTCTTCCCCACATGCTATGTTGGCGAGATCAGAGTAAGTTCTTAATGAGTAATTTTAAGTATGCTTGAAGTGAATATACCCATCGAAAAACACTTGAAAATATATTATCTTCAGAAGAAGCAAATGTGTCTGAGTAGTTTCTACACAAATCAACCGCAAGTTAACAACTTGCCTCAGGTTCCTGCTCTCTCTCTCTCTCTCTCTCTCTCTCTCTCACAGACACACACACACACACGTGCACACACACACACTCTAGAGTGCTTGTATTACTCAGGGCCCCTCAGGTTTCAAAGGTCAGGCACACATCAGGTTCCTCAGATTATGGGGATTTACCAAAGGCTGCACGTTTAAAAAGGGAACAAGATATCAACAATTAAACTTAATTAAACCTAAGATCCCTTTCTACAGAAACTGGCTTCCTCAGGGAGCAAGGTTAGAAGTCTTTGACCCTTACTTATCCTCTCCCGTCATTTCTAATCCCATGTTCCTATCAAATTTCCTCGGATTGCAATGATTTCTTAACCCATATCCCTGGCTCCAGTCTTTCTACGTTCTGATCTATCATGTGTGAAGCTACTAGATTAATATTTCTCAAGTACTACCTTAGTTATTAATGCAAAAATTTCTGAGTGCCTGTTATGTGTGGTATTTAAACTTGATACTAAAGAGACAACAGGACCAAGACAAACATTCTGCATCTCAGGAGCTCCCTGTGCAGTGGGTAAAGAGATATGCGCCAACAACAATTACAATAAAATGCATTATAAATAGAGGTAATAATACAGACTACGAAACGTTTGAATCTATGCCAGGGGGCTTAAGCACTTTATTTAAACTTTTCAAGAAGCCTATGAAGTAAGTACCATTACCAGACTAAAATAAAACATTATTTTATTATCTTAATAGAAAATATATTATTATACACACTAGGTAACTGAATCTCAAAGGGCTTTGGTAACATAGCAAGCACGTGGAAAGACCAGAATGTGAACCTAAGTCGCTTTAATGATGAACAGTAACTGTGACGCTTTCCAGCTTGTCACTCATAAAGCACTCCTGTCTTCATGGAAGGCTCCCGAGACTATAACCACCAGTAGTCCCAGGATGAAAGCAGGGACCCCAAGCCCCTCCTTCAGATCACATGCCCCTGGAATGCTGTTTCCATCACCGACTTTGGAATTCTGGAGCATTTCCCAGACATTACTTGGCTCAGGTGGGGCGGGCTCCGTTTTCCTTCCTCGGAGACCCTGCCTTCTGTGTCCACGCGTCTGTGAGAAGAGGAAACCTTTCACACTCATGCTTTGGGACGTGTGTCCTGTCTTTGTAAACCTGGAGTCCACACAGCTTATCCATTTACATTAATTGTGGAGCTCATGATGGAATCTGAAAGAATGGGGACTTAGCTTCTATTTGTTTGTATGATGTGCACCGGGATTGTGAACATTTCAACACCCTACGAATGATGCACCAAAGAAAGAATGTGTAGCACTGATCCTCAGGAAAAAGGAAGTTCAGTACTCTGCTGTGTACGTGTGTGTGTGTGTGTGTGTGTGTGTGTGTGTGTTTATGGCGTTAAAGAGGCCAAAAAAAAAAAAATTCCATTCCATTAGGTTTCTGACAAATAAATAACTGAATCAATGCAGACCACCACCTCCAATAAGTATATTGGAATGCTAGATAAATACAATAAATAACAATAAAACTTAAAGCCTGAGCTGATTAAAGAAATCTCTAGATGACAGAAACAGGGAATTAGGAGGCAGAATTGTGAACTAAAACTGATACAGAGGTAGGCTGACAGTGGGGGGGGGGGAGATATCGGGGTAAAATTCAGTGATTATAGGGATAAAATGGTGGGGCTGGGGTGGGGTATCAGCCTGGGTATGTTAATCTTAACATTAGCAAGTTTTCTGACATTTTGTAAATTCTATTAATGATAGCTGCTTCGGCAGCAAATGGTAAGCATTTGTTACTTCCTTCCCAGTGACCTTACTCTGTATTTATTTCTCTTGCCTTTTATCAGTGCCTGGGCTTTCTAGAACAATTTTGAATAGAAAAGGTGATGTAACTGTTCTTGTTTCTGCTATTAAAGAAATGGTTTAAAATATTTCATTATTGAGAATGATGTTTCAGGTATGTTTTTAACAATATTCTTTATAAGCCTTAAGATTTTGTATGGGGTGATAAATTTTACCTTTTTTTTTCATTTTTGAGACAATCTTATTTATTTTTCTCCTCTTATGGTTAACATGTCAAGATAAATCAACATATTTTTAATACTCAAGTAACGATATATTTCACATTAATGTAATAAATCTTTCTCAACTATTTTATATGTATGTATATAGAATATTATGACCTCCAGATAGAGGAAGATTTCTTTTTTTTTTTTTTTTTTTTACATTTATTCATTTTTGAGAGACAGAGTATGAGCAGGGGAGGGGCAGAGAGAGAGGGAGACACAGAATCTGAAGCAGGATCCAGGCTCTGGGCTGGTCACTACCTCGTTAATGGCAGAATGCTCCCCCCTTTTTAAAAATGTTTTAATGTTTTATTTTGTATTTGAGAGAGAGAGAGAGAGAGAGAGAAGAGGGGCAGAGAAAGAGGGAGACAGAATCCAAAGCAGGCTCCAGGCTCAGAGCTGTCAGCACAGAGCCCGACACGGGGCTCGAACTCACAAACGGCGAGATCATGACCTGAGCCGAAGTTGGACGTTCAACCGACCGAGCCACCCAGGCTCCCCAGAAGAGGAAAATTTCTTAAGACCAAATAAACCCCTTAAAGCAAGCAATATAAGATTGATAATTTGGCTTCATTAATATTTAATTATTTATTTAAAGATTTTGACTCTTAATTTTTTTATGTTTCTTTGTTTTTGAGAGAGAAACAGAGGTGAGCAGGAGAGGGGCAGAGAGAGACAGAGACACAGAATCTGAAGCAGGAACCAGGCTCTGAACTGTCAGCACAGAGCCCGACGCGGGGCTGGAACTCACGAACCATAAGATCGTGACCTGAGCCAAAGTCGGACACTTGACTGACTGAGCCACCCAGGCACCCCTGGCTTCATTAAAATTAAGAACTTTGTTACTCAAAGGAGAATATAAAGAGTGATACAAAAAACCACAAGCCACGTATTTAGAAAAGACATCTGTAACACATACAAGTAGAAATATCAGTACCCAACACATTTGGAATTCTTACGCTTAAGAAGAAAAAGGAAAATAATCCAATTTTGTTTTTTCTTTTATCTTTTAAGTTTTAAAATTCCAGTTAGTATACAGTGCAATATTTGTTTCAGGTGTACAATATAGTGATTCAACACTTCCACACAACACCTGGTGCTCATCAAAAGTACCCTCCTTAATCCCCATCGCCTGTTTTACCCATCCCCACAGTCACCTCCCTCCGGTAACCAGCAGTTTGTTCTATACAGTTAAGAGTCTATTTCTTAGTTTGCCGCTCTTTCTTTCTTTCTTATTTTCCCCTTTCCTCATTTTTATTGTTGTTGTTGTTCCTTAAATCCCACCTGGTATTTGTTTTTCTCTGAGTTATTTCACTTAGCATAATATTCTCTAGCTCCATCCATGTCATTGCAAATGGCAAGGTTCCATTCTTTTTCACCGCTGAGTAATAGTCCATCGCATACATGCACCCGTGTTTATACCAGCATTATTTGCAATAGACAAATTATGGAAACAGCCCAAGTGTCTACTGCCTGATGAATGGATAAAAAAGATGTAGTGTGTATGTATATATACACATAATGTATACATATACATAATGGAAAATATTCCAATTTTAGATGTGGGCAATTACATAAATAAATGTTTAAAAGAAAAAGAAACCCAAATCCCCAAGAAACATCTAAAAATGATCAATTTCATTAATAATCTGGATAATAGAAAGGAACGTGACAATAAGATAACATTATATAGCAAGCAGATTGACCAAAAAAGTGTAAAAGTCAAACGACACTACCTAACGGCAGTATGTTTAAAAATGGAAGTCCCATACATGGCTGCTGAGAGTCTAAGTTAATATAACTGATTTGGAAACTATTTAGCATTCTATAACGTTGGTTCGGTTTGAAACAATTTTGCATTGAATAGTAACTTTGTAGGTGTTCATATCTTCTGCCCAGTAGTATCTCTTCCATGCGTAATTCCAAAGACCCTCCTTACATGAGTATTAGACATGACTGAGCAGTTCTCTAGTTCTCTATGCCTGTCAATATTTTTCACTAAGAATCTATTAAGGTAATAAACTGCATTAACACTTTAAAAGGCAAAATTAGTGTCATTATCTATACAAAAAAAAGCACTTGAAAAACCCAATACTAATACACAATTAGAAATAAAAGAGAGAAAATAAAGAACTTTTAGTCAACTAAGAAATGGAAGGAAGCTTCCTTCATCTGATAAAGGATATTTACCAAAAATTTATAGTGGACATCACATTTAATAGTGAACTACTAGAAGTTAGTTATTTAGTTAGTTAGATTTTAGACAGAGACAGAGCATGCAGGAGATGGATGGGGCAGAGGGAGAGAGAGAATCCCAAGCAGTCGCCATGCCTAGTGCAAAGCCTGACGTGGGGCTCGATCCCATGACCTGACCTGAGCCGAAATCAAGAGTCAGACACTCAACCAACTGAGTCACCCAGACGCCCCTAGAAAAGCCAAACCAGAATGAGAAAAGAATGCTGTCACATTTTGGCTCACATTTCCCCCCATCGTCTTAGCTGGTATGAAAAAGAAAGAGAGAAAAAGAAAGAAAAGTAGGGAGGGAGAGAGAGAGAGAGAGGAAAGAGGAACGTAGAGATGAATTTTACTGAAAATAGAATTCACAACACAAGGTCAGTATGGAAATATCAAAAGTACCATTTTTCCTCTAAAAATATAATAGATAAAATAATCACTTCACAAATGCAAAAAAATGCTTCGGTACATAGGAATAAATATAACAAGGAAGTACTATAAGTGAATAGATAAAAATATTCAATGTCAGATAGGTGTCTGTTGCTTCTAATACAAAAAGATGTCATTTCAATCAATGGCCAAATTCCATCCCCTCTCCCCTTCTGGGATGTGAACAATTTATTCTAAAATTAATACAAAAGAGTAAATTAATATGAAGAATAAAGTAATTGGAGAATACTCCAGATATTTTGAAGATGAATATGGGAGGATTTGCTCTACAGGAAATTAAGGTTTAATGTAATCCAAAATGTTAAAAAGACAGTGGTATTGACAATAAACAAAAGACAAAGAATTGAATGAAAAATAGACCCTAATATATGGAAAATTAACATACGACAGAGTTGGTATTACAAATCAGCAAGAATAGGGGTGCCTGGGTGGCTCAGTTGGTTAAGTGTCCAACTTTGGCTCAGGTCATGATCTCACAGTTCATGGGTTCAAGCCCCACATTGGGCTCTGTGCTGGCAGCTCAGAGCCTGGAGCCTGCTTTGGATTCTGTGTCTCTCTTTCTCTCTGTTCCCCCACCCCCACTCATGTTCTGTCTCTCTCTGTTTCTCTCTGTCTCTCAAAAATAAATAATCATTAAAAAAATTTTTTTAAATCAGCAAGAATATAATGGGTTATTCATAAAATCACTTGGGACGTAATCCTTACTAGAAGAAAATAAACCTATCCATGCCTCCCAGGAATATATAAAATTAAGTCCAAGTATATAAAAGACCTAAATTTGGAAAGCAAAAGTTTAAGTAATTGGAAAAACAATATTAGAAAACAATATAGGAAAGGTTTCTGGGTGGCTCAGTCGGTTAAGCATCCAACTCTTGATTTTGGCTCAGGTCATGATCTCACAGTCATGAGATCGAGCTCTTCAACAGGCTACTCGCTGATCGTGGAGCCTGTTTCGGATTCTCTCTCTCCCTCTGTCTCTGACCCTCAATTGCACTCTCTCTCTCTGTCACAAAATAGATAAATAAACATTTTTTTAAAAAAAATAAGAAAACAATATAGGGAATATAGTCATGACCTCAGTGTAGGAAGGGATTCCTAAACCCACACATACACACACACATGCTGGTAAATTTAATGCAATAAAAATTTAAATCTCTACATACCAAACGACACCATAACAAAATTTCAGGATTAGAGATAATACCTGCAATGAAGATAACCAACTGTGGCATTCTGATGACCCCAGAATGTGCTCCAATTCCCTAGGTCCCGGGACATGACTGCCCTGCCAGGGACTACATTTTCTAGTCCGTCTTGCAGCATAGAGGGTCATATAAATCGTCTTCGTCGGTGCCGTGCAAGAGAGAAGTGAAATATGTAACAACTTCAAGGCTGAAATGGTTTTGAAGTGGCTCTGCCTTCTCTATATTCTCTTTCCGCATTCCCTGTGAGTGGCGGGGAGCTCTAGGAGGAAAGAATCACAGAATGGAAAGCACAGGACAGGGGTCCTTGGCTGGATGGAGCAGAACGTTGCCTCCCACCCCGCTCTTAAAGGACACCAATTCCTGAAATGCAGATTTGTAAGCAGGAGGATTTTCTAGGCAGGGCACCTGGAACAGCCCTCATGGGGACATGGGGGAAGCCGGACTGGACACAGGGAGAACAAGGGAGAGGCCTCTGCTGATCCCAGAGATCCTAGACATCCTCAGGTTGGGAGACTCTTCAGAATTATCCCCAGTGGAGACACAGGAGGCACAGGCCAGGCCTTGGTACTCTTATATCAGCAGATCTTTGGAAGCAGGATGCTCCTGGGAAGCATCCCTGCTGGTGTGGACCATTCTGGGACAGGGACCCAGCTGGAGCTGCCAGCAGGCAACCCAAGCAGCAGCTGGGGATGTGAGCGCCTGGATCCTGAAGGCGTGATCTAGGTGGCACCCCACACCATGCTGTTTCTTTTTTAATGCCGTGAGTAATTGCAAAATAGTCAAAGCGCTGCATCATGACTTGCCTATTTGGCATTGCCACCCACGAGGGACCCCGAGAACCATTCCTGCTGTGTATTCACGGGAATGAGAGCTCACCCCATTAGCAGAATGACCCCACCTTAACATAGTATGTCACAGTTTGCAAAGACTCTCTAATTTCCATTATTTCATTGGAGACCCAAAACAAGCCTCTGAGGGACTCTAGTTTCATAGGATAGGACACTGAGACTGAAGACCATAAGTGCCCAAGCCACAGAAGGTTTTTGACGTAATTCCACAGCCAGTTCTCCATTCATTTGGCCCCAGTCACCTGGTGTTTTCCAGCTTTGTGTCCAGAATACCAGGGTGCTAATAGAACCTTGACTTCCCTCCATCTCCAATTTCTGACAACCTCTGAAGCTTCCCTACAAAGTACAAGCCCAGAACATCCAATGACTTTACGTGTTGAAAAAAACCCACCAAAACTGTGCATCACTGCATAAATGTCTGCTTTATAAGTCACCCTTAATAAGGGAGCCTATTAAGTTATGCATTTTAGCACAAAATAAACCGATTAGTGTTGACAACCACTACATCTTACTTACCCACACGTTGTACTGAAAACGGATGAAATGTCATAGATATGAATGAACATGTCTGAGGAAAGTTTTTATGCTTAGTATCTCAAGATAAAGTGTAACAGGTCACTTTAAGGTAATACAGTGGGTCGATGGGGAAAAACTATAGGGAAAAACACCCCAACTTCGGTCGTTATCATTCTCTTCTTCCCAAGCGCATTTTTCTTACAATATGAAGACTCTGCGTTGAATTGGCACTAGGAACTTTCCAGAAAAAAAAATGGTGGTTATTGGGAGAATCACAAGCAAGCCAATATGTAAGGTATTTTGTAGGTAGGCACAGTATCTCTTGGGCCTTCATTCTGGAAAGATGAATTCTTCATAACATTGAGGCTATTTCTTTACCTTAGTAGCAGGAACACTAGTCAAGTAATAATTTCCTAGGAGGAAATGCTGAGACATAGCTCTGTTTTCCGAGGTAGGTTACGGGGTATGGCTGTTCTGTGGCAATATTTATCCTTGGCAAAATTCAAGAAAGATAGTTTGATTCTAGCAGTTGTATGTTCTACATTGAAAAGTCCTCACTTTGGAGATTTGGGGGGCATTCAGAAAGAAGGTATGTAATCCATATTGGAAGAGACCACGTGATCCTATGGGAAAGGTCACGATGGGTGAGAAGTCTGTGAGGAGGGGCCACAAGAGGACCATCTGGGTCAGGACAGTTTCTTACATGGGTTTCCAGCTGCCAACATCTGCAGTCCTGAATGCACCTGAAGGCCAGAAAGGGGATTTCCAGGCTTTAGTAGGGCTGGAAAGACGAGGATATTGTGAGCCAAAGTCAGGAGAAAGAGGCCTAGAGGCAAGGTCTTATGGAAGTAGTCCATGACCTGGATGCTTGACCTTTTCTGAGGACATCAGGAATTATTGACAAAGAACCCTCACTGTAAGAAGCAACAAATTTTGAGCCTCAGTTAAAAATTAGAAAGAAAGGGTTTGGGGCCTGGGTGGCTCAGTCGGGTGAGCGTCCAACTTTGGCTAGGTCATGATCTCAAGGTGCGTGAGTCAGCCCCACAATGGACTGTGTGCTAACAGCTCAGATCCTGGAGCCTCCCTCAGATTCTGTGTCTCCCTCTCTCTCTCTGCCCCTCCTCCACTTGCTCTGGTGTCTCTCTCTCTCAAAAATAAACCTTAATTTTTTTTAATGAAAAAAATTAGAAAGAAAGAGGTGCCTGGGTGGCTCAGTTGGTTTTGCCTCTGACTCTTGATTTTGGCTCAGGTCATGAATCTCACAGTTTGTGAGTTTGTGTCCCACATCAGGCTCCATGCTGATGATAGAGAGCCTGCTTGGGATTCTCATTCTCCCTCTCTCTCTCTCTCTCTCTCTCTCTCTGCCCCTCCCCTGCTTGTGCACTCTCTCTTTCAATAAATAAATAAACAAACAAACAAACTTTAAAAAAATTAGAAAGCAAAACTTTAAAACCAGAGCCTGGAAGATGTGGGAGGATGTGTGGAAAGTGGACTCTACTATTCAGTAGGCTATGGAGTGGGGACAGACAGTGCAGGGGGTAGAGGGAGGAAAAGCACTGTGTGAGAAAGAAAGTGTGGTTCTCTGCAGGACAGGAGGAATAGAGGCCAAGTCCCTGGGGATTACTCATGGAAGAAAGGAAGACTGAGTTGGTCTGGCTCTTGGCTCTGAGCCAAAGGAAATCCCACATGTGGATCGGTAACTCCCGAACCTCTGTCTCGGCCTCGTATGTCACCCCCTTCTCACGTCCCGTCTCTTCCAGGTTTATGTCCCACGTGTCTGCTAGACCTATTTCCATGTATGACTCACCACAACCTCCAACATGGTGTCTGTAAAACAGACCGTCTCCTCCTGACTTACGATAATGGCGTCACCATTTTCTTCCCTCTTCCCGCGTTCACCATTCTCATCTGTATCTCTCTTCTCACCTGGATTGCTGAAATAGCCCGTACTGATCCTTTTTCACTGCACTCTTAGGTAATTTCCCTCCTCATAAAACTTCGAGTGACTCTCCATTGTCAACCTAACAGTTTGTACAGGTTTATGGCGACCTCTAATCCTTCCCAGGGCATCTTTATCTGCACATACTGTTCCAGCCACACTAGACCGTGCCTCCTCCTTAAAGGACCGCCTGTCCAGTCCTGCTGAGTGCACGTTCTTCTATTGCTTCCTCTTTTCTGGAAGGTCATTCCATCTCGGCCTGTCCAAATGTAACCTCTCTCCGGGGAACCTCAAATACTTTATTTGCTGGGGAATACCTCCCCAGGCCTCTCCTTCTAACCCTCATGGAACTTAAAAAAAAAAAAAATTAAACTGACAGTGTATTTATTTATTTTTAATTTTTTTGATGTTTATTTATTTTTGAGAGAGAGACAGAATGTGAGCAGGGGAGGGGCAGAGAGAGAGGGAGACACAGAATCGAAAGCAGGCTCCAGACTCTGAGCTGTCAGCACAGGGCCTGATGCAGGGCTCGAACTCATGAACCATGAGATCATGACCTGAGCCAAAGTTGTATGCTTAACCAACGGAACCACCCAGGTGCCCCTAGACTGACAATTTATTGATAGCCAAAGCACAACCCCTACCTTACAGGAACAAATATGCATAGATTCACTATCCAAGGACATCGCTTTCCCAAGACTGTGGTACTGGGAAAGCTGAATTAGAAATCACGATGTGAGGGGCGCCTGAGTGGCTCAGTTGGTTAAACCTCCGACCGGCTCAGGTCACGATCTCACGGTTTGTGAGTTCGAGCCCCACATCGGGCTCTGTGCTGACAGCTCAGACCCTGGAGCCTGCTTCGGATTCTGTGTCTCCCTCTCTCTCTGCCTCTCCCCTGCTCTCTCTCTCTTTCCCTCTCTCTCTCTCTCTCAAAAACAAATAAACATTGAAAGAAAGAGAAATCCTGATGCTGTTATGCAGACAGTGGTGCAGTGCTGATGGCTATTCCTCCCAGGCTAGAATGCAGCCTAACTTAATACTGCTCCCTTGCAGAAGAAGAATTTCTCTTACGACCAGGTGTCTTTTTCTCCTGACAGTGTCCCTCTGCTCTAAACAGAAGCACAAATCTAGTGCAGAGAATTGGAAGGGGCAAAAATTCTACCACGACAGCCACTCCATCCTTCTCATTTCACACCACCTCTTTCCTTTCTTGTCCCAGTTCCTAACAAAAGCACCTAGACAGACAAATGAAAGGCAACAGATAAATGGCCTGGGGTGGGCAGGTGGGGTGGGGACTCTGCACGAATAACATACAGGCCCCAGCTCGGCTGTTGAAAACAAACAAGTGGACACCACCGAATTCTGTTGTTAATGGCCTCCGTTTCTTTTCTCTCTTTACCATTTGAAGTAGCTGTCGTGCCTTAATACAAGGCGCACCCAAGCCTCAGTCGAGAGTTCCCAAGCCTGAACGTTGTCCCTAAGTGCTGAGGTCCAGCAGGGTTTAGCTAGCTGCAAACAGTATGAGTTCCGCTGGTTGGAACAAACCTTTCTGAAGGTATTTCCCTTCGGTGGTGTGACGTGTGGCCTGCCATTTCGACTGGAATGCTCTAAATGGAATGCCAGCCCGGCTCTAAAAATAGAACCCACCCCCAGGAGTTGTAATTAGCAGTGAATCTCCATGAAGAAACATGCTGTGTGCAGGCCTTCTAAGCATAGGCGTTAGCCTGGTGTTGGAAGTTCTCTGCATGTTTTGGTGATTTATTACTTAAGGGGCTGAGTGTCCCCCTATTCCACGTACTTTTCACCCCCAAAGAATACCGGGCAATATTTGATCAAAGAATTACCATAGGAACCTTCAGTCTTCAATGTCGACAGTAGAAGAACAGTCATATTCCCACCAGCAGCAGAGGGAAACATCTACGGTAACCCTGTTGTCGCTTTTCACATTGATCTAAATACTAAAGCAGCATTTTGCAAACATCCATGTTTGTCAGAATAATCCATGGGACCGTTTTAAAATACATACTCCTAGGCTATGTTCCCAGCTTAATGTTGCTGATCTGCGGGAGCCGATTCATTAATATCCCAGGTTGTTCGGACACGGTGGCATTCGGACTTCTCTTAGAGCAATTAGCTCTAAAGCTATGGGAAGCAGTGATATCAACTGTCATTTTTTAATGAAAATAATCAATTGCTCCATAAAGTAATGAAATGTACAATAACAGCACAATTAAGGCAAAGTCAGGTGGTAAGGGGAGAAATACTATTTATCTAGACCCTTTTAACATCAGGTAGTAATATTATCATGTGAATATATGCTGCACCTTATAAAGAAGTATACAAATGAATAGTATTTTCTTTAAAAATGTTTTTGAGTTTATTTATTTATTTTGAGAAAGAGAGAGCGAGCAGGGGAGGGGCAGAGAGAGAGGGAGAGAGGGAATCCCAAGCAGACTCTGTGTTGTCAGCACAGCCCCAGTGAGGGGCTCGAATTCACCGCCGTGAGAGAACATGCCCTGAGCTGAACCCAAAGAGTTGGACGCTTAGTGACTGAGTCAGTCACTCAGGAACCCCTCAATGGTATGTTTATAAATAAATAGGCTTTTGCTCTTTACTGGGTGTTTCTAATATAAAGAATTAGATTAGGGGCACCTGAGTGGCTCAGTCAGTTAAGCATCTGACTCCTGAATTTGTTTCAGGTTATGATCCCAGGGTTATGGGATCGGGCCCCATGTCTCTCTCTATAATTCAAAAAAAAAATTTCGATTATTTCCAAGGTTGATGATGTGAAAGGAGAATTGGATATTGTGAAATCCTATAAAAACTTCAAATTTCATATTATGAATTTTAAGAAATGCACCTTTCCGCAACTTTTGTAGACACAAAATTTTATATCTTTTGTTTTTCAAGAGGATGAAAAGTTATGGGGATGCCTTTTACAGACTAGAGAGCCTTCATATGGCTTCCTGAATCCTTAGAGAAACGAGGTAAAATGAGTATCAATTACTCTTCAATTTTTGAGACCCCGCTTTCTTTCAAATAATCTTTACAGCAAGATAAATGTGAACAGATTTAAAATAGATAAAATAGACAAATGTGAATTCTCTCTGATATCCTACTTGCAAAGATGGGAGAGAAAGAAATCCAGAAGTATTTAGTTCATACCAAATAAAGCGGCAAAAATTGAACTCTTGCTAAAATCTGGCTCTATAATCTATACGCCTCTGCTGTTTTATGGAGGACCGAAACTAGTTTTGTTAGGGGAAAATATTTTATGCACATATGTTCTTCCAGTAGAATGCTTCAGGTAATAGGACTATGAAATAAACAGAAGAGATTATGGGTAAGCACCAGCCTTCACCACATTTCCTTGCTTTTCACTTTCAGAAATATTTAGATTTTAGGTTGTTATTTTTCATGCTTTCTCTCGGCCTAAAGGTGATTTTTTTTTCTGGAAAATATTATTGAGAGCAATGCATGAGTGGAAAATAGTGTTTTTTTCCATTTTAATCACAGTGTTTTGGCTATTTTTGTAGTTGAGTCACTGAAAGGGCCGATTTGAGGAGCTGACATGTTCCTTGTGTCCAGTTTTACTTAGGAAGAGACTGTGGGCACATTTATGATGGAAAAGCTACATACTATGGTTGGTAAACAATTGACAAAAAATAGCTTTTGCATGTGAACAACACGCAGTCTTGGGTTGTAGAATGATTGACTTGTATATCACTGTGGTTTCTCTAGTGTTTCTGTGTAGAATTGGAAGCTTCCTTGCAGGATAATTGAGTTTCCTTTACTTGTTTTTCCTTGATTATGTTTACATTTTCTAATTAAAATTTTTTTAATGTTTATCTTTGAGAGAGAGACAGAGTGCGAGCAGGGGAGGGACAGAGAGAGACGGAGATACAGAATCTGAAGCAGGCTCCAGGCTCTGAGCTGTCAGCACAGAGCCCGATGCGGGGCTCCAATCCACAAAGGGTGAGATCATGACCTGAGCCTAAGTCAGATGCCCAACCAACCAAGCCACCAAGGTGCCCCTGTTTACAGTTTTATTAAAAATATATAAAGCTATTTGCAATCATTGATTGTGATTTTATTTGTTTTTAATTTTTTTTAACATTTATTCATTTTTGAGAGAGCAGAGAAGAAGAGGGGCAGAGAGAGAGGGAGACACAGAATCCGAAGCAGGCTCCAGGCTCTGAGCTGTCAGCACAGGACCCGACGCGCGGCTCGAACTCACAACTGCAAGATCATGATGTGAGCTGAGGTCGAATGCTCAACTGACTGAGTCACCCAGGCGCCACAGTTGATTATCATTTTAAACAATCACCTAAGAACAGTTTTCTATTCTATTTCTGCTCTTCACTGCGGTCTTTTCTCTTCCAGTACTCCACTTCATTAATACTTTTTAAAAAACTATGAAATGTCTTTTGTGAAATGATCTGATGGTAGTATGAATTACCATATTGAAAAATTGAAAATGACTTAAAAGTCCAAACAAAGAAGAAAGATTTAATAGTCCCTTGCAATACTCAGAAAAACTTGAGATGTGTTAAGATTACTTAGTGCTATAGGAAAAAAAAAAAAAAAACTTGTGTTATTAAATGCAATAGCAAGAAACACAATTATCTCAATTTTTATTCTGCAATATATCAAATATATAGAAAACAACGTATAAAATATATTGAACAATATGATCAAATCTAAACGTAATGCTCTATTTTTGTAAGATTTTCCAAACACAAAAACAAGATTTCAAATACCATTGAAGGTGCACCTGGGTGGCTCAGTCGGTTGAGCATCTGACTTCGGCTCAGGTCATGATCTCACGGTTCGTGGGTTCGAGCCCCGGGTCAGGCTCTGTCCTCACAGCTCAGAGTCTGGAGCCTGCTTTGTATTCTGTGTTTCCATCTCTCTCTGTCCCTCTCTTGCTTGCACTCTGTCTCTCTCTCTCAAAAATAAATAAACATTAAAAAAACTTACGAAAGCGAAAACCAATAGGATTGAGGCCTTCAGTATTGTCTTTTTAAATCCATGTTCTTCCTTGAATCCTCAGAGTTAACCATTAATAGGAATTCTGTATTTATCATTCACACCCACAGTTTTGTAATTATGATGCATATTTTTATATACTAATCATTGTATAGGATTTTGGTCTAGCATTTTAAACTTTATGTACATTTGATAAATGTGTCTACTCTGCCACTTGCTCCCCGCCCCCAACCTTGTATATATTAGATTTACCTATGCAGTATTTGCAAATTTGATTTATTCAAATAAAATGAAAACATGATTAATACAGGCATTATGAAATAAGCCGTTGTCAACATTAGCACACTGGTCTTTTGTGGATACATGTTCTCATTTCTCTTGAGTAAATTCCCAGGAATACAACAGGTGGGTTGTATGATAAGTGTATGTCTAACTTATCAGAAGCTGTCAAAATCTTTTCAGAGCGGCTGTACCACTTTGCATTCCCACCGGCGAGGCATGGGGATACCATCTGTTCTTCATCATGTCAACACTTGGCATCATCGCCTTTTTTTTTTTTAAGTTTTAGCCACTTAAGAAGTGCAGTTACGGAAGTATAGATCACTGTGGTTTTAATATGTATTTCTGTAATAACTGATGGTGCTAAGCATCTTTTCATGGATTTATTTTCCACTTGTATATGTTTTTTCCTGAAGTGTCTTTTCAAATTTGTATAGTTTTTCATGGCGTTGTCTTATTGAATGATAAAGCATCCTCGATATATTCTGGATACTAGTCATCTATAAGAATGTGTTTTGCAAATACCTCACTGTTTTTCCAATTACTAATGAAGGCTGATTCTAATAAATGTTTTTTCTTTAACTTTTTGAAATTATGTTCTTATGTCATATGTTTTTCTCCTTTAATCTACTACTGCAGCTGATTATCCTAAAAAATTTCCAAATTTTTGGACTATCCTTAATAAATTTATCCTGGGATAGACATGAATTGGTCATACTTTTTAAAATATTCCGTTAAATGTATTCACTAATATGTTTTCTCAAGTTTTTGCAAGTGTAGTTTAAATTTTTTTATGTTTATTTATTTTTGAGAGGGCGGGGAGGAGCAGAGACAGAGAGGGAGATACAGAATCCGAAGCAGGCTCCAGGCTCTGAGCTGTCAGCACAGAGCCTGACCTAGGGCTTGAAATCCTGAACTGTGAGATCATGACCTGAGCTGGAGTTGGATGCTCAAACCGACTGAACCACCCAGGAACCCAGCAAGTGTATTTATAGATGATGTTAATCTGTGATTATATTTTCTCACATGTCCTTGTGCATTCTTTGTGTCAATGCCATTCTAGCCAGGTGATAAGAATTGGTTGATTCTTCTTCATGTTAATTTTCTGAAATGGATTGTATAGTTACCTCTCACATAATCAAATATGTCAGGTGGTAAGTCGGTTCCTTTTATCATTATTATTACTTTTTTAGTCCTGAAGACACCTCTCTAAAAGTGCTAATTCCTTTTTCCAATCTGGATTGGAGGTACCCTTAGTCTTGTGCACTGTTTTTCTTCAACATTGTCATGGGAATTCTTTTTCTTTTCTGTATACCTCTCTCTCTCTCTCCTTCTTTGTCTCTCTCTCCCTTTCTCAGCAATCCTCCCTTCTCCCTCTCCTTCTCTCCCCCACTCTCTCTCTCCCTTCTTCCTCATTTTGGTGGAACATACCTTCCAAAACCTGAGAAAGGATCCACGGGAATACATTGTTTTGAGAACTGGAATGTCTGAAATATTCCAATCTATACTTACACTTGATTTATGATTTGACTAGAAATAGAATTCTGAGTTCTAAGTCATGTCTTATTCATTTTTAAAGTAATTTTCCATTCTCGTCTACCTTCTAGGGTAGTTGTTGAGAAACCTGATGCCATTCTGGTCCCTTTGGAATGTGACCTACTCCCCACCCTCTCTCTCCTCCTCATCCCTACAAATCCCTCAAATGTCACAATGATCATTTTAATGTATCTGTCAATTTGTTAGACATAACATAATACCTCATTATTCATCAAAATCCTGGGGAAATTTCCACTGAAAGGCCAGGAGCCGCCTTCTGGATTCCTCTTGACGTACGGAAGCAAGAGAATCTGTGAACACTAACGTTCTCCCCAAGTGGAGAAATCCACCAGACATAGGACACGAGTTAAATTAGACCCATCTGTCAAATAGATTGAATTCTGTTCACATTTAGTCCATTTATCAAATAAGACAACTCTTCTCACTTAGGTGTGATTTTGTTCCCCACTTTCATTTACTTCATGCCTTAGAGAAAAGTCGATGATTTGGGGTGAATGCCAGGAAAAGAAAGTGCTCAGCACAGATTCCTAAAATCGAGAATTTATATTTAAGCCAAAAAAAATAAGATGGAAAATTAGAAACTGTTGCAGTCAAAACTGATATGACCTTAAAAGAATATATTTTAGTTTTGAGTTGTAAATTACAAACATGTTCTTAAAGTAAAATTTAAAATTATGTTGAAGTGAAATTGATCCTAGTGTACATAATTTGCTCTAGCAATTAATTTTATCTATTTGTTTATTTTTAAGTTTATTTATTTGAAGAAAGAGAGACAGAGAGAGAGCACAGGCTGAGAGAGAGAGGGAGAGAGAGAGAGAATCCCAAGCAGGCTCCATACCATTAGCACAGAGCCTGAAGCAGGGATTGAATGAATGAACTGTGAGATCATAACCTGAGCTGAAACCAAGAGTCAGATGCTTAATGGACTGAGCCACCCAAGTGCCCCTAGAAATTAATTTGAAATAGGATGGGGCACCTGGGTGGCTCAGGTGGTTAAGCGACTGACTTCGGCTGAGGTCATGATCTCATGGTTTGTGGGTTCAAGCCCTGCGTCGGGCTCTATGCTGACAGCTCAGAACCTGGAGCCTGCTTCAGATTCTGTCTCTCTCTCTCTATGCCCTTCCCCTGATTGCACTCTCTCTCTCTCAAAAATGAATAAGCATTAAAGATTTTTAAAACTATAAACAGGATACAGGTGTCATCAGGTGAAGAAATGAATCTGCTAACCATTTTTAGGCAGAGATCATTACAAATCACAACGCCCCAACAAGCAAATGACAGAGTCACATACGCCGAAGTTCCTACACTTGTCTCCCCCCTCACACACCTCACGCCCATGCTCCTCCCTTCTCATCCTGCACTGCATGTTCAAGAAGACTGGCCCATTTGGACTCTGGCTTCCAGGCTCTCCAGGCTCTGGTTGGTTATGTCTGAGGAGATGCCCTGGCAGGAGTTGAGACAGCAGAAGGTGAGAGGGGAGTTGACTATTCCTCACCCACACCGTGGTGGTGTCACTGTCACTCACTCCCCACCTGAAGGTGGTGGCATTCCTCTGCAGTGGGGGCCCCTGGCTCCTCTCACAGGGCTGCAACTCGCCGTGGCTTCCAGTAACAGGATTCCTATCTCTTGCTCCCTCCGGACAGGGAAACTTAATGGCTTCTTGCCCTTGTCAGACCTTCCTCCTGGCACCCTCACTGGTGTAGCCCACCTGCTAGCCTCCCCTCAGTCAGGTCTGGAACATACCCTTTAGCCACTTGTAAAGATACCTCAAAGCCTCTAAGCTTTAAGTAAACCATGTCTTCTCGCTTATCTTGATATCCGTCTTACGATTGTCATTTAAAACTCCCCTCCAACTTGACCTTCCCTGGAGACCCTTGCCTGGCCACCCTGTATGTGGCTTAGATGTACCGGAGCGTATGCATTTTTTCGCCTTGCTATTATTACCTTTTTCAATTGCTCAGAATACCTTGAATGAACTTTTCTCCTCTTCCCACCTCCAACCCTTGCATTGGACTGAAATCTTTAAAGCTGATGCCGCGTGTTGATCTTCTCTGACCCACAGGCACTTAAAAAAGAGTCTATTGGCTCAGATCAGTTAACGGAGAAAGAACTGTAAGCATCACAGCCAATTGGTAGGTTATTGCAGTAGGCTGAACATAGGGGGAAAAAGATGTTAGTGAATAAAAATAAAGACGGTGGAGAAGATAAGAAGGGTAAGTAGCTAACGTGAATCATGTTGTGGATTTAGGTGCCCACCGCCAAGAAGTCAGGGGTGCGGAGAGAAAATGGCTTAGGAGGAAGAGGAATTAAGGCGCAGGGGTAAACAGAAACCTGGGGGAGAGTGAACTGGGATACAAATAGGCACATCTTTTTCTCTTAGGGGTTGAAGCCAATAGACTGGCTGAGATTTCAGAAGGAAGTGGCTTCATGTGAGCTGTGTGAGAGCAAGGGCTGCGGGAGAGGAGCCAACAAAGCAGAACCAGTGAAAGGGAGAGAGGCAAGTGGGGGGGGGGCACCATCCCGGAGTGCCACGGAAAAATGGGCGGAGAGTCCCCAGAAACAGGAGGTCATGGACGAAAGCATCAGGATC
Source organism: Acinonyx jubatus (assembly GCF_027475565.1). Lineage (NCBI taxonomy): Eukaryota > Metazoa > Chordata > Mammalia > Carnivora > Felidae > Acinonyx > Acinonyx jubatus. Next base: position 18,682,264 of record NC_069387.1, on the reverse strand, counting down.
CAGCAGAAGGAAAGAAGAGGTCAGCAAGGTTAATACAATGAACCCACTGGGTGTCTTGGAGGTAGCAGTCAGACTTGGGGGGGCAGGGGAGAGAAAGGATTGGGGGTAAAATGGCAGGAAGGAGTTACTTAGGAAGGCTGAGGGGATGGCAATGCGAGCAGGAGGTACCTTTTTTAAAAGGCTAGGAAACAGCCCACGGAGATTTCTTGGAATTTCTTTCACAGAACATCCAGGAGGAATCATTTTCAATCTCTGTGCTTTTTGATTTGCCATTCGTCTTAGCATATTGGTCCCCACTGTCCTTTGGTGGCCACATCGCGAGAGGATCATTGGCAGCAACGCATTCCAGAGCGCATGTTTGTGTGACATCTCACTCGTTTCCTACTTCACTCCTGCGTAATTAGACTTTGCTTCGCTACGTTGTCTTCATCATTCGGCAGAAGGCTTCAGCGTTTCCGTCTTTTGCTCTCCTTCGTGCAATGACCTGTCTACTCCGTTCAGAAATTCTCACGCCCCTTGGCAGTTTCCGGCCACCTTTTCCAGGGAGGGGATTTTCGCAAAGCCCCTGAAGGCAAGTCGGTATTTGAGGGTCCACTCGAGTTTCAGCTCTGGGAATTAGGTTTTCCTATTTGAAACTAGAAAATACCCACCAAAGGAAGCGTTACTAACGGGAAGAGAAACAGTCCTATTTCCTTGATGCAAAACAAGAAGGCTTCTTCCTAAGAAGGCTTTTTTGCCAAATCAAGATCACCAGGATTTTCATTAGGATAGTTATAAGCTATTGTAGCTTGGGAGTCCAAAGCTCCCGAGGTTGCTTTGCGGGACTCAGTAATCGTGTCTTAACTCCCTGCAGGAAACGCTAGAAAAGGTGGCCACAGATGCTGATGTGGTGCTTCCTCAGAAAACAGAAAGGCAAGAGCAAGTTGATGAGACACCGGATAAAATAAATTCCGTGACTAGACGCATGTGACAGACACAGCCCCACAGGCGGAAAACGTGGCGCGAGTGTTATTTTAGTTTGGAAAAGGGAAGAAAATGGGATTCTAAAATTAAAAAAAGAAGACGAAGAAGAAGCAGAAGCTGGGAAGTAATAATCCCTGCTGAAATGGAAGATCTTGGCACCTTGCAAATGTGTGTGGAAAGAAAGGACACAGAAGAAGAAAAGATCTGGAGGTGTGGGTGGGTGTGTGGATTTTTCCCCTTTTCTCGTCGTTGCCTTTAAAGATTCCCTTCTTAGTTAGAAGTGCAGAATCATCTGTATTCTTGCTGTGGAGATAACGATCTGTATTGCACTTTAGCTTCTGCAATCCGGAGGACACAGACCACAGAGATTCTATTATCATAGTCCCCGATTCAGTGATAGAGACGAAATGAAGGGCACATCTGGTATGGTTAACAGAATAGAGCAGGTTCCTAAATCTTAGTAGACATCATATTACATTTTCGAGCACTGAGACAGAAGTTTTAAAGTACAGTACTTGGATATTTGGGTGTAGGTATATAAGTGGTTGTGGCCACTTTCTATCCCTCAAAACCTTACAAGGGGTGGGAAAGCCTGAAGAGGTGGGTTCTCCTTAGAATTTGCAAAACAGGAAGCTGGATTCTTGCTCCCTAGTGAGGTTGTAGCTGGGGTGTGTGGGGGGGGTTGGGGGGGAGAGAATCAGAGCATGAACTGGCCTATTGTGAAGAAGTATTTTCCGACGCACCTTTATCTGATTTCTTCTTTACTTTTCAAAAGCGTTTCCACCTGACATTATGCGCTTGCATTTTCTGATTCTGAATATTTGAACTTTGTGTGCATTCGCTGCTCAACAGAGAAGAGACCTAACACCTGACAGGAAAGATTTTTCTGCAGAATCTTACGCTGTGTTTCTTCTCAGAGCCCGAAACTCACAGACATCGTCTCTCCTGAAACAGTAAAAGGTATGCTCCTTGCTGCTGGGAAGTTTACAACACAACTGTTTAAGGAGGGTTAATTCAAATGATGATATAAAGCCCCCTGATTAAATAAATTCACCAGGACTCCCAGAAATGATAGAAATTCATACTCGGTCAGATTTGTCTGCCGTAAAGTATACACATTGATGTGTAATGTCCTTTTCTTTCCACATAATCCTTTACCACAAGCACTTTGACAGAAACCTCTGAAGCAAACCCTTACACTAAGGTAGAATCCTAGATGAAGAGTGGATTTGCTGTTGGTGGGGGGAGACGAGGGGGCGACCTGCAGACTCACTGTGCTCAGCTTCTACCTTCAAGTACACGTCTCCGAGAGGCTATAAGGAGGGAGCTGAGCTATCCCTGTGCCCTCCAGGACTGAAGGTTGCACCCCTTCCCTCCATTTCAAGAAAAGCAGCTCTGCCCAGGTATTCTTGACATCTACCGATTGAGGCAGAGATCATTGTTTTTGTTTCTAGTTTCCATTTCTACCCCACACCCCCAATTTTCCTCTGGGGAGCCATCCTACTATGCATCTCAGTCCATGTGGAATTACTGATATCAGCCCGAGCTACAGAGATGTGCATGTAACTCAAGCCTGACTGATTGGACTACTCCATTCTCCCAGCCAGAGTAGTGAAGTTCAGAGATGGGCCAGGGTCCCAATCAGAACCAATGTGATGGAATCTTTGGACACTTGCAGGGCCTGTTGAAAGATCTGTTATCTTTTTCCACTTGCCTTGAAGTTCTGGGAATGCAAGCCTAGAGCTGTTGGCAGCCACTTTGTCACCATGAGGGGTGACTGACTGAGCATGGCATCAACACATGGGACTCTAGTGTCATAATACATGCTTATGAGGAACTGAAACAATTTTCAGAATAAAGTAGTAATCTGGTGTGCTAACACAGGTCTGACAGTCTGGTTCTTGGCTTCTCATTTTCTCTGCTACTGCTGCACTTCTGAGAGTTTGTTCCCTTTTCCATGTCTTATGGCTTCTGCTCACTCATGGCTTTTAATAACTACTTTCTCTTTATACGTATATTGGCTTCTGTGGTTCTCTATTACTTGGGTTCCTATTGTGTGTTTTTCCTATTCAACATAGTCAAGTAAGAAGGTCTAGTTGGGTTAGTTATTCACTGACCCGTATCGAGTGTTCCTGTTAGAAAAATATAAACTACTTTCCTATTCACACACGCACACACACACACACACACACACTCACACACACACTGTAGGGGAGGAAAAACTTCCTTGTACGTGGGAATCTTCAAAAGGAAGGTGAAAAACCCAGGAAATTATTGGGTCCAAAACTTATATATCTTTTTAAACAAAGAACAACAAATTGTGTGGATGTGACAAGACAAGGAGGCTGGGGCTGGGCCAGTAAATTGTAGGACGGGGACTAGGAAATACATGGGGAAACCAATGGAAGATAAGAGTTGTTTTAGTAGGTGGTTTGTACAGACCCATTTTGGTGTCAACTCTGAGTCTCTGGTGATAAGAATGTTCTCTTCTGGGTGCAGGGAAGGCACATTTCTCATGGGAAATATCATGATGTTCTTTTAGGTAGAAAAAAGGAGGACAGAGAGCCCTTTTTCCATCTACGATTTCTCAAGCTCCTCCCGCTTAAAACAGTCAACACACAAAAGTGGAGGTTTGGGGGGATAGCATGTTCTAAAGTCCTTCAATAATCTCATTATAATATAGCAGTAGAATCTATACTTTTAAAATTATTTCTTGTGCACCTATTATGTGCTAGGCATTTTTCTATACACATTACCCCATATTCGTGTACTTTTTTCTCATAAAAACCCACCAGGGAAGAACTGTTATTATCTTCATTCTATGGTTGAGGAAACTATAACATTTAAATGATCTGCCTGAGATTATAGAGCTAGCAAGCAGATGAACAGTATTCCGATCTCTAGACTTCTGCATCATTAATTTTTCCTTTATAATGACCCAGGCTTACTTGGCCACACCACATCATAGGCTGTTGGCTCCCTTTGTGACCAATCTGTATATGAGGCTTCCTTTGTGTCAGGGCCGAACTCAGGCAGATCACCTCTGCCCAGTGTGACATAGGAGTCAGTAGGTCGGAGAGGACCTCTGTCTTCCTGGGGCTCTTCCCCAGCATTCGGGAGAAAAACATAGAATTTCAAGTGATTATTTCCTCTTTCAACAGGAGTACATGGCTAAACAATTACATCCTCGCCCAGGGTCGAGGGCACATCACAGGCTCCTCTCCCCGCCTTTCCCCTCCCCACCACGGCCAGCCCCATTCACACTCCCCTTTCCTTTTGTATCACATCCACCTTCTTCATGGCACTTATGACAACGCTCACTTGTATCTATTTTCCTGTGTGTGTGTCTCTCTAACCTTTATCTCCATTTCCACCAGGGCAGGAAAATGTGATGTTTCATCAACGGCTGAGTCACCAGCTGATTTGGGCTGTGGTAGGCCATTGCATAAATGAACCAAGAGGCGAATGGATGAACCCCTTATCTGGGTTTCTCCTTTAGGAAAAGAAAGGTCTAAAACAGAGGTGAAGGGGGAATTGCTCAAGCACTAAAATAAGTCATCTACGAAGACAAAAAAGATGACTACGGCAGCCAAATCAAGTTGGAGAGTATCTGGTTAATATTGCGTAAGATAGATGCTGTACAGATAAGGTGACCGTATGTCCCAGTTTGCTTGGGACAGTCCTGTCTGCCCCTGCTGACCTGGCATCCTGTCTGGTTTAGCCTTTGTCTGGGATAATTTGATTAAATCTCAATCCTTGATGACCCGTCTCCGTGTTCCTGGCTCCTTCTGGGCCCACAGTAACTACTACCTCTCTTCTGAGGGTAACGTGCATGTGGGTTGGATTTGCTGACATTAACTGTGTGCTCAGACAAGCCCTGGTCCCCTGACTGTCAGCCTGCAGTGGCTATGGGAGAAGCACCCCACCTTGCCCCCCATGATGGCCACTTGGTCTGCCAGCCAAATGTGCTGTAGACACTGCCATTTGCTTCAACACGTACAAAGTTTCAGCCGCAATTGGGGGAGCCCGAGGAAAATGAGGGAAAACTATAGGTTCGGTGGGTACAAAATATCTGTGGGATATATCAGCCAGAATACCCCTTACTCCTCACGTTTCCTTTTAGAAACGCCCCCTCCCCTGACGGACACCTGCTCCCAGACTATAAATTCCCACTTGCCCTTGCTGCTTTCGGAGTCACATCTGGTTCTGTGCTGAGGTCTCTCTTCCCCTATTGCAACAGTCCCGATAAAACCTGTTTTTGCTGCTTTACCTGATGTCCAGCTCTGGTTGGTCTTCAACAGTACTGACATTTCCATTGAGGTAAATATGGGCAACATGGATATGTTTCATCTCAGCAGTTTGGAAATAAAAAACTTGAATGTGTATTTAAATATGTAAATATACATTATAGATTATCTTTTAGAGGGTACATTTTTTTCCCCTCTGAGCATCTGAGAACATCCCGCTTTAAAAAAAAAAAAAATCAACCCATCTGCTGTGTTCGCCATGCACAAAAGAAAACGTTCCAAGTTGGGCTGGATTTCACTGAAGCCATTGTACCGAATTGGTTTTCAACAATAACAGCTACAAAAATCGACATCGTTCCTTTAAAAAAGACCCGTGTGGCATATTTCTGGTGGCGCCCAGATGGTGCAAAAGGGAAGCAAGATGTACAGTCCCTGGAGCTGGGTGCCACTCAAGCTCTCCACGTGCTGATGCATGTGCAGTCAGCGTGGCCGGCCACACAGAAACCAAACAGGCACACATGGCCAGTGTTTGAGAACTCTGCAACATATTTCTGCCTCAGTCGAAAAAATAAAGCAAACCGACCAGTGGTATTTGCTAAATGTCAGCATTTGAAAAGAACAACAAAGACAGATTTCAGTGAAATTCGTAACGTTCTGGAAGCAGCAGGAAGATGCCCCAGAAAAAGGCTTTTACTGGAAGGGAGAAACTTAAGGTTTCCGGCCTCTCTCCATTTACTTCACTGGGTGTATGAAAATGTCAAATCTTTGAGGGGAAAAGATGAAGAGTCAAATTATATATTCTGTGCGATTGCCTGATGTTCCAGAATTTTGTCCATAATTAAGAATGACCATACCCCTTGTATATCATTGTCCCACGGGGACAAGTTCAATCCCCCGGGGAACCATTTACAAAAGCAGTTGATCCTAGCACAAAACTTTGGGTTAGGGGTCCCCGAGTCCCCCATTGGAAGGGGGTGGAGTGAGGGAAGAAATAATTTATGTGTTAAAGATGGGTCTTGGGGTCTGAATTCCTGGGTTTGTATTCTTGGCTTCAGTGGCTTCTAGCTGTGCGACCTTAGGCAAGCAACTTAGACTCTGATTCTCTAAAACTCTCTAAAATGGCGATGAATCATATTTACTTCTTAAGATTGTTGTTAAGATTTAGAAATAGCATCTAAACAGGCTAGCAGAGTACCTGATACACATTAGCACTCAGCACATGCTGAATGTTATTATTATGATTCCTCTCAGTGAGACACAAGATGAAAATCAGCAGCATCACACATACTTCATTAACTCAAAACTTTTTGCTTGGCATGTTCTGGAATTTTCTCTTTTGATTTGTGAGGCTTTTAGAATTGTAATCGAAATGCCCACTGCTGACCCCTCTTTTCAACCTTTTCTTTTCAAATCCTTTGTTAAGAGAGTGGATTCAATGAACTTCTCTCTATGGCAGACTTTTTAAGGACCATTTTGAAACGGAGCTGTCTTGGTGGAAGTTACTGTGGAGCAAAGAAAGGAGTGGGGTGGAGTTGGGTGGGAAGGGGTTTCCAAGGCCGAAGAAAGTTTGCGGACACTCTAGATTAATTTTTTTTCCTGAAGAATCTTCCAGAGATCTTAGCTATATAATAAAGACTTATTTAGCCTTCTAAATAAGTGCCAGGCACTGTTGTAAACAGTAACATACTAATCCTGTCAGGTAGCAGATAGGAGATGGCAGGTCCTCATTTTACCAATAAGAAAACAGAGAGGTTGAGTACACAGCCTGAGATTTCACAGCTAAGGAAGGGAGAGCTGATATTCTGGTCCCTGGCCTCTGCTTTGAACCCTTTGCACATGCTAATAGGCAGTTAGAGGCTCCAAGAGGAAGCCTGGCTCTGTGACTCTGTAATCCCCTACATGTATTTCTACAGAACCCACTCTCTTGCGGAACATCTACGTGCCTAGTTTTCTCCGTAATTCACGAATTCATTGACCTCAATAGGAAAAAGAAATTTACATTTATCGACCAGCTGCTATATGTCAGGTATGGTGCTGGGGTCTTCCTCCCCACCGTGATGGGTAGTCCGTACACAGGCAAAGGTTTCACCTGAAAATGCTGAAGTGTCTTTGGATTTGAATAATGAAGCCCATATGATAGGCTATTGCTATGTAGCTTGTCCTCGCCACTGGATTTTCCTGGCTACTAGGCACAACTACTTATGCTATCAGCCAGAAAGAAATAAACTAGGTGTTGGGATTCTAAACAACAATCTCAAATGAGATCACAAATCATTTCCGAAAGAGCCAAGCCCCCCGCCCAGCTGAAGGTGTTTGCATCAATAAACACCCCGGGTTCCCACCTTCTCCAGAGATCATCCAACTGCCTGCTCTAGCCCAGCTCAATCACCTCAGGCCCTTTTCTCCCCAAACTCCTCCCACTGCTCCACAAAAGCGATGCTGACTCTTCTAGAAGCCATCTCTGAACTTATAAGCAGACTTTGTTATCTGTTAGTCGGGAATTTTAATCCAAAGCGTAAGACAGAGTAAAGTCAAAAGAAATAAACATCCAGCGGTTACCACATTCTTTGGAAAGTTAAAAAAAAAAAGGCACATCCTGTTTAAATTTAATAAAGTGTTCTTTCATTGTCACCTTAGAAGCTGTAAAATATGAAGGCATCTCTGAACTACAGTGTTCAGTTGATTAAAGATAACCAAGGCTGAACACAGAGGCAGGAAAACAGAAAAATGATCCATGCCTCTACTCTGTTATTCCTCCGAACCTACATGACAACAAAGCCATCCTTCTCTCAGCAACTAAATTATTTTTATAACTAATCTGTGTGTTTTGCGCCTTGTGTTTCGTTCAAACGTGGTTGCTAATGATGACGAGTAAATGTATCTCCAAGTAGCGCTCAATTTCTATGTATCGTTTATTTATCTCTTTAAAACTAAAAATAATTCAGACAGACATTTGCATGTTCTGTTTTTATGTAAAATGAAGGATGGAAAAATGTGATTAGATTGAGCTGTAATTTTTATACAACAATAGCTTGGTGCTGTCATATCAGCTTTTAAAGCGTCCTAAGATAAGAGATGGTAAACACACACACACACACACACACACACGCACACAAACAAGCCAACACGAGCAACAGCAAGCCCTGAAGATTTAAAAAACAAAAACAAACCAGAAAGCCTGAAGTGTCCTAGGATGTTCACTTTCTTGGCAAATTTTTCCCTTTAAGAAATACTTTGCAAAGCTAATAGGTCAAGAATGAGTCGGGGCAAATTTTCTTTTTTTTTTTTTTTTTTAATTTTTTTTTAACGTTTTTTATTTATTTTTGAGACAGAGAGAGACAGAGCATGAACGGGGGAGAGGCAGAGAGAGAGGGAGACACAGAATCGGAAGCAGGCTCCAGGCTCTGAGCCATCAGCCCAGAGCCCGACGCGGGGCTCGAACTCACGGAGGACCGCGAGATCGTGACCTGAGCTGAAGTCGGCCGCCCAACCGACTGAGCCACCCAGGCGCCCCGTGTCGGGGCAAATTTTCCACAGAGGTGTAGAACTCCAGGAACATGTTTTTATTAGGAAAAAAAAAAAAGAATTAGTTGTACGGAACCACAAGTCTGTGATATGTGATAAACTTAGTGTTCACACAGTTACTTGGTTAAAAGAGGTTCATTCCTTCCTTTCTCTGGAAACTCAGGGCCATGCACAAAGTAATTTCTTTCTGGTGATACCTTATTAGGATAAAGGTGATCATCTAATCAAACTAGGACTGTGTGTATCTTTTATTAATTTGTCTACTATTTTTTGTCCTTGCTGTACTGACTCTTTGCTTCCTGCTCAGTGGCATGCTGGTCTACGTTCACGGCCTCTCGTCATGGATGAGGCAGAGGAGAAAAATCAGATGAAGAAGTGAAATACTTCCCTTTTCACTTTTGTCTTCCAGAAGCCTAAGTGCTCAAGGGCATTTAGATGATTCTCACAGTGATATAAAACGACAAAGTTCCTGATTGCAGATAACCAAAGAATCTAGGCCAGAAACATTAGGAAAGCTTTTCACCGATCTAGAACGAGATTTCCCTCACCAGGAAAGCGGGTAAGAGAGTGGGACATTTGGAGCTTATTAGACTCAGGAAGTCCAGGGTAAGTGACTGCATGCTACGTCCAGGAAAAAAACCTGACCATCCCCAAGTACACCCATTAACAGCCTGGCCAAATCTCACTTGATCCATGGCCAGGGAAAAGACCATCATGAGGGACACTGAGGGCTATGAAGTCATGGTCCACAGAACTGTCCCTCCCTTGACCCTAGCGTTCCCTTGAACAGCCTCTACTTATGGCCTCTGACCAGGGGGCATGCGATATATCCTTCTATCAGAGCCAGTGCTGATTTCTAAATGGCAGACAACAGCTTGCTGAGTGAAAGCTAAGCCAAACTAAGCAGTCTATTCATTCATTCATGTATTCATTCATTCACTCATTCATTCATTCATCCACCTCATTTACTTCACCAAACAATTATTACACCCCTACGATTGCTGGACACCCACTCTGCACCGGGCAGAGAGAAAAATGAGTCTCTCCCCTGTGGCTCTTCCATTCCTTTGGGAAGGCAAGGCGCCATGAAGAAAAATGGAGGTTGAGGGATTGGAGAGAGAAGGGAGGTGGTTCTGAATAAGGGCTGGTCTGGAGAGCGGCCTGGAGGAAGAGGAAGAACCTCAGGCAGAGGGGCGAGCAAGCGCAACGCAGAGCACCTGAAGCTGAGCGTGGGGCCCCTGGGAGGGGCAATCAGGAGGCCAGCACGTGGGGAGAGGGTTGGCATGGGCTGGATTGTGAAGAGCAGCGATTGGAGGGGTCTGTGAGTCCCCAGGACAGGAGTGCCATAGGCAGTGTTTACCATATGCTTAAGTGACCAGGTAAGAGGCACAAAACTGACCTCCAGTCTCAGTGAAGGAAAACAGGTTGAGGCCGCTGGCCTGGGCACACTGACTGGAGCACTCACGGTATACTCTGCCTCCTGTGTGTTTCAGATAATATATATATATATATATTTTTAATTTTTAAAAATATTTTTGGAGAGAGAGAGAGAGACAGAGCATGAGCAGGGGAGGGGCAGAGAGAAGGTGAGACACAGAATCTGCAGCAGATTCTAGGCTCCGAGCTGACAGCTCACAGCCTGACGTGGGGCTCGAACCCATGAACCATGAGATTGTGACCTGAGCTGAAATCAAGAGTCAGACGCCTAACTGACTGAGCCCCCAGGCGCCCCTCCAACTGAGATATTTGAAAGGTCAACTATATGGTCCAAATTATTGGGAAGGTTGCATGGTAATGTGTCAAAAAACCTTTCTGCTACTGATACCTTAAAACTCTCTAAATTGGGAGACCCTCAAATTTGGAAGTAAGGACTCCCAGTCTGATTTTTCACCATATGGCAAATTTTCCAGGCCCGTGGAAGAGATTAAAGGCACACTTACTCCTTCCTTTGTTGACTTCCTCTGTAGCTTGAACCTCATACTGAAATCAATAATCTCATTCTTTTTCAAGGTCATTGAGCACTGATTCATTTCTGATATAGAAAAGGTGATATCAGTATGTTAATGTTTAATGTTTGAGAGTCACCGATAGAATTCTTGGAGCATTAGGGGCTCTCTTCCTTCATGACTTCTAGATTAGGGTGTAATCCCACTAAATACTGGTTAGAACCTTATACTTTTCCTTCATAGTTCTTACCACTGTTTTGCTCATATATTTGTGTATGAGATAATTTGTTTAATAATTTAAGAGCTGCTCCCTGCTTCTAGACTGTAAGCATGAGTAGGGCAGGAGCAGGTTCTGTTTTGGGATCATTTTATGATCGGCGTGTACTCAAGAATAGACACATAGTATGCCCTCAGTAAAGTGACGAGATTGTTATTAGTGATTGGATGTACTTGTGTATTATGGGGAGGAGGTGACAGGTGAAAAGGTGAATGGTCACAGCGGCTCTCATGTTACCATACTATGAGGCAGAGCATTTGTCTTGTCAAACAATCTAAAGAAATCAGCAGTAGAGTTATCAAGTGAGATGAAATGGTGCTGTGAGCTTATGACTAGAAAACGTCCATATTTAGGTCAGCCTGGGGATGGGTTCAGAAGGGTAACCTCTCATAATGGAAGGAGTGAGAGAACTCTCTGGGCTCCTTTTCATAAGGGCACTAATCCCATTCATGAGGACTCCACCCTCATGACCTACCATGTCCCAAGGGCCTCACCTCCTAATAATATCACACGGGGTGAAGGGGTTAGTTAGGATTTCAACATATGAATTTGGGGAGGGTACAAACATTTAGTGCACTGTTCTAAGCACTTTATATCTATTTCAGATCTGATCCTTACATCACTATTATAAGATTGTGTACTATTGTTATTAGCCCTCATTTTCTAAGTGAGGAAATTGGGGCACAAAGATTTTAAGCATCTTGGCCAAAGTCACAGAGCTTGCAAGAGGGAGATCCAAGCAGCACGTGCTCCTGACCACATAACTAAGTTAACTGCTATGTGATGCTCCCTGCTATATACTAGGGTCACAGGCACTCAAGTAAGATGGCACTTGGATGATATTTCCCATGTCAAACTTGTAGTAATTTCCTGATTGTCGGGTATCAGATGATTTTTAGCATCACTAATCACCTTACATCGACCAGTAATTTCAGCTCTGTTTTGTATGGCTATATTTCAAGTCACTGAACTAACTCCTTACTATGTCCTGCCCACTCTGTGGCCTTCATGATTCTGCTTTGTTGTATATTCTGTTGTTCTCTGCCTGGAATACTTGCTCCTGTTCTTTGCTGATAACCATCAGGACACAGTCAATGCCATCTCCTCTGTGAAGTTATCCCTCCTTACCTCCTCTTCAAACATTGCTCTGATTGTTGTTGTTACGTGCTCCTTTGTTTATGGCCCTTGTCATAATTGCATTTCATACACACGTGGTACGTTTGCCTTTTGCCTGGGATAGTTAGCTTATCTGGAACTGGGGCTATGACTTAGGATGGTTGGTTTGTTTGTTTCCTTTTCGCTTGTTTTAAAACGTTTTTATTTTATTATTTTATTTTATTTATTTTGCTTTATGATTTCTTTCTTTATTTTATTTTCAGAAGTAGAATTCAGTGATTCATCACTTACATATAACACCCAACAAATGCCCTCCTTAATGCCCATCACCCATTTAGCCTACGCCCCCACCCAACACTCCTCCAGCAACCCTCAGTTTGTTCTCTGGATTTAAGAGTCTCTTACGGTCTGCCTCCCTCTCTCTCTCTTTTTAGCTTACTTTTTCTTCCCTCCTCTATGTTCATCTGTTTTGTTCCTTAAATTCCAAATATGAGTGAAATCATATGATATTAATCTTACTCTGACTTATTTCTCTTAGCATAATATACTCTAGTTGCATCCATGTTGTTGCAAATGGCGAGATTTCATTCTTTTTGATTGCCAAGTAATATTCCTGTGTGTGTGTGTGTGTGTGTGTGTGTGTGTGTGTCACATCTTCTTTATCCATTCATTAGTTGATGAATATTCAGGCTCTTTCCATAATTTGGCTATTGTTGATAGTGCTGCTGTAAACGTTGGGGTGCATGACCCCTGTGAATCAGCATTTTTGTATCGTTTGGATAAATACCTAGTAGTGCAATTGCTGGGTATGACTTAGGTTTTAATCTGGTCTTCCCAAGTGTCTTTTCCAACCATCCCAGGAGCTAGTAAGTCCTGGCACATAGAAGATGCACCATCAACAACATTAATGAAGACATTAGAATGTAAATGAACCAATTTTCTTCACGTGGGGAGATAAGTAAAGGAATAAAGCTCCTAAAGAATCTGTTTGAAAAATATGAGTTACAGAGTGAAGGAAAAGAAGGTTGTGTTAGTTGATTAACCCTGGTCTTCATCAAAATACATTTTCTGAAAATGTTTAACTCCTTCATCCTTTTAGTTTACGATTGATCAACTTAACTGCCAAGGGAGTAAGTATGAGACGTTCCTAAGTCATCCTTCCCTTTATAGATGAGTAGATAGAATTATGAAATTACAAGAAAATTCTTCTATATAAATGAGAAAACCAGTGCTTAAAGTTTTGTTGTCATTCTTAGTATCCTCCCGTGAGAGGAACTCATAACTGAAAAATTTGCACTATATTCCATACTAGGTAGTTGAAGCTTCTTAGATGAGGGTAAGAAATTGTAAGATAAGTCATCAGATTTCCTTTTGTTTGTGTCAATGTGTGTGAGAGGGTGTGTGTGTGCATACATGCATATTTGAACATGTACATAATATCATCAAGTAAATTAACTTTGAGCCTTCGCTTTCTCATGATGTCTACTTTATTGGATTAGAAGCAATGTCTATAAATTATTAGCACAGTGCTCTGCACAAAGTAGGTACCAAATAAATGATAACTACAAGTTTTACTATTAATACAAAAAAGGACAGTATCTTATTTCCTCAATTAATGCAGTATCATGAGGACTTTGGTATGTCATTAAACATACTTTTGAGGGGCGCCTGGGTGGCGCAGTCGGTTAAGCGTCGGACTTCAGCCAGGTCACGATCTCGCGGTCCGTGAGTTCGAGCCCCGCGTCAGGCTCTGGGCTGACGGCTCGGAGCCTGGAGCCTGTTTCCGATTCTGGGTCTCCCTCTCTCTCTGCCCCTCCCCCGTTCATGCTCTGTCTCTCTCTGCCCAAAAATAAATAAACGTTGAAAAAAAATATATACTTTTGAATCATCATTTTCCTGGGCCACAATGTCCACTCTATTGTCCACTGACTCATAATTTTTTGGATAATTTACCTTGTCCCAAATGTGATATTTCCCCAGGTTTTTTTTTTTTTTTTTTTTTTTTTTGGCTAATATAAATAACCCTGCAGAGAATATCTGTGCCTATAAAACTTTGCCTAAGTTTCTGCTTTTTTTTCTTTAGGGTGCATTCCTAGAAGAAGAATTGATGTATTTCAGTAAATAGACTTTGTGTAGAAATTCCTTTCATGTAATGTTACCTTGCTTTCCAGGAAGTTCAACCCAGTTTTCCCAATGATAGTCTAAATTGTCATAACCACTTCACTGCGTTTTTGACAACATGATGTGTCTATTTTTAAACTTCTTCCTGGTCTACTAGTCAAAATAGCATCTGATTGTCATTTCGATATGCATAGTTGACAGTCAATGATTTTGAACATTCATATCTCCTTGAGATCCTTTGTTCACTGGCCTTCCGAGACACTCCGCTCCACTCCACTCCACTTTCTTTTGGTCCATTATTTGTTCTTCCTCAGCTCCCGAACTTCTTCATGTTGGAATGTCCCATGAGCCAGTCATTAAGCCACATTTTTTTTTCTCTATCTACATTCACTTCTTGGATGATCTCACTGGTGCCATGGCCTTAAATACAATATTTATGGCAGACACTCCCAAATTTATGTCTCTATTCCAGACATCTCTTTTGAACTTCAGACCCATAAATCCATTTTCTGTTCAACATCTTCACTTAGACATGTTATAAAAATAAAAAAGACATTTCAAACACAAGCTGTTCTACACTGCGCTTCTAATGCTCCCTTACAAACTTGTTCATTTTTCAGCCTGCTCATCTTCGCTAATGGCCAGTCCACTCTTCCAGATTTAGCCTCAGAGCCTGGACTTGTAGGGGACTCTGTCTCTGACATCCCATATCTGACACATTAGCAGGCCCTCTTGGCTCTCCCTTCAAATGTGGCCACCATCCGGCCAATTTTCCACATCGTCATTGCTTCGCTGTAATGTTGTTCCTCCCACCCCGTTCTTAATGCACCTGACCCGTTTTTGAGGCCCTGGCTAGAGGCTGGTCCATTTCCTTTCTCAAGCAGTCAATTAAGTCCGTGACTCAGCCGCTTCTGTTATAAGGCTTTCACATTGGGGACCACTGCACATCGACCCTCATTGTTTCAGGGCCAGGTATCCGACAACTGGCAACAGCCCCTCTCCCCCAGAACCAGAAAAATTATTCAAACTAGCCAAGCCACAAAGGCCCCCATGGACACCTAGCTAACCCCACCCTGTGTGGCCCATATAAGCTTCTTCGTACAGCTCCAGCTAGCTGTTCCCTTGTCCCTGGTTGCAGCCCCCGTGTGACCTGCCTGCAGCCTTCTCCCCTTTGAAGATGTGAGTGATAGAGTTCTGCCCTTTATCATAACCTCACGGTATTATGTCTCCCATCCCCAAACCTTTAAAGCATAGAGAACCTCCATCCCAGTCCAAGCCACGTTACCTCTCCCCTGGATGACGGCATCCACCTCTCGTCTGGTCTAGCCCAGAAGCCAGGTAATCTTTATCAGCTGGAGGTTAGATCTCGTTACACAACCACTCAGTACGCTTCAGTGGTTTCACCTGTCCCCCAGGATAACACTGGCCTCATTTTCTCTCTGACCTCTTCCGTTGACTGTCTGACTAATGTAACTCTTCATAAGCCACACTGACATGCTTGCTGTTTCTTGAACATTCCAGAAATGTTTCCTCCATGTGGCCTTTGTGCTTGGTGCTCCCTTTGAAATACTCCCTGGTCATGACTCAGATGTTACCTTCCCGGATTACCCCCTTAGAGTGAGAAATCCACTTCTCTGACATTCGTGATCTCCTCTCCCTGTTGTACTTTTCCACTTGCTTATATTTTCTAACTCATTACATTAGGTATTATCTAGATATTGTTTTATTGTCTGTCTTGCCCCGCTAGAATATAAATACATAAGGGCAGGGGATATCTGTCATTCTCTTCACTGTTTTATCTGAAAGGCAGCCCAGGGTAGTGGCCAAGAGCACAGCCCCCAGGTCTGGTCTCTGCCTCTCACTTGCTGGGTGGCTGTCGACCAATTGCTCAACCACTAAGTTCCTCCATTTCTTTTTCTATAATGTGATATCTTAATCCTTTCCCAGTGCTATAACAAACAGTAGTTCCAATGGCTATAACACAATACTATGGATGGATGACTTAGGAACAAACATTTATTTCTCACAGTTCTGGAGGCTGAGAAGTCATGATCAAGGGGCTCATGGATTTGGTGTCTGGTGAGAACCTGCTTCCTGGTTCGTTGACAACTGTTTTCTGGCTCTGTCCTCACGTGGTGGAAGGTGGAAGGAGCAGGGGAGCTCTTTGGGGTCTCTTTTATAAGGGCGCTAATCCCATTCATGAGGGCTTCATCTCCCCAAACCCCCACCTTCACGTCACATTTGGGATTTAGGTTCTAGCCTGATTTGGGGGAGACATAAACATTGAGTCTGTAGCACGTGAGGGTAGTAAGAGCGCCTGCCTAAGAGGGATAAATAAGATAATGCGATAATTTAATATTTGTAAGGTGCTTAGATGGGTGCCTGGCACAGGAAAAACTGTATGTAAGTATTTGTGAAACAAATAAATTGCTACGTTTTCAGCCAGTAAAACATTACATGGCTCTTGGAAGGTCATCAGTAAATGTTCATTGAGCAAATCCTCAAAATAAAATACACAGCAAATGCAAACCCAGTTCCAGCAGACCAGAGGTCTGCTCATGAATGTGTTTTGTTTGGTATACCCAGGTGAGCCCACGGTCACATTACAAAGAGACATCTGCTTTGAGTTGCTTCCTGAGCAATGGGCCTCTTTGTGCGGAGGCATTCTTATTATCCCAGGCAGGAGACACGTGTCCCAGAAGGGGGAAGAGAGGATTGGCAAAGGTCTCTGACTCACAAGGTCTGAGGAGAACTACAGGAAACATATATTTGGTCTTGGTTCCTGTTTTCTGGCACAGAGCCTCTAAATCCTTTGGAATTTCCTGAGCCATAGGAATGATAGGGGTGTCTTTTGTTCTAAGAAGGAGGCTCTTGGTGGGCCCTTTGATAGCTTCAGGATGGGGGCTGGTCACCAGAAAGACCAAGGCAGGAGAAGAGGGTTGGAACTTTCAACCTCATTCCCAGATCTCCAGGGAGGGAAGAGGGGCTGGAAATTGAGTTAATCACCAATGGCCAATGATTTAATCTATCACGCCTATTGTAATGGAATCTCCATGAAAACTCAGAAACAATGGGGCTCCGGAGGTTTCAGGTTGGCGAACTCTTCAAAATGCTTGGGAGGGTGGTATACCCAGAGAGGGCGTGAAAGCTCTGTGCCCCCAGACCTTCCCCTACACATCTCTTCTATTGGCTAGTCCTGAGATGTATCCTTCATGATAAGCTGGTACTAGTAAGTAGTGTTGTTTCCCTGACTTCTGTGACCACTCTAGCAAACTGTCAAATCCAAGGAGGGTGTCGTACGAACCCCTGATTTATAGTTGGTCTGTCAGAAGTTTGGGTGGTCCAGGATTTTCTATTAGTGTCTGATGTGGGAGCAGTCAGCTGGGATTGAACCCCTAACCCGTGGGGTCTGCATTAACTCCGGGTAGTTAATGTCAGGATTGATCGAATTGTAGAACACCCGGTTGGGATCCAGAAAGTCGGAGAATTGGTTATTACGAATTAAAAGAAAAAAAAAAAAAAAACACCACACATTTGACGTCAGAAGTGCTCTGTGGATAGAAACAGTTCAGGGGCTGGAAGCTGTGACTTCGTCTATTAGCATAAATCAGGTTTGCACAAGCTTAAGACATTTTTCAAAATAATTATGAATTATATTTAAAACTATTTTAAGATATGTTGGGAGTATTTGCCTCCCTTTGCAAACAGAGAAATTAGAAACAGACACATAAAAATAGTTTTTTGAACAACACTCAGAAGTCTTAACCTGATTTTTTTCTGTGCAATCATTAAATAAGCAAATGAATCCGTTTTTAAAGGCAGGTAACTTTTAAAATTCTATGACCAGATGTTCTCCCACCAGGCTTATCGTTGTATTTTGGTATTTAATATTTTATTTCTCATCACTCAGATTGAAAGCTCCTTCCTTTTCACTCTGATCAGTCTCTTGGAACAGGGGAAAGACAAGACTGCTCTGGACAGTGTGGGGGAAGAGAGACATTCTGGAGGAGGAAGAGGAATCGAAGGCAAATAACTTTCCTCCCAAGCAATTTCTAGTTTGAATGGCTTATTTCCCAGTCTCTTTTCCCAGGTAATTGTTCCTCCCTACTTTTTTTTTTTTTTTAATCTTACATTTATCTTCTTAAGGACTAAGACAGCATTTTTTTTTTGGCAACCAAAATCAATGCATCTTTCACAGGCGACAATGATAGCTAAGTTTTGTTGAGGGTTACAGCAGAACACAAAGCAAAACTATTTTAGGTCATTTATTTGTCACAATAATTTTAGGAAGTCAGTACTATTTTAGTTCCACATTTAGAAATGAAGAAATCCGGGTCCGAAGAGGTCAGTCACATGATGTCACAGGGCTTGTCTCCCTTTAAAAAAAAAATTTTTTTTTAACATTTATTTATTTTTGAAAGACAGAGAGAGGCAGAGCATGAGCGGGGGAGGGGCGGAGAGAGAGGAAGACACAGCATCCGAAGCAGGCTCCAGGCTCTGATCTGTCAGCACAGAGCCCGATGCGATTCGGGGCTTGACCCCATGAACTGTGAGATCATGACCTGAGCTGAAGTCAGAAGCTCAACCGACTGAGCCACCCAGGCGCCTGGAGCTTATCCCCTTAAATGCTACATGGACAGGTATCAGCGGGCCTGCTATCTCCTAGTATTGGCACAGAGAGAAGACCTGGCTCAGGAAACTGACATATGTAAACCCGGGAGCCGATGCTCCTCGGCGATGATATGTGGATCCTGGTTTGACATTTATCAGAAGGGCAGAAAGCAGTCACCACTGGACCTTCCTTCCCATGTCAGCAGGGACTGAATGTTTTCATGTCTCTGGGCCGTGACTGCCCGGTCAGTTATCCGTCGTGGTTTTATGTCAAGGAAATCAAACTGACTGCAGCAATCCGTCTGAAGTCAGTGAATTCCCACCCCAGCACCTCAATAAAGCTTCATATCGAGGCATAAAGTAAAACAATAGAAAATCTACACGGCTCCCCTCCCTCTGCACGCACACTCTCTGCCAGTTTACCGTGCATCGTCCGCTGGGGAGTCTCTTGAGATAGCCACGCTCTCCTTCTCACCGTTCTAACAGCTGTTTCACTCTCTTCTTTGCCTTACTACTGTTTAACCTGCTGAGATCTGGTTCTGTTCAAATAACATACATTTCCTCAAGAAAATGACGTCTAATTAAATTCCCAGTGTTACCATTTGACGAAAGGGATGTTTTGACTTTTTGAAAATCACCATTTCTTGCCCGGAGTGTGCCCCTGCTTCTTCAGGATCTCACGTCAAGGCATCTTGATGCAGATTTAAAGCATCGGAGAAGGAAATAAGAGGCAAAGTTCTCTGGCATTTAAAATAATTTATGCACCCCCCTCCCCTAGGCTTGCAGTCAGACTGCGGCAGGAGAAATTTGCTTCACGTTCTATCAAGGTTTGCGCCGCGTTGAATCCTTTTGGAAGGAAATCTAAGTTGCAATTGTAAAAAGAAATCTGGGGAGGAAAATAGCCCAGTGTTATTCTGCAACCCCAAAGTGGTTGTAAAGTTCACCAAGAAAAATGTCAGGACGGTATCTGGTAGACGTTCAAAGGGTGTCAGTAAAGTTTGTTGCAGCTCTTAAGAGTAATGCGCATTACAAAGGGGTCAATTAACATTTATCAGGAGATGCTGGCCTTTGTGAAGTGTATTTACTCTGGGCGGCCAAGCACATTTCTGTGTCTTTAAAGTGGTAACAATTCGCAGAAAAGAATCAGCCCATTAGGAGGTGGGGGTTGGGGTTCCCACCAGGCCTTGATTTGCAAACTCTAAGGGATTGCCACTGGTTTTCTCTCCTTGAGACATTTTTGAAGTTTCCAAAAACTGTAATTGCCCGTCATGGAGACTTGAAGAAGCGGAAGTGTAGAGATCGTTTCTTTCTTTCGTTTTTTTAAATAAATGTTTATTCATTTTTGAGAGACAGAGTGTGAGTGGGGGAGGGGTGGGGGCTGCGGAGAAGATCTGAAGCTGGCTCTGTGCTGACAGCGGGGAGCTCAGACTCTGGAACTGTGAGATCACGACCTGAGCTGAAGTCTGAGGATCAACCAACAGCCACCCAGGTGCCCCCTGTAGATGACATTTCTTTCCTCCTCTCTCTCTTTTTTGAATGTTTATTAATTTTGGAGAGTGATAGAACACGAGCGGGGGAGGGGCAGAGAGAGAGAGAGAGAAAGAGGGAGGGAGACAGAATCCAAAGCAGGCTCCAGACTCTGAGCTGTCAGCACAGAGCCCGATGTGGGGCTTGAACCCACAAATCTTGAGATCATGACCTGAGCTGAAGTCGGACACTTAACTGACCGAGCCACCCAGGCGCCCCTAGATGACATTTCCTAACATGCCCACCACTTGGATCAGGGAAGTCAGCACCAGCCAAGGCCATGGTTTCTGGTCAGAAATTCTATCTCTTCGCCGACCTGCACTCTCACCTGCCCTCCTTGTATTCACACTAGGGTAGCAGGGTGCATGTATGAAATCTGGCTACATGTCAGATAAACAGGAGGCGTACAGGAGTGTAACCAAACTGTTGGCTTCTGTTCTGCCGGCTCCTTACCTCTCCAAAGCCCCAGCTTCGCTCTCCCATAATGAGAATGCACTTAAACTGTGCAGCAAAGCTCTCTAAATGCAGAACCTCCTTTATGACGGACGTCTTCCTAGGTTCCCTGATGACTAAATCAGGTGTTTATCTGCTTCCTCGGAGGGCTCCGAAATGCTTCCATTGGCTCTCGGATTATCCAGAGGCCGTCTGCATTGAAGTCCTCTCGCGCTGGACTGCTTCACATTTTGAGGCTTTGTCTTTGGTGTCTGCCAATTTTGATTTTATTGCTTCCCCCTGGATCTGAGATCTCGTTCTGCCCTTTCCTGACCTTTGACTCTACCCATGGTGGAAGCTTCTCCAGGCCTCTGATGCCCACTGGAATCTGAAACCATTTGATCTTTCCCTTCCTTTCAGTAGTTCAGATTGCTGAGTTTTGTAATAGTGATAGATAGTCCTGACTGAGCATTTACTAAATTCATTAATCCTAAGGACAACTCAATGGGTCAGCTAATAACATGACAAAAAAATCATTGGGGCGCCTAGGTGGCTCAGTCAGTTAAGCATCCGACTTCAGCTCCGGTCGTGATCTCGCAGTTCTAGAGTTTGAGCCCCGCATGGGCATAGGGCTCTCTGCCGTCAGCTCGGAGCCCTCTTCTGATCCTCTGTCCCTCTCTCTCTCTCTGCCTCTCCCCTGCTTGCACTCTCTCTCTCAAAAATAAAATAAACATTAAAAAAAATCATGTGCTCGTTTATTTCAGGGCCAGCACCTTAAATTCAGACCTCAAATACTTAAAATACTGAGGTTTGAATGATCTTGACCATAAGGAAATGGACGATATCCATCATTTTCCTGTGTTATACTCATCGCAGAGGAAGGTTACCCTCTACATCAGGCAGTCTTGGTGGTCTGGGAGGCCCGGGACTTACACAAGATGCAGAAGGGAGTTCCTGTCTGAAGAGTTGGGAATGCCTGGTCATTTCCTGCTGATTTCACATGAAAGGGTGTCACATTGTGTTGCACCATTTCTTCGGGAGAAAGGAGATGTATAGTTGGCTGAAAGGGGTGGCTGTGGGGGAAGGGAGCATTTCACACTTGCTCATGGCCTTGGGTTTTACTAGTAGAGGACCAATTATGCGGAGTGTAGATCTGAAAACTAAGGCAAGATAGTAGTCATGGAACAGTAACCAGACTTGAGCGGTCGCCTCCAGAAAGGGCTCCCAGTTTTCTCCCCTGCCAATTCAGCCATGATTTTACCTCCTGGGCGATCTTTCTAAAATAGTTCGGATTATATGGCCCTTCTGCCTCAAAACTCTCAGGCATCTACTGCTTTGAAGACGCACTGTGAGGTCCTGTGGATGTCATTGAGGGCTTTAACTCTCTGGCCTCAGCCTCCTCTCCAGCCAGCCTCTCTGCCCCTGCCTGTTTGCTCACAGCCGCTCTACCCCTGATATGCCTGTGCTGTTCCCTCCTGAAGGCCGACTCCCCTTTCAAGACCAAGTTCAGGTATCATTTGCTCTATGAAAGCTCTCTGACCCCTTTCATATGCACATAACTCTTCCTTCCTCTGTGACTTCACAGTACCATGTAAATATTTCTTCTGTCCTGGGCGCTATAATACTTGATTTGCCATATTTGTTTAAATGTTTGTCTCCCCCACTATGATGTGGGCTAATTAATAGCAGGGACCTTGTCTTTTTTTGTTTATTTGTTTTTGTAGCTCTGGAATCAAGCACACTGCTTAGCACAGATTGGCCGTTAACAAATATTTGTTAAGATAAACTGAGGGGGGACATTTCCCAAGTGTATGTCAGAAAACTCTGATCCTGAAAAGAGTGGTTTGGAATAGCTTGTGAAAAGAACACCCGGTCTCCAAATTTATAAGGGATCTACCTACAGCTAATTTAAAAGCCACATGATTGTCATTAGCATTTTTTCTTTGACACGTTCACCCTTTATTTAAAGAAATGGCACACATAAACACTGGCCTTTAATGTTTTTCTGTTGTTGGGGAAAGTTGCATGATTTGCATGAATAATTTTTGCTTTTTGGCATTAAAGACAATTCCCACAATTTAAAAGTGCAGTTCTGGGGCACCTGGGTGGCTCATTGGTTGGGCGTCCATCTCTTGATTTTGGCTCGGGTCATGATCCCAGGGTCGTGGGATCAAGCCCCGTGTCAGGCTCTGCACTGAGTGTGGAGCCTGCTTGGGATTCTCTCTCTCCCCCTCCCCTGCTCTCTCTCTCTCTCTCTCTCTCTCTCAAAAGTTAAAACATGCACTTAAAAAAATAATAAAATTGCAGCTCTGCATTTACTCCATGTTATCAAAGCTTCACTGATACAGTCCAAAAGATCCACATGGAGGTAAGATTTTAAAAATCACTGTTGAGTTGCACAGAGCAATTGCTCAAGAAATGCCGCTGACTGGAATCCCCCGCAGCTTCCAGCACTTGCTTCCTGCTTCAAGCCCTCTGCATACCTGGAGCTGGGCATAGGATGGTCCAAGGGTGGTGGATGAGAAAACAGGAAAAGAATATTTGGGATTCAAAAACATTCCACTTCAGACGTTCTGCACGAGTTAGCTGAGGCACACATCCCAAAGCCCGTGGGTACAATCACTTCCAGGTTGGGACAAGGCAGGTGGAATACTAGAGAACCTTCGGTAACTCATTTGAAAAGCCACTGGAGCTCATAAACCAAGGCTAGTGACAGAGGCACAAGGTGAATGGAAGCACCTTGACTTACTCCAGTCCTAGGACTTCAACGGGCAGCTAAATCCTGGCTGTCTGATCTAGAACTCAACCAGAGGTTCTGCGCGTGGGGGGGTGGGGGCAGGAACTAAGCCTCTACCCAGCCGCACACCATGACTATTCTAGGTCCTTCCTTTTCTACAGCTCACTCTAGTTGGTATCAGTGAAGGGTTAGAAGCAAAACGATCTTCTATCATGTCATTAGCCTGTGGCTCAGGACACTGCACACAGATTTTCCTCCACAATAGGTAAAACTAGCAGCAGAAAGGAAACGGAAATACGGTGAAAGACGAGGATAAAAGTATTTAAGAAATTAAAACAAAATGATCATTTATTGTTTTTAATATGTGGTCAAATGTGACAGCAGTATTACACAAATTGTCCCCTTCTCCCCCTTCTAAAACCCCAAATTTGTTGACTCCAACGGTAAGTGAAACAAAAACAAAAACAAAAACAACCATGATTTAATTCTGAAAACAGCAATCAACAGAGAGAACACAGGTAACCTTTGGTCACCACCAGCTTCCAGACCTTGGATGATGAGCTGTGTCACCATGGCAGTCGATAGACCGGCTTTCTTACAAAAATATTACTAGGGAAAGAAAGTTGGGGGTTCCCACATACTGTAAGCAGAAGCAGAATGGCAGAAAAACTGGGTTTAAGAAGCCGTGTGAGGAAAACTTTAATGAGTTATTGCAATCATAATGATTCCCAGGTAAAAGAGAAGGCAAATTGATGGGCTGTACCGAAATACATTCAAACTTGGATAATTAATCTTACGGTGAAAATAATCGAGAAGCTTGCAGAAGTACAGAGCATCTGAATTATTGAATTTAAACAGTACGTTTCTATAAAGGTCACACCCCTTCTGCCAACAGACGCCATTAGTGCAAATTCATCTACAATCATTTTTACCTTTGCAGGTTCAGGTACGTCAAGCATGAGGTCATCATGAAGAAGGCGTGTGCGATTTTATCATGCAAGAACGCAGCCTCGCTCGGAATGCCTCCCCGACACGGCCCAGGAAACAGGAATGATGCCCAGAGGGCTGGAGGAAGTTTAAAGTGCTCAGTTTTCCAAACCCGGTATTAAATGAAGTTTTGGAAAACCTCTTCCAAAATTAGCCTTCACCCGAAAGACGCGTCCTCGATGTGAGTACAGGGCTTTGGAAAACAGTGAGAAACAAGCTTGCAATGGGCTGTGCTCCCTCACACAGTCTTCCCTTTTGTATGGCGTGGACTGGGTTTACAGGGTCAGATTTTCTCCCAGTGTTCTCTTTCAGGAGCACCACAGTGGGCTTTGCGATTCTGACAAAGGGTACAATTATACCCACTTCGAAATGCGTTTACGGATATTCTGTGTGCTGGTGCAACTGGCATAAAACACAGACAGTCCCCCGGGTGCCCAACTTCTCCTCCTTTCACACTTCAACGTTGCAGATGACTACGAGCAGAATTACCAGAAACAGTAGTAAATTCCTGGCATTGGAAGTTCCCATGATCCCAGCTGGCATGCGAAAAAGGCTGTCTCTTTTTTTCCCCTGAAAATAATGTACTTCCCAGGCACCGTCCAAACGCCTCGAGTGAGACACATGAGAGGTTTGTTTTGACCGATCTCTGAAAAGGCTTTCCCTTGCTCAGTTAGGGCTCTGAGATTTCGCTGCAATGTACACAAAATGTCTGTGTCTAGAGAACCTTAATCCATTTCCCTAAAATGATTTTAACAGTTCTTACCACGGGACAGCACTGACTTCACTTTGATGGTATTTTCAGAGGAGCCTGGTGGAGGACACTCAATTTGGGTTTTTCTTTCTCTGCTATAAATTGGACAGTCCGGGCACGCTTTTGTTCAAACCACCTTACAAACAAACGGTTGCTGAGGCTTGACCACATGTCTAGATAATAGCACAAGAATCTGGTCCCGAGATGGTCAGATGTCACACAGAAGCAGCTCTGCGTCTGCAGTTGAAAGTACCGTTTCTTACCCTTACTTCAGGGAAATTATTTTTATTTTTATTGTACTTTTATTGCCCGTGTGTGGTTGGCTGTCTCATGGTCTCTGGTACCAGGGAACCAAAGAACATGCCTCGCGGGGGTGAGGAATGGAAAAGCCTCTTTTGGTCCTTACTTGACTGCAAGGAACCCGATTTCCTAGAGCAGAGGCCTTCGTGATTTTACGATTGTGCCAGCGCAGAAGCACAGGTGGATGATGGTTGAGTTTTACATTAACTGGGGACATCCTCTGCTTTCTGTGTCACATGTTTCCTAGGATAACTTGCAGGATCTGTGCCCCAGCGTCTGAATGTCTGAACGACCTAATTGCGAGCTGATCTTCATCGAATATTTATTTGTACATTGCTGTGAAGAAGGTGAGCATTTTGCTTGATAGCATGTTTTGATATGCTTGGATAGCATGTTTAGTTTTTCCATGAATCCTATCCATCTACCCCCTCATATATTTATACCTTTCCCCACATAGCAAACTTCTAAAATTAGTTTCATGCTATATATCTATTCAATAGGCACAAAGGTTTATAGCTGCATGATCAGCACGTGATATCTGGGTCATGAATATACAGTTTTTGTAATGCTAGCGAAAACAGAGACTCTTTTAAAAAATCAACACTCCAGTGGGAATGAGAGAAACCACTGAGATTTTCAACTGGAGTCCGAATAAATATATCACTCTCTGCCAACTGAAATTTTTTTTGCTTTATTCCACTAGGAGATTTTTTTTTTTAAGTAATTCTCACATGTTAGTAAATTTTAGAAATTAGAAAAAGATGAGGACCAGCATATGACTTACATTACTCCCCCCCCCCACCCCCAACCTTTTTATTCTGGATTTACAGCAACAGAATCTTTCAGTGTCCACAGTGATCTGGAAATTCACTTATAATAACAAGTTTTGAGCATTTATTTCTCTAGACATAATTTGGTCAGTCGTATTAAGTGTGTTACTGAGAAGTCAATGATGATGTACTTCATAAACGTGTTTTAGAGAACTGATTCAAGAAATTATCCCATTTTACTGGAATAATTACCATCGTCTTTGCAATAATCACTGTGAGAGAGGTGGTCAGTGGATGGCTTAAAAGTTACGTCAGGTAATAATCAGGCAGATGCACTCTGATTTCAGCTGAAATTAGAAGATCGGCTTAATCAAAACGTTAAGTAACATCAAACTGCCTGAGAGGGCTGTGGTAGAGAAGAAAATTACAGACGCACTTGAGGGTCTCCTAGGTTGAGGCTTTCTGGTTTTCAGGATTGTCTTAAGAGAGCTTGCTCTCTGTGTGCTTGTCAATATTCTATAGCCTTAGACTTTGTAATCAAGGCTTTCAATTGTGTTGCCATAGTAACAACTTGTATTAAATAATTATGAATGCTTGCAAAGTCTGGGTTGGTCTGTTAGAAAGGGAATGCAGGGAGGCCTGATATTCCAGCTGGGGGCTTGTTGTGATTTCTAGGAATACTTTAAAGGGGCTGTCTTTGCACAACTTCACCAAGTTTTCCAACTGGTGCACAATAGACCTGTGTGACTGACTTGATCGGCAGTTACCCACGGGAAATCACTCACTGCCCCTACAGGAAAACTGACGTAAGGCACATCACATCAGTAGGAACTTTGGCTTGACAGATTTAAACATTCCGACTCTGAAATTTCCAATTTTCAATGACTTGAGGCAGTCAATTTTTTCTCAGAAGCACAATAAAAAATCAGATATAGAAATAGAAATATCAGAACACCAGAAATAGAAAGCTCATCGAGATATACTTAAAATTAGATGGGCCAAACTTCAACTTCTGTGCATAGTTTAAAGGTGAAGGTGAAGGAACAAGATCTGTAGATGTGTGAAATGACCAAAGTAGAGTGTGATACTGAAGTCGAAGCTTAAGTCTCAGCAGCGGGCAGCTATTAGAGCAGCGAAGCATAATTACCAATTATGCCAATTTCCAAGTTTCCAGAGATAACCGATCTTCCGATCTTCTTTCAATAAACTGGTAAAACTGAGAGATGGGGATATAGGTACAGGTGATGTTGGGTTGCAACAGAACTGGTGACTTTTACAGTCCCTTCCAATTCTAAGAGTTTATGATTCCAAGTCTTATTGTAAGAAGAAGAAGAAAAAAAACCACCTTATCTATAATAAAGTTTAAGTGACAAGAGAAAGAGAAGCATTTCTTTTTTGCTCCTGATGAATTTTGCTCACTAGGTAATCCGGTAGTTTTCTCGACCCCAATCTAGGGACATCTGGCAATGTTTGGAGACATCTTTAGTTGTCACAGTCTGTGTGTGTGTGTGTGTGTGTGTGTGTGTGTGTGTGTGTGATCTACTGACATAAAGTCATCCGAAGCTTCCAGCATGCTGTCAGATGTGCCCTGCAATGCATGGGACTGTTTCTACCCCACCCTCCCACAAAGAATTATGGGAACCAAATGTCAACAGTGCTGAGGTTGATAAGACCTGAGACAGTCTAATAAATGACCTAAACACCACACACATCTAACGAAAGTGCAAATGCTTCTTTAATACACTGGTGCTTCGGGAATACCTTACAACTATAAATGCTGTTAATTCAGAAAGCCACACCAGGAGTACTGGTACAAGAAAGTGAACCACTACATCTAGTCGGAAAAAGTTGCAGGGACCTGGCAAGTCCTCCTGGGCGTGCGTGGGACAACTGTGGATGAGGAACTTTTCATCTCGTGAATGAAACTGACACACCATTTGACACAGAGCAAACAGCGCAGATGTGCAAATGATGCATCGTATTTCCGAAACATTCTTCAGGCAAATACTTGATAGTTCCCTATCTAAGTATACGAGAGAATTGGAACTGGAAATTGGACAGAGTAATATTGATCTGGTCTACTTGCAAGGTTGTGTTTGAGAATTCCATCGTATTGCAGTTATCGGTTGACATGCCCAATCTCTCATTATTTGTATTTATCACTATATATCATAAGATCCAGCATAGGAACTTGGATCTAGTAGGTGCTCAATAAATATTTAAGTGAACTGAGTGGTTGAATGGATGGACAAATAAAGGGATGCATCAAAGTGCTCCACAAAATGTAAAGTGCTTTGCAAACACAAGGTAATATGAGTAGGTCATAGGTAACGCCACAGACCTCATAATATGTGTTCAAGAAACCTTCCTAGGGCAAAAATGTTCAAATAGTTTCAAAAAGCAAATAAAGATTGTGATAATATATGTTGTAAGAAAATACGCTATGAAGATTCTTTGTTTTTAGGTATATTTAGGAAGAAATGAAACAAAAGTAGAACAATTTTAAATGACAAAAAAATAAGTAGTATTGCCGACAGATGGCCACAGGTAGGGTTGCGAGGGCCACGCAAAACTACATAAAGACACTGCAGTAGTGAGAACTTGAAATCACTTGTTGTTGTAATGATGGCATTATTCTTTTTTTTTTATTAAAAAAAGTTTTTTTCAAGTTTTTTTTTTTTTTTTTGAGAGGGAGAGAGCGAGAGAGACAGAGTGCAAGTGGGGGAGGTGCAGAGAGCGAGGGAGCCACAGAATCCGAAGCCAGCTCCAGGCTCTGAGCTGTCAGCACAGAGCCTGATGTGGGGCTCGAACTCAGAATGGTGAGATCATGACCTGGGCTGAAGCTGGATGTTTAACCGACTGAGCCACCCAGGAGCCCCAATGATGGCATTATTCTTAAGAACGTGATAGAGGAAGGTCAGTCCAATGTTCCATGTTATAAGACAGCAGATTTCCAACATCACAGATAAAGTTAGCCTTCAAACAGACTGTCCTCCTAACTTGCTGGTCGGCCTTCATTGCTGATAAAGGGGTACAGGTGTAGGCAAGAAAAATTGTAACATAAATTCCCAGTCAGGAGTTTTAAGTTCAACACCCAGTTCTGACACTGGGAAAATTACCTTATCTTTCTGGGCACCAGTTTTCTGATCTGTACGATGAAGAGCTTGGGTGAGCTGAGCTGCCATCATTCTGGCATATGGATGCCAATGCCAAAAGAGGGGATGGGATGGGAAAGTACAAGCAAGAGCAATCTTTGGGAATTAGTAAAGCTCATTGTAATAGAATATCTGAAAAATGTCTGAGGAAATATAGAGAAAAATAACATTTCGAGGAGGAAGAAACCCTAACCCATAGGATCTGTTTCTCAGTGAGTCTTATTTAAATATGAATTTCTTGTCATGGAATGACAGTGTCTTGAATCAAGGCATGGATTCTAGCAAAACTTTTTCTCAAATGGGCACTAGACTAGGAGACATAGCCCAACTTACACTCTGTCAAGGAAAGGTAATGACAAGAATTTTTTGCCCCAGAAGCTAATACATTATACTAATCAGAATATATATTATCTGCAGATTAGTAGAATTTAAAATAATGGTAATCTTTTTTTTTTTTTTTTTGCTTTTGCAAATTTTTACATTTCAGATGAAGTCCCATGTGTTTTTAGATTTTAATGTGGCAGCCCTTTAGATTTGTGTTACAGGGGTAAAATAAATATTCGTGTTTGAGGTATTTCCTTCTAAAGAGAAGCCTACTGGTTGGCTCCTGGGCCTCCCTCTGCTGTAAAGAGTAAACTGGGGCATCCCAAGAAACTAGAGACACTAAGTGACTATGTAATAAAGAATCGAGCTAGCCGAAGGATACCCACAGGGACTTTGTCATGGCAGAGAAGTAAAAGTTGGGACAGACGTGACGTAGAGGAAATATGAAGAGAAAGTATTAAGATGGGAAAAAAAATTGAGCAATTTCTCCTTTGGCATTTTCTCCAGACATGTATTGATTTGATTGTCTTTGAATGCTTTTAGGATTGATGGACTTGTTTTCCTCTGAATGCAAAATTGTGCTGATGCTGGACCAAGGATGTGCTTTATGTGGGTTAACATTGACATAAGGTCTTAAAAGTCCGTACATCTGTACCTTTAGCCAATCTGCATAATAATAACCTTGCAAGGGAGACAGAACAAAAATATTTTTATTTTCCAAAATTGTAAATTGAGACCTCATGGAAGTTAAAGTGATTTTTCCCAAGATAACACAGTGGAGACTCAAAGCTGTGTCAGCTGGCATTCTTTTCTTCATACCATGCTGCCTTTCTGAGATCAAAAACACTTAGCTATCCCCAAGAACTTCCAAATCTTCTCTTTTTCTTCCTTCTCCTTTTTGTTCAAGGAGAGGGAATTAAAAGGAAAGACCTCTACAGCACTGAGTGGTAGAGTTTTTTTGTAATGATGGGAATGCCATGTGTTGCCCAATATAGAAGCCAAGAAGCCACATGTGGGTATCGAGCATTTGAAATGTGACTAGTGACTGGAGAACTGAACTTTTTAAAAGTTTAATGTTAATTAAATTTAAGTATCCACATTTTGCTTGTGGAGATGATACTGGACAGCACAAGTCTAGAAGCTACCTGTGAGAGAGAGGCAAATGCCCTAGGTATCTCAAACTAAAAGAATAATTGGGGGTAAACTGTACTTTATCATTGAACTTTAGTTTTCTGTTTGTTAGTATATCTTAAAAGTCCAAATGCTTCACAAACAAACCAACATTGTGGTCAGTGCCATCTGGTTGCCTTAAGATATTTTTCCTTGACTTTTCATACCTTTAATCACCAAATATTATTTCCTCTGTAGCACCATCTACCTGATTTCTTCAGAAGTTTGTATGTATCTTTTGCTATTCTTACCTTTTAAAATTGTTATTCTCTCGCTGCTATGTTCGTAGTATTTAAGCAATTTACAGATGCATCCTTTCTAATACATAATGTATGTAAAGTCCAAAGCATCAATGTCCATTCTGAATTTCCAGAAACATCATGTACGTTTGCTCTTCCTTTGCAGTACATGGGCACCAGGATCAAACCAGAAATACAAAACAGAATAAAAATTTCAGGAAAAAAAAAGGGATTAGCAAGCCTTTTCCCTTTACCACTAAAAGATTCATATACAGCAGAAACTTCTTACCACCTTCAACTTCTAGTTTTGGTAGGAAGTTTTCTCAACACTTCCAAAGTTTCCCCTGTTATTTGGTGCTTTAGTTCACTGAACAATACAGAGTTTTATGTTTTTGTTTCGTTTTGGTTTTGGTTTGTTTGTTTGTTTGTTTTTATTTTACAGAATTGTCAATTCTTTTAATAGAAAATGGAAGATAAGCTCTGAAGGGAATAAAGAGAACACTGCTACTTCAAAGAACTGTGCAAGGAGTTGGATATGTACACAAGGTTTATACTGTCAGTCAACTGCTGTTGGAAGCCACACCTATCACAGAAGCTAGTGGAAGAAGCGTCATCTTATCCTAAAAGGAATCGTCTACCTGTTCCTTATGTCTTTGTAGAATACCAGTTGCACCAGCCACGTTGGCATGTCATTTGGTTATTGCTAGCCGACCAAACCTACTCCACAGAAATAAGTTGGGATATTTCATAGAGACTGAATGCAGCTACAGCAGAGATTGTCATCACATCCTTCAATCATCTTGCTTGCTAGGTTTTTTTTTTTTTTTCTCAATGATTAACTAAGCAGGTTAGGAAAAAAGTATCATCCTCATCAAGTATTTAAAAACGTAAAGCAAAATATATGTGATGGAAGATGGCACGAGTTTACATCAGACAGCTGTGAAGATAAACTACGATACTCTGTTAGTAGACTGATGTCATTCAAGGTAGACACTGGGTACAGATGCTAAGCGTTAGTAAAGTGCTACTTACAATACATCTCTGCTTCCGGATACCTGAATCTGCAAATGTGGGACACTGGACCCTATAAGCGCCTGCAACTTCTTGGCACAGGACGTCAGCTTCATGGGTCGAGATGTGGATGAAATTGTACACACAGTACCTGAATTTCAACTTTGGGAGCTCAGTATACATATTAACCACTTTCCTCCTCAAGCGATGCCTTACTGTTTCTCATTCATGGAGAAGTTTCAAAATCTGGATTGTGATGACGGGGCAGATGACAGATCCATCTAAGGAGCATTCTGCTTTATTTAGCCAGGGAGGGAAGGGGTTGATATGAATGAAAGAGTGGCTCAAATGGGCAGGAAAATGATCGGCACTGCGACTAATTGAACCAAACACTTTTGCTGAGTGACATAAAAATATTCTAATATTAAGGATTATTTTACAACTCTATGGAAGTATGCAGTAACGCACCTTGCATGTGGTTTGTCTTGATGACAAAATGCACTCTTTGAGTCACAAGAGCCTGCCTTGTGTTAGTTATAAACAAAAATATATTTATATATATATTTATGTAACTACTATGTGCTTTAAAGAAAATTACTGTATGATTCAGCAGGGTTCTTTCATTCTTTTTATCGCCAGGGATATGCTGACTTGAATGGCTTTCTCAGGCAGGAATCGACAATGAAATGGGCCTTTAGTACTGAACCGGTACAGAGTAAAAAGGAAAAAAAAAAGCCAAAAATCCCCCATATGTTTAGAATTCCTTAACATTTTTGCTTGAAAAACAATTAAGGAGGTCTTTGTATTGTTTCCTCTTGTTTCCTTCAGCCAAGAGCAACTGTGGCTTCATAGGATTTCATAGTTGGGAAAATGGAGGCAACGTTTCTTTAAAAATAATGAAGTGTTTTATTCCGAGGCAGGAGAGCTGAAAACCTCAGGTGCCACTCCCTCTCTCCTAATCCTTAGCTGAGTTTGGCAATTCTGTCACAGCCCATAGAAAGGACATTCATTAACGAGGAAGAGGGAGGCATAGTGTGAACGTCCTGCACAGATAAAAGATTCATTCTGTAAAGTAATGAACTTGTTGGGACCATTGGATCTAAACCAGAAAAACAAAATCCTTTTGCCACACGTCTGGTGGAAAGATAGAAAATCTCTCGTTTTATGTTTGTTTGTTTGTTGTTTGTTTTTGCTCCTGCAGGAGTCAGTTATTTTTCTTAGCAATCTTGAAACATTCATCATTGCTCTTTTGAGAGAAAGGGTTCAGGCTTTGGAACACCGTTATCTTTGAGACATTAGAGAAGAATATTTGAAGCAAAGGTGTAGATCCCTCATGAACTAAAGCTTTATTATTATTGTTTTTCTCGATCCCTTTGCAACCCTGCACCTAAGCCAATAGCACTGTAATCTTGTCATACTTCTGATAAATCCACAGGAGATGTTCTGAGTGAACTATAGATTCATCCCATTAGGGAATTCTATGTTCAGCGGTCAGTGGTACCTTGCATAAATTTTAGGTTTTTTTTCTTCCCCCCTTCCTGGGCTGGGCTGGGCTTGTCCAGAAATCTCCTCTCCTTCAGGCTACAGCAGCTTAGGGCTCCTGTGTGTGTGTGTGTGTGTGTGTGTGTGTGTGTGTGTGTGGTAAGTGTCTTAAAGGTATAGGCAAATTTTTAGTCTTAACACCTGTAAGCCAGCACTGGTGCTGTTCTGTCCTAGAAATTTTAGCACTGCTCTGATACAATGAAACCTTCTTTCTCTCCAACTGGTTCAACTTCAGCATAGGCAGGATGACCAGAACCTCTTCGAAACTTCATCGCAGGCCATCTGCTTGGGCGTCTCTGAAACAGAAAATGCAAAAATAATGAATACCAGGGTGATGGGCATAAGAAAAATAGTTGCCAAATATTTTAGATGAACCTCTGAATTACATTTTGCATTGCACTGAATTACGTCATATTAGTACCAAAGCTGGAATTACACATGCTTGCATCTTGATTATGATACTGTTGGCACCTCCCCCATGGGAATGACAGTTTCTCAAAGTCACAGTTTATGCCTCATGCATATTTATGTCTAAAAGATTCTATAAGTGTCTAAGTACAACGAGAAAACACTGAACTGTATTAAAAAACAAATCTGAAATATATAGCCACTGACATGTCCTCTTCTCTAGAAAAAAAGTCACTTCATTTTATTTATTAATTTGCTCGAAAACATAAGGCCATACAGCTCTGCCCCGTTCTTAGAAGTGGGCTTCAACTTAGGTGCTAGACTTTCTGGTAAACAAACTAAAAGGAAAATCACATGATACCTTACGAAATTATTTATAAAGCTGACTTCCCATACGTGACTTTTTGTGCTTGAAAATGAACAGATGTCGTGCCCTGAAAACAGAATCCAACATCAGAGGGCGTAGACGATCTCAAGCCTATGAACTGAATAATTGCACAGGTAGACAGTAATCCTAAAATACGGTTTATTTATTCTGACAAAGGAAGTACACTTCTCCCCAGCGCTCTGTCCATCAAACAAACCTTCTCTGATTTACAAATAGAAGTGCTGAAATGAATTATTAAGTTATAGCAGCAAAAGACACTAAAACGCATGTCACGGCCCCAGTGACACTAGAAACGATTATTCCATTTATCAGAGTGCCTGCCATGTTGGAGTATATGAGACAATGAGTACTTGAAGGAGGTTTATTTCTGTCTACAATTTATTTCTACCTAAAGAATTTTAATGTGAAAAATGTTAAATATCAGTGTAGGTATACTGGCACTTGGCAGCTTTCTAGATTTGCCAGTTCCATTCCACGGGCAATGATTAATGGGTGTAGAAGAATTTTCACATCAGGTAGGAATGAGTATTAGCTCTACTTTCTGGAAAAATACCAATCAAGGCAATTACATTCCGCCTATTACTAATATTATTTGCTGTCTATGTAACATTATGTGGTCAGAATGTTTTATATTTGTTAGCTGATTAAGTCCAACAGTGTAAGTGAAACGGAATGATCCTTATTCTCCAGAAAAAGAAGTGAAGACAAAGAGAGGGTGTCTTTGTTGGAGCTAAAACTCATCATCGATGGAAAAACACTGAACATTTTTAGGGAGATGCACACTATAACTCCTGATCACTCCGGCATGTGGAAAAATGTCAATCTGCTGCTGTGCTCAGTGGTTAGAACCCCCACTTTGGTTTCAGTTACTTCATAATTGGGCTTCTGGAGTACAGCCGGCATCGTCCTTCTCTTAGTCAATAGCACCACTATGCCTTTGCCCTTAATCTTTACCTGTCCAGCTGGCAAGTACAGCCCTGTGAACGAGGCCTAATGTACACCCAGCACACATAAAGACATTGTGCTGTAGGTGACTTAAAGAGGTGTACAGGGGCACCTGGGTGGCGCAGTTGGTTAAGCCTCTGACTTCGGCTCAGGTCATGATCTCGTGGTTTGCGGGTTCGAGCCCCGCATCGGGCTGTGTGCTGACAGCACAGATCCTGTTTGGGATTCTCGGACTCCCTCTCTCTCTGCCCCTCCCCCACTCGCACTTTCTCTCTCTCTCTGTCTCAAAATAAATAAACTTAAAAAACAAAGGTGCACAGATGATCATCAAAAAAAATAAGAGACAACAGGTGCTAATGAAGACGCGCTGAAACAGTGCCTTATGCAATGATGGTGGGATTGTAGTTTTGTCCAACCACCTTGGAAAACATATGGAGGTTCTTCAAAAAGTTAGAAATAGATCTACCATATGATCCAGGCATTCCAATTCTAGGCAGATACCCAAAGGAAATGAAAACAGGAGTTTGATGAGGTATCTGCACTCCCATGTTTATTGCAGCATTATTCACAATAGCTGAGATGCGGAAATGACTGAAATGCCCATCAATGGATCAGTGAGTAAAAAAGATGTACATATACACAATGGAATGTTACTCGGCCTCGAAAAAGGAGGATATCTTGCCATGTGCAACAACATGGATGGATCTTAAGCACGTTATGCTAAGTGAGATACGTCAGAGAAAGACAAGTACTGTATGGTATCCCTTCTATGTGGAATCTAAAACGGTCAAACCTGTTAAAAAATGAAACAGTGGTTAATAGGAGATGGGGCTGGAGGGATAAGACTGATGGTGTTAAGCTTGTAACAACTGTTAAGCTACAGAGATCTAATGTATAGTATATTGAATATAGATAATACTTACTGTAAGTATAAAATGTGCTAATATTGTTACAACCTTTTATTAATGGATCATAGCAACGTGGTATACAACTTAAATTTATACAGTGTGACATGTCAAATTTGTCTAACTAAAACTTTTTTTTTAAATAAAAGGAGCACAGTTGTTGAAATGATAATGATGGTGCTTGTGGACGTTAGATTTTATTAAGCTCTTGGCTGTACTTCATACTTTACTCTAGGTGCTTCACATACATAATCGCATTAAAATGCAATGGAATCATTTACATTTTGCACAAACATTACTGTAAAGATAGCAAATGGCAGGGCCAAGATTTAAAATGAGATTCTACCCACTTCCAATGTTAATTCTCCTTACTATAACATTTGGGTCTTCAAATCCAATGGTTTCTGAGTTCAACTCATGTGAAACCTGTGACCATGGTTCTATGTTTGTTTCAGTCTTAAACATACAACATTACCAGCAACTTCAGTATCCTGTTAGTAAGTCAGAATCATTAAGTTAATAATTTTCTGTCTTAGGTGAAAGACTGGAGGATTACTGGTCAAGTCTGTCATGTGCTTTGTGAGCTCATCACAGAGGTACTCAAAATAGAAAGTACAAAAATGTCGGACAGTGAAGTTTCCACTCGTAACGCAGTACAAACTTATTTTCTGAATTAAATGCATATCGTTAAGAAAAATTTCTCTTAACTTGTTACTACTCATTGTAGGAAAAAAAAAGAAATACCCCAACAAGATTTAAAATGACTAGAGAGCTCACCATTTACATGCACTTTGGTTCAACTATCGATGTATGTCACTTATATCCATTTCTAGGAACATGCAATCACTGCACATAAATCACAAAGATTTATAACATCTTTTTTTTGCACTTAAGCACACACTGAAAAGTATTTACAAACTATCCCTGTACAGTATTATGTTAAATATCTGTAGACCATATTACCTCTAACTGAATCATTTATATAGTCAATTTGATTCTGAGGCTTCCCCCCCCCCTCAATTTTTGACAACAGAAATAATCTTATAGTGAGTATTTTTGCTGATAACCTGATGCGAATATCTCTGGTCAGTTCCTTTTATAAATGCTCAAAAGTGGAATTATTGGGCCAAAAGAGAACACACAAATTATTTACTAAACACTTGAAATGTCTAGTATGGTGCCAGTTGCTGTGTTGAAGGACATGTGACCAAAGAAAGTATAGAACACGCTTTCCATATGGAAGACACAACCATTTCAGAAGAAAGGGACTTTCAATGGAGGTTGAAAAGGTAAGATTGAACACAGGTGTCAAATAAACATCCTAATGATGAACAAAATAGAATAGGTATGATCTAGCCGCAAAATTATTCAACACTAGTATTTTATTTGTGCAAAAGTGAAAAATTTATAATTGCTTCTACAGACTTCGATTAGATTAAAAGAAAGGGCATTTCTCCCCCATAATAATACCTTAAAATTTATAACAAAATCCAACGAATGCCATGCACCAGGGTCTTAAAAATTTGATCTGATTTTACATTCCTTCACAGTTCCTTGATATCTCAAGCTTAGCCTTAAAAACGTTGAACAAAGAGCAGTAACGTCACCAAAATTCTGCTTCCTTTCTAAAATGCTTTCACATATCACAAATCAAGTAATGGTCTTTAAAAAAAATTTTTTTTTAATCTTTATTTATTTTTAAGAGAGAGAGACAGAGTGTGAGCAGGGGAGGCGCAGAGAGAGAGAGAGAGAGAGAGAGAGAGAGAGAGAGAGAGAGAGAGAGAGACAGAATCCGAAGCAGGCTCCAGGTTCTGAGCTGTCAGCACAGAGCCTGACTCAGGGCTCGAACTCACTGAACCATGAGATCATGACCTGAGCTGAAGTCTGACGCTCAACCGACTGAGCCACCCAGGTGCCCCCAATTAATGGTCTTAAATAAGTCACTTTGTTTCCTCGTCTGTAAATTAATACCTGAAGGTTTTTCCTCTAAAATCACAGGACCCTTGGGGGGAGCCTGGGTGGCCTCAGTTGAGCGTCCAACTTCGGCTCAGGTCATGATCTCACGGTTCGTGAGTTCAAGCCCCACGTTGGGCTCTGTGCTGACAGCTAGGAGCCTGGAGCCTGCTTCGGATTCTGTGTCTCCCTCTCTCTCTGCCCCTCCCCTGCTCACACTCTGTCTCTCTTGCTTTCTCTCTCTCTCTCTAAAAATAAATAAACATTAAAAAAATTAAAAAAAATCTTTAAAATCACAGGACCCTCATACCCGCTTGCCTGAGATAACTCACTTTAACAACTGGAGAGACAAAAAGGACTTGAAAAACTTCTCCGTGTCATGGCTCTTCTACCATTTTCCCTTGTGCTTCCCTCCGCTAACTTTCCAGGATTCCTAGATTTAATGGAAATCTATATAAATTAGTCCCAGCTGAAACTGCTTTTCTAGGTCAATCTGTAGTTCAGAGATTTCCTTATGAGTGAGAAAAACAGGGTAGTTCTAGGACCGTAATGGAATGACTGATGACTTAGTTCTCATAGAAAAATCTTGAATGTTTCTAGTATAGTGTGAGGCACCTATCCAGAAGACAAGAAGTCTGGAAACCTGGGTATGATGTCTGGCTTTGCCATGAAGCATGATGGGTCACAACCTGGAGTTTATACTTCTTACTCGAGGCTTTAGATATGTCCAAATCTGTGTTCTTTTTAGAATGGCTAATTCACATTGTTATCGAAACTGATAGGGACCACGGGGTCACTTGCTAACAGAGCTGGATGTACGCTGAAAATTGAAAAATTCAAACCAGACCGTAATGTTAATTCATTACAGAGATTCAGGATGTCGTGCCTTAAAACATTGCTGGGTGTAATGCGTGGGTGATCTCTACTTCCATTTCTGAGAATTATTTATGTGATTAATCACATTCAGGAGTACATGTTCATGTAGATACGTCGGCACTGGCGTGGGCTGTGAGAACAGGTATTTTCCCTAATTACTCCCTCAGAACTATTAATTGAACCGTCATCCAGATCGGTCTCAATGGTCTGTGGCAAGATAATTAGCTGAAATATCCACAAACAAACCTGCAGGGCGCCCTCAGTCAGCAGCGTGTACAGAACTGCACGAAAAGCAGAGAGATATTTTGTGGGTTAGATGAGCTCTGGCAAGGAGGTTACTAGGTGGGAGCGTTAAAGGAAAGGGGCAAACGTGGCCATTCGAGGCCCAGATAGAAAACACCAGTGATGTGCGATGGTGCTTGACAAGCAGTCGTTCCAAAACTGTTAGTGTTTCAGGCCATTTCCTTCGGTGAACTGCAGGGAAGGGGACAGAGGCTGGGATGGTGAGACTGGCACAGCATCACAGACCTGGCACGTCCCAGCACAGCACTGAGGCAAAGCCATATGTTTTCGCTGCTTCTCGGTTTCCCCGCTTGGGAGGTAAAATGAATTAGATTGCTGTTTCTCAAACTTTTTTTTTTTTTCTTTTTTAATTAAAAAGAAAAAAACCCTTAAGCCACTGAGCCTTTGTTCCCATGAAATGTTACCTGGAAGCCCCACCAGCAGCCTGGAGAATAGGTTTCTCTTCCTTGTGACGACAGAGCCCTGCTTGCACAACCCTCCCTGAGTCCCGAGGGAGCCTCTGCATCCCATAGTATCTCAGGGCATGTTCTGGCAACTATCGAACTAAATGCACGTTTCTCGAACTTAGCTCTGCATACAAATCACAAGGGATCTCATTAAAGCGCAGATTCGGATTCAGGTTTGGGGGGAGCCCTGGGACCCTGCATTTCCAATAAGGTCCTAGGCGATGCTGACACTGCTTGTCGGTCCACACCACACACAGTGAATAGCAAGCTGGGATGACGGTCTACAGGCTCTTCAAACAGGAGCATTCTTTAAAAGTGGGTGGTTGAAGAAATACTGATGTTTGATCTCCTGTGTGTCTCCAATGGACCTCTGTGGGAACTGAACATGCGTGCACACATCTGGGTCAACCTCTCCATACGTATTTAGCTGTGACAACACCGAACTGCCCAAGGGGAGGGAATTTTTTTTTTCTTTTTCATTACTTCTAAATGCAAATTATTCTCTATGCCCTTTAATTTGTGTTGAACGTTATTTCAACACAAGTTCTATTAAGTTATAAATCTGGGTTGCCAGATTGGGCAAATGAATATTACAAAACACCAGTTAAATTTGAATTTCAGATAAACGGTGAATAATTTCCCAAAACTATACTGCATCAGGCATACTTCTACTAAAAAATTACTTGTTTATTATTTGAAATTAAAATTTATCTGTGTCCTATATTTTATTTGGCAACCCTATCTATAGGGAAACACAATGGCTTCGGGCCCCGGCCAGTCAAACTTGTAATCT
Organism: Acinonyx jubatus; assembly: GCF_027475565.1. Taxonomy (NCBI): domain Eukaryota; kingdom Metazoa; phylum Chordata; class Mammalia; order Carnivora; family Felidae; genus Acinonyx; species Acinonyx jubatus. The sequence continues at coordinate 18,641,496 of NC_069387.1, read as the reverse complement.
AATTAAAATAAACTATTCCTATTTGGGGCTGTGCCTCCTTGTTCCATGAATTGTAAGTCACTTTTTCCTTAAAAAGAGTAACTCAGATTGATTTGTCTGTCTTCTGCTGTGGCCAAGAATTACAAGCAATAACTCTTGTGTGAAGCAGAGCCTGGGTGTTCTTTTACATATTTTCAGCTCATTTTCATTGCTTTTCTTCACATGGAAGTTGTCTTATTGTCCTATAGCTGCCTCTTCTCCAACCTATAATCACCACTTTCCATGGCATGGGTATGTTGTCTTCATTCTAGAACTGTCCTATGGATGATCCTGAAAAATTGGTTAGTATCCTCATAGTACATGTCCAAGAGGAAAATTATCTCAACGCAGGTAGAGAACAGCTGTCCACTGGGATTAACAAAATCATCATATTACTCATGTCATTTTCCCAAAGCTAAAGTATTTATTTTTTAAGTAGGCGTCATGCCCAGCATGGAGCCCAACATGGGGCTTGAACTCGTGAGTATGAGATCAAGACCAGAGCTGAGATCAAGAGTAGGATGCTTAACCGACTGAGCCACCCAGGCGCCCCTAAAGCTAAAGTATTCTTAGAATAAATGTTATGTGACATGTCCCTCCTCTTGAAGACAACATTATTTTTGGTAATAACCATAAAATGAAATGAATAATAATGGCCAAAAGGGAAATGCAGACAGTTGAAAATCTTCCTGTTTTAAACTTCTTAGATATACTCATGCCAGTGACAAACATTACAGATGAAAAATGAAATAAATGTTACCATAAAAAAAGAGAAAACACAAATGACTTAATGTATTTTTGAAAAAAAGACACACGAAGGAATACTGCCAAATGAGTCAACTCTGCAATGTTCAAGAGAATACTCTGTGCTTTGTGGTAACAGAAAGGAAGCAACTAAAGTTCCCTTACTTCACCTTCTCAACCACAGTGTTATCATGCTTCACTTAGAATCTGCTGTTTTATTTATTTTTTGCGTATTATTTATTTATTTATTTTTATTTACTTTTCTTTTTCTCAAGTTCTTATTTGAATGAGAATCTACCGTTTTAACACAGACATATGTGGCCCTATATGGGTTGGAGATCTGCTAAGCCTGAACACGCGCAAAAGACTCCAGATTCTCGTTGAGTTTATTCCCTAAATGAATGCATGTGGCTGAGTCTGTGATCAGGGGTTAGGTGTGTGTAACCCGGAGTTCGTTGAATTAACTTCCATATAGAAGACAATATTTACTAAAGGATATGTCATAAAACTGTACTAGTTGGAAGTTTACATACAAACTATGTTGGTAAAACTCGACAGTAACTGAATCAACTTGCTAGCGATGAGATGAGCAAAAGATTTTGACACAATTTAGAATTTCAGGCACACGGTGATGATGAAACACTAACCTGGTTTTAGCCAGGTTTATTATAATTATTCCATTCTCTATAGACAATGCACCTCCTTATTACCTGCAGCGGGGATAGACTGGTCTCAATGCCCTTCCCTTGGTTCACCTTGCGGTGCACAAGGAGACTGAAAATAAGTGTTTGTGCTGACTTGCATAGATCTTGCTCTATAGTTTATGCCCCACGAGGGACACAAGCTTCCAGATTCTTGAGTGACAAGCTTTCTGCTTGACTTCCTTTCCTCCTCTTGACTTCAACTCATTATTGGCCATCTTGTTGCCCCAAGCGAGGATGACGGGAGAGAGTGACTATTACTTAATGCGTGTGGCTGTAAATGCATTCAGTCAGCCAATAAAATTACTATACAAGCACCGATATGTAAGACACAGCCCTGAACTCAAGGCATTTATAGCATATTCAAGGAAAATAAGATATTTGCCTACAAAAGCTTGAATAGGAGCTAACCAACAGTACAAGCTATAAATGCACGGAGAAGAGGTTCGAAATCAAGTATCTGCTTGCTGAAAGTATCTGACAATGAATTCCATGCATTTTGAGGAAAGCGGTCTTCAACTGAATCTGGGTCATGGGAGACGCTTGTGGGCAGACTGACTATAAAGACAGAGAGCAGAATAAAAGTCCCCATCTTTTGAAAATATCCACTTCTATGTCTTCTATACTGCTCATTCTCTATCTCATCTCTAAACAGTTCCCTCCACAGCCTGGTCTCTAAATCCTTCAGATTGTGGGTCACTGCCTTCCATTGGTCTCATCCAGGCTCTACCCAATTTCTGCCGGCCTGAATTCCATGGTGGCCCGCCAGTCACCTTACTGCCTGTTCCCTCCACTGACGATCAGTCCTCATTGGTATGACAATCAAACTCAATCATAAATCCTCATCCTCTATGTTTTCCCATTCCAGACCCTAAGCAGTCCCAACTACTACAGAAAAAGGTCACATGTTCAGATTAACCCAGCCACAAAGAATCACATGCTGTTAACTGGGAAGTCAGTGATTACTTTTCTCTTGTTAAATCCTTGTGATACATCCAAACTCCATCCAACCCCATGCTGCCCTCCCTGAATCTGGTAGATCATCACCCATTTCTTCCCTGAGAAGACTAAGCCTTTAGGAAGACGCTAATCCTTTTCCCTTTCTCTTCATTAATGCCTTTACATCTACTCGTCCTTCCTCATCTGAAATGAAAAGACGTTCTTCCTCTGCTGCAGTTAATTGCCTCTCCTACTCCATGCTGTCTGTGCTATGAAGTTACTTATCCCTCCCTCCTCCGTTGGCGCCTTGAAACACTCCTTTCATTGTTTCTTTACCTCATGCCTACACTTCACATCAAAAAGCCCTGTATTTGATGTTTCTTTGTATCTGCAGTACTATACCTCTTGAGTGTCTGACTGAATCCACTGCCTTCACGTTTCAAAACCATTTTTTACAGGCTTCATTCAGTCTGGTGCCTGCACCCTTCCCTGGATCTGCATTCTCTCCTGTTACAAATGATCTCATTGCCAATTTAGTACCTTTTTTTCCCCCTCATTCTGTGACTTCTCTAGAGCACTTTAAACAATTCTTTTGTGTCTTGTTTATTTTACTTCCCTTCTTAAACTTTCTGCTTTATTTATCTTTTTAATGTTTATTTACTTTTGAAGGAGGGAGAGACAGAGCCTGCGGGGGGGGGGGGGGGGGGGTGGGGTAGGGGAGGAGCAGAGGGAGGGAGACAGAATCCACAGCAGGCTCCAGGCTCCGAGCTATCAGCCCAGAGCCCGATGTGGGCCTTGAACTCACGAATCATGAGATCATGACCTGAGCCGAAGTCAGACGCTTAACCTACTGAGCCACCCAGGTGTCCCCCCAAAATATTTTTTAATGTTTATTTATTTTTGAGAGAGAGAAAGACAGAGCATGAGCAGGGGAGGGGCAGAGAGAGGGAGACACAGAGTCCCAAACGGGCTCCAGGCTCAGAGCTGTCAGCACAGAGCCCAACACAGGGCTCAAACTCAGGAGCCGAGAGATCATGACCTGACCCAAAGTCGGACACTTAACTGACTGAGCTACCCAGGCGCCCCTCCTTTCCTGCTTTATAAACACTAGCTGTTAACACACCCTATCCACGTGTTATCCACACATTTATCCACAAACTCTCTAATCTGTCTACTCCCCATAGCATTCTTCTTTATTCTCTTGGGTTTCAATTTCTACTACTGTGACTTCCATTTTTTCTTTTTCACCTGACTGCTTTATGTCAATCCATTCTTTCTCTTCAGTTGATTTCTCTGAGAGGGTCAACTGTGATTGGACCATCAACGCAAGACAAACATGCCTAAAGTTCATCCCTTCATTTTCCTTCCTAAACTAATTTCATCTTCTGATATTTCTAGATCTGTTGCTAAAAAATGTAATTTCTCAGTTGCTCAGATTTTGTGCTTTGGAGTTATCTGTAATCCTTTCTTCTTCATCCCATATATTCAGTGCGAAGAATCAGGATACCCTCCCCACCTTTCCCACTACTCAGCTATAGGGGTTTTGGCAATTGCTTCGTTTCTTAGAATCTCCGTTACCTTATCTATAAAATAGGTATATAAGAATGCCTACATTTGCAGACCTCATCGGGAAGTAAGGAGAATCAAAGATCATTGATTGAAAGCACTTTCTGACACAAAGCAGGTGAAAATTGCCAAACCCTATCTTCTTCCTCCATGTGGCTCTTGAGTTGGCCCCATTCTGTTCCTGCACCAGTACCCTAATTCCACTTGCAGCTGGCACCTGCACATGGACTGCTGACACAGCCTTGAAGTCTCCTATAAGGGCTTTTTTACTCTCCTAGCTTCTTCTCCAGTCCCCTCCGTACCACCATTTCAACTACTTCTTTATTACAAAATTGATTCGCATTGTTTGCAGAATCAAGTACGGATTACATAGTTCTTTGTTATTTATTTATTTATTTATTTATTTATTTATTTATTTAGAGTGAGCACATGGAAGGGGAGGGGAGAGTGGGGCGGGGAGGGGGAGAAAGAGAGAGATTGAGAGAATATGAATTTTAAGCAGATTCCACGTTCAGCAAGAGCCCGACACCGGGGGGCTCTATCCCACAACCCTGGGATCATGACCTCAGCCAAAAATCAAGAGTCAGACATTCAACCAACTGAGCCACCCAGGCGCCCCAGATTACATAGTTCTTTAAAGCTTGTCTCATCTAACCTGCATCTACATTAAAGTCACCCCCATACCAATCCATAGATATCAAGGTACAGTTGAGTAATTTGCTTCTTCTTGCCTTTCCTTGATTTAATGCTTTTAAAAAATCATACCACACCTACATCTCTTCTATGTGGAATGCCATCTTCCCTTCCTCTTTGCTTAGGCCCGGCGTAACATTTTTTTTCTTCAGCACACCCCTTAAATTCTACCTCTTTGATAAAATTGCCCCTGATTAATCTCCCTCTCTTTCCTACGAATTTTATAGTAATTGGTTACGTTCTTTATTTAGCATGGAACATACCTTTGATGTTCCTTTTATTATTATTAAATTCACATGTGGCTATTCGGCCTTTAAAGTTTTTATGTTCTGTATCTCTCCATATATAACAAGCAGGGAATATGAGTATACATAGGGCGACCATATGATGGGCTTATTGTTCAAATTAAGACACTTTTGAGAGTGAATGGGAGTTCCGTTAACAGTTGTATCACACAACAGACATAAACTGGGGCAGTCCCACGCAGACTGGGACGGATGTTTACCCCAGTTATAACCCCTCTGTGATATTAATACCATCTACCAGATTGCACTGTGCAAACAGGGGCTCTAGTTTTGATCGATTTTCCATGACACAAGCAGAGAAGATTCCCATCTTTTGCATTAGTCTTAATTTATGACACCGTGTTGATACTGCATTTGGCAGTATCTTTTTTTTTTTTTTTTTTTTTTTTGCTACAAGCGGTTGTTTTCTAGTAAAGTAGAGCAATAATTTGCTATGAGATAGGCACATCGCCCTGAAGAAGGTAATTTGCAGTGAGTGTGAAAACAGGCCAGTTCACTGGTACACAGTGACTTGGTTAAAAGGCGAGATGCTGCTGCTCTGGTCATAAATGTACTCAGAAAAGCGGTTTACGACAATAAGCCTGGCTGGGTTCCTCAAGAGGCTGTTCTCATAAAGTTACTTGTATCGGGAGCATCACTGGGTTTCCGAGGGAGGTCAAGGAAAAGCTGGCAAATTGAGCTGTAATTAACCGTGACCTTAGGAATGGTAAACAGTGAGCTATTTTTTGCCCTAGAGGGGTGTGTGCTTTAATCCACATTTAATCACAAGATTAGGAAATAGCCCAGCGGAAGAATTTATACCGCCAAATCCAAGAGGGGATGCTATTCATTTGACAATTTAGAGTAATGCTTATCCATCAAACCAGGGCAAAAATAGAACTATAATATTTGACTGGCGTTTTATGACATGTGCTTAATGTGTGTGTGTTGAAATGAAAGGAAAAGTTTTAGAAAAAAATTGGAAGGTAGATAGCATACCTGTTCCGTGTTTAAGGTACTACATTGACAACGAATATCCGTCATGAGGTATCTTTTAAATTTGAGAAGCTTGATCTATTTATTTTGGAATTTTGGATACATACTATCTTTTGTCAAACCAATGCAGAAACTGAAATTTAAAAATACTTATGATCCTGAGAAGGGGAACACTATAGCATTAGCAAGGCAGAAAAATAAAAGCTAAGGAGTATGTGCTGTAGAAGATGAATTATAAACGTGTTACAGAGGCATTTATAATGCCGTTTACATACAGTGTTATAACTGAGTAATATCAGTGTTTTATCCTTTATTTAGGGCCTCTAGCAATGTTCGCTACTGTCCTTTACAAAGATTTAAGTAATTTCCACAACAACTTGGTTTGAGGGAGCAAGACATTGATACTGTGATAAGTACTGATGACCAATATGATATTACGTGAGCCAGGTTATAGTCCTGGAAGTAACTCCCATTTTTTTCAGTATTTTAAAAATGAAAAAGAGAAACAAAATAAGATGTCTGAGATATACCCATCAGAACCCATAGAAATGACTTTTTATTGCACAATTGATGATATTATAGCCAGGGGTCGAGAACATGGTTTGTGAATTGTTTATGACGCTTGTTCTTTTCCCCTTCCTCTTATTTGGTAACTCACCCACACTTGCTTAAGAAAAGAGGGCGGGTATGGGAAATCAAGGAACCTTTCTAATAAATCCAAGAAGGTAGGGGTGGTTAATAAATGGCATTTATGCAACTTTTGGCTGAAACTAATGACTATTAAATTTGTTTTTCTTTTAAAAAAAATCCAGTATAATTAACGTACAGTGACTAGTGACAATTTTTTAAAAAATAGTGCTCACAACACTATGCTGATGGAAGACGAAAGAAAATTTGGTTTCAATTCATGGCTGGGTTACACAGAGGGGTTGAGGAATTGACCCAAATTCACAAAGCTAGTAAATTAAAAGCTAGAACTATACTCTTTCTACCTCATTTCGTTGGTTCCTGGTTCCGTCACCAAGAAACCAAGGTTTTAAGCAAGTCTCTTCCCGTCTCTCGTTATCCACATTCTCGTGTATAAAATGAGAACGTGGGTTCTCTACTTAGTAAGAGCTTACGACTTCCAGTCTGCTTTAACACCTGATAACTATGGGCCAATAACTGTTAAAAAGGGCAATATTTTTTATCAACATTATTTTCTGCATTTAAAACACTGTGAATGACTCAACGAAAATATTCCAAAAAGATTTGCATTAAAAATGTGTGAATTTGTCAAATCTTATAACATCAAAGTTGCCATTTAAAGGGCTGTTTATATTTTCAAAGTATACAAATGTGTTTTCCAGGAAAATGGGGTTTAATTTTTCTTTAGGTGAGATAGAGGAGGCAAAAAGTTGTGAACTTGACTTTTGTGCATTTGATTTTTCTTTACGTTTCCCGCCACCTTCAACTTCCTATCATTTCATGATTGTGTTTATTGAAGTTCCACTTGGATTATTTTAGATGAGACTATTTATTCAGCAAGTATTTGCTAAGCATTGTGCTTCTCCTTGGGGACAAAAACAATAAAGAAGACAGATACACTGTCCCCTGGAGCTCCCACATTGTTATTACAGTTCACCAAGAAGTAAAATAAAACAATACTCACAATGAGAAAAGTCTGACTTTGTTTTAAAGTTCCCTTGAAGGAACTGATCGGTCAGTTCTACCTATTAACCAGAGTTAATAGAAAAGAACTATAGATCTTAATATCTGGTTACTTATCTGTTCCACTGAAATACCATACATAAATCATTTCATTTGAAAAATAGATATATAGTAAATTTTCCAATTACCCCAATTTATTCTGTTAAATAGATTTTACAGTTGGTAAATAAGAATTTAAATCCAAAAACATGATAATTGTTTAGATTTTTAAAATATATTTTCTTCTATGTGCTCCTGTCATTTTTCATAAATATCTTCCTCATAAAATTTTCTGTCATTATAGTTTTTTTCTCCAACAATTTCATTTCTTTTGCATTTGGATTTGTCCAATATCCTCAATGGTTTTTAATCCATCTAGCTCCTATGTTTTCTAAACAAATTCTAATGCAATTTTGTTGGTTGTCAAAACACATCCAGCTCAATGATTTTCTTGGATTTTTCATTATTCTAATGAATTTCTTACATGGTTTTACATGCATTAGATGGTAACCATTTTCTCTATTAATAACCCTTCTTTTTAAATTTTGTCAATGGCTTACTAAATTGAAGTGGCTTTCTTGCTCACATAATAATACAAGACCGTTTTTCTTATAGACAGGCACCTTCCTTCCATGCATGGATCAGGCTTCTTCCATTTTGCTTCTCCATTCCCTAGGAATCACACGTATCCAGTGGTGAAACAGGAGGAAAGGTGTGTAAAAGGCACATCCAATTCTTAAAAGCCTTAACTTAAAAGTAGCACAAACCATTTCCTGGGGGTGATTAGTAGTCATGGCCATGCTGAGATACAAGACAGAACAGGAAACTTAATCTTAAATTATGCAATTACTTACCATTTACCACTATCTACTATGGAATTGGAAACATGAATTACCAGTACATAAAAAAAAACTAGTTACCTGTCTGCACCACACATACCCATCCCTTGTAAGGATTTATATGAGGCTGAGAGATTTACAATTGGAAGACACTTAGTGCAGTATATGCCAGATCAAAAACTATACTAAATAAATGATATCTACTGTATATAAATTATGCATATTATTATATAATATAGTCCCATTATATAAATTATAATTATAACAATTATAATAATAATTATGAATATATTATATAAATTATATAAATTACAATGAGCATATATAAATTAGCAATTCCATTTGCCTTTTAATTGAGGTATAATTGATAGAACATTATTTTAGAGGTATACTAGCAACTGCACTTAAAATATATAAATGGAGAAACCTAGAAAAATATTGTAAACATTTTCTAAAAATTTCCAAAATGTTTGTTGACAGGTGAAGCCAGCTGAAACATGAAATGTGAGTTACAGCAATGGCCACCTTCAAATGTACAAAGCGCAGTCATATTGGGAAAGTATACAGATGTATCCTGAGCGGTGCCAGAAGGCTGAACTGAGTTCGCCAGTGCTTGTGTGATATCTCTGTTGTCATTTTGTTTGTCTAAATCTCTCTAATTTTCTCAGGAAGGTGTCATGAAAACAATATTACCAGAATTCTTTTATGTTGATAATAGTTTATGGCACTCTAGGTTGGTTTGGTTGAACATAAAGCCTTGGTCTACATATTTTTTCCTTTAATATTTTTATCCCATTTTCCTCTGGCACAAAATGTGGATGATGATCTAATTGATGTTCTTTTATAAATCAGGTGTTCCTTTTGTCTGAGGGTACAAAGGATTTTCTTTCTTTGGAAAAAAATCACTCACTGATTCAGTAGAATAAATCTTAACATTGGTTGTTTTGGGTCAGTAATCTCAGGTACCCAGTGAGTATTTTCAACATTTAGATTTGTTTTTAAGATTCAAGAACTTTGAAAAAAAAATCATAGTTTGGGGTATTGCTTGATTGATTGCTTTGGTTTTTCTTCCTTAGGGATTCCTATTATCCACATGTTGGATCTTCTTTGCAAATCTTTAAGATTTGTCATTATCTATCATGAAAGAAGGTTCAAAATGAAGTCAGCATTGATAAGAGAGCCGCTCATAGATTTGAAAAGACATGGAGGAAGTAGGGCCTACACACATCTCCTGTTTCACTCCTTGGTACACCATGAACTTTTGACATTCGTCATTTGCAAATTGACCACCTCCTGGAACACATCCTTTTACTTTGGACTGAAACAGAGATAATGTAACACTTGTTAGCTAAATAGCCAATCGTGTATTAGATAATCAGTTTAAACTCTGCCAGCACCAATCATAATGCTTTCAAAACAAGTTATGTAACTTTGTAGTTTTTGCTTTTATAAGCCTGCACTGTCTGCAATTCAATTTAGAGCACACTTTTCATTTAGGTCATTTCTATCTCCGGGACTGCAATCCCTAAGACCCCCAATAAACTCTTTTTGATGCCTTGTAGACTCTTGGTCTCTGTGGACTCCCTCAAATTCTTTTTATCTCCTTTTGTTCTTTTCAACTAAAGGCGATTTCTTCCTTTTAACCCTTTATTTCTGCTAAGTAATTAAGAATTATGTTTACTTGCTCTGCTTGTTATTCATGTTTTTTTCCCCTCATTTCCAAAATGATTTTTTTGATGTCTGCCACGATTTTTATTTTTAGTTTACATAATGCCAATTTGAGTTGTTCTTTAATGCTTTGCATCATTTTCTTAATGCTTTGTAGCTAGTTTTGAAATAGTACTTTAGAATTTTTATTAGATTTCTAAAGCATGTCTTTCTGATGTGCTGTCTTTGTCTTAGGAATAGTATTCTGCCCTTTATTTTCTTTAAATTATAGTATCTTTGCATTGGACTTCCACTTCCAAAATTTTCTTTCGTTCATTTTTATGCAAATTTAGTTTCTCTAGACTTTTAGAAAGAGGGTTGGTTCAAGTAACATTGACAGCTTCAGAGTTCCCTCTTCTGTTTCTCTTCAGTGGTGTTAAAAACATATGCTTTCTGAAATTTCCTGACTCTCTTTCCTTCCAACTTTCCTTCTCCAACTTTATGATTTTTAAGAAATCTGTGTTGTCCCTATGCTACTACATTTTTTAAAATTTTTTTAAAAAAAAAATTTTTTTTAAATTACATTTATTTATTTTTGAGAGAAAGAGTGAGACAGAGTGTGAACGGGGGAGGGGCAGAGAGAGAGGGAGACACAGAATCCGAAGCAGGCTCCAGGCTCTGAGCTGCCAGCACAGAGCGCATAGCAGGGCTCAAACCCACGAACCATGAGATCATGACCTGAGCTGAAGTTGGACGCTTAACCTACTGAGCCACCCAGGCACCCCTACTCCATTTTTTTTAATATGAAATTTATTGTCAAATTGGTTTCCATACAACATCCAGTGTTCATCCAACAGGTGCCCTCCCCAATGCCCATCACCCACTTTCCCCTCCCTCTCACCCCCCATCAACCCTCAGTTTATTCTCAGTTTTTAAGAGTCTCTTATGGTTTGGCTCCCTCCCTCTCTAACTTGCTACTCCATTTTAAAATGTTTATTTATTTATTTTGAGAGAGAGATAGAGGGAGAGTGGGGGAGGGGCAGACAGCAAGGGAGTCAGAGAATCCCAAGCAGGCTCCCAGCTGTCAGTGCAGAGACCTATGTGGGGGCTTGAACCTACAAACTGTGAGATCATGACCTGAGCCAAAATCAAGAGTCAGACACTTAACTGGCTGAGCCACCCAGGCGCCCCCTTATCCTACTCCATTTCAATTCCACTCCCAGACTTTTCTCCTAGTGTGGGTGCTATCGTGGAAGATGGCCCCTGGAAAGTCAGTTTTGAGAGTTCCCTAGACTAGACCTCTCTAGCCCCTTTAGAAACTTGTACAACGGTCCCTTGTACTCACTCACAACTGGAGTTGGCCCATGCCCTTCCCATTTTCTGCTACTGTTCTTCCATTAACCTGTTGTATTTTCCAGTCAATGCCTATTGGCTGTACTGTTGGCCTCCTGTTTTCAGGTCTGCTGGCCAGCTTCTTTTCTCACCTTTTGCTTCCTCTCACATAGATACTGACAACATTCAGTTCTGCGGATATTGACGGTTTGTTATTATAGGTTGTATTGGGTGGTTCTTATTTATGTTTTGGATATAAGCTGTCAGCTAGTCCTGTTGTCAGTGTTGTCCGTAAGGTTTTGGTTTTGACATCCAGTTTGTCCTGTTTGTATCTGGATGTTCTGAAAGATAAAGAATTTATGCTGCTACTGAAAGGGCAGGCCTTGCCGACTCCATCTTGTTCTGTGTCCTTCACCTTGACCACGCCTCCTCCCCTTGATTAACCTCCCGCTCACCTGCCTAACAGGACTCGGACCCTTCCCCAGCCAATCGGCTAAGGCCACAGCCATTACCTCACCAACTGCCCCTAGGCCCCAATAAAACCTTTGTCCTTTTGAAACTCGCTCTCTCTCCCTGGTATCTCACCGCTGCGTTGGTGCCGGTAGGGGATTGAGCTCGAGCTAGCTCAGATAAAGGCTCTTTTGCTTTTACATCGGACTCGGCTCCCTGGCGGTCTTTGGGGATCACGAATTCTGGGCATAACAGCTACCACCACTACAACTTCCTAGAAACTTCCATTAGTACTATCTTTTGATATCTAAAGGACTCTTTTTGCACTTACTGTTAAATTGCATCATTTATTGCTATACATCTATCACCATATTGATTTGAAGGAAAATATTACTGAGAATAATTTAGTGCTGTGTCTACTTTTCATCAGAAAAGAAAAAAAATACATAAGCAATTGTTCTATGTGCTGAGATGAATGAATATACAAATACTGTAGTTCCATAAGGGCAGCAAGGCAAGGCAGAGATTTATCTGTCTCTCTATAACTTGGAGATCAATAAGAGATAATGATAGACTTCCTTAAGTGGAGATGCATGGAGGAGAGCTAACCAAAGAGCTTCCTGGTCTCCTCCTGGCTCCTCCTGATCCAGAGTATGGATTTACATTCTGTTCTATGTCAGGGAAACAAATTTGCACCTGTCTGGAATGTGACTCAGCTTCATTATTTATGGAAACATGGGAGTTTCAACTTGAAGTCTGTGTTTGCTATAGCTAAGAGAATGGGTGAGAAGGGAAAAAAAAAGCACTTTGCCCTTCAGCAGTGATTATAATATAGAGATAAAAATGATCACAGATTTAAATAAAATAGGAATGGGAAAGATGCCAAGTTAACTTTCAGAAAGTTTTCTTTAATGCAAATACTGAAAAACTCCCTCAGGCTGCTTGGCAGAATGTGAGAGGGAAGGAAACGAATAGCAGAAGTGATCTTGAGTGGCCAGGGCTTACAGGTTACACCAGTTCTCAGAAGATTCTTAGTCTTCCGAGAAAAGAAGAAAAAGATGGGGATAGAAAGAAAAACCACAAAAGCATTTATTTGTAAGTGGAGAATGTCAAGGATGCTTTGCCTCTCCTACCTATTTAAAGAGAGCATACGTATATATTTAACTGTCAACTTCTCTTGGTAAAATTTAGGAAATACGTTTGCAAAGAGGACTATCGGAGAAAGCAAAGGATAGCACTTTGGATTTCTGTGGCTCTTTGTTAGTTTCTTCTGTTTCAAGTTAACCCCTTATCGGGAAAGATTTGTTTGAGGCACTTTATATCAGTTGATACTTTTCTGACAGATTCCTTTGTTTTTATGCAGACTTTTAAATCAAAAAAACCCATGCCTGGCTCCTCCTGCAGTGACATGAACATGAAATCTAAGGCATCACTCAATGCTATGAACTGCCTAAAAAGACTACAAGTTGAGTTCCCCCCGCAATTATGACTTCATAAAGAATTACATTCTCTGAATAGAGGAGCTATAGGCTTCCTTGCTGTATGGGTATGTTATTTTTTCACTTTGAGTTACTCAAAAAATAACATGTCTTCAGAAACTGTAAGCATGTACAATCATACTTTTTACTTTACTTTGCTATTTTTGTACTGAAATGTATACAACTTTGGGGGCGGGAGGAAGCCAGAACATCCTAGACTTACGGGGACAGAATTAACTTTGAATTCATTCTAGTTTAAGCACTTCTATAATGCTTAGATACCCTCTACTAAGTCTTCAACAAAGGGCCTCTTGAATGCTTAAATATATGTGGTGATGAAGAACTCATCACTCAGGAGCCTCTGAGAAAAGTACCTTTTCTGATTATTAGAAAAGCACTACCTCAGTACCAGAGTACCTGTGATTAACAGAAGGTGATTATATTGAGCCCATATTTGTATCTTCATAGCTTCTCCCTGACAATCCTCATATCTATCTCTCAGATCCATTTAGAGCAAGTCAGATCTGTCGTTCACAGGGCAGCCCATTAGTATTGGTGGGGAGCTAGAATGCTTCTCCTTCTACACTTTCTCTGCTAGAACTTCTCTGTCCTTCGTCCATTCCTGCCATGAATTTCAAGTCCATGATATTCTTCATGGCTCTCCTCCGAACGCATTTTAGGTTGACCGTGTACCTCTACAAGTATAAGGTGAAGAATGAAGCCTACCCTATTTGGTGAGATGCCATCCTGCTTTTCATGAAACATAACTTTTTAAATTGACAGCTACATAGTATAAATGATAAATTTTGAGATTACTTTTCACTAAAATTCAGTGTTCTTTACTTAACCTTATGCTACATTAAATGTTCTCCATATTAAACTATACATGCTCAAGATTCAAGTCCAATTACAAGCTAATGAATCAGAGGTATTTCAAGATCAACAGCAAGGAAAATTTGAAAAACAAGAAAAAAATGATGTGACTTAAATTCATAAAACAAAAAATCTGACACACAATTAGGAGATTCGCCCTTATTAAAACCCTAGTACTTTATATTGCAGTGAGATCTGAATAATTATCACAAATTTATTTTCTTTAGAGAAGAAAAAGTTTTCTCCTTTTAATAAAACAAATATCATTTATCCTTCAAAGTTTGTGCCAAGGATGATACTTGGCACAGAGTCAGGGTTCATTAAAAAATGTTTTTTTTTAACAGATGAATGGCTTTTTCATTAAAATATAAATATTGTAATTAACTGAAAGTAGAGAAGGTACAACAAGAACAAATAATTCTGACTCTATATTCCCTTATTATGTGGTTTTTAAAAAAGTTGTTTTAATTTTGAATTAAAAATTATTTTGTTTATATTAAGAAAGTTTTTATAGACTTACCACCTCAAGAAAACAGAGCAAAATAATCTAACGCATTTGCAAATTAAAACTACCTTTGGCTAATTACTTAAAATTTTTTTTTAATGTTTTTATTTATTTTTGAGAGAGAGAGAGAGAGGCAGAGCCAGGAGGGGCAGAGAGAGAGAGAGGGAGACACAGCATCCAAAGTGGGCTCCAGGCTCTGAGCTGTCAGCACAGAGCCGGATGCGGGGCTCGAACTCATGAACTAAACAGTGAGACAATGACCTGTGTGGAAGGAAGTTAGCCGCTCTACTGACTGAGCCATGCAGGTGCCCCTGGCTAATAACTTCTAATAGAATAACAAAGAACATGATTATGTCTATTATTTATAATAAACACATTTCTTTACATTTGTATTCCCTAGATTCTGAATATTTTTAATGTCTTAATTCAAAGAGTTTAATTTTCTTACAATTGCAAGTCATTCTAGTATTATTTACAAACCAAAGCATGTCATAATAATCAACTTACATAGCTTAATTTTGTATTTTTGTCAGAAAAAAATTTATACTATGTGAAATTGGTGGTGGGAAAGATCTTATAATACAAGAAATTCATTATTATTGTGAAGCAATAATTATAGCTAAAATTAAAGTTCCTATTTTCTGCTTCCAGAAATTGAAAAGACGTAAGTATTTATTTTTAACAAAGAACAGTTACCAAAGTCACAAGGAAGAAATTACTCAGTAGTTGTCACTGTAAGTAGAATAATCTTTTTTTAAAGAGGTAAGGGGGGGGGCATGTCTGGGTGGCTCAGTCAGTTAAGTGTCTAACTCTTAATTTCTGGTGAGTTTGAGCCCAGCATTGGGCCCTGTGCTAACAGTGCAGAGCCTGCTTGGGATTCTCTCTCTCTCTCTCTCTCTCTCTCCCTCCCTCCCTCTGACTTTCTCCCACTTGTGCTTGCTCTCTCTCAAAAATAAATAAATAAAAACATTTAAAAAAGTGGTAACAGAAGGAGAGGATTAGAATACCTAATACATATATCTTGTACTCAAAATGACATAATTCAGGTTTACAACTGCCCGTGTGAATTATAGCTCTGCAGGTTTTTATTTATTTATTCATTGGATATGTCCATCCACTAAGAGCTTCCCTGTGGAGATTTTATATGTAAATATATATACACACACACACACACACACACATAACAAACTCACACATATACATATATATGATTTATTTCATGGCCTTTTGCACCATTAAAAATAACTTAGGGAATGGTAATTAAGAAGGAATTTGAGCAGAGAATTCAGTGCAGTCTAAAACGTTTTATTCAGTATTTTTAATAATTCTTCCCAATGAAGGGAAGAAAATATTTCATTAAATTAGAAACATTATTTTAGTTTTAGGAATTTAAATTAAAATGTTACCCAGAAGAGTAAATTAAAGATTGACATCTGTTTAAAAAATCTATATTTTGGTGATTACATACATAAGGGAATCACCATGAACTTGAACTAATGTCTCAGAAACATTCAGCGATGTACATGAAGAAAATTCCAGCGTTTTAGAACAGAAAGATAAGAAAACCAAAGACATACTAACAGTGCCCTAATTTTTTAAAAGCAAACCAATTTCACTGATTTTCCCCTATATTTTGCTATATTTCTGGAAAGCCGCCATTTAATAAGGCAGCTTTTTCAACAAGAGTGTCAAACCATCTCAAGTTTTGCCTAATCTTTCCTTCCTCATAGCAGTTCATTAAAAGTGAATGCCATTTTCTGCCCCTTTTACGAAATGAAAATAAGAAGCAGTTTGTTTCAATGAATTCTTTTTCTCCTTGAGTTTTCTTTAAGACTGAAATAAGACCAAGGAATACCTGTGGGTAAAATTTAGTTTTAAAAAACATGTGCCTTCCAGATTAAAAAAAAAAAGACTCATGGGTCTATGAAAGAATTTGTCTTTTTACTACATAGATTATTCAAGGGATCGTGTCTTCCTGATCCCCAAGTGCTATCCAGCTAGCAGCTGCAAAGCAAGATGCCAAACTTTCAGTAAACACTCCCCAGCAGCAGCCTTTGAATCCTTGCCTGGCTCCTGTCCTCTGGCTTCTTTCCTGGATGCGCGATCCATTGCCAGGAAAAGTTGAGGGCTACAGCTGCCTGTCTTTCTTTAATCATATTCTCCACTGGTCCTTGTTACTCACAAATATTTGTTGGGATGGGGAATCCCTTGAGTGGCAAACTGCTTAAGAGACTTGTTACCTTGTTGCTGTAGGCAGCACAGCCTGCAGCCCAGAAGGAGGAATCCTGGGTTCCAGTCTTAGCTCTGAAACTAGGCTTTCTGTGACCCCAGCACATTATTTCCCCCTCTTGGGGTTCTATTTCTATATTGGGCCTAACTCTAATAAAGGTGTAGAAAGGACACTGCCCACTTAGGTTCCAGGGACAGAGGGTTTTAGTGGTTTGGATTTATCTGGAGGTTTTTTTTTTTTTTTAATGTTTATTTATTTTGAGAGAGAGAGAAAGAGACAGAGCACGAGCAGGGGAGGGGCAGAGAGAAGGAGACACAGAATCTGAAGCAGGCGCAAGGCTCTAAGCAGTCAGAACAGAACCCGACAGGGGGTTCGAACCCATCAACTGTGAGATCATGACCTGAGCTGAAGTCAGAGGCTTAACCGACAGAGCCACCCAGGCGTCCCGGATTTATCTGAATTTTATAGTATCAAGAGCTATGCAACTGGGGTGTCAGGGGCACACAAAGTTAAAGAGGAAAAAGAATCATCTTTTGGAATGTTGACTTTGGTTGAAGGTTGGGCAAAGTCATTTTTTTAATATCAAACAAACATGTCTACATTATAGAGGATAATGCAAAATTCATACACATTTTTAAGATAAAACATAAAACCCCAAGGAAATGTATTTGAAGTAGATACTTAGGGAATTCATATACTTTATTCAGGAAAAGTTATAGAATCCTGGGTTTGCACACATGCTGAGGTGTCTTTGTTTTCACATCCTATGATTTTGATGATAAAAATACTGGGTACTTCCACTAAAGGCAGACATTTTGGTCCTCTAGTAATAATATGAATTTCAAAGTATGATGTGAACAATGACTGGTATTTAGACATTTTGTCCTGGTTTTATTGTGAAAGCTATCATGTGACTTCTAATGCAAGTCAGTATGCACCATTTAAAAATGATGAAAATGTTTTGTCCTTCAGGAACATTAACTGTTTGAGAGAACAGTATGCCTGCCTGCCCTTTCCTTCCTCCTTTCCTCCCTCCCTTCCTCCCTCCCTTTCTTCCTTCCTTCATCCCTCCCTGCCTCCTTCCCTCCCTCCCTTCCTTCTAGATATATATCTAGAACTCTATAAAAAGTCTTAAATGATAAAACGATGAGGACAATGATTGGCAAATTGAAAACTCAGGAATAAAGGTCATCACACTCTTATATCCTTGGTTATTTGGTTAAATATCTTACTGCTCAAAAAATGTAACGTTTTCTTCAAGCATTACATAAAGGTTGCATCTTTTGTAAAACTAAACATTCAACTTGACATCCACACCTAGCTTAAAATATGCTTATCTGTCTCTACCCAGTAGAATGTAAGCTTCATGAAGGCAATGATTTTCTCTCGTCTTTTTTGCTTATCTCTGTGTCTGGAGTACCTGGCACCTAATAGGAGGTCAACAAATTTGACTAAATGAATGAGTGGACAACGTATCAGATAGCTTTATCAGCCATCTCCCTCTTCAAGTTTCCAACCTTCTCCTCTCCCCTGTGTCAAAAATTACTTGTCTTTTTATGTTCAAAAAAAAAAATATGGAGAGATCCAGATTTTCTTTCTAATCCCCTCTTCTCTGCAAGATTTCCTCCAAAATCAGCATTGTCCAATAGAAACACAGTGTGAGTCATATACATAATGTTAGAACTATCTAGTAGCCACATAAAGAGTAAAAATAAGTGAAATTAATTTTTATTGAGGTATAATTGACATATAATGTATTAGTTTCAGGCAGACAACATAATGGTTCGATATTTGTCTATACTGTTAGATGACCACAAGTAAGTGTACCTATGGTTTGAAACCATACAAAGTTACAAAAAATTTTCTTCTTGTGATGAGAACTTTTAAGATTTACTCTTTTGATAACTTTCAAATATACATGACAATATTACTGACTATCCTCACTTTGCTGTACACTATATCCCCATGACTCGATTTATTTTATAGCTGAGAGTTTATATCTTTTGACCCCCTTTACTCATTTCATCCACCTCTCAACTTCCCTCCCTCCTGGCAACCACTTTTTGTTTTCTGTATGAATTTTGTTTTCAATATGAATTTTGTTTTGTTTGCTCATTTGTTTTGTTTTTTAAATTCCACTTATAAGTAAAATCATATGGCAATCTGTCTTTCTCTGTCTGACCTGTTTCACTTAGCCTAATACCTCCCATCCATGTTATTGCAAATGGCAAGATTTTCATCTTTTTTTCAGGGCTGAGTAGTATTCGTGTGTGTGTGTGTGTATGTGTATGTGTGTGTGTGTGTGTAATATTGTTCCTTATCCATTCATCCATCAATGGATGCTTAGGTTATTTTCATATCTTGGCTATTAGAAATGATGCTGCAATAAATGTAGGGTATTTTCATTTTCTTTGGATAAATACACAGAAGTGGAATTGCTGGATGATAGGGTAGTTCTATTTTAAATTTTTTGAGGAACCTCCACATTGTTTTCCATAGTGGCTGCACCAACTTTTATTCCCACCAATAGCATGTGAGGGTTCCCTTTTCTCCACATCCTGGCCAACGTCTGTTATTTCTTGTCTCTTTTTTTAAGTCTAGTTTTTCAGTTTGAAAGAGAGAGAGTGGGTGTACACGTGTGAGCAGGGGATGGGCAGAGAGAGGGAGAGAGAGAGACTCCCAAGCAGGCTTCGTGTTGTCAGTGCAGAACACGACGGGGGCTCAAACTCGCGAGACGTGAGATCATGACCTGAGCTGAAATCAACAGTCAGATGCGCTTAACCCACTGGGCCACCCACATGCCTCTATTTCTTGTCTTTTTGATAATAGCCATTCTAACAGGTGTGAAAGGATATCTCATTGCGGTTTTGATTTACATTTCCCTGATGAGTGATGATGAGTGTCTTTTCCTGTTGGCCCTCTGCATGGTTTCTTTGGGAAAATGTCTATTCAGGTCCTCTACTCATTTATTAATCAGACTTTTCTCTTTATTTATTTTGGATATTACCCCCCTAGTGGGTATATGATTTGCAAATATTTTCCTCCCATTCACAATAGGTTGTCTTTTCACTTTGTTGACGGTTTCCTTTGGTGTGCAGAAGCTTTTTAGTTTGATGTAGTACCACTTCTCTATGTTTGCTTCTGTTGCCTTTGCTTTTGGGGTCAGATCCAAAAAATCATTACCACGAATGATGTCAAGGAGCTTACCACCTATGTTTTCTTCTAGAAGTTTTATGGTTTCAGGATTTTACATTTCAAGTCTTTGATAAACGAGTTAATTTTGGTGTATTGTAAGATAGTAGTCTAGTTTCATTCTTTTGCATGTGGATGTCTTCAATAATATCATTTATTGAAGAGACTGTCCTTTCTCCATTGCATATTCTTGCCTCTGTTGTTCTAAATGGACTATATACGTATGAGTTTAACTTTTCTGGCTCTCTAGTCTGTTCTATTGATCTTTGTGTCCTTGTCTTTTTCTTTTCTTTTTCTTTTTCTTTTTCTTTTTTGCCAATAACACAGTGTTTGATTATGATAGCTATGTTATATAGTTTCAAATCAGGGAGTGTGATGCTTCCAGCTGTATTCTTCTTTCTTAAGTTGCTTTGGCTGCTCAGGGTCTTTTGCAATTCCATACAAATTTGCTTTATTTCTGTGGAAAATGCCTTAAAATTGACATCATATAGGGATTGCACTGAATCTCTAGATTGTTTTGGGTAATACGGACTTTTAAACAGCATTCATTCTCTTAATCCATGAGCACAGAGTACCTATCCATTTATTTGTGGCTTCTTCAATTTATTAATCAATATCTTATAATTATTAGCATATAGGTCTTTCACCTCATTGGTTAAATTTATTCTTAGGGCTTTTATTCTTTTTGATGCAATTGTAAACGTCATCGTCTTCTTAATTTCTCTTTTTGAGAGTTTGTTGTTAATATATAAGAACACGACATATATTTGTGTATTGATTTTGTATCCTGCAACTTGCCTGAATTTGTTTATTAGTTCTAACTTTTTTTGGTGGAGTCTTTAGGGTTTTCTATATATAAGATCATGTCGTCTACAACTCCTGACCGTTTTACTTCTTCCTTTCCAATCTGTATGCCTCTTTCTTCTTTTTATTGCCTAATTGACCTGGCTAGGATTTTCACTACTATATTGAATAAACATGGCAAGAATGGGCATCCTTCTCTTGCTCCTAATTGTAGCTGTGAAGCTTTGGCTTTTCACGTAGAATATGATGTTAGTTATGGGCCTGTCGTATGTGTCCTTTATTATATTGAAGGATGTTCCCTCGATAGCCACTTTTTTTGAGGGTTTTTATCATAAACAGATGTTGAATTTTGTCAAATGCTTTTTCTGCATCTCTTGAGATGATAGGATTTTTATCCTTTGTTTTGTTAATGTGGTGTATAATGTTGATTGATTTGCAAATGTTGAACTATCCTATATCTCTGGAACAAATCCCACTTCATGGTGTACGATTATTTTAACATATTGTTGAATTCGGTTTGCTAATATTTTGTTGAGGATTTTCGCATCAATGATCACTGGAGTATTGGCCTGCAGTTTTCTTTTCTTTTTTCTTTTTCTTTTCTTGTGGTGTCTTTGTTTGCTTTTGGTATCACAGTAATGCTGGCCTTGTAAATGAGTTTGGAAGCATTCCCTCCCCTTCAATTTTTTGGAAGAGTTTAAGAAGGACAGGTATTAAATCTTCTTTAAATATTTAGTAGAATTCACCAGTGAAGTTGTCTTATCCTGGACTTTTGTTTGTTGTGAGAGTTTTGATTACTGATTCAATGTCCTTACTAGTAATTGGTCTATTCAGATTTTCTATGACTTCATGATTCAGTCTTTGAAGACTGTATGTTTCTAGGAATTTATTTATGCCTCTAAGCTCACGTATAATTGTTCACAGTACTATCTTAGGATCCTTTTTATTTCTGTGTGTCAGTCGTGAATTCTCTTCTTTTCTTTCTGATTTATTTGAGCCCTCTCTCTCTTTTTCTCAAATGATAAAGGTTTATCAATTTTATTTATCTTGTCAAAGAACGAGCTTATTGATCTTTTCTACTGTCTTTTTAGTCTCTCCTTCATATTTGTGCTCTGATCTTTGTTATTTCCTCCCTCCTAACTTGAGGCTCTGTTTGCTTTTGCTTTTTCTAGTTTCTTTAGATGTAATATTAGATTGTTTATTTGAACATTTTCTTGTGTCTTGTGTTAGGCCTGTTTCACTATGAACCTAGAATTTCCCTCTTATACCTGTTTTGCTGCAGCCCAGAGAGTTTGGTGTGTTGTACTTCCATTTTCATTTGTCTCAAAGTATGTTTTTGATTTCTCCTTTGCTATCTTCATTGCCCCCATTGGTTGTAGAGTAGCATGTTGTTTAATCTTCACACACGAATGATTTTTCCAGTTCTTTGTTAAGGCTGCACCGGAGAGTGCAGGGGTGGGGCATGCCTACTGGCTTTAGTGGGGTGGCAACAAAGTGCATGCCTGCTGGCTTCCCGGAGGAGTGGAGCACGGGACTGGGACTGGGGCATACCTGCGCATTTTTGCAGGGGAGTGGGAGAGCGCAGGGATTGTGGACCCCCACTGGCACCAAGGAGGTAGTGGGAGAGTGCAAAAATGGTGCTTGCCAGTTCTGGAGAGAGTCTCAGAGGCTCCTTCCTCTCCAGAAGATGCATTAATAAGATTAGCAAGTGAATCTCCTTCACATATAGTTTAGGTGATTTTCAAACTGCTGCTTCTGCGCTGGGCCCTGGGAAGGGTCGTTCTGCACTTGAGCCCTTTAAAATTAGTACCTTAGTACCTACAACCTTTTGGGTTTCCTGGATGGCAGCCCCATTGTTTTTCAAAGATAGACATTTTGGGAGTTGGTCTCTGTGGTGCAGCTCACAAGAACTGGGGAGTGGGGGGCTGATGTGGGGCAGAAACCCCTCACTCCTCAGGAAGAAGCTCCGGATTTGTGGATTTGTGAGATCCCTCGTGACTCCGAATTGCCATGTGGGGGTGGGGCTTTTGGCGAGACTGCCTCTCTGCGTCTCCCACCTGTCTCCATGTGGCCTTTTAATCATTTGTTACGAAGGAGCTGTTCCGCTGTTTTTCAGCTCTTTTTCATAGGGAATTGTTCAGTATGTAGTTGCAGATTTGATGTGTGCGTGGGAGGGGGTGAGTTAAGGATCTTCGTGCGCTGCTATCTCGGACTGCTCCCCAAATTAATTTTAATAATATATCTTACTTGACCCAATATACCCAAGATATTTTTAGTTAAACATGTAATTAATATGGAAATAATTAATGAGCTAGTATATGCTCTTTTCATGTACTCAAATTTCAAAACCTGGTGGGTATTTTATATGCATCTCATTCTAGACGACCCACATTTCAAGTGCTCAGCAGTCACATAGGGCTAGTGGCTATCACACTGACGGCTCAGCCCTCCATCCAGTCTTTTCTCCAATCATTAGGGTAAGAATTATATCCTTTAAAATTTTTTTTTTCTTGGGAGGGGGGCTCCTGGGTGGCTCAGTCTGTTAAGCGTCACACTTAGGCTCAGGTCATGATCTCACAGTTTGTGACTTCGAGCCCTATGTCGTGCTCTGTGCTGACAGCTCAGAGCCTGGAGCCTGCTTCAGATTCTGTGTCTCCCTCTCTCTCTGCCCCTCCCCTGCTCATGCTCTGTCTCTCTCTCAAAAATAAACTTAAAAAAAAAATTTTTTTTAAGCAGACTCCATACCCAGTGTTGACCCCAGCATGGGGCTCAAACTCATGACCCTGAGATCAAGACCTGAGGTAAGATCAAGAGTTGGATGCTGGGGCACCTGGGTGGCTCAGTCGGTTGAGTGTCCGACTTGGGCTCGGGTCATGATCTCGCAGTTCGTGGGTTTGAGCCCTGCGTAGGGCTTTGTGCTGACAGCTTTGAGCCTGGAGCCTGTTTCAGATTCTGTGTCTCCCTCTCTCTGACCCTTCCCTACTCATGCTCTCTCTGTCTCTCAAAAATGAATAAATGTTAAAATAAATCAATAAATCAATAAATCAAAGAGTTGGATGCTTAACCAACTGAGCCACCCAGGTGCCCCAGAATTTCATCCTTTTTAAAGGCACACTCCCTTGTCACTGCACTATCTTAGTGTCCTCCTGAGATATGAGTGGCATTGTGCCTGTAATTTTTGCTTTCTTCTCTATCATCTTTAAATGAGCCTTTTGCACTGATTTCTTTCACTCTGAGGATGTGGTCAGTAGTACTTTACAGCATCAGGGGCATGATGAAGTATTCTTAGTTGTTACTTTACAAAAACTTTTACTATTTTACTCATGGAATCTATTTTCCAAGGTATTGATCATCTTTATCATTAGGGTCTTAGCCATTTATCTTCATTTTTATTAATATAGATCAAATCTGGACATAAATGTCTAACTACCAGCCATTGTTTAAAATACTAAGAAAAATCAAGGGCACTATTCAATTTAAAGTCTTTCATTCACAGATTCCCCTTTAGGATCTCTCATAGGGCTGGTTTAGTGGTGATGAATTCCTTCAGTTTTTGTTTGTTTGGGGATCCTGAGAAACTTAACAGAAGACCATGGGAGAGGGGAAGGAAAAAAAAGTTAGAGAGGGAGGGACCAAACCATAAGAGACTCTTAAAAATCGAGAACAATCTGAGGGTTGATGGGGGGTGGGAGGGAGGGGAGGGTGGGTGATGGGTATTGAGGAGGGCACCTGTTGGGATGAGCACCGGGTGTTGTATGGAAACCAATTTGACAACAAATTTCATATTAAAAAGAAATAAAGTCTTTCATTAAGATTGCTAGTCTAAATTATTTTATTTATAGTCCACAAAGAATCCTCTCATAAGAATTCTTTTCCATTTCATTACCACTTTCTAATATTATTTTCTTGACCTTCAATTAGATTATATTTTATGCATTTTATTTAGAAATCTTAAATTATGATATGTAATAGTATCCAGCAGTATAAATATTTATCCCTGTAACCCATATTCATGAAACAATGAAATTTACACAGAATCTATGCCTAGAAATGTTCAGCAAACATTAAATGTAATGTAGAACCTAAGGTGTATTTGATTATTCCAAAGAGACAGTGGTTTTGTTAAAATCTATCAAAATTTTAAGGAGCATGTGAGTATTTGAATATTTGTTCTCTGCTATTTTATTTCAAGATAATAAATCTAATTTTTAGAAAGATTTTAAAATATGTTAGTTATTTTTGTATAATATTATTTGGGTCAAAATCAGGTATCTTTTTGAAAATTCATGAGAAAAGTCAGTTGGGTAAACACAAAATTAAAGCCATCTGGTAAAACGTTAAAGAAGGGGCACCTGGGTGGCTCAGTCAGTTGGGTGTCCAATTCTTGATTTAGGATCAGGTCACGATCTCATTGTTTGTGGGCTCAAGCCTCACATTTGGCTCTGTGCTGATGGTACAGAGCCTGCTTGGGATTCTCTCTCTCTCTCTCTCTCTCTCTCTCTCTCTCTCTCCCTCTGCCCCCCCCAAAACAAACAAACAAACAAACAAACAAATAAACAAATAAAAGAAAATGCTCAGGGTAAAATCTGAAGAGGATGACAGAGGAGTAGAGAAGATAAATTCATGAAAAATAGACTATTCTGCCAGACTGAGTAAAGACTGAATGTCTTAGGAGAATGAAAATCCGTACTTGATCCTGTATATGAAGACACAGGGGATGAACCGGCAATTTAATTGTCGTTTAACTGCACAATATATAAGGTGCTGCTATGCTTTATCACAAGGTTTCTTGACTCTTATCTACATTTCTCTTTATTTTTGTCATTTCATTCCCTTTTGTCCCATTCACTTAGCATTTCATATAAGGATGTAGTTGTAGAGTTTTAATTCCCATTTTATCCAATTTTTCACTACAAACATTACATTTAAAATCTAAGGCCCATTTACATATTTTGTATGAGGAAGAGGGTTGGTATCCATGAAATGTACAGTAACTGGTGTATATTTTCTGCAAGAACAAAACACAGAGACAACAGTCACTGTCATTATCTTCACTAAAAATTGATAATAGCAACAGTAGCTACATAAATTGGTACACAACTTTGGGCAATGATTTTGGCAATATTTAAGTGCCATTAAATAGTTTATTTCCTTCCATTGACTCTACTTTTGAGAATCCTTAGATATATATCCTCCCATATTTTTACATACACTGCATAAAGAAAGCCCCTTTACATACAGAGAGGTAGCATGGCCCAGTGGTTAAGGCTATGGTCTCTGGAGAACCAGGGCTCAAATTCTGACTCCATCAGTAACTAAATCAATCTGACTCCATCAGTAACTGACTCCATCAGTAACTCCATGATGTTGAGCAAGTTACCTAAATATTGTACCTCAGTTTCTTCATCTATGATATGGAGATAAGCTTAGTACATCCTACAATCTTGGTGAGAATTAAATGAGGTAACAAGTATAAATCACTTCCACTAGTGAATGTAATAAATGTTCACTATTACCATTATTATTGCCATGATGGGGCTAATTATAGTAGAAAAGGAAAAGGAAGAGCCCCAATGCTCCACAATAGGAGACTGGTTGCATGAACTCTGGTCTATCCATTCAAGGGCAAAGTCATTAAGTTTCACCACACTACACACAATGTCTAGCACAGGAACTCATTCCTACAAGTGCCGTATGCAGTCTGGATTTCATCGTGAAACACACAAGAAATACACTGGATCACATCTCGCAATAATTGGAAGGTGTCTTATGGTCAAGGACCAGTTTAATGGGTAGTGTGTGATGCATCTTACATTTGATGCAGGTTGTGGTTGGTAGAATGATAGCCTTCCGATGTCCCTGTCCTAACAGCCAAAGCCTGTGAATGTCACCTCCTATGGCAAGATGAACTTTGTAGATGGGATTAAATTGGGGAGTTTAAGATGGGGAGATTATCCCGGATTATCCAACTGGGCCCAATGCAATCACAAGGGGCCTTACAAGGAGGAGACAAGGGGTTTAGAGTTGGTAGAAGATGTGATGACAGAGGCAGGGGTTGGAATGATTAGAAGGGGCCAGGAGTCAAGAAATGCGTGCAGCCTCCGGTAGCTGAAAACGACATTAAAACGACTTCCCCTGAAACCTCTAGAAGGAACCAGCTTTGCCGACACCTTGACTTTAGCCCGCTGACACTAATTCTGGACTTTTGACCTCCAAACTTGTAAGATAATAAGCCTGCGTTTTTTTAAGCTACTAGGTTTGTGGTAATTTGTTGCAGCAGCAGTAGGAAATGAGTACAGTCAAATTGGGTGAAATAAGGTTCTTTTTTACTTTTGGCAATGTCAGGCCCTCAGTACTTTCTAAATACCACTCTACAGCAGAAGAGGCAAATCAATCTAAAGCTTCTGAATGAACGTTGAATGGAATAGTATACAGCCATCACAATGATGCTTACAAACAGGAAAGTGTTATTTTAAAAAAATACCAGTTTGCACTTCAGTGAAATCACAGTTATACTATGTGGGCAAACATCAAATTATGCATACAAAAATTTCAGCAGAAAATAAAATAGTAATAGTGATTATTTCTGCATGTTGAGACTATAAATGATACTACTTTTTCTTCTTTCCATTTCTGCAAATTTTCTATAATGAACAATATTGTTTTCACAATGGGAGACAGTACATCAACTTCATTTAAAAAGTAGATAGCAGAATAATGAAGAATATGAAAAGCAATTTACACGATACTGGTAAACTCAATTTCTTTATGTGCCAAAGCCTCTAATTTAATCAGTAATTCAGAACTTTCAAATTCCTGGGTCTGGCATGTCAGTAACTGTGCAGTCACCAGGGATCTGTGTTTTAAGTTTGTCAACATTTGTGTTTTCATAATAGTAAAGTTATGATTATCATCTTCAAAAACCACCTGCTGACCAGTCACGGTGAGCTACACGGGGACAGCAAGCAGGGGTGTTGAAGAGGAAGGGATTTGAGTAGGAATTGGCCATTGACCCCAGTGGGAAGGAAGCAGGCAGAGGGGAGAAAAACCGAGGAACCTGCAGAATGAGTCTGCTTCTCGGAGTGCGGAGAGGTAAGAGGGTTCTTTATAAAACTGTGGCGTTTTGGCCTTGGAGAAATCACTGCCCCACTCTGAGCTTCGGTCTCTTCCTTTGTTTATGAGGGTATAGAACTAAATTATCTATAAGATGAATGCCAAATGAAAAAACAGAACACCATGCTTTCGCTATTCTACAGTCTCACCTTGCATCCACATGGGGATTGCCGTGAACTGACGTGAACTAGGCCCTCTGCCCTATGCAATTTGCCACCAATGCCATCGCCATTAGGTATTTCACAGAATCTTCTTTATTACAATGTCAGAAAATAAACTTCCCAGTGCATTAAAAGGCTTAAACATACAAGGGGTTATAGCAGCAGCCTGATATCTGATTAGTCACTGAAGGCTGGCAGCGAGTCACATGTCAGGGGTTTGAGGAATACATCCACGACCCGGGAAAGTTTTCGGCTTTCTTCCATGAAAAGCATGTTGGCAAAACTTAAAAACAGCTTTCCAACGAAATGAAACATGTGGCTGTTTCTCAATTATTCTGGTTTTAAATGAGGACACCATTTCTGGAATTCATAATTGTGAAACTTGAACTGAAGTTCGAGAAGTCGAAGGATATTTTTTCCAGAAAATATCGATAGAATACCTATTTGAAAGAAACTTTGTGATTTAATCCAAATCTTAAGGAACTTCTAAGTCTGTGGGGGTGAACAAATCATGTGCGTTTTTATTTCTAATGTGAAACAGAGAGGTAAATGCTATAGAAAGACACGGATGAATTACTGTGGATGGAATTTCAGAGGAGGACGAGAGATTATGCTCAGCTGTCCAGACAGAGAGATGGTTATGGGCATTGAAGTCTGTTTGGATCCTGAATTTAAGAATTGGGGTGGAGAGGGCTTTGTTGGTGGAGGAAACAGAATGAGCAATGTCTTGCTTATGTGGCCTTAAAAATTTGAAGTGTGTATGGAGAAGAGCACAACATGAAATATGATGGTATCGTCACCTCCAGGTTGAAGAACCATGAGATAAAGATCGAAATGGTAAACAAGATACAGACTGCCAAGGCCTTGAAGGCTGACCTCAGGAGACTGCACTTTATTCTACAGACGCTGAAGATCATGTAGGCCTTCTGAGCAATTATTTAATGCATTAGCACACATCTCTCCCTATTATACAGGACAAAGGTAATTCTTTAGTTTAGAATTTATTATAATTTCTCACCCAACAAGTGAACAAAATTCTAAGCCACCTTTTTGTACGTCACCCAACGAATTGGAAAAGATTTCAAATTTATAGGTTTGAAACTCTAAGTGGGAATATTTCCTTCATTGCTCTAGTATTTATTTGGGGTTGGAATAGGAGTCGCCCCATTAAGAGGCTGGAATGAAGGCTGCACATGTGGGGCCCCAGGAATTCCAACTGTCTGGGGCACGGAATGTGACATGAACTTTACCCAGTGGCCTCCTGGCATCCCAATTTCAGGCCTTCTGGTCATCAGAGCTTGGCTTGGTCCTCCTACCTGATTGTTCTTGGGAACTGGAACTAAATCTACATTCTGTACATGAAAACAGAACACCAATTCAGCATAGTGTTCTCTTTGTGTCTGTATGAGCGTGTGTGTGTATGCACGTGCACATTTATATGTAAATATCTCCATATACACACATTACACAAAATGGTGATGGCACATACCATTATCTTATTGTTATAACTGTTCTTCCGTAGTGAAAGCTATATTTTCCCTAAATGGCTTGGGAGCATCTTGAGAGCAGGCCTACCCTATTGTATTGTACGAATACTCAATTAGTATGGAGTACTAATAGTCAATTAGTATTCAATCATCCACATATTTAAGCAAAGTAAGCACATGCTGAATTTCCTTCTAGGATCAGGAGAACAGCTGGTTAACATACTTGGTATTATAGGACAAAAAAGTTATGGTTTCGATTTTTCTTTAGATCTGTGAAAAGCAAGAGGGCTTATTTCTTTAAAAGCTCCTGAGATAAGTGAACTTATCATATGAAAGCAATCTATCAATACGTGTGTGTGCGTGTGCAGGCATGCATGTGTAAAATCTGCCAGCTTGCGACTGCAAAATGCAGAAATCACGAGCTGAATATGAAATACAGGTGGTGTGAGCAAATGCACAGAGTTCACCAACCAGCGTGGTTTTCATGTGTTATTCTTGACACTTACCTCAATAAAGAAAATGCTGGCTGCTGACGTTGGATGGTGATACATGTAGACTGTCACAAGAATGGCGGCTACTATAATGAGGACCAGGATGAGAATCCCAACAATGAGGCCAGCATGAAGGGTTCCCCCTTTCTTCTCGGCTGCACTGTCATCTGTAGAAGCTGAAAGAGCAGCACGGCTGTCAGAACATGCATGTGTTCTCATAGGTTTGCATTTCCATTGGGGGGGATGTTTGTATTTTTAATAAAGTACCATTAGAATTTTTCTTTCACTTTCTGTACAACTTTTCCTCTCCAGAACACCGATTGTAGAAAGTGGGTGCTCTTTATTTGTGCCATGAAAAGCCGTAGTATTCATGATTAAAAATACATTTGTAACTGTGTTTTAATTTATAGTTCAATAAACAAAATTAATAGCCTTTATTCTGAAAGTACTGTGGAAAATCTAAAACTCTAATTAACTATATAATAAATTTAACTTTGGCTTTTCTCATTAAACCACTGGCACTGTTACCCATGGAAAAACTGATTACTTTTTGAAAGCCTCTGTCATTTTCTTTTGGAAATTTTAAATTGAAGAGTATCACGCTTCTTTTGGTGGGCTAGACAGGCATTTTCAGAAAGTCTATACACGATTTCAAAGGCTAATTTTCAAAATCTGTTTTAAACTGAAATGCTCTCTAAAAGTGTAACAGATGGATGCTAAATGACCCTCAAATAGTTTTATCTCCATCTGAAGGGAACACACAGCATATCGAAATATTCCATCCACTATGCCACAAACCAATGTCATTTTATCAGACTTCTACTAAGATGTTTTCCCCTGTAATACCCATCTTCAGAGAATTAGGAAAAAAAATTAAATTTCTAAAGTAATAATTATCCAACCCAAAGTCAGTCAAGCAAATAAGACAAATCTCTAAAGTCTTCTCTTCTAAAATTCTGCAATCTTTGATGACTACTCAGGTATTTAAATAATGTGCAGCAGGTAACTATGTTTTTTGTGCATACTATGATTGATATTTTGAAACATTAGAAAATTACTTAATATTCATAAAAGTTCCACAGCAGTGATTCCTAATCTTTTCATTACTAATTTGTGTCTTTGTTTTAAACAATTATTTTTCTCTATTAAATCCCATTTATTAAGCACTGATTTATCTCTCTTATTTTAGATTTTTGTTAATAAAAAGCAAACACAACTGCCTATCAGAATGTGTGGTCAATACGAAGTAACGGAATTCCAGATAAACCAAAGAAACACGACCTTCCAGTTTTTCCTACCCATCTCTTAAATGTTTGTTGCTGGAGTGTCTGGCTCACTCAGTCGGTTAAGTGTCTGACTTTGGCTCAGGTCATGATCAGGTTTGTGGGTTCAAGTCCTATGTTGGGCTCTGTGCTGACAGCTCAGATTCTGTATCTACCTCTCTCTCTCTCTGCCCTCCCTCTTTTGTGCTCTCTCAAAAACAAATAAACTTAAAAAAAACACTATAAGTAAACAAATAAATAGTTTGTTGCCATTGTTTGTTTATTCTCTGCTTGAGACCCATAGGTGGTGTTTGGTAATTCTTCTCCAAATCTAATAAAGCTCAAAATCCTACAGCTTTCGCTTACATAACTAACATTCATTAAGGAAAGAATATACAATATAAACAGTAATTCATTATATGAAAATTCACTTACAGAAAGGATTATGGGAAGATGGAAGAGTATGAAGTATCAGAACCTCTCTACACAGACAACAATTGTACTGGTAGAAGGTGTCTGACAACTATCTTGGAACTCTGGACTCTACTGAAGGCTTGCAACTTTCAGGAGAAAGGCTTGGACTATAAATTGTGGTGAATTTCAGTCAATTTCAGCTCTTAGCCCAGTAGTGGCTATCCATCCCCCACCCCTCAGTCATGTGGCAGGCAGCTGTACATGGGTTCCTGAAGTAGCCTGCAGGAACCAGGCCAGGTGAAAAGTACCCGTTCTCCAGTTAGCAGGGATCTGTGCACTGGCCACTGATTGGTGCTTCTCATCACAGAGGCACAAAGACGCAGCCATTGGTTCTTTGTCTCTTCCTCCGTTGTTGCAAGCCTCTGCCCCTCTCTGGCTTCAGTGACTTCTAAGGGATTTAAAGAGCCAGTGCCCTTTTCGCCCTCCCCCCACTTCATTTCCCCCTTTTCTTTCATTTTTGGGAGCTAGATAGTAAAGACTAGGACATTCAGAAACAACTGCATGTATGGGTAAGATCAGAAAGTGAGTGTACATGCCTAGGGAATAGCTCAGAAAAGACCTGAAAAGACATTAAGATTATACCTCAGGCTGATCCTCAGCATAGACAGTCTGAAGCAACACAAAATCAAAACAATAAACAAAAATAATATCAAAAAGCAGCACACCCTGGGGAAGGGAGGGTAAGAATCTGATTTCCAGAGTTACCCTTTTATTAGATTCAAATGTCCAGTTTTTAATAAAAATTCACAAAACATACAAAGAAACACGAAAGTATGGCTCATTCAAGGGAAAAAAAATCACAGAAACTGTCCCTGAAAAAAGATCTGATTGCTGTATAATAGACAAAGAATTTAAAACAATTGTCTTAAAGATGCTCAAAGAACCAAAAGAAGATGCGGAAATGTCAAGACAACAACGTGTGAATAAAATGGAAATATCAGTACAGAGATAGAAAACCCAAGAAGAAAACAACAACAACAAAAATTCTGGAGCCGAAAAATTCAATGACTGAAATGAAAAGTTCACTAGGGATTCAAAGGCAGATTTGAGCAGGCAGAAGAAAGAACCAGCAGACTTGGAAAACAGGATAATGGAAGTCATTGACCGAGGGACAGAAAGAAAAAGGAGCCAAGGGGCCATCAAGCATTGCAGATGTCCCGGACAGAGGGACAGAGAGAGGGGCGGAGAGAATATTTTAAGAACTAATGGCTGAAAGCATCCTAGATTTGATGAAAGACATGAATAGAAGCATCCAAGAAGCTCAAGGTATTCCACTAAGATGAACTCAAAGAGATCCACACTGAGATGCTTTCTAATCAAACCTTTGAAAGACAAAGTCAAAGAGAGAATCCTGAAGATAACAACAAAGAAAATAGGTATACTATAAACAAAAGGCAAAGAGTTTAAATATTCCATTACAAAAAATCAACCAAACACAAAAGAAGACAGTAATGCTGGAAATAGCAAAAAAAAAAAAAAAAAAAAAAAAAAAAAAAAAGCTGTAAGGCACAAAGAAAACAAATAGCAAAATGATGAAAATATGCCCTTCCTTATCAGTAACTGTTTTAGGTTTAAAGGGATTAAAGTCTCCAATGAAAGGACACAGACTGTCAGAAAGAATAAAAACACATGATTCAACTATATGCTGTCTACAAGATACTAACCTCAGATCCAAAGACACAAATAGACAGAAAGTGGAAGTATGTAAAAAGTTATTCCATACACATAATAACTAGAAGACAGAGGTAACTATACTAATATCAGACTCAATAGACTTTCAATCCAAAAGGTTGTGAGACAAAGAAGGACATCATGTATAAATAAAAGGTTTCAATACAGAAAGAAGATATAGTAATTATACACATGTATGCGGTTAATGACAAACCATCAAAAAATATGAAGCAAAAACTGACAGAACTGAAGGCAGAAACAGAAAGTGCTATAATAATAGTTGGAAATTTCAATATTCCACTTTCAATCTTGGAACGAACAACTAGACAAGAGGTAAGTAGAGAAAAAGACTTAACACAATAAACCAACTAGATCTAACAGACATATACAGAACACTCTACCCAACAACAACATACACATTCTTCTCAAGGGCACATGGAACACCCTTGAGGAGAGATCATATGTTAGGCCACACATTAAATCTCAACACATTTAAAAAATAGATATCATGCAAAGTATCTTCTCCATTCACAGTGGGATGGAGTTAGAAATCAGCAACAGAAGTAAGATGGGAAATTCACAAATCTGTAGAAATTAAACAACATACCCTTGGAACAACCAATGTGTCGTCATCAAATCACAAGGGAAATTAGAAAGTTAGGTATGAATGAAAACAAAACTGCAACATACCGAAACTTTGGGGACACAGCAAAAGCAGGGCTAAGGAGGGAATTTACAGCTGTTCGTGCTTACATTAAAAACAAGAAAGATCTTGAATCAACAACCTAACTTTACAAGTTAGGGAACTGGAAAGAAAAGAACAAACTAAACCCCAAGTTAGCAGAAGGAAGAAAATAATCAAGACAAGAGCAGAGATAAGCAAAATAGAGAATACAAAAATAATAGAGAAAGTTAATGAGAGTTGGTTCTTCGAAAAGATCAATAAAACTGGAATGGGGACTCACACACAAGTAGTCTGTCCCCAGAGTCCACACCCTAAGCCTCTGATCACGAAGCCCTCAACTGACGCTGGACTGTAGGTACTGCTATTTCTTCTGATTTCATGTTATCAATTGTGGCAAAGAATTTTAAGTAGCCTTGGTAATTTCAAATAAAGAAAAATCAGCCCTCAATATGGTTAAAGGATTAACATTGTGCCCTCAAGAAGGCAGGGGCTGTGTCTGACTTGTCACTTCTCTGGGACGAGGGCTTCGGCCAGTGTCTGCCATCATATGCACGTAAA
This sequence comes from Acinonyx jubatus, assembly GCF_027475565.1. Lineage (NCBI taxonomy): Eukaryota > Metazoa > Chordata > Mammalia > Carnivora > Felidae > Acinonyx > Acinonyx jubatus. The sequence continues at coordinate 18,606,614 of NC_069387.1, read as the reverse complement.
ATCCATGTTTGTCGGAAGGGAAGGTGGGAGAGAGGAGGAAGAAAAATGAAAGAAAAATAAAGGCTACTGAAAATGGGTCACAGGTATTGGAATGACTACTTCTCCAACAAAAATCAAATGAAGTTATAATAAATTACTTCACTGGGTCTTCAGTTATCTCTACAACGCAATCAGTAATAGTAACTACCCCATAGGGGTGCTGTGAGAATTAAACACCTAAAACATATAAAGTACTTAGGAGAGTACCTGGTATATAATAAGCACTTAATTAATGTGGCTATTATATTATTCTTCATTTTAATATGAGGGAGGTTGAGGGAAATTAGGGTGTCAGATTCACTAGACCATATAAACTATGTGTCTGCCCTTAACATTTGTTGCTTTTTAAAGTTTGGCATTACTATTATTTTCTAAATGTTTGTTTATTTTTGAGAGAGAGAGGAACAGAGTGTGAGTGGGGAAGGGGCAGATGGAGAGGGAGACACAGAATCCGAAGCAGGCTCCAGGCTTTGAACTGTTAGCACAGAGCCCGACGCGGGGCTCGAACCCACAAACCGTGAGATCATGACCTGAGCTGAAGTCGGACGCTTAACCGACTGAGCCACCCGGGTGCCCCAAGTTTGGCTTTATTCTTAAGTATACTGTACTGTTGTACTTGGTGCACTTGGCCTTTTTTCTTATTTGTAAGAGTATGATACATTACTGTCATGGGAAAATAGGATTAATTTAAAATGCTGCTTTGGAGAAAGTGTGGCAAAAAATATCTACTTGAGTCAAGCAGGGAAGCCTTGAATGTTTCTTCCAATCCCATGTGTAATTCCGTTCATCTATTCTTTTGTGTGTGTGTGTGTGTGTGTGTGTGTGGCTTTTTTTTCAAAACTTGTTTTATTTTTTATTTATTTTTTTTTAATTTACATCCGAATTAGCTAGCATGTAGTGCAACAATGATTTCAGGAGTAGATTCCTTAGTGCCTCTTACCCATTTAGCCCATCCCCCCTCCCACAACCCCTCCCATAACCCTCAGTTTGTTCTCCATTCATCTATTCTTTCATCCCTCCCTCCATCTATCCATCCCCTGCACCCCCAAATCCATCCATCCAGACAGCATCCGGTTCTCTCTCTGATATCAGTAGTCTTTTAAAAGCAGCATGTCAAGATTCAGCCTCACTTTCTTTACGTGTGTGCAGAAGAGGGAAGGGAAGAGGCAGACACTTGTGAGTTAGCCTCAGGCTGCCACTTCCCACGTGAACCAGAACCTGTGGAGGAAGCAGCAGGCAAAAGACAGTCCTTCCCAGGAAGAACAAAGAAAGCCAGCAACATGTTTTATTCAGTAAGAGCTCTGGTCAGTAAAATTAGCTTTGACTTGTAGGACATAAATTGTCAATCTTTAGAATATAAAATCATAACCAGGTTGATATCTTGAAACCTCTCTCACTGCCTTTACTTAGGCATAAATGCTTACTTTCTCACTTATTACTTATTTATATTTTCAATAATGGTGTAGTTATAGAATCTCCTTTCTGAAACATTCCTTTGCTGTGCTGGTATAGATGTGAAGACACCATTTCATGTCTAATGAAATCTGTACAGAGTCTAGTCTGTTACTAGCCAAATAAATATGTTAGAACAGTTTTGGATGATGATTGCAACAAAATAAACCATCTTCACAGACTCTCAAAATATTGCTAGCCAAGAGACAAAGTAAATATTTAGGGATCTATGACTGTGCATATGACTATACACTGTGGCATAATTAGGGCAAACCATTTAAGGAGAAATACAACAAATTAAATTCCAAAATATTACAGAGGCATCTTTGTGTCCCAAGCAAGTGCTATTTCCAAATGCTTCAGAGTGGTCATCTGAATGGAGTGGTCAAAATTGCACAAATATTTCTGGAGAACCTATTTTCTCATTTTCATATTATTTAAGCAAGTTTTCTACTTCTCTACTCTAGCTGCGTTCTCTACTAACAAGTATTATGATGGCATATTAAAAGGTTGACTTTGGAGATGAAGTGATCACTCCATTGATGTGTTTTGATTTTAAATTCTTTCACTATTTGGTTTCCAGTTTAATATCACTGCTCCATTAAATGGCACTGGGTTTGCACACTCATGGGTACCTGCAAACAGGATTCGGGAGGTCATTTATGTTAAAAATGATGATCACCTCAAATACAAAATTGACATGTACAAAGTATAAGCAAGTGCTAGCAACTTCCATAATTGAAATTTAGTTCATTCATGTCGAGGGCAGATGGCTGAAATGAATTTCAATCCTTTAGAAGAGACAATAGGCAAAGATGTCAATTTTAGAAATAGTCATTCATTCCTGTGGTTTGACTGATTGTTATTAGACACTGGCATATAGAATTGGCTCAAAGAAAACCTTGAATCTATTTCAGGTACAAACTTAAACTCATGAGAGCCCATGAGGAGTTGGGAGGGATATTCCAAAGGGTCACGAGAAACCTAGTCTGAAGACTCAAACTCTTATTCTATTCTTAGAAATATCTTACCCTCCCCTCCCCCTTTATTTTGAGAGAGAGAGAAAGCGAAGGAGACAGAGGGAGAGGGAGAGAGAGAATCTCACACGTACTGGGCATGGAGCCTGATGCGTGGCTCCATTTCATGACTGTGAGATCATGACCTGAGCCCAGATGAAGAAGAGTAGGACGCTTAACTGACTGAGCCACCCAGGTGTCCCCATTCTTAGGAATATCTTATGCTCTTTTATTCATGTCCAAAAGTGAACAAAAAGCCAAAGAATTATCCTCACACACATACAGTATTATGCATAGGACAATTCAAATCTTTAGCTTTTTTATCTTTAATTGTGTATTTAAATAAAATGAATTAATGATAAAGGATAATAAGATACAATAAAACGGAGCCTCAGAGCTAAAAAGAGGAAGTATATAGATACATGTGAAAAGCCTATCAAATCAAGGCCACTTTTTGCTACTCTACTGAAGACATAACTTAAAACATAAATGAAGCACAGAAATCAATAGTATCAAAGATAATATACTCTCATCTGATCCACTGAATGACCTATGAGCTCCTAGCTTTTTAATACTTTATAAAATGCAGATCAATATTGGCACACAGAAAAGACTGTGAGAACTGTCCAGTTTATCTAAGCAATCTGCTATCTTGGGGTGTGTTTTAGCTACCATGATAGCAAAGACAACAGATTTTTAAAAAGCGTTAAATACAGGTTAAAAATATTCAAGACCTCATGCAAATGTGTTTCATTTGCTACTCTCCAAGAAAAGTTTATAACCTATTAATAAGAGGAAAGATGAAAGAAAGACGAAGATAGAAGAAAGAAGAGGAAAAAAGAGAAAAAAAATGGATAGGTTGTCTCTTCAAAGTGTAGCATCAGATTTTAAACCTCTACCTTCCCTTGTTCTATGACTGATTATTTTTTTTTCAGGATTTACATGCAGGTGACACTGATATTTGGTATTTAGAAGTATAATTCTTCAGTATGTTAAAAAGATATTAATACATTGTTAAAATGAGTTGTACCCACTGTTAAATCTTGCCAGTAATTAAAATCCAAGAATAAAGTATAACTAAAATAGAAATACTCCTGGTCTGAAATTTTATTCACTTTAGAACTAACTATTCTCTTGGCTTTAAAATCAAACACTACAGTCCATAAATTCCTCAATGTATTAATATCCTTTGGGGACCAAGAGGCTCATGGGCTAGATAAAGTCTTGCACAAGTTTGTGCAAAATGCATAAATCTTATACACGTGAAGTCAAAATGTTCTTTTTTAAAACTTCGTAATAAAGCTAAACTACGAGTGCTTACAATGTTAGTGTTCCATTTTTGGATTAAAAACACACACAGAGACACACAATTTTCCTTGTGGAATATTGTCTAACCCTTTTATAACCTAAAGCATGTAATGGAAGAAAATCAAGTGATAACATTTTTAGCTAAATTGACTTTCCTTTGGAAATTTCCCTTGTAACTGATCTTATTTTGTAGCTCATATATTTTTCCTCTTAACTCTTTTATATTTCTACATCCATGATCATGACCCCGACTTCATTCAGAGTTTCTTCTGGTGTTACTATTTTCTTGACGCTTGTGAATCCGTCGATACTATTCAGGTATTAAGAATCCATCAGAACTATTATACAATTATTATACATCATCCACAATATGTGTCACTGGGACAATACATTCAGAATTCACATTATGACATCTCCATAGGAAGGATTTGGGTAAGAACTGTGAAAAGATATTAAAATGGGTGCACAGAACACAGCTAAGTGCATTATGTACGGTGAGGACAATATCTGGCGGGGACAGCTGGCCTGGCTTCTCTTTTGCAGCCTGTGCTACTACAGGGCAGCTGTGAAATTTCATTCAGGCAAACATATAAAATATTCTGGCCTAAAAGAGCTTAGGGGATGACAATCCTTTTTAAACAATAATCCGCTACCTTTTATCTTAGGAAAAGGAAGCTAAATAAGATTCTCGTGAAATCATATTAAAAAAAAATGCTTGATTCCATCAAAATGAGGGATTTGGGACAGCAGTCACCACCCAGTCTGCTTGTAGCTTCATTATGTGATTGGTGCTTTAGTGTATGTATATGTGAGAGCAGCTAAAAAGAGGGGATTTATAGTGATTACAATTGCCATAAGACCCAAAAAGTCAGTCTCTGGAATGATCCATTATCACTCTTCACTTCTTATGTGTATGTACTACTTTTTGAAAACAGTCTGCATATGCATCTAATGCTTTCAGCAACCGAGATCTTTATAAAACCTAACTTTTAAGCTTTTCTTACCATCAGCTTTCTATACAAAGCTGTCTTTGTATAAAGTTGTCTGCTCCATCTAAAACTATATTTAAAAATCAGTTTTGAAAAATACAACGTGTCTCTACTTCTACAAAATAATCCAAAGAAAAGAGATCTTAGCACCTAAGTTGCCCATCCAAATGTTAAACTAAAGAGTTTCACAGAAATAGTTTCTCTTTTAATTCCATGCCAAGCCGTTGCAACGGTTAAGAAATCAGGGTTTTAAATTACAGAAAAAAATTTAGAGTTTTCCTAGTGAATGTATTCACAGTGAATACAAAATACCAAAAATACGGCTGACAAAAGGACTTTTAAGATTGGGGTGGGGGGCGTATGGAACAGAGTGACTCCTCAAGCCATTAACCCCATCCATTCCAGAATGAGGTCACTTAAGAAAGGTCATTTACATACAAACCTATGAGTACCATAATGAATGTTTACTTCCCTACCGAATCCATCAGATTTTCTCAGCGTGGAGGAAAAACTCTCCTCACCTGGCTCCTATCAGTGTGGGAAGACAAGTGTGTGTGTATATATGCCACTTAGCTAATATAGACCCTAGGATCTCCACTCCTCTTAATCATGGCTGCACTGGCAGGCCAATGCCAGGCCTTCTTGAAATTATTTACGGAAATGGGATCCATTCTCCCACTGAAGTTCAAGTGTATGAATCCAAGGGCATCTCATCAATAGCTTTTCCAGCGGAGAGATCAAGCTCTACCTCCCATGCACCTGCACTGGTATACCCACCACTAGGAAAACAGGCCACCAAGGTCCTTTTACTGTCCATCCCCAGACCACAGCAGTAGCTGGTACATGGGGCATGTAAGATAGAACCTGAAGCCATTATTTGAAAAACAAAAAGCCCAGCTGCTGAGGTACAGTATACTATCTAAATGCGTACTATCTAAATAAAATCAACCTTTCAGTGATTATTCATAGGCAACTTCTATTTGTAAAAAACGTTTATTTATTTATTTTGAGAGAGAGAGAGAGCACACACGGGAAGGGCAGAGAGAGATGGAGAGAGAGAATCCCAAGCAGGCTCCACACTGTCAACGAAGAGTCTGACGTAGGCCTGCAACTCCTGAACCACAAGATCATGACCACAGCCGAAAGAGAGTCGGATGCTCAACCCACTGAGCCAACCAGATGCCCCATAAGCAACTTCTTTTCAAAAGTGCTGACTTTTAATTCAATATTATTAAATAAATCCCAAGTTCTTTGACATCTGAGTTTATGATCAACATTAATGAAAATCTTTGGGTTTCCTAAGAAACTATGTCTTAATTTAGTTGCTAAAGATGTCATTTTGGCCTGTGTGTCTGCCCCAGAATTAATCAAAACCTTAGTCCTTCATGTTCTTTTTTATCTTTTTAAATTTTTTAAAAATGTTTTTATTTATTTTTGAGACAGAGAGAGACAGAACATGAGCAGGAGAGGGGCAGAGAGAGAGAAGGAGACAGAATCTGAAGCAGGTTCCAGGCTCTAAGCTGTAGGCACAGAGCCCGAAGCAGGGCTCGAACTCATGGAGATCATGACTTGAGCTAAAGCTGGACGCTCAACCGACTGAGCCACCCAGGCACCCCTTAGTCCTTCATGTTCTTAACAACCATACAACCCTTTTGTTATTTGTGGTGGTTTGATATATACAGTCCTCCAGGAGAGTAAATGGGTGGGACTACAGGTATGTGCTATGTATCTTAAAGAGCCAGAATCAGAAACTGGAAAAAAGGTTAGGTTAAGCCTGGAATTTCATTTTAATTTGTGGTAGCAGATCCAATAAACAGTGCCCATATATCAGGTAGAAAGAAAAAATTAAAACCTCTGAGAGCCAGTTTTGCAGCAGTGCTTAGCATCCATGTGGACAAAACTTTGCGCACATAATGCCCCTAAGAGGGACAGAATCAGGTAGACTGCTTGGGAAGAAAGACACTATGAAATTGTGTTTACCATAAATGCCTGTCCCTGAGGTCCGGGGATATCAAATTTCTTGAAATATAAAGTTCCACCTGCTGAATGTGGGGTAGAACACGGTCAGTCCGGGAGGTGAGCTCTAGTCTCATCCTAACGTTTTCCATGAAATCAGCTTTGTAAAATGCCCCCCTCTCCCCATATTGGTATGTGATACTCCCATGAGTTTTACAGTTGCAAGGACCTTGGTCTCAAAATGTTGGGGACAGAGGAGCCATAATACTCATTGTGACTGTGATGGGGCAGTTGGTGCTGTTTCTGTTTGCTGAGATGCTGGGTAGCTTTAATAGGGGGAGAATGGCAGACAAATGGGTACACAGCTGACTGTACAACATTTAGACCACTCTTCCCTGCAGGACAGGGGGGCATTGGGGAGCACAGCCCCTGCTCTGACACCAGATCACTTGGTGGTAAAGCCCAGCTGTGTTCCTTACAAACCGCATGACCTAAACAGATTATGTAAATCCCTATGCTCCCAATGCTTCCTGAGTAACATGGGATTACAATAGTACTTTCTTCATTGGGTGCGGAAAAGATTAAATGAGACAACATGCAAAACCATCAGAAAAGTGCTGGGTATACAGAAACAGCCCAATCATTACTAGACAATTTTACCCTTATTAGCAACTACCTGGGAAGTTTCTAAGAATAATTTAAAGCAAAACATGAATCAAATAATCAGAAGTGTTAAATTTAATGTCTACTAATTAGAGAGGCTGGTTTGCTAAGGGCAAGCCTTTTTCCTTTCTTTAGTTGAGAGTTTCAAGAAGCTGGGAAGAATTTATTCATGAGAATTTTCGGAGAACTGTATCTAGTTTATGAGCAGCATATTAAAATTTCTCTTTTCTTTTAAAGGAGGTAAAACTCGTGGCCTTGACATGCACAGATCTTAAGTGTACAATTCAACAAATTTTAGAAATTTCCATGCTCCCAGAATATTCTCTTTTGCCTTTTCCAGTCAGTTCTGACCACACCCCATCCCACCCCATGACGGGCAACCACTATGCTGATTTCTATTATTGTAGATTAGTTTCACCCGTATTAAATTTCATATAAACCAAATCATACTATATGTACCCTGTAGTGCCTGGATCTTTTTGCCTAACATGATGTTTCCAAGATGTATCTGTGTCATTGCATATATCACTAGTTTGTTCTTTATTTCTGCTGAATATTAGTCCATTGTATGAATATACTCAATTTATTTATTTTTCTATTGCCAAACATCTGGATTATTTTCAGTCATTGGCAATTACTTATACAGTTGCTATGAATATTCTTGTAAATATTTTTGTGGATATGTTTTCTCTTGGATACATAGAAGTGGATTTCTGGATCAAAAGGAAGATATGTTTAATTTTATAAAATTGTCAGTTTTGGGGCACTTGGGTGGCTCAGTCCGTTAAGCATCTGACTTCGGCTCAGGTCATGATCTCATGGTCCATGAGTTCGAGCCCTGCGTCGGGCTCTGTGCTGATGCCTCAGAGCCTGGAGCCTGCTTCGGATTCTGTGTCTCCCTCTCTCTCTGCCCCTACCCTACTCATCCTCAGTCTCTCTCTCTCTCTCTCTCTCAAAAATAAATAATCATTAAACAATTAAAATAAATAAATAAAATGGTCAGTTTCCCAAAGTGATTGTACTACATCACACTGATGAACAATGTAAAAGACTTCTGATGCACCATAACCTCATCAGTATTAGTGTTTTGTCTTTTTAGTTTTAAACATTTTTGTGGGTGTGAAATGGTATCTCATTGAGGCTCTTGCTTTTTTAAAGTCAGCCTGATAATCTGTGCTTTCAAATGGAGTTTTTATTCTTTTTTATAGTTAATATAATTATTGGTCTGGCTAGATTTGATTTGTTATTTTTCTATTTCTCTTCTTCGTGTTCATCCATTATGTGATCCATTTTTCCTCCTCTCTTGCCTTCTGCAGCCTAAACAAACATATCTTAGAATTCCATTTAAATTTAGTTCTACATATTTTGTACTTTTTTTTTTTTTTTGGTTGTTGAACATAATGTTCACAGGTGCTGAAGTCACTTAGGGTTGAAATTTTATCAAACAAGTTGTTAACTCATTACTGTAACTGAAATAATAACATCTGGTCACAGCAACTTACTGCACTGTTATGGATCAATGTTAAGGACTCCTATCCTTACTACCCAAGATACATTTAAAATCTTGTATTGTATCAAGCATGCAGTATAAAACTAAGGTGAAAATTAGTCTTAAAGGAACAGCAAGTCATTGAAAACCTATCTATTGAAAAAGACTGAGCTAAATTTAGTACCTAATGCATTAAACTCCTTTCTTTAATCATTATGTCTTTTTAATTAATTAATTAATTTTAATGTTTGTTTATTTATTTTGAGGAGAGGAGAGAGAGAGAGAATACACACACACACACACACACACACACATGCACAAGTGTGCGAGTGGGGGAGGGACAGAGAGAGAGAGAGAGAGAGAGAGAGAGAGAGAGAGAAAGAGAAGCCGTAGCAGTCTCTGTGCAGTCAGTGCAGAGCCCAACATGAACCTTGAGATCATAACCTGAGCCAAAATCAAGAGTTGGACACTTAACCAACTGAGCCACCCTGTGGCTCTCAATCATTATGTCTTTTTAAAAATAGTATATCTTTTCTCTTTCTTTTCTTTTTTCTCCTTCCTTCCTTCCTTCCTTCCTTCCTTCCTTCCTTCCTTCCCTTTCCTTTCCTTTCCTTCTCTCCCTCTCTTTCTCTTTCCCTCTTCTTTCCTTCTTTCTTTCCCTCCCATCCTCTTTCCTTCCTTCCCTCCCTCCTTCCTACGTTCCTTGCTTCTAACTAGATCAGCATATTATAGGAGAAATAAGCATTGGCAATTAAACAAATGTAAGAAAAATAGTACTTAAGTCACAAAACCTTGAGAATGATAGCCAAGGTCAGTGGGCTCCAAACACACTTTGGCATGACCTTTACACATTAATAGGAGGCCTCTTTTTTCCATCCCCCTTGGGAATGTTTTATGGATTCTCTTCACTCGTAGACACCATACTCTGACCTCTCACACTTACTCTCCCCATATTACTTTGTCTCCTACTACACTGAGACAGCAGGAAGCACAGATGAAATTCCCTCAACTTCTGCCTCCTCTCATCCATGTTGACTGATCCATCCCTACTTGAGGATACATCAAATACTCTCGATCATCTTTTAATTCCTTTCTTTATGTCTTCTTTCTACTCAATACCTATACCATGTAAATAGGCTCCTAAAATAAAACAACATAATTAACAAAAGAAGTCTCTACTTTCTTTTTCATTAAAACTTCTTGATAAGTAGCTTGTCCTTGTTGACTTCAATTTCTTAATTCATAGACTTCTCAAAATCTATCTGGGGAGTGTGTAACTGTGGACTGTAGAACTGCTCAACCAATGTTAACATATTACTTAAACTAATGGTCACTTTTCTGTTCTTTTTTCTTTTTCTTTTTCTTTTTTCGTCTTCTTCTTCTTCTTCTTCTTTTTTTAATTTGGCCTGTCTAGAGCATCAACATAATTCACTACTTCCTCCTTGAAATTTTCTTCTCTTTGGTTTTATGATAGCAAATTCTATTGGTTTTCTTGCTATCTCTTTATCTGTCTTTGCAGTTTTCTTCACAAAACCTTGTGTTCTCCTTTCTGTACTGTGCCCTTTTCATTTTTATAGCATCCTTCTGTGATCTCATTCACTCTCATAACTTCAACTGTCATTTCTATGATGATGATGCCTAAATTTATGTCTTTTGCTTGTACTTCTCAAGCGAATTTCAGATTTGCAGAGAAGAACGCCCATTATATATCTTCATTTGGATGTTCCACAGATATGTCAAAATCAATAAGCTCAAATTCAATTCATTGCCCCCCCCACAACCCGTCCTCTTCTGGTATCCCCCATTAAACAGCACCGTCACCCACCCAGGTAACTAAGCTCAAGTCCTGGGAGCCATCTTAGTCACTTTGTATCGCATAAGTCACACATCCAATCGGGTATTAGTTATGTAGCTTTACTTCATTCAAAGTGTTTCTCATGCCCATTTTCTCTTCTTTATTCCTACCGTCAGCCACTACTTTGGCTTCTCAGCATTTCTTTTATGGATTACTAGTATAATCTCCTAAGTAGTTTTCCTGGCCTCAGGTTCACTCCTTTCCCATTGTTCCCCACAACCCCATAATTTACTGTCAAATTGGTTTCCATACAACACCCACTGCTCATCCCAACAAGTGCCCTCCTCAATGCCCATCACCCACTTTCCCCCTCTCCCCCACCCCCCATCAACCCTCAGTTTGTTCTCAGTATTTAAGAGTCTCTTTAAAAAAATATTGATGCCTGAATCAGCTCCAGAGGTTCAGATTTAATTGGTGTGAAGAACAGTGTGACCACTGGGGTTTTTATAAGCTGGAATAATAAAATCAGATGAGAATAATCAGATAATTCCAAGGTACAGAAGAAGTTGAGAACCACTACTCTGGATAAAATTTTACGAAAGCAACTCTTAATTCTAGGGGATATGCAAAATAACATTCTGAAGTATAAGAAATGTTCACTATTATGGCATACATATACTTAGAATAGAGTTAGTGCTACCATGGAAAGTAGCCAAACGAAGCAAAAGATAAAACCAAATGTCAAGATACTTTACAGTTGTAGAGACAGAAAGTGATAGATATTCAATAGCCCGTCAAGAGGAAATAACAGTTTCCCTTTGCTTATGAGACTGTGATCTATGTGAAAGAAGTAGGTGAAAAAAATAGCAAGGGAAGGAGGGGAGAGAAATGAAAGATATGCTACTTTGATGATTTATGTAGTAAAGTCAAAAAACAATTCGACTGAATGATAAATGAAACACTAGACACTTGATCTGTCACTAGAGACTAGGTAATAGAAATATAACCTTAGAAGTATTCTAGTGGAAAAGTCAGAATAATGTTGTAACACTTTATCTTTGGCTGAAAAGTCTTGGGGTATGTTCAGAAATAAGAAAGTAACACGACCAAATCAGAATTTAGACCAGCCATTCCATAGTAGTTCATTCAAAGTGTATCTGTCCTAGCTTTGTGAAATCAACCACTTGGCAGATTTGTATCAGAATTAACTTGATCATGTTGATCATGTTCTGCAAACCGCTTAATGTAGCTATTTCAGCATCTCTGATGGGTGACACCACCTTTCTGACTCAAGGATGCAGGCTTTCAGGATCCAGGTTTAGTAAAATGCCTGGCAATAAGAAGAAATGAGAAGCATGGTACCACCTGCGTAACACATCAGTGCTCTCTGGAGTGCTGTTACTTTAAAAGCTTTTAGCAGCTAAGCACTTGTAGTCAAATATGTTTTTAAAAAGACACTCTATCAAAAAGAAGAACATTTAGAGGAGCCAAGAACAAATGCAGTTTTGGTACTTGGAGAAATCTCAGTCAACAAATTTTATTTTTATTTATTTATTGTCTAAAGTTTGTTTGGATATTTTGAAAGAGATAGTGAGAGTGGGGGAGGGGCAGAGAGAGAGGGTGAGAGGGCGAGAGAGAGAGAGAGAGAGAGAGAGAGAGAGAGAGAGAATCCCAAACCGGCTCCACCTTGCCAGTGCAGAGACTGATGCAGGGCTCAAACCCAGGAAGCTACCGTATCATGGCCTGAGCCAAAACCAAGAGTGGGATGCTTAACTGGCTGACTCACCCAGGAGCCCCTCAGTCAGCACATTTTAAATAATAAAATCAAATCACAGGATTTTAGAGCTTACAATAATTTTAACATCTGCAGTGTAGCAGAATGGCACGATTCAATCTGCCAAACTGAGCTGAATCTGGTTGAAGGCTTTCCTTCTTAATTAAGAGACCCTGCCATTGATTCAACTTGCAAACCTCTTTTCAGCGCTGGATATAATTTTATCCAGTTCGCATCTTGAAGACATTTACATTTCTATTTAGGTGGTGAGTGTCATTTGGAAGCAACCTAGTCAAATGCCAAAGAAGGCATTTAATAGTTGTACCTACTCTAATATATAGCTAGGTCATTCCTTTGAAATGTACTCCTCTAATAAGCTTTTGCCAGGATTTGAAAACCCAAAGACGTGATTTTAAATGCTTATAACCACTATCCACAGAAATACATACATTTAAAAAATACATCCTAGAAACCCCTTGATGGTGAATTAAACCTGAATTTCTGGAGAAACCAAGAAGGCTGAAAGGATTTTAAATTAGATTTTGAACATAAACACAGCGTAGCCCTGTAGTTTGGAGAATGCATGCCAGTGATTCAGACACTCCTCAATGACACAGGAAAATCGATGTGTTGTGATTTTCATAGAAAGGATAAGATGGAAACTACTGCATAATTACATGGGAAAAGAAAATAAATTCCATTTCCAAATACTTGCAAGTATCATCAGTTGTTAGAGAAAAAGGAAAACAATACAGTAGGAGTAAGCGAAATACTTTAGAGTGGCATTTCCTGTTCGAAGTTTGACTGTAAGAGAACAGCCATACTGAGAGGCTGTATTAAGGCCCAAAAGACTCATACCCCAGGTCTGCCACGTACTGGCCATCTAACCTTTCTGTACCTTTATTTTCTCAGCTAAAAAATGGAGATAATAATAGGAACAACTCACAGGGGTGTTGTGTGAATTATACGAAGTAATAAATGACAGCATGTAGAATGGGGCCAGGAACATAGTAAACACTCAACAAATATTTCTTTTTCCTCTTCTTTTTCTTCTCCTCCTCCTCCCAACTATTTGGAGATCGTTGTATAGTTGGAGATAAAGGGTCATGTTTATACTCGCTCTTCTGAGTTTTTGTATTCTATCACTTACAATGGTCAATCAATGTTATACACCTTACTAAGGAGGCCTATATTCATTAGATACCATTTTCTTTGTTTAGGTTTGTTTACACGTTCTTTTCTCCAAATTATTCTTAGGTCTTAGAATTTCCACTCAACCCATAAGGCTAATAAACTTTCCTAAACCCAAAACTATCTTGAAACTTCCAGAAGCTCTACCTAGTCTTACTCTAAATGTAGCAGGAAACTCAATTCACAGTTGAAGATTCATCAAGAGTGATTTAGCAGACTGTAACTCAGTTTGGGTCCTGTGAATGAGAAACCCTGTTGTGTGCCTTTGGTGTCCAGCTGCTCAGAAGTATTTTATACTTTCATATCAAAGATGAAGGAAAATCTCCTGGAAAGTGAATGTATAATCATGTCAGCTGTGGATTCCACTAGAAAATCAACTATTTTAACCCACAGAAATGTCCCGGAAAGACTCAGCCAAAGTAATCCAATATCTAAAGCCAGCATCATTGGCTTCTAGCTACATATTGACTATTTTGAAAAATGTCACCCTTTTTCATCAAAAACTACAGATCTCTAAATTAAAATGCTTTTTAAAACCAGCCAATTAAATTAAATCAAGAAATAAAATGAGCTAAATTTCTTTGCAACAATATATAGCAATTTACAAAAATTTATTAGCTTGCATTAAAAAAATTAACAAATGTGAGAAAACACTTAAATTAGGCATCCTTTTCATTATTACTTCCATTTTGCAAAAATGTTAACCTGGATGTGGAGGGGCTGGACAATTCTGAATTCTATTCTCAATATGTTTAATCAACTAATCAAGTTAGATTTAAAATGGCAATCTTTCCTGCATCTTCAAATTCTGTAAGATAAAAACAATGATAAGTATGCTATCTTGATGAAGGTGCTATAAAAAGTAATGTGTAATTTCCCTTAAGCACCGCTTTGAAGGAACATTTATCTTAATACTGGCCAGGTTGGTCTGCTCCAAATGTACTTTAAGAAAAAAGGCCCTATAAACAATCCTAGACATGGAAAGAATTCCAGTATATAGACACAGTTAAAGTCTTCTTGTGATATTTTGGAGTCCTGATGGATTCATGGCTGCATATTAATGATCTAAATATCATCTGAAAATCCATCAGTCAACTTCTCCAGTATGACAGAAAAGAAAAAAAAAACCTTACATTTACATCAGGAATTTACTCCACTTGGTTTCTCAATATCATAAGGTATTCTAATGCACTGCTTTAAGAAAATCTTCAAAGTTTTATGATTCCTTGATGCATTCAACAAAACTAAAGATTTTCCTTAGGATAATTGGTAAGATTCTAGGGAACTACTTCCCAAAGTGTATTTTGCAAAGCATTAAGTCCATGAGATGTAACTTATAAAAAGGTTTTATGACCAAATAATGGAGAAATGCCAGATACTAAATCTTTATTGCCATCTTGAAATTTCTTTAGAATACATGGTCCCCGAAAGCAGGGAATTTAGCTAAATCTCATTCACTTATCATGGATCCAAGCCTGTGACAATGCCCTCCAATTAGCAGGCATCCAGCAGGAATTAATGAATGAATAAATGAATGAACATTAAAAGCTTTGAATAGCACTCTAGCAAAGAAACCTCTTTCATTTTCTTTCACCCAGAGTATCTCTTACCTATTTGATCACAGGATTTTTTTTTCTGTTAGCACTACAGAATATTTATTCTAAATAATTAGAATATTAAAAAGAAAAGAGACAGCATAGAAATAATATAATAAACACACACGAAACTACTACCCAAATCAATAATTAAATGTAACAAATACAACAGAAGCCTCTTGGCGACTCCTCCTCCAACTCATTTATCTCCCACTTCCCTCCCTCAAAATAACATAACACCAAATTTAGGACTTGTGTTCACATGAAACTAAACAGCATCCTGTTCTGAGAAATTCTCAACTGGGGGACTGCTAAAGGCCCTTCAAGTGCTGAGATTTTAATTTATTTCTAGCAAGTATATACAGGCAAATGGTCATCTGTAAAGCTATCCACTTACAGCATTAATACTATGATAAGTAAGAAATGAATGAAATAAAACACTATTAGACAGACACAAGACAATGGAGAATTGATGTAATAATGATATATATGAAGAAGCTAAGCAGCTGATCTTTCAAATGGATTGACATGAAATTAAAGATGCATACAGTATGTATCTTATCATACAGTGACCTAAGAAAACATAGATGTATTTTTGTTACTTAACCTGGACTAATTTAGAAACTAATCTCTACAATTACTTAAAAAAAATCCCTAAGAATGTATACATTGGATTTTGACTTACAAAATCAGCTGGGGCTGCAAAAGTAAAACTGTGTCTAGATCAATGTCACAGTAGGGCCACATTTACATGAAAGAGGCTGCTAAGAAGAGGCCCCACCTTCCCCCCCCCCCCCCCAACTTCCTGAGTTGAATAAACAGTTGCTGATAAAAAAATCTCTTTTATCAAGATCCAGCAAGCTATGATAGAGAGGCACATCTGAGCTAATATAGTTTAATAGAAAAAGAACTGGTTTTAAAAATTTTAGGCAATATCTTTCACAGTCTTATTTTGGTAAAACTTTTCTTCCTCAAATTTTTAAGTATCAATATAGGTTTCTCTAAAAATTGTCTTAGAAAACTTGAAGTATGCAACTACTTAAAAGTTCTTTTTTGCATGTTTAATTTTTGTCCCCTGCTTGACATAAGAGACAAAAGGGCCTATAAAATATATTTCCATATTTGTCTAATTCTTAATTTTATTTATAAATAATGTTGAGTAGTCAACTTAGAGAAAAAAAAAAGAAAACATTTGAACCCAATACCTGCTCTGTGTAGATACTCAATACACAATCAAACCAAGGAACAGTACACGAAAAAGGAGAGCAAGGTGTGTGGATAAGTTTTCACGTTATAATTGGTCATTGGTATCCTATAGTTTTATAGGCAAATATGAGGATTAGAATTTCATTCTACCATTGAAACCATTTCAATTTTCAAACCACCCACTGAATTCTCCCCATGTTAAATACCAACAGGGAGTGAAATATAATCTCACTGTGTATTAGAAGCCCACAAATCCTTTCTCATATATAAATGAATGAAATGACTTAGCATCTGAAAATATTTATGAAAGAAAAGCATCAATTCCTACCTCCATTATCTTTTAGATGTAGTGCTATCTTGGTATCATCTGGAAGAGAAATTCAAAGTTACTGTAACAAAAAATTTTTTAGTGGGGCATAAATATGATGATCAGTCATTGTCTCCTAATGCTTTTTCAGAGGAGGATTCAAACCCCAAAAATACTTCACAGGCTATATAACAATCCAAAACAATATGTATTAAAATGCAGCACTGGTTTCAAAAGCAATAAAATGATTTAGCAGCTTCCTCATCTCATTTTGTCACTTTACTCTAGTTAACTTTTAATATCCAATTAAATTTCAACTAAAAGTAAAAGTTTCAAGTTTAATTTATTATTCAAATGAAAGCCAGGTTTATGACCATAAATAAGTAAGACTATTTTTTCTCCATCAGAGCCTACTCTTGGCCAACTGGTCTCACATTTCTCCCTAGTGGCGTCATTTAGAATAAGTGGTTATATTTTGGCTAATATACCTTCTTCCCTCAATGAGTTGTCCCACGCATCA
The DNA here is from genome assembly GCF_027475565.1 of Acinonyx jubatus. Taxonomy (NCBI): domain Eukaryota; kingdom Metazoa; phylum Chordata; class Mammalia; order Carnivora; family Felidae; genus Acinonyx; species Acinonyx jubatus. Next base: position 18,589,314 of record NC_069387.1, on the reverse strand, counting down.
ATATTCTCTTGTACTTTTGTCTTCCCTGACAGAGGAAATGTTTTTCAAAGACAATTTCTTTGACATACACATTGTCCCTCTACAGATTATAGACCAACATATTTTACTGACTGGATTCAGGTAAATATTAGAATTGCATATAAATAGAATTATCTATTTTCAGAATCTGAAATCACTGGACATTTTATATGCATTTTGCCTTTCTCTCCTGTGACTGAAATGTTGAATTCAGTTACGACAAAATTTACCGATATAAAAGGAAGTCTGTATTTCTTTTCTATTGAGGACAAGTAGCCAAGATCACTAATGAAATCTAAGTCTTAAGAAAAGGTGCCATACGTTACAAGAATCCCAGCACATATTTTTCTTCTGTAATAATTTTATCTTTTCCCCTTTAGAAGTCCTTTAGAAATCCAGTTTGCCAAAAGATAACTTTCTCTCTAGAGAGCTACTCCAGTACATGTCAATACAGTGACTTTCCCCTCCTTCAGAAAAAAGCAAAAATATCTAGAGCACCTTCTGTGGGCAGACTGGTGGGCAGCTGGGATGTCGCTGCTCTTCTGGTGGTTGTTAAGACCCTGAATTTTGTGGTTGTTGCTTGTATAGTTGTGGTGGTTTGAGAAGAACTTTCCATTGGCTCTGTGTTCTCACACATCTTCTCTTTTGACTGATAAGAGAAACAAATAGGAAAACAATTTAAGAGCGATCACACATGTGTTTAGAAAATTACATCAAAGAAGTTGGGCTGTGAAGCATTAAGGGCTTTCATATCAAGATGAGGAATAAGTTATTTTTATAGAGAACAATATTTATAGATTTTAATAATTTACAAAGTATATAAAAGATGAGAAAAAATCGGATGTAACAAAGCATTTCCATCTTCAGATATTTGGATTTCATCATTTCTGTTCTTAATCTTTCATACTACTATTTATCTTGCCCTAAATCTTATATCAATCTCTATATAAAAGACATGATGTCATGAGGGAGAAGTTCATACAAGAAGAAAAACATGTTCATACAGATAAGAATTAAAACATGCTTGGGTATGTGAAGAAGGCGCTTCAAACCAATAATGCTAAGTTCTAAAAATTTGGTAAAATGCTCCGTATCCCCTTATTGTTTCAAAACTAATCCACCACACATTGAATGAGTATTTAAATTTTTTGTTTTCTATTACAAAATATTCAAAATCACCCAAACAAAAGATTGGATGGCCCTCATGTAATCACTTAGCCTATTTCTCCCTAGCAGAGCTAGACTGAAGACATCAGGAAAAGATATATATTTTATTTTTATTTACAGCCCACAAAAATAAATCCTACAACATTCACCAGCAACAATTTCCACCACCCAAACTTTTATGGTTTAGAAGCTGGTGTTTCTCTCTCAACCTCTTTGTTCTCCAAAGGACGTCATCCCTCTGGTAGGGTCTCAAGTAGAAGATAATCAGTCTGCACATGGGTGGTACTCACCCCACTTTAGAAAATTATTATTAAATAAATTCCTTTCTTAAACTTCTCTTGTCATTAATGAAATACAAGGCACTTATTACTAGTTCAGCGGGAGTTCCTGAGATGGCTTCCTCTTTTACAAAGGGTGAGATACAGATTTCTTCTCCACTGCAATTCCCAATATCCTAGGGGTCATTCAATCTTCAACTGTTGGTTCCCACATCTTCTCAGCCCCAGGGACCTAATGATCTCCTTGCTAGCTCCACATCAGTTCTTGCCCCCACAGTCTGGCCCTCATCTGCAGTTGGAGATGGTTGTGTTTTGAGATCATAGATCCAGTTGTCCTCTTTCCAATCTCTCCATGTATGTGCTCACTCAGATTCTGCTTCTCCTTTGACTATGCACAAAGTCAAGTCTCCTATTTTTGCATCACTTCAACCTCTCTTTTCAATTTCTTCACTTATCTTGCCCCGTTTTGTCTGTTTTCCCACAGCACCCTTTCAGAAAACCCCAATACTAAATGGAGTAAAATACCTGCCTTTTCCTTGCCTGCAACAAAGCCATGAGCAGCTGGAGAACGATCACACAGCCTCTGACTGGGAGCTCCATAAATTTACCTCCCACCACCTCAGTAGGCCTTCCGTGCTGCCTGGCAACTCTGTCCTACTTTGCTGGTCTCTTCTCCCATTGTCCTCTGTATCAATTTCAAACCCACTCCACTCTACCAAAAACTATAATGCCTGTCCCAATCTGACTCCATGGGCTCACCTTTTATTTCTTTGATAGGAATCATAAGCAAGAATTCTCTACATTTCTTTACAAATCAGCATTCTTGCTCAAATCTGTACTGACCTACCCCTCTTCCTTTCTGTTATAATGGAAGAGGCTCAGTATTTATAGCTATTCTCTCAACCTCTACTGTGGCCCAACTCAGCCCACTTTTCTCAGGCATTGTGAACTTGCTCATTTAATACAATCCTTTCTCTTCAATGTTTACAATCTTGAGTTTTCCACTGCCTTGTTCCCATTAGAGCTTAAGCACACTCAAGCATGTCCAATCTTACTTTAAAAACTCAGTCCTCCTTCTCTACAACACACCCTGACATTTCCCTACTTTCCCTTCCATTCAGTCATCTTTCCAGAGAGATTGGTCTGTCTTGGTCTTCGCAGACTCCCACTTTCCCCACTTGTAAAAATCTTGTTTTTACTCAATACAACTTACTGGAAACTTCTCATGTTGGTGGTCCTAATATCTTCTTATGCATGAAATTGTCTATATTCTTGATATCTCATAGCAAGGGGCACACCTGTCCACTTCCCAGGGTTCTGTGACATTTATCCTCACCAGTCTTCTGATAGGTTTCTAACAACTCCTTTATTTCCTTTTACTTCTGTCTCCCTGTTGTGTGTTGGTAGTTCTTATGGATCTTTCTTGACTAATCTCTTTGCTATATGCACTCTCACTAGCAATTTCCACCACACCCATGATTTCAATTCACATCTTTATATTAATTTACATAAATCCATACCAACATTACATATGTCTCTCTTGGATTTCTGACCCAAATATTCATCTATTGACTTAACATATGCATGTGGATATCACAGACATCTCCAACTCAATAAGACTGAAATGGAACTTGCCACATATTATTCTCCTCCTGTGTTTCTATTGTAAAAGAATACTATTAGTAAACACCCTGATATTTAAGGTAACATCCTGGAATTGTTTTACTCAGACCACTAAAGGCAGACTATGGACTCTAAATGGTCTTCCTTCTATAAAACAAGGAGATTCTGGATAAAATACGAATTTTAAAGCATTACTAGGATTTGCAGGACACAAAGAAAATCTCCAAGAATACCTTTCTATTGTCTCTCCCCCAAAACAAAATAAAGCAAAAGCTGTGTGCAATGGAGTAGGAGTAATATACATTAGACAAAGTAAAAGACTAGAATTTGCCTATAGGGCAAAACATGTCAAAAATAAAATATTTCTCCAAGGAGATCAAGTCTTGTGCCAGCAGTAGATGGGGGAGATAAATCTAAACCTCTCCTCACATATTAAATAGGGACATATGATATCCCCTAAAACTCTCAGGTTCTCATCATCAAACATTCTTTGGTAGAAAGTACCATCTATTTAGGTCCTAGGGATTCCCATGGAATAAAATCGAATAAAAATGCAATTCTAATTAAAGGACACAAACAGAAACACAAAAAGAAGAAGCACACTCTGACAAAGTTAGCAAAAACAATGAGCAATGTATTTAAACTATGAAAATCTTTAGATATTGTGATCATCCAATAGAAGACAGACAAAAAATCATATATGAAATATTTTAAGGAATGAAAGGTAAAGTTTAAAAATTAACTAGTAATATAGACAATAAAAATGTCTTGGCAGATTTAATAAAATGTAAAATTTAAATTTTAGAAATGAAAAATACATTTTTTGCAATGACTACTTCAATTGATATGTTAAATAGTGGATCAAAAAAGATGAAGACAGATTTAATAAACTGGCAAACTGATCTGAAGAAACTCCCCAGGATGCAACACAGAGAAATAAAAAGATAGATGATATAAAAGAAGAGGTTAAAAGATGCTTTCTGACAATAATTGAATCAATAATTCGAGGTCAACAATAAAATAAATTTTAAAACTTTTCACAAATTGGAAATGTGCTATAGTCCATAATTCAATGTAAATCCAATCAACATATTAACATGTTGATTGATTACAGATCTGGACATACTGAGTCTAAATTTATTTGAAGAACAAAAGTCCCCTAATAGTCAAAATACTTGTGAAGAAGAAAAAGTAAGACTTGTCCTAGAGATAGCAAGATTTCTATAAGATGATGATAATTAAGACACCGTGACATTAGTTAGGGTATTGACAAATTGAGGATTAGAAGAAGAGAGCCCAGAAACCAACTCCCTGGTTATGTAGAAACTAGGAAAGAGGTGGCTTGGCAAGAAATTGCCAAAAGGAAGGACTATTCAACACACAGTGCTTGAAATCATCTATAAAGGGGAAAGCTCCTCACAAAATTGGATTCCCATTGTATATCATACATAGATACCGATTCCAAATAGAATAAAGACTTTGATGTAAAAAAAGATAAAGCTTTAAGATATTTAAGAGAAAAATGCATGAAAAATGACTATGAAATTTGGTAGGAGAGGGCTTTTTAAACAAGATACATATACCCAGAAACTAACAATAAAATAAAAGACTGATTAATTTGACACCTTAGATTGAGAATAGATGTTAACTAAATAAAATAATGAAGAAAATGAAGAGAATCCAAAATCTGGGGAAGATATATATACCTAGAGATACTAGCTAGAGCAGTAACACAGCAGAAATAAGTAAAAAGGTATAAAGAATAAGTAAAAAAGGAATAAAGTAAAAAGGTATAAAAAGTAATAAGCAAAATTCTTTTATTTATAGGTGGTAAGATTGTTTCAGTAGAGAGCCACCAAGAATCTTGATATGTATTTTTTAAATTAGTACGATAATTTTATAAGGGGGTTATATATCAGATGTATTATGTCTGTTACATATAATCAATGGAGACCTATGGTCTAGAATAAAAAGAAAAAGATAATTACTCAATAGAAAAATGACAAAAAGACATGAACAGGAATTTCACAGAAGAGGAAAGACAGAAGAAGAAACACAGAAGCCAAAAAGAATATGAAAATAGATTCAACTTCGCTGATAATTGGTGAAAGACAAATGGAGTTCCCAATAAGATACCAAATTAGATAGCGAGTAGATCTGCAGAAATGAAGTCCGACAAAATCAGGATCGTAGCGACCATGAAATAATGGGAACCTGTAAGAGTTCCAGCGTTGTGCTGGTCGTGTTCATGGACACACTGGAAAAAAATTGGCATTATCTTTCAAATTTGAACATTTGTCTGACTCCCATTCAGCGATTCCACTTTTGGGAATATTAGAGAAACTTGTGTACATTTGACTTAGGAGACATGCACAAGGCGCTTTTGTCAGAGGAAAAATCTTGAAACAAATGTCCATAAGACTGAGTGAAGAAAACATGATTGTGAGAATATAAGCTTCAGGAAGGCAGAATTTGGTGTTTTGTTTTGTCAGACTATTTTCTTACCATTCCATTCCAGTACCTAAAAAAGTGCCCGTGACATCATGGGCACCCAATAAATATTTGGTAAGTGAATGAATGACATATTAATACCATGGAATATATAGCTATAAAAGTGAATAGATCACCATCACGGGCACCAACAGGGATAAGTGTTATAAAACAAAATTCTGAGTGATAAGTTAAAGATTCCAAATAGCTTTATTTATTTTTAATAGGGAAGGGCACAGATGCAATGGAGCAGCACAGACAATCAGCTTCCTAGTCACGGATAATCTAGTTCATAAATTGGGTAGCATGATCCTGGGTAATCATTTTCTTACTGTTTTTCAAAGGTACATTAATGTTATAAAATGTTAAAAAGATATTCTAAAAGCAAAGGATAACAAGAATTTTAAAACACGTTCACGGTCCTCATTTCCATTCACCCAACCACCTTCGGATCCTTCCACCACCCCAGCTGTGGTCACCATGACCCTTCCCACTGATTTAGGCCGGATCATCAGCATATTTGGCTGGGTTATAGCTACAGTCAATTTATTGGCCTCCTGCTTCAAGTTATCATTCGCCCCATAGCTAGGGTGATTCTTCCAAAAGGCCTAATTAAAATCCTTTCCCTTGCCATTATTTTTTAATGGAGGTATAATATATACATATAGCATTATATTAGTTTCAGGTGTAGACCATAATGATTTAATATTTCTATATGTTGTGAAATGATCACCACAATAAGGCTAGTTAACATCTGTTGCCACATATAACTACAAACTTTTGTTGTTGTTGTGATGAGAATTTTTAAGATTTATTCTCTTGGCATTTTCAAATGCTCAATAGAGTATTATTAACTGAAGTCACCATACTGTACATGACTTCCTCAGGGTGTATTTATTTTATAACTGGAAGTTTGTACCTTTTGGGCCCCTTCTCCAATTTTATCCACTCAACCATCAATCTGTTTTCTATCCACGATGGTTTTTTTTTCCTTTGGTTTTTGTTTTGTTTTGATTCCACATATAAGTGAGATCATATAGTATTTGCCTTTTCTGACTTATTTCACTTAGCATAATGCGCTCAAGGTCCATCCATATTGTCACAGATGGCAAGATTTCCTTCTTTCTTTATGGCTAAATCATATTCCAGTGTGTGTGTGTGTGTGTGTGTGTGTGTGTGTGTGTGTGTGTGTATTCATACGTATATGCCACATTTTCTTTATCCATTCATCCACTGATGGACACTTAGGTTGTTTCCATATCTTGGCTATTGTAAATAATGCTGCAATGAGCATGGGGTGCTATTATCTTTTTGAGTTAGTGTTTCCATTTTCTTTGGATAAATACCCAGAAGTGAAATTGCTGGATCACATGGTAGTTCTATTTTTAATTTTTTGAGGACCCTCCATACTTCCCTTGCCTTTAGCATAAAGCCTAAACTCCTTCAACTTGTCACACTTGAGGGTCTGTTGACCTCGCCAATCTCATCTCTCACCACTCCTCTTCTTAGCTCTATTAACCTTCAGGCATCATCTTGAATATCTCCTCCTCAAGCAAGGCTTCTCTTATGTTACTTAACAAGACCATATCCTTACAGATACTCTCTACCCAGGTCATTCTCTAAAAGCAGTCCTTGGTTCAGTGGTCTAACTACCTGTTGGACATACTTCTTCCATTTTTATATTATTGGTGCTTAGAACAGTACATAGTAAGTGCTCATATTAGGATTTGTACTTATGGAGTAAATTTATCTCATAGGATCAGAAAGATTTAACTCTAGTTTTAGTCACAGAAGATGGACTGCACTTGGTGGCTTTGTTTACTCACCTGTAAAAGAAGGATAGAATTGCTCACCATAATTAAATGTATGTAATTAATGTAATGTAAATGACAATTTAATTACATAATTGAAAGGAAACACTGGATATTAAAAAATGTACTTGACTCTGAGATACTTGGGAATAGGGGGTCATTTTTAAAATTTTTGTAATTTCAGTGCTCAGCACATTCCACAAAACATACTTAGGATATATTCAGGGCTGTTTAAAATAAGATGGATTCTTCCTATTTCCTTGGTTCATGGTGGGCAAGAAAAGTAAGATGCCTGAATTACACTTTTGATCTTTGCACAACTACAGCTATTCAACTGCCATGTTTTCATGGAGGCAAATGTGATTACATGAAAGAAACATCAGTTGGAAAATACAACTATGGCTCCAGGAATCTATTTTCATTTTGAATGATGTTGCTCTGTAAGTGAAGTGAAATAGATAGATTAGTGTATGTCACTATAATCCCCCAAATGAATGTCAAAGAGTTGATGAAGGCTGTGTTGGCAATATGGCACTTAAAATTCAAGTATATTCTCAAAGATGTTTGTTTCAGGATATTTATAAGACATCATTATAAAACCTTAATTTTTAAGAAAGGCTTTAGTAGCCATTGGTCCCCGAACAGTTTAAACAGTTAAAATCACTTTGACATGATTTGCTTTCCTGAATGAGAAAACGTGTATAATTGCTAATAATCTTCATTCAAAATTCACACTCTAACACTTAACACAGGGAGAAAAAACAAGTACTTTTCTTTGTGAACTTGATAGGATATCTTTATAGGACCTGAAATGACAATGTAAATGCAATTCACTAGAAAATTATGAACAGGATAAAATTGTTTCTGCAATTGCATGCACTTGCTTGAATCGTTTCATTGCATCATTGTCTGTATCATGCTTGCCTTGGAGTTACTGTTTCCATGTTATACCATTTCCAACTTATATTACATCAATTTGCTGCAATCAGTCTTTTCCTCCATACCATCGGTTTTGTTATTTGAGCAAAAAAGATGAACAATGGCTTCCGAGATCTTAGAAAAGCTGCAAGTGTTTAAGAGAACTGCCTTTTGCTTGTGAGATTCAAATTCTGGTTCTATTTCCTAGCCACACACCTAACTCTGTTCCCTCAGGGCTTCCCTCCCCACCCCCTTCCCTCACCCCTCCCTCTTCTCCCCTTGGTAATATGGGGGCAATAACAGCTCCCAGGAAGGGAGCTCCCTTGTCACAGGAAGGGTAGGAGAATCAATCGAGATAATACATGTAAAGAGATAAGCCCAATGTGTGGCATATATTAAGGACCCAACAATTGCTGCATATCTTTGTTAAATTAGGTGCCATTTTCATTAAGATGTAGCAACCCTATAGGACAGCTTGGTCTCAGGAATCCTGTGGTTATAAAGCACATGTACCTCTTCAGGGCATCCACTGTCCACCCAGTCCTGCCGATGGCGGTCAAATCCACTGGAACATCTTTGGAGAGGACGCAGTGTTCAGAAAAGAAAATATGGGGTGCGGAGTGCAGGGCAGAAATTAAAAGAAAAAGATTGGCAAGTTAGTTAATTCTCCAATTTTCAGTTTAGCATTAACATGAACTTTCTTCTATAGAACTGTTAACTGGAGTAGCAGTGAGGTATTTACAGGATGGTGAGTAAGGACTCGTTCCTCAGGTAGTTGTGCAATTAGGATCACACATGGCAGCAAATTACTCCACTGACGCCCACTACTCTCTGCAGGACACCTGGGTCCCAAGCAAAGGTAAAACCAATTGCTATTCTATGAGGTTAGTTTTCTTTTCACTCATATTTTCTTTTTCTCATCATCAAAACCAATGGTTATACACAGGTTTTTTGCAGGCATCATTTTTTAGGATTTCAGGTCTTTTTATCTGTTTTCTCTAAAAAAAATTTTTTTTTTAAATTTAAAACCCACAGTCATGCAAACTCTCTACTGTGCAGTAAAGGATTAACTCAGCAGGTTTGGGGTGTTGAAACCCTCACATTCCAAAGAAAGAACTGGCCCTTGTCTGGCTCCTGGGAGAAAACCTCTAAGCCCTTGGAATATCCCACCTGATAAGAGTGTCTTTGTATATCGTGGGTCTTGGATTATGCAAGATAATTTATTCTAACAATATGATTTGTGTCTGTTTTGATTCACCTGGAGACTGGGGCCATGCTGTATCAACATGACCTCGTGGAGGGGCTAGAGACTAGAGATGAGAAGAGTCACAAAGAAATTCATACCTGCGTGGCCGACCTCTGTAAAAACCCTCGACACCAAAGCATGGGTAGGCTTTCTTGGTTGGCAACACTTGGGTGTGTGTTTTCACAAACTGCTGCTGGGGGAATTAAGTGCTTTCTGTGCAACTCCACTGGGAGAAGGCAATCAGAAGCTTGTCCCTGGTCTCTTGTGGGCTCTACCCTATGTGTCTTTCACCTGTATTGATTTTAATCTGTATCCTTTTGTTATAACAAATGGGAACCTTGAATATAACAGCTCTTCAGAGTTTTGTGAGTCCTTCCATTGAATCAGTGGACCTGAATATGTTCTTGGCAACTCCTAAAAACACTCCAATTAGGTCTTCTCTAAAAGGTCGATTTCAGCAAGCACCGGGTTAAGAAGATTTTGTTCACTCCTACTGTCTTCCTCGACTGGAATGATTTTCTGCACTCTTTGTCCATTTGTTTTTTTTTAAGACCCAGAAATTAATATCTGGTGCCCATTCTGATAAAGCTTCAAAATTGCTGTGATCACATTTTACTTTTATTATTTAACTTTTTCCCTTTATATAAAATTTCATGTGCTTATGTATTATTTACCAAACTTGATTGTGAACATTTGAAAGCTAGGATTGGTATCATATAAAATCATACCTAGTATATCTAAAACATAATTTCTTTTCATATTAGAAATTCAAAGTATTTTTGCTAGTCTGTTAAAATTAAGGATTTGCATAACCCCTGAATTTCAATATCTATGTATATATTTATATATAATATATATGAATCCCTATTGATAAATATTAACATACACACTTATACATTTTTCAAAATAAATGGACAGCATTCAACTTTTGTCATATTTTCTTATAGTACTATTCTGCAACTTTTTTTTTCACTTGCTTTGCGATGAGTTCACATGATGACTTTTTCTAAGAATCCTTGCCAGAGATTATGTACCATGGTATGGATGAGCATAATTTAATTCAAGTGGAATGTGAAAACATCTCTGTCAACAAAGAAGACCATATCTATCATTTTGCCCAGACACGATCCATTAGAGCTCAGCTATTTTATGCCTACCATCTGTGTTGAATAAGCTTAAGTGTGGAATCAACATCAGTGTGTGATCTGCCATCCCAAGTTTGAGAATCCCTTGTTGGTCAAGGCCATCTCCGGTTACCCAAAGAGATTTGACATTTGGAGTCTGTTTAATTCCAGACGAATTAGATGACTGTCCTTCTTCTCCTTTTTTCTTTCACGTTTGTTTAAGTATTGAAACACATATTGACATTCTCTTTTGCAATGGGGATTATTGATTTTCTAAAAAAACATATTTTGGGAGTCACCTGATCACAAGCCATTTTGAGAGCTGTAAGTAAGCAAATGGAATAGATAATTTTTAAAATGTATTCACTTACCTATTCTAGATGTATTCAAAGCCAGTGGGAATTAATAACTTTTACCTTATATATTAACTAGGCACTACCAGATCTTAAGTTACAGGTCAACTGAAATTTCATCTTAAGTAAGTAGTCCTTTAAATTGTTAAATTAATCCCAAGAAAAGTACAGGAACACTGCATTTTGCTTGATTTAATAAATCAAGTAATAGTAATTACTATTAGAAAATAGTAATTACTATTACAAAATAGTAATCTATACTGCATCCACAAGCAATTATATAAACAAAAGGGTATATTATATGTGTATGTGGGCATGTGTGTGTTTGTTACAAATCACTAAGAAAACCACCCTTACATTATCTCTGAATTCTTAAAAAAAAAGCCCAAAACCTAAATATCCCTTTTAAGAACACCTTCCTCTCTCCACTGAGCCGCTGCGTTGTTTTTTCTAAAATCCAATGATATTAACCATATCATGCTCCAGCGTATTGATTTCCTGACATTCTTAACAGTGTTCGCAAAGAGGCTCTCTCCTACCCTGGAATCACCTGGAATTCCTGTTGAAAGCAAATTCCTCAATGTAGCAGAATAAGATTCTCTGGCAGTTTGGGTCCAGCAATTTTCATTGCAAATGAGCACCCCGGGTGATGCTTACTACACTGAAATTTCACAACCGTGGACTTCCTGTATGAAATGTTGATATGGCAGGCCCCTTCTTACCCTCCCGCCCATCCTCTACAACCTGTTCTCATGCCCCTTGGTGCCCCTGCCTGAATGTGCTGTGTTCTTTCATCGCTCTGCCTTTGAACATGTTATTACTTATGTCTGGAATACCTTCTTTGTCTCTAATTAGTAAATCCAATTCAACTTAAGCTTATCTCTTCTAAGAAGCATCTCCTTTTTTTCCCACTCAGAAGAGTTAGCAACCCTTTCTCAGGGCCCTCCCCAAAAATCAAGCACTAGTGTCTATTCTTACACTCCGGTTGGCTGCTTTTAGTTCATTTTAGACTTCAGGGGTACATGGGTCAAAGAGGGGTTGGAGTCAAACTGCTTGAGTTAGAGTGGTGGCTTGGGCACAAAACAGGAATGAGACCTTAGGCAAGTTATTTTTCCTATCTAAGCTTGTTTCCTCATCTGTAAAATGAGGCAAGGGAGGTTACGTACGGGCTAAAAGTAGTGTTTGGTACACAGTCAACATTTAGCAAATATCAGCTGTTTTTAATCCCCCTATATGTTTTTGAAGTAAACATGCAGCAAAGTTGACAACTGTTGAAAATGAGTAAGTGAGATTCTCATTTTAGAGTCAGCATTTTGGAAAATGTTTAGGAGTTAATTCTGTGTCCCACATCAATGTGAAATGTGTTGTATACTTAAAGTCCTTCATCATCACCTTTGGGAATTAGTATTACAGAATCTTATGAGAGAACATCTAAGTTGCTCTCATACATGGGTCAAATCTTTATCCAATATTTATAAATAGAGATGACGTGGTTTTGCAAATATTCCTCAAAAATTGATTTCAATAAAGTCAGAGCTCCTATGATGGGTTTCCAATGTTTTTATTTTCAAGTTATTCCTCTCTTCTCAGCGTTACTTAATTCTAAAACAAATTGATAGAGACCTGCACTTCAAATTGATTGTACTATTCTTCACACAGTTTCAATGGGGTGCTGATTTCAAAGGACCCAGGCACCGTGTTAAGTGAACACCATTAAATAAGGCAGCCTAGAAAACACACAATACTCTCCTGGCTTGGTAACCAATCAAGAGATTAAAGTGTAAATCTCATCTTTAATTCACCTCAGTTCTATAGGAAGGGTTTCAGAAATATGACTCATTTTGCAAGGGTAATACATTCAGGCGAAGGAAATAGAGTAAGTGTGAGAATGTATACAGAAAGGCTGAGAATGAAGTGCATCTCTTACTGCACAGTTAAACATGTGCCTTTTCACCACTGAGATGAAACATCTGCAAAAGAGAATTTAGGAAAGAAACTTCACAGAATCTTAAGACTTGGTTAGGAGTCACTTTCTAGATCAGGAGTCAGTGAATGTTCTCTTGAAAAAGCACCAGAGAGTAAATATGTTAGGCTTTGCAGGCTATATACAGTTTCTGTTCTACCAGCTTACCTCTGCCTTGTAGCTCAAAAGCAGCCACAAATTCCTAAAGAATGGGTGTGGCTGTGTTCCAATAAAACTTTATTTATAAAACCAGGAAGTGGGTCAAATTTGGCCCACTTTCTGTAGTTTGCTGGCCTCTGTTCTAGATTATTATATAAGAATAAGGATCTGTAAAATAAAGATCTGAAAACTAGAGCAAATGCCTCATCAAGGTGTCTCATGATTTAAAGGGTCCTTGCAGCTTTATGTGTATTTAACAGAGTGTGCTATCTTAATGGAAAATTCAATTGTACATTTAATAAATTTTCTTGCCACAGTCTTCAAAAGTGTAAAAAATGATACTCCAGCCTCAAAACATGGAAGGTTGCTTTAAAAAGGCAGAAACATTTCAGCTTATAATTTCAGTTTATAATTATATGGTTATAACTAATAAGACATTTTATCATTAGATAAAATAGGTGATAGGTAGTATGGAGCTGTAAGAGATGGGGAAATTATTTTATTTTGAAATACTAAAAACTTTAATTGGAAAACTAGGTCATAAAATTGAAAATGTTGATTATAATAATTATTCTCAATAAAAAAATAGTAAAAAAAAATCATATTTTATATCCCATATGGGTCATTCTTGTCGTTCCCAATTGCCTCAAGCATGAGAGGGATGATTTCACTTCTAAAACCACTTCTCCTAAAATTGAGAAACCTGATCTTAAAATTTTCCAGAATTTTCATGCCTGAACCACTCATTACATAGAGCTCTGGGAATGATAGATGAATCTAACTACACAGTAATCTATTACAGAGACAGTATTGTAAGGCAAATTATGAAATTTTACATCATTCTAATATGCAAGGATGTGGAGTTTGTTGTCCTTTAATAAAAGCTCTTGATATTAGGGGCAGCTCAGAACCATAATCCAATGCCAATAAGAACGGCGATCCGCAAAATGCAGACATTTTGTTTTGTAGAGGAGTTTCAGATGGAAAACTGGGTTCAAGTCCTGTCTGATATCTAATATCCATAATCTTGTCTTTCATACATGTGGCAGAGTAGGTGTTATCCAATGCTAAATTATCATTAATTTTATTTTCCACCCAGTCTTTATTGAATATATATTTACTTACACCTATGTATTAATCAAATTGGAATCATAACATGTGATAGCTTGCTTTTCCAAAGTAATAACAGAGTCTGGGCATTTTTCCATGTCTGTAAATATCCCTTGAGAGTTTATTTTTAATGACAGCATATACTCCATCATATGGCTTTATGAAAAATTTATTCAACCTACATATGAGAATACCCATGTCATTTTAAACCTTATAAAAATATTCATCATCATCCTTTCTGCAATTTGATAAATTAAAAATGATATATCTTACTTTAGTGAACATTTCTTCCATTACAGGTGAGGATAAACTTTTAAAACATGTTTACTGGCTATATGTATTTCTAAATTTTTGAACATATATTCATTTATTTTCCCTATTTTATTTGATTATGTTATTCATTTGGTTTTTTTTTTACAGGATTTCTATGAACTGAGAGCAGTAAACTCTGTTAAATATATTGCCTGTCTGTTATTCACCTTCCTATTCTAAATATGATTTTTTTTTTACAGGAAACAGTTTGTATTTTTACATTGCAATGTTTGCTTTTCAACCTTTCCTTGCGAGGTTTCTTTCTTTGCTTTTAGGGTCAGAAAGGCCTTACTACTTGACTTGGCATTAGGTAAAGTTTGCCATACTCTCTTTTAGTTAGTCCATTATTTATTTCATTCCTTAGTTTTAGTTCTCTAATCTATTCTAAATTTATTTTGATACATAGTATAAAGAACCACATCCAAGTATACAAATTTTATTAATACAGGTGGCTGAGAGTCCCAGGATCATTTGTTGACTAGATCTTTATCCATTGTTTGGAACTGCACATTTTCTCACATAATAAACTCATATGCTAATGTCTACTTCTGAAATGGCATACCTTTCCATCGATTGCTTTGTTCTTTCTTGTACAATTCCTATAATGATTTCATCATTATGGTTTTTATCATGATTAACACCTAGGAGTGTAACTCTTCCATCATTGATCTTATTTATATTATTTCTTGAGTAGTTTCACTCATTTCTTCTTCTCTGTGATTTTTACAATCACAGTCTCATATTCCAAATAACAGTCCTATTGTGAATTTGGAAGAATATGGAAATAATTGACATCTTACTACATTCTAGCTTTCCATCCATTAAAATGTTTTTTCAGGTGTTCTTTTAAGTGCCTCATCAAACTTATTTTTTTTCCTTATATAGGGACTACATATTAAATTTGTTAGTAATTATTTTATCAATTTTTCTACTGTTAAAGGGCTTTAATCATTGCATTTTCTAAATGGTTATTTCTGACATGGAAAGTTATTGATTTCTGTGTACTTATTGTGTAACTGGTACCTTTATTTACAGATAATAATGTTGCTTCCCCTTTCCAATAGCCATGTCTTATATTTATGTTTCTTTTCTCTGTGCATTAACCAGAAATATAGAGTTCTATTACAAAATAGTAACAGTCACATCTTTGCTTTCTTCTTTATCTGAACTGGAATGTCTCTGGGCTTCAATGTTCAGTGTATTTTTTCATGGTTGTGAAATAATATTTATTATTGTATTAATACTCATCCTTCTATGTCAGTCTGTTTTTTACTTAGGAAAGAAATGTTGGATTTTATCAAATATTTTTCCCATCATTTTCCAAGATGAACAAATGATTTTTGCTATTAGCGCTATTAATAGCATTAATATATATCTTTGAACTATGGAATAAATTTATTATTTGGCTATGTTTTCATCATTTTAATTCTGTGGGTTTTGATTCTTGGGTTCTAAAATTCTGTACTCCTAAATAGTACAGAATATCTATGAATAATCTATAGCTAACATCACACATAATGATGAAAGCCTGAATGCTTTCTTCTCAAGATCAGAAACAACACAAAATGGTTACTCTCACCACTTCTAATCAACAATGCACTGTGCAGTTGAAGAGGCAAGGAGAAGTTAGTACGCTAGAAAGTGAAGCTTTGGGAGACTGTCAAATCGTAAATTGCTTCCTGCTTTGTGTGTTTCCTATAGAACTGCAAAGTAAAATGAGAAGTCAACTTGTAGCTTGATTAAGAGGCAAAAACAAGGCAGCCACCAGATTACAGAAGAATTAGTAAACGGCCGAGACTCATAACAACCCTCATTAGAGATACAAAGCAATATACATCATAATTTTGGAAAGTTTAAAAGTAATGCTTTTACTGAAGAATGACAAAATCCGCTAAAACCCAAAGGGTATCTTAGGGTTAAATGTGTAGCGTTAAATGGGTCAACTTTCTGAGCGGGGTGGAAATTGCAGGCTTCTGGAGGTATTCCTCTTTTTAAAACCCTGGGATTAGTACATATTACTAAATGAAAGCAGACATCGATAGTCCTGGAGCATCTGTCCACATGGTCAGTTTCAGAAGCCTGCTCTAGGATTTGAAGAGGAGAGTAGCCAGTGGGGTTTCCTTGGTGTTTTCCCTTCTATGAGATCTAACCCATGCTGCCTCCTGAGGGAAGTGCCTGGTTCCTTTTCCCAAGCGCAATCAAGGTTAGAGCACCTTGCCTGATGACACATTTGTTATCCAGTAAAGGTTACACAGTTAAAGATGAAGTCTTCAGTTTACCAGGGGTTATTCACATTTAAGATCAAACTTGTTATCCCAGCACCATGAAGGCAATATTTCTTCATTGATTGATCTTAAATACGGCTCTGGCAATTAATCTGAGTCTGGACAAAAACACGTTTTAACAGTTTGGCTCCTTATTTATGAAAGATTTTCAACTCCTTTGGAAATACCATCACTCTTTAAAGAAGATAAATGATAATCTGAGGCTGAGAAATGGTAATTGAAGGAAGGCTATTAAGACAAATAGTTTCAATTTGTCTCCTCAAATGACATATGCACGAATAAGATGTCATGTGATTTTTATTTTAGAAAAAGAAAGATTGTATTTCTTGGTAATTATTTCCAACCGTGAAATCAATAATTTTACAGCTTTTAGAATGTACGTATTCCATTTAAAAAAACAATGGTATATTCCACCCAACTAAATGTGCAACTTTGGGATCTTGTATCTGGACATCATACTAGCACATCCCGAAAAAACTGGGAGCACAGCACATTGTATCACATTAGAAACGAGAACTTCCTTTGCCTTACTAAACTATCTTTCTGAATCCTGGCACTAAGAGCAATGGAGTCTCTCGACTTGAACATTAATAATTAATAACTTGATTAATCATTTTCAACGTGCTGAGACACTGCCAGAAAAAAACCCCAGCAACATCGTTTCATTTAAAATGGCTATAATGGGGAAAAACAGGGGAGGAAAGTTGAGGTTACCGACAGTGTCGGAGCAAGTTAATAGTTGACATGTTTTCACACACTGTCAGGTACTCACCCTAACCTGGCAATACTCCTCACAATGACTTGCATTTGAATACTGCAAAAAGTTATGGTTATATTATTTAGTGGAAAGAGCACGAGTCTTAGAACCGCATACACAAAACTGGCTTCAGGGCTTGACTCTGACCTTGACTGTGAGCCATGGCAAGTAATTCCCAGAGATTTGGTTTCTGTAAAATCAACCTTCCTTGTGTTTCAGCAAGAATTAAATGGGATAATATGGATGAAGCACTCTTCTGGTGTTTTGACATAGCAGGTGCCTAAAAAACGTAAGCAGCTATTTTATGCTTTTTTTTACCCTCCATGGAACCTAGCCCTGGTCAAAAGTGTTTATTGGGAAAGAAAAAAAGACACTGTAATCTAATATATAATTGAAAATCTATAGGATATTCTCCAAGTCCTGACCCAACTTCTTTAGCCACTTCTTTTTTAGCTTCTTAAAAAAAAAAAAAGAGGAGAAATCCCTTCAGGATGCATGAATTTTTTCAGAATTTAAAATTCCTTGCCAAACATTCAACTTTGCTATCTTGGTACAACAGAAGTGAGAGCTGAATCTTGAGGGAAAGAAAAAAAGCTTGCTCCTCCTGGCTGTGAGCCACTGAAGCCAATAGTCACAAATAAAACTCCTGGATGTTTCAAGGATTCCAATTTTTGACGCCCTTTTAAAAATCTTCTTGACTTCATGCCAAATGTTATACTTAAATGGCACTTTCAAATGCATAAAGGTGGACAAAAAGAGCAGTGACTTTTACTTTGTTGTTGGCTCGGGAAAAGGAACATAAAGTCTTGGGGGCTTAGGCGTGCTGTGCTTCTGTAAAATGCTATCCTTTCGCCAACAAATTTTTATTCCATGGTGCTCAGATTAATGGCCTCCTGGTCTTTCAGAGTTGTCTGTCTTCCTTAGGAACATCAACGATGCATGGATCAAGTCACCCATGTTCTGGCAAGATAGCAAAATTAGACTCTGGCAAGGAACTAGAAATCCCATTGATGAGCCAATTGACTCATTAAAAAAAAAAAGAATGAAAGAAAAAAAAGATCTTTATCCTAATTTAACTTTTGATATATAAATAGCTTCAGAATTTTACTTAGGATGCTAAAATTTGCAGAGAGGTGGGATAAAGGTGGTATTTCTACTTTCTCAGAACCATAGCATGAACTTTACCCCCGTTCTGAACCATAAACACTTAGGAAAGGACTATAACAGATACAAGAGACCATTCTGTTTGTCACCATTTCTTCAGAA
Organism: Acinonyx jubatus; assembly: GCF_027475565.1. Taxonomy (NCBI): domain Eukaryota; kingdom Metazoa; phylum Chordata; class Mammalia; order Carnivora; family Felidae; genus Acinonyx; species Acinonyx jubatus. Next base: position 18,570,434 of record NC_069387.1, on the reverse strand, counting down.
AGAGTAACCAATAAACTGATCCAAATACATGCCCTTCTCTCATATTCTCTCTCTCTCTTTCATTGCATAAGAGATAAAGTGTTTCTAATCACAGTGGATTTGGGTCCTTGCAAACGACCTGTAGAAAGGACGGTTGCATTAGGAAGGTTAGCATTTCTAAGTAGGAAAACCTGCATTAATCACAGATTTTCAAGTTCTGCTCAGAGTCCAGGGTTCAGTGTTGCAGAGGGCTGCACTGTCTGATGTCATGGGTGAGAAGGAGTTGGGAAGGCACGGCTGTGAAACCCCTACCCGATATAATTTTATCTGTTTTGTATTTGGAGTTTCATTTTTCAAAAATGTTTCTCCTGCTTGAGACGAAAAAGGTTGAAAATAATTTTATTTAATCGTTTGTATACCTCACTCCATTAATTAATCTAGGCTTGTTATCACTGTATTTTACAATGTAATTAAATCTTTCAGACAAGTACTGTGAGCTCATGTAAAATATGATAACATAACATTGACAGGAACTCCAGAGAAGCAATTTTTTTCTTTTTCTCTCTGTATGCCTCTAAAAGATATAATTTAAGGCATCATAATACCAGATGATAGTGCCTGAGTGAGTCTTATAATGACCAGCAGAACACTGTTTCTTAAAAGGTATTTGTTTAATGATTTTTGGATAATGCACTTTTACTCTTCAAAAAATATTGTATTTGTGAGATAACTTTTCCAGGATCTGAGCTAAATTAGAATAGCTTTTATACACCTGTAGTGGTCCAAATTCATTAATTTATATTAATCAGTCAACCTTGAAAAGTGTCATTGTTCTATTTCATCTATTTATTTTGGTTAAAGAACATTATATTTCTCCATTCGTATATTCAGCTCATGGTAAATTCAGTATCATCCTCTAAAGTCTTAAGTGTGATTATTCCAAGTAAAAGTAAATTGATTTTGGTGGAAACACTTGAATACTTCTAGGGTTTGCCACAATATTATACAAGATGGGTTTTCTTATTATTTTAAAAGTACATGTGAAAAAAAGTACATGTGAGAGAATTTTGAAAGATGTATGTATATACATGTTATATAAAATACTATGTATATGTTAAGCAGAGGCTTTTAGCATAAAGAACTTTGTTTTCTTTTAAAATTTTTTATTCTCTCCTCATTATAAATCTGTGGGCTCACCTGGAAAGGTCTGTTTCTAAGATTGCACTTGGTCCTTCTAGATTACCAACAATGTATTAGTAAATTCATTCCACTTTAGGGAATGATTCCAGTCATAAAACAGTGTGCTGCTTCCTTATTTCCTTGCTTTATTCTACATCAGATTTGCCAGGCATATAAAATATCAAATTACTAAATGCTAATTCTATTAGAGTTTTATGCAGCTCATGTGTACAAATGTTCTATGTCTTATTAAAGGCAGCAAAAAAAGAAGGATTTTAAGAATTTGGGTGTGAAGCAATTTTCTGCTTCATAAAATACAGTTAGTGTCACCTTATGTTAACAGAAATATTCTTGGATATGTAGTTTTTTCTCCTTCAGATTTGCTTTTAATGAAACTGACAGTATTTCAGAGCATACCCCTTTAAGCCCGATAAAAAATATTTATGGCAAAAGCTATACAAACATACACAGAATGGATATCTAGACCTGAATCTTCATCTTCTTCTTCCAGATCACAAGACCCATCAATTCAAGGTCTTAAAAAAATTTTTTTTTAATGTTTATTTATTTTTGAGACAGAGGGAGACACAGCACAAGTGGGGGAGGAGCAGAGAGAGAGGGAGACAGAATCCAAAACAGGCTCCAGGCTCTGAGCTGTCCGCACAGAGCCTGATGTGGGGCTCGAACCCACGAACTGTGAGACCATGACCTGAGCTGAAGTCGGACGCTTAACCGACTGAGCCACCCAGGCGCCCCAATTCAATGTCTTAAAAATCTTTTTTAGTATTCATTTTAAAACACTAGGATGTTAGTTTGACCTGGTCCTTTATTTCCTGCCCGTGTTTCCTTAGGTGATAATCATTAGAATTATCTCATTTATCTCAGTGTCGCTGTTACTTCAGTTATATGACCAGATAGTCAATACTTTCTTCCAAAGCAATGTATTGGGAATACATATTTTACTTTTTTTTTCATTAAACGTATTTGTAGTATGTCCTCCATTTATCTGGCAAACTTCTCCTGTTAAAGGCCAGATAATAAATACCTCAGGCTCGCAGGCCATTTGGTCTCTGTCACAGGAATTCCTTTATGGAGAATAATTAATTATTTATGGAGAATAGTTGAACTAATGTAGGAATTCCATCTCTGCCTCATGTCCTGATTATACAAATGCAGCCACAAGGACTCCTAGAGCTTGGTGTTAGGTAGGCTGACCATACAATGTATGGGACAACAGCTACGCTTTTGAGAGAGGGAGGGAGAAAGAAATGGTGCATGGGGTCAACAGGCCTAGGCCCGTCTGTCCTGAGAAAAGTGGGTATGTGGTTATTTGGAAATGTACCTGATGGTCACACTTCACGGACCTCTCTTATTTACAAATTTTGTTTCGACTATGATCAGCCTTTTCAGTCAAGACTTCTTGTAATTTCTCTCTGTCGTGTGGGTATCTTTGCTCATTTTGTTATTTTAGACAATCTAAGTTTATGCTTGTATACTGAAATTTAAGTCTCTGAAATATTTTATGCCCATGCTTTTGAAATATGGCATCGAGGATTACTGCCTCTTTTCGTAGACTGAGTGCGTGAGTCTGAGAGCACCCCTTTATATTAACACTTTATATTTATACTCCATCTTTGATATATGAGTATAAAACTTGACACGGAAAAAAAGCGATACAGGACCGATTTTCCTATAAGAAATGAACACTTTATACACCATTTTTGCTGTATGCAGTTTTAAAGGATTACTCACAAATCTTTTGGTTTTTTTTTCCACATTGGAACTCTGTGTGCTAATTTTATTACCTTCTCCTAATTCATGGGTTTTATTTACTTATTTTTTCTGAGGATTTCATCTTGCCATTCGTGCACTTTGCGCAAATCTAACCTCAATACTTGTTAAAGGAAAGTCTGTATGTATCTGTTGCAACAAACTATTCAAGTAAGTGTTGAAAGGCTTTAGTGTAAATAAGCTATTAAGACCCTTTTGGTAGGCAAGGGAAGGGCTTCTTCCCCTGTCCTGGTGGACATCTGCTTTGGATTACTTGACAAAGCTACATGTGCTAACACCAGGCATAGAACCCTACAGAAGAAATTCCAGCCCTAGCATTTATTTATTTTTTCTTCATCCCTACAACCTTCCGTCCTTCACAAGTTTTTTATTTTAAATCCTGGCTCCACTAAGTTATTAGTTTCGTGACCACCAAGTTATTAGTTTTGTGACCTTGGCTCGGCTCCTCAATGTTCCTAATTTCTCATTTACTTAATCTATGAAACAGGGAACTGAACACTTACCTCCGGATGTGATTTCAGGGGCTGGATGAGATAAAAGAATTAAAAGACTTTAGGGGAAATGAAGGCTTTCCTGTGATGCCTGACACAGGGTAAATACCAAATAAAAGGTAGCTATCGTAATTACGTTAAGCACCTCCAGATGTAAGGCATTCTCACCCTTAAAACAAACCCTGTGTCCTTTCTTTCAAAGCTCATGGGATTCAGCAGCAGCAGCAGCGGCAGCAAATCTGGGTAAGGATAAAATAAACCCATGTGCTGATGAAGTGCAGGGGACGGAGAGGTGAATTCTGATCAGGGCACAGGTCAAAACAGAGGTCTTCTCCGGTGGTCGGAGACGCTATTTTAGGAAAGTAAAATCTGTACTTTAGGACAACCTATCATTAGAAATCGTTGCAGCCAAGGTCACGATTCATGGAGAGAATCATTCCCCCTTGACTATGAATTGTCATTGAAGGAAATATTCTAGAGCTGAGAGGAAAGAGAAAGTGACTCTAGGAAAGAGGGAAAAGATGGGTCTCGCTACTCCAGAATTGGCAAATCTCTCTATGGTATCCCAGAGAAGGAAATTTTGAATGCTAATCTTGTTCAACCAAGAAATCATAGTTTATCCTGAAATACTTTCTTCTTTGTTTTCCCTAATAATGGATAGCAGCTCAGTCAGACTGCCCTAAAATCATATGAAAAGATACATCTCTAGAATAGCATTACCTAGATATTCTTAGAACTAAAGAACTAACAAGATTATTACACACATGACTGATTTACTGGATTTCGTGCACTTTTCCACCAATGATAGCATTCTTATCATAAAATTTCCTTCAAAACTCTGGGCAGGGTAAACTTGGATCTCTGACTCAGGACTTGATAGTAAATCAACTCTTTTCACATTTAGACAATTTCATAAAAATCTTAAGTAAAGGAGTATGCTAGCATCCAGAAATATGACATAGTCATATTTCAGCTTTTCTCGGGATTAGATTTTAGCAGAAAGCAAAAAATCAGAAACTATCGCTGTGACATTTTAATCATTTTCTTACATAAGTCTTTAAAGAGCTAGCTTGAGTATGAACATTGTATTTTGAATGTCCTTGTATATTTTCACATTAGATTCCCAGCAAAACAAAACAATTAAACCATAAACTACTAATTAAAAGTTTTCTCTTTTATCATATCAGTCTTTTAAACATGAATGTTAATCTAAGGCTCCTCGATACCCAGCAGTCATGTCAATTTTTTTTTAACAGAAGCTAACTGTGAACTTTGTGTTTTGCTTTAAAATTTTTATTTCCTCATCCTTTATGCATATTTTTGTCATAATAATTCAACACCTACTGTTTTTAAAAAACAAAATTGAACAAAATCAATCTCATTCTTGGACAATTAATTTCTAATTATTTCCAGGGGAACTTGTTATTATATTAGTGCAAGCAAGCTAAGGGAATGGAATATATAATTTAGCACGAAAATGCTCCATTTTTGGATACTCCATACATGTTTTTAGGTCGCATGTGTTGACGTTAATAGTTTTCCAAATTATGACCGTATAAAATGCAGTTGCCACAGTCAGTTAGCACATAAGCAAAACTTGAAAATCACTTGGATACTCTTGAAAAAGCAGCTATAAACAGATGTGATACTAAATAATTCTACAGATTTTATTTCTAGCTTGCCAAGTGGTGCTCAGATGGAAAGCAAACACAGCATTCACTGCCTGGAAAATCAAAGACAGCTAAAAAGAATGCCTTGAGATTTCAGGTGGGACTTGGGAATCAGGAGACTTGGCTACAGCACCTGTTGCTTTCGAGTCTGGAAAAAAGAAAGCTGGTTCCTAGTCTGTATTCACAACCAGCTTCAAAGACTGGCAGATGGCCAGTGGCAAAAAGGAGACAGAGGCCAAAATGCAAACTAGATGATTGACAGATAGATGAAAAGATAGATAAAACTACAGTTCAATACTTTAAAAAAAATAGAATTACATGCATTTTATATCCAAAAGGCTGACGAATCAACACCATTTCTCCAGAGGAAAGAAATGCAGTCTATGTATTCAGAATTGTTAATTTTCTGCTTGTGAAAGTTTCTTTAACTTCAGAGTTTTCTGAGAGAGTATCCAAAATTTCCTAATCTACTTTAATATATACATTTCCTTTCTTTGTTTTAAAAATATGTATTTGCTTGTTTACTGATTGATTCAGTGTAGATACTATGTACGCGTGATAAAAATTCAAATGCTACAAGAGAAAATACGATGAAATGGCAATATTTTCTCTTTCTACCAGTTTCCAATTTATGGCAGTTTCCCCAAAGGTCAACTGTAACTAGTTTCTTATGGATTTTTTTCAAAATTATTCTCTATATCAGAATTTTTGCTTTGATGTAATGGATAAAATAACACCATAGCTCGTTATACTGTTATAATTAATTCACACAAAAAGAATTAGCACACTTTTGTTAAATCTAGACTTGGAATGCTCAAAAAGAAAAAAACAGGCTTTAATCTTGTGTTCTTAAAACACAACTTTGTTTATGTCGCATTTCAGAACAAGCTCATTAATTGAAACACTAAGATTCTTTATTTAGATTTGAAAGGATTATAAATTGCACTAAAATAAATTCAAAATTCAATTAATCTCTTACAAGCACTGCACACCTAAAACAATTATGTTGGCTGTATGGAATTTCTAGAAGCACCATAAGTTCTTTTAGAACAGTGAATCTCTACTTTGATAGCGTAATTTTAAAAAAATTCAGCAAAGATGATCCGATGATTTTAACAAGCTAACAATGTTCCAAAATCTGATTTATTTTATATACTGTACTTCTCTAAAAACTTCTTTTCTTTTATCAAGATCTCTTTCACTAACTCGGAATAGATTTTTAAAAAAATTTAATAATGTTTATTTATTTTTGAGAGAGAGAGAGGGAGACACAAAATCTAAAGCAGGGTCTGAGCTGTCAGCATAGAGCTTGATGTGGGGTTCGAACTCACAACTGCGAGATCATGACCTGAGCTGAAGTCAGATGCTCAAATGACCAGGCACGCCCTGAATAGATTTTAACAAGAAATATTTTTATCTTCAAAACACTTTTTCTATATTTGTCTATTCCCAAGTAAAAATAAGTGTTTCCAAGCAACTTTGGCATAACCATTGCAGGTTTACAAGACTCTCAGCCCATTTGTGCAAGATCAGCATTTCCACTGTGCTCCTCTCAGATTACCACAGAATCCTCTGAAGAGGTTTATTAAAAAGTTCAATCCCTTGACTCCACTCTGGACCTACTGAATATGAATCCCTTGGTGAGATTCAGGGAAATCTGCATTTTAACAAGCTCCTGTGGCAATTCTTAACTGTATTAATATTTGAGAACTACTGAACCTACGACCACTCAGAATTAATGAATAGAAGAATCAAATATACCTAGATGAGATATGTATTTCAGGATACAAGGTCAAAGAACTTTATTGATTTGTCCAAGATCAGTCAGCTAATTGTTGGCTGGACCACCAGGTATTCAGAAATCTGGTCTAATCTATCTAGGACGACAAAACATGACTGCCTCTCTACTGTGAATTTTGGGAATTGTGACTCCTTTTCAATCACTCAGGATTGCTTCCTCAGTTCTGGGCTCCTCCTGAACCTTAGCTGGCTAGTACTAACAAGAACCCACTAAAGATAATCTCATTTGGTCTAGATTTGGGCTACTGTGGTCACCAGTTTTAGGCCTATGGGAAATTTATCCATTCCTGCTGAGTGTATAATTAAAGCTTAGTGTTTCTCTGACACCTTCAGTCAGAAATGACAGCATTCTCTTCTTCCTGTCTATCATGACCAGGCAGCATACAAGAAAGCATTCCAATGAATTTTTCTTTAATTAAATAACTTTTTTGGATCTGATATTTAATAAAAGATGCAACCTTCTATCAAAGACAAAAATAGAATAATGTTAGTTATAAATGGCTTCATATTTTGCATTTAAACCTTACATTCAGTTTATTGAAATTATTACCATTTTCGGCTATCAAAATATTACTAATCAGTAATTCTGATAAGCAGACAGAAGTGATTGCAACTTGAAAGAAAGTCAGCATATTGAAACATAGATCAATAAAACTTTATGTAAAATTCTTGAAGCTTGGTGAGTTCTAAATTTTTTCACGTATCTCTATCTCTATCTCTATCTCTATCTCTATCTCTATCTCTGTCTCTGTCTCTATCTCCATATCCATATCTATCTATCTATCTATCTATCTATCTATCTATCTATCTATCTATCTAGTTAAAGCACTAGTCGGGGAAGAAGAGAAAGAGGTAGTGAGAATCCCAAACAAGCTTCTGCTGGCAGCGTGGAGCCTGACACAGGGTTCGATTTCATAAACTGTGAGATCATGACCTGAGCCAAAAGAGAAAGTGGGACGCTTAACCGGCTGAGCCACCCAGGTGCCCCGAAGCTCAGTGAATTCTAAATGTCCACCTGAGAATTGGTGCATTTCCAAGTAGAACTTTATTTGAGCCCAATCCACTGAAATAAGCCTACGATTATAATTAATTTTGAATCAGAGCTGCTGGATTTCCCAAATAGCTTCTATTTATTAGATCTGGACTTCACACCTTATCATCAAAGCCAATGGGTTTTCTTATGTGAAAGAATCATATAAATGTGTAGTCTATAAGTAGCCTCAAATATAAACTTAGATCATAATGTCAGAAGGGTTATGGCTATGGTTTTGCCCAGGATATGAAAGGTACATTTAAATAAGCACAATTATACTCTACTGATTAATCTTAATTTTACAAATTTCAGAGCGTGTCACATATTCCAAGAATACATGATATGTCATTTGACAATTGTGCGTTTTCTGATCCTCTCTTTTCAATCTTAACATCTTGGACTAAATTAAGACTTACAACTAAATTAGACTAACAGAATGCTTTCTATGGCCCTCTAGGGATTACAGTGGAATTGTACCTTACTTGAGGGCTAGATATTGAGGTGAGAAAGTAGGTAAAAATCCGACTGAATCAAAATATGTTTGGAATTCCCTTAGTACAGTTCTTTCAGAAGCCTTTCTTCTTTCTTAAATGTTTATTTATTTATTTTGATAAAGAGAGAAAAAGAAAGAGTGCGTGAGCAGGCAAAGGGTAGAGAGAGAGGGAGAGAGAATCCGAAGCAGGCTCTGAGCTGTCAGTGCAGAGCCTGATCCAGGGTTTAATCCCACAAACTGTGAGATCATGGCCTGAGGGGAAATCAAGAGCCAGGTGCTTAACAAACTGAGCCACCTAGGTGCCCACAGAAGACCGTCATTCTTTAATAAAACTACTTCTTCCAAAGTCAGTATGGACTATTGGATTTTGGCTGACCCTAGATGAAGCTGTTGGCTTCCTTTTAGGACCATGTGGTATGAAAACTACTCTCTGTTTCCTTAAACCCTAAAGTCACACTCAATCCTGCAGATGTGCATGTATGTTTAGGGGTATGTAGAAAGGAAACCGAAGGGGATAGGTATATTCAAGTTTCCTTTGGTGCTTGCATTCAGAAGCATACGATTACTGGTTGTGGAAATTTGGATTGACTGCATTATTTAAATTTGTTCTCTCCATTTCTCTCTCCTCTCAAACTTAGGTAGTTTAATTTCTGTAAGCTAAATGAACATATGATAATGAGTACATTCTACCTTCAAAAAATTATCTGTGCCTGTGTAAAAAGGATTTTTCATCCTTAATTAATTTAGATTGATAATACATTTTATATCATTAGTGAATTATTCGTGACTATTTCTGACTGGATACACTTCAAAATTTTGGAATCCTAGTACATGTGATACATTTTTCTACTTCTCTTTTTGTTACTGAAAAGAAATCCAGTTCATTCAGTAGAAAATAACAGCCAGTGCCATCGTGTTTAAGGAAATGCAGTAGAAATAACAGGTCAAAATAAATATAGAGCAGTTATGCAAAACTATTTTTCCTCATCTTATACATCTTCTTAAGTAAATATGTGATACTACTATTTAGAAGACACATGCCTTTACCATTAGTAGGGATTTACCTATTCTATTCATTCTTTTGATGGATGGAATCATGGAAAGTATTCATTCTCCAATTTTTACCAGTAGCCTTATGACTTCGATTGGAGCTAATAAAATGTGGAAAATTCTGGAAAAGTGAGACACCAAGAGACTAACTCCCCAGTATGCAACATGCTTGATTATAAATGTTGACACTTTATGCCAGGCATCAGCTTAGTTCTTTCTAGAACCATTTGGTTGATACTGAAAAAAACCAATGGATGAGAACAGCCAAAGTGACCAATTAGAATTTTCATGAAAGTGGAAATTCCTGGCCTTGATCATCTTCACGATCAGTTCAACTGTATGTGTTGGATTGTTGTATTAGTCCAGGCATGGTGTGCTGTAGAAGACATTAACATGAGTAAGACTACATTTCTACCCTTGAAAGAATTTACGTTCTCTTATTTCTCCTTTGTTGATTCCTCCTTTTTGTCTTCAACTCCGTGTGGCAAAAATTCTAATTATGCACAAGAATACATAATGAAAAATCATACTTATTCTCATGTTTGTGTCTGCTCACTAGAAACAAATATTATTATCAGTCTCTTATGTATTTTTTCCAAGGTATTCTTTGTCTATGCAAACAAACATGTAAAATAATTTTATATGATAAAATTAGCATATTTCATACCTCAGACCTCATTACACTATGCCAGAGGCTAGCTCCTGGAATCTCTTCTTTTTTCTTTTTTTAAAAAAAATTTTTTTAACATTTATTTATTTTTGAGACAGAGAGAGACAGAGCATGAATGGGGGAGGGTCAGAGAGAGAGGAAGACACAGAATCCGGAGCAGGCTCCAGGCTCTGAGCTGTCAGCACAGAGCCCGACGCAGGACTCGACCTCACGGACCGCGAGATCGTGACCTGAGCCGAAGTCGGACACTCAACCGACTGAGCCACCCAGGTGCCCCTCTCTTCTTTTTTCTAAAAACACTTTCTCCACAGTTGATCTCATTCAGCCCCATGAATTTAAATACTATCTTTATGATAAAGATTCTCCAATCTGAACCTCAAGCCACAACTTCTTACTGAAATTTCTGTTTTCTATATCCCCATCTACTCAACATTTCTACTTGAAGTCCGATAGACAACTCAAATTGAACTTGTCCCCAGATAAGCTCTTTACTTCTCTCCACCTCTCTATTTCTTGTGTCATCTTACTTCTCTCAGGAAAAAAAAAAATGAATGTCACCATCCACCAAATTACTCAAAGAAAAGTCTACAAAGCAGCCTTGATTCTTATCGTTCCTTCTTCCTTCACTTCTAATCCATTCATCTCTCCCAATCCCCATAATTATCATCCTTGTCTAAGCAGCTGTCATCCCTTCTAAAGACTATTGCACACACTCTCTACTATTCTCTCCCTTTTCAATCTTTCTCCACACACACACACACAAGCACATAAAAAAATAACTATTCTCCTTGGAACAGCCAGAGTTTCATTTTTAATTTTTTAAAGTAAACTGGATGCCACACATGGGACTCAAACTCATGGCCCTGAGATCAAGAGTCTCATGCTCTACCCACTGAGCCAGCCAGGAACCCCCAGAGTTTCATTTTTAACATATAATGAAACCACATCACTCCTCTGCTTAGGTTCTTCTAAAATCTAAAGGCTTCCCATCACCCTGAGAATGAATAAAACCCTTCCTGGCTTACAAAGCCTTCCATGTCTTGGTATTGTGCAACCTGCCTGACCTCATTTGATCCCATTCTCCCTTCATGCTCAACTCTCAATGCTCCCAACTCACTGTGCTTCTTCCTTTCCTCACCAGATTAAGCTTGAACCCATGGTAGGGCCACTGTGCTTGCCAGTCCCCTTGAAATGCTCTTTGCTTTCACCTTGCTATATGTAGTTGGTCCCAATCAGATCTAAATGTCACTTCTTCCAAGAAGCCTTTCTTGGTCATGCAGTCCACAGCAACCACTGGCTTTTTCAAACTCAACAGATTACTCATCATCAACTGATTTTTTTGCTTATTCATTTGTTTGTTTTCCCGCGTAGTAAGCTGAACTCTACCCTTTATGAGGGCTTTGGCTTTAATACATGATTTCTGTTCAAACTACCTCAGTGTTTAGACTAGTGCTTGTTGTTTACATTAGTGTAGAAGGTATTCAGTAAATTTTAAAAAAAATTTTTAATGTTTATTTATTTTTGAGAGAGAGACAAAGTGTGAGCAGGGGAAGAGCAGAGACAGAGGAAGACACAGAATCTGAAGCAGGCTCCAGGCTCTGAGCTGTCAGCACAGAGCCCGACGTGGGGCTCGAACTCAGGAACTGAGATCGTGACTTGAGCCGAAGCCAGACGCTCAACCGACTGAGCCACCCAGGTGCCCCAAATTTTTAAGTGCATGAATGAGTGAATGAATATTTTAAGAGCCAAAATATATTTTCAACTAAAAAAATAGACTTTTGGATGATGAAGGCTAATGAAACTAAGGTCTCTTCAAAAAGGCGAGGTTTCTTAGCATGATACCAACAAATAAACTCCTGTTATTAAGAGTTTTGCTGGATTTTCCCTTATAATGTTCTGTTTTATTTATTTGGCCATAGCACTCATCACTAGTAACTCTATTTTCTGCACATCCATTTGTTTACATTCGTTCTCATCATACTAAAAATCTAAGCGCCGTGAGCAAAGTGATTTTCTCTTGTTTATCACTGAATTCACAATTTAGGACAGCAACCTGAACAAAGAGACACTCAAAAATTTTTGTTGAATGAGTGAAAATAAAAGGTATTAGTTGAAAGTGGTTGATTCGTGTCCTCTCAATTTTTCAGTGAAGAAACAAAAGCATTCTTATCTAGAAGTAATGGGCCACCGATTCTGTGTAAATAGTTTCGATTATGGATCTCATTAAATGTTCTTATAACTCAAATTCCTTCAGACATGGGGTAAGCCATTACAAATATTTTGCCTTAGTTTTTGCTTCCTGAAAAATAGGAATTAGAGGAAATAAACAAACCAATTAAAATTATCTTATCTTTTTAGAGAAAGCCCAACTGGAGAGTTCAATAATCACCACCAACTGATTATCATTCAGGGGTAAATGAGCACAAATGAGAAAGTAAAAAGGATGGAAGAAAAAAATCTGAGAGGCACTTTTTGTGCTGCTTAGGATAAGGCTTCTCTTGTTTTATTGAACTTGTTAATAAAAGCTCCAAAGTCTGGGGAAAAGACTTCCGGGCAGCAAAAGCAAAGTTTTGAGGCTCACAGGTCTAAGGAGAAATTAATAAAATGCAGTGGGGAAATTAAATTGAACAAAAGTGCAATGAGCCATAGGTAAAGCAATTAATTAAGCAGGTTTTGATACGTATATAAGTGGGTTGCTGAAGAAGTAAAAATAAATCCAAGATTTTAAACCAGTGTTTGGTATTCAGCAGAACACCAAATGGTCACATGTAGAAAACTTGTAGTTTTTAAAGTAGTGTTCTTTGAGGACTTCCTTCCTTATTTATATGCATCACCACCTTTCCTTTTTCCATTAATCTTTTAAAAAAAACCTATGCTTTCAATAATATACAAAAGCCTTTTGCTTTTGCTTGATTCTCTTCCGCATTCTTTTTATGCCAATTTCAAAACCAGGCAATTTTCTTGCAGGCTCAATTATAAAAATATGTACTTTTCGGTAGTATGTCTACTACTTTTCAGGAAGCAATGAAGATTAACTTGGAGGTGTCACGACCGCAGGCTGGGAGTCACACAGATCTAGTGTCAATTCATGCTTAACCTTAAGTATGAATTAACCTCACTCATAACTCTTAAGAGCTATGAGACCCTGTACAAATAACCTAGCTCCTGTAAGCCTCAGTTTCCTCCATTGTAAAAAATGTAGTATGAGCTAAATACATTTGCTAATTCCTTGGCACAACGTCTGCCAGAGGAATATTTCAATAAAATGGAAGTATTAATATAAAGCAATTTGCAACTTGTGTGTGTGTTTTGATTGCCAAAATTGCTTGTTTATATATATGTATGTATTTATATATATGTACTATAAATACAAATTTGTAATATAAATATATGCACATAAATATTTGTATATTTTTACCAAAAATGTTTTTTTAAACAATAATGAAATGATTGGTGGGAAATAGGTTTCTCGGCTAGTGTCCCGAATCTTCACTTACAAGTACATTATTTCAGTTGAGAATTTGATTGAGAATCTGTCTGGGGTGGCTAACTCTCCTGGCTTTCCTCTGACTCTCCTGGCTTCAGCACTCAGATTCCTTCATCCTCAGAAACCCTTCCTTCTCAGACAAATCTAGTCACGAGTCTTTGGTTTGGAAGGTAATCATTCATTCACGCACCCATCCGTTTTTCTGTAGTACAAGGTACATTCTTATTCTGGAGATACGAAGGCCAATCGGCCTTAATAAAGCCACAGCCTAGAAAAGGAAACAAACCAGCAAGTGTCCGTAAGACCTATGGTAGCTGCTGCTGCTGGAGGTTTGCCCAGGACGTCTGAGAAACGCAGGTGCGGGGCACCTCACGCAAACTCATGGTTTCTGAAGACTTCTCAAAGGATGTGAGCACTGAACTGGAACTTGAATTAGGTTCACACCCTGCCAGGGTCTTCTACTCAATTCTTGTGGGAGTTTTCAGTATCACTTAACCATACATATTAAAGTGCCATCTTCTTAGATTCATTTTGGCTGTTATCTAAGCAGATTTTGAATAGCTTCTGATATGCAGGCAATGTTTATGGAATGTCAACAATATAGGAATATAAATGACCACAAACTGTTAGTTTGCAAGTAGTTCTTCCCGGGGTGTCTGCGTGGCTCAGTCGGTAAAGCGTCTGACTTCGGCTCAGGTCGTGATCTTGCGGTTTGTGAGTTTGAGTCCCGCATTGGACTCTGTGCTGACGGCTCAGAGCCTGGAGCCTGCTTCGGATTCTGTGTCTCCCCCTCTCTCTGCCCCTCCCATGCTCATGCTCTGTCTGTCTCTGTCTCTCAATCATAAATAAATGTTAAAAAAAAAATTTAAGCAGTTGTTCGCAACATGGAAATAGAGGTAAGTTAAAATCGACTTTTAAGAGTATTAATCTGTTTGCTTTATCATTATGTGAAATTCATTGCACAAAGGAAATTATTGGAACAGGCTATGCTGAAAACAATGCAGCGATTATAATAAATAATATTGTTCTATCCACAATACTGTACTGGTTGCCCCAAAGTTAGCAAGTTGAACATGTTTCCTAAAGCTTGTTATCAGGGAATTGACATTCTATTCTTTATACTTCAGTAACTTTTAAAGTATTCTTGAACATGCTGCGATCATTGCAGCAAGTGCTGCAGGAAGATGATAAGACATAGGAGGCTTTTACAACAGAAAGCTCAGATGCAAACAAGCACAGACGGGTAGCTTGAAGACTCAGTTCTTCACCTGCAGGAAGAAGCAGACTTTTCACAGACTCTGAAGGTGGAAGGGAACTTCCTTCTAAAAAGACTGTAAACTGCACGGGGGGCAGTGATCACACCTGTATCATTCGCTGCTGCTTTCCCAGCCCTTGCGACATAATTGGTGCACAAGATGGTGGAGTAAATAACAAAACACATTTAAAAGTCTTCACTCTGCATTTCCAACAAATGATCACTCATTCTCTGAAAAACTCGAGGGACTAAAAACTCCTCTGCCATTCATGAAAATCAAACCACGCATTCTATTCATGTGGAGGTCAGTTAGTGTCACTTTATTCCCTAACTTTAGACCACATCTCTAATCTTGGCTAGTAACCTTTGAGATATTTCCTGGAATTTACTAAGAATGTGCACGTGGTCATGCATAAACTGCCCTTGTTATAGTAATGATATGTCATACCACGCTTTCCGTAGAATATGGACCAATGGCATCAATTTATAGACTCCTCAGTCATAATCACCCTCTAGTTTAAACCCCATAGAAACTACAAATATATATCAGGTAATTATTTTATTGACTATAAAGGTTCTTGGTAATCTCGAGTGATCAAAGGAAAATTTTAAAACTCACTAAAATTCTGAGCAGTTTTTGCATTTTGGTCACTTCTGCATTTTTTTTTACATGTATACATGTGTTCATATATACCTAATCAATATACCTGACACATCTAAAATTCAATGGAAGAGCTGGAAGCAACAAGTCTGTGAAATTTTTACATTTTCTGTATTACTCTTTTTTTACCTTTGAAGTTTACTACACCAACTGCAGTTGAAGCCAATCTGAGAGGATACACAGGGGCCACAACCATTAAACTGGAGACATGCTAGGAAACAGGAAGAATAGGTTTATCAAGACTAATTGGCAGCATGGAGAGAAATTAAAAAAAAAAAAAGAATGCTCAACCAAAATTAAAATCCCCCACCCATCCCTATATACTCACAGGATCAAGATACCTATGCATAAACAGATCAGATCATGAAACTTTCCACCTAGTTCTGTTCACATGGTAACTTACTAGGTAATGGGGTCATCTCCACAGCTGAAATATTGGTAATTTTTGACATTTGTAGCTCTACTCGGTGGTATTCATAAATTGTTCTTCTCCGGACATCTGTAAAAACACAAATAGAAAAAAAAGCCTTTCAAGATTTCTTTGCCTATAAAGCAACATTTAATAATGAATATAAAATGATATGCTTTTCACCCAATGTGGTTTTAAAATGAAGATTTAAAATAATCCCTGTGAAGACAGTGGTTATTAAAAACAACCTGAAAATCATGTGCTGATATACCCAGAAGTCTTTTTTTTAATTTAATTTAATTTAATTTTAGAGAGAGAGAGAGAATGTAAGCAGGGAGAGGGACAGAAAGAGAGAATCACTTTTTAAAAAATTTTTAAAATGTTTTATTTATTTTTGAGAGAGAGAGAGAGAGAGAAAGAGAGATAAGTGGGGGAGGGGGAGAGAGAGAGGGGAAGATGCAGAATCCAAAACAGCTCCAGGCTCTGAGCTGTCAGCACAGAGCCCAACGTGGGGCTTGAACCCATAAACCATGAGATCACAACCTGAGGTGAAGTCAGAGTCTCAACCGACTGAGTCACCCAGGCGCCCCAGACAGAGAGAGAATCTTAACTCAGGCTCCACGCTCAGGGTGGAGACTGATGCAGGGCTCTATGCCATGACCCAGGGATCATGACCTGAACTGAAATCAGATTTGGATGCTCAACCAACTGAGCCACCCAGGTGGACCTCAGCCCTCCAGAAGTCTTTTTTTTTAACCTGTGGAGTTGAAATGTTGATTATGGTCTCAGATATCTCACTTTGCTAGTGGGCTCCAACCCACTGTTACCCAGAATATACTGAAGAACTTTTCTTGATGGATTTATGTATTTTGAAAGACTTTGACATAAAATTATATGACTTCACTCATATGAGGACTTTAAGAAAAAAACAGATGAACATAAGGGAAGGGAAGCAAAAATAATATAAAAACAGGGAGGAGGACAAAACAGAAGAGACTCATAAATATGGAGAACAAACTGAGGGTTGCTGGAGGGGTTGCGGGAGGGGGGGAAGGGGGAGGGGCTAAGTGGGTAAGGGGCACTAAGGAATCTTACTCCTGAAATCATTGTTGCACTATATGCTAACTAACTTGGATGTAAATAAAAAAAAATTTTAAAAATTAAAAAAAAATAAATAAACATTAAAAAAAGAAATTATTATGCTAAGTGAAATAAGTCAGTCAGAGGTAGTCCAATACCATATGATTTCACTCATGTGTTGTATTTAAGAAACAAATGACTCATCATAGGGAGAGAAAAGAGGAAAAGCAACAGATTCTTAACTAAATTAGAGAAAAAATTGATGGCTAGCACAGTGAAGTGGGCAGGAGGATGGTTTAAATTGATGATGGGGATTAATAAGTGCAATGTGATGAGCACCAGATGTTGTATATAAGTAATGAATTACTATATTATACACCCACAACTAATATTTTGCTGTATATTAACTAAATGGAATTTAAGTAAAACTTAAAAAAATAAAAAAAACTTAAAAAAGGTAAGATGATACCATTTCTTTAAAACTTAAGCTAAAATAAGTCTTTTAGGAATGGGTAGCAATTACAATTTTTTCACAGCCTAAAAAAAAAAAGAAAAAAAATTCACAGCCAGAATATGAGTCTGATTGCTTTAAAGGTTTAGATGGGTTTCTTTTAATAAAAGTAAAACAGAACTTAGGTCACTTTAAAAAAATTAGTACTGATATTTATTAAATATACAGCATTGTATCTGAGAAAGGTTAACAACTGGTACTTCGATTGTATGAAGGAACTTATAATTACTCATCAGCAAATCCAACAGTCTCCCTGAGGAGTAGGCTAGATGGGAGACTTTGACATGAACTTTAATAATTAAATATCAGATAAATACGGCAAACATATTTTATTACAATTAAGACTGTTGACGAAATATATTTAAGATCCCCTATTAAAAAAAAGACCTGAGTCTTACGCTCATGAGCTTGCCTGAGTTTGGTAAATTGTAATGGGTGAAGCAATGTTATCAGCATTTTATTTAGCTCTTGAAATGCTTGTGATGAAAGGAACACATTTCCTGAATGCTATCTTATCGATCAGGAATTATTTGGGAAGCTATCAGTTTATTTAAAAAATATCAGAGTATCTAATCTTGGGAAGTCATATGTCATAGTGGTTGATAGAACACGCTCTTGAACAATTTTGCGTGGGTCAAATCCGAGTGTTGCTGCTTGTATCTGTGTGACCCTGGGCTCCTTTGTTAGCCTCTCCCGCCTCGGTTGCCTCATCTCTAAAATAGAGATAATAGTACCTAGATCACTGAGTTGTTTTGAGAACTCAAATGAGACAGTAAATGAAAATTGGTTAGAACAATCTCTTTCACACCGCAAGTGCTCAATAAATGTTTAATATGGCAATCAGCATCACACTGGTTACATGCTGCATATCATGGTCTATTTCTACAGATCTAAACTCACTGAAATCACACTAAGGTTCTGAAATCAGGCTTCTAGGAATTTATCTCCCACCTTAGCTTAGAGAAAGCTAAATTTTGATTAACATCAATGGATCCGACAGGATGCGGAGCAGGAAGATGGTGTACGGGAGATTTAGTACAAGTGTTTAGCAACTGTAGATATATCTACACATCCAGGGACAAAGTCAAACATCTACTGAAAACCTACACGTGCCTCTACTTTTATCCACTCCTGTCTTTCCACTCATTTCTGATTATTCCCCGTGAAATACTACTCCAGAAGAGTAAGGGAGGTAGCCCCAAAAGAAATGTTTTGGGGCTCACAGAGGTTCCAGAGCCATTTGCTGAATATATCTTCAGGTTTATCAGACTGGAAAACACTGCTCAAGAACCATAATCCAATTAATTTCTTTTTGGTACAAGTGAAAATGCATATATGATTTTCAAAGTGTAAACTTTATCAAACATCAGAGAAAAATGCTAATTTAACGGTATTTAGTAAGGTTTCTCAAGGGCAGGGCACTCTTTTCTTAAGTTGTAAGGCACAGAAAAAGACTCCCCAGCTTCTGCTTTATCTAAATAATACATCTTCCCATATACTGGTTTCCCTTGTTTTTTGCTAAATAATTTAGTTCTTGGAAATAAAGACATAACATGACTTTGCCATGAGATTACTGGTTGGGGGTTTTAGAGTCTCCTTCATACTAAAGTTCACTCAGTGTCTATCATATTAGTAGCTGCTTATTAAAATACTAGTTTTCTGTTCATTTCATATTATACTTTGAAAACCTCAAACTACTGACATAATGACTGTGAATCCTCTGGAACTTAATTATTGATTACGCATATGGGGTTAAGGGAAAGTGACCTTTTTTGCTATGCTAATTCTATCACCCACTCGGACCCTTCCTACTACGGGGAGGAAATGAGTTTAACAAAATGAAATTAATGAGAATGAGTTTTGTTTGATGACCTGCCAATTAATGACAGCTTCCAAATGGTCATTTTTGTTGAATTTCAGAGATACCCCTGTCAAAAACAAGCAATTAGGAATGTATTTACTGGTAGCGCCTGCCAATACTAGAAGCTTTCATTTGATTCCAGAAATGTATTTAGCTCATGTGTCTTCTTTAGAAAGTCAGCCAAAATAACGCTGTCCCAAAAATTCAGTCTTAGTAGTGTTGATACAGCTTTAGCTGTTTTCTTACCACTTTACAAAACTAAGTTTGACTAGAATACTCATTAAGGGCTTTTAAAAATTAAAAACAAAAACAAAAACAAAACACCTAAATCTCTGTGCAGACTAAAACACAGAGGATAAAGTTTAGTAACCAAAATCTTGAGGTGATATGATTCAAAGTGTGACTAGTGAATTGCATTTTTTTTTTTTAGAAAATCTGAGCAAATTAACAGGAGGGATCATATGGGAACACGAGGAATCCCCTCCAATCAATATTCACTCTGGCTGAAGTAAAAACAGTTTAATGAGTTCTTTGTGGCATGATTAGCCATGATCTAGTTTGTCTTTAAAGGTAACATTCACATGAGAATGTATAAGTGATTTTGTAAATTGGCTGGCTCTTCCATTTATATGAATATCTTAATATTGTCTGAACTGTCAAATAAATAATTTGCTAACATTGCCTTACTTACAGATTACTAATGCCTAATGACTGGTCCCAAATGGTTATTTCTTTTCCACTTCCAGTTCAGCCTGCCACCCAGCACCATTCACTGAATACTCTTTAATGTAAACAGCATGTATTGCACAACTACAAGTTCATTCCCAGCATGAAGACTTGGGGGGAAAAAAAGAGACTCTTGAGAAAAAAAAGGGCACCGTTAGCGCCGCGATAAGCCTCCCACACAATATGTAATTCACTAACAGAAAGAGCTGGTTGGCGTTGCTAAATACAGCTTCCACAAAGAGAAGATGTTTTTGCTTCAAACCTTTTTTATGCCCTCTGTAATTCTCTTCTATTAAATAATAATGTAATAGGTTGGATAAGGCAACATAAAATTTAGAGGATCACGGAGTACTAATCTAAACCTCTTAGATTTTCTTCTCATCATCACCTTGCGGTTCGTGAAGTTTCCGGACACCGCTACAACCTACATGGTCAGATTTCATAAGTTACCTGAGCAGGCATAAAAAAGATCAGAAACTTCATCTAAAACCAAACTTTACTTTTCTCCTCATTCCACGTATATTTACTAATGGCTTAAACAACATGTCCTGACTTCCTTTAGTAATCCCTTTGCCCAACAAGAGCACCAGAACCAGCAGTGGGACAGTAAATGGTCAAGGCAGAGTATCTTAGTGAGCTTGTGCGACACGTAGACAACAGCCCTAACACTATGGCTCCCATTGGCCTAAGGACTGTTCTTCTGGACGTGGTGTTTCTCCCAGGAAAACACATTTCTTTACTCCTGAGACTTAGGGGAGACTTTGCGATGTACATTGGCAATGTCATTAAATCTCTACTGTTTTTCTGAGAGAAAAGAAGATGGTCACTTTATTAAATAAAGTTGGGTGAAATGTAGTAAGATACGTTTTAAAATCAAGTGTTTGAAAAGCTTTTAGTGCTAAATTATGCAGATGTTTGGTACTTATGGAAGAAAAACCCCTCCGTTTCCAAGAAACTAAACTTCCTATAAAAAAACTCAACTGGAAAAATTAACATGTGGGCATGTTTATAAAGGTATCCAACCAGTATTTGTTAAAAATAGGAATATTCTCTGTGTAATAGGGAAGTGTGGGTTAAAATAGAAATATTCATGAAGTAATAGGGAAAAATAAAAAATAAGGCAAAGTCTAAATCTGAAGGCAAACGTGAGAGAAAAGTGGAAAATTGAATCTCTGAGGTCATAATTTAAAATAAATAAGGCAGACAGAACTTGATAGAAAAACTCAATTTAGGTTATTTTTGAGAACTATTTTGGCTCCTTTCCTAGGCCTTCCATAGTAAGGCGACCATTGCAAAGATGAGCTTTTGATTCACTATATTGAATAAATAAAAGTACATTAAGATGGGTTTCTCTTCCTTAGACCAATAAATCCTGGCTTCATAGGTACTCAATAGATATTTATTGAATGCATAAATTTTTAAGTATGTTGAATTTTTAATAATGTATTGAAGTCCTTTCTGTGATTTTTAGTATTTTATATTAGAAATAAATTATTAAATAAATTGAGAGACTATCTCTATAACGGTAAAATTTTACCTCGCCTGATATTGGTACAGGATAAAAAGTCAATGAATAAATGGATGAATAGATCTAAAAAACAAGAATTTAGCTACAAATACCTCTGAAATATGTTATAATTAACCAGTGATTTCTAATATCCAGAAAACTCCTAAATATTTGCTTCTTTTTAAAAATCCAATCTAAAAATCAATCTTTTTAAAAAAGAAGCAAATATTTAGGAGTTTAGGAGTTTAAATATCTAGGATTAGAATAAAACAAGGGGTGTTTGAAATGTATGTAAAAGCATAGAGTATCACTTTGCATAATGCTTTCTATCGTGGAAGAGTTTTATGAGAGAATATTTATGGGGAAATGTCACGATTTCTATTACTTTTTCCTTTTGTTGAGCCACGAGTGGGCAAATGCATACTTGGAAGCCAAAGCACCTTAGGAAGCTATGCTGTAAGGAGAAGCAATTTTTTATCTTCTGAAAAATGAATAATTTGAAGGGCTTTCCATTTTGAGAAGAAGGAAGGTAGGATTTACTAAAGGATTTGTGATCAATCTGTCCTTAAATGAATGAAAAGATAACTTTGAAAATAACAAGTAAGGCTGGTGGCCCCTGGGTGGCTCAGTTGGTTAAGCACCTGACTCTTGATTTCAGCTCAGGTTATGATCCCAGGGACGTGGGCTCGAGCCCCGTGTCAGGCTCTGTGCTGATCAGTGTGGACACTGCTTGAGATTCTTTCTCTCCCTCTGCCCCTCTTCCCTGCTAGCAGCCCTCTCTCTGAAAACAAAACAAAACAAAATAAAAAACAAAACAAAACAAAAAAAACCAAGTGAGGCTCAGTTCTTCTAAAAGAGCTTTAATAGAGTATGTAAGAAAAATATCTTACGCGTTTTCAAGATTATTCATTTCCTCAATAGTCTGTCAACATGTTTTTTTTTTTAATTAGAGTTGCTAATAATTATAATGGAGCTGTCCTACAAACAAACCAAAATTACCAATAGTTTTATTTAGGGAAAACCAGTTATAATGGAATGCTTATATTTGAAAATGTATTACTTAATCATATCTAAAATGCCAAGGCTTTTCTGAAAGGCAAAGAGGAAATAAAAAAAGGATGTTCTGTAAATATTATACCTGAAGTTTAATATTCCATTTAAATAGATGCTATAATCTATTGTTACTCTGTCCAAGATGGTAACCACTAGTCACATGTATCTCTTTAACTAAGAGTTAGTTAATGAAATCAATTAAAAATTCAAATCCCCAGTGTCACTAGCCACATTTCAAGTGCTTAGTAGCCACATGCAGCTAGTGAGACTAATACTCAACAGTTCTGATTTAGGATGTCTTATCAGTGTAGAAAGTTCTACTAGACAGTACTGGTCTATGGTATTATGTTTTTGAGAATTAAAGCTTAAGACATTTTGAAGAGTAAAAAAAAAAAATCTCTCTTTTTGTTAGGGGTTGTTTTTTTTTTCAGTCTGTAAACATAATTTTGGTCAAGTTTCTTGAAAAATTGCTGCCTGGTCTGTGAAGCTTATAAAGAGACCATATATGATGAACTATATACAATGCTCCTCAAAGAGTTCTTTGACCCTCTAAGTATCTTTAAAATATATTTGTTCTCCAAATGAGTTGAGTTTTATCTTTGAAAACGCTAAAGTCGGGGCGCCTGGGTGGCTCAGTCAGTTAAGCGACCGACTTCAGCCAGGTCACGATCTCGAGGTCCGTGAGTTCGAGCCCCGCGTCGGGCTCTGGGCTGATGGCTCAGAGCCTGGAGCCTGTTTCAGATTCTGTGTCTCCCTCTCTCTCTGCCCCTCCCCCGTTCATGCTCTGTCTCTCTCTGTCTCAAAAATAAATAAAACGTTAAAAAAAAAATAAAAAAAAAAAAAGAAAACGCTTATGTTTCTTATTGAGCTGTGAATAATAATTAATCAACAAAGCCAGGGCACATTGTAGCACCAATGACGTTAATAGATTTAAAACAGCAGATGCGGATGAGACACAGATTGATGTTAAGAAAGAAGCAGATCATGTACTGCCGGTGGGTGAGAAGAAGAGAGTGGTATGTTCTGAAGGATTCAGAAATAGCTGTTATCATAACTTGTAGAAGAACCATTTCAAGGAAGGTCAGCAGCTTTCCAGGCTGCTTTCTTGGACAAGAATTCTGCACGTGTGTAAAACTAACTTTCACATGACGAAAATGGCATAGCTTTACGTTTCCCAATAAAAGAACCGCAAAGGCAAGAGTGGATTTTCTGGGTTTTCTTGCTGCAAATGTTATGCTCTTTAAGCTCAGAAGGCGGAGAAAAGGTGAGGCGTGAGGGAGAAGGTCAGCACCCTAGAGATTCAGATGGAAATTCAGAGTGTTAAATTGGAGGAGAGGGAAACAAACAAGGAGGAACGGTACTAGTGAGAATTATACATTTATCCAGGAAGACCTTTGCACACCGTGTAAAGGATTTGGAGGCACATAAGCTGAGGCTGAGAAAGGATTACTTAATAAAGCTATTTGACAAGAAATTATGGAAATTACACATGACCTACAAATACATGACAATGTGAAAACCTTCTGGTAATCAACAGAATATTAAAGCAACAATGAAATATCACGTTCTGCTTATCAAATTTTCAGTTTAAAAAATGAGGACAGTGTCTGGGAGCATCTGGGGAAATGGGATATCTAATAAAATGCTGGGGCGGGGGGAGTAAATTGCTACAACCTTTATAGAAAGCAATCTGTCAAAGTGCATAAAAACCCATTAACAGTCAATGGCTACATATTCGCTTATAAACAATCAGTTGTGTCAAAATTTGAAAACGAAGATGTTCAGCACTGTTTTACTGATAATTAATATGAAAAGCAACAAACATGACAAACTAGTGCTCAGACAGGTTACATAAATTATGAAATAAAGGAATTTGTTGCAGCTATTAATGACCACATTTTAGACAGGTATTCAGCAGTGCAGAAAAAAATGTGTTATATATATTAAGAGAAAAATAGGTGACAAAAATATTTTTAACAAAATGCCAATTTTCTTACTAAATGTGCATGTGTATATACTAAAAACAGAAGTTTGGATGCAGACACGTGGAAACATTGTTATCTCCCTGTGGTAGAATTACAGACCATTTAAATTTTTTTTCTGTGCATTTCCTGTAATGTACAGATTTCTCTGAATTAACATGCGCTATGCTTATAATCACAAGTATGTTCTTCCATTTGGGTTTCTGTAATGAACAATCCAAGTCATTGTATGCAGACCTGTGTTTCACATCTGTACCTGTGGAGACTGAAGCCAGCTGATCTCTATGTTCTTTTTGTTTCTAGAATTCTACAAAATATTTTATGAAAAATAGAAGGTGATGCAGACACACAGGTACACACAGACAGACACAGCAAGACATCAAAAAGCAAACGCTGCTTAGTTAGGAAGAGTTTTCGAGTGTCAGGTGTTTCCTGATGGGAGTCTCCTGTGGCCCGAGTCTCACAAGCAATTGTTCTGGGTGTGGACATCTTAGCATCAGTGTCTTAAAGTGATAATGTTGATTATGATGAATAAACAATAAATACATGTACAAATACAGTGCTGATTACCTTGTGCCAAATACTGCATGCAACATACCCATTGTATCTTAGGTATTAAGGTGACCATTTTGTCTGTAAGGCTATTGGAATTAAATAAAATGCTCAAGGCCTCATTATTAGTATTCCCATTAAGGTAACCTTTATACTTTCTGGACTGCTAACTAATTTTATCTTTTATTTTATTTTTTAGAGATAAGGGTTAATTTCACCATGGACGTTTTGTTTTGTTTTGTTTTGTTTTGTTTTGTTTTGTTTTGGAAGGAGCAGAGGAATTTCCTTTGTAACCTCAGAACTATTTCCTAACAATGCCTGAATTCCCTTTGCTACTTTCAACTGTCAGATCACCTGATCCTTTTTGAAAGATAAAGACTAAGGTAATAAACTATGCTTGAAAGTTACATTGAAATCATTTATTATTTGGAAGCCTTCAAAAACTGAGAAACAAGTTTTCTGTTGTTGATATAACAATGAAAGGGTGCGGAGAAATCTTCATGATAAATAACTTAAACTTACCTAACAGCTTTACAAATGCTTTACCAAAACTTGACCAACTGATAAGAATGGTGTAACGACCTCCAAGAATGGTGGTCCCACCGGGAAAAATTATTCTCAAGGTTACAGCTTGCACTCCGATGTTGCCATGAGATTAAGCTGAGGATCTAAGTGCTACATAAACCGTGTAACCAAAATGCTTAAAAGAACAGAAAATTGATCTTATGAGAACAGGGTCCTATATAACGTACCTTGCAATAGAGAAGAAATGAAACCACTCATTACTTACGATAATGATCAGTTTTTCCCTGAAATTCACTCAGGAGAAGAAAAAGGGGGAACAGAGATGAATGATTTAAATTCCCTGTGAGGATGACTCCTAATAGTGAGGGTTGTTAAATAAGAGAGCAGAATTTTGAAATGGATTTAAATGTTTTTCTAAATTCTGATTGCACAAACAGGTAACATACAGATCTCTAGGAATCGTCTTATAATTCTCAGGAAAAAGTACTCATTTTATAGCTTGTATTATGCTAATCTTCGGTCAGCCTAATCTCTGGCATATATGTGTTTTTTTTTTCTTTTAGGCTGAGAATGCTATGTGAACATATCTTTCCCTTTATACAGAAGTTCATGTAACAGACATTATTACACATAAATTTGGGAACAGATTTTTAAGGAGACTTAAATTTTTCTGTTCCTGAAAAGATTTTTAAATTCATTTTTATTATTATTATTATTTTTATTTTTGAGAGAGAGAGGGTTGGGGAGGAACAGAGAGAGAGGTAGACAGAAGATCTGAAGCAGGTTCTGTGTTGAAAGAAGACAGCCCAATGCGGGACTCTTAGTCTGGAAACCAACCTTGAGATCATGACCTGAGCCGAGGTCAGACGCTTAACTGACTGAGCCACCCAGTGCTCCCTTCCCCAAAAGATTTTTAAATAGAACACATCAATTCCAATTTTCTTATTGAAATATGGTCCCATCTACAGGCAGGGACGAGTGGATTAGAAACTCAGAACCTCCATTCTTTCTCAGCTAATATTCTCAGGATGGAACAGTGAGGTCAACAGGAAATGTGAATGTTAGTCCAACATGCAGCTTGCCTGAGAGACACTTTTCCCTGAACTCGAAGCTTGTGAAATTGTTTCGGATGAATGCTGAGTCTCAACTTTAGACATAATCTGTTCTCAAAATTCATATGAATTTTGCCAATTTATTCAATAAAATTTATATTTGGGAGGAATATTTTTCCTCAAGACATACTGGTTACCCTATTACATTATAGCAAGGGATGCAAAATTGTAATTAGTGAGCCCAAAATTCTACCGTGCCTCAGTTCTGAGACAACACTTGCATATTAAAATACATTTGTGATTCTTTTTTTTCTTTTGTACTTGGGTGAGTCTTTTTGTTAAAACAATAACATATCAGAACATCAATATGGACCAAGCTGTCTTCTGAGGAAGCTGCAAACAAAATCCTTCTTCAGAAGAAAAGAACCCACAAATAAACTAAAACTGGTGTTTTCTCTTCCTTGTGTAATAATTGGCTCAAGTCATGCTTGATTTAACATCCCTGAAAGAAGGAATGTGAAAACACTCCTCAAACGGGAATCAACTTTGGCTCTCCCACAACATGGCCTCTTATTAAAGAGGATGTCGATTTGTGTCTACACATGCTAACATATCCTTGGTTTGTTCATTGTACACTTTCCTTTCTGGAAAATCTGCCTTGATTTAACAGTTCCCTCGAATGTTACTTCCCACTAATTCTCCACTAACAAGGAGAAACCGCCATGAAAGACTCACGTTCTTCAGCAAGCAGAACTCCCACATCTGAATGTCATTCTAAATTGTAGTTGTAAGATAATCCCTATAACGTTTCCAGCCAATCCGCTGCTCTGAAAAATCTAAATAATTTCCACTCCATTTACCTCCTCTGTATTTGAGAGATGATATAATTAAACAGAATTAGTTCAAGGGAAGACCAAATAGCATACACATGTGATAAATTAAGTCTACCCCTATAGTGGAATATAAGGACTTTGAACCAAACAGGGAAACAAATGATCTAATCTTGGTATTTCATGATCACCCCTTGCTTTACATATGCATGTTTAGGACACAAACAAACATCAGTACTAACACACCCAAGCATCCCTCAGGACTCTTCTAGAATAGTGAAGGTTTAAAACACAGAAACTTACAAATGATGGCTATATACATGATCAGAATTACTACCAGTGGTGGTTTTCTGAATTTCTAATATGATTAATTTCTAATATTCTGAATTTCTAATACGATGAACAGCTAAGTAACATATATGTATTTATTCTACAAATGTAAACTAGACTAGATAAGTAAAAATGATTTAAACAAACTATGTTTCTTCTCTGGTAGGTATAGTCCCACAAAAATTTTTATTTACTTCACTTTATATTTTTTTCTGTCATCTTCTTTTAGACTATCAAACACTTTTGTATAAACATGATAGACATAAAATGGCACAAACTGCTCTTTTGTTAGTAAATTTAAGTTATACAAATAAATAATAGTCATATACCTATCAGTCAAATCATCTATCATTCCTTTATCTTCTTGTTATTAATGATAAAAATAGAGCTGTGTGGGGTGCCTGGGTGGCTCAGCCACTTAAGCTCAGGTCGTGATCTTTGGCTCAGGTCATGATCTCAAGGTTCTTGAGTTCGAGCCCCGCATCTGGCTCTCTGCTGCCAGCATGGAGCCCGCGTCAGATACTCTCTGCCCCTCCCTGCCTCGTCCTTTCTCTCAAACATAAATAAACATTAGAAAAAAAAAATAGATCTGTGCAACCAAGCTAACTATACCAAAGAATCCAAAATTACACACTCTTGGCTTAGCTATTTGATTTCACTTTACCTAAATTATTAGTTGAAGAGTAACAGAGAGACAGCGAATACCAATAAGAGTTATAAAGCAAACAATAATCTACAAGCAGCAATCAGCTAAGTGATTCTGTTGTTCAAACAGTCACATCTGCCTAAACTCAATCTCCTTTAAATTTACCCCCACAGCAGGCTCAGACTTTGTGATTACCCTTCTTCTACATACTGGGAATTTGTTGGATCCTGTGGACAACGACAAATGCATCAGACAGTCCCACTTTCACTGGGTGATTGGTCGAACTTATCTGTGTGACCAAGACGGGAATCTGGAAAAGAAAAAGCAGATTGCTACATGTTAGATTTGCATTTCATTTCGGAGTGGCGGTGGGGAGCATGATCATCTTGTTTACTGAAGAAAATCAGGTGCTGGAGATGAAGGACCAGGGAGAGTGAGCGGGAAATATTAGACAAGGAAGACATACAATACCCAAAAATAACATCTGTTTAGTGCTTTTGATGGGCTAACGTGACAAAAGAGCTCCTGGTCCAACAGACAGCTACTTGATGATGAAAGTAAATAGATTTTCTGAGGCTCTAACTGGTGCCGAATGCTGAAAACATCACACGTATAGGCACACTGTAAACACATTTAGTGCTGGCTTTCATTTCGGGAATAGACTCTTCCTGTACCATTTGTTTTCCTAAAATACTGTATATTGCTTTTCATGGGTTTTTAAAAAAATCCTTGTTTACAAGTGGCCTTATAGATCTAAAACCTAGAGAAGGACAAGTAAGTGCACCGCTAAATATATATTTAAAAATATCACTGTTGATTAATAGATGGTGAAACTTGGCAAATGTTAATGGATGTTGAACTATTCTGATTGAAACTTACATGGAAAACTTTATGAATTATGATGGGTCATCTCAAGGTCACATTTCCTAAATTTAAATCTCAGTGGAACCCAAATCTGAATATGACAGCCATTTTTAATATTCACAGTTAAAAAAATTAAAACACATTGAGAATATATTAAAGAGTTACAAATGAGACAAATCCTTGGAGCCAATTTTTCTAGATTTAGAAAACAGTCACTGGAGAGATGATTACTATGTTTATTACAAGTTTTATAGAAATAAAAATGGGCATGAAACTGTCTGCAATAAATAAAGGGACAAGAAACAACAAGGGGAGGATGGATGTACCAACAAATCTTAAGATGGCATAAGCAGACTGTGGGCCATCTGCAGGTAATTCATTCAAGAACCTATTAGATCTGACCTTGTCTTATAAACCATAATAACCAGTGTAGCAATGAGAAGGAAGGAGAAAAACTTGGAGAGAAGATACAATAAGGGATGTACTGCTTATTTTTGCCCATGACATCAGGGAATTGTAAAAGGGCTATTTGGTCAAAATTAACCAATTAAAAGAGGAAATTTTAAGTATCTGAAACTTATGGAATTATTTCAAGTAAATGGAAGATGACGTTTTCTCTTTATGTACTAAATCATCCCTTTCTTAAACAATGTTAAGGTATTGCCAATTTTATCTCAGTATGTCCAGTTCTTAACCAGCCTTATGAAGTATTCTGATATTTGGACAACAGAAACAAACAAAGCAAAGCCAACATTTCTGTCCCTAAAGGTTTATTCACTAAATGAAACTCTGACATACTTTATTTAGTGATTACTAAGCCATACTCAGTATCATATATGTAATTGCTTTTCTTTAAAAAATTTTTTTAATGTTTATCTATTTTTAAGAGAGAGAGAGAGAGGAGAGCGAGAGTGAGACAGAGACAGAGAGTGGGAGAGGGGCAGAGAGAGAGGGAGACACAGAATCCACAGCAGGATCCAGGTTCTGAGATGTAAGTGCAGAGTCCAACACGGGGCTCAAACCCACAAACCACGATTTCATGGAATGAGCTGAAGTCAGATGCTAAACTGACTGATGCTAAACTGACTGAGCCACCCAGGCACCCCTGAAATTCCTTTTTTAGTGGACTCTATACTATTACCCAGTTTTATATGCCATGTTGAGGTAGAAATGTTAATATAAGTGTCATTTGTATTTAAGATGGACACAATTAAAGACAAAAAGACAAAAAATTAGTAAAAACATAGAAAATATTTCCAATTCAAGTTATATTTTGTATATCCTAACAAAACAAAGTCACAATTGCCAAATAGCATTAGTACACGCCTGATCAGGATTAATTATGAGAACTTTGCTAACTTGTTTTCATCACTTGCTTTTGTTCTCCAACATCTGTGACTATAATTTTCCTCTGCAAGGTGAGAACTATTTTACCAGATAATTCTGTGTAAGTGATTGTATTCCTCTTATCCCATACTCAAAGCAAAACTTGAGTTCATAAAGCTCTCAACTGGAAAATCCTATTATATTGCCATGAATATTGTATTTTTATATAAGGTTTATTTTTTAGGTCACATGTTTTGTTTCTGCAGACCTCCTTATCATAGCTTTCCCTTCTTTTTAGATTTTCTATTCCACCTCTTCAATCTTTCTTCCTTATCACCTTCTTCACCTAGGCATCTTTCATTTCGATTTTATTGTCTCCCTCTCTTCCTTTCTCTCCCTTCCTTTATATTTTGTCTCTCAAACCCTCTCCTCCCGTGCTTTATACCTGTGGTGGACTGATTGTACTAAAGGCCTACATCAATGGCCTCCTTCTTTCCAAACCCTTTGCCTTGTCACTTTTGACCCCCTCCCACTTGGACTCTGGCTCAGTAATATGACAAAGGGAGATGACAGCAAATGTGAAGCAAAAGGGAGGATCGAAAATGTATTTGTACATTTCCACCTTCTTTCTTGGCCTCCTGCCACTGCCATGAGAATGTATGCTGTTGCTCTGCTGAAAATATATGAGAGGCATATGGAGGAAAGTTCCCTTTGCAACAGAGGTCCACTCTGACCAGCTAGCTCCTAGCCAATCCACCAGCTAACAGCTGACACATGAATAAGCCCAGTTGAGATCAAGAGAGTACAAACCAGATCAGTAGCACTGCCAAGCTGATCCATAGGTATCTTGTGAGACATAAGATATGGAGTTAGGTAACTACATTTTCGGGTGATTTGTTACACAGCAATACTAACCAATACATTTTCTATTAGAGATCTAATAGCAAATACAAACTTCTCTGGTGTTTCTACACAAAATGAAGTAGAATTCTTCCTCCTAGATTTCAGGGAATCAGATAAATATCTCTGCACTTCTAGGTACAATTAAACTTGAAAGATTGGAACGTTCCAGTAGAAAGCTCCATTTTCTACATCTTGCTTTCACTCTTCTAGATTTCTTTATTTCCTAGTTTATTCTTTTTCCTCTCGATTCCAAAAAATGAACACCAATGTGTCTAAGTTACCTAGATTCAGACTCATTTAACCTAAGGAAAGTCCATCTGGAACTAAAATGGGTAACCTAACAATGTAGACAGTGTTCTGTCACTGAAAACAATCCTATCATAAATTGGCCAAACCCTTTAGGAAGACAATTGTAGATCACCTGTAAAGACCCTTTCAAACCTCAATTCAATGGTTTCACTCTATTGAATGATCTTGACCTTTCCACTCTTCAACAAGTAAACTGTTAACAAGGGTGAAAAATTGTACCTATTTGTAAGAGAACTGAGGTAGGCAGAAATCACTGTCTGCTTCTAAGGGTAACATTTTAACTTGCTGCCGGTTTTCTAGTTATACTTATTCCTGGGACAGTGACTTCTGAGGACTAGGTCAGACAAACCACCATTACCATAAATAACTCTACCATAAGTCTT
Organism: Acinonyx jubatus; assembly: GCF_027475565.1. Taxonomy (NCBI): domain Eukaryota; kingdom Metazoa; phylum Chordata; class Mammalia; order Carnivora; family Felidae; genus Acinonyx; species Acinonyx jubatus. The sequence continues at coordinate 18,538,026 of NC_069387.1, read as the reverse complement.
AATATAATGTGGAAATAGAAAGCAGAAAATAAATTTCTGAGAATATTACATACTATATAAAAATTCTTTTCTCCAAAAGGCATATATGCTCTCCATGCTATTTGCTAAGATAGAATAAATTTGCTCAGTTACTAGATATTAACTGAATATCTTCTGTGTATTACTGTAGGCACTAGAATCACACAAAAGAACAGAACAAAGATGCTGCTCTCATAGAGCTTACATTCTAGAGGGCAGGGACTGATATTGAAAAGTGAATGTAAGAATTAAACTATGCTGAGCGGTGGTGAGTGCTAAGGAGGAAACTAAAGTGTGGCAAAGAGACTAGAAGGGCATGGGGGCTTCCTTAGGAGAAGGAGTCACAGAGAGGTTCTGTGATGAGATTATTTTTCTGTAGTAATGAGCCTGCCATGTGGATATTTGAAGAAAATTCTGAGTACAGGAACCAGTACAGGCAAAGGCTTTGACTAAATTGTTTTTGGTGACTTTCAGAATTAAAAGGTTGTCACTGGAGCATGAGGAGTAGATAAGATAGTTAAAGGAAATGAGAGGAGGTGGGGGCATGTCAGAGGGAGCACCCATTCCCTGCAAGCCATGGCAATGACTCAGAATTTTATTTCATGTCATACAGTGATGGTTTAGAGTTTTGAACAGAGGAAAGCTGTTCTTTTACATCTGAAAAAGATCATACTGTGATCTGTTGTGTGGTCGAGACTGCAAGAGGCAAGGGGAGACAGAAAAACTAGTTAGGAAGGTATCACGATTGTCAGGATAAGAGATGGGTGGCATGGACTACACTGGAGTGATGTGTGTAGGAGGTAGAAGGGATGGAAAGATGGATTCCAGGTGAATTGTGAAGCCACTGCCATCAAGACAGCCATGGGTGTGAAGGAGTGGGAGAAACAGGAGAGTCAATGACGTCGCCACGGCCTTTGGTCTGAATAGCAGGAAGAAGGGAGTTGGGTATTTCATTGGGGCCGCCATTTTGTCCACCCTCAGGGAGGTTTTCACACCGCAGGCTATAAGGAGTTGTCTGCCTGTGCAGATGGCCGCCTGTGCAGCACTTAAGAAAAGTACTGGAATGTCCCGAGATGGACAAAATGAGAAGAGGAAAGTTTGGAAAAGGACAATTTTATGGCCATTCCACTGGCCTCAAGTGCTTTTCTTTAAAATTTTATGGAGTTCATGAATAAAAGCACAGATTTTCTGAAACTATGGTCTTTTATCCTAATTAAATATTAAAGTGAAAATGTACGAGAAGCTTTTAATTCCCTACATTTTCTTAGAAGGCACCCAAGTCTTTTATGAAACAATTACATATCAGGTTTTTAAAAAACTACTTTTGGCAATTGAATTAAATGCTTAATAGTGTAAAAGATTAATGAGGAAAAGATGAACAATTCTAGGCTTTCTCACAGATTCCTTTCAGAAATAGTCTGGCTCTTTCCACCTGATATTGTCATATCCTTTTTACCTCACTTTCTTGGACTGTAATCTTTTTATTTCAAGACATCAAAGGCATGGGGCTGTTCTCCGAAAGGATTGTTCATCCTCTCACTTACTGCAGCCAAAGGGAATTGGGCTGCGTCAGCTCTCTGTGAGCAAGTCAGACCAGTCTGCAGGTTTCCATATTAGTATTTAATTAGAGACCATTAAGATGAATCGGGAGTACTGTTAAAAGCCACATTTAACTGGAACTACTTTGCAACAAAGCAATTGTATGTGGCGTGTGTGTGTGTGTGTGTGTGTTTATGTATAGATAAACCATCTAGAATTATAGCTGATATTACACAGAATTAGTTCAAGAAGGGGTCTGTCATATTGTCACAATCATCTATTCCACAGACGACTCTTAATGCACAAAGATATGAAGTCAGAGAAGCCATGGCCAGTGAGGATGTCCAAGTATGAGAACTCTAAAAACTTTGCTGTATGGGAAGCTATATTTTTTATTCATTCTACAAATTTACAGTCATTCTCAAAATATTTCCAAAGTTAGTTTCTGGGGTTTTCAGGAAGCCATCCTGAAACAGTACCGATTGTAAACTATAGATGCTTTAAGAAAAAAAAAAAAAAAGAAATGTAGCTTCATTATTTTCAAGTGCCTATGATAGCTGCCTTTTTATGACTGAAGCAAAACTAAATTTTCACTTGGCCTCTGTATGATTTGTACTGAATCATAAATTTTTGAGAATGAGTTTCACAATTACATTCATTCCACAGGATAGTTATAGGAAAGGAACATTAGCACCAGCTAAAATATGCTTCCATTTCAGCTTACACAAGCATTTCTACATTCTTTTCTTTAGGTGTTTGATTTTTGTTCCATTTTTACAGGACACCAATGGGTTTATTATTTAAGTAAGTATAAATTTTTCTACAAGTGAAATAGTGAAGCAATATGAAGTACAGACACAGAAAAGATTTGCAGTCGGCAGACAAAATTAAGGCAGAAAAAAATATCAGGGGCGGGTAAAGGTAGAGCAGAGCACCCTGGTCCTTCAAGGAAGGTTCAGAGGCAAAAGCGGCTCTGTTCCATGCTGTGCTATCATTCTGCAGGACACAGAGGCATAAATGCGACACATACAATGTGAGCTTTTCTGTCTGCCTCTAAAGCAGTTAGGGAGATAACAGCATGCTGTTTGAGTCAGAGGTAATGGAACTTTATTTTCCTCTCTCTTCTGCACTGCAAACCTTGCCAAAACATTCATTTGTTTCCATTATGGACCCAGCTATCTATCTAATAGGCAGCATAGCATCTCAGCAAGGGCTTGATTGTTAAGTGTGGTGTTCCAAAGTATGAATCACATGCCTATCACTGGAGAAGAATTACTCTAAACTCATTTTTGTTCACTTGCTAATCAGCCACATGGTGTCTAGTAGCTTAATATATATACATTAAAAAAAAAAAATCCAAAGCTTACTAGTTTACCCGTTCTCACCTGCATTCAACCTTCAGCTTCCTACCTCATCATCCTTAAATATCAGATCTGGCTTCTGTGTTACTCGCAGTAGGGTATCCAATTATAAAAAGCCATACTTTCTTTTATTACTATCAAAACAACACGAAGTCCTGAGTATTAGTGTTTAGTTGTCTGAAAACTGCATTTGAATAGAAAGGCTTTCCATTAAAGTTGACAATATAAAAATCCATTTGCTTTCCTGAATATTGTTAGCATTTTGCACAATTATTTTAATCCTGTTTTAGCTTACAGTTACTGAACTCTTTCCATATGCCAGGTATTGAGAGATGAAGTTGATGGCATGAAAACAAAGGAAAGTCATACGCTAAAGATACATTCTTAACATCCCTCCATTCCCCATCTCCACTATCACACCCTATAGAAAATCTGGAAGGAGACAACATAAGATAGTTCCTATATTAAAATAGGGGTTTCAGACTTAATCTCTACATAAACTAACACCAGCCTAGGGTAAGAAAGAAGAAATTGCTGTGGGAGGGAACTGGAGGGAACATACCCTGAGTACATTTCCCAGCCAATTGTTGCTGTGTGGAAATGTAGGGTAAATGAGCTAGGGCTTCCAATTTCTCAAGGGGTGATACAAATCTATATTTTTATTTAAAATCCTCTGATATCTAAATGTTGATAACATATCCATTTTACACACACACACACACACACACACACACACACACACACACCACTGTGACCTGTGATTTAAAGACTGCCCCTTACTGAACTGACAAGTAGAATTGGAGCTTCCTATAAAATAAGACAATGAGGCAGATGCCTGCCTGTAGAAGGCTGTGAGACTGGGCTCAAGACAATAAGGCTATAGTGAGGCCTTTATCTGGGACTACAGCTAGACAAGGGAGCTTGCATACACATGGCCTGGCAATCAAACACTAGGGGAAAAGGGTGGGGATTGGGAAACTCCTTGGGTTTGGAAAGATATGTAGGTTGCACAGACCTTTTACCTCAGAGAGGGACAAGAGAATTCTTTGGTCTTAAAGCACTGAGCAGGGAGTTGGGCTGATATGGGCAAGATTAACATCTCAGTGACATCTCAGGGGTGGAAAGGAAGAAGGACTTTTAAGAGAAAGCACACCCAGAAAGATCAAATATGTTGCCCAAGGACAATACAACAGCTAGGGGCAGGGCCGACATTAGAACAAGTTTCTGTTTCTAAAATTACTTCCTCTAGATAGATCCTTCCACCTTGCTACTTGACTGATTGATTGATTGATTCTTACCCACAGCATTTGTTATAGAAACATTATAAAGGGAAAGTGGGTCAGTCTGTCATCTTCTCACACTATGAAAAGTAAAAAGAAACTAAAACATCAGGAGGTTTTATGTGTGCTATAACTAAACCATAAAATACATCCACAAATGCAAATGAGGTAGATCCTAAATAAAGGCATGTTGATACAATTTTACATTTCATGTATTTAAAATACAGGATAATGCTATAATGTAAAATCATCTGTGTCTCCATTTTCTTTCGTATTATACGTATTATAATCAGCATTTTATGTCACCTGGGTTTTCTTAATCTCATATCATAAATTTATTAAATAGATTTTATTTAAATAAAAACATAAGTATATGAATATATAATGTGCATGTATAGATGTCACACACATATATTTTTCTACTGGGAGAACTATAAAGTTTTTTGGATGCAATATATTATATAAACACATGTCCAACATTCTCACACACAGAGCAATAGTCATAAAGGCAAATTACTTCATATCAAAGGTAAATGTTTCACTGCTCAGTTCTTATGGCTTTCTCTTACTCTCTTGAATTATTTTTTTCCATAAATTCCACAAGCTCAGCAATTGTTCATCTTTTAATACTTTCGGGATGATTATCATGAATGAAGAAGCATTACAGTTCAAATAAGAGAAAGAGTCTTGAAGGAAATTTTAAAAGTGCATTAAGGGTGCCATTTAAACCTATACCAAATAGGCAATGCTGATTTATTAGCTATGCCTTCTTCCATGGAAACAGTGGATGTTACACTAAGGTACATTAAGTTTAAATACTTAAATGGTGAAACAGATTAGAAAGTGATTTTACTTAATAAACAATAGAGTTCTTCTATACTGACCTCCTCTAAAATTTGCTGAGGAGATAGTAAGGTATTGAACCAAGAAAATGGATAGAATAGGTGGACGTGTAAGTAGGGTATGCATTCTCTGTGATTTCCCCACCACCTTATAGAAGGATTATATGACTTTCTTTTTAATTGTGTTGTCTGAAATTGATGACTACCCTCTCCCTCTCATGAGCTAAATAACTGAATTTGCAAAAGACACAGGAAGAACCATGTCCTTCCCTAGTCTGTATCTAAAATAACAACAAATTCAAAATACAATAGGAGAAATAATGTAATAAATTCAAAATACAAAAGAGAAACACAAGTCAAAGGAAATGCAACTTCTAAATTATGATGATATGCTAGGAACGAGAGCATCAGGACTGTAAGATATCTGATTTCAAATCCCTAATGTTTTTGGAACGAAATCTTCTTTATAAATAGGTAAGTTCCTTGGTACATTATCCATGATCCCAGATTTTAGGTCTACATCTACTATAATGAAACAAACAACGATCACTATTCAATAGTAACTAAAATAACATAAAGGGGAGCCTGGGTGGCTTAGTCGGTTAAGCGTCCGACTCTAGATTCCGGCTCAGGTCGTGATCTCATGGTTCATGAGATGCAGCCGAGTGTCAGGCTGTATGCTGACATGACAGAGCCTGCTTGGGATTCTCTCTCTCCCTTTCTCTGCCCCTCCTCCGCTCATGTGCACACGCTCTGTCTCTTGTTGATTTTATGAATAAACATTTAAAAATATAAAAATAACATAAATAATATGGGTTCTAGGTCACAGCTGGTTATTGACAGAATAGGAAATAGGAATGTGATTTTCCAAATTCTATTTGTCTAAGAAAGGGTGCATGTTTTATTTTTATTTTTTACCTAGGTACAACTTCTTTTCGTTAAAAAAAAATTAACAAAATAAATAGGATAATGCTATGGAAAGGCGAACCATTCTTACCTGTGCCCCCAAGGGGGCAGAGCTACAGTATAATACTGACCAGCCAGGAAAGATCATAGAGAATATCAAAGTGAGTGAAGCAGTTCAGGCATTTCTTGAAAAGGAAGTTTGGAGGGAGGCAGTAGGGGTCAGTGATTAGGAATACAGGTTCTAGAGTCATATCCAGATGACTTTGGGTAAATCTTTGTTTCACAATTTTGGGACAGTTATTGAATGTCTCTGGGTGTTTTAGGTTCCCTTTCTATAAATGATAAAAGCAACTACCTCTTGTTTTTTGTGAGAATTGTATGAGATAAATGGTAAACACTTAGGTCTCTGCTTGGCATATATGAAGAGCTCAATAAATGTTAGATTTTATCAAATTAGGGGATTGTTGTTAAAAGTGAATGGGATTTCTGGTTATGGCAGACAAACTGGTAAGAGACCATTTCTCCTACTGAGATCAAGCAGGAAAGATAAATAACATATGGAAAGCACCCGTTGAAGGCATCCGGTGGCCATCAAAGAGCAAAGACTTGAAAAGCCAAGATTCCAGAGAGAGGAAATCACAGAAGTGAATGCAATACCACCTTCCTGTCAAGGCATTTGGTAATTTACAAGCAAGATTCAGACATTGAGAAACTGAACAAAACTTCAGACAAACCGTGAAATCATGACCTGAGCCGAAGTCGGAGGCTCAACTGACTGAGCCACCCAGGCGCCCCCGAAGGACTACTTTCTAAAAGTAAGTGCTAACCCAAAATTTAGCAGTCTTTACAAGAACTAATGCTCAACTTTGAAAGAGCTTAGCCCTGACAGTATTAAAGTAATCTGTTTGGTATTAAGGAGGGCACTTATGTTGAACACTGCATATTATATGTGTGTGATGAATCACTCAATTCTATTCTTGAAATAAATATTACACTATATGTTAATTAACTAGAATTAAATAAAAATTTGGAAAAATTAGAAATGTTTGCCAATTAAAAAAAAGTAATCTGTTCCGTCCTACCTGTCAAACAAAAAATGTAAACCCTCTCTGGAGGAAGAAAACAATGTCCACAACCTCCATCTATTCCTTTAGTAGTTTGTAAACAATGCCCAACATTCAATCAAAAATTATCTAGCATAAAAGGAGACACAGCCAAATAGACACAAAAGAAGACATCCAGATGGCTGACAGACACATGAAAAAATGCTCAACATCACTCATCATGATGGAACTACAAATCAAAACCACCACAAGATACCACCTCACACCTCTCAGAATGGCTAACATTAACAACTCAGGCAACAACAGATGTTGGCAAGGATACAGGGAAAGAAGATCTCTTTTGCACTACTGGTGGGAATGCAAACTGGTGCAGCCACTCTGGAAAACAGTATGGAGGTTCTTCAGAAAGTTACAAATACAGCTACCCTATGACCCAGCAATTGCACTACTAAGTATTTATCCAAGGGATACAGGTGTGCGATTTCAAACATTGGGGAACATGCACCCCAATGTTTATAGCAGCACTATCAACAATGGCCAAAGTATGGAAAGAGCCCAAATATCCACTGAAGGGTGAATGGATAAAGATGAAAAGGTACACACATACAATGGAGTATTGCTCAGCAATCAAAAAGAATGAAATCTTGCTATTTGCAACTACGTGGATGGAACTAGAGGGTATAAAATGTTAAGTGAAATTAGAGAAAGACAAATATCATATGACATCACTCAGGTGTATGAGGAATTTAAGATACAAAACAGATGAACATAAGGAAAGGTAAACAAAAATAATATAAAAACAGGGAGGGGGACAAAACATAAAAGACTCTTAAATATAGAGAACAGACAAAGGGTTGCTGGGGGGATTGTGGGAGGGGGGATGGGCTAGATGGGTAAGGGGCAGGAATCGTGGTTGCACTATATGCTAATTAACTTGGATGTAAATTAAAAATAAATTAATTAATTAACACAAAAAAAGCCATGACCAATGAATGAAAATCTAGAGGAAAAGAAAAAAAAAATACAGCTGATAGAAAGTGACCCAGAGGCAATCTAGATACTAGTTATCAGCCATGAACTTTAAAGGAACTGTTATTAATATATTAAGTCAGTAGATGAGAAGATGGTTAATTTTATCAGGTAATTAAATCTATGCACAAGAAACAAATGGATACTGTGAAATTGGAAAATGCATTCATAAAGGGAACAGTTGGTAATCTGACAGGAAATTAAGAAAAAGACAGTATGTTTTTTGTGATTTGGCTTCATCCTAAGTAAACTATTTCTTTGAAGTTAACTACAATAAACAGCTGCGTAACAATAACTTAAAACAGAATTTTAAATCTTTGGTTCCAGAATACAGAGTGACAATCAGGAGAGATAGCTTACTTCTTTAAATGAATCCATGCTGCCATGACTTCTCTCACTAGTATGGCTAAGAGAACATTGGGACTGTGGTGAAGGACCATCAAATGCCAGGAGCAAATCTGTGTTCACTCTTATTTTAAACATCAGTAGTACTTCCCTATCTCAATCATATTACAAGCCAGATTAGTGTAAGTGCAAATATATGTTCTCATTTATTGACCATTATTGATCTGGTTGGCACATGAAAAATTATGCTGTTGGAAAAATGACCATACATGGGACATGAGAGTTGAAAGACATCTGAGTGGTTAGGATGGGCAGTTGATACATTAACAATTAACACAGGAAACATCATTAGCTACTGACATAAATCACTTGATGGAAATAAAGATGAAATTTGCGTCAGTAAGTTTACTTGATGCATTACTAATTTTACTCTACGATTTAAACAAGTCCTCTATTGGTAGTTTCTGCATAAATCAGATTTTTTTCTTCTCATTCACACAAAATGAAATGAAATGAGTAACATAAAATAAAATAAAACAAAGTTGGCTTAGCCAGTTAGTAGCAACTATTACAGAAAGAATGGTGTTTTACTTCCCTATCTATAATGTTGATTCTGCAAGTTTAAGCTGGACAGGAACACAAAATTATACTCTTATTATGTCTTTATGATTTTGTTAGCTCTATACCTTAACTCAGAATACTTCTAACTTTGTGAGATTGTGATTGTGTCATCTGTTGGAGTCAGAAAAAAAGATCCTTAAACACCAAACATTAACCAATATTTTTAAAAAACAAATGAGAAATAGACTTGTGAATTGCTAAGCATAATGTCCTTGAGAAAGAAAAAAAATGTGGAGGCATTTTGAGATTACTAAATTAGAGCCTTTAGTCCTGAATTTGTCCTTAACTAGTTCTGTGCCCACAAGCATGCCATTTAACCTTTCCGACTCAGTCTGCTTAGCTATAAAATAAAGATAATTGTGTATGATCTAATTCCATAATTAAGCCACACACATTTATTATTACTTTCATGTGCCAGTGCCTTTATGAATAGTGAGAATATAGGACATTGTTGAAGAATTGAAAACTATACTATATGTGAAAGCATTTTGTCAAGGGTAATACATTATGCAAACAGCTATTTTATGCTATTGTGATTGTAAATGTTTTTCTAGAAGTGTCAGGAGCATATAGCTTTCCCTCAAATGCAAGGGAACCCTTACTGTGGCAAATTTTACAAATAGAAATATGCATCAACAAAATGAAATTCATGGCAATTATCAGAAAAAAAAAGGTAGAATATGAAATAGAAAACTGCTTTCTAACCAGGACAGAGAAAGGGCAAGGCAAATAATAAAGTAATGACTTCTTTAGAACTCTGAGTTCAGAAGGACTAATGTTCAGTAGGATAATAGTCTGGGAATATAAAGAAAGTGTTAAAATTGCCTACTGGTATAATGTTACCCATGACAAAACAGGAAAACCATAGTGGAAAATTCTTCTTTGGTTAAAATAAAGAAAATCAAAAAATATTTTAAAAATACCAAACCCCTTACAAAGAAGGAATAGGGAAAATGAACTGCTACTCTGCTAGGTGAGACACCCATGGAGAAAATGTAAATAAAGATGACAATTTTGATAATAAAGACTAGAGACAGAGACCACAGTACAAACACAAACCTCTACTTCAAAAATGCCTACAGTTATTGAGATTTAAGACCCTAGACTTACGGACTCTGCATCTTTCCAGAAAACTTCCCACCATTGGTTAGAATAGTTGAAAACTAACATTCCATAATGTCACTATGCAGTTCCAGGATTACACTAGATTACACTATAGATACACCATATATATATATTCATATTATATATGAATGATAGACTATGATATCAAAACATAGCTCTGGTTAAAGAAGCACCAAGCAGACCAGATCCTATATTATATTCCACATGGAAGAATTCTTCAAAGGAGTGGAAATATTTAAAACGATTATAAGATTTTCAAAGGTTGACTTATGTCATTAAAATATAACTGTCCCTCACTTTATAGAAAAGATGCATTTCAGAAGACTTAACCAAAGTGAATAATTTTTAAATAGCCAGGGATTCATTTGCCAAGAAAAAAATAACTCTTCACATAAGATACTGAGTCTATGTTATAATAAATATCCATTAACCCATGGACTAATAATTGTCCATCATCAATTCACATTGTCAAACTTCCTCTCACGCCTAGTGACTACCTAAAATATCGCACAACTGTTCCTGGAATTTTATTCTTGTATTCTTTGTTTTCTTCCCTAAAAGTTTAGGATGTCTACTAGTCCTTAATTATACTGTCAACAGAGTTCTTAAACTTAACATACTATAATTCTAATTTAGACATTCTGTAAATTTAAGGCTATAATTTAATACATTTCCATTCTTTACTTTGTTAATTTGGTAAAATGAAGCAAACCATAAGTTTGAGTTCCATTATTCTTTCTGTCACTTAGACCTCTAATTAATTTTTCCTTTCAGGGTGAAATAAATACTGGCCAAAGGAATTATGGGTCCTGATTGCTTTCAGTACTGGGGCATTGAGCCACACAAACTTTCGTATATACTAATACTTTTGGAATTAGAACCAAAATATGTCACAGAAATAGACAAAGGAAAAACAAACAAAAAAATAAATATAAATAATCAGATTTAGATGAGAAATCATTCCAAGTTGGAAATATTTTTTTCTTAGAGATATTTCATTATAATACCACTAGGATATAATTGTTTCATAATTTTATGCAACTCATTGATCATAATGTCAGGATATAAAATAAAACCCAAAGAATTAACGATCAGTGCCACCTAGTATATTAAAAATATTTTTGTATGAAGCAAAACAAACCAACAGATGAGAAAATGATTTGAGGTTCATGACTGTAAAATGTCCCTTTCTTAACACTTGGAGAAAAAGAGGTCAAGATCAAGGGGAAAGGAAATCATCAATATATTACTTACTTCTTTATATCCAAAGATGATGCGTCCATCCATGAGGAGGGTTGCCTGGAATGTGAAGCTTCCCAGGTTGTAGTTATCCTGGAGATGTACGTGGTCCCACTGGACAACAAGTGCTGTGCCTATCAACCCCATCGAAACAGAAGAAACACATTGATAAAAATATACCCATGAATTCGGGTGAGAGACTTCACAAAACCATGCATACAGTCTTCAAATCTAGTAGTTGTGCTACTTGAATTTTATACGGTTAATTGGAATTCTTTATTGAAATTGTATTTGAGATATTTTTAAACAATTGCGTATTCTCTAAATATTTAGTAAAATCTAATCTCATACCGAGGTTAATATTGAGCCCAGTATGAGGGAATTTTGCCTTAGGAAGTCCATTCATGTTAATGGGTACTGTCTGCTTAAATTTCTATGAGCCACTTTCAAAATGCAGCCCAAGTGGATTGAATGAACTTCAAATATATTTGACAAATGCTAGGAAAAAAACCGAATACATTCAGGAAAGCTAGAATCACTTGTAAAAGACCTGAAAATGCCTCTTCCATACTTAGAATTATACTCTTCCATGCTGAAAAAAATTCCAACACTAATGGGAATTTTCTTCTCTGGTTCACAATGCCTGTATTTCTTTCTTTGTTGTAGTGCTTCAAAGAGGCTGCAAGGTAGCTTAAAGGGCCCTAGGCAAAGATTTCTGAAGCCCCCTTCAAGTTCAAGTACACTGGGATAAATGAATCTTCAGGGGTATGTATCATATTCTGATGAGTCAATCTGCCAGTATTTGCCATAAAACTATTAACACGAAATATAAACTGAAACAGTTTAATAGCCACCAATGAGAATTCATAGTTTTGTTTTAACGGACATTGTGTCTTTTCTTTCTTTTTCTCTTTCCTTTTTTTTTTTTTTCTAAAAGAAAATAAATGAGGAGCTAAGGCTTTTGCTTAGTTCTAAGTATTGGATTTTTTTTGTTTGGTTAAAAAATAGTCCTGTGTACATTCTGTGAAAAAATGTTTTACAGAAATGAAAAATGTTTTCCAGAAAATGAAATTCACAGAACCAAAAGAGATAAGCTTATCTCCCAGGTCAGCAAACATGTGATTGAAAAGGAAAAAAGAAAAACCGAGATCGTACGACAGAGAGCTTGTGGGTTAGCGGAGATACAGAAGTGCTAGGAGGGTGGTGTGCCCGGGAGTGTCCTGGTGTGTAAAGCTCCGTACCGCCTCCCACACACCTTGCCCTGTGCACTTCATCCATCTGACTGCTCGTGAGTTAATTCCTGTACCTGATGATTGATGTAAAACAGAATACTGTCTTCACTGTGTTTTTGAGTTCAACTTACTGCTGAAAGCTTTTAACCGTGATGGAGACATAGTAGGCTTCTGAATTTCCCTCCTCCCTTGGAACACACCTAACACACGTGTAGCTACACACAGAACAGTTTCCTGTGGGAGAAATCGAAAGCTGAATAACTGCTATAATTTGGGCAACTGAGAAAATACCCACATTGAAACTGCATGCATCTGGGTTCTGTGATCCTCTCCGGAGCCCAAAAGAGCCAGTGGGCACTTTCTCCACCTTCTCCCTTTTGCTCACTCTGACAACAAAACCAGGTCGCCAACATCCTTCTGGAAAAGAGCTTGCACACATGCCGGGCACCCAGCTTTTGTGGCTGCAGCCTGAGAGCCAGGCTCCCAGATCACCTAGTTCTTATGGACAACTGGATTTGCATTGCAAGTCCCAAGGATGGTAGCAAACAAAGAAGCAACAGGTGTGCCCTTGGGTACTTGCCATGGCTATCCTCCCCCTCCCCCACTTAACCCAGGGCTTAGCAGAGAGAGCAGGCAAAATGCCCATTCTCCTAGTCTTTCTCTGGAAGGGGTGTGACTACCTACTTTATAAGCTGTAGCATGACTGTTCATCTAGGTGCTGACTGTTATCCTCCCATGGCCAAAGAGAGCCAATTAGCACTTCCCCCACCATCTCCCTCCAGATAACTCTAACAATAAAACAAAGTTGCCAGTATCTATCTTGAAAGAAATGGTCCATATATCTAGTGTCCCCACTTTTACAGCTGTCATCCAGGATTTAGGCACCCAAATCACCTTGCTCTGACAGCCAATGAGGCTTATAGTCACAAGACCTAGAAGATGATGGCAAATAAACAGTTTCTAAATGGGTGAAGGAGCACCCCCTTATGACTATATATATCCCAGCTTGGTGCAGAAAGACCAGGAAAAAATGCCTATCTCAGTTTCTCCCCAGAAGTAGTTTGCATACGTTCTTAGCTCCTGCCTGAGGGTCTGGCCACAGATAAACCCTGCATGTAGGTGTTGACTGTGATCCTGCCCTCTGAAACACTGAAACACTGATGGCTTCTTGGCACATTCTCAACTACTGGGAACCACCAAGAACAAAAACAGTATCAGGGACAATCATAGAGGTTTGAGAGATAATCAGGAGCTTGGGTGGGACTGACTGATGAGCTTTGTGTCCTGCATAAGCCACTTTGACAAGATTCAAGGAGTCTGCTATTTTATCTAATGTGCAGAAACTAACACGGCCAAGAAAAATGAAAAAAAAAAAAGTAGGGAAATATGTTCCAAACAAAAGAGCAAGATAAATTTCCCAAAACCAATCTTAATGAAACAGCAGTAAGTTAATTTACCCAAATGAATTCAAAGTAGCAGTCATAAAGATGCTCACTGAGGTTACAAAAGCAATACATGAACAAAGTGAGAATTTCAACAAAGGTATAGAAAACATTAAAAAGTACTCAACAGAAATCAAAGAGATAAAGAATACATTAACTAAAATGAAAATTTTAATAGAGTGGTTCAACAACAGAGTAGGTCAAGTGGAAGAAAGCATTAATGCACTCGAAGACAGGGAATTGGAAATCATCCAGTTAGAGAAGCAAGAAGAAAAAAGAAGGAAAGAATAAATATGGCTTAAGAAATGTATGGGACACAATCAAACAGACCCATGTTCATATTATAAGAATCCTAGAAGGACAAGAGAGAAAGAAAGGGAAAGAAAGCTTGTTCAAAAAAATAATGGCTGAAAACCTCTCTAATCTGGAGAAATAAACAGACATTCAGATCCAGGAAGACCCAAACCCAAAATAAGATGAATCAAAGGAGACTCCTAAATAGCCATTTTTCTAAAGATGATATACAAACGTCCAACAGGATATAAAAGGGTGCTTGACACCAGGCATGAGGGAAATACTAGTCAAAAGCACAATGAGATACCACCTCACACCTGTTGGGATCAAAAAGACAAGAGATAACAAATGCTGGAGATGGTGTGGCGAACAGGAAAACCATGTAGTCTGTTTGAAATGTAAACTGGCACAGCCACTATGGAAAACAGTATAAAGTTTCTTCAAGAAACTAAAATTAGAACTGTAGTATGATCTAGTAGTCCCACTTTAGGGGTACATACCAGAGGAAACAAAATCCCTTTTCAAAGAGATATCTGTACTCTCTTTTTCACTGCAGCATTATTCATAATAGCCAAATAAGGAAACAACTTAAGTGTTCATCTACAGATGAATGGATAAAGAACACACACACACGCACGCACACACACACACACACACACACATGCACACACGCACATACACACACACACACAGTGAGGAATATTATTCAGCCTTAAAAAGGAGTGAAACTGTGCCTTTGTAACAACATAAATGGATCATTATGCTAAGTGAAATGAAGCCAAAGAGAGAAAAAGAAAACCTACATAGTATCACTTACATGTGTAATTTAAAAACAAAACATAGCTGAACTCACAGAAATACATTTCAGAATACTGGTTGCCAGTTGTTACTGGTTTAGAATATTGGTTGCCAGGAGTTAGGGGATGAAGAAAATAGCAAGAGGTTGGTAAAAATGTACAAACTTTCATATACACTGCAAATAAGGTCTAAGGATCTGATACATAACATGGTGATTGTAGTTTCTAATACTGTATTGCATAACTGAAATTTTCTGAGAGTCAAACTTAACTGTTCTCACCAAAAAAAAAAAAAAAAAAGGTAAATATGTGAGTTGATGGATGTGTTAATTAACTTCCCAGTGGGATTCCTGTTGCCATGTATACATATATGAAATCATCACCTTGTACACTTTCAATATAGCAATGTATTTTGTTTCTTTGAGGTAAACATTTAGAATCCCAAAAAAATTCTTTTGGATTTTATCTGGGTGCTTTTAAACATAGGGAACACCACCATGAATCCGTGTTCCAAGTGAAAACTCAAGTCTCTTCTCTTATCGGCATCTATGTATCTATACTACACTTTTTTAAATATTAGAAGGTACGAGGATAATAATAGGCAGGAAACTTCCATACGCATAGAAGTAAAGGGGCTTCTGATCAGGAAATGCCTACTAACAGTACCATTTTTCCTTCATGCATGTTGGCAACTCTCAAACTCTAGTCTCCTTTTTATTCATTAATTTCTATTAGGCACTTAAATGGTACAGAGAAAACACCAAAATAGAGGGCAGAAGACCTATCCTCTGTCTTGCCTCTACAACTTTTTGCAAGGCCTTGGACACACCTGCGTGAACCTGTTTGTTCTCCTACAACATGGTGGGGGAGGGCAGAATAGTTCTTGCTTTCTAGGGATTTCTGCATTAAATACAAGGAAATACAGTTACCTCAAATTTTGTGCCAAAGAAAGATCCATATAAATGGAGTAATTAAATGTCTTTAATGCAAATTCTGATGAAGATATTCTTATTTATTTATTTATTCACTCATTCATTCATTCATTCATTGAGCATGTGTGTGAGTTGGGGAGGGGCACAGGGAGAGTGAGAGAATCACAAGCAGGCTCCATGCTCAATGTGGAACCCGATGCAGAGCTTGATCCCATGACCCCGGTTTCATGACCTGAGGCTGAAATCAAGAGTCGGACACTCAACCAACTGAGCCACCCAGGCACTCCAAGATATTCTTTCCTTTTTTTTTTAAAGTATTTATTTATTTTTGGGAGAGAACAAGTGAGGGAGGGGCAGAGAGAGGGGGACAGAGGATCCAAAGCAGGCTCTGAGCTGATAGGCTGACAGTAGTGAGCCCGATGTAGGGCTCAAGCCCACGAACCCTGAGATCATGACATGATCAGATGCTCAATTAACAGTCTGAGCAACCCAGGTGCGCCGAAGATATTCTTAATAGATTGTCAGTAGCAGGCTTTTTAAAATAATAATTAGTTACTTTAAAATTAGTTTTTTTATTTTAAGTAGAACCATTATAGCTCTCCCAACATTTATTAATTTGAATGGTTCTATGTACATACTGAGTGGTTCATACACAACTGAAAGATTATTTAAGTGTAAATGTTATTAAATTTAAAGCTAAATTATCTCTATCCTGTTTTGTCAAATAACCAATATTTTAAGTTTCCTCTTTTATTAAAAGGTACTGAGGGGTTCCTGGGTGGCTCAGTTGGTTAAGTGTCAGACTCTGTTTCAGCTCAGGTCATGATCTCAGGGTTTCGGAGTACGAGCCCCACATCAGACTCTGTGCTGACACTGCAGAGCCTGTTTGGGATTCTCTCTGTCCTTCTCTCTGCCTTTCCCCTGTTCACACTGTCTCTCAAAATAAATAAATCAACTTAAAATTTTTTTTTTTTAAAGTTACTGAAATCTAAAACTTTATGATCTACAGGATGGTGGGAGTGGCTTTTGGAGGTAAAATCTTCTATTTCTCCAAGTAGCCCCCAACTCACCTATTGTTCTGGAGGGAACAATTGGGTAAGTAAACCAGGGAGGCACTTTTCTTGGACAATTATGATGTGAAAGTATATACTGTCAAAAGAAAACCTTGGGTTGAAGAATGGAATTTACATTTCTAAGGAGCTGAGTTAGCGTGGTCCATTTCCTAGCCCATGACTGTCAACCCTACACCATTTCTTTCATGATGGGCGCAAGATCTAGTGACGTTCTTCCTTAGCTTAAAGATGAAGGTGTTACTTATGTTCATATATCAGACCACATGAGTTGCTACACTGTCCTATGTGGTTATTGGAGAGACTTACTTATGTCATTATGCTTTATGATTTTGATGTTAATATTATGAAAAGTCAGTCATCAGAATTCTGTCCCCATGAGCAAATGTCTCTAACATCATCTAGTAAGTGACAGAGCTTAGAAAATAATCAACTTTCATCAAATCATTTCCTGTTTACTAAGGTGATTCTGGCTGGAAGGTCATGGAATAAGTTTCAGATAAGTGTCTGGTTATAGTTTTACCCCAAGTATCTTTACAATCTATTTGGACACCCTTGTCTTTAGCACCTCATATTTTTAAGGTAGGATAGCGTTTGATAGCTCTTAAAATAATAGGGGAGGTAATTATTATGGCTAACATTCAGAGTTACCTAATCTTGGAACATACCTTTGTGCTACTCAAATCGTTTGAAATGTGTTTCTCAGAGCATATAGCTAACTACATTTAGTTTCCTTCTTTGTTAACTATTTTGATCTGTAAAATGGGTTCATCGCACTGGTCAGAAGATTGCTTTTAGCAAAATGATCACATTTCCCCAATGCTACTGTCACTATTAAGTCTATACTACCCACCAGTAAATTTCTTCCTTGGTCATTAAGAGTAGAAATAACTGTTCACACCAAATAGTTCCATAATTTTAAAAGATGAAATCGTCATTTGGGCAGTACAGAAATTTCTATCTTCGATTTTTAAAACAAACTTTTCCTTTCTTATTTTCTCTACTAAAGTCATGTAGCCTTCCAAAAGATAGAGACACAAAATCCATTTATCTGAAGGTCTTCATAACTCGAAATTCCTCACTTAGATTTCAATAGCATTCAGTG
Organism: Acinonyx jubatus; assembly: GCF_027475565.1. Taxonomy (NCBI): domain Eukaryota; kingdom Metazoa; phylum Chordata; class Mammalia; order Carnivora; family Felidae; genus Acinonyx; species Acinonyx jubatus. The sequence continues at coordinate 18,519,785 of NC_069387.1, read as the reverse complement.
ATATAGTCAAGGTTTTCGCTATTTTATATGTCCTCAAATAATAAATAGTAAGGATAGGTTGTCAGTATACCTGACAAACCCTGGTAGGCTCTATTTCCTATTTTAAAGTCAGGAGAACTTGATTTTCATAAGTGTATTTTAACTATCCACTATGTATTTTTTAAAAGGTGTGTTCATCTTATGGTACATATCCTTCATAAGTTTTGGAAATTTAATATCCAAGTATTATGCCACTTGCCTCTATTTGAAGATAACAAATTATCCATATTTAGTTTTTTCAACAATAAGGACTTATTGCAAATAGCATTAAATGAATCTATTTGCTCTGTTCAAAAAGTCATTGACAGCAACTCATTTATTACAGTGCCTAAGAGAGGTGTTAATAAAGAGTTGTTGAACCAACAAATGAATGAATAAATAAGTGACATGTGACCACACACTTCAATCCACGTATTAACAGTTACAGTATATTTGTCGACTCAAGGCATTTGCATCAAGTGATTTACAATCCAGCTTACCAGAAAAACTCCAGGGCATAAAATATTAATATGAATCTGATGATCGATGTCTGAAAGTACACATTCAATAAAGAACAGGCTAACCAGTACATACCATTATCAAAATATCTGACTGTTGAATTTCTGGATACACTGGGATCGAAATTTGCCATTAAAGGTGCTATGTACTGTGTGGCTGTTAGCATTCGATGTACGACTTCTCCAGTGTATATGAAACCTGTAGTTGGAAAAAAAAATAGGAAATAAGTTAAGGAAAATCCCATATAAAATTTTAATTAAAGTACCTCCAACTCCGTTGCAAAATAAATACTCCATTATTTATTTTGAAAATAAAATATCAAAGTAGCTAAAAAAAGGAATATAATGAATGTCTTAACGTCTGATCAATAACAGTCTGGATTAAGGAACAAAGTCTCATATGATTTTGTAGTACCTTGCAGACTGGTAAATCAGAAATCTAGAATATGTACAGTTTTAACTGTGGGAAAGTGACTGTGGACTGTGGGAGAGATCATCAGGCTAAAAAGGTAATACAGTATGGTGTGCAATTCAAATATTCAATCTGCCATTATTAATCCCTTGTTATTTTAACACTAGCTGAACCTGCAAGTCCTTTTTACAAATGAATGCATTTTAATGATGTTTAATTGCATTTTCACAAAGTTTAATTGTATTTCTTCAACTATAATCTCAGTTCAGGACCTTTTAGAAACCACACATGGATATCTTCAACACTAAAATGCAGAAAACATTCTAAACCTTTTTGTCAAAATTGAAAGAATGTTAAACACCCATAGAAAAACTTGTACATTGCTCAGTTATAATACTAGCACTCTATCAAGAAGAAAAGCATTATATGTTACAGATAAAAGGGTAAAACACTGATAATGCACAAATGACTCTCTTCAGAAAGTTATCAATGGCAGCCTATTCTAGTGGTTGGATAATGAGAGAGAATTAACTACAAAGAACTTCATATTGAATTAACTTTCAATAGCTCTTATGTTATAACTCTGCCCACTTCCAATTATTCACATTGGCTTTATTTACTTTGTGTATTATCCGTGACAGATTGTTAATCCAATACTGGTTTCTTGCCTCCAAGGTCTTTTGCTTCCTGAAAGGACGGTCAGCTCAGTGAATGATAACTAATTTTAATATTAAGCTAAGAAATGCACAATTAAGAACATATATGTAAAAAGACACACACACACACACACACACACACACACACACACAAAGTAAAACCCAAAGCAAATTATTTGTGATAATGCAATTGTAATGTTTAGGCGATCACAAGTTAACTAGCTACCTGAGACTACCATAGATCATTTTCTATTTTCATAAGAATTAATGAAATAAAACAAGCAAGAGTTTAAAAAAACACACAAAATTGTGTAGATTTAAACCTCTAAAAAAGTGTTAAAGTTTTTGTTACTTCACTTCATGGTCTAAATAAAGCTTTCATTGGCATATTGTGGTCGTTATTATTTCAAATTCTCAGTTATGGTTTCTAGATAAGTTATTGGAAATTTAAATATGCAGTTATTTACTTGGAAATTAATTTCTTTTAGCAATGTCTTATTCCTTTGACTTCCTTTTCATTTTTCATTAAGAGCATAATTAAATTTTAGCTATTCACTTTAAAAAATATATTTCTAACTATTAAAATCTTTACCATGTATTTTAATCATTGATTACTTCTTGTTTTCAAATGCCAAGTAATATGCTTCAAAATAAATTTCATTTGTCTTGAGCAGAATTTTGTACAATTGCAATTTCACATATCTCAAGTTTACTAAATGATATTAAGATACAGTGACACAGTCATCACTTTAATTTTATTTCCCTGTAAAATTTGAGTCATCATCAATGTTCAAAGTGAATATCACATTATGAAAATTATAAAGATGAAGAGTAACTATTTTTCAGGATCTATGATGTATTTGTTTATATTTTCACCATTTAGGTAGATACAAAAATCCTATGAGTACGATCTTTCTTTTTTTTTAATGTTTATTTATTTATTTTGAGAAGAGACAAACCATAAGCTGGGAAGGGGCAGAGTGACAGGGAGAGAGAGAATCCCAAGCAGGCTCCATGCTGTAAGCACAGAGACCAACGCAGAGCTTGATCTCACAAACTGTACAAACCGTCAGATTATGAGGTCATGTCCTGAGCTGAAATCAAGAGTTGGATGCTTAACTGACTGAGCCAACCAGGCACCCCTGCAGGTATAATCTTTCAAGGAAAGGATTAAATTATACTCTGAGAATGTTCTGTAAGGGACAGTGGCTCTGAATAGTTATTTCTCTATTCTCCATTCTCCATGTGCTAATGGAAGAAACTTTGCGTGATTTAAAGAATAAAGAGGGCAGTAATCAAGGCAATATGATAACTGTGACTCAATACTAAATTAATTTTCAAAAACAAGTGTAAGAAAAGCAGCAGCAAGTTCCCAGGAAAACAGAGTTGCAAAATGCAGGACCATAAATGATTTCAGATGCCTAATTCTTACCTTTAATGCTTAAAAGATACACATATGTATATTTTTATCTCTGGATGTTTCCACATAGATTTGGCAAAAAAAAAAATCATTCCCCATTCTCCATAACCCAGTTTTCAAATCATACAAATCCTTAACGGCTCCTTGCCTTCACCAGGAAAAAGTTTTCTAGAACTACAATTTCCCGAATTGCAAAGGTGAAGTCTCATCTTGTTCCCATAGCAATAAGTAAAAATATGGAAGAATCTGTTAATGTATAAAAACTATCATTATGATTCTTGTTCTTCTATCTCTGTAACATTAATATAAGTTATTTTTGCTCTGACTATATTACAGTGCTGCAAATACAATTAACAAGCAACAGCTACTGTAACTGCGAACACATCCACCACTGCTCTTAATCTATTTCCACCATTACCACTGCCACCACCAAGAGTGATGTGTAAAAGAAGTCAAGAGTGCAAAAAACCCCACTTACTCCGCAGCGTAAGTTTCATTTTGCGAATTCTGAGAATACATGCTTGTTTCCCTTAACCATGTTGCAAGGCGGTTCCTAGTTCTTGGTGACCATGGAGTGAAATGGTTAACTGTAGTGATGGGTTCTACTGACTTTTCAATACATTTCTAAATTTTGAAAATGTCCTTTCAGCAGTGGCTAGTACCTGAGGGAGGGAAAAACCTTACAGGCCTATGGATAGTAGGGAAATCTGATTAGGTGTTGAATGAGAACCAGTTATGCAAATTAGTGAGTGCTTTCATGGAAGAAAACTTCTCCAAAGCTTCAAAGGCACTTAGAGCTGCCAACATCCCATTTAAACATTTACCTCTTTTCTTTAGCTTTTTGAGGCATGCTCTATTGTAGAGAAAATATATACAGTAAAACCTTGGATTGCAAGTAACCTGTTCTGTGAGTGTTCCACAAGACGAACAAACATTTCCAATAAATTTTAACTTGATAAACGAGTGATGTCTTCCAATACGAGGTACGTGATGCCAAACGTCACAAACGTGATGCCAAATGATCACAACTGAGCTAATGGTTCTTCTCTCTCTCTCTCTCTCTCTCTCTCTCTCTCTCTGCAGGATTGTGGGTGATCTTCCCCCATGCTCTGATGCTCAGTCTCAGGTCTCGGTGTCTGGTAGAAATCAGTGATTTTTCAGAATGTTGGAAGGTGTCCAAAACTGGCACTTGTGTGTTTTTTTTTTGTCACTTCAAAGCTCCTATGGACAGTCCTTTGCTTTTCATAAAAGAGGAAGCTTAGGAATGCTTTGCTTCATTCTAGGTCAGGCTGCCTGCAGATACAGACCCTTTCCTCTGCTGCCTTATTTCCAGTTACATTAAATATAGTATATGACAAGTTTATTAATACTGTACTGTAGTCAACATCCGTGCGAGCATATACAATGGCCCCCATGAAGAAAAAGATTCCATTGAGCCAATAGATAGCAGTGATTCCGTGAGTGATAGTGGAAGTCGTCCTCTACAATGACTGTCTTCTCTCTTGTGTCCCTCACACAAGCCATTAAGGTTTTAAGTGCAGGTCAATTTGCTTATTTTTCTTTATATTTTCTTTATTATTTTGTATTTATTACAGTATTGTAATAATTTTTTTTATGAATATTTTTGGGTTGTGGAACAAATCACCTGAGTTTCCATTATTTCTTATAGGGAAATTCGCTTTGATATACCAAGTGCGTGGGATGACCAGCACGTTTCTGGAATGAATTATGCTCCCAAACCAAGGTTTTACTGTATTTCATTTTTCTGGTTGTTTACATTATGGAGTAATTTAAGCAAAATATTTGTATTATTTCTTTCAAAACAGTTGGTAGCCATATGAAGGGCTAATCATAAAATATCTCCTTAGATCACTACATGCTTCTTATTTAAAAGGAGTTTGAGGGAGAAACAACCTGTTTTCTTGGTGTAAATTCTAACACCTATACTTTGGAGCACAGTTGTAGTCACCTCGGATCCGTTTCAGCCTCTGTTCTTTTAATTGACAAATTTTATGGATAGATTTACATTGGATTCCTCTATTGCAATCCACCAAATGAGCCTTAAGTCGGTAGGTGGATGATATGATTACAGAATTTACTTAATTGTAGATGCAAATTACATCCTAGTGGTGTGACTGTTACTTGCCATCTTAGTGGCTCAGTTCGCTAATCTGTTAAACGGGGGAGTAATCATTGGGCTGTTGTGGTTGAATGAGTTGATGTGTAAAAAACACAGTCAGTGTTTAAAATAAAAATGTGCAGACAACAAGCAATCCATTAAATTCCTTCTAATTTTTACTTCTTGAAGTCTTTTGTGTCTAATATATACTAGTTGATTGGACTTACACTGGGATGTTTATATGATTTCAAAATTGTGCTTCAGACCCAAATGGTATGATATGTGTTTCTCTGCACTCTTCTAGTTTGGGTCAAGGTATACTGTGGACTCTAACTACAGGGCAACAGATAATTAAAAGCCTGAATGTCCAAAGTTCTACATTCGAGATATCTTGTCTTACATTCTGATGGAGTAAGCACCTTGTAAAAACCTTAACATCTTATTGGTTGCAAACGGTTATTTCATTTAATTGGAAGTGTCATAGTAATAAAGGCTATGTGAAACCTTCTATGAAACTTTAATGTGTAAAGGTCTACATAAAGTATTTTATTTCATCATCTTTCAGTTGGTATTTTTGACCCCAGAGGAAAGGTTGGAGCTAATGTGTGTGCCTGTAGGGCATTGAGCACTGATAGTTAAATGCTGCCTTTAGAGTACAAAGGCACTATTGTCACCTTTATGATGTACGAAGTTGTCTACATGCTAATCAAAGAGATCGGAAATTCATGGTCTTTGTTCCATGAGGATTTAGAGAACAGATTCCCCATTAGGACTCCTCACTAGCTTTACACGTGATCTGGTCCCTTTCTATTCACGAAAGCCTGAGTTATTTCACTGGGTAGTGTTTGTGGTTAATTGTTCTGTCAGTCACTCGATATTTGTCATCGACAAGCTTGCTTGAAGGGAACAAGTGAAGTCTGGGCATAATTCAACGTACATTGTTCAAAAATGCCATTTGATGAATCACAATGCATTCTCACTATGCTGTAAACTACACCCCTTTCAGACAAATACTTGTTTGTAGTTAAGTCAGTCTTTTAAACAAAACCATATGAGGCAGCAACTGCTAATTCGAAAATTAAGTTGTGGTAAGTTATCTGGTAATGGAACTGTCTGCCAGCTGCAACCGTACAATGATAGGTTTCATGTAACAGGCTTCCTCTGGACAAAATTGTTGCGAGTAGACCTCACAGTTCACTGTGAGGATACTGGTTTGTACATGCAACCTAGATGTTTAAGCAAAAAGAAAAAGAAAAAAAATATTTCTGAGTTTCATGTGAGCTTGCCAACTAGTGGCTCCTTGGAAGAAACCTACAATATTGTCACTCACCAAATATTTTCCCTTTACACTTCCAACCAGCTGTTAAGGTAAAATATATCAAGTGCATTTTCTATAAATAAAAAATATATATGTTAAAATATATCACATCTCCTAGACTCCTTTATTCCACTGGCCCGAGGCACCATGGGGGATTACGAATCATAGCAAAGCCATTCCTTGGGGGAAAAAAGGCAACAAGTGACAACTTGATTATTGGCTACGAATTACGTTCATGAAATTACCGATATAAAAATGTATGTTGACTACATAAAGTGCTTCTCTCCAACTCTAGAAGGAAAGAGCAGGAGCCAGAATTGTGTAGATGTGGAGAGAAAGAGAGACAGAAGTCTGTAACTCTTTCATTTTCATTTTGAACCGGTGACAAAATTGTAGCCTGTAGTTCTTGCCTTCTCCATCTTGTTTCTCAAATAAATCCATGTGACTTATTCTTAACTCATGTTAATTGCCAGTGGCCCCTGTCAACAGCACCCTTCTTCCCTCTGCTCCAAATGTTTCTCATTATGTAGGATTTGCAGAGATGGGTTCATTCACACTGCAGATAATGAATGGCACCCCCTGGAGTTGTGTGGTGCATGGCTTCTCATGGAAGCACTGATTGCTCGTTTGCTTCAGAAACAAGTTCGTCTCCTCTATTCAGATTGATCCAGGTAACATTTCAAAAGTCTTATTCCTACATGGGGAGGAATGGGAGGGTTGCATTGAATTATTTATGCCTCCCCCTGCCCCTACCCCGACTGGGGATTCAGAGATCCTGCGTCAAATGCTGGACTCACATGTAGCAGAGTTTTAGCTGGGAGTTAGACCCCAGTACCTGAGGTCTGTTTAATTTGGGTTGGTTATGCTGCTCTATGTTTGCAAAGTCTCTATCTTGATTCCCACCTAATCTCTTGGACCCTGCTCACTGTGGGTAGTCTTTCTAGAAAACAACTACTTGGCTTCTTGACCTGTGAATATCAGTTGACCCTAGAATTTCTGCCCATTTATTGGGACTAAGTAACCCCTTTGGGAAACTACCTAGGGCAGCTCAAAGTTACCAGCTGGCCTTCCATCCAGACTCTGTCTTGCTCTAGAGAGGGGAGCACATGCCCTGCTGTGGCTTTTATTTTATCCCCAGGGTTCCCCCTTACCCTGAAGAACAATAAAAACTATCCCATCCTTTTCAAAGGACTTAACATCCATTTTTTAAATGACCAGAAAGAGCTCTGGAAGCAAGATGGCCAAATGTAAAGGGAGGCCATATTCAGATAGGGAACTTTTTTCCTGTCTCATCAGACCTTCTTGTATTTATTGAATAATCTGTAGTACTGCATATCTTACTTTCAAAATCAGGTAAATTTGAAGTGAAAATATTAGGTAGCAGGAGAATAACTCCTTTGAATTCTTGCCCTGAATAGTGGTCTATGCAAACCTATAGTTTACAAAACAAATTTTAGTCCACATTTTTGAAGTTATAACTATGCCTTCCCACATCCATTCTTCCCCAAAGGATTTTGTTTCCCTTCATTGTTTAGACATTCATAGGAGATAGAGAGATTTCATCCCTAAGTTTTACCACAATCCTTCCAAGTCGGGTCATGAAAGGTCTTGAATGTACTGACCATGTTTTCATTGTCCTTCCCTTTTTTAGTGCAAGAGAAATACCGTTCATCTAGACCAGATAGAAGCTATAAAAGGGAGTAGAAAAGCTTTGCTTTCTCAAAAACCGCCATCTGCCATGCACAACTAGTTTCAAATCAAGGGTTTGCTCTTTCCTTTTTTTCTAGTGTAAGTAAAGTATCCCAGTTGTTGCCTCAGATGGTCTTGGTTTTAATGCCTTAGCATTTAACTTCTAGATCATGTCATATATATAGTGTCATATATGCAATGTTTAGATAGACAGTATGTAAATAGTTTGCGTGTATATGTGTGCATATATTTGTGTGTGTATATACATATGTATATACATATGTATATGCATATATAATACACACACAATGTGTGTGTGCGTGTGTGTGTGTGTGTGTGTGTGCGCATTTCTCACCATGAAGAGTTCAAGTGGACTGCACAGGCCTAGGTTTGAATTCATCTTGTACAAGAGGTATGATGTCCTGTCTTCACTCTCATTGAGTTGCAATTTCCTCTGTAAAAATTAGGTTAAAATTAACCCCTTCTAAACAGCACTGCTGTGTGCATTGGTCAGGAAGAAATGCTACAGAAATGTAGCTGCAGTCCAAATTCAACATACATTTGGAACATCTGTATTGCCCTGTGACATCCTTTTACAATCAGGGTTCTGGGGAGACTCGCTCTGCAGCTACACTGATTCCTCCCCTTGTCCGCTCTTGATCTCTGCAGCCCTATGGTCAGATTCCAACTGTGATACTTCTGACCTCCTTGAGACATGAGCCCTTTCACAGTCACAGAATTGTGACCACAACTACATTTTCTCTGAAGTTTTAGTAGTCTTGTCCCTTGAGAAGATGAATTATCAGTGAGAGGGACAAAAGAGCTTGTTAATAAAAGAGCACTGACCCAATTGTACATTCATATGACAATTTGCACTTGGTAGTTTCAATATGCCCTACAATTTGAACACTCAAAACATTAGATGCCAAAAGAAAAACTCAGTGTATTTGAGAAAAGAAAGGAAAATATGTATTTGGCTTTGTTTATAATGTATACAGGCATGTGTATGGTGTGTGTATATACACATATACAAATACACACATATACAAACATGTTATATATTTACTTTTTATATATTTTATAATTACATCTTATATTTTCTTATATTTAATTATGGTATATATTCATATTATGTTAATAATATGTTAACATAGTCACATTATGTTATATGTATAATGTTAATGAGAACTAAGTGGAACTCATCACTACAGTTAAGCATTTTACTTCTTGGTTGCTAAGAACTCATGTGAAATATTGATAAGAAGTGGCTTTCAACATGGTTAAGGAAAACAAGCAAGTATTGTCTGAATTAGAAAAGTGAAACTCATGTTGTAGAGCAGTGGAGTTTTTATATCCTTGGGTTATTCTTATATTATTCTCTTTTGAGGAAAAGCAAATCTTAGAGTATATGGATTTGTAAATCAATACAAAATGCATATTGAATATCTTAAATCTGAAGCATCATAAAATCCTTACTCCCAGTTAACAATCCAGTTAGTTTGCTTCCTCTGAAAGCATTTTAGACATATTTTTACTCGTTTATCTGACCCAGATGCACCCAACCCATCAATATCTTGGCTAATACCACCTAGATTGAGCTTTTCAAAGAGGCATTTATTTTCAAAAATAGGTTGTATTCTTCTATGAAATTTATCAGCTCCAATTTAGGAAAGACTGTAGTCACTGAGAGCACTGAGAGATTGAAAGCAGCCCTAAGACTTTCTACCATCCATGCCTTATGTTTCTTTCACAACTCTTACTTTCACGCCAAATGAATAAACAAAGAAACAAACAAACAAACAAATTAAGTTTATTCAGTCATCTCCTCCTAGTGTTGACTCAGGGAAGAGTTTGTTAGAATATATATTCTTCCAGGGGCACCTGGGTGGCTCAGTCAGTTGAGTGGCTGACTTTGGCTCAGGTCATGATCTCACTGCTCGCGAGTTCAAGCCCTTCGTAGGGCTCTGTGCTGAAAGCTCAGAGGGAGTCTGGAGCCTGCTTCAGACTCTGTCTCTGTCTCTTTGCCCCTCCCCTGCTCGTGCTCTCTCTCCCTTTCTCTCTCTATCTCTCTCTCCAATATAAAATAAAAACATAAAAAAAAGAATATCTATTCTTCCAGCACGGCTACCTTACAGAATTCATTATATGGTTGCATTCGTTATATGTTCCCTGAGGCCGAAAAGAGTAGGATGTGGTTAGTACCACCATTTATCTCACAAATTAGATCCTAATTCAAATGTAGGACATTCTACTTCCTATAATCCTATTTGAAAAAAAATTTGACCAAATACTAAAAAAGCATTTTCCTTGACCTTGAGTCTTTGCAAGCGATATTTAGATTTAAAAATTCCTGAGTACATATTCAAACATTCATACACATTCATATATGGATATTTTGTGGCATTTGACTAATTGCTACTTGCATATATATATGTGTATATATATATATATGACTATGTATATTAATAGCTTTAAAAATAAATGTTAAATGATAAAATTCATAACATATGCAGAGAATATATGCTTATGCATATATGAATAAGTAATAAACACCCATGTATCAGTTTATCTACCATCCAGACTAAAAGATATAGAATAAAACATAAATATGACTTTTAAAATTTACTGCTAACCACTTTCATACATTTTTTAATTTATCATTTCCTTCCTTTATGTTTTTACACTTTTTACTTTCAAAGAATTATTTATTTATTTTTTTTGAGAGAGAGAGAGAGAGAGAGAGAGAATGAGAGAGAGAGAGAGGAAGAAGGAGAGGGGTAGTGGGAGAGGGAGAGAGAGAATCCTAAGCAGGTTCTGTGCCCAGCACAGAGCCCAACTTGAGGCTGCTTCGGATTCTGTGTCTTTGGATTCTGTGTCTCTTCTCTCTCTGCTCCTCCTCTACGTGGGCTCTGTCTCTTCCTCAAAAATAAACATTAAAAAATAAAAGAATGTGTGACTATCCTTAGTCTTTCACTCTGTCATACTTCTGAATTAGTTTATCAAGATACACACACACACACACACACACACACACACACACACACACATAAAATAACTGTGTTGGATTTTGACTGAAATTGCACTGAAATTTTAAGTAAGTTTAGCAGGAATTCACTCCTTTTGATTTTGGGTCTTCCAACCCATAAACATAGTATATAGATTTATTTAGCATTCTAGATATCTTAAGCTGTTTTTAATTAATTTTCTCAAAAATGTCTTGTACATCATTTTTAGATTTATTCCAATTTACTTATTAGTCTTTTTTGAAGATATTATTATTATTGAAAACTTTAGTTTCAATCATGTTTTCTAACAGTTTGTGGTGGCATTCAGAAAACTGCCTTTGTATATTGATTTTAGATTCAGAAATCTTACTCAGCTCCAGAACTAATTCTAATAATCTGTACATTTTGGGGCGCTTTAATTTATTGATGATCACTTCATTAGAAAATAATGAGAATATTTTTTCTTTCTAATCATTATACCTTTTATTTCTTTTTCACTAGCTACATTTTGTATATTGGTTAAATGCAGAAAACAATTAGGCTTATTGAAAATAGATATCTAAATGGTAAGTGGAAATCTATAGAACATGAAAGAAATATAATTCGGGATCTAACTAAAACAACTATCACAAAGATATTTTACAAGCCTGAAAAAATATTTTGTAAAACATTTAGATGAAATCACAATTCTGGTTATTTTTCCTTTCTTTTTCTTCTTATTTCTAAAGAATTCTCTCCACCTTAGAGACAGATAGATAAACTTCTCACAAGCCATCAACCTGTAGATACCTGAACACCTTACTTCTCTTGATATCTCATTTAGAGATGCCATTTTTTTCCATTTCTTTCTCAACATGTTCACTTCAACTAAACCTTAACATCTGATTATACAACCAAAGTAAAGCAGTAGGAAATGATATTCACAAAAGAGCCTCATTTAACTTCTCAATACAGTGCCTTCGACCAGAACAACATGCACTGGGAAGAGGTACCCAGGGAAAATAAAAGAGATGCTTACATATGCTCCCCCCAACACCATATTTATATCTGACAAAAAGGCTCGGGGGGGCAAAACTATCATATCCTAGGTTAAAAAGAGGCACTCCTCAAAGGACACTGTGGGAAAGCATGGAAGCTATACTGTAATTGATAACCTGGTTTTCTCATATTTTTGTCTTTGTGTTGGAGCAGCAAGAGCGCGTATCTCGAATGCACTTTTGTGTAACTGCTTCAGACTAATTAGAACTGAAGGGATAAAATATTTTTTTATTTCAGTTTATATGTGCTAAGGCACAGAATCAAAAGGTCCACCGTGCTGGGAGGAATTCTTTCCCTGGACATTCATTTGAAGTTCCTGTTCAGTGTGTGAATGGAGCAGCGAAGGGGGCGCAGGTAGCATTTGGCCTCAATGACATAACCGGCCACAAAAGCTCATCTCGTTTGTGTGCCCAAAGCTCAATGAAGCCGAGGCAAGCCTGTATTCGATCAGACACCAGTGCTAACGGAACGCCTCTCTAAGATTTTTAGAATAAAAATTAAGAACATTTTAACCTTTGCACGAATTTGGGATACAGGAGACGTGGGGAGATACAAAATTTATGAGCATTCATCGTTCAGGCTTCCACATTTTCTTCTTCATACAATGCCACTGTCAGAAACCCGATGCAGCTATACAGTGGCAATTAGCTCTCTCCCTCATATTTAAACCTTCACTCAGGAGAAATCTGATGAGTTACTATGTGCTACAGTGAGAATGGGATATAATCTTTACCACGTTATCCATGCTCAGGAGTATTTACACGTTTTTAAGAAAGATGGCCGTTCTTAAGCTAAAGAAATGGTTATCTCCTATTGCCACCCACAGGGGCTGAACTATGTGAACGCGTGTCCCCTCATGGCTGACCTTAAATAGAAGGTGAGCACAGGCCCCTCCCCAACCCCATGCCATCATGCAAAAGGTCGGGGCTAAAATCATGCGAACATGGGTCACCATAGCCCCTCAGGTGGCTGTCACCATCCTCTGTAGACTCTGCAACTGTGGAGGTTTTTAAAGACTAGTTACTACAATGCGGTCACACTGTAAGAGTGAGTCACAGGCATTGGAGTGTGACACTGGCCCCTCTGGTGTGTGGCCATTCAGCTCCCGTCCGATGACTTTACCAAAAAAGTCTTTTAAAAAAATCCCAATTTCATTAAATACAGCCCTCCCAGAGACACTTCTACTGGAGGAAAAAGAGGGGCAAAAACCGTTTGCATTGTGGATTTGTTGTGTCTCCTTATTAGATAGGCTTTTAAGCACAGGTGGGTCAAGTTATTCATCTTTGTATCTGCTGTTCAGCCTTGGCCGGGCAGAGCATCTGCCGCAGACGTAATAAACTGGGTTTCAACAGTGACAATGGTCCCAATGCCACAGCTCAGTATGCAGAGCCCTCCCTGGTCTGGCCACTGCCCGGTTCTCCTCCTCCTCTCCACACGGACCCAATGCTTCAGCCACTCCCAGCTCCCCGCGGGTGCCCTGCGTCATACCCACTTTTCACAAGCGGCAGTCCTCTGCCCGAAATACGCTCTCCTCCTTCTGTGCCCTGAAAAATTCTATTCATTTTTCAAGCTTCAGTTTAAACGTCCCCTCTTGTGAGAAGCTGTCTTTTATCCTCTCCAACCCCCGAAGATCTGATTACGCCCTTTGGTGTTCCATCCCTGCGCGCATCCCAACTTCTATTATAAGCCTCAACCTCACTGGTTTACGATTGTTGATCTTCACATCCACTCCCTGGTCTGTTCCCCTGTCTTATCATCTGTTGCAAACCCTGGAGGACAGGGGCAAGAGCTTTTTCGTATTTGTATCTCAACACAGTGTCTGGCGGTCACTCATGTATTCATCCAATTTGCTAGCAATTATGGAGCGCTTAGTATGTTTGAGTGATTACACCAGGCAGCTAGAGCAGGGAGAGGGCCTCCCCTGACTTCATAGAGGATGGTGTGTGAGGAGGCTGGAGAGAGGCAGCCAGGGGACAGCAACAGCCCACGGGAGGCCACGCCAGCCACGGAATAGGTTTGGGGACTAAAAGTAATGGAAGCACAGTGAAGGGCTGAAGCAGAGGCTTCACATGACAAGATTTACTCTACTGAAAGATTCTGATAAACACCACATTCAGGAGAGTGCTTATGTCCCGGGAAGAAAAGTGGGGAACACGTGGAGAAAGGTAAAATTCAATTGTGCCTGTTTTATACCCCCCCCCCACCTTCAAACTGGCTAGTGGGTACACAAAGTTTTCTATATTATTATTTTCTATATTTATTTTCTATATTATTATTTTCTAATATTTTCTATATTATTTTCCATATTTCTATATTATTATATATTTCTATATATTATTCTATATTATTATTATCTTTTTTTTTTGGTACAGCTGCAATATTTTAAAAAAAGTGTAAAGCTTATTCAGGCAGAGTATAGACAAGGAGTAAAGAAGACATACTTAAAATAGGGTGAGAGTTCACTGCCTCTTTCAATAATTTATGGAAAGATGAAATGGGCGTCCACTAGGAATGAGGTGGCCAGAAGTAGATACATCGAAGGTTTTTCAGAAGTCAGTTACTGTGCAGATGTTTTCTTGGATACATGAGGAGAGTGCTGAGGAGGGAGTCAAATGAAAGGTGATGGTGCCATTTACTAAGATGGGGAGAACGGTGGAGAGGAAAAGCTAAATCCAGGCTTAACAGCTAGTTTTGGAATACAAGTGTGCAAGCGACCCAATCCCATTCCTGTTGCTCAAGTGCAGCGGGAAGCATCCCAACAAAAGAATCACATGGCTGTTTCCCGTCACTGACTTCATTCCCCTGTTGAGTCCGTTGTTTCTGAGTTAAGCCCTTGTGCACTGAAGCGGGAACCTTGGGGATCTGCCATAATCAGATTCCTCTGAAGGATACACACCATTTCAAGGCTTGCAACCGGAGGGATTACCTGCTAATTTAACCATGAAACTGGATTTGTAGCTCTGCCCCAGATAAGGTGAGGATGCACAGACACACATAGATCAACTACTCTTCAGGGAACTAGAAAAATCGCGTGCAGGGTCACTTATTCCACGCTGTCTTGTCATCTTCTGAGGTCTAAAGAAAACCTTAAGTAGAGGCCAGTGTATATGACAAAGGCATTAGTTTCCTGCTGACGATGTATTTGTCCGCGGCATTAGTATTTCACAAGCGGTATATAAAGAGACAGCGAATACATTCCATGTTAATGATTTTCTTTCCAACTTCCACGCAGACCTCTCTTTGGAATAATCTAAGGCAGCATAAGTATTGACATAATGTTAGATAAATACAAGGCAATGAAATCTGTATACTTAAAAATCTATGAAACAGAACTATATAAATGTTACACTCTGGCAGAAGTCTTGTTCTGAGGGTTTCCAACCTAATACAGATGACCAAACATGAGAGCCAAAAAAGCTGAAAAGGTCACTAAAGATCCCCACGGGAGATTCTCCTACTGAATTGGGAGGTAATGGAGAGAAAAACATGGAGTCAAATGCAGGGGAAGATTTCTTTTTCAGGAAAAGACTGATAGAGACTATTCAATGAGCAGCGGAGCTATTCAAAATCCAAAGTCAGCATAGGGGACTAGTGAAAACAGAATCTGAACTTCCCTTATTTTCATAAGTGAACCTTTTAAGTTCATACCTCCATATTGTTCAGTAACTGAAAGACTCAGTGGAGACCGTCAAATAAAATTCTAGTGATAATCAGAAGGTTGTGATAGAGAATTAGAAAACATGTAAAGGCGCATGCTAGGATCTGTGAACTTTCTAGATATCAAATTCTTGTCAGATTATTTGCCACCTGGGAAAATCCACTTTGTTATGAGAGAGGGTAAGCATGAGATTGGCACTCTGGGATCTCACGGAAAATTTACAAAGACAGTTGGTTGTTCATTCCGTTTTTAAAAAAAAATTGTGGTGAGAATGCCTAACATGAGATCTACCCCCTTAAAGTTTTAAGTGCACAATACAGTAGTGTTAGCTAGAAGCGTAACATTGTGCAGTGGATCTCTAGAGCTTATTCAACTCGCATAACTGAAACTTTTCTAACCAGTGGACACTTCTAACCCCCTCATCTAGCTCCTGGCAACCACCATTCTACTTCCTGCCTCCATGAATTTGACTATTTTGGATACCTAATATAGGAGGAATCATGCAATATCTGTCCTTCTGTGACTAGCTTATTTGACCTAGCATAAAGTCCTCGAGGTTCATCAATGTTGTTGCATATGGCAGGGTTTCCTTTTGTAGGCTATTAGTCCATCCTATGTGTAGATCACTTTTTCTTTATCCGCTCATCTGTTGACGAACATTTAAGTTGTTTCTACACCTTGGCTGTTGTGAACAATTCTGCAATGAACATGGGAATGCAAATGCCTCTTTGGGATTCTAATTTCACTTCTTTTGGATACTCAGAAGTGAGATTGTTGGATCATATGGTACTTCTATTTTTAATTTTTTGAGGAACTCCATACTGTTTTCTATAGCAGCTGTCCATTTCACATTCTCACCGACAGTATGCAAGGGTTCCAATTTTACTACATTCTCTCCAACACTTGTTATCTTTTTTTTTAATAGTAGGCATCCTAACAGGTATGAGGTGATATGTCTTTATGGTTTTGGTTTGTATTTTTCTGATTAGTGCTGTTGAACATCTTTTTGTGTACCTGTTGGCCATCTGTATGTCTTCTTTGAAGAAATGCCAATGAAGACCTTCACCCATATTTTACATTGAGCTATTACTCTGCTACTGAGTTGTGGGAATTCCTTATATATTTTGGATATTAACCTCTTATCAGGTATAGAACTTGTAAATATTGTCTCCCATTCTGTAGGTTGTCTTTTCATATCACTGGTGGTTTCAATTGCTGCACAGAAGCTTTTTAGTCTGATGTGCAGTTGACCCTTGAACAGCAGTGTGGGGGTTGAGGGGCACCTAACCCCTGTCCAGTTGAGAATCCATGTATAAATTTTGACTCCCCAAGAGATTAACTTCTAATAGGCAACCGTTGACTAGAAGCCTTACCAATAACATAAAGAATTAATACATATTTTGTATGTTATGCATATATTATATACTGTATTCTTATAATAAAATTAGCCAGAGAAAAGAAAATGTTAATAATATCATAAGATAAAATACATTTACAGTACCATACTGTAAAGAATCTGTGTATAAGTGGCCCCACACAGTTCAAGTTCAAACTCATGTTGTTCAGAGTCAACTGTAGTCCCAATTGTTTATTTTGCTCTGTGCCTTTGCTTTGGGTGTCAAATCTGCAAGATCATTATCAAGCCCAATGTCATGAAGCTTTTCCCCTATGTTTTCTTCTAGGAGTTTTACAGTTTCAGACCTTACGTTAAAGTCTTTGATCTCCTGACTTTTGTGTATGGCGTAAGCTAAAGGTCCAATTTCATTTTTTTGGCTTGTGGATATCCACCTTTTCCAATGCTGCTTGTTGAAAAGACTATTCTTTCCTCATTGTGTATTCTCAGTACCCTTGTTGAACATCAATTGACTGTATATATGTGCATTTATTTCTGGTTTTCTATTCTGTTCCATTGGCTACAGTCTATCTTTATGTGAGTACCATTACTCTGTAATATATATTTTTTAAATTTTTTTAAATGTTTTTATTTATTTTTGAGACAGAGAGAGACAGAGCATGAGCAGGGGAGGGGCAGAGAGAGAGGGAGACACAGAATCCGAAGCAGGCTCCACTCTCTAAGCTGTCAGCACAGAGCCCGACATGGGGTTTGAACTCACAGACCATGAGATTATGACCTGAGCCAAAGTTGGATGCTTAGCCGACTGAGCGACCCAAGTGCCCCGTAATATGTTTTGAAACCAGGAAGTGTGATACCCTCATCTTTGTTTTACTTTCTCAAGATTGTTTGACTATTCAGAGTCCTTTGTAGTTTCATATGAATTTTAACATTTTTTTCTATTTCTGTAAAAATGCAATTGGCTGGGGCGACTGGGTGGCTCAGCTGGTGAAGTGACTGACTTCAGCTCAGGTCAGGATCTCATGGTGTGTGAGTTTCAGCCCTGCGTTGGGCTCTGTGCTGACAGCTTGGAGGCAGGATCCTGCTTCAGATTCTGTGTCTCCCTCATCTCTCTGCCCCTCCCTCACTCATGCTCTGTCTATCTCTTTCTCAAAAATAAATAAACATTAAAAAAATCATAAAAAAATGCAATTGGCATTTTTCTCTACCATTGGTAGAGATGGCATTAAGTTTGTAGATTGCTTTAGTTGTATGGACGTTTTATTTTATTTATTTTTTAATGGATATTTTTATTATTTATTTAACAGATCACCAATGTTGTCTCCCTATCCCTCTACAATTAAAATTTCATCTTTTTTCCATGATGAGTAGTAAAACAAGGACAAAGTTAATCAGAATAAGCTACTTCAAAAAGAGAAGCTAACATAGCGCAGTTTCTTCTAAAAGGCAAAATAGAAGTATATGCCCTCTAGGATGCATAATCACCAAGTGATTATAAGCTACTAAGGAATTCAAATGGCATCTTGAAGGATGTAGGCAAATCCAGGGTGCAGTAAAGAGGAGCTGAGATGCTGTGCAACTGCTTAAGGGCTCCTGGCACTGCATCTCTTGGCTACTAGCTGAATCTTGACACAAGGGAAGATTTAGTCAATGCCAAGTGGAGATGTGGCAAGTGCTACACAAGAGATGTGTTGACTTAGGGGCTGTGCACAGGAACCAAAAGGCAGGAAAGTATTAAACACTCTGAGAGCATCCACCCCAGGAAGGACTTTACCTTCCAGGAGCTCTAAACTGGCACCACCCCCAGTGCTCACATGGCTGACTTTATCCTCTGTGTTCCATTTGGCCCAGTAAGGGGCAGTGTCTCCACCTCCTACGACGGTGATGCATCTCCTGAAAGCAGCTTTCACCACCTCATCTATGAAGGTTTTGGTTCCTTGGCCAAAAGCTTCCCATTCAAATATGCCCACAGGTCCACTCCACACAATCTGCTTAGCCTGAACAACTGCCTCAGCATACTTCTTGCTCCTCTCAGGACCAAGGTCCAAGCCCATCCCACCAGTAGGTGTGCCAGAGGCTACAGTGGCTTGGCTAGTCTTGGCATTCTCATCAAACTTCTCAGCAGTGATGAAGTCAACAGGCAAGGTGATTTTCACACTGTTCTTCTCAGCTTTAGAGATGAGGACTTTGCTGATCTTGCCTCCCTCTTCAACAGAGAAGTGCCAATCTCCATGTTGTTGAGCACCTTAAGGAAAGTAAAAGCCATTCCACCACCAATAATCATCTCATTGACTTTGTCCAGTATATTGCTGATCATGTGGATATTGTCTGCGACTTTAGCTCTTCCCAGGAGGACCAGGAAGGATCAGTCTGTGCTCTCCAAGGCCTTGCAAAGTGGCTCAGCTCCTTCTTCCTCAAGAAATGTCTGGCCTTCTGTGGCATACTGACTCCCACCATGTTGCTGTGGGCTCAGCGAGTCGTGCCAAAGCATCATTGACATAGATGTCCTAGCTTGGAAAGTGAAGCTTTGAAGGCTTCTATTTTGGCTGGCTCAGCTTTAACCTTATTCCCAGAAGCATCTTTTCCCTTCCCTTCTTTCTCCACATGGAGGTGGAGGTTCTCCAGCAGGATGACAGACCCAGCAGCTGGGTCAGCACAAGCTTCCTCCACTTCTGGGCCTGCATAGTCCCTCAAGAACAAAACATCTTTGCCCAGCAGAGATCTGAGTCCTGTAACGTCTGGCTCCAAAGAGTACTTGTCAGGCATGGGGACACCATCATGCCAGTCCAGATGGCTCATAAGAACAACTGACGTAGCTCCATTGTTCAAGCAGAATTGGATGCTTGGGATGGCAGCCTTGATTCGCTGGTTAGTTCTTATCTGGTTCCTCATAGGGACGTTAAAGTCCACCCTCATGACTATCTACTTCCCCTTCACATCCAGCTTGTCCAGAGTCAGCCTGGTAGAAAGCAACATCTTGGCAATACAGTGGCAATGACACTGAGAGAGCTTAAGGGGTGGAGAAGAAGGTGTCTGACATGCCCTCGAGATACACGCGGAATGCAGAGTGTCCTGGGCCACTAGTACGGACATTTAAAAAACATGAAGTCTTCCGATCCATGAACACATGGTGTCTTTCCATTTATTTGTGTCTTCTTCAGTTTCTCTCACTGTTTTATAGATTTTAGTATACAAGTCTTTCACCTCTTCGGCTAAATTTATTGCTAAACTTATTTTTTTCTTTCCAACACTATTATACATAGATAAAGAAATAAATATGAATATATATGTAAATAATAATAATAACAATATATAAATATAAATAGCAGAGGTTTTCCTCCCTCTGGTTATCTTTTCAGATAATTTGGTATTAGTGTCTAGAAACTTTACTTATATGTGTATGTCAACTTTATATTCTGCAACTTTACTCAATTCATTTATTCTAACACTTTTGTGTGTGTGTGTGTGTGTGATCCTTAAGGTTTTCAACATATAAAATTATGTCATCTGCAAACAGAGATAATTTTATTTCTGTCTTTCCCATTTGGATGCTTTTTATTACTGTTTCTTGCCAAACAGCCCTGGATAGGAAATGTGGTGAATCACATTAACTGATTTTCATATACTGAAGCATCCTTCCATCTGAGGGATAAATTCCATTTGGCAATGGTTTATGCTTCTTTTCAGGTGTTTGTTTGCTAGTATTGTGTTAATCAGGAATAATTTTCTGTATTTTTCTTTTCTAGTAATGTCTTTGTTTTGGCTTTGATATCATGGTAATGCTGGATTTACAGAATAAGTTTGGAAGTATTCCCTCCTTTTTCCATATTTTGGAAGAGATTGAGAAGGATTAGTGTTAATTCTAAAATCTTTAGTAGCGTTCACCCATGAAGATATACGATCTTTTTCTGTGCTGTGAGTTTTTTTTTTTTTGATTACTGAATCAATTTTCTTTTTTTGTGGTTGTTAATTGTTTTAAACATTTATTCATTTTTTGAGAGACAGAGAGAGATAGTGTGAGTGGGGGAAGGACAGAGAGAGAGGGAGACACAGAACCCAAAGCAGGCTCCAGGCTCTGAGCGGTCAGCACAGAGCCCAACACGGGACTCAAACTCATGAACCGTGAGATCATGACCTGAGCCGAAGTTGGACACTTAACCAACTGAGCCACCCAGGCACCCCAGTGATTCAATTTTCTTACTAATTATAGATATGTTCAGATTTTCTATTCCTTCATGATTTAGCCTTGGTAGGGTTCATGTTTTTACGAATTTATCCATTTCTTCTATGTTATCCAATTTCTTGGCATATAATTTTTCACAGTAATTTCTAATGATCCTGTTTATTTCTGTGACATCAATTTTAATATTTCCTTCATTTCTGATTTTATTTATTTGAATCATTTCTCTATTTTTTCTAGTTAGTCTAAAGTTTGCCATTTTTTCTACTCTTTCAAAAATCACTTCTTAGCTATGTTGATATCTCTATTGTTTCTCTGGTCTCAATTTTATTTCTGCTCTAATCTTTATTATACCCTTCCTTCTGATAACTTTGAGTTTAGCTTGTGATTTTCCTAGTCCCTTGAGATGTAAAGTTAGTTTATTTGAGATCTTCTTTTTTAATGTAGGTGCTTAGAATTATAAACTTCCCTCTTACTATTGCTTTTGCTACATCCAATAGTTTTGGTATGTTGTGTCTTTGTTTTCATTTGCCTCAAGATATTGTGCAATTTCCCTTGGATCTTTTTGTTTGGCCCATTAGTTGTCTGAGAGTGTGTTTTTTAAAGTCCACATATCGGTGAATTTTCCAGTTTTCCTTCTTACTATTAATTTCTAGTTTCATCCTACAGTGGTTGGGAAATATGTTCAATATGATTTCAGTCTTTTAAAATACATTAAGACTTCTTTTGTGGCCCAATATACGATCTATCCTGGAGAATGTTCCATGTACAATTTTCTTAAGAAGACTGTGTTCTGCTGCTGTTGGGTAGGGTATTCTGCATATGTCTGTTAGGTTCATTTGGTGTATGGTGTTATTTAAGTATACTATTTCTTTATTGATTTTCTGTCTGGATGCTACTTCCATTATTGAATGTGGAGTATTAAAGTCTCTACTATTATTGAACTGCTGTCTATTTCTCCTTAAATTTGTCAATGTTTGTTTTATATATTTAGGAGCTCTGATGTTGGGTGCAGATTTTTTTTTTAATACTGGTTATATCTTCCTACTGTGTTGACTCTTTTATCATGATATAATGTCCTTTGTGTCTTGTGACAGTTTTGACTTATAGTGTAGTTTGTCTGATATAAATATAGCTGTCCCTGTTCTCTTTTGGTTACCAATTATATGGAATATATTTTTCCATCCCTTTACGTGTATCCTTAAATCTAAAATGAGTTTCTTGTAGATAGCAGGTAGCTGGATTTTTTAAATCCATTCAGTCACTCTAAGCATTCTGATTGGGGAGTTTAATCCATTTACATTTATAGTAATTACTGATAGAGAAGGACTTACTATTTCTATTTTGTTAATTATTTTCAGTCTATCCTGTAGCTCTTTTGTCCATCTTTTCTTGTCTTGCTATCCACTTTGTATTTCATTGATTTTGTAATGGTATATTTTGTTTCCTTTCTCTTTTTCTGTTGTGTATTCTCTATATGTTTTATTTTTGTGCTTACCATGGGGCTATCATAAAATGTCTGAGAGTTTTAATAGTCTATTTTAAGCTAATAACACTAATGTTTAAATCATTCTTAACCAATTTTAAAAATGAAGTAAATATGTCCTTCTTACAATGACTACAGTCTGATTCTTTACAACATTTATTGACAAAACAAACATCTCACTTTGACATTTTTGGTTTAGCTTTTAAAATAAACTAAACCAGATGTTAGTTTATAAATGTGTATAGTTTATTTGGAGAATATCTACAGTCCAAGTGAAATATATTTTTTTTTCTGAATCACAAGGCAATTGTTTTAAAAAATTTAACACTGAATAAAGAAATTTATTTATCTTTCAAATTACAAAACAACATAATACCAATTGCTGGTTTAAGTAAAAGAATTAATTCCATTTTTTAAAGCAATCTGATAATAAATTTCTTTTTAAAATGTCATGGAGAATTTACTATCAAGGCTAAAATGAATAAACTTATGTGAGGGTAACAGAAAATGACAGAAAGAATTTTAAGGCATTTTATTACTTGTTCCATTGTGAGTCACTTAGGTTTATGTCTATCACCCACACTAAACTGAATGTTCCCCTGCGGCAGGGAATGCATTGATCATTGTTTCCTCTGCCTACTGCTCTGTGTGGTACACAACTGGTTCTCTGCAAATTTTCACTGATTTCTATTGTGTCACTAAGAGGAGGGATGTAGGAGTGCGGACAACATTGACTCCATCTTTGGTCCTCCGCCCCGTTCGTGCCCACACAGTGACTTCCCCCCTGGGGCTACGTGTTCCAGGCCCTGTGGAGGTTAACATACGTCCTGACCAGAATGCAGGAAGGCTCGTTCTGATCTTCCCTAAAGTGGTGCACAAAAGACTCCACGTTAGATAACTAGGAGAGACCCTCTGGTGTGCAGATGGTGACCACACCACCATGCCCCTGGCTTTACAAAAGCTGGGGACTGGAGTCCAGATGAAGCGGAGAATAGCTTTGGAGAATAACCACATACTGCCTGGATCATCTGCCTGCCTGATTCCCCTTATGCCCCTATCAGCAGGTTACCCTGAATAAAACTCTGTGAAAATGAAATGGAATGGCTTGCTCTGTTCTCAGTCTTAAAGTGCCTTCTCAGTCTGGAGGATACATTATGGACCCTCCACCTTCTAACAAGGGAGCGTAATAAAAATACATTTTACTTTAGTTCTGGTAGAATTAGACTCCCTGGTGAGGGAATGACAGCATACAAGGAGCCCAGTGAGGAGCCAGAGGTGACAGGAACAACCAGGTGTGAGGCGATATGGAACCTGACTGTTGGCAGTGAGAATGCAAAGAAACAGAGTCTGTGGGGGGAAAGATGAACAGAGCTGATAGAACAGGAAAAAAACAAAACAAAACAGAGGTAACTAAAAAAAACGTAGATTCTGCAAAACTGGAAGAAACATGTACAGATTGATGAACATGGGAGGAAGATTTAGGAGGAAAGACAATGAGGATTCAATATGGAAATTCCAGCAGCCAGCAGTGTGGAAGCAGGATGAGAGGCTGGGTGTTTCAGTGGGCGGTGTGCAGAGGAAGGCCAGGGACAGGCATGCTGGAGCCAGCCTTCAGGGTGGATGAGCCTGAGCATGGGAAGGTGCACAGGAGGCCAGAGAAGGAAATACACCAGGTGAGATGTTGTTGCAGAAATCCAAAGGGGTGATGATCTCAAAAGAGGAAGAGTTTATAGTATGAATGCCACTACTGAGGTGAAGGAATAGAATGAATATTTCTGATCAGGCCATTCTCTCTTATTGCTTATGATAAAGATCACAGGAGAGAGGACTGATTCACGCTGCAAGGTGATAGTAAAACACCTCTGAGTGGCATAGTCTGTCATTCTACTGCCCTCCTTGACCCAGTGCTAATTTATCCGTCCAGTTTTCACTCCAGGGTAGGCAAGGTCAGGTCTCCCTGCATCGTTTTTCAGTTTCTTTCATCTTTGTACCCCCTCCTGGAGAGCCCTTCTTCTGCATAAACTACACCTGTCAGAGCTGCACGTTCTCCAGCTTTATGTTAAACACTTCTTCCTCAACAATCTCCATCCCTGCTAGGCAGATGTCTTGTATTCCTTTGAACTTTCATGTAAGTTTTCAATTTTCCCACAGACTGAGGATATTTTTGGTATATATTTACATATATATTGGTATATATTTGGTATAAATATATCAAACATAGTACCAAAAATATATACCAAATGTATATACCATATATATATTTGTTTCCTTGCCTAGACATATGAATTTCCCTTTGAGGAGAGAAAGGTTCAGACTCAGCATTTGCTACACCTCTATGACTGCTTGAAAAGAAAACTGTGCTTTGCATAGTTCGTTAATCCCCCACCCCGCCCCCCTTAGCAATCTGAGGGTTGACTCAGGTCAAATGCTGTTTTGGGGGACCAGATACAGCAATGAAAAGATGGAGAGGCTCCTGCCCTCTGGGAGCTTACTTTCCATGCATTGGCATTACATTGACTAGTTAAGGATCTTCCGAGTTCTAAAGATTTATTACTTACTCTAGCATCATTTCCTAATTAGAGTAGTATTTTAAAAATATATTTAAATATTCTCCATTGAGGGGTGCCTGGGTGGCTCAGTTGGTTAAGCGTCCAACTCTTTTTTTTAAATGTTTATTTATTTTGAGAGACAGATTTAGAGCATGAGGGAGATAGAGAAACCCCAAGCAGGGTCCACACTGTCGGTACAGAGCCTGATGTGGGGCTCGACCTCAACTGTGAAATCATGACCTGTGCCGAAATCAAGAGTTGAACGCTTAACTGACAGAGCCATCCAGGCTCCCCAAGAAACTGCTTCTTCACTCAAGGAATAACAATAGCCAATATGCTCAAGTTGTCAATTTGTATGGAACATTTAAAACCACTACATGACAGCGACTCACACTGAAGGCAGCAACATTGTACTTTATAAAAATAATGCATTATAAAAAATGATGACACATTGTCATTGACACAATGCTCAAAACTCAATAGCTATTGCTAAGTACATCCTGGAAACAGAAGACTGAAACATATTATAATAGTAAGATTATCTAGTATAAGCAGAAATTTGGGAGAATATGATATTCTATTTCATAAAGACAAACAAACGTAAATATTGTAACATCCCTGAGGGTAGGGGTTAGTCATCATAGATGGGAATTCCCCCCTTTTTTTTTTAAAACTAGGTAATTTATTGTTCCAGGGTTAGGAAAGGTTCAAATTTTTCTTTTTGTCCACCAGAAAACGATCAAGATGATTTCTGATTTCAGTTCTGATCGAGCTTTTCCTCCTTTGTATATACATAAACAAACACAAGAAATCCTCAATACGTAGAACTTCCTCATGATTGCATTACAAAAATCTTAAAAAAACCCTCAGCCTTTTTTTTTACCCCTCAGCATTTTTTTTATCCACCTGTGATCTGAACTTTGCATCTATCACAAACTTGATAACCAATGAATCTTTCTAAAAACAAAACAAAACAGTAAAACAAAACAGGTCTGGAGATCTACTGCATTTTAACACAGGGCCTATTTTAACACAGGGCTTATGGTTAAAAATACTATCTTGTCTACAGAGAAAAAACTGGGGTTGCCAGAGGGGAGGGGGGGTGTGGGGAATGGGAGAAATAGGTGAAGGGGATTAAAAGGTACAAACTTTCAGTTAGAAAATAAATAAGTCACAGAGATGAAAAGTGTGGTCCAGGGAATAAAATTAATATTGTAATAACGTTGTATGGTGACAGATGGTGACTAGATTTGTCATGGTGAGCACTGAACAATGTAGAGAATTGTTGAATCACTGTGTTGTGCACCTGAAATAAATGGGACACCGTATGCCAACTATACTTCAATAACACATATTTTTAAAAAGATAAATAAGTACTAGGGATGTAATATAAAATATGACTGTAGTTATATGCTTGTCTGTTGTCTATGTGAAAGGTGTTTAGAGAGTAAATCCTAAGACTTCTCATCACAAGGAAAACCTTTTGTTTTTCTTTTTATCTTTTGTTTTGTTTTGTTTTGATCTCTGAACTTATTGCGGTGATCATTTCACAACACATGTAAGGTAAAATCTTAAACATACACGGTGCCATATGCCAATAATTGCCTTATGCCAATTATATGTCAACAAAACCAGAGTAGGGGCGCCTGAGTGGATCAGTCGGTTAAGTGTCCGACTTTGGCTCAGGTCAGGAGCTCATGGTCCATGAGTTCGAGCCCTGCATTGGGCTCTCTGCTGTCAGCATAAAACCCACTTCAGATCCTCTGTCCTCCTCTGTCTCTACCCCTCTCCTTCTTATGCGCTTGCTCTCTCTCACTCTATTTCTCTCAAAAATAAACATTAAAAAAAAATGGGGTAAAAAATACCATATTGTATACTTGAAATTTTGCCAATAGGGTAGATCTTCCATTCAGTCTTCTTGCCATTAAAGAAAAAAAACAAAACAAAACAAAGAATGAACAAACGAATGAATGCATGAGAGGAAACTTTAGGTGATGGATATGTTTATGGCTTTGATTGCATCGACGGTTTCATGGGTGACTATTTATCTCCCAACTCCTCATGTTGTATTCATTAAATATCTGTAGCTTGCTTTAGGATGAGTCACATACTTGGGAAGCTCTAAAGGAAATAAGATTAGAAGATTGAGGATGAATGATAATTTGGAAACCTATCAAATCATATAACTTGTATTAAAAAAAAAGGTGATAATGAGGTTTCCTCCAATTTTAATATTGATACTAGCCTAAACTCAAACTTCTCAAACACTGATGAACTGGTAGGAATACTTTCTTACCATTATATGATTTTGTTTGATCTATCACACAGAGATTTTCTTAACTGCCACTAACATCTTCCTTCTTTCCCTCACATAATATGTATGAACTGTGTCCAGTGCACGGGAAACTGAAGAGAGAATGAGAGAAACATAGGACTATTATACCTGTCCTCATTGCTTTGATTCCCCGCCCCCTCCCCCCCCCATGCTCTATATTAATTCATTCTAAACAACTTTTCCTAAAAACTGCAGGGTGCCTTAGAGTTTTTAACCTGATGTAAATTCCCAAGAGGAAAATTTGGTAAATGGTAATGCCTAAATTTATTTGAGCAGGGATCCAATTTTTTAAAATTGCTGAGTGTCAGGGTACCTGAATGGCCCAGTCAGTTATGCATCCAACTCTTGGTTTCGGTTCAGGTCATGATCTAGCGGTTTGTGACATTGAGCCCCGCATCAGACTCTGTGCTAGCAGCGCAGAGCCTGCTTGGGATCCTCTCTCTCTCTCCCTCTGTCTGCCTCTTCCCCACGCTCTCTCTCAAAATAAAATAAATAAACTTTAAAAAATATTGCTGACTGTCTCTGAGCCCTACAGAATACATTGTGGGAAACATCACATTCCAGGGGAAGGGGCAGGGCCAAAGGATCCAGGAATACTCACGGCTGATGTTAACCTGCTATACTCACCAGTTTTTCATTCAATGGTTATTGGTAATAAGAAGTAATGTGTCCATTTTGAGAAAGATCAATCAGAGAAACTTGTGTAACAATCAGCTTTTGTCCTAAAGAGATTTTTCTAGACCCTGAATTATGCCCTCCCCTTGATTATGAAATAAGATCCCAAATTAAATTCTTTAAGCAAACAGATGAAACACAGATAAGATAAAGGTTTACTTCAGTGAATTTCCAGGATAATATCAAAAATTTATTTCCTACATTTCAAAGTCTGAGGAAGATATATAAGTATAGAGAACAGGGATCTAAGAAGTCTGATAAGGAGAATTGCAAAGTATTAACTTGTACCTAAAACCATCTATGAAATCTAGTAAAAAGATTAATCTAAAAGAATTACTAAAGATAATTTCTTTAGGAATAATCTCCTAGATTAATTTGTTGAATTTTCCTCCTTTTGTTCATATTCCCTGGTGAAATTGTTTTCTTTCTGAGAAATATACATTCTTACTCCTAAGAGGTAAATATCTTGAAATAATTTCTATTCTGAGGATAGGAATCCAAACAGCAGCCAAAACACTCTAAACAGAACAAACTCTAACACTCAAAATACCCTACACAGAATGACCTCTTTCCCAAAGTGGCTTCTGTCCATCAGGAAGACTTTTGAAAGTCACCTTTACACAGTAACTCTTCCAAGAGCAGTTTCAGGACCTTAACTGTGACAGTGAAGGAAGACCATGGCACATGGCTATTCTTAGGTCAGTGTTTCACAAAGGTAGATTTAATCTTATCCTGATTAAAATGAAAAACAAAACAGAAGGTTTTTTTTTTTTTTTAACGTTTATTTATTTTTGAGACAGGGAGAGACAGCATGAATGGGGGAGGGTCAGAGAGAGGGAGACACAGAATCTGAAACAGGCTCCAGGCTTCGAGCTGTCAGCACAGAGCCCGACGCGGGGCTCGAACTCACGGACCACGAGATCATGACCTGAGCCGAAGTCACATGCTTAACCGACTGAGCCACCCAGGCGCCCCAAAACAGAAGTTTAGATGTCACATCTCAGGTACTTATTTCTGCTTTTATCTTTCTTCTCAAACTATTACAAACTCTGTGGTTTGCCTCTTGACTCAGTTTGTTCACATTATCATTTAATAAGGTCTCACTCTGACTTTTGCCTCTACATTGGAAGAGAATTACCAGGCTTCATGGCAGCAATTACCCTGTCCGCTCAGACATTCTATTTTCTTCTAATTCAACCTATTAGTCATAACCAACATGGTCAGATGTTAAACTTGTGTGAGGTCATCAACTGACAAACTAATTTTGCAAAAAATAAGACTGAAGGAAATTCTTGGTGCCACAGAAGTAAACTGAGTCAACAAAGCCATTGGTCATCTAGTTTCTGAATATAACATTATGATTCCTTAAAGGCAGGAACTGTGCTTTATTTATCTGTGTCTGATGTTTAGTTTAGTGTCTGATACAAAATAGCCCTCAAGAAATGTTTGTGGAATTAATGGATATTTTCAACTATTCAAGGCCAACCATGCATTTTAAATAACCATGCTTTTCATGGGTTTAACTCATCAATTATTGTATAATTTAACATCCTGAAATTGAAATGAGCAAATCCATTTGTGGAGATGAAGTAAATGATGTCCCAGGTCACATCACTCAAGAGCAGGTCAGGGATCTGAACTGAATCTGCCTCCGAATGCCATGATTTCACAGAGCGCCAGGCTCTTTCTCAGAAGGTTCTTAATGATGATTAATGCGATGCCCAACTATGGTGATAGCAAAGCTAACTAGACAGATAAAGAATGGGGCATTGGGAGATCTGGTTGTTTGACTTTATCAGCGCCTACACAGTTATATTCCCTATTTCCCTGACTTGCTCAGGAATGCCAGAAAGAGACGGGTTGTTGTGTGTAGGGGGTCGAAGGGGGGATGTGGAAGACACTGCAGTCATGTCTTTTGCTCATGGTGATCCACCTTGTGAATTCTCACAGCCTGGCTTTCCCTGCCACTCAGCATCCCTCAGGCATCCCTGCCAATTGCTTGGAGAACACACGAACTGAACTGCACAATGCATCTGGAAACTAAATAATGACCACAAATATTTGCTTTTTTAATACACATTTCATTGACTCCTGTCATCAATGTGGATAATCATGCTTGTCATAATATTCATTTCAAGTCAACAATGTTAAGATTAATTGCGAATCATTCCAACTGAGACTGAGAACACGTTTTCCTCTGGAAATGACACTAAACACTGTAGCTCATGGGTGCAGGCCAACCTAAAAATAGGCTATTGATTTATGTGGCACAAATATTTGTTGCGTGTGCGACATTTCTAGAACAGAACGAAGGAGCATTAGTACAGAAAGAATGCTCGTTTCTCCATATACCAATAAAAGGTTGGTGGAGGCCGAAGTGGAACGTACGGGTCGTCTGATTCCCGAGGTCAGGTAGTGGGAATGCTGTTGGTACCACACGCAGCCCGGAATCAATAGGACCTGGAAGCTCTTAGGACAGTGAGAAGGCAGGAGGACTGCACAAAGTAAGAGACGTGATCGCTGAAGACGCACACTGTTCTCCTCCCGACCAATTATGCTTCTTTAGCTTCATGTTTTCATTGCTGCCTGTGTGACCCCGACTTATTCACTCCATGAGAGTCAGTTTCCTCCTATGCTTGTTGGCCACAGAACAGCCACACTGCTAGTTTGTAGTAAATATTAGAGATAATACACCTAAAGCCCTAACATAATGACTGGTGCCTAGCAGGCATTCTGGGAACAGTCTATCACCACTGTTACTCCCGCAACAACTACCATGATGACCACTGTTTCTCTCACCGCCACAGTTACTTGCTACTTGCTGGTCAACTAACGGGGCTGACCCTAGAGGATACAGCTTGATTTGTTTCCCATCACAGCCTTCAAACTCACCCTACTGAATCTCTTCTCTTTTTCCTTGACATCTTGGGAACATGCTGTATCCTTGCAGGTATTAATGAGTAGCACCATTTTTTAGGTATTAGGGTGCGGACTTAAGAACCGAAGGTCTCTACCTCATCTGGTTTGAAGCCAGTTTAAAGGTAATCCCTCCCCATCCCAGCTTAGATTGGACCCGAGGCTCATGGACCCAGAGTGCAGGTGGTCTGCCCTTTTACCCCCACCCCTCTGGCTGCTTGGCTCCTATGGTCAACAGAAGCAAGACACGGAAGAACAAGGAACTGAGGCTTCTTTACAATTAGCTAGTTTTCCTTGGATCTCTCTCTTGGGTATTAGGCAGGCATGATGTCATGGCAGGTATCAAAATCCATGAGGTGAATTTACAGATTTTTCAGAAAGTTCCACCCCCTCCTCCTGGGCTCTCTCCCACTGCCATTCTGACTTGAGGGAAGCACTCTTGGGTCGACACTCCCCTGCCACTTCCCCACTTCCCCACGTCTGGTTCTCAGTGGTAAGCCCACAGACTTTTTGTGCTGCACACACCTTGTTCCAGCAGGGAGGGTGTTGATAAGTAACTCGAGCTGGGCTAGCCTTCTTGGCATCTACTGAACAATGGGAACAATGTGACTGTTGCCATATATCACGTTTGCCCTTTGTCCTCACTCCCCCTGCAAGCTACTTTACAGCCTCCCCCTTAGACTTCTTCAGTTCGAGTCCATGGCGAAGGAGGAACATTACATGGTTTATACTCTCCTCAGTTTTCTGAAGACCCTTC
Organism: Acinonyx jubatus; assembly: GCF_027475565.1. Lineage (NCBI taxonomy): Eukaryota > Metazoa > Chordata > Mammalia > Carnivora > Felidae > Acinonyx > Acinonyx jubatus. The sequence continues at coordinate 18,487,682 of NC_069387.1, read as the reverse complement.
TCTCTAATGAATCAGAATCTTCCTTCTACAAGCTCTTTCATACTTTGGTCTCTCTTTAGACTGTAGAACAACTTATTACCCACTGTCTTCAACACTGAGAGTTGACTTTGGCCCAGAAGAATATGGTCCTTGTCTTTGCTCTTATCTACGTACACCGAAACACATGAAGGAGTGCCACGGGGTGGAGGTGAGGAAGGACAGTGAGCACGTGAACTGGCAAAGTGTTCTCTCTCACCTGTTCCTCATTTACTCTCCAAGTATGGAGCTCATGCGCTCAACAAAAGCTGCAGTGCATTTGGAAGAAGGGGAATGAAAAATTCATCTGATTCAGGACAGGTTGGAGATCACGTGGCCTACAAGAAGAAAGCAGGCTTTGCCATAGTACAAGAGAAGGAGAGTCTACCCAGAGATTCATATGTAAGGCATTTGTGTAAACTGATTCATTAAAACTAAGAAATACTCATATGGGACCTAGTTGCTGGCAGTAAGAAGTTGATAATTTCATTAGGAAAATTAAATGTTCATACAGAAAGCAGATAAAATGACATATAACAATATACATGACAGAACAGCATCATACACTGGAGAGTAACTCTTAAGGGAATTTTAACAAGGAGCTGGAGTTGGTCCAGGAAAAATTCCTATAAGAAACTGGTCCAAAAAATTCCTACAGCAAATAGGAACTAAAGCAAGATATAAGGGATAGGAAGGCTGTTGAGTATTTTTTTATTAGTATTTTAATAGCTATTTAAAGCAACAAAAGCACTTCAGTGTAAGACTTTGAAAACAAAATTATAAAAAAAGTAAATAAAAATCAAATTTGATGCTACTACCCTGAGATAACTACTGCTAACATTTTCAACTTTGTTCCATTCTTTCTCCCTCAGAAATCCTTTTACATTTCCCTAGACAATCTATTGTCTCAATATAAAAGCGACTATTGCATATTTTGTCCTCTTCTCAAATTGCCCTCCCCCTCCTCGGAACTTGTCACTCTCAGCTGGTGACTTTAGTTTTTATTTCACTGAAGGAGCAGAAGCCATCAGGATGAACTGGCTTCCGTCTGAGAGGCCAACCATTCCAACTGGGCACTTTCTGCCCTGAAGGACTCTGCTCCTTCCGTTAGACATTCTAAGACAGACCTTCCCAGTTTTCATGCACACACATGGATGCGCGTACACACACACACATGCAGACACATGCCTCTTCTGACTCCACAACCCACAAAATAAAACACACTCTTCCTTTGGTTCCACATCTCTTCCAGGTGGGATCCTACTTCTCTGCACCCTTGTACAAAATTATTTCAAAGGTTTGTTAAAAATGCCATCTCCCATCTTCACATTCCCCTTCCTCTCCAACTCCAACCACCAATCAGGCGTCTGTCCCAGGACTCCTTCAAAGCTGTCCTTATCAGTGTAAGCAGTGAGGTCCACACTGCCTGGCTAATGCTTGACCCACGTCAAGAACTTCCAGGGCCCTCTTTTTTCATTAAAGCATTAAAAATTGTTTGATGACTGTGTTGTTACAAAAACGAACATAACCTAGTCCAGGTTCAGTATTACATATTCACTGTTACTATATTCATATTTTTTTCTTCTAATTCAAAAAAAATGAAATTAAAACATTCCATGTGCCCTACGATATCATGGGACCTAGGTACTGTGCCTCCTGTCCCCAGTGGGTAAGATGGCCCTGAGGGTAACTTGTTAGTCCTCATCTTGCTCAAACGCTGGAAAACACTCCATGCAGTTGATAATTTTCTTGTTGGTTTTGTTACCACCTCACTGGTTGTTGTTCCTCAGCCTCTTCTGAGGCATGCTCCTCCTTCCTGCCTTGTCAATATTGACATAGTCCACACCTGAGTGTGGGACCCCTTCTCTGTCTATGAGAACAATCCTAGGGCCTCTCAACCTGTCCTGTGGCTTTAGAAGGTGATCCCTCCTAAACTTCTATCTCCAACCCCCATTTTCCCTCTGAAATTTGGACTCTGAAATCTTAACTCCTTATATTACGTCTCCAGTTGAATGTTACATAGGGATCTCCAACATACTTTGACTAAAATAGAATCCCCTTAACCTTGTTCTTCCCTAGTGTTCTACTGCACAATAAATAACACTACTATGCACTCAATTGCTCAAGCCAAAATCCTTAAAAATCACCTTTGACTATTCTCTTTTCCTCATATCCTTTACCCCATTCATCAGGAAATGTTATCAGCAATACCTTCAAAACATATCCAGAAACCTTCCATTATGGCAACAGAGTAAGACAGATGGATAACTCATTTAATAAATAAAAAAGTGATTAGATTTATGAGCTTGAAGGACAGTATAAATAAATAATAATTGTAGCTTAAGGTAAGGGCTGTGCAACAGAGAAAGAGGAAAGCTGGGGAAGAGTATTCAATCACTCTCAGAGGGGTGGTGATCATTACCCAAACCAAATGTACAGCATTTTAGGGAACATTGGGTTATCCATGTGAAAATAAAATATAGATATAGGATGAGGTTTAGGTTTGATGTTTAGTAACGATATGGAACACAGAATGCAGATCTGGATACCGATGGAGAATTTGTGAAATATAAAAAATGAGCAGTTCGGAGTCACATCGTGGGGCATGCTTATGTGCACAGAATGGCAGAAGAAGTGGTGACTAAAGTGCAACAGATAAGGATCTCTTAAAAGACTGGCAACAAATCAAGATATTGTTATTTACTAGAATACAAGGGAAGAAAATGCTTCATGAGGAGGAGATGATCAGTAGAGCCCTATGCCACAAAAAAGGTCCAGGAGAATTAAGGTCAGTTAATAATTATGTAAGCTGTTGGCAACTACTTGAACACTTCCATTTTGGTAATGATGAGCCTAGAAAGCAGAGTAAGAACATTAAGGACTTTTCAATAAGGCATCAATCAAAAACATTTTTAGGAGAAGAAAAAAGGAAACAGCATAGTGACTAAGGCAGGAAACTGAGTGAAACCAACATTCTCACAATTTGTGAGGGATGAAGTAGATAACGGTGGTTAAGAAGAAAGTGGGAGGGGTGTCTGGGTGGCTCAGGAGGTTAAGCATCTGACTCTTGGTTTTGGCTCAGGTCATAATCTCACGGTTTGTGAGTTTGAGCCCTGCACGGGATCTGTGCTGACAGTGTGCAGCCTGCCTGGGATTCTCTCTTCCCCTCTCTCTCTGCTCCTCCTCTGCACTCTCTTTCTCTCAAAATAAGTAAACTTAAAAAAAATTATATATATATACATATATATATATAATTCTTTATATATATTCTTTGTATATAATTCTTTATAATTCTATGTATATATAATTCTATATATATAAGTGGGAAACTTCAGGAGGTTAGGCAAGAAAGGACTGATTCTGAGTGTAGGTTCTTCGGGAGTCTAAATCTAAAAAATAACATGACTGATTGATGGTTGGCAGGAGTTTGTTTTTTGGCCGATAATTCAATTTTTCCTTTGTTGACTTAGAAGTAACACAAAACTTGTGACACAGCCTTCACTGAACCAAAATGCGAGCCACGCATTTTCACTTTGCCTTAGAAGAGTGTGTATGAGTAGATCAGTGTTACCCCATCTTTTAGGGGTTCTCAGACCCAGTTCCAATGTGGGGGGATCCTCCCCCACACAACACCAAGCAATTCTTAGACACCAGCAGAATGTCCAAGATACAACTCAGTTCTGACACTATCTATCCAGAAATAACATCAGATTCCACAGGTTATAAGAGTTCAGTCCCACAAGGCTGACCCTCCCCACCTCCTAGATCGATTGCAATCCCCAGGCTGCTACCTTCGCTCTGACCCACTGGCTACAGTTTTGAGGCTCCAACAACCTCCTCCTTAGGTTTAATCAATTTGCTAGAGTTGCTTACAGATTTAGGGGAAAAGTGACTTACATTTACCAGTTTGTTAAAGGATATGATAAAGGGTATGAATCAACACTTAGATCAAGAGATGCGTAAAGCAAGGAATGAGGAAGGGGCATGGAGCCTCTATGTCCTCTCCCGGTGCACCACTCTCCCCGCTTCTCTACCTGGTCACTAACCCAGAAGCTCTCTGAATCCAGTCCTTTTGGGTTTTTTAAAAGGCTTTATTGCACAGTCATGATTGACTAAGTCGGTGGCCATTGTCTGATTCAATCTCCAGCCCCTCTCCCTTCCCCGGAGGCCTGGGGCTGGGACTGAAAGTGCCAACCCTCTAATAACTTGGTCTGTCCTCCTTCCTGGCAACCAACTGCTATTCTTACCTAAAGGCTTTGGAAACTTGCCTCATTAACACAACAAAAGCTTTCTTTATCTCCCTCATGGCAGGAAATTCCCAGGGTTTTAGGAGCTATGCGCCAGAAATCATGGATGAAGACCAAAAATACATACGAGAAATATATATTTGGTCATTTCTTGTAAGTCACAATATTGCTCCCTGTCCTCTTAGACGGTTGAACATATTATATTATCCCCATATGCCATTTTTAGAAATCACTAGATGCCATTAATACTTGATATCGCCATTTTTCCTGTGACTTATTTCCATCACCGCAGAAAAAAAAACTTAAAGTAGATGGATTGCAGCTGCTGGCCAATGACTTGAGACCTTAATGATAACAAGTTCAAATTGAATTTACTAAACTAGCAAGTGAGGGCAACATGCAAGATGATATACTGATTGCCGTGTAATTGCCAATACAATTCATATCTTGTTTAGGTCCTTTTTCCTTCCAGCCCACGGGGATATCATTTGGGCTCCAATACATAGCAGGCAACTCTTATCTCCATACAGATGAGTGCCCGGCAAAAACTGGGTTCTCGTGATGAACAGTTTTGAGACCAACAGATCGAATCAAAAATCAAAATTTAAAGTGCAACAAATTATTGGCAGAATTATTTCACCAGCCAAAAGACCCCACTCCTTCCTCTCTGTCACCTGTGTTTGCTAGCGGTTATCAACTGTGACACTAGGGAGAGGGAGAGAATAGTACCAGGAATGACATGTCCTGAGCAACTGAGCGGCAGCTCTGAATTAAATTAAGTATCTTCAGAGTCCCACAAAATGTCTGCAGTTGGCTGATAACTACACAATGTTTACTTCCACCCCTTACTTTGGAGGAAGAAGAGGTTTGTATCCCATCACCTCCATGTTATGGATTGTCTGTTACGTTGCTATGGAAACCTACTATTTCCTTTCGCGATCACACCTCCCCCTCTATACATCTTACAAATGGAAAATAGGAGCGGGATTACAAATTTATAAAAACTTCATTAGAAACTCCTACGTTGCAGACTAAGGGTTTAGTGAGAAAGAACAGGATTAGATTTTTCCTGTGTGAATCATTGGTTTCACCAGAAATCCTTCAACACTTTCTCCCACCGCTACTTATGGTTCTTCACAAGTGGTGATATTTCCACGGATAGTCAGCCTTTGCTAGAATGAGATTCGCTTGCTTAGCGTGTCCTTACTGTGTACTTCTTCCTAGCGACGAGAAAGAGATAAGCTTTTTGTTTGTCTTCTTGAAGCTACCGGCTCAGATCCCTCCTATAAGTTTTGTGACAGAGAGTTAGCGGTTAGATTCGTATTTTCAATTAATTCATTTTTTGAATAGCTAACGTAAGAAGTGTTTTATTTTTCTTTTGCATCAGTCTTACATACTGGTTTTATATTTCAAGGCTTATAATATCACAGCTATGCTGTGTTACCTTTTCTATAAAAGCTATTTTGGTTAAAAGAAACACTACACTTGAGAATGTATAACTAAAAGAAAATAGTAAAACAAAGGATAAGATTCCTATCAAACATAATTAAGAGAATGCCCTTAGCAACACAGTCACTCCCTCAGTCAAATCTAACTAGATTTCATCTTTCCAGACCTTTCCCCTCCGATCTCTTCAAGTGGGAGATGAAATACTGTGAAAATGGCAACATTTTCTTCTGGCTCAGACGCCTTCTTCACTCAAACTACTTAGCACTGTTTTTCTTATATTGCTGTCCATGCTCATTTTATATTTTATTACTAAACAAAGAAACACTAAACAACAACAACAACAATAATGAAAAACAAACCTTGAAACATTCTTTTGGGGGTCTGTGAGAAATAGACTAGAAATGCAACACTTAGATGTTCCATTTTTAATTTTTAAATACATTTTCAGTGAAGGTTATTTAACTGCGGTTTATCAAAATGATGGGCCACCAGTCTTGCGAGTTAACATTTAGTGCCATGGCAAAGTAGTCGTCACATAATTAGATCACGCAAAGCAATTTCTAACACAGTACACACTGCCGGATCCCTTTGATATGGCTGGGAGAATATACTACAAAATGTGAACAGTGATGATTTCTGGGCATGGATATTAACAGTGGCTTTTATTTTCTTTTTCATGCTCCTCATTATTTTCCAAACATTTCAGAATGTAACAGGGATGCTTTTGGCTGCAATAACTGAAAATCTGACTACTCATGGCTTAAACAAATACTGGTTTATTTATTTATGTATTTATTTCTACATTTTTACCCATCAAGAAGACTGGAATGGGAAGTGGTTGGCATTGTTTCAGCTGCTTAATAATGATCTTTCAAACTTCCCATCTTTAGATTTGCTTCTTTCCCCTCCTTATTGGCTCTCTGCCTCACAATCACAAACTGTTACCTTAGAAAAAAGGAATCATATGGGATTTCAAGTTAGAAAATGGGGCCAGAAATAGTTTAGTCATGTTTCGTCCACTGAGTCTTCACTGAAGCCCCTTTCTGAAAACTGATTCCCAAAGTGATTTTTCCTTCCATCTCCTTTGCCAGAACTGGATTCCAGGGCCGTCTAGAGCTACACAGCATGTAGAGACAGACCGCCATATCTTGGTTTAGATTCATCATAAATCATCGCCTACATCTTATGGGAACAATGATGTCTTCAAGAAAACCACTTAGTGGGGAAGGAAATGGGAATGTGTATTCAGTAGTGCCAGAGGCTGAAAAATGCCCCACCTCCCAAATATAGCCATGTTCTAGTCTCCGGAACATTTGGATGTCGCCTTATGTGGCACCCAGGGGTCTCTGCAGATCCTTAGCTGTTAAGGATCTTGAGGTGGGGAGATTATCCTGCATCGTATGGGTAGGCCCTAAATGCAATCACATGAATCCATAAAACAAGGAAGGGCCAGGAGATTAGGAGATTAGACACACATACATACATAGGAGAAAATGATACAAGGATAGAGCAGAGAGAGATTAGAATATACAGGCCTTGAAGATTAGAATGCTGCGGTCACTTGCCAAGCAATTCAGACAGGAAGATACAAGGAACATATTCTCCTTTAGAGCCTACCTAAGGAGCAAGGCCCTGCCAACACTGATTTTGCGCTTAGTGATACTAATCACCAACTCCTGACTTCCAGAACAGCACCCTGAGAGAACAAATCTCTGTTGTTTTAAGCTACCCTGTTTGTGCTTCGTTAGTTTCCTTGGTTAAAGGAAACTAATACAGATAGGAAAGTGAGGTTTTATGTAGGCCACCTTGACTATAATATGACTATGTGTGTGTATAATATGTACTAATACATTACACTTTTAAAATAATATATTTACTACTTTTAGAAGAACAGTATTTAAAAAATAATTTGTGAAACAATGAATGAACTCTTCCCATATTTCCATTTCAAGGGAAGAATGTATTTTCAGCAAGGTGCTACCCCAGATGTGAGCAAATCTTTATAGGATCCATATACATCTATAACCCAGTGCCCCTGACTTCTGCAGACACTGCCTGGGCATTTTCAAAAGTGGATCTGGCCACACAAGATAAATTACTGATACCCTGCTAGCTCTAGATTCAGCATGTTTTTCAACTATAACCTTAAGTTTAGAAAAAGAAATTTGTACGTGAAAACAAATAGATTCATGCTCAACCCAAAAGGCATAACTGGGACAAGTTTTTCAGGAATACATTAAGGAAATGGAAAAAGAGCAGGGCTCTTAATTTTCCTACAGAAACAAGGTTAAAATAGTAATAGTATCTTTAATCTGCCATGGAAAATAAGTGAGGGATGACAGAATATTGGTATTCACTTCAAAGCCGGTTATTAAATTTTTCCTTTTTTCCCTCCAGAACTCAACATGACACGGGCTATTTTCAGACTATGATCTCTCTTTCATCAAAGTCAGCCCTAGCTGTGAAGACCACCTGGTCCACATAATTACCTTAAGCACAGTCTCTGTGTCTCCTGCTTCAAATGACCTATTTCTTGGTGACATAAGACGTCTCTTACCTTTGGCTGTGTGAAATATGCTCTCAACTCTAAATTACTTATTCACGGGAGACAAATGCTCCTGGATCAATTCAGAGCACTGATCTCTCTCAGTGGGCCCATGAGAACTCTATTCCCAGGGCACAACAAGAAGGCAATCTGCAGATTACCAGATAGAAATGACTAGGGAGGTCGGAAAAACAGCCAAGTGAAAAACCTGCAGGACTGCGCTTCTCAAAATCTTGCTCAGAGAAATCTAAGAAGGAAGTTAAACGCCTCTTTCTTCACGCATGAAACAAATAGTTAGACCCTACCTTTAGAGAGCGCACACTGCTTGTCCAATGCTTGTAATGATTTTATATTCATCACCTAACACTTTTCTCCTGAGTCCCTTTCCCCAACGCATATATCCATAAATTGGCATGAACTTTCAAGTTTTATAATTACAAAAGAAATCTCTGTAATCAAACATACAAAATAATCACCTAGCCTCAGAGACTGTCAATGCTTACAGAACGTAAGCTTGGAGTCCTCATGGCATGAAGATTTCTCCTGCTTGACTCTACCCCATCTGGCACTGTTGGGCACCACATTTGTCTTAAAACTATCTCCTCCCTTAAAATCTGGGCACTGTGCCTCCTTCTCCTTCCCCTGACTACGGAGTCTGTTTTCTTCATTTGCTCTCTTCTGTCAGAAACTGAAATCAAATTCCTTGCTTCTAATCTCTCCTCCTCCCTTCCTATCCCTCTTCTCCATTCCTCACTCCTGCCGTCCTGTCCTTCCTTCTTCCCAGCTCTTCCTTCTCTTCCTTCTCCTGGATCTCTTCCCCTCCCCTTCCCTCTCTTCTCCTTTCCTTTCTTTTCCTTTTTTTGCGGGGGCGGGGCGGAAGGAAGGTTCTTTTTCATCCCAGTTTCCCCCTATAATATAATTTCCTTCCATGGTGAGGTTGTTGTATGAGGTAATAATTCCACAACTGATTTCTCTAGTCCTGATCAAAAAAGGGGGGTATGCAAAATCACTGAATCAAAACTGAAATGTGCATGGAAGGATTGGTTACCCACAAGTCAGATACTAATTAGGACAAGAAAGTGAGTGGAGAGACTTTTGAAATGTCACACAGTGTTCTCCTTTTATCCCAGCCGAGACTCTACTTAAATCAGCATTTGCCAAATTTTCCAGAGAACATTGGTTGGGCAAGACGGTCCTCGGAAAAAAAAAAAGATTTCAATGGTCAAATTAATTAGGGAAAAACTACATATCTCCATTATGAATTTTAATAAACAATATCATAAGGACTGAAAAGTCTTAGAGGAAATAAATTTAATCCAATGTTTAATTTAATCCAATGTTTACACAAACTTATTTGACCACGCAACCTTTTTTATAAGTCAGCTGATCTTAATGAACATCTCATAACTCCTAACAATCCAGTGGCACTAGATTGTGTGACAATGTCCATAACTCCTTGTTAGAGCGCAGAGGGATTTTTAACAATTCCATCTGAAACCTACTTTTTACACATTCTTTTTTCCACTGCCTTCTCTTCACCTTCCCCTCCCCTGGTGTACCTAATACTCTACTAATCACCAAATTATTTGAAATCTGGAAGATACCTACTTATGCCTGATCTCTCTCCTTTCTATTGCTGGTGTGCTCTCATAGCTCTCAAACCTTTTTTTTGTTTTGTTTTTGTTTTTTAGATTGCTCCTATCTGCAACTTTAAAAAAGATTTGCTTGATCACTTTCCTCTTTATCCAAGTGAATCTCTTGTTTCCCACTTTGTGTTCCCATCTCACTTAGTAAATATCCCTAGAAATACACAAATTCTACTGAACCTATTGCATCTAGTAAATTGCAAATCTCTATACCTACACTGTCCAATAAGGTAGGATGAGCCACACAATGTAACATCTGAGCATATAAAATGTGGCTGGTCTGAATTGAGATACGCTATATGCAAAAAATACACACTGGACTGTGAAGACTGATGACCAAAAAATGAAACAAATTATTCATAATTTAAATATTGATTGTGTACTGAAATGTTAATATATTGTATATATTTGGTGAAATTAATTTTGCCTATTTATTTCACTTTTTATGTAACTAACTACTAGAACATTTTTAATTACATATATGCTCACATTTGTGAGTGCCATTGTTCCATTAGATGGCATTGTTCTACAAGGCTGGCACCCCGTCTTACCACACCTCCTAGCCCTACTTGTAATTGTCACTTAGCAAATGTTTCTTGAATAAATGCATTCGTTCACAAGGTAAAAATGAAATTAGAGAAGGTCCTGAACTTTTGAAGTTGTGACATTTTCTTACAGATAGTAAATGTGAATATTCCGTAAGCATTATACACATGTTACGTGCCAAATACAATATGGCTTTGAGCTAAGCAATCATTCCGTACTTAGCTATTTTATTGGAAGCCCTGGAAAATAACTCCCTCACAAAATATATCCTTACCATTAAAGTTCACCACATGTCAAAATTAGTTGAAAAAGCGTACCTTTAAGCAATATTAAGAGTATTAGGAGTATGGTATCCCAATTGCACACTTTCTAATATGAAGGGTTTTTTCCTAGAATATTCAATCAAATATCTATCTTTCAGCGATGGTATCCTGAGGTAACAGGTAATAACATTCCTCTTTTAGACAGAAAAGGAATGGAAACGAAAGGGAAAAAAAGCTCAAGATCTCAGTGGATTTTACAGATAAACCCTCTACCACTCTAAGATAGTATGTATATAAAACCACATCAGAGCCTCGGCAACTTCCTGTGGAAACAATGCTACTGCACTTTGATGAGGGCAGAAAAGGAATCCCAGTTGTAAGGCAGCCCAAGTCCTTCATCACTTCCAGTCATAGGATTTCTTGAATCACTTTGAAGGCACAATCCTTGACAGAAATGTAGTAGAAATCCTGGTCTAACACTGGACAGAAAATTAAACCCATGTGAGTTTCAGTCTTAGCTAAATCTCTCTGTGCAGCCTTGGGTAGACTGCTTACTGTCTGTGTCTCGGGATATGTCAGAATTAAAGAAATAATTCATAAAACTTCTGTCTGTAGTAATTCGCACAAACTGATGCTGAGGATGATCTCAATCTTTTAAACCATATCAAAATAGTTTTCATGAATGCACAGGATACTATGTTCCTTTCCTTCCGTTAAAAATCCAGTGGTTAATTAAGCAACAGATGAAGACTTCCTTAAAGAAGATTTAATAGATAGATCAATATTCCATAAATTATTTGCACTGTTTTGAGGTTTTCTCCAAGTATATTCATGTATACACATGTCTTCTCCACGTATAACAATATAAATGTCTGTTCATGCCATTTTTGCTGTTTCCAGTTAATGTGGGGGGGGGGGGAGCAGAATAAGCCAGTATTTACATAATAGCTTCACTTGAATTTAAAAGCAGGGTTTATTGTTTAAGTTATGTTCTCTTATGCATTTCACAGATTTCATTTTATAATTAGGAGATAAATGTGTTTTCCAAAAATAAAACAGGTTAAGGGGCGCCTGGGTGGCTCAGTTGGTTAAGCTTCTGACTTTGGCTCAGGTCATTATCTCGTGGTTCATGAGTTTGAGCCCCATGTCGAGCTCTGTGCTGACAGCTCAGAGCTTGGAGCTTTCTTCGGATTCTATCCCCCTCTCTCTCTGCCCCATCCCTGGTCATTCTCTCACTCTCTCTCTCTCTCTCTCTCTCTCTCTCTCAAAAATAAATAAAACATTTAAAAATAAATAAATAAAACATAAATATCATGCCTATGAGCAACAGTGTTGAGGGAACCAAAGCTCATACGACATTTAACAAGGGTGATGAATCCTCTAGGAAAATCTAATTTGCCTATAAAAATGTTTTGGAAACAAGACATACACTCAAAGGAACAGATTAGATTCACATTCTATAATCTACCGATATGCTCTTACATTCTCCTTAATTATAGTCTAATGTAAAGAATGAGGGGGGCACCTGGTGGGTTCCGTCAGTTAATCATCCACCTCTGGATTTCAGCTCAGGTCATGATCTCATGGTTCATGAGATTGAGCCCGTCTGCACTGTTGGTGCAGAGCCTGCTTGGGATTCTCTCTCTTCCTCTCTGTCTCTCTTCCTCTCTCCAAATAAATAAATAAACATTTAAAAAAAAAAGAATGAGGAAGGAGGAGGAAACCAAAATAAATATGATTATTTCTTTTTATGCATGAAGTTGTTCTATACACGGAAGCTTAACCCAATGAAATATCTATTTTATTCCTAGATTTATTTGTTTCAGTCATGTAGCTATTATCTCAAGTTTATACATTATAAGAAGAAATGATCACATGGACGTTGTATTAATTTCCTAAAGCTGCTGTAACAAACTCAATGGCTTAAAAACAACAGAAATTTGTTCTTACACAGCTCCAGAGGCCCAACTCTTAAATCAATTTTGTTGGGCTGAAATGAAGGTGCTGGCAGGGTTGTGCTCCTTCTGGGGGCTCAAGGGGAGAATCTGCTCCTTGCCTCCGCCAGCTCCTGGTGGCTCCAACATTCCTTGACTTGTGGCCACATCACTCTAGCCTCTGCCTCTGTAGTCATATTGCCAGCTTCTTCTGTGTATGAAATCCCCCTCTAACTTCTTTTTATAAGATACTTGTGATTGCATTTAGGGCCCATCCTGATAAATCCAGGATAATTTCCCTATTAAGAACCTTAACTTAATCACAACTGCAAAGACATCTTTTTCCCTTATAAGGTAACATTTGCTGGTTCTAAGTAATTAGAAACTGATATTTGGGCGGTCATACTTCATCCTACCACAGATATTAAATGTTTCTTTAAAAAAAACTGAGACACTCACTTCCCGACCTCCTTGTCAACAATCAACTTCTGTGAGACTGTATACAAAACCGATTTCCAAATTTGAGTACCTCATAAGCATTTTAAGCATCATTCTAAGTTTCTAATACCTTTCTAGTCATTGCCATTCAACCAATATTTATTGAGCACTTACTATACTATGCATCAAGCACTGTTAATACTATAGAATTTTTATAAAAAATATTTATCTAAGTAAATTGGAATCTTTATTTTCAGAGTCAACAGACAAAAATTCAACCATTAACTGAGATGTTACTGATTATGAACAGTTGACTTTTGGATAGAGCTTAAAGTAAACATGTTTTGATTTCTATCATAAGATCAATTTGAGGCTTAATTTTAAAGCTAAAAGCACTGCTCCTCAATCACATATATTGCATCCCATAGTGTATTACAGAACTACAATCTGAACAGACATCTATTCATAGAAAAGCATTCATTAAATTATCCATGTGTTAAATTCCCTAGAATATAATAGATGTTAAGTTTTGCTTGGTCAATATTTGTCTAAGATTGCGGTTGGAGCTATAACGTTAGTTCATGCGTTTGTTCAGCAAATACTTATTAATGGTCTTTACTATGACAGTTACTGGCCTAGGTGCTGGGCTGACAGCTATACCCTCAGGGGCTTGGAGGGGAGTGGAGGCAGGCGATGGCAGGACGGAGGAATAAATGCTCCATAGTATGAGGCAAGGACCAGGTATGGAACCAGTGGAGGAACCCTGATCTCAGTCTTGGTGGTCAGCGATGGCTTCTGTGAAGAAGTGCATCAAGCTGAGACCTGAAGGACCAGCAGGGATAAGGCAGGTAAAGGACCTGAGAAGGAGAAGCATTTAATGCTCTGAGATAAGGGAACCAGGTTATTGGAACCCAGAAGTATTTAAGAATGGCTGAAACTTCAGTGTGGGAAGGGAGGGCAGAAGTGAAGACAGAGAATATGTGGAAAAGTTGTTGCACTAGAGAAAGTTTAAAAAGTACAATTGTCCAAGACCAAGGTAATTACTAGATGTGATGAGAGTTAGTGAGAAGAGAGAAGTTAAGAAGGACAGCAAGATTTCATATCTGGTCAAAGTAGTAGGTGGTGTTCAGTTCCCGGAGGCAGGGAACACAGGGGGAGGGGGGCTCTGGGGTTGAGGACGGGGTGTGGGGTGTTGAATTCAGCACTGCCTTAAGGTTCCTGTGGAGACTCAACACAGAGATGCTCAGAATGCTGATGGATATGTGTGTCCATAGAAGCCCCGGAAGCTCCTGGGTCGGACATATCTGTACACTGATGTTTTAAATCACAGAGGAACTGACAAAGATGGAGTTCACAAGGATACATTCATTCTGACTGCATCCCAGGAAGCAGAATGATTTATTACCTATTGCCTCAGGATACCATGTCTGAAGTTTTATTCATTAGACATTTGATTGAGCATTCTCGGAATAAATTCTTCTGTATTAGATTTTTTTTTAACGTTTATTTATTTTGGAGAGACAGAGAGAGACAGAGCATGGGCAGGGGAGAAGCAGAGAGAGAGAGGGAGACACAGAATCTGAAGCAGGCTCCAGGATCTGAGCTGTCAGCACAGAGCCCGATGTGGGGCTCGAACCCACAAATCATGAGATCATGACCTGAGCCGAAGTCAAAAGCTTAATCGACTGAGCACCCAGGTGTCCCAAAATTCATCATATTAGAAATTGTACAACTGGGAACACCTGGGTGGCTCAGTCGGTTGAGCGACTGACTTCAGCTCAGGTCATGATCTCATGGTTGGTGGGTTCAAGCCCCACATCGGGCTCTGTGCTGACAGCTTGGAGCCTGGAGCCTGCTTCGGATTCTGTGTCTTCCCCTCTCTCTGCTCCTCCATCCCCCCTCAAATATAAATAAACGTTAAAAAATAAAAATTAAAAAAAAAAGAAATTGTACAACTGGAATACCAGACTCATGATACTCGCAATATCGTTTAAAGGTATGCTTTTTCAACTAATGCTAACGTGTGGTGAAACTTTACCTGTTGGAATCTGTTTTGGAGGGAATTATTGTCTAGGGTTTCCAATCAAATAGCTAAGTAGTGACAATGTACATTGAAATCATTCTGTTTTCAACGCGTAACATGTATATAATGTTTCTGGAATGTTCACAGGTATTATATTCAAGAAAATCCACAACTCCAGAATTTCAGGACCTTTCTGACTTTGTGTTTACCTTATTAATGAGTAACTCTATCAAGGCATTAATTGTTGTTTAAATATCACACTGATGTAGCACAAGGGAGGGTGAGCCAGTGAGAAGAATGTATCCAGATGGCAAAGCAAGGGTAAATGCATACACCTGATGGTGTTTACAGCATGGAAATAGGAGATCTGCACAACACATCTTCCTGTGTATTTTCCCTTCCATTTGATACACTCATTCTGCTCATGACTGCCCGGGGCCACTGCTTGCTTGGATTTTGGCTTTCTAACCCTCTGTTGTCATTTCAGATTTTGTTGGTGAACCTAACCATGATGTCAGTTTTGCCTTTTGTTTTATTTCTTGTGCCAAATAGCTCTTGTGACTTGATTTTGGTAGAAATCATGCCAGAACTTAAACAATAACCTGATATCCAGAATATATATGGACTTTTTTTTCCGGTTTGCTATTTCATTCTCTTGCCATATTCCAAAAAAGTGATATAAGAATGGGAACGGAACCACCAGTTATGTCTGTGGGCACCGGGCACCCAGCACTTAGGTCAGCTGGTCTACCCAGTGGTGAAGGGTTGGCTGCATCTGCGGTGAGCCAACTTCCCTAAGGCTCAGCTGTGCCCAAAGCAACACTACTACACAAACCTCATGGTTTACAGGGCGTGCAAGTCGAAGGAACTTCAGGCTTCCCTCTTCCTTACCCAAATGCAAAGGGTCTTGGAAAAAAAAAAGAAAACAAAACAGAAAACAATGGATACAGGGCCCTTGTATCGTTACCAAGTCAAGATGGAGACCATTGAAAATAAAGGTGGGACGCTCACAAAATGCATCAGAGTGCTATTTATCCTGTTTTTCTTCTACCAGTTAACTGCCATTCTCTCCTGGGCTCTCTCTTCACTCTTAATTAACTATTAAGTGTGATAGTTCTGACAATGCACTATCCCCCTCACTCCATCTCCTCATTTCCAGTTTTCTGTGTTGGCTCAATTTAACTCCCGTTGTATATTAACCAGACAGTGGAAATGATGACCAGGGCACAGCTTTCTATGTGCCTTTCACAATGCAAACAAAGAAATAATCATAACCATTTCCTCCCCCAAATCTTCAGTGACCCCGCCTTAGTGGTTAACAAGTTAAACTCCATCCCTTCCTCACACCAAAGACTTTTACATGTAGTATTTCTCACCTACCTTCTTAATCTTATCTCCAGGTGTCTTCTGCCCAAGTCACTGGACCACTCATCGCCCTCCATCTGTGTCACAAACATGGTACCTGACTTTCTACTTCCTCTGCCTGCAATTCACTTTTCTCAGCTCACCCAAATCCTACTCTCTCTTCAAGCTTCAAATCCAATCCTACCTCTTCCACAAATCCACTCACAATACATTTGGTAGAAATTGTTTGTTTGTTTTTGAAACCTGGGCCTTCATTGTATCTCTATGGGAAACAGATGAATTGTGGAATATTCACAATTCCACTCGGTAGCTAACCTTTACCGAGTGTTTAGTATTTGCCAAGGACTAGTCTATGCATTTCATATGTATCATAATATTTAATTCTCACAACAATTTGTATGGTAGGTGCTACTGAAATAGCCAGTTTACAGATAAGAAAACGAAGAGAGGAAGGTACAAAACTATTTAAAAATTTTTTTTAATGTTTTATTTTTGTGAGAGAGAGAGAAAAAAAGAAAGAGAGAGAGAGGCAGAGGAGTGGGGGACAGAGAATCCCTTGCAGAGGCAGGACTGGAACCGAGGCCATGTTACTCTATAGACGTTGCACCATTAATGAACATATTCTGACGTCTACCATGTGGGAAATATGAATGGTCCGCTATAGGCATACCATAATATTCCTATACAGGTATATGGTATACCTCCAGCTCTCCTGGAGACAGAGATCACCCATTTTAGTCTGCTTTACCAATCACGTCCAGCATGGTTCCTTGCCATAAGAAGGGAACTGCGGGCAGGAGAAGTAGAAAAAATAGCTAGTACTGACAACAGGTTTGCTGAAATGTTGAACTTCAATAATTCTTTTCAACCCAGAAAAAGATCTCCCTCACTCATAATTTCACTTTCTTCTTAAACACAAGGCTATAAATTCTCATTTGCCTTGGGATTTTTCACTGAAAATGAATTTAATACGTATTGGAAACATTTAGCTCCTTCATTGCAGCTATATAAAGTAAGCATTGGCTCAGAAAGTGCAGCATTAGGAGAAATCTTTAATCTACACTTAGGGACCACTTGTCAGAAACAGAGTTAAAGTAGATTTGAAACACTTCCAGACCGCCTAGGTCCTCGGTGCTATGAAGTATTCAAATTTTCACTCTTTGACCCATTGCTGTTTAGATCATTTTTTGAAAATAAAAAAAAAAAAGGAATAATGATTTACAGAGCCTATACTATGGGGATTTATATATTCCATTTTTTTCATTTTATACAGGCTAAAATGCAATTCATTAGCATTCGAGTTAAGGCACAGGAAGGGTGGTGTAACCAAATGCCATAACCAAGAGTTATGTCAGAGGTAGTAAAGAAATCATTAACAAAAGGATATTAATGAAATAAAACACATGGTCCAATAACAAAAATGCTGCTTCTAGATGTCCACTACTTATTTTTTTAAAGCAAACTGCAAATATACTTCTCTGAGTTTTAAATTATCTACTTCATTAGGTTAAGATACTACTTTCTCATTGCTACTGAGTGGCTCTTTATCAGGCATAGGGTGTCCAACTGCCAAATATCAAGGTCAAGATACTTAAACGGTATGCACTGGGGAAGAAAAATCACTTGAGGTTAGAAAGTCCTGGTGACTGCATGATCATTCAGGGTTTCACACGTGTAGCTCAACAAACAAGTATCTCACTGGACAACATCAGTTTTTATGGGTTGAAGCCACCCTCTGGCTACGGCAAATGGAATGAAGATAACGGATTGTACTTTACTACATGGAAATGGACACCTTGGCGAAAATTTTAAAAATGATTCAGCAAACTGAACATTTTCATGTTGTGTTTACTGTTAATAAATTATCTTAAACGATGTGAGTTATAGGTAGATTCTCAATATCTTCAAGCCGAGCAGCACATAGGAAGACATCTTCCTCAAGTTGAAGCATGGGGCTTGAGGGAGGGGTCTACAAATCTAATAGGTGGTTCCCAGATAAAATGCTGGGGTCCATGCTGGCCCCTATAGGGTGGGTCAAAAGGAAGCAGCTTTGACTCCCATCAGAAAGGATAAGCCATGCACATATGAACTAACAACCCAAAATAGATCGATTTGTCATAAAATCCAGACCCCGATAATGATATTTTTTGATATCTTTTCTTTCTTATTTCTGCCTTTCCACCACTGGGACTCACAAAGTTCCTTCTTCATTATGATTTATTCCCAGTCCTTTAAAATTTAGAAGAACTGTTTTTTTTTTAATATGTCCTTTGCCTTGCATTTAGGGTACAAAAGGCTCTCGTACAGAACACTTCAATCTTAGAAAAGCCATTGCTTTTAATATAAGCCAAGTGAAAGTGGCACAGTGGTTATTCAGACTGGCATTTATACGCCTTCTCTGCCTATAGCTCTGGTGTGCTGTAGGCTCGCTTTTTCAAGGAACTCCTACAAATGTTGTTCACTTTCAGAATGACTTATTTGAATGAGGTGGTGGTAACAGATAGGGTCTCATGGAATCCTATCTTGAGAAAGGGAAAAAATAGTCTTCTCTGCTATGCCCTTTCTGAGATCTAATCCACATAGCATCTGACTATAATGTTAATTTGAAGTGGCTATCCAAAATTTTGCATTTGCACCCTGCTGAGGGGAGACCGCAACCTGTGCTTTGTTTTGCATTGGGAAAATCCTGATGAGACTATGCAGAAATCCCTTCTTTCCAAAAGAAAACAACATTAAAAAAAAAAAAAAGAATGTGTAGGGGGGATAAATCACATTATAGTTTAGAGCACAGATTTGGAGAAAAGTTAATGAAAGACATCAGGCGCTATCTCTACATACTGCCAGACCACAAGAAAAGGGAGAAAAAGTACACGTCCCCAGTGAAAAACTCTAGAAGACAGACACAAAACAGAGGTGACATTGGGCTTTGTAAAGGCAACACTGTGCTCAGTAGTCTAAATCTTGACCTGTCAAACTATTACAAGAAAATAATTAGAGCCGCTACCTAGGGATGAGTAGTGACTTTTTTTTCCTCTTATGGTTTATAGGCAGCTGTAGTTGAATTTATGCCTAAAACCTCTAATTGCTTTCTCCATGGTGCAAATAGAAAGATCTTTGCAAGTTCATTTTTACTATAGAGTCTCCACAGACCAGATGTTACATAAAGGCAGTGTGTTTCTTAAAATGTGTATCGTCCCCTTAGCAGGCATAATAAATATGAGAATCACTTGGGAGTTGATGAAACTCAGATTTCTGGGTCCTGCTGACACAAAGCCTAATCTAGTAGGAAATGTGGGTGCCTAGCAGTGGCTGGGGATGGGGCTTTTAGTCCCCAGCATCCACATCAGCTTTGCCTTGTCTAACCTGTAAAATGATAATTAATTAAAATACAAATCTTAGTGGTGCCTGGGTGGCTCAGTTGGCTAAGCATTTGACTGTTAGTTTCAGCTCAGGTCACAATCTCACAATTTCGTGGGTTTGAGCCCTGCTTTGGGCTCTGTGCTGACAGTGGGGAGCCTGCTTGGAATTCTCTCCCTCTTCCTCTCTCTCTCTCTCTCTCTCTGACCCCCTGCTGCACTGTCTCTCAAAATAAACAAATAAACCGTAAAAAATTAAAATAAAAATCTTACATGCATTTTGAAATGTGAAATGTTTGAAAATGCTGCTATATTTATTAGAATGAAGCAGTTTGAACATTGAAATGCAAAAACGGTGTGCATACTTGCAATCTCAGCTTAAAGACCCTTAACTAGGCTCATCCCTCCCATGCCCTCATCTTCTAAGCAGGTGGTTGACGCTTCGCCCCTCCTATATGGAAATTCTCCATCGGCCCATGTACACAGGTCTGACACAGGGACCAGATATCCACGTGTATAAGAAACACTCCAGGTAATTCTGAGGCAGTCTGCTACTGATTCCAACATTTTATCAGTTCAGTGGCACCCACCGGCCAGGCATGAAATGTTGAAAAACACCATTCCAGTTTAGTTCATGAAAATAAGACTTTTTTTTTTTAAACAGAATTGAGTAACGGCTTCCCTCCCTCCTCCAACAGGCGAGAGAGCCTGGTACTCATGGTGGCAAACTGCATGAGAAATGCTGCGGGATCAGCCATTGTACGGACAGCCCATCACCTCTTGAGGAAGAAGAAAGGCACGCTTTTGCCTTTGACCGGAAAGGTGTGCCATCTGGACATGCATAGAAAAGGCAAATCGTTTAAATATTCTGTGTCTACATAGAACAGACAAGCTCTTTCTTGGCCCAGGAATACCCTGAAATAAGGAAGCCACTTGGACAATATTTAAAATGTCACCTATTTCTCAACAGAGATACTTTCACAGACCCAGAACTAATGTAATTCCTCACTTGCACCACTGCCTTCCTCAGCACCCTCCAGAGCTGGTCTTGAAATCCCTCCTTCTACACATTCTTGACCGCATACTAGATTGAGGTATTTGCCATTTGTTCCACGAGGCTGGTCCTTCCTTCTCTGCAATAGTGTATCTACTGAAGGCAGCCAACAGCTGTCTGTTGTCACGTATGCCTGTCCTTTTTGAGAAATCTTGTGGTCTGGAATTCATCCCTTCTGGCCTGCACTAGTCCCTGACACTATGCCTTCACTGAGAGCAGCCACCTACCCACCTTCCACAACGTCTCAGTTAATGAGAATGCCTCTCTGCTTTAGCTTCAAGAACATAATACTGGCCCTTTTCATTCTACCACCCTGATGTAGCCAATCCTGTAACCCAGCCAAGCTTCTGCTTCCCAGAGGCTGGCTCCTGCTTCTTATAGTTTGGCTAACAGACAGGTTACTCAGAATTAGGACATTGCCAAGAACGTAAGTATCACATTGTTCCAGAAAATTTGTATTTCTGGAGTTGACTCCTGCCGAGTTTGAAGCCCAAAGTCACTAAGCCCTTTGGACATCTGTATGAGTTGGCTCAAGCTGACATAAAAAAAATACCATAGACTGGGTGGCTTATTCAACAGAAATTAATTTTCTCAGAGTTCTGGAGGCTGGAACATCCAAGATCAAGGTTCCAGCAGGGTTTGGTTTCTATTGAGGGCTTTTTTTCCTGGCTTGCAGACAGCCACCTTCCCAGTAAGTCCTCACATGGTCTTTCCTCTGAATGTGCCCAGGGAGAAAATGAGCTCTCTGGTACCTTTTCTTATAAGGGCACTAATCCCATTGGCCCAGGGCCCTCCTTTATGACCCCATTTAATCTTAATTACTTCCTTAGAGACCCACCTCCACATATAACCACTCTAGGGGTTAGAGCTTCAACATATAAATTTTGGGAGACACAGATGTTTGGTCCATAAGAACATCCCAATATAAAAGTGTCCCGGGCCACACAGCGAGGAACGCCACTGATTCTGGCCTTACTCCTTTCTAATTCACTTACCCTCTCTCACTGGTCTGCTCTCAAAACCCCAGAATTTCTTGCTGCCAAATCTGCAAGGCTTATGACAACAGGTGCAAACCACTTACATTTTCCTAGTTCTCCTTGGAAATACCCAAGAATTTGTTTCCAGCTTCTAATTATTACATTATTAACTAGATAGCTGCCAATAACATACAAATGTGTTGATTAATTAGACTGGGATATCTACTATTCTTAATATTACTGTAGCATTTAAACCAAAAATCACTAATATCCTTTTCTGCTCCTCTTTCACTGCCACATTCAGCAACTTGATATTAACTCAAGTTTATTCTCAGGAATTTTAGATATTAATCTAGAGTTGTGGTTTCTGTTTTTAGGATGGCATTACTAAATCCTTCAACAAACAATTTAAACAAATATTCTTTTTTTAAGTTTACTTATTTATTTTGAGAGAGAGAAAGAGTGTGCCACCTGGGGAGAGGGGCGGGGGGGGGAGAGAGAGGGAGAGAGAGGGAGAGGGAGAGGGAGAGGGAGAGGGAGAGGGAGAGAGAGAGAGAGAGAGAGAGAGAGAGAGAGAGAGAGAATCTCAAGCAGGCTCCAGGCTCAGTGCGAACCTGATACAGGGTTTAATCCCATGACCCTTGGATCATGACCTGAGCTGAAATCAAGAGTCGGATGCTCAACCAACAGCCACCCAGACATTCCTCACCAATTCTTCTAAGAATCAATACTATTAACAGTTTTTTGTATATCCTTCCAGATTTTTCTATGCACTTGAAAGCATATATATATTCTTCCAAATCATTTCAGAGGTAGTTCATGTGTGCATAAATACATACCTGTAAATGTATGCATGCATACACGTACATATATCATGTGACACTGTTCTTCACCTTGCTTTTTTCACTAAGTCACAGAGAATAACTCACTCTATTTAAAGACTCCATGATATTCTATTCTGTGGGCACATAATCATTTAGATTACCTGTCCCTAACCTGAACATCTTTACGGATGGATATTTAGGTTGTTTCCAATCGTTAGCAATAGATATCCTTATACATTTGTTCACACATGTGGGGTGCACCTACAGGATACATTTTTAGAAATAGAAAATGACAATGTCAGGTATACATTTTATATTTTAATAGATAATAACACCAGCAACACTTGAGGGTATCTTTTTCTCCATACCCTAAAAAGTGTTTCTGATTTATCTAACTTGCTCTTTTAAAATCTCTTCAATCCACAGGAGTGGAAATTATAATATATTATCATAGTTTTAATTTGCATCTCTCTTATTGGGAGTGAGATTACATGCTGTTCCATGTTTAACAGCCACGTGCATTTCCTTTTTTAAAAATGAAATTTTAATTAAATTTAACTTAATTTATTTTCTTTTTATTTTAGAGAGAGAGAAAAAGAGCATGAGAAGGGGAGAGGGGCAGAGGGAGAGAAAGAATCCCAAGCAGGCTTCTCGCTCAGCATGGAGCCTGACACAGGGCTGAATCCCATGACTGGGAGATCCTGACCTGAGTTGAAATCAAAAGCCAGACGCTTGACCGACTGAGCCACCCAGGCGCCCCTAAACTTTTTACTTTAAGATAGGTGTAGATTTAGAGAAAAGTTGCAAAGGTAATGCACAGTCCATAAATAAACTGGACACCCTATTCCCCATATCATTATCACCTACTCATATGGTATCTTTGTCCAAAACCAATGAAACCATGATACGTGCTTAACCACCAAAATTATTAAGTAAACATACTCAGATGTACTTAGTGTTTACATCGTGTCCTTTTTCTGTTCCAGATTCCCATCTAGGACATCATGTTACATTTTGTTGTCATGTCTCCTTAGGCTCCTTTGACTGTGACAGTTTCTCAGACTTTCCTTTGATCTTGATGACCACGTCAGTTTTGAGGGGTACGGATTGGGTATTCTGAAGTAGGGTGTGGTTTTTCTCTGGCTTCTTTCAAGATTTTCCTATTTATTTATTTATTTATTTATTTTTCAGTTTAAAATTATATGCCTAGGTATGTTATTTTATTTGTTTGTTTTCCTGGATGGTGTTTGCAGACTTCCTGGTTTGATGACTGTCATTGATTTTGGGAAGTTGTTCGCCATTTTTACTTTAAATATTTCTTCTTTTTTGTTCTCTTTCTTCTCCTTTGAGATTACAATGACGTATATGTTACGTCTTTTATTATTGTCGCACAGTTCTTGGATGTTTGATTTTTTTTCCCATTCTTTTTTTTCTTCATATTTCCATTTTGTTTTTTTAATAACAATTGTTTTAACGTTTATTCACTTTGGAGAGATAGCACAGGAGGGGGGGTAGAGCAGAGAGAGAGGGAGACACAGAATCCAAAGAGGATGATAGCTCTGAACTGTCAGCACAGAGCCCAACATGGACTGAGACATCAGGACATCAGGACCTGAGCCTAAGTTGGGTGCTTAACCTACTGAACCACCAGATGCCCCTTCATGTTTCCATTTTAGAAGTTTCTCAGTTTTTAATGGGCCTATGTCTTTGGGCTGTGACCTTCAAAGCGTGTTTCTAGTGGAATCATTTTCTCCTGCCTCCTGCTGTAGGCTGTAGCATTCCCAGTCTATTTCCTGGAAACCCTGACTCATGTTGACCATGTATTTTTATTTTCCCTTGTGTGAGGCAGGAAGGTTCCAGGCAGCCCTAGTGGGAAAAATAAGTGTCCTCTAGCTAGGCTAAGGCCCTAGCAAAACAATCTTCCCCTGAAGATTAGGCCTTTGTTTTGGAGAAAGTTCTGTATGTATTTTACTATGATTCGTCTTCCTCTCTCCCAAAAGGGCCATGAGGGGACGCTTTTCAGATTTTCACTCTGAGAACCAGATAGGGCTCCTAGAGGTCAAGTCCATAGAAGCTTAATAGCGCCCCTAACACTGCAGACTCCAAGAATTTCTTACTCTTAGGCTAATCCACACTTCAACTCTGGAAATTACCATTTAGGTGTTATTACCAATTTGTGGTGCCAGTGGCTTCTGCTCTAGGTAATCAGATACCCACTATAATCCCTGGATGCACTTATCTCTCCAGATGGGGATGGTGATTTGTCCTGTAATCTCAGCTCTCTGATGGGTCCAATGAAAGTTATTGATTTTCAGCCTGTGCAGCTTGTAGCTTTTTCTTGTTGTTAGATTAGGAATAACAACTTCTAAGATCTTTGTAATGGGGAGCTGAAATCAGAAGTTCCTATAATTCCTTTTTTTTTCAACG
Source organism: Acinonyx jubatus (assembly GCF_027475565.1). NCBI lineage: Eukaryota > Metazoa > Chordata > Mammalia > Carnivora > Felidae > Acinonyx > Acinonyx jubatus. The sequence goes on along the minus strand of NC_069387.1, from coordinate 18,462,573 downwards.
TTTATTTATTTTTGGGACAGAGGGAGACAGAGCATGAACGGGGGAGGGGCAGAGAGAGAGGGAGACACAGAATCGGAAACAGGCTCCAGGCTCTGAGCCATCAGCCCAGAGCCTGACGCGGGGCTCGAACTCCCGGACCGCGAGATCGTGACCTGGCTGAAGTCGGACGCTTAACCGACTGCGCCACCCCGGCGCCCCCTATAATTCCTTTTTAATAAACTGCCTTTGTCACTTGCTCATTGCTTAGTTTCCATATTTATCTTTTCCTTACACTACGTCTTTATATATTAAGGAAAATACCCATCGAATGTCAGGTGTGTTGCAAATATTTTCCTAGGTTGTTATTTCCTTTTTCTTAATTGTTGATGTTTAAATGCCATGAGTTTTTAATATATGCAAATTTTAACATATGTAGTTTGTATTACTATTTTATTTTATGGTTTCTGGGTTTTGTATTATTCTTAGTAAAGTTCTCCCAATTTCAGAATTACAAAGTAATTCTTTCCAGTTTTCTTCTAGTGTATTTTATATTTCTGATAGAATAAATCAGTTTAATCTGCATAATATATTTCAAATCCTATGGAAAATAATAGAGTTTAGTGTGTAAGTAGCATTGTATATCAGTGGGAGAAATAAAAAAAAATAGTGTTAAATTGGTAGCCATTTACATTGAAAAGAAATCAGACTCCCATGTACTTTTTTTGTAAAGTTTATGTAGCTATTTTGAAAGAGAGAGAAAGTGGGAGGGGTAGAGACAGGGAAAGAGAGAATCCCATGCAGGCTCCAGGCTGCGAGCAGGGCTCGAACTCATGAACTGTGAGATCGTGTACTGAGCTGAAATCAAGAGTCGGCCACTTAACCAACTGAGCCACCCAGGTGCTCCCTCCTAAGCACTTTTTACAAAAATAAATATAAGAATTGAAATAATTTAATTTTATAGTTTAATTTTCAATCTAACATTTGGAAACTAGGAAACAGTAAAATAGCCACTCTTACTGCCACCATTAAAGAACAACCAGCATTACTTTCCCTTCTGATTTATTCACATGGTGTTTTAAAATAAATACTATTGTATGTAATTAAAATTTTGTATCTTGATTATCATTAAGTGTTCTTTCCATGTTAACACACAATCTTGTCACTTTAAATTTTAGTTACATAATGTCTTATTTTTCTAAACTGAATAGTGGTTAGGATTATATAATCAGTTTTATTATATAATTGGTTTTATTCAATTTTATCTAATGCTAAAGAAATAGCTTTAAAAACTTCTCCAAGATAATCTCTAATTATTGAGAACCAGAAAGGTCAAAAGTGAGAAGAGTAAATACTGTGTATAAGAGTGCACTGGTGTAAAGTTTTGGGGGGTAGCTGTGCTTTGAATGCATTTTTTAAAAATTTATTTATTTATTTTGAGAGAAACAGAGACAGCACGAGTGGAAAGGGGCACAGAGAGGGAGACAGAGAATCCCAAGCAGGCTGGTAGCACAGAGCCCGACACAGGACTTGAACTCAGAAAACCATGAGATCATGATCTGAGCTGAAACCAAGATCTGGACACTTAACCGACTAAGCCACCCAGGTGCCCCCTTGAATGCATTTTGGAGGAAACTTGATAGGTTACTTAAAGAATTACCATTTTAAACAAAGAAAAAAAAAAGAACCAGGAGAAAAACAAAATGTCAGAGCTGAGCCCACTGACAAAAATTCATAAATAGTAAACCCATAAATGGTAAATCTTATGCTATGTATATTTTACCACAATTAAAAAAATTAAAGGGTTTTTACTCTTTAACGTTTATGTAATATTTCTTTTTTTGCAAAATCTAGTTGTTCCAATTTCTCCTAATTTTCTATTTTTTCTAGAATAATCTAAAAGTGCTATGGATTTTTCCCTGCAAGTTATTAACTAAAATGATGCTTGCTTTTTAAAGTAGCTGTTAAAATTGATAATAAACCAATTAAAAGGTGTTTTTTTTAATCTTCTTTGCTTTCAGCAGAAACCTCTCATTTGAACAATAATCCAAGCAGATTAAATGAAAATATGTCTGTAGCCCTTCAGCTAGTCAGACCAACAATGTACTCTTAACTCACCATAACCCCATCAGAAATAGCCAACAAAACATTTAGAATTATTATTTTTAATACTATGTTTCAGCCTTACAGCTGTATCAGTTGAAGTGAGAACAAAGTTCTGAGCTGTTTTCACATTGTATCTACTATTTTTCTGTAAAGCATTAAAAAATAAGGAAAGATCCTAAAAAAATAAAGATTGGCATTGAAAGAACAGGCACACATAAAGGAATCTGTTTCCTAACTCAAAGGCAACACATCACACATAAATTTAAACAAATATTTAATTTTGCATTTGTGGGTGGGTCTTCAATACATTTTCAAGTTGCAATATTAGCAATTACCAAAACCATCAGTTACCCATAGCTAACTTTGTGCTTTGATGATCTGTCCTTAACATTCTTGTTATACAAAGGGTAGATTAAAAAGCATGTGGCCTGCTGATTGTAATAACACCTGTTATCGAGTTACTGCCTATGATACCACAATTGGAGGAACATTTCAAGATTCTTCTACCTTGCCTTACAAAATGGCTACATTTTGTGAGACTTTCAGACACTCAGAGTCACAGAGTGTCTTTAGAGGAGATTCTGTACTGCAGTTAGAGATGACAGATATACCTATGCTGATAAAGAGTACATCCCAAGTCATCAAGACCCTATTATACCTCCCACTCATGAATGGGTGAGCCAACCTTTAAAAGGAGCTGTTAGAGATAATGACAAGTTAGGTTCCTGAACACCCTCTGAGCTATGGATAATGTCATCAAGGAAAACCACAAACTACTTTAACAAGCAAGCACAGCTTTACAGAGGAGGTATTTTGTAAAGGATAAGAGAGAAAAGTTACATATAAAAAGGCATAGCAATAATAATAATGACAATAATAATAATAATGATATATGCTATTACTGTAGCATTTTCCATGAAATAGGTATTGATAACGTATTATTAGTTAATCTTGAACAAAATTATTTCTGAACTAGGTACTTTTATTATGCTATTTTACAGACTGGAAAACTGAGGCAAGAGAGAAAAAGGAATTTGCTAAAGATCACAATAGCTATCACTAGTTTGACTTATGAACCTATACATTCTGGTTCAAATACATTTATCTTAACCTAGATGCCAGATTGTTTCTCAAAAAAAACTGAATTTCAATTGCTGGTTTCAGGAGGAATTAAGGGAGCTCTTTTGAATTTATTCCTGAAATGGCTGGAGTCCAAAGTTAGTCCCACATTGTTCATTATTTTTTCCCCTTCCTTACCAGGATTGGACAATGGAGCAGCTGCTGTATACTGCGACTTTATTAATTAGTTACCTAGACTCCGTTTCTTTTCAACTGGGTGATATATTGGAGCATCTGTGCAATATTGTTATTTTTCTGAATTATTGATGCAGTGACTAGGACAGGATGCAAGCGAAATATTTGTTGCCAGTGTTTCAAATAAAGTCTGGATCCCCGAGAGGATACATGATGCTTTTTTCCAGAGGCAAATGTCCCTAAGTGAATGTCTAAGCACTAGTGATGTGTGGACTCCTCTGTGACTGTTATGGCAAAAGAAGGAGCCAAACCTGGAGAATGTGCTTTTCACCCACACTTTCATCCTGGCTGATCAACCTTCCAGATTCCTGTCTGCAATCATGACTTCAGCATCACGCATCGATGGTCCTCTCCTTTTTGTTTTTCTACACTTTTCTTCCTTTGTTCTACCCATATTTCTGCCTCTCGTATTTCTCTTACTCATTCCTATTGACTCAAGTCTATCTCCTGGGTGGTCTCTCTCCGGATCTCCTAAGGCTCTAATCTCCAACCACACTTACCCTCAGTCCCAAGAAGCCGGTGCTAATGACGTGTGACGTGTTGATGCATAGGAGAAACAGAACAGCTTCAGAGCATGCAATTCATCAAGCCACAGGGAAAAGAAATGTAATGTTGGTGAATCTGCTGAATCTACGTTTGGACACTAGACAGTCTGGGGAAGAGTTAATCATCTAGGAGGGCTGCTGAGATGAACTCGCTCAGGTTTTCTGAGGTATTTCACAGAAAATCATTTAGATACCGCAAAGCACACATCACGAAACTTATCTTTCTGTTCAGAATCCCTTGAGCCCTTGTTTGTTACTTTAAATTAATGAATCATATGGGATGGATTTACTTTTGTCCAGCATCCATCCTTTCAGTACTTTCCCTCCAAGCATCACATCTCCAGAAACCCATAACTTCTGCTTTCTCTTAATAATAATAACAATAGTAATAATAATACTAAAAGGCAAATAACTCCACATTGACTTTTTTGCTAGATTCAGAAAGTTAATAGATGCATTCTGTTCTGTCCTCTGAGGTTATATATTTGAAAGACGATGGGGTTGGTATTTATAAATCGATCATCACGATGCAATTAAAATATTACTATTTGAAAGTGAGAACAAAAAAGAAGCTGGAAGATTTGCTAATATACTTCTGGAAAACCTAATCAAAACAATTTGCACTACATTTTCATGTTAAACCTCTTTTATTGGGTACTTAAAAGTGAAAAAAAAAAAACACCCAAATGGTTATAGACCAAATTTAAGAAATTAGTCTAAATTTGAGCATTTTTTTTTTGTGGGAAGGGAGCAGGTGAGGTAGGAGGCAGGGAACGAAGGAAGATATATATTTTACTTTTGCCTTTTGACTTTTTTACTGCCATGCACCGATTTTTCGTATATTAAACACTGATTACATAATGAAAATTTTATATCTTATTAGTTACCATACGGTAAATGAAATAAAATAGATCTAAAATTCAACACCTTCCACTTAAACAGTGCTGCATGTCAGTTAATATCCAAAAAACTGGAAAAAGAAAGATGTGTGAATACAACTGTTTCGTACCCTGAGAAAAAATTCTAAACATTTTTTTTAATTGAACCTCCAATTAGAAATTCATGTAGAAGGAAAGGGAGGCCAAATCCTTCATTCAATCAAGGTAAATAATACATATTCATCATTATCTTTTAAATTTATATCATCTTTGGTTCCTGATCTCATGTGCAACTGTCGGCAATTCCACACACAATTTTAATTATGAACCGGCATCTGTCTACATACTTAAATTCTGGGGCCCGAATTGTCTGGATATTGTCAACCCTTCTCTTTCCTTTTATTTAAAGTACCTCTTACCCACCCCTGCCTTTTCTCTCATCATAGTTTTGGGTTCCCATGATGGGCTCATGAAAAAAATGTCATCATAAGTGGTGGTCACAGGAATTAAAAATCAAATCGCCATACTTAAATCTGCTTTCTGAAACACTTAAAATATCACCTTAGCAGCCTAATAATAAAAAATAACCAATTAGAGTATTAGAGAGAAAATGAAGGCAGTGTGATATGCCAACAACACAGCTTAGTGGCGCCATTAATGGAAATATTTTTATGAGATGCACAGAGCACTAGTTTTTTAATGCCTGAAATATTTATATTCTGAAGTATTTTTGAAATAGAAAGATAAATGAATGCTTTCAGATTCTGTTACCAGTGAACCAGAAAATAAGATGGTGTTTCTAATTCACTTTGTGCGTTATTTGTATGGATGACTGAAGCTTTTGAAAATTAAAATGCTTAATAAACAAAGATTCATTTTTATAATTTATAAATGAGTGGTCAAAGCTTAAGTTTTTGTTTACATTTTTTGCTTGAAACTTAAGTTTATTCATAATGAAATATGTATATTTAAATACAAAGACGGGTCACAATAAATTATATATATGTCTGTATTGTTAAACCATTTTCTGTTTTGAAATGGTGTTGATCTTAGCAATGACACAAGACATCTTTAAGCTCATTTCGGTCGTAAATAAATTTGTGTCTATGTGAACGGCGAGAGAGAAGAGGGGTGGGGGCTGGGTTTTAAGGAGGCATGGGAAACGGGAAAACAGCGTAGTAGGAATGAAGGAGATTGTACTCTAAAGTATCCACTTTAACATTTCACTTTCTTTTTCCCAAATCCCATGTAAAAACAGGTTCAAGAGACATCTGTAGATACAGTTGAGGAGAAGTGACAGTCGATAGAATATTCATTTCTGTTTCACAGACACCTATGCGTCCCTCTTTAAAAAATCCCAGTCCCGGGTCTATTTAGAATGGTCTGCAGTCAACTGGATTTAACCTCACCCGTGGTTTCACTTTTTCTCGCAAACCATTCATGGGTAATAACTTTTCAAGATTTCTAATGTGACGAGCATTTGTCAGGAGGGTCCACCTGCCTATCACACCTAGTCAATCACAGACGGGACCATCAAAAGTCTGTGGTTCAGAAGTCCCCCATTAAGAGGTTCTTAGCTTTACTCGCCACATCCTAATGGATCCTGTGGCCTGGAAACCTTTGCAACCACAGTGATTAAAGAGCTCAGCGATGTGTCTTGCACTGACTCTGTCTCTCCTTCTTCACTGCACACGCCCTGGTTAAGGCGCCACGATCCATGCAGAAATACCCAAAGCCCTGCTGCTAATTGCTTTCTTTGCCTTGGCCGCCCTCGCCTTACCCTGCTCTCCATGGCCAGCACAGGCCAGATCTGTTCTCTACTCAGAAAACCCTCATACCTGCTGGATATCATCAAATCGGTAATATTCGAGGTATTTCACATCACTCTTCTCATCTCCCCTCGCTAGACTTTAACTCCAACCCTCCAATCGGGATAAACAGATGTACGTGACAGTCCTCCAGATATATTGGCTACAGGTTCAGCACTGTCCCTTAGTTCAGCATCCCTTTGTCTGGAATGCCCCTTCCCTCCCCACGTTTTTTTCAACCTGCCTCTCTGCCTACTAAAATTCTACCTTCCCTCAAGGCCAGTGTGACAAACCCGTTCTTGACTGGCCCAACGGGAATGGCCTGGGAGCAACCTTCTGCCCCTCCAGTATTTAGAGTCAGCGTCCTCTGACGCTTAGTTATATACTCCTTCCTCTTCTTAAAAGAAATTTTTTTAATGTTTATTTATTTTTGAGAGAGAGAGAGAGACAGAGAGACAGAGCACGAGCAGGGGAGGAGCAGAGAGAGAGAGACACAGAATCTGAAACAGGCTCCAGGCTCTGAGCTGTCAGCACAGAGCCCGATGCGGGGTTCGAGCTCACAACCTATGAGATCATGACCAGAGTCAAGTCGGTGCTCAACCGACTGAGCCACCCAGGCCCCCCGCTCCTTCCTCTTCTTAGATTCTAAGATCCTGAGCAGGATCCATATTTTACCCTTCTCTGGATACAGTGAAATATCACATCCTGTGCCTTTCACACAGTAGGGATTCAATCAATACTGACTGAATAAATAAACAATAAATGCACAAACAAGCTTTTTATTTAGTCAAAAACTTTTACAGGAGATTCTTGTTTTGTTTTGAAGAAACCCAGGTGAGTGTCTAAATTATCTCAGTTATGCCTCTCTAAGCAGGGTGTAGATTTATATGTGCAAGTTCGATGCCAGCATGTTTTAAGTAGAGAGAAAAAAATGTTTCTTTACATTAGTGCTTTCTTCAAAGAAGATGGAGATCATTTAAGATACCAGATTTTTCACTTATCTTGAGGATCTTTTCAAAGGAAATTGGTACTTTGAAGCAGTAAAGATGATATAGCTATTTGTTTGGGTTTCTTTCCTACCAACTCAGCTAAGGGAAATCTTAGTTCATATTGGCTGAATCACCGACATGACTTTTAAAGATAAAACAATTTGAGAAGCTGAAAATCAAAGGGGTCCGTATTTTTACCACCGTGTGTACAGATTTTGAACAAACGTGGTTAATAATTCACTGTTTAAAATTCAGTGGAACACTTTTTAAAATTCAGATGCTAGAAAATGTGCTTAATGTCCAGCTTATAAAATAGCCATGTTCATATCATACTTCAAAGATGCTAGGAAGCATGACGTAATTCATAGTGTCAGGGGCCATCTTTCATTTTTACCTTTTTCCTTTTATCTCAATCCTTCAACACATTAATTAAATGTCTATTAAGTGCCATGCATCATACTAGCATAGAAATGCATGGCAAGCTCAAAAAGACATGGTCCTTGTGTGAATTTTGCTTATATTTAGTCCTTTCTTTACACAAAATTTAATAGTGTCAGAACTGAAGCCATTGGCATTCCCTAAAACCAGCTCTTCTGCTTGAGTTTGTGATTTCTGCTGACAGCATCATTTATCTCCCTTGATTTGAAAAAGCCACAGACTTGCCAAAGCTCTCAATATGTGCCACACAAACTATTGCAATATTCTTCCAATTATATGTAGCAACCCCAGTCTTTTTACACTTGAAGGCATTATACAAACGTCTGGGTTCATCTTCTTAAAGCTTATTACTTACTAATTAAGGACTAATGACTCACATAGACTCTTGAGGCAATATATAAAATTGTCCCAATCTACCTTTCTCTTCTTAATATGCCACATTTTTTTTTTTGTAAATCTACTTCCAGCTTCTCTCAAACTCAATTATTTGCTATCCTACATACACCTTACCCATTTCTTCTTCTGTGTATTTATTCAAGATGTTCTTCCATGGGACCTACCCTTCCTTCCCTACATAACCACAGAAACTGAGACATCATTTAAGAAATATCATAAACAGCAATTTTTCTATAAAGTCTTACTGGACTTTCACAGATGGCTCAGCTTTGTCATCCCAGGAAACCCATATTTCATCATATGTATTTTCTAAGGAACCCCCACATTTTGCTTCACTCTAATAGTCCCCTAGGCTATATAATCCCAAGGCAGACATAGCTTTATTTCCCATTGTTCAGAGTAGGTGCTCAAAAACTTTTGTTTGTTTGTTGATATTTCTGATTATAAGTCTTATTCTGAATCCTATGTATCTTCTAAATTTTATATTAAAATGTGGCACGAGTGATCCACATGACTTCCTTACCATTCAGAAGATCAATAATGAAACCTGGTGAAGGAAAGGGACTCCTGTCCAAGGTGCATTAGACATGGGTGCTCTGTATGTAGAGTCCATTCCACTTCTGGTTTTCTTTTAACTTATTTCTTGACTTACGCTTCCATGTTTATGTTTTTCCCTCAGAACACAGGGATATTCTCTGGCCTTTTGCTTATCTCTGCTAGTAGCACTCAAGGATTAAATTTTTCTGACTTCTGGGATATACTAAAAAAACGATAATTGCCTTTCTAGAGTATTGCTAATCTCTATACTAATCTCCAAAGGTTGTGCAGAAAAATAAAACTAAAAGAATCCCAACTGAATCTCAGTGTTTACTTTTAAAATTCAAATTAGTTGCCAGTCAACATAGGTGGTATTAAAGAGTGGGGGGGGGGGCAAATAATTAAAGGTAATATAATGAGGATGTGTGTATACATATTTGTATTAATCAATTACATACATTAAAAGAAAGAAAAATACCACAGCACGTTCCTTAAACACCTTTTTCTTTTCTAGGTCTATTCCCATTTATGCAGTCTTACCATATTACCAAAGATGAATTAAAACATAGAAGGAAAAAGAAGGAAAAAAAAGTAGAAAGGAAACAGATGAATCTAAGCTGAAAATTATAACTCCACCTTTTTTTTCTGAAGTTTTTCCAATAGGTATACTCTTTCTTAGATTTGATTTACACCCATGACTTTGTGATAGAAGGCAATGGTTTTCCCAATAAATGTCCCTCTTGAAATGTAAAGTAAATTAAAAATAACTATAGTGAAACTGTAGATTATTTAGGGTGGATGGGTAGAAAAACACTTACCCCCAGTTGCCACAGTGATTTCACGTAGGAAATGGCCATAAAATGGGAAATCGAAGGACAGATTCACTCTCTGCAAGGAACAACAACCAGAAAAGAAAATCAATAATGTACATAATCGTAAATGTAAAATGAAAGCCTTCCAGTTAAAAAAAAAATGATGCTTCTACTTTGAACTACTATTATTGTAGTTGACTGTTCGACCTTGAATCCCTGGTGGTAATAAAGGATTTCTTTTCTCTGGTAATTAAGTGTTCGAAGTATGTGAGAAGAAAAAAGTTGACTGTGATGGTCTATTGGTCTGTTCTTCGCTTACAAAAATAATCTGGAACTTTCAACTGTGATTCAAGCTATTCTCTCCAATTCTCTTAGTCGTCCACTGAGAATCAGTTCAGTCATCATGGTGAGCGATTTATTTTAGGATTCTATTTTTAGTTTGATTAGTTTTCTCCAACACAGTAGAACATGTCATCTATCAAGTTTCACTGAATAAGACAGCAAAAAATTTATTTTATGTAATTATGTATTCAATTTGTCTTCTGTACATTTCATAATGAAAGGCGGTTTCATGTAACAAGATAGCTTGCACTCTGATCTAGACCTGCAGATATTTTTATTTTTGGTGCGATAAACTCTCTGTATTTGGTATATTATATCCACTTTAAAAAGCACAGAGTCAAAGAATAAAAAAATGCTGCTTATTGGAGAACTACTTTGCCTACTTAACTACTTTAGAAGAAAACTGGAGAGACTTAAGAAGAAAGCTCATAAATTTCACCCCTCTTTGTTCGAAAAAAGGGACCATATATACATACATATATATGTAGTTTTACTTATTATTGTATTATTTATAAAATATGTATGTATTTAGGGGCGCCTGGGTGGCGCAGTCGGTTAAGCGTCCGACTTCAGCCAGGTCACGATCTCGCGGTCCGGGAGTTCGAGCCCCGCGTCAGGCTCTGGGCTGATGGCTCAGAGCCTGGAGCCTGTTTCCGATTCTGTGTCTCCCTCTCTCTCTGACCCTCCCCTGTTCATGCTCTGTCTCTCTCTGTCCCAAAAATAAATAAACATTGGAAAAAAAAATAAAATATGTATGTATTTATATTTTTATATCATATATTTATGTATTAAATACACATATAATTTATATAATAAATATATGTATTATACACAGTAAAATAAAAACAAAACACAACAAAGCAAAACAAAAAACCTTAGATTTTTCATATGTTTGAAGTGATACAAACCAGATATATTATTATTAGGCAAGAAGCAAGAAAAAAGTGAGTTATAACAAAAATGACCAACTAAAATAAAAGGAGACAGAAAGAAATTAATTACCTGGTTTAGAGCCCAAAAGCACACACAAATTACCTACAGCAAAAGGTTTTCATGTTGAAATTCAACAGTCTATATTACAGCTCTCCCAATATACAAATTAAAAAAAAATAGAGAGGTATATCTAGATTGAATTTTGCTCATTCCAATTTTGCAAATGATCGCGTTTTTACATCCATCAGAGATTTCTAATGACTTATTTGGCATGAAATTAATGATTCAAAATTTACAGTAACTTTCAATTAGGTTTTCATTCCCTCCTTTGTAATGAAAGCTGCATCTTCCGAGAGGGTTTATCACCATTTTTATTTTATGCTGACTGATGGGAACAACAAAACCCATTTTCACGGCACTAACTGAAATGAGTGGTTACTAATAACCCTAAAATAAAAGCTTCCAATGGCAAAATTGGGTATCTCATAAAAGACATCCAAAATAATTTTATAAAGGCGCTTGCTGTGGTATATTGCTCTTCATCGTTGTAATTTATTTCCATGCTCATGAGCAAACTGGTAAAATTCATCACCCTTCGGAACCCTTACTTCCAGAGTAGGAGTTTGGTTTAAATATGTATTACTCACAAATGCTATCAATTACTCTACCAAAGATGAACCAGAGGAATAGGATATTAGTGTCTCTGCCACCACAAACATTTCAATATTTTTAAAAGAAGAATGAGACACACACATATGTAAGTTTGACTTTTCTTGAGAAATAAAGACATTCTCAAGGAAATTTTGTTAATATATTATTCTGAAGAACAGTATCAATAATTGAAATGCTTCCCTGTGTAAAGGACCAGTTTACCCTAGTTACCACCATGACCGCTTCATGGACACTGAAGGAATAGCAATGCAAATTTAGAAAGATGCCACCTTCTCAATAACGGTGAAATCCACCATTTCTCTGTGGATAATACTTTCCAAATGTAGGTTCCTAATAACTTCCTCCTAGGCTTGGCTCCAATTCCCCTAGAAGTCATTCTCCATATTATCTAGCACATCACTCCCCCACTTGAAATCATTCAATCCAGATCTAACCCTCTCTGAAATCACGTCAAAATGGTGACAATGTGTTCTAAGGCCCAACACTAACTGGCCCCTGCTACCTCACAATTTTCTCTTCACATTTTCTCTCCAGCAAGTCTTCTAGAGCTTTCTTTTAGTTCCCTTGAACCTGCCACCTTTAAGCGTTGGTTCTGGTACTGCTACAAGCTGTCGCTTATGACTGTCATAGTCTTTCAAACTTGGTTGGCCATGGCTTCCATATTCTTTAAGCCTTGGCTTAGTTTGATTGGCACCCCAAATACCAGCTCCGACATAAGGATTTAGGGGCAGATAGTTTGATTGGAAAGTAATCAGGAAGTATTTGCTACAGAAAGTGGGAAAAGCGAGACAAGGAAAAGAGCAATCAGTAGTAGATACACTACTACGTATGTTACTGTTATAGCTAGTTCTCCTCTTGGAGAGCCTCTGAGAAACAAGAAGGAAAACATGCCTTGGAATTTTCTCACTGGATGTCAGGAGGCTGGGACATTTATCCATTAACTCCCATCTCCTACCGACTGGAGAGGTTAATTCCCCTCCTCCCCCAGACTCCCTGTGCTTGTGCCTTCAGACAGAAAGAAGAGACACAGCACTTGAGCTGGTAAGTTGCTGATATATTAGAACTGCCCTCCATGGTTTCAGGTGAACTCAAGGAGGCAGAAGGGATAAGGGACAAAGCATCAACAGGGACTAGCTAGGTCACATCCGCAGAAACTCCTACTTTGACTTCTCAGCTCAAGGTATGCCTTCTTACGATATCCTACCTAGCATTCTCTACATATACAGACTCACATAAAGCAACTGCATAAGATTCAGACAATAACTGCATCAAAGTGAAACTAACTTAGTGTCAGAGTGGTTAAGAACAGCTTAAGAGGAAAACTAGAATTTGAACCCACATGTGGTGGACAGCGATGGCAATGCTCTTAATTACTGAGATGTTAAAGCGATGAGAAAAGTCATACATAAAGGCAAGTTTTTGAAAATTATTATCATGCCTCCTTAAAACACATAACTGAAAAATATTAAAACATAAACAGGAAAAACAAAAGCTCTGGAACTTTATAGAGTGCTTTTTCTTCCCCCAGGGAGTGCTTTGTGGTTTTTGTTTATTTGTTTGTTTGTTTGTTTTCATGGAGTGCCTTGACACTAAATGATTATATATTCAATATCATTACCCCTGGGTAATTAGATCATTATTTTTCCTCAGTATGGTATATAAAACAGGCATGCGGGTCACTGAAGAAAAGTTTTATTTACTCGTTCATCCAGTTGACAACATTTACTTAGCACCTTATATATACCAGTCCCTAAATCAGAGGCTGAGGTCCCACCCAGTCAATAGGTCCCACCCATTCCTTCCTTTGAGGAGTTCACAAAGTGGTGCAGGAGAACATCACCTAAGGATAAACAATAGGGCTAGGCAGGGGCAGAATAAGGCCCAAGACAGGCGACCTAACCCAGAGGAGATGTCACTGAAACTCTTTTAAAATGACAAACGGAAGTTAGCCAGATGAGACCTTAAGGCATGGAAGCAGAAGCGATAGGTCAAAATAGGGGTAGAAAGTAAAACTGGAAGCCTGGGTGGCTCAGTCGGTTGGTGTCTGACTTCGGCTCAGGTCATGATCTCGTGGTTTCCGGGTTCGAGCCTCGTATGGGGCTCTGTGCTCAGAGCCTGGAGCCTGTTTCTGATTTTGTGTCTCCCTCTCTCTCTGCCCCTCCCCTACTCACACTCTCTGTCTCTCTCAAAAATAAACATTAAAAAAAAAAAAGAAAGAAAGCAAAACTGAAAGGACTTTATGATTATTGGAAGGACATTTAAATCGGGAGTGAGGGAGGATAGTCTAGGAAAGAGGACAGGTTTGTAGCGGGGTGACTAGTGGACTATTGTGCCATCAATTGAGATAAAGAGCTATTTTGGTTAGGTGTGAGAAGATTAATGACTTAAGCATTCTTTACGTAATAAAAAAGCAGTAAGAATGACCCCAAGTTGAATATGCAACATGGGACACTTCTGCAACCAGAAAGGCTAACCAGAACCCTGGATTTGTCACAAAGTCACTGTAAACAAAAGCAAGCATAATATTGAAACCCTGGTGTAGTTACCAGACCCTGAGCATTATCCTATCTTGGATCTCAACCCTTAAGAGATATTCCATGTAAAAGGGGTAAGGGTTTGGGAAACTTGTCACATAACTAAATTAACAGTCTGGGCAAAATACAAAATAAAAGCTTAGAAGTAAAAATTTCAAGAGCATGGGCAACACACCTAGAATCAACTGAATTGGTTACCTTCTTACACTCTGTGGAAAGGAGTGAATTATCTGAAAGGAGAAATGGTAATTTCGAGACAGAAAAATGGCATACGACTTCTTCATCTGGGGAAGGATAAATTAACGGAACATTCTTTGAAGAGTCTGTAGAAGTATATGAAGAGAATCCAGACAGTTGGGTGCAGATTTATGGCAGGTACAGCCATGTATGACTGTGACCTTTAAAACCACATCATGCCCTCCTACAACATGCCCCATGAAAATACTCTTGGGAACAGACCATCAGGCTCCATTAGGGCTATCCTCTCAGATTTCCAAGGCACTTCTTGTTGCCTCTTTTACATATTGTTCTTATGCCTATTGCTATCTGTTTTCAGACTAATTATTGCGATCTCTGCTAACTCTTTTTAAATAACAGAGGAATTGTAATCCTAAGTAAACACTGTTCCAGTTTAACTTGCTTGCCTATTTCTCAGTGGTATTACAATGATAAATTAATTTGTCAATGCCGGTAAGACCTTGAAGACAGAAACCTAATACAAATTAAGAATATGGAGTGGGCACACTTATAATTCTAAAAGCTACTTTTTAAAATGTTGTTAATAAAAACTTTTTGTTTGAAGACAGTTTCTTATGTACGGTAGTAAAGCTACATTTTTCTGGTTCCCCCAAGTCTTTATGTCATTTGTATAAGACATAATCCTGGTGAAAAGCTTGTGGCAAGAAAATTAGCAGTAACTAAACTTTAAGTAATTGCTAATTTCATGAGTTCATGATAGGAAATGGTCCAAAGAATTTAGGGACTATTCATTTATGCAAGAATGAATTCATTAATTGATCACTAATTTCTATCCACATATTTCAACATTCTCTTTTTTAAATGTTTATTTATTTATTTTGAGAGAGAGAGAGAGAGAGAGAGAGAGAACGAGCATGTGGGTGGGGCAGAGGCAGAGGGAGTGAGAGTGAATTCCAAGCAGGCTCCATGCTAAAGTGGAGCCCATTGTGGGGCTCAATCTCAAGGCTGTGAGATCACCACCTGAGCTGATATCAAGAGTTGGACACCTACTCAACTGAGCCACCAAGGTGCCCCTCAGCATTCTATTTTTAATCATTTAAACAATATTATGTTTGAGGGGCACATATTTCTACCTTGGGTCTCTCAAATTAGTGGGATATTATCATTATTATTGGAAAAATGAGATCTGCATTATTTTTTCTAAAAGAAAAATAGCTCCTTATTTGATTCCTAATAGTTGGAAGTGATGTAATATGTGTTGTGTTTAACATCAATGAAGGCAAATTTCTTTACTAATAGAATTATACCACAATTCAATAATATGTGTCTGAGCAATGTTATGATGCCCTCATTTCTGTTATATTGAAATAATCATAACTACTATATTTACTGTTGGTAGGAAAATGCAGTTAGCATTTAATATATTAGACGTTACGCTATTTTTGCCTATATTTAGCAAGTATGAATGCTAACATTAGAAGGAGAAAGTAAGATAAGAAACAGGAAACTTGCATAGTCAGGAAGTATCTTCAAGACAGATATTTGATAATTATAAAAGGAAACACAGTAACTTTATAGTGAAGGAGCAAATTCTAGAAGGCATCCCCTGAAGCAGGTGATCATAGTTAACATCACCAGAACCAGGAATAGTGACATCATGTACCTCCTGATACGATGCACAAGTAAGGACAGAATGCCATTTCTGTAATGCCACAAAAAGTAATTTGGTCTGAAAACAGAGACCTGTGTTAAAACACGGAAGAAATAGCAGACAAACACCAAATCAGCGACACTGTATGAAATAACTATCCAATACCCTTTAAAAGTATCAAGTTCATGAATGACAAAGACTGAGGAAATGTCATAGATTGAAGGAGGCTAGGAGACTGGACAAATGCATGTGATGTAGGTCGTAGACTGGATTCTGAAGAAGAAAAATGGATGGTTTGGGACAATTAACCAATATGAACGAAGCCTTACACTGGTTAAGAGTACAGTAGCTGTGTTGACTTCTTGTTATCAACAATTGTACCATAAGCATATAAGGTGTTAACACTGAGGAAAGCTATATGGGAACTCTTTCAACATTTCTTGAAAGTTTTTTTTTATATTTATTTATTTTTGAGAGAGAGAGAGAGAGAGAGAGAGAGGGCATGAGTGGGTGAGGAACAGAGAGAGAGAGAGAGAATCCAAAGCAGGTTCCAGGCTCAGAGCTGGCTCAGCTCCAGCTGTCAGCACAGAGCCCAGTGTGGGGGTCAAACCCATAGACCACAAGATCATGACCTGAGCCGAAGCCAGAAGCTTAACCGACTGAGCCACCCAGGCACCCCCCCCCCATTAAATAAGCCTGAAATTAAAAAGAAACTTTACAAAAACAAACAAACAAAAACAAGTAATAAATTGAAACTACTAGAAGTAACAGAGCCAGAATTTCAATCCACAAATGTTTGACTCCACATCTCTTGAGTTTTGACCACTATATCATACTATCTCCCTTCTTTTATAGCAGGTGCTTCTTTTCCTACCTGTTATCAGACTTTCCATAACTGTGTTTTCTCTCTGGGACCCTTAAGACTGTCAGTCATTCATGTTTTTGTTCTTAGTAGACAATAATTTCCTTTAAAATGTAGTCATAATAAGACATAGTCAAAAGGCTCCCAGATGCACGAGGCCAAAGCCATAAAAAAAAAAAAAAAGAGAAAATCTGAAGAAGGTACAGTCTTGTCAGATGAAAGTGCTGGGCCCGGATGACGGAGCAGTGCTGGGCAGAGCCACGCTGAGCCACAAGCCACTGAAGCCTGATGGAACCATGCAGGTGCCCTCTCACCAGATGGGCACAGCCTGGACTCCACTGTTTTTTTTTTTTTTTTTTTTTTTGCACATTTGGGGTTTAGGTGCATCCATTTCTTACCCTCCAAGGAGGGATCCAGGGGCCAGTTTTCCTAACTTACAGAACCTTTGCTTTCTTTTTTACAGTTCTCAATGGTAATTGGCTGTTAACTGGTTTATTCACCTATTTAACTGAAATCGATCTCCTTACACAATAATATAAGAAGTAATATAAAGGACAGGAGAGTGATATAAACTAAAGGACAGGAGAGTGGTATAAACAGGACCCCATACGTATGCACGTATGTAGCTATAGAAACAGAAACATGTGAATGGACAGGCTTCCACAAAAAGCAAACATGAAAGGAAGAAATGGGCAACGGAGAGGGATATACATGGACGCAACAGCAATACAAACTTCTTTGATATCCCCTAAAGGAAAATCTGGCTTCAAAACCATAATTGAGCTGAGTGTATTTCAGAAATAAAGTAGCTGCCGTGGGCAGTATAACTCACAATGTTTTTTTTTTTCTCCCACGGAGAATTTTTTTTTTTTAATAAAAATGGAATTTTAACCAACTCTCACACCCTTGGAGGAGTGGATGGGACATGGGTCGTTAATCCAGTGACTAAAAACACTGGAAGCCTAATTAAAAGATCACAATGTTCACGAGAAGGGGCTAATCAATACGTAAATATACGGATAAGAGCCGGGCTATTCCTTTTAGGAATAAAGCCCATCAATTGAATTGATTTTCTGAGTTGGAAATTCTAACTGCTTCAGTACTTTTTTGGTCACAGAACCAAGAATTTAAAATTAACCCTGCACATTGAATGATGCGCTGCACAGGACCGTTCACATGCTAGGAAACAAAATGCAATCATTGTGCAGTTACCTGATACTCGTTCAGATGAACTGGGGTTAAGTGAACTATCACCATATCTTTTGACCTCTCACATTTCATGGTTTCCAGCAAACACGTGGCTTACAGTTGCTTGCCTGTATTTGCACATTTTGAGAATTATTCAAATTAGTTTGTGGGGATATTTACCATTCTGGCCGGGTGTGGAGGAACACTGTTGAAGGGCACAGAGAAAAAAAATAACAGGATTTTATAAAGAAGCCTTTGGAGGGTACGTGGGTGGAGGGTGAGAACCAGAAGCCACTTCTGGATTTTTCACACTATTCTACAAGCAAGGCAGTGGATTCTGCCAGGCTTCTCACGCTGAAGTGTACATGATAATCACCAAGGGTTCTCGTTAAAATATAGATTCTGGGGGCCTGGGTGGCTCAGTCAGATGAGCGTCCAACTCTTGATTTTGGCTCAGGTCATGGTCTCAGGGTTGTGAGATGCAGCCCCATGTCGTGTCCATGCTGACTCTGCATAAGATACCCTCTCTCCCTCTCTCTCTCTGCCCCGTCCCGCTCTGCTTTTAAGTGTGTGCGCTCCCGTGCTCACTCTCTCTCTCTCTCTCTCAAATTAAAAAAGAAAATAGAGATTCTGATTCTGTAGGTCTGGGGGTAAAGGGGTGGAAATTCTGCATTTCTAACAAGCTCCCAGGGCTGCTGATACTGCCCCAGGGACCCCACTTTGAACAGCAAGTCTCGATGTCACATCACGGTCTTTGAAACACTAAGACCATTGCTGTAAGGAAAGTTTGTCAAGTGTGAAATGTGTTAAAAGGGTATACAGACTTCATTCTGGATAACATGGTCTCACTTCACCTGGTAACAGTTACATGACCTGGAAATTTCCATTTCAGGAGTTGAAGCCCAGAGGTACCTACTAGCCAGGACCCAAGCAATGATTTGTGGCCACACTACACCTGAGGGCAATGACACTCTTCTGTTAAGTCCTTGACTGGTGATCTTCCAATGGGGCAGGGCAGGAAAAACACTGTCTTCCCTTCTTCCCCGTCAGTGGAAAATAACTAAAAAAGTTAAATGTTTGCATGGTGATTGTTAATATTAATGGAATGGACGCCACGGAGTTAAGCATTGCACAAACGTTAAATCGTGTAATACTAATGACAACCTGAGAAGGTAGGTACAATTATCCTTCCCATTTTATAGATGAGAAAAGAGATGGCAGAGCAAATAACACACTCAGTCACCCAGGTTGTAGTTCGCAAAGCTGGGGGACTCAAATCCAGGTAGCCTGTTTTCTAAGTCTGCATATCTAAACACAGTATCGAGCCGCTTTTTGACTGATACGTTAAGATCTGGAATTCAGTGAAGGCCAAGTTCATCAGGAGAGTAACTGATTCAAAACTTGATGACGGGGTGAAATTGAAATTTAGGCCAAGTTCAATTTTAACGTTTCATCTTTCTTGGTTAATTTCTCTTTTTTAAGATTTTATTTGGAAATAACTTCAAATTGAGGTTACAAAAATAATGCAAAAAACCCTCCATACTGTTTATGCAGACTCACCAATTTTTAATAATTGGTCACATTTGGCAACTTCTGGATTTTTCAAAAGCTGTGTAAAGATGTATGCCCTCCCAACGCAGCTTCTAAGAGCTGCTCCCATAGGAAAACCTACCAATCTCTACAGCCTACTCTGCAGGGTATCAGGATTCTGGTGGCTAACTCTTGCCCCATTTATCAGCAGTGAAGCTTACTTGACATTTTTTTCTCAGGCAGCTGCTTCATAATAAGGAATTCCTGGCGATTCATCACCAATTGAGAGTGGCTACAGGTGGTTCACTTCTAGTCCCACTGGCATTTTAACAGACAACCTCCACTAAAGAAAAAGACACCAGCTTTCTGAGGCTGGAAACCCAGGCACAGCAGGAGTTCTAACAGGATGATAATTTATGGACAAACCACGTGAGATTTTGACTATTTTCCCTAGTAAGCAATAGGCTATATTTTGGTAAGAAGAAATAGACAAAAAGAAAGATAACAAAAATTGGTATAACCAATATTTTTAAAAGATACTAACATACTAGCTTGTCCAAGCAATCCCAATCCCAAAATGTCTTTTATCTTTTATCTTCTGCACTTGAAGATTTTTCACAAGAATTAAGTCTCTTTGCTTTTAGTTGTGTTCTCTCTTAAAGAGCATTCCATTCCATTTACATTTTGCTAAGTTTTCAGTGTTACAAAATATTTCCCTGCAGAAGAATCATGTGAAAGCTTTATCATTTTATAACTTCAGGGTGAGAATATGTTTTGTGGTCACTTTTCTAAAATTTACTGTTATTAAGTCTTCATGGACTCACGGAGAGATCTCAGAAAAGATGATCAAAAATAGGTTGGAGAAGAGAATCTAGAAAACAAGAGTAAATGAAATTATTTATTCCATCTGAGATATGGCTGTGGGATCCCATTTTTATAGCTTTATGATTGTAAAAGGTTAATGTGAATGAAATCTTCTACAATTTCACAGAAGCCTCAAGTGTTTGCCTCACTTGTGACTTTGAAAGCTGGGCAGAGATTCCTTTATCTAGAATATTTTACAGCCATCATTGGTAACAGATGATGAAATTAAGGGTACCCCTATGACTCTAATTTTATAGAAATAATGGTGCCCGTCCACTAAAGACACAATATGGAGAAATAAGATGAAATTGAACTGAAATAGAATAAAATCATGTGTGATTAAAAAAAAATGTTCTTGGGGCGCCTGGGTGGCGCAGTCGGTTAAGCGTCCGACTTCAGCCAGGTCACCATCTCGCGGTCCGTGAGTTCGAGCCCCGTGTCGGGCTCTGGGCTGATGGCTCGGAGCCTGGAGCCTGTTTCTGATTCTGTGTCTCCCTCTCTCTCTGCCCCTCCCCCATTCATGCTCTGTCTCTCTCTGTCCCAAAAATAGATAAAAAACGTTGAAAAGAAAAAAAAATAAAAAATAATGTTCTTGATTTGGAAAACAAAGTCTTGTTATACACATGAAAACTGATCACTGTGGGCTTCATAAAACTATCTTAAAACTTTCCAACATTGCTTCTATGTCTGAGGTGGTTCCTAGATTCAGGAAGGGTCTCAAGGGTATCTTAAATAATCACTACTATACATCTGTTTAGATGACGATATAAGTAAAAGGAGTTTACTAAACTCAGCACATTAGGTGAGGAATGTTTAATCTGTACCATTACAACCATCAGCAGGAGAAGGAATAGATCTTTACATGTATTTATTTACTGACTTTAAGGCAGGCGGACCAGCTCATTTCCCTGGGATACAGAGGAACAGAACTCATTTACTCTAATCTCATGTTAGTTTTGTGGAATGGAACAAAGAGATGTCTTCATTTTCTGTTTTTTAAAAAAATGTTTATTTTGAGAGAGAGAGAGAAAGAGCACGTGCATGCGTGCACACAAGCAGGGGAAAGGCAGAGAGAGAGGGGGAGAGAGAATCCCAAGCAGGATCTGTGCTGTCAGGACAGAGGGAGACACCAGGCTCGATCCCATGAACCATGAGATCATGACCTGAGACAAAATCAAGAGTCTGACACTTAACTGTCTGGGCCACCCAGGCACCTCACCATGCCCTTATTTTCCAAAAGGGCCCTCAAATAATACTTTCTTCAGGACAGAGAGAATTAGTCTCAAAGATAAGTGACTTAAGTAAATAATAATAATAGTAAAATCAACTAATTAAACCTAAAAATTTAGTTAGAAAGACTCATGCAGGCAAAACTCATCCTGGTCTGTTATTAAACTAGAGGAAAATCCTAAGAACAAAGGCAAATAAGGCCAAGCTGATAAACTGTAAATGTCTTGGCTGAAACGGAGCAATTCAAACACTAGAGCAGCAAGTGTATTCAAGCAGCCAAAGTGAAAATAAATAAAAACAACTTAACTGTTAGTGTGAACAGACCTGAGGCAAAAATGTGTAGTCTAGAGAGTAGCCTAATCTAGATAGCAAATTAAGTAGACTTTTGAGTTAATCATTTAGAAAAATCAGCACTTATCAACAGATTTTCTGATGCACAGGAAAAAAAAGAAATTGTGCAGAATGAGAAAATGAGGCACAGAGAGGCCAGAAACCAAGCTGTCACCATGGACATTCACATTTAGCCTGTCAACATCAGCATTATGCCAACAGGAGACCTATGGAGGTGTTAGTTGAAATGATGTTATTTTCTTGGAAAAAACAAACAAACAAACCCCAGAAGACTTAAGTTTTTAAATGAAGGTTTCTGTGTATATTCACATAGTCTGAGGATCTCCACCAAGAACAGCCCAATTTTTAAAATTAAAAAAAAAAAAAAGACCACATCAAAAAACATACAAATCTCACAAAAAACCTTACCTGCATTATGATAGATAGGGAACAGAATTTCATTTCATGTTGCTGGGGTTTCTTATATAAAGTATCAATCTTCCTACCAACATATATTTTTTTTTAAGTTAAGAGTGTGTTTATGTCTGGCCAAAAGCACACTGGTGTCTTCTTGGCCAAAAAAAAAAAAAAAAGAGGGGAGGGGTTACAATATAGATATAAATATATAGATACATATCTGTCTATCAGAGACTCTTAGAGATCACTTGGGAATTAACTTATTTGGGGGTTATTTCTTGTTATAAAGAATAAAGACTCTCAAATAGCACTGCCTTACAATCTCATTTTTATTTGATATTTTCAGTGTCCTTTCATATCCATTTCATTTTTAGTCTCAGAATAGCACTAGAGGATAGTCAAGGCAGGCATTTTTTCCCCCTTTCTTCCAGGTTATAAAATTGAGGCACAGAGAGGCCAGAAACCAAGAAAATGAGTTTTGGAGCCAAGGTTTCATGATTTCTAACCCTGGATTCCTTCCACCAGGACAGTGGTACTTCTCTAGAAGCTGTGAATCAGAATTTCATAAACTGTGGTTTCAGAAAGCAAAATAGTTTTAATTTGACTGACTATTGAATCAAACTTTGTGTGCAAGCAATATATTAAGTAATATGGATATAGAAATATAGAAGAAAATATCAAAACTGTGGAGTTTGAAGGTCCACACAGAGGAGAAGAAATAAATCCATACTTGTTTCTAGGTTTATAGTCAGAAGCTTCTAGATCTGCAGTCTGACAACTGTGTGACTTTGAAGAAAGGACAAAACATCCAAATAAGTACCAGTATTTGAATATAAAGTGTCTGGCTCATTGCATGCCATATGGTAGGGACTTATACAAATTTTTCACTTTCCTTTGTCTAAGAAAACATGCTCTTTCCTTTAATCTGTCAAAGTTAAAACTACGTTTTAACATCTGCTTTTTTTGCAATAATAATTTAAGAAATGTTATTTAAACCTAAAAGGATAACGGGGAGACTATAATCAAATTGTAGCATACATACATAATATAAATACTAATGTGTGTGGCTTCCACATGACCCATATATGAGAAGGGAAAAGAAATCAGTGTGTTTCGACATGTGAGGTAAATGATTTCTAAGTTTTCCTCTGCCCTGAAATTATAAGATATTTTTGTGGATAGGAGAAAAGGGAAAACTCCTACTCCAATTCTACTTTCTTCCTCTTACTAGAATATTAATGTAAGAGTCCAACATGCTGTTTAGACTGCATTTATAAATGATGGTAGTGGAGGGAAAATATTTCTTTAAAAAATCATGCTTCCAAGTCAGACACTGCTTTTTATCTTTCTCTGCACAGTTCTGAGGCAGCTGGAAGGAGGAGGGAAGGTGCATCTTTAGGAAAACCGAATCTTCTAGCTTTCTCACTCAACTCCTGCTTATCTAGAGCTGGGTTAGTTAGCCAAATGCCCTTAGTATGCCCCTAGCCACATATATCTTTTCTCTTTTTTGTCTGATTTGCTGAAAGAATGCATGCTCTTGGGCATGAAAACTACATTATTTGGTGGTAAGATTTGAGAATCTCCCTCTTCCCTTAGGGCTTAAATTTAAGTCCTGTTTCCAACTAAATTACCAGAGAGCTTTGCATCAAGGATCATGAAGATTATGACATCAACGAGCCTGATTAATAAAGTGAATGTGTTCTTTCCCATTTGCCATTTCCCCTTCTGCTAAAGCCTCTCAGTAACATCAAGGGAGAGAGTAGCTGTACTTTGGTGCCTGGATGGTGTGGGAGTAGGAGGGAGAATGTTTATGGACAGTATTGAGCTCCCTGGTGATACTACTACCTTAGCATTACAATTCTGTCATCATCCCCCCAAACCTGATTCTACCCCCAGGAAGGCATAACAGAAATGGAGCAAATCAGGCAAGATTGGAAAGGTGGGGAGGCCAACTGAGGAAATTTTTAAACACGAGTCACTCTTTAAAATTTGGAAATCTCAGACTAATACTTAACCATCACACTTAAGAAAGAAAGAACGTATGTAGAAAAATATTTTTAAAAGTAACCTATTAACTAAATTTATAAGTTCCTAGACATAAGACTTACTTAAATGAAGGACTCTATGTGGCAAATTTTTCCAGGAAAGAAAAAGGAGACTAAGAAATATTATCAATTCTATTGTTGTAAAGGGAAGTGTGGACCTAGGGGTGTGTGTGTGTGTGTGCGCGTGTGTTCTGTTGATAACGACAGGAAAATGGGTACAGGACTGATTTCTAACTCTAAGAAATGTTTGGTGATGGCTAAAATTCTTGTTGTTTTCTTTTTAATTTTTTAATGTTTATTTTTGCGAGAGAGAGAGGGAGAGGGAGAGAGGGAGGGAGGCACAGAATCTGAAGTAGGCTCCAGGCTCTGAGCTGTCAACACAGAGCCTGACATGGGGCTGGAACTCACAAGCCGTGAGATCATGACCTGAGCTGAAGTCAGATGCTTAACCAATGAAGCCACCCAGGCGCCCCTAAAATTCCTGTTAAAAACCAAAACAAACAAACAGGCTGTGACAATGACAGGCTGAAATAATAAATGTTTCTACCAGTGATACATATTTAAAAATCTGAGCATGGAATACCAGATAAGTTTCCAAGCTGAAGTTCACGATTTTGTGCTTGGTGTCGAAAGCGAAGTGTCACCCCCACACTAACAGGAAGAAAAATGGACCATTACAGCATCATGATTTATCTTGAGACTAATCAGAGAATTGAGGTCACACGGTAACCAAGAGAACCCTACTCCAACGAGAAAAAATATTCTCCAAGGCAAGACAAGACACATGAGCGGCCGCACTTTCGGGAGAGCAGAGCAAAGGAAAGTGAGTAAGCAGAACTCCGCTAACACTTTAACCGATGACCTTCTTTGTCTGCCTCGAGATTTCATCCGTTGTGGCTGACAGCAGAACTGGGCCAATTTATGGAAACTTCAATTGGATGCACCCAACATTTGAACTTTTACAAAGCGTATTAGGTACTGCAGTATTGTGAGCAGATTGTCAAATGCAAGAAATTTCTGATAGACATTGTCCTAATCTAAAACTTTCTCATTTTCTCTTTGAAAATCTTGTTCTAAACCCAACAGGGAATCATTTCTGAATCTGTCATTTTGTCTGGGGTTGCCTGAATATGGAAAAGAAAAGGGATGATGGAATTCATCATCAGCGGAGATGGGGGCTTTGCCTGCCTCTCAGCCTCAGACCACATGTGCTCTACACTGACAATTCAGTGAATAATCTCATGGTGAGTTATAATTAATTCCATTTTAGCTGTTAGCAGTTGTTCTCTTAAAATAGGAAAGTCTACACATATACAATGAAGGATTTTGGCCCCAAATTTTGATATAACCATCAAATCAGTGCCATTTTATATCTCTAAAGTCATTGACTCCATTAGTTCTCTCTCTTTCTTTTTGAAATTGTCTTCTTTAATGTTTATCTATTTTTGAGAGGAGAGACAGAGAGAGAGAGAGAGAGAGAGAGAGAGCGAGCATGAGCAGCGGAGGAGCAGAAGGAGAGAGGGACACAAAATCTGAAGCAAGCTCCAGACTCCGAGCTGTCAGCACAGAGCCCGATGTGGGGCTCGAACTCATGAACGGTGAGATCATGACCTGAGCTGAAGTCGGACGCTTAAATGACTGAGCCACCCAAGTGCCCCGTCTGTTAGTTCTATCGTTAAGTCAGTAATGGTCATAACATTTGAAAGGTCAAAGTTGTGTTTTCCCTTTGTCATAGCAAACTGAAAAATACATGAGTTCACTGATGGTAAGATCACTGGTATTATCTGTGATAGCAAAACTAAATAACTTTTCACTAAATGTTAAATCAGGTATTTATGAGAAAAATGACTATCAAAAACTGCTGGAACCAAGTGGGATATACTTTACAGACGCATTGTGAGTGTGGGCTTGGCTGCCTAGGCTAACAGCTGAGTTTCATCACTTAGTGGTAGCTGGAGGCCTCTAGGCAGCTTATTTGATTTTTCCCTTACTCGGTTCTCTCATCCACAATACCTGGATGGCAAGCATATTTAAATCCTAGGGTTACTATGAAGATTGAAAAGCTAATCCATGTAAGCATTCAGCCTGACAGGTAGAATGGGATACCACTGACCAAGGATGGTAAGTGAGGCCTGAATTGATATCCTGTCATCCCCACTATACAGAAACTACACCTCGTTACAAGTTACATTACTTGTTGAAGGAGCCAACGCTGGTAAAGGATAAACTCAGGCTGAAACATGTTCGGAGACTTCCAGATTTAATTTTTTTGCCCTTTATATCAAACTTTTTCACTGAGATACCTAATTTGGTTATCTGAATCATAAATGTTTCTGGTGAAATCTTTTTCAGACCAAGAAACTAATAAACCCATGCAAAATGGCAGATGCCAAATTCATGTAACTTTTTAAAAAATGTTCTCGGGAGGCCTGGGTGACTGAGTGGGTTTAGTGGCCGACTTCGGCTCAGGTCATAATCTCATGGTTCGTGGGTTCCAGCCCCGTGTCAGGCTCTGTGCTAACAGCTTGGAGCCTGGAGTCTGGTCCGGATTCTGTGTCTCCCTCTTTCTCTACCCCTCCCACACTCATGCTCTGTCTCTGTCTCACTCTCAAAAATAAACATTAAAAATTTTTTAAATGCTCTCTAAATTCATAGATTAAAAGAAAACAAAATCATCCAAGAGCAATCTCAACTTTGAATATTCAATTCATTATCTTACTAGAGAAATTAATGGTTAATTTAATTAATTAATAGTTAAATTGAGAGTGGCTTCTCAAAATAATTCTTTTTCACTTTCTATAATACCTTATATTCAATTATGAATCTAAATTGCAATTGCAGAACTAAATAGTAAAAAATGATCGTAACAAACAACATTTATATGCCAATTAAAGCAAAAATTTTTTCATAGCAGAGAAAAGGAAACTCAAAATGTCAAAGCACTTACCGCAGCTTGCCGGTGAGTATTGGACAAAATTCCATGGATCTTCACTTTGTCTTTTTCCATCTGGTCTATGTTCACCCACAAATTCCGGCTGGCTGAATCGGAGGGACCATATATCCGAGATATATAGTAATTGTGATCTGTGTCCTCCTGTAATAAAAGAATAATGCACATCAAGAACAGAGATAGCATGGAAGAAACTTGAAGGCATTACGCCAAGTGAAAGAAACTAGACAGAGAAAGACAAATACTGTCTGTTCTCACGTATATGCAGAATCTTAAAGAGGTGAACTCGGGGTGCCTGAGTGGCTTAGTCAGTTAAGTGACTGACTCTTGATTTCAGCTTAGGTCATGATCTCACAGTTGTGAGATCCAGACCTGCATGGGGCTCTAAACTGGGCATGGGGCCTGCTTAAGATTCTCTCCCTCCCTCTTCTTCTGCCCCCTCGCCCTTCCCACCAACCTTCCCCTGGACTCACACAGGTTTTTGTGCTCTCTAAACAAATAGACAGATATAAAATAAAAATACAATACAATACAATACAGTACAGTAGCTGAACTCATAGAAAAACAGAGGACATGTGCTGTGGGGTGGGGGGTGTTGGCTAAAGAGTACAAATTTCCAGTTATAAGACAAATATGTTCTGGGGATATAATCCACGGCATGGTGACTATAGTTAACAATACTGTATTATATACTTGCAGGTAGCTAAGAGAATAGATCTCTCACCACGAAAAATAAATGGTAATTATGTGATGTGATGGAGGTGTTAGCTAATGCTATGGTGTAATCATTTTGCAGTATATAGTACACCAAATCAACAGGATGTACACTTTAAACGTACACAATGTTCTATGTAAATTCTATCTCAATCAGGCTGGGGAAAAAAAAGCATTTAAGTCACTATATACCCAATGTATATAATTGCCAGAGTTATACACAGAGTTCCATTAAAAAGAAAAAAAAAAGCCCTCAAAAGGAGAAAAAACCCACAAAACCCTAGAGATACTGTCCCTAAAATTCTTTAAAAATCAAACAAAAATGATATTATGCAACTAGAAATATTACTATTCTTCAAAATAGCCAGAGAAGTTAAATAACCTCTAAGGGAAGTGAATTAGATTTAAAAATAAATAAAATAAACCTCTTTAAGGAAATTGCTAAATAAATAAAACACAGAGGAAAATACACACTCTGTTTACAATAGTCTTTTTACCACAGTAATTCTAGGGATCTAATTGCTGCCCAAACAAAATGTCACTTTTGGAGCTATTTACTGAAAACCTGAACTATAATTACTACTGAGTGACAACAAACCCAAACTTCTCTTCTTTAAAACTAGGTCTTTATATGAAGACCTGCTTTCAGTTAATGATCCCAGAAATGGAAATAATACATTTTTCCCCTATAATTTGGGTTATTAAATTCTACTTTTATTTGAATTCTCACTATTGATTATCACAATGGTGCCTGTCACAAAACCTTTAATTTTTGTGCTCTCACTGAATGAAGAGATTTACATGTTTTAAAAGGCAATTTTACTGAGGAAAACCCAGAAAAATCATGATTCTCGACTAACTTGGACTGCAGTTAATTTTTTCTAAACATAAAATATAATTGTGCTTATCAATTTGAGGAGTCTGCTAGGTAAAATAAATTTAAAAACATTCATGTCTGATGAATGTTTGTACGAATGTAAGGATAATGTTTGTAAGAATGTATGTAGGAATGTAAGAATAATGTTTGCCAAATACAGTGTATGTGATTTGAATCCTAAAGTTTAGAATGTGAATTTTGTCTAATGCATTTGTTACTGAAGTGCTAATTGAATAAAATACGATTATTCTTGAAGTCTAGTGAAAACAATTCCATGTACCTTTCAAGTCATCAGGCTAGAAATATATAAAACTGACTACATAAAGGAAAGGAATTTTCTATGCAGCATTCTAAATAGATTTTGTCCCATGACCAAAAGAAAAAATATGACCTTAGATATAAATCTTGATAACAGTGATTAAATGTTAACAGTAAGATAAAAGAAAAAGTACTAGGTAAACGTCCAACCTCCAACTGAACTCTGGGTATCAGATACAAATCATGGGTAGAACCCTGATGAAAGATAAAAAAAAGTTCTTTAGAGAAAGGAGGAAAAAAAGGAGATACAAAGATAGAAGCATGAATAAGATTTCATGCAGCCCAAGAGAGATTTCATATCCTAGTGGTTTTTAGCACTCCTTTCCAGAACATTATGACACCGACTGCCTGGATTCTAGGAGGTAACGAGCATTTGGTTGTGTCTTCGTCACATGTAGAACTCCTTCCTCCTGTCTGGTGCTTCACTACCAGAAGCTTTGTAGCAGGTACCCTCCATGACATTGGGCACAAGCCATTCTGCCCATGTCATTGTTACTGGCCACAGTAGCTGGGGGACACCAGAAGCACACAACCTAAAAGAAACCAATTCATGAGACATGTAGGAATTTAGGTAAAGAGGAGATAACTGCCCTTATTGTGATTGCTGAGATATGTAGGTATGAGACCTGCGACTACTGTGCCACCATTTGCTACCATGAAGAAACCCTGCCTGAAGGCAAAGCAAACGTGGATAGAAACAGAGCCATTATCTCTGAAAAAAATAAAAAAAAAAGAAAAAAGAAAAGAAAGGGAAGGGAAGGGAAGGGAAGGGAAGGGAAGGGAAGGGAAGGGAAGGGAAGAGAAGAGAAGAGAAGAGAAGAGAAGAGAAGAGAAGAGAAGAGAAGAGAAGAGAAGAGAAGAGAAAAGAGAAGAGGAGAAGGAAAGGAAACAAAAGAAGCCAGATCAAGTGCATCTAGCGCATTCTGGGCTTATACACTTAGCTGAACCATTAAATTTTTTAATTGTCAAATCCCCTTAAATAGACACTTTTTCTAAAGAAAAAGTGTCTATTTAAGGCTAACATCCAGATGGCTAACAGACACATGAAAAGATGCTCGACATCACTTATCATTAGGGAAATGCAAATCAAAACCACGATTTGATACATTACACCTGTCAGAATGGCTAAAACGAACAACTCAGGAGACAACAGATATTGGTGAGGATGTGGAGAAAGGGGAACCCTTTTGCACTGTTGTTGGGAATGCAAACTGGTGTAGCCACTCTGGGTAACAATATGGAGGTTCCTCAAAATATTAAAAATAAAACCACCCTAAGACCCAGCAATTGCACTACTAGGAATTTATCCAAAGGACACAGAAATGCTGAATCAAAGGGACACATGCACCCCAATGTTTATAGCAGTGCTATCAACAACAGCCAAATTATGGATAGCCAAATGTCTATCAACTGATGAATGGATAAAGAAGATGTGGTATATATACATAATAGAATACCACTCAGTGATGAAAAAGAGTGAAATCTTGCCATTTGCAACAACATGGATGGAACTGCAGGGTATTATGCTGAGTGAAATGAGTCAGAGAAAGACAGGTATCATATGATTTCACTCATATGTGGAATATGAGAAACACAACAGATGAACATAGGGGAAGGGAAGGAAAAATAAGATAAAAACAGAGAGGGAGGGAAACCATAGACTCTTAAATACAGAGAACAAACTTAGGGTTGCTGGAAGAGAGCTGGTGGGGGGATGGGTTAAATGGGTAAAGGGCATTAAGGAGGGCACTTGCTAGATTGCTCACTGGGTGTCATATGTAAGAGATGAATTACTGGGTTCTACTGAAGCTAAAACAACACTGTATGTTAACTAACTTGAATTTAAAATAAACAATTAAATAAACAAACATCAAAAAAAACCACCTTGAGTTGGATTATTGTCAACCAAAAGAATCCTAACTGACAAACATGTTTTGGTAACTTTCAAGAGACTTACGCAGCATTGAATAAGGCAGTCTCATCTACAGATTTATAGATCTTGATAACAAACATGTATTCAATTCTGGTATTCTAGCTAATTATAAAGTAGGAGTGGAAACTTGTACCTAAACTGCCAGAAATCATCAAGTCTGAACTACAAATGATAATGATTCATTTAATTTTTCCATGAATCACATATAAGGGGCGTTTTGAAAAAAACAATAAGTTCAAATAAAACTTTCAATTTTTCTCCCTATTTTTTGTATTGTTATAAAGAGTTTAGCAACACAGAGATGTGATCTTTAGGTGAATGATGTAACAGAGTCTATCATGCAGCCAAATTACCATATTACCATATAAATACCAAATAGATATTCTCTTTAAAATTACATACTTTCAGTTTTGAGCTCAATGTAATTGTTGCAATCAACATATCTAAAATGATTTTGGTATTTCCCTTAACCCCTAAATCTCTATAGTTAATCAAGAAATAGTCTTATAAGGTAAAGGATATCATTATACTTAAATAATGGATTATCTGCAAAAATATACATGATTTTTGTCTAATTACAATCACTGATATGTCTAACTGAAAATAATGTTCATTTGTACTTAAACCAGAGCTTCTCAAGATAATATCACATCTTTGAAAATACTGAAAAACTAAAGACTAGAGTTTGATGTTAGACTTCTATAGCCCATGCTTGCCAAGTTGTCATGGCAACTTTCATTCAAAGAGGAAGACAATTTATGGTTTACCTAGGAATTTAGAGGCACGAGTTTATAAATTCCAGGGAGAGGTGTTTGGCTCGATTTTTCAAGGAAAGCCATAAAATAGATGTTCTAAAAATGTGACATTTTAGCACTACTAAATTATTCAAACCACATCTTGTCCTTTATAGGAGTAATGGTACTTAAAGAGTTGTCAAAAGCCACTTCAGGCACAAAGATTTCCCTTTTCTGCTCGAAAGCAAACTATACTAACACCATAGAAAATAAAACAAAACACTACTGTGATATGCCTACTTGCCAATTCATTTAGGAAACCAACTGTTACTGAAAGTGGATGGCACAGTAGGTAGCTATAAATCCTATAAATCCATGTTTCTCAAATATGCCTGCAAATGTGCAGCCGTAAACAAAGGACAAACACCAAAAAACAGAGGGAAAAATCATCATGTCTGTACCTAACCATTCTGCATCCATCAGCTTACACAATTCTAACCCAAATGTTGTCTTCTCTTCTATTATTGATGTTACGTTGGTTTTATGATGGATAATTTTTATGGGTGCCTCACCCTGTCTTATGAAGTAATAGCATTTGAATTCTAAATTTATTCCACTGAGAACTTTAAAAAAAGGAATAGATTGTATGAACATCACTGTGCTAGTCACTTGAAATATATAATCAAAGTTCTTAGTTATTTAGCGTCAAATCAATTGGTTGCCTCCCAAAGACTGTTTCATAATGAATAAAGAATATAATTTGAATGGTTCTTACCAAGTGTTAATATATAGCAAATATATTACCTTGTCACATAACATGAGTTCTCAAGGACCACATAATGCTTATAAAGGTTTAAAAATAGCATTTTAAAATATTACTTGTGTGTATTACATTCCTTATAACCAGAGTTAAAATATAGTTCTCTAGGATCTAAAAAATTAATGTTCATACAAGAAGCTAAAAGAATATGGTACAATAATAAAATAAGAAAAACAGTGAGCTGACAGCACTCAGGGAAATAATTATGGAGATGAATTTATTAGCTGTAATAAGAACGGAATACACATGACTAAATTCCTATTTAGGACATAGAAAACAGTCTTAAGACGTGCACACAAATGAAATGGAAAGGACGAAGAAAATAAATATCTATGATACATCATATAAACTATAGAAAAAGATCATATGTATGATATACACATACATTACATATATATATACACACACACACACACATACATGTAAAGACACAGAAACGTATTTTATTTATTTACTTTCATGTTTATGTATTTTTGGTACAGAGGATCTGAAGTGGACTCTGTGTTGACAGCAGAGAGCCTGACACAGGGCTTGAACTCACCAACCCTGAGATCATGACCTGAGGCAGAGTGGGACGCTAAACTGACTGAGCCACCCAGGCGCCCGAAAAGTTTTTTTTTTTCCATGTATTAGGAGAACAATTATTCTGAGGTAACGAAGACTTGAATCTATATATCATGTCCCAAGAAAAGATACAATAGAATTTTGAATATTAAGAAATTTCCTGGTGAGGGGCAGCAGGGACTTGCACAAATGGCGGTGTAGGGAGATCCCGTACTCACCTCCTCTAGGGGACACACCAATCTACAACATATGAATCATTTCCCTCTGAAAAAGATCTGCAAACTTGGTGAGCTGCTTTTCTTCAATAAAGGATAAAATACCACATTGAGATGGGCTGGAGAAGCAGAGACGTGGTCTCACCAAAATCCCACCCCGGGTGTGAGGACACACAATAGGGAAAGGTCTCACCTGCAGGGTACCTGTCCTGGAGGAGCAAGGAGTTGGTGACCCACATTAGGCGCCCAGACCCCCCTGGGATCGGCACCAGAGAAATGAGCCCCTAAAATATCTGGCTTGAGAACCAAGAGTGCTGATGTCCAAGGGACCCAAAGTGCTATAGGAAACTGAGATTCCCTTTTTAAAAGGTTTGAATTAAGTCTCACTTGCCTCCAGACTGACTAGGAAAAAAAAATAATAAAAGCAATTTGGAAAGCACCTGGACTACATGTGAAATTCATTTGCTAATCTAAAAGCATCTGCTGCAAAAATATAACTTCATACATACATACACCTGCTGTAATAGGTGGAATGACTGACTGACTAAATAAGCCAAGGCAGCTGCTGTAGTAGGTGGGCAGGTGAAACTCTCTCTCCCTGGAGATGGAGGCACTGGGGGATGCCATCTCCACTTACCCGGCTAGCACAGGTAGGTGAGCTCAAACTTGGCAGCCTCCTGACCCCTTGCCAAGGCAGGCGGGGGTGAGTGGTGGTGGTACTACCTTGCCGAGGCCGGAGAGTGCAGCTGGTGGCAGGGCCCCGTTGTTCCGTGGTCGGGGCAGGGGAGGGCGAGTGGTCGTAGCATTCTCCGGCTCCCTAACCAAAGTCTGAGAGAGTGGGCAGTTGCATTACTTTACCCCCCACCCCGCTCCCTGGCTAGGGTTGGTGAGCCTGAGTGGTCACGGCATTCAGCCACTCCGACCTAAAGCTGGCAGACGTGCGCGCGCACGCACACACACACACACGCACACGCACACGCGCGCGCGCACACACACGGACAGGGAACTCTCCCGTTGCATTCCTCAAGCCCACAGGTGTGTGCAGTCAAGACATTTTCCCTGCTGTCTTTATGAAGACCCTACACCCTCTAGCTGCCTAGCTAAAGCTAGCGGGTGTATGCAATCCACACAAGGACCCCGCCCCCCGGCCCCGAACCCTCCGCCTTTAACTGCCTGGCTCCCCAGGGAAGGTAAGAATCAGAAGGATCGTCCCTGAGTTCTTGTCAGGCCACCATAACCCAGTCGTCCTATGAAAAAGGCCTATTTAACTTAGTCCAGAGCTTCAGCCTGAGAAATAGGCTTTGGGTTTCGCACACATTTGGAAGCTGAGGAGGTGCCCCCAAAGGATGTAAGCAGGGAGCCACCATACTTGCACACCCACCCCCCTTCCGGCCTCACTACCGCTCAGCTCAACAAAACGGAGCTTAAATACTCATCTGGAGCCCCAAGTTTTGCAACTGTCACCCAGAGGACACCTCCAGATCCCCTGGCTTGTAGGCCAGCAGGGGTTATGATAATGGCCCCACAGGACCATAAGTATTTATACTGTAAAAACTGCTACCAGAGGGTCTGATTTCTTGTTTCCAGCCTGAAACTAAGTGCTAAATGAGATCCCCCCCACCTTGGAATACTGATGGGCCTTGGCACACTCTGAAAATCAGGGACATATCAAGAATAAATCAGGGGGGTTAGAACATCACAAAGAATCAAGAAACCACCAAGATCTAGGACAAGTTTGAACAAGAAGATTCATCATCTACACAAGGCCACTCCTTCAGACTGAGAGAAGTAGCTGTTTCACTACTACTAGAAACTAGAAGGTTCTGTTTCTAATCCAGAGAAACAAACACAGAGAGTCAAGGAAAATGAGGGAGCAGAGAAATATGTTGTGAATGAAAGAAAAAGGCAAAACCCTTGGGAAAAGACCTTAATGATACAAAGAATTCTTTACCAGGTAGATAAAGAATTCAAAGTAATGATCATAAAGATGCTCGCTGAACTGCGAAGAAGAATGGATGAACACAGTGAGAACTTCGACAAAGAGACAGAAAATGTAAGAAAGTATCAAACAGAAAGCATAGAGCTGAAGAATACAATAAGCGAACTGAAAGATATACTAGAAAAATGGAGAGGTTCAACAACAGACTGGACCGAGCTGAGGGATGGATCAGCAAGCTGGAAGCAATGGAACTCACCCAGATAGAGCAGTAAAAAGTAAAAACAAAACAAAACAACAACAACCCACAATGAAATCTTGCCATTTGTGACAGCATGGGTGCATCTTGAGGGCTAATGCAAAGTGAAATTAAGTCAAGCAGTCCACCTATAAGAGAAATCTAAAAAAACAAAACAAAATAAAAAGTCAGAGCCATAGATACAAGGAACAGATTGGTGGTTGCCAGAGGGTTGAGGTGCAAAATGCATGAAGGGAATCCAGAAATATAAACTCCCAGTTATAAAATAAATCACGGTGATGTGATGTTCATCATTAGGATACAGTCCCATGAATGAATAACACTGTATTAACTTTATATGGCAACAGATGATAACTAGACTCATTGTGGTGATCACTTCACAATGTATACACATATGGTGGATCACTATGTCACTATGTTGTACATCTGACACTAATATAATATTGTATGTCAATTATACCTCAATACATTTTTTTAAAAAAATAAAAAAAAATGAAGCAGAAGTCTCACAGACATTTAGAAAGACAAACCAACTTATCCATAAGGGATTTCTTCCTCCATAAGGAGGAAAAAAAACTTTGATAGTCTGATACTTCTCCATGAGATCCAGTGGAAACAAGGTCTACACAATCACCAAGTAGAAGACAGTTACGACTCAAGAAATTTTTGCCCAACAAATCTATAATATAAATATAAAGGCAACAAACATATGTTTTCTTGCTTTCTATCTTTCTTTTTTTTAAAGATGTGTCTGGAATCTTGGAAACTTGACTACTCTACATTCTCTTACAAGTGGACCTTGAGAGCTTGTTTGAAGGTTCTAGCAGAGCACACAGCTACTTGTATACCCTTGACTGCAATACATTCCTCATCTATCGGGGAAGGTCATCCTCTTCCACCTACAATGCAGCTTCAGGAGGAACTCACATGCAGCACTAAGGGAGGAAGGGGACACCTGCTTCGCCAGCCAGATGAGCTGAATCAACCCTGGCAATTAATGAGGTGACAGATGTCACAGCCAGATCACCCTGACATCCACATATTTTTCATAAGTAAAAATACAGAGAGGAAATACCATAAATGAGACTTTCTTAAAATGTAGTACCTAATTATACAATCAAGGGGTGACTCAAACATGGTCACAGGAATGGAGAAGCTCTCGTAAACACACTGATGGTGAGCACCTACTCAACAGAAATTACATTAAGGGAAATAAGACAATTTCATTATTATGGTTATAAGTCAGAATACAGATGATATGAATCATGAAAATACAAAAACAGTCAATAATCGTATTTCATGCCAGGTAATAGATACATAAATCTAGAGTACAGAAATATAGTTCTAAAAATAATAAGCCCAAATTTTAAATTTTTTATCCAAATTTTTAATTTTAAGAGAACCTTTTAATGCAAAAGTCTGAAACTAGTGGCCTACAGATGGCATGCATGTTGCCAAAGGACAGCAGATACAAAGTTAAATACATTATTTTCCTGAAATACAATACAGTGCAATCTCAATTTTACAAAATTGCATCCATCTAAATATAAATGTATACCTCTACTCTCCTATCTCTCTATCCTCTCTGGTTACACACACACACACACACACACACACACACACACACAGAAGTATAAAAGATATTTACCATATACCAATTGGTTACCTCTAGGTGATGAGATTTGGGGAAGTTTCTTTTCCCTTAACTGTATTACTTGAAATTTTTAGGATAAACATTATATATGACCACTTTATTTTCTTTGTCTCCACATAAAGCACTAAAAAAATATGTGAAGATGCTTGAAAGTATCAATTATTGATTCCCAGAATTAAATCACCAATATATATACAACAGACACAAGACCACAGTTAGTATAGAATTAGTATGATAGGTGCTCTGAAAAGTGCTTAAGGAAGACTCCTTTAACGTACTGTAAATCAGACACCCACATTCAACGTAGAGCTCCAAGGTCAATAACTTAAAATTGCTTTGTGAAATAGTTGATATATAAATTTCCATTAAACCTTTTCTTTAAAATACTGGCTTCAGTAACCTAATTGATGTAGAGTGCAATCTTTTTCTCTACTTACTGTAAATGAAATTAGCACTAAAAGAAACGAAAATATTCATTTCTACTAAATTTTGAGCGAGAGATACTTAGAGTTTGAATCTAGAAAATGATTTTATGTTGTAAGCACTTTATAGAAGCATGGCTAAATCATCTCTCTTTGTTCATTCATTTATGCAGAAGTCAATTGTTTCATATGTTAATGTATAACATATTCGTCATGAGAAACATTGTGATAGAATGTATGGGAGATAATGCTAAAGAATTATTCAACAGCACTGCTAGATCTTGGTAATGTCTACGATTCTTTAAAAAAATTTTAAAGTTTATTTATTTACTTTGAGAGAGTGAGTGAGTGAGCGAGCAGGGGAGGCGCAGAGAGAGCTAGACATAGAATCCCAAGCAGGCTCCATGCTGTCAGCACAGAGCTCCGTGTGGGGCTCGAACTCATGAACTGTGAGATCATGACCTGAGCTGAAACCAAGAGTCAGACGCTTACCCAACTGAGCCACCCAGGTACCCCAATAATGTCTACAATTTTATGAGAGACATTTTTTAAAGAGTTGCTCATGTTTTCCTTTTAGCTATATACTAGTGTAATCTGTGGGCTTATTTCTAGGACATGTTTTCAAGGATATCAGAAAGACATAGCAGGCTGGAGACACAGTTACATTCTGACAAAGAAGAACTTTGGGAAAGGGAAAAGTGGTGTGGTCTAAGACGTTAAACTTGTAGGCAGGTGATTTGATCTCTGGTTCTCACCAGCTCAGTTACTAGTGAGTTCTGTCACTTTAGTGAAGGCTATCATGTGTTCTGTTCATTACAGCGGATTGAAACTGTGAACTTTTCTGCACACACAAGTCCTCTTTTGCCAGAGGTAAAATTAGGGAGTAGGACAAGGATTCTGGACCTGAAGAAGCTATCCAGTGAAATGAGAGGGGGTTACCAGTTAGTCCTGGAACGTTGAGGATGTTATGAGACATAGAATAGACCACATGGAAAGAGATGTGAGATAAAAATCCTACCTGAACCCCCACCTTTCCCAATTACATTAATTAGAAGGTGATCTACAGGGTGTGAGGTGTGGGCAGGTACTTAAGTTATAGGAGTATCTCTTAACAAAAAACAAATGAAGGTATATCACTTTTTTTCACTGGGTTGCCAAAGAATCGAATCAGACCAATATATTTAAATACAATCGAAAAGCCTACGAACTGAATTTATAAAGGGGTATTAAATTAGCCCCACATCATTTCAGCATGATAGGAACAATTACATACTATCTTCAGAGACCCTTCAATATACAGCAGCAAATACTATAGCAATCCCCTCTTCAGATACTAAGAACAATTGCATGGAATACGATTCAATTTACTGTCATAGTGTCAGAAGAACAAAAATCAATTCCTGTATCTCCTGTTGATTATATCAGATTATTGCCCCGATTCTCATTATGCATATCTTCTGCACCTACCTTCATTTCTGCAAGGATTTTTACCTACTTGGTCTATTTGCAGCATGGTCCATCCCCCTAAGCAATCTCTTGTCTGTGACTCTTTATAGGCATGGTTTATTTTATCAATTCTTCACAAGACTTTTGTGAAGTGACCCCCAACACTGCAAGATTACTTAGTAGAGTGTGAGGTCAGATTATTGTGCAAGACATATAATACGGAATTCTGGCAATATGTCTGTAATTAAACAGTTTCTGTTTTCCCAATAACAATTTCTCACACGCACAAGATCATTTCTTGTGCTATGGAGAGAAAGGTAACCTGTATAGCCAAGGATACACAACACCTCATAAATAAGGTGGCTCTGCAGTTTGAAGAGCCAGTATAGGTAGCTAGTTGTATTTTGTTATCTTTCAAAATAATAACAACACCAGGAGTCTACAATTCAATTAAACGATTACCTAGATCTCCAGGTGTTTTGAGATGTGGTGGCATGTGTTCGTGTGGATGTATTTATTAAATGAAGCAGAACATATTTTACTCCTGAATATAGTACACTTTCATCTGCCTCTGATAGAAAATTTTAAACCCTTTGCAAGAATGATCCTGGGAGACTATTCCCAGGCTTAGTGTGGTCAGAACAAAGAGGCTAGAGAAGAGAGCTTGGAGCAGTTTTGTGTGAATTATTAACATCTTTTATAAATACAAGCAAGTGGTCCCCAATCCAACAGTGGCCACTAAAGAGATGCATCACCAACTTACAAGACATCACCAAGGGCTCTGAAAATCTAGCAAAATAGGTGTGATTGAAAAAAGAAGATTTAAAATGTGTATGAATGTATAAGTGCCTATTTAAATGCACAAATTAGCATTAAAACAATGTAGCCCAAAGGAGATTTGGGTTGAAGTACAGTTTCTGCCCCTAAATAGCCACTCTAAGTTCCGGGCTTTATTCTGTGTAAGAAGGAGTTAAACAAGGGATGCCTGGGTGGCTCAGTAGGTTAAGGACCTGACTCTTGATTTCGACTCAGGTCATGATCTCGTGGTTTGTGGGACGGAGCCCCGTGTGGTATCTGACAGCACAGTGCCTGCCTGGGTTCTCTCCCTCTCTCTGTCCCTCTCCCTTGTCCCTACCCCCCCCCTTCCAAAATAATAAGGAAGCTTTTTTTTTTTAAAGAAAGTTAAACAAGGTGTCTCTCAAAGTGCCTTTCAACTAAGGTTCTGAGATCCTATAGCCACAGGCAAATAGGAAGCAATCTCTAGGTGTGGGTCAGAAGACTCTTTGCCTTATTTGATATTCATAAAAAAAAGCGTGCAGTTTGAAGAGCCAGTATAGGTAGCTAGTTATATAGTTAGCACTGGTACCATTTCAATAGGTACTTAATCATCCTTGTTGATAAGTTGTAACTAGCTCTAAGATTGAAGGCAAATTCATAGACCCATTGCAGGTGGTGTAAGAATCCCTAGGGACACTGTGTGTGTGTGTCATCCATGCAAAGTGAATAAATCACAGAGCTTGCATACATTTTTTTCATGTATGGTCTTGCACACATGTATTTTTCAAATACACAAGATGATTGTGATGGGTAATATGTGTGATCATTTTACAGTGTTACCAAATACCCTGTAATTCTTGGTATGGTGTATTTTTTTTAATCAGCTGGAAAGAACCAACAACAATGGTGTGGAAGACCTCAAAATGTTCTAATAATCAAAAAAGACCACCATAATTTAAAAGGGTGAAAATTTCCTTTCTAGATTTAGCATCTGTGACTGGGCCAGAACTCAGGAACTATACACGTACTATCCTAGTCAGCTTAGGTTGCTCTAACAAAATATCATAGACTTGGTGGCTTACATAACAAAAAATATTTTTCACAGCTGGAAGAACAAAATCAATGTTCTGGCTGATTTGGTTTTGGGTGGGGGTTCTCTTCTTGGCTTATGCACAGTCACCTTCTCACTATGTCCTCACATGGCAGAGACAGAAATTTTCCCTATGTCTCCACCTCCTCTTATAAAGACAATAATCTCAAGGATTAGGGCCCCACCCTTATGGCCTCATTAATCTTAATTATCTCCGTCTCCAAATAGAGTCACATGAGGGTTAAGGCTTCAACATACGAATTTCAGCAGGACACAATTCAGTCCATAGCACACACAGGTAGTTCCTTTATTAAGTCTGGATCTCTAAAACAGCCCTAGATTTATTACCTTTGAAAATTCATGTCATTCTCTAGTACTAATCAAAAATTGCCATTCAAACTTTCTAATATAGAAGGACTTTTGGAAAATCCACACAGTTCTCTGCTTTGGCCTGTTTCTTAGGGGGAAAAAACCTGAGAAACAGTAGACTATGTATCATTTCAAAAGAATTATAGAAAAATTTACTCGGGAGCAACTTTAAAAAATTATAACTCAGTTGAGAATTTTCATATACCAACATTTGTGGAAAATCTGGATGGTTGCTTCCTATCAACTGGTAACTGGTTCAACAATATTCTCATTTCTAAGGTAACTGTTACTATCCCAAAACTATGCAGTCTGGTATTTCAAATGACAGGTTTTAATATACTTTTAATCAACCAGGTTTTTTTTTCATATCAATACTACTTTAATATCAAAGAATGAAACGTTTCTCCAGTCTTTTTTTCCCCCCTAACTTCTTATGTCTTTTGTTTGATTGTTATAAATATCCCAGATAACAACAATGAAATAAACATTATTAGACATTCTGTGTTTTTATGCTTCAACATTCATTGAAATATGAATTCTCCTCAAATATCAGAGATCATCTTGTCCATAATTAGCAGAGAAGGCAATGTTCTGTAGCCCCCAATACTGTAGAACAATTTTCACAAATAAGTGATGTTCTGAACAAAAAAGCCCTCTGTTTTTAACAGAATTTTGTAGAACTGTCTTGCCTCTAAGCATACCATTGCTATTATCAAAATATGTCTCCAACAGGATGAGCGTAGAAAGTACAGCAATTGAGAAAATTAATTTTCACTATTAATAGCTTATATCATGTTATGCTAGTAAAGAGAAACACTGAGAATTTAACCTAACCCATGTTGATGAGAATGCTACTACTTGTAATAGAAAATCTAGTACCCAATTTTATTAATTATCTAACTAAAGGGATTGGTAACTACATCTAAAATGAAATTATGTATATAACTACAATAATTATATATATATATTTCATATATAATTTGATGTATATATATGTCATTGGAATTTTGGAATTGCATTATCAAAAACCTAAGGGAGGACAGGTAAAAAGGGCATATTATTTTTGGCAATGATTTTTAAACCTAGAAATGGTGAAATAATTCACAGGTAAGTCGTGACAATGTCTCTACTTATTTATGTGCTTCAAAAAAAAATCCTCACCATAATTTTTGTATCCTCCACAATAAAATCTTTTCTCTAAATAATTTATAACAAGGTTCATATTAGTTTAGTTTTTCTCACTTCCGAAGTTTCTGGTATGCATTTTAGGGGGAAATGAATATGTGGAAAAAAGAATGGAAATTAAGAGAAAATATCACTTTAAAGCAAATTGATTAAAAAAAAAAAATACAAATCTACGCTTGTTTGACCTGTGGTGAACATACTCTACAAATCCAATAAAGCATGGAAAGAGGCGATGATATTTAGTAAACTATGAATAAATGGATATACTTGAAGTGCTAAAATGAAGGAAAGAAAAAGGTCCCTTTCTTTCAGCTGCCCTTATGAAGAGGTATTTTCAGTAAGCTTCAACAAACATCTAATATTGAATTAGATTCCCACATATTCTTTCCATGATTTCATTTGTTCTATCCTTGCCACGTATCACTGTTTTTTTTGTAGTTGGTCTTTCTTTTTTTTTTTTTTAACGTGTACTGA
Organism: Acinonyx jubatus; assembly: GCF_027475565.1. Classification (NCBI taxonomy): domain Eukaryota; kingdom Metazoa; phylum Chordata; class Mammalia; order Carnivora; family Felidae; genus Acinonyx; species Acinonyx jubatus. The sequence continues at coordinate 18,419,241 of NC_069387.1, read as the reverse complement.
TTTATTTTGTGGCAGACTCATACCGACAGTGCAAAGCCGGATGTGGGGCTTGATCCAATGAACCATTAGATCGTGACCTGAGCCAAAATCAAGAGACAGATGCTTAACTGAGTTACCCAGGTGCCCCTTAATCCTTTTCTTTAAAAGAAGCAAATAGGATATCAGGAAGATGGCAGCGTAGGAGGACGCTGGGCTCACCGCGTGTCCTGGTGGTCACTTAGATTCCACCCACACCTGCCTAAACCCATAAAATCGCCAGAAGCCTCGCAGAACGGATTCTCCGGAGCCAAATGCAGACGAGAGGCCCACGGAAGAGGGTAAGAAGGGCAGAGAGGCGGTGCGCACTACACAGACTAGAGGGAGGGAGCCGGGGTGGAGGGGCAGCCTGCCAGCCAAGCAGAGACCCCGAGTCTGGTTTGCAAAAGCAGAGGGGCCGGACGGAGTGTGTTCAGACAGGAAGTGGGACTTAACATCTGGAAGGTTATAAGTTAACAGCTCTGCTCGGAGAACGGGAGGGCTGGAGGACAACAGGAGGGAGAGTTGTTGAGCCCTGAACGACAGAGCTCAGCTTGGCGGGGAACAAAGGCGCTCGCCAGCACCATCTCCCTTGCCCATCCCTCAGCCAAAATCCCAAAGGGAACCACTTCCTGCCAGGGAACTTGCTGGCACTGCGCAAACACCCAACGCTCTGCTTCTTCGGATAAATCCCTCCGGCGAGTCTGACTCCCTCCCTGTGTCGCAGGGCCCCTCCTGAATTGGATCTCCGAAGGAAAAGCGAGTTGAGCCTGCCCCTCCCGCCCCTGTGCACCTTGTCGATCCACCCCAGCTAATATGCCAGATCCCCAGCACCACAAGCCTGGCAGTGTGCAAGTAGCCCAGACGGGCCACGCCACCCCACAGTGAATCCCGCCCCTAGGAGAGGGAAAGAGAAGGCACACACCAGTCTGACTGTGGCCCCAGCGGTGGGCTGGGGGCAGACATCAGGGCTGACTGCGGCCCCGCCCACCAACTCCAGTTATACACCACAGCACAGGGGAAGTGTCTTGCAGGGCCGCACGACTCCAGGGACTATCCAAAATGACCAAACGGAAGAAGTCCCCTCAAAACAATCTCCAGGAAATAACAACAGCTAACGAACTGATCAAAAAGGATTTAAATGATATAACAGAAAGTGAATTTAGAATAATAGTCATAAAATTAATCTCTGGGCTTGAAAACAGTATAGAGGACAGCAGAGAATCTCTTGCTACAGAGATCAAGGGACTAAGGAACAGTCAGGAGGAGCTAAAAAATGCTATTAATGAGCTGCAAACTAAAATGGAGATGACCACAGCTCGGATTGAAGAGGCAGAGGAGAGAATAGGTGAACTGAAAGATAAAATTATGGAAAAAGAAGAAGCTGAGAAAAAGATAAAAAAAATCCAGGAGTATGAGGGGAAAATTAGAGAACTAAGTGATGCACTAAAGAGAAATAATCTACGCATAATTGGTATTCCAGAGGAGGAAGAGAGAGGGAAAGGTGCTGAAGGTGTACTTGAAGAAATAATAGCTGAGAACTTCCCGGATCTGGGGGAGGAAAAAGGCATTGAAATCAAGAGGCACAGAGAACCCCCTTCAGACGTAACTTGAATCAATCTTCTGCATGACATATCATAGTGAAACTGGCAGAATACAAGGATAAAGAGAGAATTCTGAAAGCAGCTAGGGATAAATGGGCCCTAACATACAAAGGTAGACATATAAGGGTAGTAGCAGACCTATGTACTGAAACTTGGCAGGCCGGAAAGGAATGGCAGGAAATCTTCAATGTGATCAACAGAAAAAAATATGCAGCCAAGAATCCTCTATCCAGCAAGTCTGTCATTTAGAATACAAGGAGAGATAAAGGTCTTCCCAAACAAACAAAAACTGAAGGAATTTGTCACCACTAATCCAGCCCTACAAGAGATCCTAAGGGGGATCCTGTGAGACAAAGTACCAGAGACATCGCTACAAGCATGAAACCTACAGACATCACAATGACTCTAAACCCATATCTTTCAATAATAACACTGAACATAAATGGACTAAATGCGCCAACCAAAAGACATAGGGTATCAGAATGGATAAAAAAACAAGACCCATCTATTTGCTGTCAGAAGAGACTCACTTTAGACCTGAGGACACCTTCAGATTGAAAGTGAGGGGATGGAGAACAATTTATCATGCTACTGGAAGTCAAAAGAAAGCTGGAGTAGCCATACTTATATCAGACCAACTAGACTTTATTTTTTTTTATTTGTTTTTAAAGTTTATTTATTTTTGAGAAAGAGAGAGACAGACCATGAATGGTGGAGGGTCAGAGAGAGGGAGACACAGAATCTGAAAGAGGCTCCAGGCTCTGAGCTGTCAGCACAGAGCCCGATGCAGGGCTTGAACTCATGGACCGCAAGATCATGACCTGAGCTGAAGTCAGCTGCTCAACCGACTGAGCCACCCATGTGCCCCCAACTAAACTTTAAATTAAAGGCTGTAACAAGAGATGAAGAAGGGCATTTTATAATAATTACAGGGTCTATCCATCAGGAAGAGCTAACAATTATAAATGTCTATGTGCTGAATAAAGAAGCCCCCAAATATATAAAACAATACTCACAAACATAAGCAACCTTATTGATAAGAATGTGGTAATTGCAGGGGACTTTAACACTCCACTTACAGAAATGGATAGATCATCTAGACACACGGTCAATAAAGAAACAAGGGCCCTGAATGATACATTGGATCAGATGGACTTGACAGATATATTTAGAACTCTGCATCCCAAAGCAACAGAATATACTTTCTTCTCGAGTGCACATGGAACATTCTCCAAGATAGATCACATACTGGGTCACAAAACAGCCCTTCATAAGTATACAAGAGTTGAGATCATACCATGCATACTTTCGGACCACAATGCTATGAAGCTTAAATCAACCACAGGAAAAAGTCTGGAAAACCTCCAAGAGCATGGAAGTTAAAGAACACCCTACTAAAGAATGAATGGATCAACCAGGCTATTAGAAAAGAAATTAAAAAATATATGGAAACAAACGAAAATGAAAATACAACAATCCAAACGCTTTGGGATGCAGCGAAGGCAGTCCTGAGAGGAAAATACATTGCAATCCAGGCCTATCTCAAGAAACAAGAAAAATCCCAAATACAAAATCTAACAGCACACCTAAAGGAAGTAGAAGCAGAACAGAAAAGACAGCCTAAACCCAGCAGAAGAAGAGAAATAATAAAGATCAGAGCATAAATAAACAATATAGAATCTAAAAAAAACTGTAGAGCAGATCAATGAAACCAAGAGTTGGTTTTTTGAAAAAATAAACAAATTGACAAACCTCTAGCCAGGCTTCTCAAAAAGAAAAGGGAGATGACCCAAATAGATAAAATCATGAATGAAAATGGAATTATTACAACCAATCCCTCAGAAATACAAGCAATTACCAGGGAATACTATGAAAAATTATATGCCAACAAACTGGACAACCTGGAAGAAATGGACAAATTCCTTAACACCCACACCCTTCCAAAACTCAATCAGGAGGAAATAGAAACCTTGAATAGACCCATAACCAGCGAAGAAATTGAATCAGTTATCAAAAATCTCCCAACAAATAAGAGTCCAGGACCAGATGGCTTCCCAGGGGAGTTCTACCAGACGTTTAAAGCAGAGATAATACCTATCCTTCTCAAGCTATTCCAAAAAATAGAAAGGGAAGGAAAACTTCCAGACTCATTCTATGAAGCCAGTATTACTTTGATTCCTAAACCAGACAGAGACCCAGTAAAAAAAGAGAACTACAGGCCAATATCCCTGATGAATATGGATGCAAAAATTCTCAATAAGATACTAGCAAATCGAATTCAACAGCATATAAAAAGAATTATTCTCCATGATCAAGTGGGATTCATTCCTGGGATGCAGGGCTGGTTCAACATTCGCAAATCAATCAATGTGATGCGTCACATTAATAAAGAAAAGATAAGAACCATATGATCCTGTCAATCGATGCAGAAAAAGCATTTGACAAAATTCAGCATCCTTTCTTAATAAAAACCCTCGAGAAAGTCGGGATAGAAGGAACATACTTACACATCGTAAAAGACATTTATGAAAAGCCCACAGCTAACATAATCCTCAATGGGGAAAAACTGAGAGCTTTTTCCCTGAGATCAGGAACACGACAGGGATGTCCACTCTCACCGCTGTTGTTTAACATAGTGTTGGAAGTTCTAGCATCAGCAATCAGACAACAAAAGGAAATCAAAGGCATCAAAATTGGCAAAGATGAACTCAAGCTTTCACTTTTTGCAGATGACATGATATCATACATGGAAAATCCGATAGACTCCACCAGAAGTCTGCTAGAACTGATACATGAATTCAGCAAAGTTGCAGGATACAAAAATCAATGTACAGAAATCAGTCGCATTCTTATACACTAATAATGAAGCAACAGAAAGACAAATAAAGAAACTGATCCCATTCACAATTGCACCAAGAAGCATAAAATACCTAGGGATAAATCTAACCAAAGATGTACAAGATCTGTATGCTGAAAACTATAGAAAACTTATGAAGGAAATTGAAGAATATATAAAGAAATGGAAAAAATTTCCGTGCTCATGGATTGGAAGAATAACTATTGTCAAAATGTCAATACTACCCAAAGCTATCTACACATTCAATGCAATCACAGTCAAAATTGTACCAGCTTTCTTCTCGAAGCTAGAGCAAGCAATCCTAAAATTCATATGGAACCACAAAAGGCCCCGAATAGCCAAAGTAATTTTGAAGAAGAAGACCAAGTGGGAGGCATCACAATCCCAGACTTTAGCCTCTACTACAAAGCTGTCATCATCAAGACAGCATGGTATTGGCACAAAAACAGACACATAGACCAACGGAATAGAAAAGAAACCCCAGAACTAGACCCACAAATGTATGGCCAACTAATCTTTGACAAAGCAGGAAAGAATATCCAATGGAAAAAAGACAGTCTCTCTAACAAGTGGTGCTGGGAGAACTGTACAGCAACATGCAGAAGGTTGAAACTAGACCACTTTCTCACACCATTCGCAAAAATAAACTCAAAATGGATAAAGAACCTGAATGTGAGACAGGAAACCATCAAAACCCTAGAGGACAAAGCAGGAAAAGACCTCTCTGACCTCAGTCGTAGAAATTTCTTACATGACACATCCCCAAAGGCAAGGGAATTAAAAGCAAAAATGAACTACTGGGAGCTCATGAAGATAAAAAGCTTCTGCAGAGCAAAGGAAACAATCAAGAAAACTAAAAGGCAACCAACAGAATGGGAAAAGATATTAGCAAATGACATATCGGACAAAGGGCTAGTATCCGAAATCTATAAAGAGCTCACCAAACTCCACACCCAAAAAACAAATAACCCAGTGAAGAAATGGGCAGAAAACATGAATAGACACTTCTCTAAAGAAGACATCCAGATGGCCAACAGGCACGTGAAAAGATGCTCAACGTCGCTCCTCATCAGGGAAATACAAATGAAAACCACACTCAGGTATCACCTCACGCCAGTCAGAGTGGCCAAAATGAACAAATCAGGAGACTATAGATGCTGGAGAGGACGTGGAGAAACGGGAACTCTCTTGCACTGTTGGTGGAAATGCAAACTGGTGCATCCACTCTGGAAAACAGTGTGGAGGTTCCTCAAAAAATTAAAAATAGACCTACCCTATGACCCAGCAATAGCACTGCTAGGAATTTACCCAAGGGATTCAGGAGTACTGATGCATAGGAGCACTTGTACCCCAAGGTTTATAGCAGCACTCTCAACAATAGCCAAATTATGGAAAGAGCCTAAATGTCCATCAACTGATGAATGGATAAAGAAATTGTGGTTTATATACACAATGGAGTACTACGTGGCAATGAGAAAGAATGAAATATGGCCCTTTGTAGCAACATTGGATGGAACTGGAGAGTGTGATACTAAGTGAAATAAGCCATACAGAGAAAGACAGATACAATATATTTTCACTCTTATGTGGATCCTGATAAATTTAACAGAAACCCATGGGGGAGGGGAAGGAAAAAAAAAGAGGTTAGAGTGGAAGAGAGCCAAAGCATGAGAGACTCTTAAAAACTGAGAACAAACTGAGGGTAGATGGGGAGTGGGAGGGAGAGGAGGGTGGGTGATGGGTATTGAGGAGGGCACCTTTTGGGATGAGCACTGGGTGTTGTATGAACCCAATTTGACAATAAATTTCATATATTGAAAAAAAAAGAAAAAGTTCTGGGAGTGGATGGTGACGACGGTTGCACAAGGGTGTGAACGTACTCAATGTCATAGAAGTGTACACTTCAAAATGATCCTAATGGTAGATTCTGTGTTAATGTGTATTTCATCACAAAAAACTCCTCAAAGTTTGTTAAATATTCTCAATCTCAAATTAAACGATTGGTCACTGCCATGTACAAGAACCCATGTAAAACAGGACAACCATCGATGATTACCCCCCAAAATAATAAAAAATAAAAAATAAAATAAGCAAATAATCACATATTTATGATAACTGTTTAATAAGTGTAGCTAACACATATGATATTCCAAATTCTCAGACTGGCACGTAATCTACATACACATTGAATCCTTACAACTCCCTGAATCATAAAGAAGTTAAAGTTCAGAAATACCAAGTAGGTTGCCAGGCATCACAAAAATCCAAGGGATACAAAAACAGTTGTATGTGACTCCAAATTCTATGTTTTTCCGCTTCCACAATACGATTTAGATATCAAATATTTTAGAACCTCAAAAAAATTACATTTGGCTGAAATGTTTCCCTGAAGCTCCTTCTCAGGTCTTCTGTAACAGCTCTCTCACTGGTCCCACCTTCTCTTCTCTACAGCGGGGAGTAATCTTTTTTATTTTTTATTTTTTATTTCATTATTTTTATTTACTTTTTTTTTTGAGAGAGAGAGAGAAAGAGCATGAGTGGGAAGGAACAGAGAGAGAGGGAAAGAGAGAATCTCAAGCAGGCTCTGTGCTCAGCACAAAGCCCGATCGATATGGGATCCATCCCACAACTGTGAGATCATGATGTAAGCTGAAATCAAGAATCTGATGCTTTGCTTAACTGACTGAGCCACCTAAGTGCCCTGGGAGCAATCCTTTTTGAAGTAATCCTTTTAAATAAGCAGAAATCTGATCAAATCACTCTCCTGCTCTAAGACTTCTCATTGCACTCAGAACAAAATTCAAAGTCCTTACCAACACACTGCTTTTGACACAGCCATCTCTTCTAATTCATTTTCCCCATCACATTCCACCCCAATCACACTGGCTTTCTTGGTATCCCATGAATATGCCAATATGCTCCTAAATCATACTATGCACCTGCTGTTTTATGCAGCTGGAATGGTTCTCCCCTATTCTGTCATACTTTATTTCTTAGTCTGTTGTAATTTCCTTTATAACACTTTTTTAAATCAGACTTTTTCTTTTATTTATCATACCTCCCACCCTTTAACCCTCTCCCCCCCCCCCCCCCCGCCCTCCGGGGTTAATCTCTATATTCTAAGAATTAGGTATTGGCTGGTACATGATAGACATTCAATACATGTTTATTTGTGTTAGAGCTTCGTTGTATTTTGCAAGGCTAGTTTCTTTGGCCTTATCAGTCCTAGAAAAGATGTCACAGTCATAGATCCTCCTTAACAGAAAAAAAAAGTGGCAGATCATACACACGCCCATCCAATTTATTCATAAGTATATTTTGTTTACTTTTTAGTTTACTATTCTTGAAATTTTTGAACTCTGTTACAAAAACACCCAGCCACTTCTATCAGTAGTCTACCGGTGGATAACAACCCCAAACTTTATGGGTTGAAACAACTATCCATTTGTTCAGGAGTCTGTTGAGGTAGATTGGGCTCAGCTGGGCACTGCTTCTGTTCTACACGGTGTCAGCTGGGTTCACTGCTGGTTTGTGCCAACTGGCATGTTGGCTGGGGGCTGGCTGGTTCCAGATGTTGTTGGCCACATGTTCAGGGCCTTTATCTCCATGTGCTGACTCATTCTCAAGGGGCCTAGATTGGGCTTCTTCAAAGTAACAGAATCTAAGAGGGGAAAGGCAGCAGCTGCAAGACCTCTAGAGGCATTCCTTAAAAGTGAAACAACATCACTTCCATCTTGTTCTTTTGATCAGAACAAGTCACAAGGCATTGCCTTCAATCAAGGGGTGAAAAGATCCTGCGTCTTCTATAGAAGGAACTGTGGGAATTTTTGGCCTTTTTTAACCCACCAGGCCATCACAATTTTCTGTTCCTGAATGGTTGAGCTGTTTGGCTAAGTGTAACTATGGATCTACTCTGCTCCCCAGGAGATACTGCGCCATATCTACTGTGTATTTTGACAATAACATTGAGTAGCTTCCATTTTATTCATCTAAAGGGGCTTTCATTTGGCAGAGAAGTACTTTTTTAAAAAATTTATTTATTGTTTAATTTACATCCAAGTTAGCATACAGTGCAACAATGATTTCAGGAGTAGATTCCTTAATACCCCTTACCTATTTAGCCCATCCCCCCTCCCACAACACCTCCAGCATCCCTCGTATTGTTCTCTATTTTTAAGAGTCTCTTATGTTTTGTCCCCCTCCCTGCTTTTATATTCTTTTTGATTCCCTTCCCTTGTGTTCATCTGTTCTGTTTCTTAAAGTCCTCATATGAGTGAAGTCATATTTGTCTTTTCCAGACTAATTCACTTAGCATAATACCCTCCAGTTCCATTCACGTAGTTGCAAATGGCAAGATTTCATTCTTTTTGATTGCTGAGTAATACTCCATTGCATACACACACACACACACACACAAATATATATATACCACATCTTCTTTATCTATTTATTCACCAATGGACATTTGGGCTCTTTCCATACTTGGGCTATTGTTGACAGTGCTGCTATAAACATGGGGGTGCATGTGCCCCTTTGAAATAGCACACCTGTATCCCTTGGGTAAGTACTTAGCAGTGCAATTGCTAGGTCGTAGAGTAGTTCTATTTTTAATTTTTTGAGGAACCTCCATACTGTTTTCCAGAGCGGCTGCACCAGTTTGCATTCCCACCAGCAGTGCAAAAGAGATCCTCTTTCTCCGCATCCTCGCCAACATCTGTTGTTGCCCGAGTTGTTAATGTTAGCCATTCTGACAGGTGTGAGGTGATGTCTCATTGTGGTTTTGATTTGTATTTCCCTGATGGTGAGTGTTGTGGAGCATTTTTTCATGTGTCTGTTCGCCATCTGGATGTCTTCTTTGAAGTGTCTATTCATGTCTTTTGCCCATTTCTTCACTGGATTGTTTTTTGGGTGTTGAGTTTGATAAGTTCTTTATAGATTTTGGATACTAACCCTTTATCTGATAGGTCATTTGCAAATATCTTCTCCCATTCCATCCGTTGCCTTTTAGTTTTGCTGATTGTTTCATTTGCTGTGCAGAAGCTTTTTATTTTGATGAGGTCCCAACGGTTCATTTTTGCTTTTGTTTCCCTTGCCTCTGGAGACGTGTTAAGTAAGAAGTTGCTGTGGCCGAGGTCAAAAAGGTTTTTGCCTGCTTTCTCCCCTAGGATTTTGATGGCTTCCTGTTTTACATTTAGGTCTTTCATCCATTTTGCGTTTATTTTTGTGTATGGTGTAAGACAGTGGTCCAGGTTCATTTTCTTGCATGTCACCGTCCAGTTTTCCCAGAACCATTTCCTTAAAAGACTGTCTTTATTCCATTGGATATTCTTCCCTGCTTTATCAAAAATTAGTTGGCCATATGTTTGTGGGTCCACTTCTGGGTTCCCTATTCTGTCCCATTGATCTGAGTGGTTGTGCCAGTACCATACTGTCTTGATAATTACAGCTTTGTAATACAGCTTAAAGTCCGGAAGTGTGATGCCTCCAGCTTCGGTTTTCTTTTTCAAGATTGTTTGGCCATTCAGGTCTTTTCTGGTTCCATACAAATTTTAGGGTTGTTTTTTCTAGCTCTGTGAAGAATGCTGGTGTTATTTTGATAGGGATTGTGGCAGAGAAGTGCTTTCAGCAATGAAAATCTTCCTACTGGTTTCAAAATAAGAATTTAAAAGTCCATTTAGAATAATAAACTCCAGGATCACATCTTAGAAGAAGGAAAATCTTGTTGCCAACTCACATAACTCCACGTAGCTGATATAGAGGTCAAACAAGGGCAGAGCAAAGAGAGATAAGCTGCACAGTTTCATGAGTCATTAAAAATAAAGAAGGAAAAAAGAGAAAAAGCACAGTCCGTTAAATAGCTTTGTTTTAAAATTACCAATGCTAGATTCAAACAAATCTTTTCACAATTTGGTTTTGCTGACTTTGCAGAAAGATTCCCTTTCAGATCTATAAAGCTGGCATTTATATCTTGCAATAAAATTACAGGACAGCTAGAAGAGATTTTATTTCAGTGCAGACTGAGCAGCATGTTTTCCTTTTTTTTGCTGCTGTCGTACAACATCACACAGGGGACAAGAAATCAGTGTTCTTAGCTTCTCACTTTCCTGAGAACTTGCTGGTAAGACACCAAGAAAAATATATGCAGGTCAAATATTCAAGAGAACATATAGTCTAATGTAGGAAGATGCTGTAAAATGGCCTATTTATTTACAACTATTTCTTTTAGGTGTCAGTCATTCAAGCTAACAAGTATTTATGATATACTGATTATGTATAGAGGAGGCCTTGAGCCAAGTGCTGTGAAGGGCAAAAAGATGTTTATGATATAGTCCTCATTCTCCAGAAACCTGCAACAGAGTGAGATAATGCAGGTACTCAAATTTCTCTATTCCAAATCAGTATAAGGTGACTACTCTTCTAATGGTAAAATCAGTCCTTTAAATCTTATAAGAAGTAGAAAAATCTCATTTAGTTTTAGTGATTAATAAAAAGTGGGGGCAGGGAGCCTGGGTGGCTCAGTTGGTTAAGCATCCAACTCCGGCTCAGGTCATGATCTCATGGTCTGTGAGTTCAAACCCCTCGGTGGGCTCTGTGCTGACAGCTCAGAGCCTGGAGCCTGCTTCGGATTCTGTGTCTCCCTCTCTCTCTGCCCACCCCCCATGCTCTGTCTCTCTCCCTGTCTCAAAAATAAATAAACATTAAAAATTTAAAACAAAAGGGGGGTGTTCATACAAACAGTATTTAATCTGGACCTTGGAAAATAATTTGGAACTTAGGAAGGGTGATTTTAGTCAGAGGGACTGGTCTAAGCACAGGGGAATGAGCAAGAAAAACAAAAAAATATGGGATATTATAGAAACTAACTAGACCAACACACACATATTGGGGAGTAATGTGAAGTGAGTACAGTTAGATATGTAGGACTTAGATGGCACAAACCCTTGAAAGTCTAAACTTAATTCTGTGCGAAATGAGCCTTGGAAGTAATGGATGAAGTGTGGAGTTAGAAGGAAGAATCTAGAAAATAGGCTGGATTGGAGAAGGGAGAGATAAAAATCAGACATCAGTTTAAAAACAATTGTGATAGTTAAAAATGAAAGCATACAGCCCTAAGAAAAAAAGTGAAAGAGGCTGTTGTGGGAAAGCTGCCAGATCTCAGGAAGGAAAAGAACACTCAAACATGACTGAAGCATTGGAAGTCAGGATGACTGGGACCACCTGGTAAGTTCAGGGTAATGGTTGCCAGTTAACATTTTAAAAGCAGAACTTGGCATATCTACAGGTCATTTTAGATGGTAAAGAACAAGCAGTCAGACAATGAAAGAAACAAAAGGCATCCAAATTGGTACAGAAGAAGTAAAACTTTCACTGTTGGCAGATGACATGATACTATATGTAGAAAACCCTAAAGATGCCACCAAAAAACCTACTGGAACTGATAAATGAATAAGGTCACAGGATACAAAATCAATGAACAGAAATCCATTGCATATCTATACACCAATTATGAAGCAACAGAAAGAGAAATTAAGAAAACAATCCCATTTACAACTACACCAAAAATAATAAGATACTTAGCAATAAATCTAACCAAAGAAGTGAAAGACCTATACTCTGAAAAACAGAAAACACTGATGAGAGAAATTGAAGATGACACAAATGGAAAGACATTTCATGCTCATGGACTCATAGATTAGAAGAACAAATATTTTTAAATATCTACACCACCTAAAGCAATCTACACATTTAATGCAATCTCTATGAAAATACCAACAGCATTTTTCACAGAACTAGAACAAACAATCCTAAGATTTGTATCAAACAAATTATGGTTCTTTTTTGGAACCACAAAAGATCCTGGATAGCCAAAGCAATCTTGGAAAAGCAAAGCAAAGCTAGAGGCATCACAGTTCCAGATTTCAAGCTATATTAAAAAGCTGTAGCAATTAGGGGCGCCTGGGTGGCTCAGTCGGTTAAGCATCCAACTTCAGCTCAGGTCATAATAGTGGTTTGTTTGTGAGTTCGAGCCCCACGTTGGGCTCTGTGCTGACAGCTTGGAGCCTGGAGCTGCTTGGGATTCTGTCTCTCCCTCTCTCTCTGCCCCTCCCCTGCTCACACTCTGTCTCTCAATAATAAATAAATGTTAAAAAAATTTTTTTTAAAAAGCTGTAGTAATCAAAAAGGTATGGTACTGAAACGAACAAAAACAGACATATAGATCAATAGAACAGAATAGAAAACCCAGAAATAAACCCACAACTATATGGTCAATTAATCTTCAAACAGGAAAGAATATCCACTGGGAAAAAGTCTCTTCAACAAATGGTGTTGGGAAAACTGGACAGCAACATACAGAAGAATGAAACTGGACCATTTTATTGCACCATGCACAAAAATAAATTCAAAATGGATGAAAGACCTAAATGTAAGACCTGAAACCATAGAAGAGAAAATGGGCAGTAATCTCTTTGACATCAACCATAGCAACTTATTTCTAGATATATCTCCTGAGGTAAGGGAAACAAAAGCAAAAATAAACAATTGAGACTACATCAAAATAACAGGGAATGAAACAATCGACAAAACTAAAAGGGAACCTATGGAATGGGAGAGAATAATTCCGAATGACATATCTGATAAAGGGTTAGTATCCAAAATACATAAAAAACTTATACAACTCAACACCCAAAGAACAGATAATCCCATTAAAAGATGGGCAGAAGACAAGAACAGACATTTCTCCAAGAAGACATCCACATGGCCAATGGACATGTTCGTGTGAGATATCATCTCACACCTGTCAGAATGGTTAAAATCACAAAGACAGAACCAAGTGTTGTTGAGAATGTGGAGAAAAAGGAACACTCTTGCACTGTTGGTGGGAATACAAACTTGGGCAGCCACCATGGAAAACAGTATGGAGGTTCCCCAAAAAGTTAAAAATAGAACTAGCCTACGATCCAGCAATCACACCACTGGGTATTTACCCAAAGAATACAAAACACTAATTCGAAAGGATATATCCACTCCTATGTTTACTGTAGCATTATCTACCATAGCCAAGCTAGGGAAGCAGCCAAAGTGTCTGTCGATAGACAAATGGATAAAGAGGTGGTATACATATACAGTAGAATATTACTCGGGCATAAAAAATGAAATCTTGCCTTTTGCAATGACATGGATGGAGCCAGAAAGTATAATGCTAAATGAAATAAAGCAGTCAGAGAAAGACAAATACCATATGGTTTTACTCGTATGTGGAATTTAAGAAAGAAAACAAACAAGCCAAGGGGGGGGGTAAAGGAGTGAGAAAGACAAATCAAGAAACAGACTCTTAATTATAGAGAACAAACTGATAGTTACCAGAGGTGGGGGAGGAAGGGGGGATGGGGTTAAATAGGTGGTGGGGATTAATGAGTATACTTGTGATGAACACAGGGTGATGTATGGAATTGTTGAATTACTATATTGTACAGCTGAAACTAATAACACTGTATGTTACCTGACTGGAATTAAAATTAAAACTTAAAAAAATGCAAAGAACAAATAGAAGAAAATAAATATCATTTGTTTCCACACAGTGCATACCAATGGTCACAGAAACAAGGCCTTAGGGGCAGCCAGAGTGAGAAGGCCTCCAATATTCAAATAACACATGTGTTTCTATCTTTCCCTCACAGAATACTTAAATAAATGCTCAGAGTAGGATGATGCCACGAGGTAACTGATGCCTCTAAACGGCAGCAATGGTTCCCAAACTTGCCTGTACATTAGAATCACCAAGACATCTTTTAAAAATTCCTCAGATCATACTCCAGGCCAATTAAGTTAGAATCTGGGCTGGGGTGCAGAATGGGATCTCATTATGCAGACAAATCTGCGAATCACAGAGCAAGAGCAAATATCACCACATTAGCTGAAATTTCCAATTTGCAACTGAACACGTTCTATACTGACACAATCATGCCCAAACTAAGATCTTAGAAATACATAAAATTTCCATATCTCCTTAGAGGGATTATCAAAGTTTAAGAATTTCACTTCTTCAAATGTTTCCAAACCACAAACAGCAAGGTTTATTATATTCCAGACAACTGTAGGAATAATAAATAGTCCTTCATCTGGTTTTGAAACAGTGACCCTTACGGTTCTAGTTCAATCTCAGTAAAGAAGGCTGGGTCCAGATTTCTCTTTCTTAATTTTTTTTTCTTTTCTTCTTTTTTTTTTTTTTTAGTGTTTATTTTTGAGAGAGAGAGAGAAGAGAGAGAGCACAAGCAGGGGAAGGGCAGAGAGAGAGAGACACAGAATCCAAAGCAGACTCCAGGCTCCAAGCTGTCCAGAGCCCGATGTGGAGCTAGAACCCATGAACCGTGAGATCATGACCTGAGCCGAAGTCAGACCCTCAACCGACTGAGCCACCCAGGCGCCCCAGATTTCTCTTTCTTAATGGATATCAGGCCTGGAAAATTTCTTTGATGTTTTCTGAATGTTTCATAGGTTGTATTTGTACCTATCATCCCAAATAGCATAAATTTTGAATTCTCACACCACATTTCTGCTGCATGAATTTGATGTAAAATTTTACATGTTTATCCCCACTACGCACACCAGCTTCAAAACAAATGTCAAGATAAAGCAACATCAAAAGTGCAAGGGAGGGGTGCCTGGGTGGCTCAGTCAGTTAAGCGTCTGACTCTTGATTTTGGCTCAGGTCATGATCTCATGGTTTGTGAGTTTGAGCCCTCCATCTGGCTCTGTGCTAACAATGTGGAGCCTGCTTGGGCTTCTCTCTCTCTTCCTCTCTCTCTGCCTATCCCCTGCTTGTGCTCTCTCTCAAAAACAAACAAACAAACAGACAAATAAATAAATAAATAAATAAATAAATAAATAAATAAATAAGTGCAAGGGATGTGTTGCATCTTTCTGAAATATCAACACAATTGTAGAGATCATTAGTCAGTCTGTAAGGCTCTGTATAAACATTCAAATTGTTTAACAATTACGCATTGTAAGTTGAGTGTGACGATACTCAAATACAATACTAATTATAAACAGTGATCTGTAGAGAGGTTAGATATAGCTTTGAGAAGTTTAACTTTGTGCACTTTTAATCGTTATGCTTGATCCACAAAGAACCACAAATGGAACCATTTTCCTGAAATATCATTTCACTTATTTTTTTCTTTCCTTTCAAAAGACGAGTCATGTGACTGACTTGACCAGCTCACTCTTGTTTTTCTTGTTTTTTGATAGCCTGGGGTGGACACTTACAGAGAATAAACCTTCTTCTGTTTCCAGGTGTTAGTGGTTCAAGTATCAACCAGCTGCCTTTTTAGATTAAATGTCTTTCCCTTTGATATTAGGACACTGAAAACATTTATTCAGGAGAACTTCATTTTTAAAAGTACACAGTAAACAAAAAAGACACAGTTCCTGCATTTATGCAGTTGATGGTCTAGTGGGAGACATAGGCATTGAGTGATTGTATTAATAACATACCCAGGGGCCCCTTAACTTGTATACCTCAAATGAAAAGTTCAAAAGAAACCAGGACAGCAACTCTTAACTGAATGTTCTTACATTATAATTCTATATATATATATATATTCAAATACTTGCATACGCAGAGAATTTCCATTTGCTCATGGATTTCCTCTGCTCTTCACTGATCTGTAACGTAAATAAAAGTTGCTTAGAACAGTCACCACTTAATAAAATGAATTCAGCTAATTTATGGATACAATTCAGAGGACTGCTAAATGGTGAAAACATTAAAATCAACCTAGGTAAAAAAATAAAGATAGTGTACGTCAAAGTTATTCTTGGGTTTTCCTCTGGAAGAAACACTATTATCCCAGAGATTAAGGATGAAGAAAAGGGGGGAAAAGATGAGAAAAAATTTTGCATGCTCACTGAGAGAGCAAGGAATGTAATAAATATTCCTTAGAATCAGACGAGTGAGAACAGGCATCAATGTTCTGTGACACTTAGTGTAAAATTCAAACTTCCATCCTGTCTTTGCACTAGATTATTCTGACTTGATGATTTATGGGTAATCAGTCCAATATGTATGACATAGGTTCCCACATCCAACATATATTTGGTACCCTGATGTGGCATAGATTTTATAGAAGTCATGATGGCCTAGACACTGTTACTGCAAAAACAATGCCAACGTTTTGCAAATCATGTAGAGGAATCAGAGGCATAATTTAAAGCCGTGGATGCAAAACAGATTGCCTTGAAAACTAAAGGTGGTCGTTTCCACCAGAATATATTATTAAGCAATTAAATCGTTCATAAGCTAATGTTTTATTTTTACTTAAATGTTATTAAGTTTGTTATTTTAATTCCAGTAAACATACAGTGTTATATTAGATTCTGGTGTATGACATAGTGATTCAACAGTTCTATACATTACTCAGTGCTCATCATAAGTATGCTCCTTAATCCCCTTCACCTACCTCACCCATCCCCCACACCCACATTCCCTCTGGGTTCCATAGTTTTTCTCTATACAGTTGAGTCTGCTTCTTGGTTTGTCTCTTTTTTCCCTTTGTTCGTTTGTTTTGTTTCTGAAATTCCATATATGAATGAAATCATTTGGTATTTGTCTTTTTCTGGCTGACTTATTTCGCTTAGAATAATACTGTCTAGCTCCATCCACATCATTGAAAATGGCAAGATTTCATTCTTTTTTATGGCTGAATAATATTCTATCATGCACACACACACACACACACACACACACACACACACACCCTTCATACACACACATTCACACACACCATTCACAGATGAAAATGTAGGCTGTTTTCATAATTTGGCTGTTGTGAATAATACTGCAATAAACATATCAGTGCATATATCCTTTCAAATTAGTGTTTTTGTATTCTTTGGGTAAATACTCAGTAGTGCAATTACTGGATTAGAAGGGTGTCCTATTTTTAATTTTTGAGGAACCTCCATATCATTTCCCACTGTGCCTGCACCAGTTTGCATTTCCACCAATAGTGCACAAAGGTTCCTTTCTCTCCACACCTTTGCCAAAATTTGTTGTTTCTTATGTTTGTGATTTTAACCATTCTGATAGGTATGAGGTGATATCTCATTATAGTTTCGATTTGCATTTCCCTGATGCTGAGTGATGTTGAGCATCTTTTTGTGTGACTTTTGGCCATCTGTATATCTTCTTGGAGAAATGTCTGTTCTTGTCTTCTGCCCATTTTGATTGGATTATTTGTTTTTGGGGTGTTGAGTTGTATTAATTCTTTATATAATTTAGATAATAACTCTTTATTGGATATGCCATTTGCAAACATCTTCTCCCAATTCCCTAGGCTGCCTTTCAGTTTTGCTGATTGCTTCCTTCACTGGGCAAGTGCTTTTTATTTTGATGTAGTTTTAATTGCATATTTTTGCTTTTATTTTCCTTGCCTAAGGAGACATACCTAGAAAAATGTTGCTATGGCTGATGTCAGAGAAATTATTGCCTATGCTCTCTTTTAGGATTTTTATGGTTTCAGATATCACATTTAGGTCTTTAATCCATTTCGAGTTTATATTTGTGTATGGTGTAAGAAAGCAGCCCCATTTCATTTTCTTGCATGTTGCTGTCTAATTTTTCTAACACCATTTGAAGAGACTGCCTTTTTCCTACTGCATATTCTTTCTTGCCTCTTTGGTGGCTATAACTGTGGCTTTGTTTTGGGGCTTTCTATCTTGTTCTATTGATCTATGTGTTTATTTTTGTGCCAGTACCATACTTTTTGATGACTACAGGTTTATAGTACAGCTTGAAATCTGGAATGGTGATACCTCTAGCTTTGTCTTTCTTTGTCAAGATTGTATTGGCTATAGTTTAGGATTATTTGTTCTAGTTCTGTGAAAAATGCTGTTGGTATTTTCATAGAAATTGCATTAAACCTGTAGACTGCTATGTAGCAATCTATAGGTTGTTTTAAACAATATTTGTTCTACCAATCCATGTGCATGGAATGACTTTCCATTTGTTTGTGCCACGTTCAATTTCTTTGATCAATATTTTATACTTTTTAGAGTATAGGTCTTTTACCTTGTTGGTTAAGTTTATTCCTAGGCATTTTATTATTTTTGGTGCATTTGTAAATGGGATTGTTAATTTCTCTTTCCGTGCGTCATCAGTAATGTATTGAAATGCAATGGATTTCTGTACAATGATTTTATATCCTGCAACCTTACTGAATTCAGTTATCAGTTCTAACAGTTTTTTGATGAAGTATTTAGGGTTTTCTACATATAGTATACCATCTGCAAATAGTGAATGTTTTACTTCTTCCTTACCAATCAGGATGCCTTTTTCTTGTCTGACTTCTGTAGCTAGGACTTCCAGCACTATGTTGAATAAGTGATGAGAATAGATATCCTTGTCTTCTTCCTGATCTTAGAGGGAAAGCTGTCAGTTTTTCACCAGTGAGTATGACCTTAGCAGTGTTTTTTATTATGGTCTTTATAATGTTGAGGTACGTTCCCCCTAAACCTATTTTGTTGAGAGCTTTTATCATGAATGGATATTGCACTTTGTCAAATGCTGTTTCTACATTTATTGAAATGATCATATTGTTTTTATCCTTTCTCTTATTGATGTGATATATCACATTGGTAGAGTTGCAAATATTGAACCATTCTTACATTCTGGGAATAAATCCCACTTGATATTGGTAAATGTTTTTTTAATGTATTATTAGATTTGGTTTGCTATTATTTTTTGAGGATTTATCATCTACGTTGATCAGAGATATCTGTTGTAGTTCTATTTTTTTTTTTTTGTAGTGTCATAGAATGAATTTGGAAGTTTTCCTACCTCTTCTTTTTTGGAATATTTTGAGAAGAATAGGTATTACCCCTTCTTCTCCTCCTCCCCTTCATCCTCCTCCTCCTCCTCCTCCTCCTCCTTCTTCTTCTTCTTTTAATTTTTAGAGAGACAGAGAGAGTGAGCAGAGAGGGAGAGAATCTTAAGCAGGCTCCACACTCAGCACAGTGCGTGATGTGGGGCTTGATCCTATGACCCTCGGATCATGAATTGAGCCAAAACCAAAAATCAGACACTCAACCAACTGAGCCACTCAGGCACCCCAGTATTAACTTTTCTTTAAATGTTTGGTAGAATTCATCTGTGAACCTGTCTGTTCTTGGACTTTGATTTGTTGAGAGTTTTTTGATTACTAATTCAAGTTCACTGCTAGTAATTATTTTGTTTAAATATACTATTTATTTCTGATTCAATTTTGGGAGGTTATATGTTTCTAGAAATGTATCCATTTCTGCTACATTGCAGTTTTTTGGCATGTAATTTTTCATGATGTTCTCTTATAACTCTTTGTCTTTCTGTGGTGTCAGTTGTTGTCTCTCCTCTTTCATTTCTGATTTTATTTGAGTCCCCCCACCTTTTTTTTAAATTAATCTGGCTAAGGATATATTGATTCTGATGGTCTTTCCAAAGAACCACCTGTTGGTTCCATTAATGTATTTTATTGTTGTTTGGGTTTTTTTGGTTGTTGTGGTTTTTGTTTTGTTTTTGGTTTAGTTTCTATTTTGTTTATTCCTGTCTATTAGTTTCTTCCTTCTATTTCTTTTGGATTTTGTTTTTCTTTTTCTAGATCATTTAGGTGTAAGGTTAATTGAGATTGTTGTAGGGTTAGTTTGTTAGATTGTAAGGTTAGTTGTTCAATTGAGATTTTTCTTCCTTCTTGAAGTAGGGCTGTTTTGCTATAAACTTCCTTCTTAGAACCACTTTTGCTGCATCCCAAATATTTTGGACCATTCCAGTTTCATTTTCATTTGTCTCCATGCATTTTTAAAAATTTTCTTTTTGATTTCTTGGTTGTCCACTCATTTTGTAGTAGCTTGTTATTTAACACCCATGTATTTGTGCTCTTTTCAGATTTGTCTTGGGGTTGATTTGTAGTTTCATAGCATTGTGTTCAGAAAAGATGTATAGAATGACTTTGATCTTTTGAATTTGTTGAGGCTTGTTTTATGGCCCAATATGTGATCCATTCTGGAGAATGTTCCATGTGTTCTTAAAAAAGTGTGTATTCTGCCGTTTTAGTTTGGAATGTTCTGAATACATCTGTTAAATTCATCTGGCTCAATGTGTCATTCAAAGCTACTGTTTCCTTATTGATTTTCTGTTTGGATGATCTGTCCATTGATGTAAGTGGAGTGCAAAAGTCTCCTATTATCATTGTAATATTATTGATTAGTTCCTTTATATTTGTAATTAGCTGCTTTAAGTATTTGGGTGTTCCTATGTTGGGCACATAAATTTTTATAATTGCAATGTTGTCTGTTGGACTGTTCCCTTAATGATTATAGAGAGTCCTTTGTGTCTTGTTTCAGTCTTTGTTTTAAAGTCTATTCTGTCTGATACAAGTATTGCTACCCTGGTTTTCTTTTCACATCCATTTGCATGATAAATATTTCTCCATCCTTTCACTTTCAATGTTCATGTGTCTTTAGTTTTGACGTGAGTCTCTTATAGGCAACAGATAGAAATATCTTGCTTTTTTTCTATTTCTTTAAATCCATTTCATCACCCCAATGTCTTTTGATTGGAGGATTCAGTCCCTTTACGTTCAAGTAATTATTGATAGGTATGCATCTATTGCTATTTTTTTACTTGTTTAAAGCTTGTTTTTGTAGTTTTTCTCCATTTCTTCCTTCTCTTGCTCTCTTCACTCATGATTAATTGATATACTTTAGTGATATATTATTTGGATTCCTTTCTTTTTTTCATATCTATAATTCGTTTTTGATTTATGGTTACCATTCAGGCTTTTTCTGCACATAGCAGTCTATATTAAGTTAATGGTTGTTTATGTTTGGACCTATTCTTTACTCTTCTCCTCCCCACATTTTAGGTATACAGTGTCATAGTGTACATCCTTTTATTCTGTGAGTTCCTTGACTGATTTTTACAGACAGGCTTATTTTTCCTGTTTTTGTACTTCCTACTTTCCTTACTCTTGCTTATGGTCTTTCCTTTCCACTTAAAGAGTCCTTATTTAGGGATTGGTTTAGTGGTCATGATTTCCTTTATCTTTAGTTTGCCTGGGAAACTCTTTATCTCTCCTTCTATACTGAATGGTAGCCTTGATGGATAGAGTACTCTCGGGTACAGATCTTTTTCTTTTCAGAACTTTGAATATATAATGGCACTCGCGCTGGCCTACAAAGTTTCTGCTAAAAAATAAGCTGATAGCCTTATGGGGTTTCCCTTGTCCGTAATTGTTTTCTTTTCTCTTTCCACTTGAACATTTTTCTCTTTATCACTACTTTTTGGCAGTCTTCATTACTATGTGTCTTGGTGTGGACCTCCCTAGATTGATTTTCTTGGGGCTCTCTGTGCCCCCTGGATCTAGATTTCTGTTTCCTTCCCCAGATTTGGGAAGTTTGCAGCTATTTTTTCTTTGAATAAATTGACTGCCCCCCCTTTTTTCTCTTCTCCTTCTGGGATCCCTGTAATGTGAATGTTATTATGCTTGATGGTGTCCTTGATGGCCCAAAGTCTATTCTCATTTGCATAATTTTTTTCTCTTACCTGCTCAGCTTAATTACTTTCCATTACTCTGTCCTCCAGGTCACTGATTGATTCTTCTGATTCAACCAGTGTACTATCAATTCCACCTCGTGTAGTTTAAGTTTCATGTATTATGTTCTTCATCTCTGATTAGTTCTTTTTTATATCATTATTAGGAGTCTCACTGAGGTCCTCCACTGTTTTCTCAAGTCCAGTGAATACCTTAGGACCATTAGTTTAAATTCTCTATCAGGCAATTATCTCTGTTTCACTTAGGTCTCTTGCTGTGGTTTTGTTTTGTTCTTTCATTTGAGGCATATTCCTCTGTCTCCTTATGTGTCTTTTTCTGTGTTAGGAAAGTCATCTGCCTCTCCTGCACTTGAAAGTAATGGCCTTATGAAGAGGAGGCCCTGTAGTGCCCTGCAGGGCAGTGTCCCCTGTTCCCCCAAATCCTGGCACTTCCTTGGTGTCTCCTCTGTGTGATATTCACACCCTGCTGTTGCGGCTGAGCTGCTTTTTCCTTCAGTCCGGTCACACACAGTGGCTTTCTTTACCTGTTGTGGGCAGTGTTTGCTCCCTGTGCCGTTAGTGGGCCAGTCTGGGGACGCCCTTGGCTCGAGTTGAGCCAGATGAGGCATTTGAGGCACTTGCTGAGATGCAATAGCACTGAAGTGTAGGCTGCTTTCTCTGTGTTGTCCCCTCAGAGGCTTTCATTGGTGGGGAGGGCCTGCTGTGAGACCAGCTGTCTGTTTCTAGCCCAGTACTGGGCCCTCCATCTGACTGGAGTGTGTGTTTATATTTCCCTCTCTCTGGGGCAGGAGTCACTTTGGAGCGGTAGTGGCCACTCTGGGCAGGGGCTGCCTGCCCACTGCCAGGCCTGTGACCCTACCCTGTATGGGTCTGGCATACTGGAGAGGGCAGAGCCACGGAAGCACAGTGTGGGAGGCAGGCAGTGGGGCAGGGTGGAGGCACTAGCAACCTTTGAGTGCTGCCATTCCTCTGTGTGAGGGTCCCTGCAGTGCCCAGACGGAGGCAGGCTGTCCAGAAAGGTGGATTGGCAGAAGCGTGGTGTAGGAGAGTGGGGTAGCCGTAATACCAAGTTAGGCAGTGAGTCCTGCAGGTGGCCCTATGTTAATGCAGGGGTGGGGGTACTGGGGGGGTGGGGGGTAGGACGGGAATGAGATATGGCTCCTGCCAGGTCCTTTGTTCCTGGAGAAGTTCCCCAGTGATTTCTGTCCCTCCTGGATACACTCTGAGATTAGTAAAGAACTCTCCTTCCCATATGCTCCACGTGTCTTTCAAACTGCTGTTTCTATGCTGTATCTCAGGGGAGCTATTTGTTGTGCTGTTTCTTAAGTGCCAGGACTCAGTTTCTTCTCACCCATTCACTGGCTCTCCCCCAAAGCTGACCCTGCTGATTTTTTTTTTTTTTTAATTCCAGGTTTTTAAGTCCTGCTGGTTGTAAGAATTTATGAAATTGAGCCCCTCTGCTTTTCAAAGTCAAATGCTATGGGGATTCATCTTCCCCACGAGGGCTCCCTGGTATGGGTTTTTTTTTTCTCTCCCCTCTCAATGCCATGGTGTCCTTCCTGCCCTCAGATAGTCCTGGGAGTCCATTTAATTCCTGACTGCTACTCTGCCCTTCATACCCTCTCTGATGGGGCCTCTTCCCCTGCATTTAGTTGTGGAGTTTATTCTGCCAGTCTTTGGGTCATTTTCTGGGTTATTTACACTCATGTCAGTGTTACCTAGTTGTATCCAGAGGTGAGCCTTGGGTCCTCCCATTCTGCCATCTCCCTGGAAGTCTCTGGCAGGATGATCTTTTAAATACAGTTACAAAAGTGCCTACCAAAAATTAACATTGTTTGGCTAATTATCAAGGCACTTCTAATATAGAAAAATATTGTAGATTCATAGAAAAGAATTGATAATATGTAGTTTTCAAAGAGTAACACGCGAAAAAAAAATAAGGCTAACTTGGTGAATTCTTTAAAAGATACATTCAGTTACTCACCTATCCTGTATTCTAATATCATATTCTATTTCTTTTTAATAATTTCTTTTTCTGAAATGATAGGGATTTTAGATAACATAGATTTTTAAGTGCCATTACTTATCAAATGAAAACACTGTGTCCCTTTTTTTCCATTTTGATTTTATGATGATACCCAAACTCTAGAGGTCACGGCCACAGTGTTTTTTTAAGTCTTCCCCTTTTAAGGTGTATTAGAATATCTGCAATCAAAAGTATTGGTGGCAAAATTGCTGAGCTAAATAAAGCCTAGAGAATTTCTTATACTCTGACAAAATGTTGTATGCACAAGGTCTCTAGGGAAGTTACAAGGTTTCCATCTTCAAAGTCAAAACTCTCCCTCCCCCAACCCTGAAAATGGTAATACTACATCTAGCAAATGAGTATGTGCACGTGCTTCCCATTTCTTCTTCTTGGGACAGGGCTCTGAGGAACTCCTAAGGTCATGATGGCTGCCCATGAGTGCTAACGGGCTATTGTGCAGGCACAGAGAGCTGTGGCCAGCACTCTAAGCAGGGGTGCAGGGGTGTTGATGTTTGTTTGCATGTTTCTGATCTTCTAATCCTTATTCCAAAAAGCAGCTTCTTGGTCCCTTGGGGATCAAGCTATCCGTAGAACAAATAATGCCCACGGAGTACATTAGGCCCCAAAGAAATACAAGCTATTTCACATAGTTTTTAAAGACTTCTGGGCTCTGACTTCAGCCACAGGCTCCTTTCTTCTTGTGCTACTTTCTCTGTCCACCCACCTTGGCATCTTGGCCTTTCCTCAGTTCCTGGAATCTGTCTACCTTCTCCATGTTCGCTGCCTTCTCGAAATACTGTGTTTCCTACCCTGAATGTTCCATCCTGCGAGCTCCACCATTAATGTCTCAACATAAATTTCACCTCTTTGGAGATGTTTTCCCCAAATATCTTATGTTAGAAGGCCTTCACTCCCATCTAATAACCCTTATCTCTGCATACACTTACTCCTTCAAATTTATGATTCTAGAGTTATTTATTACTTTATTTCTATCTACCCCACTAGGTTTTAAGCTGTAAAAGGTCATGGTCCATATCTGCTTTATTTACTAAAAAAATCATATCACTGATTAAATATTTTAAAAAATATTTTAAAAAATGGATGGATGAAATCTAGGAACCTTATTTTTTATCTTGTATTCTGAAACATCAATTAATAAATAAATTTATATAGTATAAATACATTTATACTGCTTAC
Organism: Acinonyx jubatus; assembly: GCF_027475565.1. NCBI lineage: Eukaryota > Metazoa > Chordata > Mammalia > Carnivora > Felidae > Acinonyx > Acinonyx jubatus. The sequence continues at coordinate 18,393,952 of NC_069387.1, read as the reverse complement.
TCAATATTAATTTGAGGAATCTTTGCTAGTCCACTACTTGATACACAATAGTTCTGTGATGAATTTTTACTGAGTACAATTGTGATTTCAGCATTTTAACAATACATCAAATCAATAAAATGTGGCCAGAGTAGAAAGATCTAAATGGTTGAGGTCTGCAGGTCAAGTCACGTGAGAAATGAATGGGGAAGAGAACCCTGGATAACAAAAAACTGGCCTTACTGCATGCAGAAGTCAGAATGAAGATACATGAATGAATATTCTGGGAACAAAACAGTTGGCTAAGGATGAGAAAAAACACTATAAGAAATTAAGATGTTAAAAATAAAATTTTTTCTCTTAAGACAGGGTCAAATTCCCATTGGAAGACTTTGAGCAAGGGCTGTTAGGAACACCATAGATAAGATTCATGTATTTGGATAAGAAATGCATTTTATAATATCTCAGATTATTTGAATTATCTTTAGCTATATTTAAACTATGATTAGTTTAGCTATATTAAAAAAAAAACAAAAAAACTTCCTAAGTAACTGGTGACTAAATAAACAATTTGCTATTTAGATAGGAAATAACCTGAAATCAATCTGAACTTTATAAAAAAAACTCTGGATTTTCTTCTTTTGTACTCACCGTCTTTCCAGTATACATTCTATCTCTGGCTTGTACTCATTTATTTAGGTCAAAACTCTTAGGCCACTATTTACCTTATGTAACATCTTATTCTAATTAAGGTTATCTGGGGTGCAAGAAAAAAAGCATCATTAACTGAGGTTTAATTTTCTTAACAGGCATTAATGTTTACTGAAGGATGTGTGCAGTTGTGAGCGGTTCTGTCCACGCATGGAAAATGTGGGAGAGAGGTAAAGAATTTAGCCATACAATTCCATTTCTGAAATACTATAGCCAAAACTTTCAGGTCATTAAGAAAACACTGTTTAGAAACCATAGACCATAAGCAGAGAGACGCATACAAAAAAGTGGTTGAGGAATCACTCAAGTGCCACAAAGAGGGAGTCCATATGAATGAAGAAGACAAAGGTTAGTTTCATAAGTTGAAATGGCTACTCTTCTTCAAGAGAGAAACTATCAAAAATTCACTGACAAATGTGTATGAGGAAACGAGTGGAAAGAGAATGTAACATGAGATGTGCTATGAGGATCCATGCAGCCAGTCACATGAATGAGGATTAGGATTCTTCTTAACAGGGTAGCCTAGTTCAGATCAGAAGGTCAGGTGTTCAATATTGGAAACTTCATGAGGAGGTCTTACAGAAAGTGTCATGTAATCTGGTACCTCTTCATGTACACTAGGTGTCTTTGTCCATTTGCCATAACTAAATAGCATAGACGGCATGGCTTGAACCACAGCTCTAGAGGCTGGAAATCTGAGGTCAGGGTGCCAGCATAATCACGTTCTGATGAGAACCCTCTCCCTGGTTTGCCAAAAGCCACCTTCTCACTGAGTCCTCATATAGCCTTTCCTCGGTGTGCGTACAAGGACAAAGAGTGTGCACGCTCTCTCTCTTTTCTTATAAGGTCGACAATCCTATAAGATTAAGACCTCATCCTCATTTAAACTTAATTATCTCCGTCAAGGCCCCATCTCCAAACACAGTCACGTTGGGAGTTAGGGCTTCAACAGGGAGGCACAGTTCAGTCCACAGCACTAAGTATCAGGTATCAGGAATCCAGAGAGCGAGCTGCAGCATGGTGGTACAGAGGAAAGGGCTGGCTGGCCTCAGGAGCCAGAAATGGGAGAGAGGGGTCCTTATCCTGACTCTGCCAACAATCGAGGCTGCACCCAGTTACTTCATCATATCTTTGAAGCAAATATTTTGTTTATATATATATAGGAACTATTATAAAATTAAAAAGAGATACAAGGTTCTCAGACTAAAAGTTTGCTCTTCAAACAGTTATTTGGTTGAGTTTCATTCTTTTTTTTTTCCTTCCAAATCTATGTGAAAATTAGGAATGTTTATGGCTACTGTGTATGTATATAAATATATATTATATATAATAAATATATACTGTTTATGTCTACTGTGTATGTATATATATTATGTATATATTATATTATATATATTATATATTTATTATATCTATATCTATTTATTATATAATATATGTTTGTGGCTACAGTGTATATATATATATATGTATATATATGTATATGTATATATGTGTGTATATATATATATATATATATACATACACAGTAGCCATAAACATTACACAGTATGTATATATACACACAGCAGCCATAAACATTCCTAATTTTCACACACACACACACACACACACACACATATATATATACATACACAAATATATACATACACAAACACATACTCATTACTATTGAATACATGGTGATCATAGGATCACACAGTTTAGCCCATTTGTTATTTATTGTTTTTAGTAAGCTGGTTAGACACAGACCAGACCACACTTCTGTTTTATTAAAAGTTGAATCTTTTGCCAGTGTCTTAAATCACTTTGATTTTCTAAATTTCTTTTGCCGGTAAGTCTAAAGTGTTTCAGTCCTTAACTAACTAAAATTTAAATAAAAATTTGGAAGAAAAAAATTGTAATTAAAAAAAAATGTGTCAGTCTTCCAAGAGAAACAACCACAAAATAATTATCTGAAGAAATGTCGATAGTTTAAAAACAATACTTACATGAAATTAACAGAATATGGAGAAGTTTTTCTCATTATGCCCGAATGCTTTTGAAACATAGAATATTGGATCAACCACAAATAAGCCAGAGATTTCTCATGACAGCGATTTTGCACACTGTAATATTTTTGAGGAACAAGAAAATAATCTTGGAAACTTCCTTCAAAACAGCCAGTGAAGGCAAGACCTCTAAAACCATCTACCACTTACTGTTTTCAGGAACTTGTTTCCAATGGAAGTGAGAAGAAGTTGTCCACTTGGATCTTATTTACATAAAGTGAGTATAGAGGAAAAGGAGGACAGAAGATATCTGGAATACATAACCTAGAATCATATTACATCTGACTGAATTCAACTCAACATATCGTATGCTGCCTATGAGATACACATGAAGGGACCAAGGAGGAGCCTCTCAGGGCTTGGAAATAAAATGGCCTTCTGAGAGACCACATGGTAAGTTTGTATCAATTAAGAATCTGATTAGTCATTTGTTTGGGGTATGCCAGCAACAGCATTTGGTGGTCCATTGGATAGATGGGCCCATAGACATATTTATTTTGTCATCATTGTATTAGTCCACAGGGATTAAGATAAAAAAATTAAAGAATAGCCAACATTTAAGTGTTTTGATATGTCTTGAGAAACTAAAAGATCGGCCATCCTGTGCCCATGTTCCAGCACGGCCCCAGTCGGCTGCTGCTGGGTAGTAGCTACCTCATCAGCCAGGTGTTCTCATTCTGGTCTGCCACAGTCCCCATGTCCCACCATTTTCTACATCCAAGAAGAAATTCCCTTGCAATAAATCATGCCACATGTGCCATTGATTTTTTTTTTAACACTTGGACTATTGCTGGCATGACCCCAAAGACCAGAACTTGCCAATTGAATCTACATCCCATGATTATCTTTAAATATGGGACTGAATTGTCAGAACACTCAGAACCCAAGCAAGGCAATTTTAGTAGAATCGCAGGAAAACAAACTTGGAGTGTGCTAATAAATTAGGAAGTGAAATCTTTACTATATGCAATTCTGTTTGGAGGAAATCTATGGGAACGAAAGGAAGTAATCAAACAAAACCAAATGGTTTATACAGCCATTTTTAACAACGTAATTCGATTACTTCATGGTAGAAGTAGGCAGATATATAATCCATCAGGAAAATGGGAAGAGAAATTACAGATCGATCACATCACAGGGGAACCTGGAAATCTGTCTCTCTTGATTCCCTTCAGGAAGTTAAGACATGGATTGCTCTATGGGGAAATGGGGCCCTGGATGATTCACCAAGGAGTAAGTGGTTACACAAGCCGGGAGGGTCCAGTGCTTTCATGAACCTTATCCCCCTTTTTTCTCCTTAGGTGCCCATGGCCTCTGCCTACCTGGAAGCACTATTGATGCCTGCTGTCAACTGAAAAAGTCCTATTTGCACTCAGGGTGGGTAGATTCACAGCGTGGCTTCAGGTTTTCTATCGTCAGTGGTCTGGACAGAAAGCAGTAAAGTGCATTTCTATTCTCTGTCTCTGCCTCTCTGTCTCTGTATTCAGGAATGGGTGCTTTTGCAGCATTTCAGTTTGTGGTTGTCTGAGAGAGGAAGCGGAGAGAAAGGCAGTAAGGTGGATAGAAACAGCCACATTAGAAGCAAAATGACTGGAGAAGGAGCAGAAGCTGCAGAGGCTTGTTAAAGCCCAGAGGATACTTTTTCTGCAAGGAAACCCTTGCGCCTTGGCAAACCACTGTGGCGCCGTTTGCTCCACTCCAGAACTCTGTAGGGAGTGACACTGTTAACATGAGCACTGCTGTCTCTTATTATGATTTTGTCTGCGGACAGACTCACATCTGTAATTACTCAAAAATACAGGTTCAGGGATGAGGGAGAACATTTGCATAGGTAGTAGCATGAGCTTCTATCAGGGACTCCAGTGGAAACAAGCACCATTTCCAGATAGGTGACGTGTCCCTGTGCCTATGCCTGTGCCTGGGGGAAAAGGGGTTCCTCACCACGGCCATGGGATATATACTTTCTCTGCACCTCTTTAACCACCTTTCTTTCCTTTGTTCTTCATCTCTTCTTCTGCAGAAGAAAAATGGCACTCAGACCATTTCGGTGCAAAAACAAATTTACTGCTGTACAAAGAATCCCAGTGGACAAACTATAATTGCACACCCCACTTCACTACTCATTTTATTGTGCAGATGGCCAACACAAATATCTGGTAATCTACTAGCTGGTAATCTAGTTCTAGCCCCTGTCACATTCTGTCTTGCTTATGGTCCAAGCCTCAAGTGAGTCTTGGTTTTCTTGGGTCAAAAAGGAAGTACAATCTTTCCATCTTCTCTGGATTTTATGTTTAACCCTCACTTAAATACCACTCTTCCTGCATCCAAAAAAAATCGGCTTCAGATCAATGAATGCTTTATGAACATCAGAATAAGATTTAGCATTGTCTCATCTGCTACAGAGGTTGTCATCTGAGGTAGGCTTCTCTAGTCTGAGTCTTTTGAAATAGTCTGGTCATTTCATGCCTTTAGGGTTTGGAAAAATATCCACAGAGTTCCATTTGCCAAACCTTGCTTTAAATAGAGAGGCCTTTGCACTTATTCTAGAAGAAAATTTACTTTATACCTCTCCCATGGCCTTGCAGGAATGGAGACATGGGAGGTTGGATTTAGACTACACAAGCTGTTAGCAGTATGTGAGTTTCTAGTCAAGAGAAATACTTGGTTGAGATGGCAACTTTGCCACTAAGGAAGAAGAGGGACCCAGTGATTGAAACAAACCAAGGAACAAGCCTCATAAAGTCTACGTGCATGTGCTGAGAGGGGTCCATGAGGAAAGAAATGGAGAGTCCCATTTGAGCTGCCCCAATATCTTAAGCCTACCATCATATCTCCTTTCCATTTTTCATAATTTCTGATCCCCATTATTTAGAAAAACTCATTATGCTTTGATTTCTTCTACTGTTTCCCCTAATCTTCCAAGGCATAATCTAAAGAGTGTTTTTAGGGATGCAGGAGTGGCTCAGTCAGATAAGCACCCAACTCTTGATCCAGTTCAGGTCATGAACGCATGGTTTGTGAGTTCAAGCCCCTCATCAGGCTCTGCACTGATAGCATGGAACCTGCTTGGGATTCTCTCTCCCTCTCTCTCTCTGCCCCTCCCCAGCTCATTCTCTAAACAAACAAAGAAACAAACATTTAAAAAATAAAGACCATATTTAAAGTATTCACTGAAGCAAAAGGGAATGTTGGCCAGTCCTCCAGGTAGCTGTTTAATTTTTATTGTGACCACGAAAAAACATGCTAGCTGTATTGTTCCGGAAAATAAGACAATTAAAGTATATAAGTGTAAGGTAGAAGGGAGCTATTCAAGCCACCCTTCATTTTCCCCCACAGAGGGTGACTTTTACTTACCATGATTAGGAATGATGTGCATACACATATGTCTACATGCACATACACACAAACATGCATAGATAACACAAATAACATACATTTACAAATTACCAAAAGGTCTACTTATAAGCTTTTAAAAAATCTCCACTGTATAGCAACCTTGCCTACATATACAGAATTTTAAAACTACTACCTACGATGTCAAATTCTTCAATTTTAATTTCGCAACTGCAGATCAAAGAAAGACAATGATACATTGGTGTAGTGGCTATTGAGCAGACAGAAGATCACGAAGTAGAAAGCACTGCTAGAATAAAAAGGAACAAAGTGAGAAAATTAATGTTTGCCCCAGATTTTGCTTCCATGCTGTCAACTTACTCGTTGCTTTGTTTCAGGGACTGTTTCAAAGCAGGAAATCATTTCCTCTTCCTAGATTCTTTATGACCAACATTTAAGAAGTCAATAGGAAATCAGGAAGGACAGTCCCACAGTCATTTACCATTTACTCTAATTTGTATTCACAAGTGTTTACTAACTTAAAAAAATAATTACCTTTGAAGTTGGTTAAACATTTTTCTTAACATAAAAATGCAGAATTTTTTTTCTTTTGTCCTTTTATGCAAATGACTTTGGTTGTATGAAGAATATATCACATTCTTTTTTTTAATAACAAAGTAAGAAATACACCTTAACAAAGCAAAATTAAAAAAAAAATCCTTCAAATGGCAGTTATGATTGTTCAGCGACAAAAAAAATGCTTAAACAACGCATGTCAAATACGTTCTACATCTGCTCAAACCAAGCAAACCTATTCAATGAGGTAAAATAACATTTTGACCATCATGGCAAAAGTGATACTGATTTCCAGTTCAGTTCAGTTCTTTTAACTTTTTTAATGTTTTTATTTACTTTTGAGAGACAGAGAGAGACAGAGCATGAGTGGGGAAGGGGCAGAGAGAGAGAGAGAGAGAGAGAGGCACAGAATCCAAAGCACGCTCCCGGCTCTGAGCTGTCAGCATTGAGCCCGATGTGGGGCTGGAACCCACAAACTGCAAGATCATGACCTGAGCCGAAGTTGGATGCTTAACCCACTGAGCCACCCAGGCACCCCTCCAGTTCAGTTCTTTGTGGACCAACGAATACCTGAACTGTAGTTGTCTTAAGTCATCCATAAGCCGACTCCTGTTGGATGGGCTGTTGGCAGGAGGGAAGGGAGGGCTTTTGAATGTATTGATTATTTTCTTAGGTTTCAAGCAAAAACACTATTTTCCACAAGGTTTTTGAGGACCAGTGTATATACAAAGCTTTGTCTAAATATTTTGTGAGAAAAATTTCTAATGGGAATTATTATTTTGATCTGGCACATTTCTTTTTTTTTTTTTTAATGTTTTTATTAATTTTTGAGACAGAGAGAGACAGAGCATGAGCAGGGGAGGGGCAGAGAGAGAAGGAGATACCGAATCTGAGGCAGGCTCCAGGCTCTGAGCTGTCAGTACAGAGCCCGACGCAGGGCTTGAACCCACAGACTGTGAGATCATGACCTGAGCTGAAATCGGATGCTTAACCGACTGAGCCACCCAGGCGCCCCTGATCTGGCACATTTCTAAACATATTCATAAAGTTGTTTTCTTATTCTTTGGATTGCATTTTTACTATTTGAATAGGACACTCTTCTATTCTGGTAAAGATTAATCCCATTCACTTGTAAAAATAATAAAGAGATATCTTACTACTCAATGGAAGAGAAAGACCACAAGTCATTGTTTGTTCCATTGGTATTTAAGAAAGAGAAAGTAATTGCTACTAATTCATTGTTAAGATAAGAGATTGTTGTATAATACTTTTTATAATGGACAGATTCACTGTTTTTTTAAGTTCTTTTTTTTAAGTGTTTATTCATTTTTGAGAGAGTGGGGGATGGGTAGAGAGAGAGGGGGACAGAGGATCCAAAGCAGGCTCTGTGCTGACTCAAACTCACAAACCATGAGATCATGACCTGAGCTGAAGTCCGATGCTCAACCAACTGAGCCATCCAGGTGTCCCCTGTTTTTTAAGTTCTTTGGGAAGATTTGTTAATGTTCTTTGTAAAAATTTTCAGAACATGAAATTAAAAAAAAATATTTTAGTGTTGTATGGAAACCAATTTGACAATAAACTTCATATATTGAAAAAAAATAAATAAAAATAAATAAATAAATAAAAATAAAATAAAAATAAAAATGTGAACTATTAAAAAAAATACTTTACTTTTAAGTAATCTCTACCCCTAACATGGGGCTCAAACCCACAACCCCGAGATCAAGAGTTGTATGCTCTACTGACTGAGCCAGCCAGGTGGCCCCAGAACATGAAATTTTAAACAATACTTTACTCTATGCTATTTTTAAGTGACAGAACAAATAAAAATTTGCATTCAAATATGAACACTGTGCAGAGTCTAACCTAGAATATCAGAAACTAAAATGTTATTAGAGAAGAGAACTCTGATAATCACAAATCATTGCATTCATCTTTGAAAATTATAAAATTTTCCAGGCTAGAATTCATGAAACCCTAAAAATTTAGGAAGCATTACTAGCATTACATTTTCTAGGCAGAAAATCCCATCACCAGATGAGATGCTTTTAGTTTTGGAAGTACCTAAAAGACCCCCTTAATGAAAGATGCTGTGACTAAGTGAATTTTTAACTTAAACGTACAGAATCTTACTTTGCAAGTTTTTCTTTCAAATCCTGTTGGTCCCAAATGGGATCAGTACTGAGAATCCAAAATAATGGAGATAGATAGATAGATAGATAGATAGATTATATAAAAGGTGAATGTTAGTGTTTCCTCTAGCTTTGCTTTTTTAGCTGGGGATTGGGTAAATACATGACGTTTACAAAAGAGCTAGAAATTACTTCTAAAAGAGAAATAATTTCAGCAGTGTTTAATCCATTCATTCAATTTAGTGCCATGGATTCCAAACTATTATTTCAATTTAAGAGCTCAGGCTTGAAATACCATATAGAAAATAGCTCAAACCAACTGTTCCCAAGGGCTTTGTTTCCTCTCTTGTTTCTAGGCAGATCCAGACATCTATGCATCGCTGGGGCATGAACAGAAAGGTTTTCTTTCAGGGATACACAAAAAGAAATTAAAGCAGCCTCTTTTCATTCTGAATGCTAACCACCCTTTCTTAAAAGGACCTTCATATATTTGATGCATTGCTTAATAGAGTATAGAGTGCCACATTAGCAAATTTCTTTATGACAAATGCAAAAAGCAATGAATATGAATATACACAGGCATGCTTTGTTAAAAGAGGTCCTTCTCTGTCTTAAAACTACTTCAGAAATGCAAGGTGAAGTAAAAGTCTCTTGAATACTTAGCAAAGTGTATTATACATTATTGCTAAAAAATAAAATGCAAGTTTTCATACCCTAAGTTGTAATAGTCAGAAAATTTTTAAGTGCCTCCCATATTTGTTCTTTTTTTATATTTTAGAGAAAGAAAGTGTGAGCAGGGGAGAGGGGCTGAGGGAGAGAGAGAATCTTAAGCAAGCTCCAAGCTCAGTGCAGAGCTTGATGCAGGGCTTGATTCCACTCTGGGATCATGACCTGAGCTGAAATCAAGAGTCAGACACTCAACCAACTAAGCCACCCATGAGATATCTTTGACAAAGGTCCACCGAAACTTATGGGTATCACATAAAGTTACAGAACGTCATTGTTTACCCAAGACCTACAGTCTTTATTTTTCCAATGCATTGGTGCTACATTGTAAAGTGCATATTAATTTGTTAGGTAAAATAAATGGCAAAGACTTGGTGTGATTTAGTGTATATAACTGGTATTAGTATTTCTAAAAATTAAGTTTCCATCATAGAGGCTGGCAGATTCATTAAGCTACATGTCTTCCTGGGAAGAAGCATTGGCCCCAGTACTTCCCCAGGTGTAGTCATAAAAAATCATGTTGTTGACATGCCTGTGCCAACTTGGACCTATTTAATCTTTGAGATACAATCACTTTATTATTGTTTCTGATTCTGAAAAAAAAATCACAGAAAAAAAACTAGTCCTTAAGACATAATCCATTAATATAAAATGGGACTGTCCAGTGAATGACCCCAGAAGTTGTCTCTTTGTTGCCCAGAAGCTACATAGCTGGGGAGATAGGCTATACACCCTGCAAGGAGATGGGCTCAACCTGAACTCAATCCTCCACTGCACCTGGCAACCCCAGCCTGGGTCCTGGCTCTTCCTAAATAGCTGGCAGGTAAGCCAGGACTGCTTGTGCTTGAGCTTTGAGTATTTATTTCCTCTGTGCAATGCCCTCTCATGCTTGTGCAATAAAGAGGAAAAGCAAATGGGACCCAGCCCTGCCTGGAGCACTGTCCCACGGTGGGATACTTCTCCATGGGCTGCCCAGAGAACAGGGGACTCATGCATCTGTTGGCTTTGCTGATCCTGACTTCCAGCCCATACTTAGTGGTCACTGGCTCCTTCACCTTGAGCCCTTTGCTCAACATGTAAAGACTGGACACATTCCGGACTACCAAAACAATTCATCTGTTTTTTCAGCATGATTTTTAAAAATCAATCTGGATAAAGATCTAGACCTATGACATTAAGCAATACTATGATTTTTGATGTTGAAATAATAATTTTCACAAAAGTGTATTTTAAACGTCCCATGGGAAGTTCTTCTGGATAAAGAGGAAAAATATGATTGCAAGATGATACAATAAAATTTCAACTGCTAAACAGTTACCTGGTGTTCCCTCTGTTAGGAGTCTCCCCTTACTGCCCTAGATAATACAAAGAAAGGCAGAAGATATGGCAGGGTCCTCATGAATAGAAAATGAGGTAGGAAAAACTACAATATTTTTTTTAGTGAACCTAAGGGGTTTGGCGGGGGGGAGGGTAAGTATGGTATTTTTCTTTGTAAATGAAGATCACAAGAATATTATTCACTCTAAAACATAATTCTTGTTCTGAAAATAAATTATATGACTACCACACTTAATAATTTTACAATCTGTGTGTATCACTCCAAAGACTATTTCCATGCCATGACTGCAAATAAACTCAATTAGCTAACAGTGAAGCATCATAGAGATAATTCAGTTATCCTTATGGAGCTCTTTGAAGGACAGCTATGGCTCTTTTTTCATTCTTGTTTCGATAAAGAGCTGGCATGCCAAGCTAAGAATAATCTATAATTGAGCGAGATCTATGATGCTATATTTTAATCCTCATCATCTTTTAAGAGGATGAGCAGTAATTGCAGGTGAATTCTGCCTGATCTACTATTTCCAGTGCATGTTCTTCTTGGAAGACTAAAAATCCTTGTCAATATTCCAGAAGAAACCGAATGGGATTAAATCAGAAGTTTATAGCTAGGTGTTTGTGCCTATTACCAAAACAGAAGGAATTAAAATAGATTTTGTTGTCAGCATACAACCTTTGGCAACACAGAGTTGAAGACCTGAGGCCAATTCCAGCCCAAAGGAGGGGGGTGGTGGCAAGGGTGTAACAGGTCACCCTCAGGGAAGGGAATGACAGGGATCCACAACTGACTCTCAGAGTCAAGGGAGTACCAGAAGGTGGGGCAAGGCTTTGGTCACAGTGGTTAATGATTAGAAATCTAAGTATTTCTGAAATTCTTACCTTCACCCATAACTCTCCTCTAATGGCTATCTCATCTTACCTCACAACAGTTCTCATCTAGATGTAATTCATCTTTCCACCCCTCAGATTTGGGCTTTTGGATGCAGTTCCTTGGCATAGTGTTATGGACTGAACATTTGTGTCCTCCCCGCCCCCCAAATTCATATGTTGATAGCCAATCCCCAATGTGATGGCATGAGGAGGGGTGGCCTTTGGGGCATGATTAGATCCTTAAGGTGGAGTTCTCATGAATGGAGATTAGGGCCCTTATAAAAGAGACCCCACAGAGCTTTCTAACCCCATCAGCCATGTGAGGACCGTGCAGAAAGAGAGCTCTCTATGAACGAGGAAGTGGGCTCTCATCAGACCTGCCAGCAACGTGATTTTGGACTTTCCAGACTGCAGAACTGTGAGAAATGAATGTTCGTTGTTTAAGCTGCCCAGTCTGTGGTAGTTTTGCTCTAGCGGCCTGCACAGATTAAGACACACAGTCTAAAAGGGAGTTTAGATCTTTGCCCCTGCCTATCCGTGCAAAACTCTGTCTAGAAATATCTTGATGCTTGGCTACTGTCTAACTCTCTCTTCCTCACATGGTTCGGATGTCACCTTGTCTCTACATTAATCCCGACTCTCTACGGAATAAGGGTCTCCCTCTGGGTGCTGATTAACTTATTCAGTACTTCTCCTTTTCAATCACACACCCTCACAATGCTTTCTTTCTCATTTCCTGAGGAACCAAATCTGACACCGACAGGGCATTTGGGAAATTTCAATTCACTCGTGAGTCAAATAAGTGTGCTTCTCCAGGATTAATCTTAGTACTTCCTTCACACAGCTTTCTGATTCTACAACCACATACTGAAGCTTCTGGAAGTTCAGACCTCCTAAAATGGAAATGCCTCATTAAAAAAAAACATCTACAACAGCTTTTCACATCCATAATAAATATAGTAGCATAGCTATTCAATCTCAGGTGGCATCTTTCTTTCTTTTGGAAAATGTCACAATTCTGCACTATCACATTCTTCACATGTATAAGTATTTATTATCTTCTCTGAGTTCACTGAGTGGAAAGCGGCCCGAGGAAAGAATGAGCATGGCAGTATTCTGCAAATTTTCATTATTCTATTTCTGTGAAATGGGATGATGTGTCTTATTATTACCCTATATTTATATTCATTATTGTGATTGCCAGGCCTCTGAAATGGAGACAGCTTACTTAGACTTGAGACACACAAGCAGTAAGATTTTCATTATCCAAGAATATTCTGATGTATTCTCTGTGTTGCACAGATACCAGGAAGATTCTGCCCACATGGGGCATTACAGAATTTGCCTGTTTCTATGTAAAACAATCATCAAAGCAACCCCAAGCAAGATTAAGTACTTGCCAGCAACTTCTTTCCTTTCAAGTAGATTGCTTAGTTATGGACTGCAATAAAATATTAGAACACATATAATAGCCTTGTGTGCAGCAGTTAGCAATTGCTAACTTTTTAGAGAAACCTGTTCTAAAATCGGTAAACGGAAGGTGCAGACACAATTTGACATGTGCTATCGATGAAGATCAGAAAGATTTTCCACATATGCATTTTGGAGAAAAACAGTTGGCCTCTGAGTTTTAGCCATATTCATCGCACATATTTGCTGACCATTCTCAACTGTACCTTCCTCAGAGAGGAGCTTTAATGTGAACAGGGATGATACAACTGCCGGATATGCCTGCAATTTTGAACTTGGTACCAAAAGGAGAAATCCACAAGACATGCTGCTGGTAGGCGGCACAATTTAATCTAAGGCTTTGCAGAACATTTACATCTTCAAAACGAACAGCTAAATCTGCTTTGTGGTCTAACTGTCTGCAGCTCAAAGGGTGGCCTGTGGTCCAGCCACACGCGCAACACCCGAGAGGCAGCAGACTGGCTCACAATTTCTGAGTCGGTTTGGACTGTGGAGTTATAGGATCCATAATTCCTATTTGTAAATATCCCCTTCTTTAAGTCATCCCAGTGCTTGTGAATCAAGGCAAGGAAAAAAAAAATCACACTTGACAACCCTTTCCGGAAACATTTTCATTGTCCCAAGAGAGGGAATATGAAGGTCAAAATACTGCATGTAAATTAGTGATAAAAACTCCATGTGTGGTTCAGGTACAGGGTATTAGAAAAGAATCTGTGTTGGATTTCTTTAAAGGTGAAGAACTACAGATTACCAGCACCATTACAAGGAGTCAGCTGACGAATCTGATCTTCAGGAAGATCAATAATTCTCACTGCTCAGGGCCTCCCCATTCCATAATGCCACTGATGCTTCAAGAGCTCTGTGCCAGCCAAGAGGAAAAACAGCCAGCAACAAGGTGAAGACTTATGTGCTGCTTGTCCGTGCACCTGTCCCTGGGGTCATGGGATTCACTGAATGCTGCTCGAACAAAGTTGAATCATGAACGGAATTCAACCTTACCTGAAAGGCTTGGAAGCCTTATATTCCCAAAGTAATTACAAAAAAGTAGCACACGAGCGACTGCTTTTAATACCTACCAATCGTAAGAAGGCATTGTTCTTACCTGGTCACGTGGTCATATGTCCACATGAACAGAGAAAGTACAAGAAGAAAGGTCTTTCATAAATCAACAGTCAGACCAACAGAGGCATTTGCCAACTGTTGAGTTCCTACTCACTCATCAGGAAATATAATCGGTTTCAAAACATCTTTATATCTTCATGGGGGGAATATTAAAAAAAAAAGAAAGAAAATGATGACAACAACAAGAAATTTCTACTGGAGGAATTCTGTAATTGAGATACTAAGTTTTACAGTCCCTCTATTATCTGCTTTTGTGCAGAGCTAGAAAATATACTGTCACCAAGTTTAAAAAATAACAGCCTTTGTTTATTTCAGAATGAATCTGTGCCAGAATAGTAAGTATGCTATTGTCTTTTGTTTTTGTCTTTGGTGAAAGTGGGATATCAAGTCTAGACGACGGCAGAAGTGGGGGACATGTGCTCGAATGCCATTCTGGGTGGTTTAAGTCTCACAGGGATACAGATCATTTTAACAGCCGCTGCTACAGCCAGGGCTCTGGGACAAAACCATTCAGATTCTTGACATCAACTTTGGAAGCATCTAAAGGGAAAAGCACACGTAGTCTTTCATGCTCATTGCTTGTATTAAGCGACATAAATCAAAATGTTTATTCCTAAGAAAGATCTTGTCATAATGCCCGGCACAGAGTAGCCACTCCACAACCATTTGGTTCCTTTCTTCCTTATTTCTGTTTAACTCAATCAGGCAAAAATATTTTCCCTAAAAGAGACACAACAATGTTCAAAAATGCCATTTCAAGGGCCAGAATAAATAAATTTTGCAGAGAAGTTTCAGATGTAGGCTTTTGTTTCCAGAACTAGAGGTAGTGTGCCAAGGAGTGACTTATGGGACTTGAGTCCCCAATAATCTCCATCATCCCCAGAACCGCATCAGAATAAATAAACCCTTAAAAAATAAAAGCGGTCATCTTGTTATGAAATCTAGCTTCAAGAGAAGTCGCCTTCCAGCCAGACTGAAACCCCCAAATTACTTTCACATCAATATTCGGGTACTGCCATTGTCCAAAATCATGACATAATCAAAGTACCATTTACTTTTCCTCGTATTAGAGGAAGCGAAGTCAAGCAGAAATGATAAATCTGCGGAGTTGGGCAGGCCCGGGTTTAAATACCTTTATTCATTAATGGAAGAGCTTAGGAAAAATACCAAACCTAAATCTGAAATTGCCCACATGTAAAAGTCACTGAGATTACCCAGTGAACCTGGAGACACAAATCACACTAGGCTGATGTCAGGACAAGGCAAGATGATATCCATACTGTTTGTGCCTGACAGACCTTAGCACCGAGTGATTATCCAGCATATACCTCTCTGCACCTGCACTATCCTGCCTCCTTTTTTTTTTTTTTTTTTTTCACTGACTCAAAACCATTGACATTATGTGATCTCCCTGTTAAGGCAGAAAAGAGAAAAACTGGCTGAATAACAAAATCATGGGTATAGTAACAATCGGGACTATATTCTGAGGAGTGTTAATACATCCCTGAGCAAAGGGATTTTCGCTTTTACAAATGATGAAGAAGATTCAGCATCCTGCCTAGAGATCACAGAGTTCTAGGAATGCGTGTTCTCCTCTTTGAATCTCAGTAGGCTACCAGTTCTGGACAGAGAGTAAACACCTCTGCTTCTGAGCAACTCTCCTTTCTTCAGGTCGCACCCCAGCTAAAGAGTGCTCAGGGAAGAAATATGTTGCCCTCTGCGAGTTGCTATAACAACACTGTTGCCAAAATAGCAGGCACTCTGCAGGAGTCAGAATAGCCTCTTACAGATATTATATGACTTCTGCTCCTGGCACATCCTCTGTTGCCTATTGAGGGGCCTGGCTGGGGCAGTCAGGGACCACCAGAGTCACATGCTAGCCAAGGAGATGGAGAGGGGCTTTGAAAATTGCTGGCCTTCTCACATACACAGAATCCCAACGGCCTGTGCTTCAGATCTTCTGAAGATTCCTTTCGCTATGCAGGAACAAAATGATGCCTTGATAAGTATTTGGAGAACTATGTAGTGTCTGTTTCAGGAAGTGGAGTTCTTTTCCTAAATAATGAGTGTTTCAGGGCCGTAAAAAGAATGCTGTTTGGTTCCTAAAAAGTAGGAACTGGTCACCTGGGAGAAAATAGAACTACAACTACAGTTTGAGAGAGCATACACAAACAGACGATGGCCAGACCATGGATGACAACAGAACTCTTACCCTCAACCTCTACAGAAACCAGTCCAGGGAAACAACCTCAGCAGCACTCAGCCCAGAATGATCAGGGCTTGGTGAATAACTGACAGCTTTCCTATCTTTTGCCTCTAGGTCTAACTCAGTAAAACCCAAATACGGTCCCCAAATCGATCGCCCGAGATGCTCTGCTTCTAATTAACCCACCTCCAGCTTCTCCATGCCAACAACTTCCAATCAGAGCATACCTGAAGCCTCCTCTTCTTTTTAAAGGAGAAACTTTCCCACTCCCCTGCCTGCTTTTGAGTCTCTACCAAAGGGAAGTGATGGAAGCTGACTCTTGCTAGGGCAGACTGAATAAATAGCCTCCATTCTTGTTTGGGTGGTTTTTGCTTATTTCCATAAGATTGACCTCTTTGTTTTTGTTAGATCTGGAGGACTAACAGGAGCCTATTTTGTGATTTGCAATGCTAAGGACAATAGAAACTTAAACAATGTTAATACTACACTTGCGGCCTCTGGGCAACCCTACAGACTGCCTAAAATGTACCCTCAAGCAAACTTCCATACTCATCCAACCCAACTCCAACCACCCTCATTCCACTCCATAACTCCAACCATAACAAAGAATTGCTTACAGTCACTGAGTGACCGACCATTCCAGTTCGCACAGAACTGTCTTGTTTTCAGCACTGAAAGTGCTACGCTCCAGGAAACCCTTAGTCCGGGGTAGAATGGGACAGCTGGTCACTCTATGAGACTCTTCAAGCATGCCTTACTATTCTAAGACTTAGCCATTGAAAAGGCAATTTACTCTGCCAGGAATCTCCTTTCTTACTCCAGGCAGGGTATCAACCTGGTGAGCTCCTCTCAACTTGCCAAGCCCCTGCCTAAATGCCCTCTCCCAGGCTAAGCCTCTTTGACAGTGGTGCATCCCCCAATCCTAAGCAGGTGATCTCTCCCTCCTCCATGCCATGCTATAGCCTGTATTTTTCTCGTACGTATCACATAGCCTAGAGATGATTTGGTTACACAGTGACTTCCTTGCAGGCAGGGGCTGTATCGTGTTCCTTTGTGTTTCCTCACGGTCATCACCACATCAAGCTAATATTTGTCTGTTTCTAGAGTAAATGAATACATCTGTGACTAAATAAATGGCTTAGCTACGATGTATTTACTTATTTAATATCGTTACAATTATTTATTACTGAATTAGTAAATATCAACTAATTATTTATGGATGAGTTAAACTGATCCTTACAAAAAGTCCCGAAGCTCTGGACTGAGCTGAAGGGCCAGTCTATACATACGTGGGAGTTGGGTGCCTTACAGGAAATACATGCATCAATCCATTTCAGTTGCCCAGATTGGTTACCTACCTCAATCTGGGTGGTGTTGTCCTGCCCATCATCCAGTAGCAGGTCTGTGAAGCCTCTGGGCTCTGGGGAGTCTTGGCCCATGCTTGCTCGGTTCGAGTCTACTGCCTTGAGGGAATCCAAGCTCCTTTTCCACCGGTGGCTGAATGCATGCGTGTCCACATCGACTTCCTGTTCTGTTCGTGGGAAGACCTGAGCAACTTGATATTGCCAATCTGTTTGAACAAGAAATACAATGATGAGTTGCCACTTGCTATGAGTCATATACATGCTCGCTAACAGAGCAGAAGAATAAGTCTGCTAGTCATGAAAATAGGAAACTAACTCATAACAGCGGAATCTGTTTAATTGTAATATTTTGAGTTGGTATGAACATCTCTGTGTAGAATGCAATTTTAAAACACGCCATAAGTCATGACAATGGTTAATGTGCAGATCCAGCAGAGTCCCTAAAACAGATGTGCAGCCCTAAAGCAATGCATTTTATTCCCTTCCCTCCCCACCCTCTGCACACACACGCTTCATAAACATTCTCTAGTTGTCCTGAGAAAATAAGCTACAATCCAAACAAAGGAATGAAACCTAGTGATTCTTAGCACACTTGAAAATAAAAATCAGACGTTATTAACTTGTGAGTTTATATTCCCTTCACACAAGTTTTGCTGGGCAGCAAGGAGACAACAATGTATTTGAATGGGTTAAATAATATATGGAATGATCTTTGTGTAAATGTGCTAACCTGCTTTGTTGCTCACAAGTCAGATTTGGTTCATTGCCCACCTCACTTAATAAGCAACACCCACAGGAGGCATCACAAAGGCTCTTGTTCATTTGTGCTGATCTCACCTTGGACTCTTGTCAGGGTGTTGAAGGATGACAGTGATAGGCACTTAGAGAAATGGATGGGAAGGCAAAGAGACCAAATCACAAAGGTATTTTAAAGCCATCTGCAGGGACTGGCCTTGCTGACCCAGCTCATCCTGCTACTACAGGAGGGAAAATAAGATTTAATCATTACTCCTAGTCTTTCATTTCAGTGGGTCAGCAGGGGAAGGTATATCGCAAGTATGGGAAATTCGGTTTCCGACCAAGAAGAACAGGCTTCTTCTACACCACTATTACCCAAAGATATGAATTGACAGCCTTTATAACTGGCAGGATACAGGTTCAAAAAGGGCTAAGAGAGCAGTGATTTAATTATAGCTGTGATGTTGCCCTCAATATGAGAACATTCCAAGAAACCAAAATGTATTTAATGTGACTTATTACACTACTGTATCAGCTACTTAGAACTCTAATAACTAAGTTAAGGCTACCACTGCTAATCACACACAAATGGTCTAACAGATTTCCCTTTCAACTCAGAAAGGTGCTAATAATTCTTCTAGACAGAAAGGATATTCTTTGGTTTCACCATGAACTTAAAAGATCTCCCACTGCTTGATGCTTTGGCAGATACAGCCCAGAGAGAAATACCACCATATTACCACCATAGTGTTGGTAATTTAGCCTTTTTCATGGGCCCATGCAATATGAGCTTAAAAGAACGGTGAAGACAGAAGTGGCCAAGAGCTCCACATATAGGAACTCAAGAGCTAGAAAAATGGAGCACCATGCACAATTCACAGAATTGTTGTAAGGCTGAAAAATCTCAGGTACACAAAGGGCTGATCATGGGTCCCCCCCACCCCCGCCTGCCAACTCACAGTAAACGTTCAATCACTATGGCTAATGAGTATTGTCATCATCACCATATAAAATGTTTCTTTTTTAACATTGTTGTCCCACTGGCCATTGAACTGTGCTCAATAAAAATGTTGATGACTGACTGACTGATGGATAAATGAGCTGTTAACAGTCTCTTTGGAACAAAAATGATTGGACCAGGCAGAATTAAGTAATGGAAGAAATACTGAACAAGGATTCAAAAGACCTGGGGTGGAATTCTTTGTTAGGTTTGCTGGATATGGGGTCCAGCATAATTTACAAAACTCCGTGCTTTGGTTACCCTATATTTTAAATGGGAATGAAACTACCTTACCTGCAAAGGCAGACAGCTTTTCCTGACGATGTGTCAGCTCTAAGACCTATGGTTCTAGGCAAAGCTACATAAAGCAATTTTATTTGCTTTATTTATATATTCTGCCTCATTACCAAAAATATATGAGTCAGCATACAACAAAACTAAACAATACAGTTTTATAACAACCAGCTAAGACCTGCTGGCCCAACACTTAGGTTAATTTTAGAGATGTGTATTTGCCTTGCACTAAAGGTGGTGGCTATCTGAATACAAATAATCATATCAGAGCAACTGAAAATCTATACAAGATTCTTGTTAGAATGTCAATCCAGATAAGAAATGTAGTAAATACAATGCAGTTAATGGATTACATGCTCCTGGATATAAAAATGGCTTTTAAAACAATCACACAAAGGGAAGAGCTCCAGGCAGAGGTTTTTCCGTCCTCTAAAATGTAAATCGGGAAGTCTACCTAAAACTTCAAAGAATTAATCTTTATTAAAATCTTCAAAACAGAATTTCAAAACAGCTCTTGGGTGCTACTGTTTGATATTAATTGCTTGATATTTATGTTATCACTACCTTTCCAGAGATTTATAACACAAGACAAAAAATGGTACTTCCCATGATGCCTGGAGGCCAGGAACATCACGCTAGCCCCTGTGATCCTGGCACAGGGCAGTGAGAGACAAAATAACTAACATTGGGGGGCTGTCTGCATAGAAAGTCTCTTTCTCAACTTCCTTGAGCCCCTCTCTCATTTTTCCCTACCTCCTTACCCTAGAGAAAAAATGGAAAGGAACTTCAAAGCTTAGGGGTGATAAAACCCATATTCCCCACTGTTAAATTGACTAAAAGAAAAAGATCATTAGTTCTGTGACTTAACAGCCTTCCCAAGCAAGCCCATACCTAAGCCTGTAAAGGCCTCCAGGAAAAGAAATTGAAACCTAAGGACAACCAGTCTCACACAGCCAACTAGGCTTTTCTGAATCAGGTAAATGCTTAAGCCAATCAAATAGTTTTCTTGCTTTGTGTCTGCCTTTTTCCCCATAAAAGTCTCTCCCCTCTCCTGTCCTCAGAGTGCTCCCATTTCTGGCTCAGGGCTGCCAGACTAGAATTGATCTTTGCTCAGGTAAACTCTTGAAATTTTTAATATGCCTCAGTTTATCTTTTAACACTACATAAGTTGAAGTTTGGCATGTTTGATTAATATGTCAAATTCTTTTCATAGTGTTTTCATACTTTCATAAGTAATGCTTTAGAAGGGTTACTGGGGAAGGTAAATTTAACAGACAGGGAGGCCTCCTGTATAAGACAAACATATATGCTGACTCTAGTACTCACAAAGTAAGTCCTTACAGCTGTGGGGTTGTGGTGGGGTTCCCCCCCCCCAATTGTTAGCGATGTTTTATCATTTTTATTCTCTTGCTTCATGGTCATGTTAACAGCTATTACAGCTGAGGAGTGGTTTGCCTCCATTATGGACATGCTCGCTCCTCCTAGAATTTGCTACCGTCAACTTTGCAAACCTATCACTCAATTACTTGCTAGCTCTCGTATTTACAAAGACTAAACAGGATCTAAGGAAGGCACTGAGGGGTTTTTTTTAATAAGAAAATTTGTGAGCTTTAGGGCTTGGCTACTGTGAATTTTCTTTCGGTTGTTATTTTAGACCTAATTCTTTTTCCCTGGTGATGTTATGAATACTAAGAGGAAACATTCCTATATGCTCCTAATTCAGTCCTACATGGTTCATCAAGACTGGAGTATGAAATTGGCTTAGATTTTGATCTCATTTCAGAATTATTTTTTAGACAAGATAAAACAAGTCAAGAATGAATATTTTATAGAAAAAAAGACCGAGAAAAATTGGCAAAACCACAGCATGGTCATCTACATTGTAAATTATTCCTGGGCACTTCATTTGCTTTCAAACTCATAAAAATATTTTAAATTATTCTTTAAATCATCACCAAAACGAATCATTCAGAAGCAAGATACAGGGATATATGTAATATAATTTTCCCCTTCCCAGCTGTAGTGAAAACAAAAGCATCAGGAGGGATCTTTGAGTAGTCTGGCTCAGCAGATTGTTTGCTTTCTGCCCACTGTATGTTAATTAAGCCACTGATGGAAAACTTTCAAAGATAATTTTCTCCAACATATCTTGCTATAATTGTTAATCACATGGCTCATGGCAATATTAAATATATCTAAAGACTCTCTTTTGGATATGAGAGAAAGCTTACAGACATATTTCTGTGTGTGTGTATGTGTGTGTATATGTATATATATATAGACAATACATAAATTAATCAACACATTCTTGAGATATTTTATTCAATTAAAATAGCAGATAAACTATCACTGAAGAAGCAACTTCATTACATTCCAAATTAACGTTACTATGAAAGCCAATAATGTCTAGTTAATCCGAGAGTAAAAACAAGAAACTCATGTGTATCCTCCTATCATTCTTTGCAAACCATGTAAGTCCCTTTTGTGCCATCACATACTGTGAAATAATTTAAAATAAAATAAAAACAAAAGGTAAGAAAACTGTGCTGAGCTGGATATGTTTATATTTAGGTCTCCCTGAATGATTTTATTAAAATAGCTTACATTTAACCAATAGTTATACTTTGAAAACATCCTTAACCGTATGTTGTATGTCTTGTATACAGATCATATACACAATACATGTCAAACGACCAAGAAGTAACTACATAAATTGACATGCATCTTATGTAATTGAGGTCTGTCTGTGCCTTTTGATAAGCATTTTGATCTACACTTTACAAGTGAACCCCTGTGAATCCTCTGCAGAAACATGAAGACTGTTCACTGCAAACAGATTTGATGACTAGATTCATCTGAAAATAGATAAAATTATCTGGCTGAGGTAGACCCCTTTATATGGCTTTGCATCTCATTTATTGTGGAAGTAAAGAGGAAATTCTATATAAATGGTTATATCCATGGTTATGTCCACTAATGAACCCACAACATAGTGGATTTGAGGTTTTGACTGACAGTGTTACAGAATAAGACAGCTACAGAAGTGAAAGTGAGAAGTGAAAGCATTCACAATGTTGCAAAATATGTTGAGAGATATTAAAGCATTTGAGTAGCCCCTAGACATCAGAGTCTTTTTAAGCCTCCCACATGATTATTTGAGCCCCCTTGGATGAGAACCACTGCTCCATGCTCTAGTCCCAACATACATGCCTTAGGGTATGTACTCATCACCTCTTGCCTCCAATCTGGTCTTACTGTCTTCAAACTCTTTCTTCTCCAATCTTCTCTATCTGCTGCCAGAGGTACCGTTCAAAGTTATTCACTTCTCTCTTTGGCTTAAAACCGCTAATGGCTCATTACCACCCACAAAACTATAAACACTCCATGCTTTTGTTCCAATCACCCTCCCCTCTATTTGCACTCCACCCCCATCATGCCCTAGGCTCAGACCATGTAGAATTTTTCAACAATCTCTTTATTTGCAAGAAGTATAGTTACCTTTGCATGGAGGAAAACCCCTTTTCATCCCAGACTTTGGGCAATCTCACAATTCCTTGAAGATCCACCTCAAATATTCTCTTGTTAAATGAAGCTTCCCTTGGGGCACCTGTGTGGGTCAGTTGGTTAAGCATCTGACTCTTGATCTCGGCTCAGATCATGATCTCACTGTTGTGAGACTGAGCCTTACATCGGGCTCTGTGCTGAGTGTGGAGACTGCTTGGGATTCTCTCTATCCTTCTCTCTCTCTCCCCTTACCCAGCTTATGTGTGCATGTGTACACTCTAAATAGATAGAGAGAGAGAGAGATAAAAATGAAGCTTCCCTTGACTCCCCCAGGCAGAGTCTTTTTACCTGACTCTTCAAACACAATTTTGCCTATCCCACTTGAATGTATAATTGTATAATTGTTCAGAAAAGAGTTAACACAGCAAGCCTGGGACAGCTATCCTTAGAAAATGCTGTTTGCAAGGCTGGCTGTTGGCTGGTGTCCGGAAATTTAGATTTAGGGAGGGTTCCTGCTATTCTCTAACAAATAAGAGTGGCTCACCATAGCTAAACTGTTTGGGCAAATAATATGGTTTATGGTGAACACCTGCCTTCCTTCTGGAAGTCTGGAATCTTGGTACATGCTAGACAGAAGGTGGATATTTGAACAGCTCCCAGTATAAACACTGGGCGCTGAGTTTCTAATGAACTTCTTGGTTGATGATATTTTACAGGTGTCATCACGGCTTGTTGCTTGAAAAATTAATTGTGTCCTATATGTTCCTGCTGGGGAGGGCTCTTGGAAAATTGCCCCAGGTTCCCCAGACATTGCCCCAAGTGCCTTTTCCCTTTGTGGATTTTGGTTTGTATCTTTTTGCTGTAATAAATCACAGCCATAAATACAAATATATGCTGGGACTTACGAGTTCTCCTAGCATATGGCCAAAGCTGGGGTGGCCTAAGAGACTCCCAACACTGAGATGTTTCAGATCAGAGACTCTATCTTATTTACATTTTTTTTGTCCTATCATCATAAGCATTGGCACTGACATATAACAAGTATCCAAAATCTTCTGAATAACAAATGAATGAATAAGTAAATGAAGGATTGACCAAGTTGCTGCTCATCTGAGACAATGACTTAAAAGATTTTATGTGTAATCTCTTAGCTAACTTCTTAAGATTTTAACCACCTTTGTGAGTAGCCAGATCGAAGGGTGGAAGAAGGAGAAAACCCTGGGAAAACAAATCCAAACAAACAAATTTCATTTATGTGATATGAGTTGGACTAAGAAATAGCTCACTGGTCAGTTAGGTGATGTTCGGCAACACTTATGGTTGCAGTTTATCATCTTGGTTCTTTATGGTTAATGAACTCAGTAAGAAATATAATACCTGTCTTTGAAAAATGCAGTCATGGCCCAGGGAGACTGAAAAATTATGAATTAGATGAAACAAGGACAATTTTAAGTTAAAAGAGGAAAACAGGTTGAGAATGACTCTAGAAGTTTGAGGCATTAATAGTTTTCTAATTTTATTAAGTAAAATAATCAAAAATTTTAATTTTATACATAAAAGGGTATCCTATGGAAACCATTCTCAGTTCTATGAACAATCATCAGTAATATTTAGGACAAGTTTAAGGTAAGGCTACATATTTACTAAAGGGTTAAAAATAAGTACAAAGAATAAAACTTTGTTAGCAGTTACAAAAGAGGTGTTTATGCATGGCTTCTAATAATGAATTAATAATAATAGGAGTAATATTGATAATAATAACTAACTTTCATTTAGGGTTAGTTGAGTACTATGTACTGTTCTACACGTCTGCATACATTAATGTATTTGGCACATACCATTATTGTAAACTGTGTTACATAAGAGAAAATTGACGCATATGAGGTGGTAAGTGATAGACTAGGAAAGTAAACAGAGCTGAATCCAGAGACTTGGTCTTAACAATGATCTAATCTGCCCCTGATTAATCTTTTGGGGGCTCAATTTAGCAATCTGTCATGAGCCCTGATGACATGACACAAAGAAACAATCTAAAAGGGGGAACAAAATAAATGAGACAAAATGTGCTATTTAAAAAAGCAAAAATCCATAAAAAATTTAGCACCTCAAAGCAAAAAAGGAATATGGTATCCCATCAGGTTGACTGCAAAAGGGAGGAAATGAACCAATGTTAAAGAAAAAAAAGGAGCAGAAAGTAATAGCACACTAATATTAATTATATTTTCATTACATCTTGAAAGGTTGGGACGTACTTGAAAATGAATCATTGATGTTTTTCTTTTTTTTGGTTATTTGAGGATTTTCTATTAACTGCCTAGGAGAAATTGAAAAGAAAACCTGAATTCCTTCAAGTAGACTTCACACGTGTTTTACCGGGTTGCTAACCTCCTGTTTTGTAATAAAAAAGATGATTATCAAAGAACTTGGGTCTTCCACTGATGTTTCAGATAAATCTATCAGATTTAGAAAATAAACTCATTTCCACAAGAACCACAATCATTTATAAATAATCTATAAACAGAGTAAATAACATTTAATTAAATCTGAGAATCTATCTTTTAATGAAGTCCCTGAGATCTTCTGTAGAAAACACATCATGAACCCAGAAACCACATGGAAATTTTAGGTATGTGACCTGTGACCTCCTACTATCTGTGAAATGAAAGGGGGCAGTTTTATAACCTTTCTGGTCCTTCCCAGCTATAAAGGTCTGGTCATCTGAAAAAAAAATTAATAAAATAAAATAAATAATAATAATTAAAAAAACCCTATCATCTACTGGCTGGCTAAGTAGCTTATTAACATGTTTTAGTCTATTTGCCATCATATATTAAATAGTCTGCATTTCTTTTTCCAATTTACTACTTAAGTTGTGAAAATTCATGTATTACGAGACTTTAGAGTCTCTATAGCACAGTAAAAAAGTAAAACTATTTGGTAAAAATACCTTAACACTTCCGTTTATCATCAGCCATCCTAAACTACCCTTGCTGCCTATATTCAGAATGGCTGGTTTTAAAATCAGGTCTCTGCACTAAAAGCTAAGCCTCAATGCATGAAAAGTGTAACTCTATCAGCCAAGGGAGATGGGAAATTCTGTAAACAAGGACTAGTCATGGCCAATAGCTTCTCTTAAAAAAAAAAAAAAAATTGAGTCTTTTGAGCCAGACCAGGCCAGATGGAATCGATTGGGATAATGGTGCCCAGTGTCAAACATTACATCCAAATGCCTAGGGCCCAAATCACTGAGGGTCTTCGATTAAATTATGGCTGCCAGATGTCTGATACACTTAATCTCACTGCATACAGTTATCCGACCATATTCAGTTTGTGGGGTCAGAATCCATAATGGCCCAATGTTGAGCCCAGAACACAGGCTGACTTAGCCAATGATCACAGATGACAGCCAATGTATGCATTTCTATCATACTGTCTTTTAAGTTTCATCTGATTTATATCAAATCACACCATTATCAACATGGCCCCAAATTTCTATAGGTTAAATGCTCTCTAGAGGTTTGTGTGGACTTGGGTAAGTGGTCAATAACGCAATTGTTATAAAGATAACAAAATTATCTTTATTGTTTATTTTTTTTAAAGTTGTAGCCCAAAGGTTATAAATATAAAGTTACTGTGGGCCTGCATTTTTATTAAAAGATGACTTTAGGGCACGTGGGTGGCTCAGTCGGTTAAGTGTCTGACTTCAGCTCAGGTCATGATCTCACAGTTTTTGAGTTCGGGCCCGCGTTGGGCTCTGTACTGACAGCTCAGAGCCTGGAGCCTGCTTCGGATTCTGTGTCTCCCTCTCTCTCTGCCCCTTCCCTGCTTGCACTCTGTGTGTGTGTGTGTGTCTCACTCAAAAATAAATAAAAATTAAAAAAAAAAGATGACTTTAGTTAGTGTAAGGCATTCCATATTCTTAGATTCAAACCCAGCAGTATTTTTCTGAAATTTGAATGATTATAAAGTTTAACCAGGACAAACTAACAACTTGCCCCCAAAATAATGAGAAATGCTTTCAATTTAATCCAACAAGTAAGGAATAAACACCAGATCTGGGTTCAGCCCTAAGGTGTGGTTTGTTCCCATTAGGACTAACCAGATATTAGTTGTTAAATGTTGAATACCATTCCTAGATAAAAAGTGAAACATACAACCACAAAATCTATATTTTGGGGCTCCCTGTTTTGTGCGAGGGTTGAAAATATGGAGTAAACAAAATACAGATTTAATATATTCAACTTTGAGACTCAGTTATTACACAAAACACAAACACGATAGACAGCCACTTAATGTCAGACAGAAAAAGAAAAGTCTTATTTCAGTTTTATATAAATTTAAAAGGCCAGCAGAACAAAACATCAATAGCACATATCGAGGTTAATACTATGTGCACATATATTCAATGTTTTGATCTATAAAATGGCAATCATGTATGGTTTATCTGAATATATACAAATATATCTAACCTAATAATTTTTTAAAAGATTAGTCCTCAAAAAAATAAAAATGTCATAAATAGATAACTCACAGCAAAGTAAACACTAATAAATGCCCAAGTATTTAACATTATAAAAACAGAAATTCTGGGCGCCTGGGTTGCTCATCTAAATCTTCATTTTGGCTCAGGTCATGATCCCAGCGTCCTAGAATTAGGCCCTGTGTATGGCTCCATGCTAAGCATAGACCCTGCTTAAGAATCTCTCTCTCTTCTCTCTCCCTCATTCACACTCTCTCTCACTCTCTAAAGAAATAAATAAGAAAAAATAAATAATAAAAATAATAAAAAGAGAAATTCAACACAATTCTTTAATATACTACATTCACAAGGATTTGTTGTAAATTGTACTTGTCAGTATTCGATAGAGAATTTTTCTGAAGCAAGTATTGTACTCTATTATTGGAAGATTCTAATTTTAATCAAAATTTCATATTGGCAAATTTATAATCTGTAGCAAAAGTTTTCTAGGATTTAATACTCTGGAAATATTCTGAAATGCACAAAAGGATTTATGAGTAAGTATAAAAAACTATATGTAGTATGATTTGAACTAGGTAAAAAAAGAAAAAATATATATATACAAATACACAAAAGGAAAAAATGAGAAAGAAATACATTATAATATTACCAGTACTTTTTTCTGTGCTATACAGGACAGAAGCAGCAAGTTTTTTTAAATTTGTCCTTTTACTTCTATAGGGAGGGAGACAAAACCTAAATCTCTGCTTTCTGAAGGTCAAATCCAAATATGCTAACTTGGTGAAGTCTTTCATCACTACCAATATATAAGTTTCCCAGGGAGAGTTATTTTAAAGTGCTCTCATAGAGCTTTACCCAAACCTATTGCCGTGTTCTTCTCGTCATTATTGATTAAATGCCATTTCTCTACAAACAACCATGAGCTTGTCAAGGAAAGGTGTCATGCCTTTCTTCATCCTTGTGTTCCTTTCTGTTACTGTTCACTAAAACGGCCCAGGGTCATGGCATAGTTGGAGTGGTGACCCGGCGTTTTCCATCATGGCGGCTCTTGCTTAAGACAATTTCATTTCTCTGGGTAAATTTTTATCCTTGAATACTTAGCTATGTTGGGGTATTTCTTGAGAAAACTTAAAGCATCCCTGCCAAACTCTGTGCAATTTCCTATACTTTCCTAACCTCTTTTTCTATATATGAACTTCATCAAATAAAACATCAGTGTTACAACACTATAACGCCAAAATCCTTTAAAATTTTCAGATAGATTAATACAGTAAGAGAAAAGAATCTTCCCATTATTCTGTTTCTCACATTGGATTCATATATTTAATGAAATATACATTTATACTACCTTAGGGCCATAAAACAATGGGCAAAACTACTTAGCTTTGAAATCTCCAAACAACTTTACAAAAAAGTTCTCTCAAAAAAAGTCACAGGAAAAAGAATTATGCTTCTGAATAGCAAAGGCTTTATGAAGCAAGGATTCATAAATATTAGTTACAGCAGAAAGTGTATAATTCTTTAAACAAAACTGACACTGTTATTTATACTTAAATATGAAATGTTTTATACACAAAGATGTATATCCTTCATGAAGTACTTTTTGAGTATTTACTAGCCAATGACTTGCATAATTCTTCCACTTATCCAGGCCCCCCTTACGATGAACTCAAACTAGTATTGGAGGTGAACTATCTTGAGACAGAAAAAAAATGTATTTCTCTATATAAACCTATGATTTTTACTTAAAAAAAAAATCATATTCCAAAGACCCTCTGTCACAAAAATGGGAAACTACATCAAAAGCTGAGAACATGATGGGAAATTGAAAGTTTGACCATTAGTATAAATTTAGTTAAGATATTTTGGTCTTTCACACACTGTATCATACTTTCAACATATTTTGCTCCACTGATTTTGACAAGATTTTTTTTCACTTGTTTTGAAAAAGAGAAATACTTAAATTTGAGTCAAAACTACCATTCATTCAAGTAACCATTTTAAAAGAAAGTTCTCAAGAATTTCTAAAATGTTATGAATGTCTGAATTTTGTCATTACTTTCCTAAATAACGTTCCCTAATTAAATTGCATGATTGCATATATTTATGCTGATTACGCAATTTAACTAACATTGTAAATAAACCACAATCAACAAAATTACATTAAAAAGAAAAGTAAGACAGTGAAAAATGTACTAAAATTAGATTTAAATTTCTGTGATAGATTCCTAAAATATACAAACCACAGTTGAGGATTTAAGCTACCAAAGTGAGACAGAATCCAAAGCAACCCTTCAGTCGCTTAGAGATTAATTGTTAGCAACTGCGACTTTTAGAATGCAATTGTTCATTGTCTTGTTTCTTTGAATTTATCTTTTAGTAAATGATTTTTTTACCCGTACAGACAAATTGCAAAAGTCTCTGCTTTAAGTACTTACTGTAATATACATTCATGTAAAACCTCCCTTCTACGGGTGTGTCGGCTTTAGTACACAACCAAGAAAAAAATCTGAATTGCATAACATAATTAAAACCTAAAACTTCCACTATTGGGCAAATGCTACTCACTGGGGTATTGTGAAAAATTATGTTGTGCGTATTCACTAGTGCTCACAACGATACTAAGATAAGCATTCTTTCCTTTATTTACAAATATGCAATGTCTGAAAACATGGATTTACGAAAACTTGTTCTGATTCAGAAAAAGTAATCCATAAATGATAGAAGTTATACAATTTCCTTATACTAAGTGTCCCCCATTTTATAACAATAAAATCATTGTTCATAAAAAAGAGTGAATAACCTGAACGACTTTAAAATATTATTAAAGTAAAATATTGCCTTTCACCTAATATGAAAATTTAAATCATTAAAAAGAAAATAGGAAAAAAATTTAAATATCTATCCTTCTGTTCTAGGTGCAAGAGGCAGAGTTACCGCCTTAGTGAATATCCCTCCTGGATATTTTTCTGCAGGTCTCCTTTTGTCTTTGTACCAGAAAGTGTGTTTGTGTGTGTATGTGTGTGTCTACCTGTGTATAGCTTATTTATTTCAGCACTACAGAATAAATATTTTCCCATGTTCTTGACTATATACTAAATTTAATTAACAATTAATGCCTACCATAAGTGAATCCTCAATTGTTGAACTTTCACGTTGATACTAAAGGCTACATCATCCTCATTTCTTTTCTCAGGAACAATTTCTGAAAGAGGGATTTGGACTCCCTGGCACTCAGATTGTTATCAGTTTACACATGCACCAGCAGGACATGAAGACAGGTATCCCATGTTTTCTCAATAACTTAACGATATCTCCCCTACCCCCCAATTCTTTTTTTACTTGGTAGATTAAAAAAAATGGAATCTCCTTTTAATTTTGATTGCTAATGAGTCAATATTCTTTCCTGTGTTTCTAGTCTTGATTATCTTATTCGAATCTTTTCTGTGGGATATGGAACTTTTTTTAACTTAAAGAATTGTTTAGAAAAAAAATCTATACGCAAATTTCAGGAACTCATTTATCATATAAATCTCTCAGAAACAACTTTGTTGAAATTGACACAACTTTCCCTGAGATATGAGAGCAGTACGTTGCTCAGTTGCTTTTGTACAGTTTAAAACTCAACAAACATGATTTCCTATATCTTTATGTTTAGCATTTGTCTTTGGGAAACATACTCCATAAATGGGGGGGGGGGTAGCTTCCAAACCAAGAATAAAAGCAATAAACTTATTCATCATTAATAAAGGCCATGAGGAGAGAAAGTGTGATTATTTGATGATGGGAATCTAAATTTTAAACAAGATAGAGCTGGGGGAAAGGAATGAGATATAAGATGAAAGTTACAATTCTAGTTCTTCCCCCTATTTTCTGTTAACAAAAAAATCAAGACAAATAAAAATAATATAACATCAAATCCCAGAGAATCAACCTACAATAGAATAAAGAAGGAGGCCCATGTACCTTAATATTTAAACATTTCAATCAAATTGAAGCCAAACATGTTTTTATGGCACCCTGGACACCAAAAGGAAGGAAGGCACTATGGTACTAAGGGTATGAAGTTGGCATAAAAATATGTTTTGGTGAACACGTCACTCTGAAAAGCCAGACAAGCCTTCTGACAAACTAGCAGAGGTAAAAAGAAAGCAAAGAGGTCTTAATCGGAGGTATTTAGGAGAATGGCCACAACGTTGTATAAAAATTAGTTGGGGAGTTGGTTAAAGTGGAGAGAATCCCTTTGGAGATAAAGTGACACGTGGTTATTTATTCTGTGAAGGTGTGATCTGCTGTGGTTTGCCACATGTCTCCATCTAGGACCATTTTCTATGCTCTCTGGACAAAAAGGTCTTAACCTTCCACTCATTATTGAAACCATCATAATGGCTTTACTCCTTTCATAATTCAATTACTATAAACCCAAGAATGGTAGTACTTGAAAAGAGAAAATTGAGAGATATCTATGAACTATATATATATATATATATATATATAGAGAGAGAGAGAGAGAGAGAGAGTTATAAATATATAATTTTATATATCTATGAGCTATAAAATATATAATTTTTTTCACCTTCAACCATTTCCCACTTCAAAAATTGGTGATAACGACCCATGAGCACTTCTAATGTTTATATACAGAAATCACAATTTGACTTGAACTCCAGTCCCACTCAAACTGAAGCCTCCTGCATGTTTAGAAGAATAAATTAACACACATTAACATGTTTTTATTCTACACACAAAATTTTCTTTCACATTTCCCAGAGGAAGAGCAAAATGCTCTGAGGCGAACTTTTGAGTCTATTACTTCTAAAGAATGACATGTGAATAAAGAGAAGAAAACAGATCAGCTTGTTTTCATTTTAACTTTACATAATGTCTCACATTTCACGACATGCTGTTCTAGAGTGAAGTGTTTTCACCTGCCTTTTGTTATGAATTACTTGGCTAGGTAACAAACAGGCAGTCTGGGATTATTTTTTTAAAGCCATCAATATCCTTCCATGCTGTTTAGAATGCCGAGAGAATGCTTTCTTCCTTTCTCACTTATCAATCAAATACTTCATGAAGCTTAATTAAAATTAAGTCAAAAATATTCTCTGTGTTTGTATAAACCTTAAATTTGTTAACCTGTTATTGGTTTTTCAAAAATACCTGTTTAGAAAACTGATTTAATTTTCTATTTATATGTAAATTTCTATTTCTAAGCTTAAATTCAGGTCCACACTGAGAATGCTAATCCTAACTCTACCATATTTAAACTCATTGTGGGTACAATTAGAAAGATCTAGGACCAGTCTGCAATACATTTGCCAGTATCAGACATTTAAAACATTCCAAAACATTCTACAAAATGCCTATCTAGGTTCTTGTTTGAGGAAAAAATAAAAGTGCTTTCTCTTCAATTCGTTGTAAAGGCTTTTATTCATTCATTTATTCAAAATCAGATCATGTGACCTTCTAGCTTCAAACTTTCCAAAGGCTTTCCAGTGGTATATAGAAACAGCAGCCAGAATAAAGGCCCAGGCAAGAATGAGCACCCTACTGGAAAATTGGAAGGGGGACCAGTGTGTCTGGAGTAGAGGCAGCCTAGGCAGGGTAGACGGAGAGAAGGCTGAGGTATAAGCCTTGCAGAGTGTAAGGAAGTTGGATTTTAGTCTGAGAGAGTTGGAAAGGCTTAACGAGGGGAGAGCATGATCTAACACATGTTTTTAAAAGATCACCTACACTATGCTCTTAAGAATGGTTTCTAGGAGTCTAAGATACATTTTCATACCCTTTGGCTAAACTGATAACAGTAAAAAAAAAGTGGATGTTTTTATTCTGAAGATGTTCAGTTATCATATAGAAAGACTAATGGTGTTCATTCAGTAAGGGGTTGACCAATTCCTATGAGCTCTTAGCAAAAAGAGTGGACTGTGAGAAGAAAAATTAGTAATTAGGCTGACAGATGACTAACAATTTACATGTCCAGAGTCATCAATTTCCCATTTCATGTATTTAGTGAGACACATGAAATATTTGACTGTGAATTTTCCACATGTAACATCATCAATATACATGAAAATAGGAAAACAAACAATCTCTACTATATTCACTTCAATAATCTCCACTACAGTAGAATAGTTTACTTTTGAAGAAAAAGTTTGAACTGGGTTTAAACCGAATGGGTCCACTTAGATGTAGACTTTTTGCAGTATAGTGCTATAAATGTATTTTCCTTATGATTTTAACTTTTTATTCTCACTTTTTATGCTTACTTTATCATAAGAATACAGTATGTAATACACATTACATACAATATATGTGTTAATCAAATATTTGTTATCAACAAGGCTTCTGGTCAACAAGAAGATATTGGTAGTTAAGTTTTGGGGGAGTAAAAAGCAATTCGGGGATTTTGAGCTATAAAAGCAGTGTCGATACCCCTAACTTCTGCATTGTTCAAGGATCGACTGTACACCTAAATTCCATATGTGAAAGTGTGGCATGAGGAGAAGAAAGTAACTCGATTTATTCTGCCCTCAACTCTTTTTGTTTAGTATTCCAGTAGGCAGAGAGAAACACAGTTTTGGGTTAAGTTAAAATCAAAGACAAGAAGTTTAGAGTGTCTTACTGTCCACATGCAGAAACTTCATAGGAAATTTACATTTCTACCAGAAGTCTAACCAAAGATTGTTTTCAATGTATTCACTGCCCTAATAACTAGCAATGCAAATAGTTATGAAGTTAGTTTCCTGGACAGATCATAGATCTTCATCGTTCTAGAAGATGCTCACCAAATCTTTGTGGAATGAATGAATAAACAACACCATCTCAGAAGAAAAAAAAGGCAGATGTATTTCTTTTTATAAGAATAAATATGAATGGGAGACATTTACAGATAGTTGTTGTAAAAGCAAAAGGCTTTAAGCTGAACTCTAATAAATTTCTGTATTTTTCCTAACATTAACAGCAAACATCCACTCAGACTAGCTTCTCAAACTTCAGAATGCAACAGAATCACGGAATGCTCCTGAAGAGTCCTCACATCACATCCCTTCACAAAGATCCTGGGGGATTCTGAGGCAGGTAGATCAGAGAACCATACTCAGAGAAACACTGCTGTCAGTAAAACCCTGCGGAATTCTATTTCTTCTGTGTCTCTGGACTGAAAGGTCCCATGTTCATACTTTTGGGCCACCTTCCAAAGTTATGTGTGAAACATGAAGGAAAACATAAAGTAGTCTGTGGATATTGGTTCTGATTCTACTCTGAAATGGAAAATATTTGTTCAAATATTTGGAACCTTGTTTTAATTCCTTATCTGCCTGCATAACTTTGACAAGTGCTTTCTACTACCTACTTTATTTTTCACAATAGCCCTGGACTTACGGAACGCACTATTACTGCTCCAGTTTTATGAGTGAAGAAATCCAATCACAAGTGGGCACAGTGCATTGTCTAAAATTCTACCGCCAGTCATTAGTTGGCTGACACCTGGGCCTGGGTCTTCAGAGGTCAGGTTAATTTTCTGTTCCTGCACTAAGGCTAACTGGACCATTCAGGGTCATTATCCTAGTACCTGTCAGGCCAATATTCATGCCTTTCATAAGTATCCCCACCTCAATACCAGACCTTTCACTGTGGTGTCCATGTGCCTCACAACCAGCAACGGTGAGCCTTGAGATATGGGTACATAATGGGAATTAGGGATAATGGGAACCTGAATTATTTTTGGAATTTGAATTATACTCACCCGAATCTCAAAGCAGTATCTTCTACTCTTTCTTGCTTTGTCAATCCACAAGAAGACACAGTTTTATGGCAAACTGCTGGACACACACAACAGTGACAAATTTGTACTGATTTTTTACCCTGTAATTGACGATTGTCTTTTCTATTTTGAATATTGGAATTACTCATTGGAGTGATGGGCAAACAAGGTACTCAGGAAA
The DNA here is from genome assembly GCF_027475565.1 of Acinonyx jubatus. Taxonomy (NCBI): domain Eukaryota; kingdom Metazoa; phylum Chordata; class Mammalia; order Carnivora; family Felidae; genus Acinonyx; species Acinonyx jubatus. The sequence goes on along the minus strand of NC_069387.1, from coordinate 18,358,112 downwards.
ATCTATAACTGCTTCTCAAACAGGCACAAAATTCACCAGGGGGAGGTTAAAATGCAGATCCTGATTCTATGTCCATGATGGAGCCTGGGATTCTGTCTGTCGCTGGTCTGTGGACTGTATTTTGAACAAGGAGGCTCTGGAGAACTAGGTTAAACCTTGAACTCTGGAAAATAATAGGAATCACAGGAGAAGCCGTGTAGAAATGGGAGGCAGAAAGAAACAGAGCTGCATAAATATTTTAATCCACTGGGTTTTAGCTGTCCTTGGAACTGCCTAAAATCATTGCCTAAAAGGGTCGCTTTTACATTAAAAAGGCTTAATGTCTGCCCTGCCTTCAGTACAATGTGCTAGTCCAGGAGCCAATTCCTCCACCCAGTTTTGACCTTCAAAAAAGTCAAGTGGCCCTTTGTCCTCCAAAACAACACAAACAAGAATGAAGAACATTAGAAAGCCACACATACCAGTGCAACTGCATATTTATGCAGTTGAACAAAACTTCTTCCCTCTCTTTTTGTTGTTTACAAGATAAATAGTGTGTCCTCTTTCCTGGTTTGGCTAGATTCATTTAGAAAAAGGAATGGAACTCAGCAATTACCCACTGCAGGCCTGATTGCTATAGAATCTACTACTGATACTCATATCAAGTGATTTACTAAGTGAAGAGTGAAGATTTGAAATTTTCTTATTATTGATCAAGTGGGAGATTAAGTGGAAGAGATAGGTTACATAGAAGAGAATTTATATCATTAAATGTAATATAAATAATTCTAGATTTAAAAATATGCTAAAGCACATACAAGTGGAATAAAAAAGCATGCTCTGATAGGAAGTTTTTCTAATAATACCCTGAAATTTTAGCAGATTCATTATTCAGAGAGATAAATTGATTTCTAGGTCTCCTGTTCTTTGTTCCATAGCATGGATATTAAGAATACTGTATAATGATTCAATCTCCCCTCTGCAATATAAATGACGTCCATGTAGAATGAAGTTTACTTAGTTTATTTCCTTACAATCCTCTGTCTTGCTTCTACCAATATTCACAAAGAAGATAAAATTTTTTTAAGTACTGATTTATTTTGGGTGAGTGCAAGCAGGGGAGGGGCAGAGAGAGGAGGACACAGGACTCAATGCGGGCTCTGCACTGACAGGCTGACAACAGCAAGCCTGATGTGAGGCTCAAACTCGGGAACCATGAGATCATGGCCTGAGCCGAAGCCAGACGCTCAACCCACTGAGGCACTCAGGTGTTCCATAAAGAAGCTAATTTTTATTGCTTTTTTTAAATGTAAAAACCTGCTACTAGATGCTAAAGAGGCATCTCAAAATAAATAAATAAATAAAAGTTAAAAAAAAAACCAAACAAACCAAGATGTCCTTCAGGAGGTTAATGGATAAGTGGTGGTATATCCAGACAATGGGATATTGTGCAGCCCTGAAACAACATGAGTTATCAAGCCCTGAAAAGATATGGAGAAAACTTAAATGCATATTACTAAGTAAAGGAAGCCGATCTGAAAAGGCTGCATACTGTGATTCCCACTATTTAGCATTCTTGAAAAGGCAAAACTAGGGAGACAGCAAAAGGATCAGAGGTTGCCAAGGATTAGAGAATAGGGAGGGACATATAGGCAGAGCACAGGGAATTTTTAGGGCAGTGCAATTACTGTTTGATACTATAATGATAGATACACGCCATTATGTATTTGTCCAGAGCCATGCAACATCAACAATGACTATTAACATAAACTACGGACTTTGGGTGGTAAGATTTATCAATGTAGGTTAATCAGTTTTAACAAATGTATCACACTGGTGGAGGATGTTGACAGTAAGGCAGGGTATGCGTGTTTGGGCGCAAGAATATACAGGAAATCTCTGTGCCTTCTGCTCCATTGTGCTGTGACCCCAAATATATCTATTTCCAAAAAAAGTCTTGCTGTTATTCATAAAAAATGTAGCTAATGACCAAGATTTCCATTTCTAAGTGATATAAGAAGTGAGTCCCCAATCCTATATAAAACCAGATCAATTCTGTCCTCCTAACAACACGAGATCAAAAAATAAATAAAATAAAATTAGACAGGCATTGCTGTCGCTTGTATTACTGGATTGTGTTGCAAAAAGCAGTGCATCCTTTAGCTAAGGTAAGGAATCTGTGGTATCCATGAAGAAAAGCTATTGTGAAGGTCATGACTGAACCAGCATACTGCAATCATGCACCGGTACACGGCTAATAGAATGGAAGGATGATTCTGAATGTGTCTATCATAAATCAGCCACGAACCACCAATCAGGGACTCCAGGATTAAAATTAGTCCTGAGAAGTGTCGTTGTTTCATCAAAAAAGATTCTGAAGTATTACCTTAGATGACTCTCTGATTTTTAAGAAGATTTTACAAAAATTAGTTCTAGGAAAATGAATGCATTTACTCTGTGCAGAGAAAAGTCCGTTGTTGTATAAACCAAAGTCAAATTGCAGTGTCCGCTGCACAGTCAGGAGTGGAGAATACCATGTGTTTTGGAGTGATGATAACACCACTCCAGGTTTCTATGTCACTCTTTGTCAAAGAGCTGCAGTATTTTCACATGCATTTTTTTTCACCTAACTGACCCAGCTCAAAGGGAAGGAGGGTCAGGAGTTTATGGATGGTTAATTATTAGAGGAGGGCTTTACAATGAATCAAGGCTAGGGTTTCACCTCCAGAAAGTCCTAAGAGCAACCTTGAGCTCTTTCATTTTGCTGTGGGTCCTCACTATCAATGTCATGCTAATTTGAAACAATCCCTTACTTGATGGGTTGCATAATATCAAACTTTGTGTTTACATGGATAGCTACCGTGTACAATGAGTTGGCTACAAACCTGCAAAAAGAGCCATGCTGAATTAGCCGCCACGGGGAAATAAAGTTGACACCGACCCGTTATTCTGTGAAATCCCACCTCAGCGCATTAGGTGGTGCAAAGGTGCTTCCAGATTCTGGGTAAATTTACTGAGAGAAAAGGTTTAATGCCAGCACGAGTCCCAGATTTCTCTTAGTAGAGGTCTCTGTCACATCAGGCTTAGAATAATTTCACCTATGAAATTAACTGCAACCCAATGAAGTTCAAGTTTCAAGTGCATCTCAAATTACATAAATTGACAAAAGGAAAAAGCGTGTCCCACAGACAAATGTGTCAGGACTCACACCTCTTCTCTCACGCCATCAGTTTCTTCGTCTGTAAATGTCTATGCCAACTACATCATCTTTAAGACCTCCAATGTGAAATATGGATTGGAAAGGGCAAACACTAAATTGTTCAAAATACAGTACTCTTCAATAAACTAAAAAAAAGTTTAAAATTCAATTTAAAACACACACACTCACAAACACACACACACACACACACCCCTAAACATACAGCACTGCTGAGGATCTTTGATTGAAGGTCAGTCACATTATATTTTAGGAGAAAGAGCTAAGAATAGGAAATGGCACAGTAGTCTTTCTTATACTTCATATAATGTTCATTCCCATCAAAATCCTTAGGTGTCCTTCCTCCCTATTAAAATCAGCAAAATAAAACTGATGATTTTCCTCGAAAGCTTTAGAATTTAAGCTTAGTAAGTGAATCAAGACCAACTCAAAATGATAAATACAACAAATTTCATAAAACCAGATGTTATGGACTGAATGTTTGTGTCCCTCCAAATTTCTTATGTGGAAGCCCTAACTTCTGGTGTGGCCGTGTTTGGAGAAAGAGTCTCTGAGGAAGTCATTAAGGTTAAATGAGGTCATCAAGGTAAGGACCAATTTAATAGGAATAGTGTCCTTATAAGAAGAGAGATCTGAGGACACAGTAAGAAGGTGGCTGTCTACAAGCCAGGAAAAAGCTCTCACCAGAATCTGAATTTGCCAGCAATTTGCTCATGGTCTTCTAGCCTCCAGAACTGTGAGAAAATAAATGTCTGTTGTTTAAGCCATGCGGTCTGTGGTATTTTGTTATAGTAGCTTGAGCAGGCTAAGACACTAGACGTATCAACGAGTGTCACTCATCCTGTACTTTTGTGTTTAGCATGTAGTTAGTTTCTGTGAGGGATACAGAGGATATAGGGTTCATCTCAACCATAACTTGCTAAAACATGTCAGTATCTATAACTTCAACTAGATATATCCACTACAAAGATCCATTCATTTAAGCATAAAATAAAACACAATCATTTTGTTATTAAAAAATGCAAAGATAGGCCATCAAATTGACATTCAGTCTCATCTCGTCTATGCTGTGTGTCCACTGTTTAGCAAAATCTAATTGAAATAAAAGCCTGAGGCACTACAAAAATCATCAAAGAGAATTTGAATAACACTTTCGATACTTTGATATTACTTCACATACACCCAGCATATACGACTTACCAAGAAAAGGAAACCTTTTTTAAGAGAGATTTTCAGTGATAAAGATTTGATTTGAAATTGAATCAACTGCCAAGCTCCTAGATCAATCTGGATTGTCTAGGCTTAGCCATTTCTCCATTGTGAATATGCCAGGGGCAAGTTTATTTTAGGAGGTGGAAAAAAGCAGCTGACCCTGTGACATCTTTAGGAACTTAACTAATCCTAATTGCAAAGCAACCTGGATAAGTGGTACCTTCACAGAATCTAAACCAGGGAGGAAAATAAAATCTCTAGCAACGCAGGTAATGATTTGAAGACTTGGCTTAAAAAGTGCTGATAAAAGGAAGAAGCATAATTTATCCAAGTTGAGTCAGATTATTTTGAAAGTATTTATTTTTTATTTTTTTTTACATTTATTCATTTTTGAGAGACAGAGAGAGACAGAGCACAAGCGGGGGAGGGGCAGAGAGAGAGGGAGACACAGAATGAGAAGCAGGCTTCAGGCTCTGAGCTGTCAGTACAGAGCCCAACGCGGGGCTCGAGCTCACGAGCTGTGAGATCATGACCTGAGCCGAAGTTGGACGCCTAACCGACTGAGCCACCCAGGCGCCTCTGAAATTATTTATTGAGTATGGTGCCAAATACTGAACTAGGCTCAGAAGATACATAATTGGTTTTACAATCCACCTTCTTTGCTTCTATGGGGATATTTGTTAAAATGTTATGCAGAAGGAGGAAGAGGAGGAAGAAGAAGAAGGAAGAGGAGGAGAAGGAAGAGGAGGAGGAGAGGAGGGGGAAGAGGAGGAGAGGAGGGGGCAGAGGAGGAGAGGAGGGGAAAGAGGGGGAGGAGGAGAAGTAAGGGGGAGGGAGGAAAGAGGAAGAAAAAGAAGAAAGAAGAAAGGAGAAGGAGGAGGAGAAGGAGGAGAAGGAGGGCAAAAAAAAAAAAAAAAAAAGTCCCAGAGCTTATAAAGTTTAGAAAGGTTTGGTTAAACCAAGTTAACTCGCACACTGATTACTATGTTAAAGTGTACCAAGAATCTCCAGCCCAGAGGACTGCCGACCTGGAGAACTTCTGCCAAGAAGCAGTTCATGTTGTTCCTGTTCCACCTGCATACATGCATTCACACTCACACACACATATGAAAAAAAACTCGGAAGTAATGCTCGTTAATATTACTATGATCTTGTTCAGTCATTTCCATAGATAGAAGAAACAATAATTGTGAAAACTTATCTATTGTAATTGATACCTTGCAGAGTGGTCACGGACCCACCATTGCAATAATTCACTTGCCTATCACACCTCCAATTTACATTACTATTCACCAAATAGTGGGTCCAACTATAATCAAAAGTTTTGAAGTGCTAAGCTTTATCTGGAATTTGGATTGATTGATAGCACTTTATTTAAAATCTTGTTCCAATGTCAAGTAACTAGTGACGGGGGAACTAGCAAAAAATTGCACATGAGGTTGCTCTGCTTCTGAAACTCTAAGACCCTCAAGTAACACTGAATTCTGCTAGTGCTTTTAATTTTACTACTCAGAATTAAGTTGTAGTTAAACTTAAGCACTACAGCTTTTCTATAGACAGAAGTTTTTTTTTTTTCAAAAAAAAAGGATATATAAAGATTTCTACCCAAATAAATCCTTTCTAACATCCCACATTTTGCTGCTCATATGAAGCAACCGTAAATGAAAAAGCTCAGATTTTTTTAAACAGTGGGGTCCAGATAAATTATAATGAAGCAAGTAAATGAACAAAAAATAAGTGGTATTTAGTGTATAAACATAATAGAGAAATGGAGGCATAAAATTTGAGAAGCAGAAGAACTTGAAAGATTAATCCACTTCTGGTTAGAGATGGTAAGTTGCATCTGGCCATCTGCTTCTGCTCTTACTGTAAAACCCACTAAAATCAAAGTGTTGGGATATTTTAATACCATAAGCCTGTAAGACAGACAAAATGGAAGAGAAAGGAAGAACAGCACAACGTCAGCTGTCAGAAAAATAGAAGGCTGATTTACTCAGAAGTTGGATCTACCAGCTACATGAGGAAGTAGGAGCAGGGGTAGGGCAGAAAACTGAGGAGGATTAAGAAGTACCTACACAGCCAGATGATCTGCTCACCTCAGCAAAAAGCTAGAGGCTAACAGTCTGGAAAGGGTAAAACAGGGGAGATACCAGGTGCTATACACTGGATATTTGCATCCCCACAAAATTCATATGTTGAAGACTTAATCCCAAATGTGATGGTATTTGGAGATGTGGCCTTCAGTAGGTAATTAGGATTAGATTAGGTCATGAGGGTAAGGCCTTCATACATGGGGTTAATGCCCTTATAAGTGGGATTAATGCCTTTATAAAAAGAGAAAGAGGCAGGAGATCTCTCTTTCTATGATGGCAAGAAGATGGCCATCTGAAAACCGGGAAGACAGATGATGCTGAATCTGGCAGTACCTTGAACTTGAACTTCCCAGCCTCCAGAACTCTGATAAACATTTGTTGTTTAGATCACTCAGACTATGATATTTTGTTATGGCAGTCCACATTGAGTAGGACATCAGGCAAGGAAGAAGGCAGGGGTGCTGCCCTGTAATCAAGAGATTATTGATTTTCAAAGGTTATATTCTGAATGTGGTAATACCTGCCCTCTGTCCCATCATCCACTAGCCTCCTAGAATGCTGATGTCCAGGTTAGAGTCTCAAAGTAGATGAATGGGAGATTATTCTCTGAGGCATCCTGGCAAACACTAGATTCTAATCAACAGCTTTGGGGTAGAAGCCAGAGGTGCTAAAACTGACAAGCTTCCAAGTGATGTGGATGCTGTTGTTCATGGCTCACACTTTTAGTAGTAAGTTCTAGAATCTGACCGACACAAAAGACTGACAGAGACTTATACTGGAGATTTTTCAACAACAACAACAGCAATGACAACAAATTCCTAGCCAGAGCAACCTAAAGTAAATGTCAATCTTACAGCACCTACTCTATAATATGGGCGAAAGGCTTTGAGATATCTGAGGAATGACTCTAATATAAAAGAGAGAAACCAAATAGATAAAGGGAACTTGAAGGAGAGCAATAAGATGAACACTATCATTGATACCCTCAGAAGATCAAAGACTATCCTTCACCCATGAAATAAGAATAGGTTTTTTTTCTTTCTTTCTGTTTTTAATCAGAAGAAAAGAAAGAGATCTCAGAAATGCAAATTTTGATATTAAGAAGAAAAGAAGGCTTTCCAAGAGAACATTGAGGGAAACAATGAGCAAAATTAAAAAAAAAAAACCAAATGGAAAAATAAGGAAAAGCAATACTATTCTAGAAGACTCCATATCTCAACAACAAGAACTCCAGAAAGAAAGAACAGGTAAAATGGAGAGGAGAGAAATATTAAATTAATCAGTTAAGGAAGCTTGCCAGAATTGATGAGTTTTCGGATCGACAGAACCCACTGAGTGCAATGGAAAGGAATATATCTACATCTGGACACATCATCTTGAAATCTTTGAACACTCTATGACAAACTAGAAGACAAAAAACCAACACCTTCAAAATTGTGAAGGAAAATGAATAAATGCAGTCAATTTCGCATGACAGTAGAACACTTAATCTATGTGCAGATTCAAAAATCTACCTCCCTAGCATTCTTTTTTAAAGTTTAATTATTTATTGGGGGGGGGGGGCGGCGCACATGTACAAGCCATGGCAGGGTACAGAGAGAGAGAGGGAGAGAGAGAGAGAGAGGGAGAATCCCAAGCAAGCTCCATGCTTTCAGCACAGAGCCCTATGCAAGGCTCGATCTCACCAACCGTGAGACCATGACCTGAGATGAGATCAAGAGTTAGACACTTAACCTATTGAGCCACCCAGGAGCACCTCCCCAGCATTCTTTTCCAGGAACTACTGGCCTATATACTGTGCCAACCTCAGACAGTAAATCAAGGAAAAGTGAGATGAAGAATTCATGAAACAAAAGATGTGACTCGAAAGAGAGATGAAGGGAATTATAACAATATGACATATCTCAGCTCTGGAAAATGCTCTCATAGTTCTAATAATGTTAATATTGGGAAGCTGGTGGGATGAGATGTATGGGGGCTGAGATCACTTACACATCCACTGTATTTTAAGAGATAATTATTAAGGTGGAAAAACCAGAGCTAGCACTATCAGCACATGACTTAGAGATGTGCAGATAAATATCAAGAGAAACAGTTAAAAAGAAGTGAAACTGATCTCTGGAAAGTGGGAAATAACAGGCTGTGGAAAAAAAAATGATGGTTTTCCAACTGTTTAAACTGTGTGTCCCCACTACTTTTCTTATGAAAACAGAAAGAATAACAGCAATTAGTCTAGCATACTTATTTTAATCATGAAGAACCTGAGAGACTCAGAATTATGACCTTTTTCCAGGTCCCTCAAGTTGCCTTTAGGCATCGGGACTAGAGCATTTCATTGTTTCATTATTTAAACTGGCATAATTATGTATTAAACACAATAACCATCACAAAAGTTTAGATAATTGTTCACTCATTCATTTAACAAAAATCTATTGTGTGCCGAGCAGGTTCTCCAGGGTATAATAATGAGCAAAACCAGACCCAGGCCCTGTCCTCATGAAGTTTACAAGTTGCTAAGAGACATTAATATGACATTTATTGCTAACTAGAAAACCATAAGACTTGGAAATGAAGTCCCCCTCATCGTGTGCTCATCGGTTTCTTTGCTACATTCCTTGTGGAAGTTTTCCTCCCCACAAACAGTCTGACTCTTGACTTCACTTACTGACATAGTGAAGTGCCAATAAAATCTATTTTTCCTTTCTTTCTCAAGTCAGGGGTCCAACTGCCATCAGCATGTGAAGTATGGCTTTTAAGCCACATTAGGTTTCCATGTTAATGTTGCTTGGTCGCCAACTTTGCAGCCCATAGACTGGCTGACAGCCCTCCCGGAGCCACAGAAACCACTGGCTGGTTGGGGAACTAACAATTTATATCTCGTGGTGCAATGAAGATCCAGTAGTAAGTTGATTTTGTTGAGAACTGTGGAACTACATGAGAAATTGGCCACTTACCTACTTCCTGACGGAAATGTGACATAAGAAATTCTACTGAAAGGAACAGTCTCATAATCTAGATATTTTGAACCATTCTCTGACTTCCCAAAAACAACTTCAAAAGCCAGACTACTGCTGCCCCACTGATGCCTTCTATCCATCTTGCTTTCCTCCTTTTTAGACTCTCAAAAAATTAAAATACTTTAAGATGTTATACATGAGACATTATACGAAAATAGGAAATATTTTAATATTTAAAATATTATATATAAAAGTCATAGGTCTTACCTTCTACGAGTTAATCAAAGAAACTATAATGATTCTTTAGTTGAGCCTATAAGACTCCCTTGAGAAAACAAAATGTTCTAATTTTGGTTATTTATTCTTTATTCCAAATGAAGACTACCTCAATCCATTTTTGGCAGTTTCTTAAATACATTTTCATTCATTCTCTTACTGACTGTTCTGCATGTCAAATGGAGGCAGAATGGCGCCCTCCCAGGGAGCTCAGTCCCCATAATGATAGGTATGCAACCAAAGAGTGCTTATTAACGGTTGTTCTTGGGGCTTTCTGGCTGATGGGCCACCATTCCCAAACCACTTCCTCTCAGACTGGTAATTCATCATCAGAGGGAAAATTCCATTACAGCTTAATTCTGTACCAGCAAAACTGGTGTTTCTCTAAAGGTAAATCTGAAGCCGATGCCCTTTGACTTTATAGGACCCATGAAAGCAATTTGGTTGTATATTTCTACTTACTGATTTGGGGTTCTAAGCAGAAATTAGAAATTTCTCACTTGAAATTGAGAAGCACGATGTCTTTTGAGCAATATCCTTATGTGCCTACTATGTTCCTTTACAATAATGAGGACATTGAGGTAACGACTGCATTAATAATATAATAATAACAGGCTGAGTTCCCTCTAAAGAGAAAGGATCGTGTACACAGTAGTCCCCGCTTACCTGGAGGGAATGTGTTCCAAGACCCTCAGTGGATACCTGAAACCATGGGTAGTACTGAACCCTATATACACTACGTTTTTCCTGCACATACATAAGTATGATAAAGTTGAATTTATAAATTAGGCACAGTAAAAGACTAACAACAATAAGTAATAATAGAATAGAATTATAACAATATACTACACTAAAAGTTACATGAGTGTGGTTTCTCTCTCTTTCTCAAAATACCATGTTGTGCTCTGCTCACTCTTCTGATGATGATGATGTGAGATGACCGAATGCCTACATAATGAAATGAAGTGAATGAATGATGTAGGCATTGTGACACCGCATTAGGATATTGTTGACCTTCAGACAATATGTCAGAAGGAGGGTCATCTGCTTCTGGACCCTGGTGGACTGGGGGTAACCGAAACCATGGTAAGTGAAACCAAGGGCAAGGGGATACTACGGTATTTTCAACTCCTGAAGTATATTTAGACAATTGAAATATCTGTATCAATAGCAAATGGCAATATGTCCACAAAAATGTAGAAATTAACGATAGGCACAGCTTATTAGGAATCAAATAGTTAAAATTGACAATTAAGGACGCAAGCGCCCAATATACCTTTTTACCTTTGAATGGACAGAGTTCCTGCATTGCCCCCATCATACAAAAGTTAAAGAAATCATACTTACAGGGTTTTCCTTTAGCAAAAATACTAATTTCTCTAACATTCCCAAAGTTTTTTCTTGATTATGATTATCCATTCCAGGTAGATAAAGAGTAGAGATATTTTGAATGTATTTGTTTCACTAGCGCAAAAAATAGCATCTAGAGAACATTAATTAGCTCAGTTTCCTCCTGCTGATCAATGAAGTGCTGCTCGTTTTCATTTCACTTTTAATGGTATAGTTCAAGCTTTTGGCGTATCTTTTTTGCATCCTACCAGCTTAACTGTGCCCCTGTGTCCATTCCTCCTCAATCTAGTATCCCTTGTGCAGCCTTACCAGATCATGACGGAGTCAGAGGACCTGATCAAAAACTTCCACTAGCTCTGAACTGCTCCCCCACACCCCCTGTCATCCTTGTACCTGCCTACATCTGTGCCTAGCTCATGCCGCTCACTCCTGTTGGAATGTCTCCCCATATCTGCACTATTCTTTAAGCCCTAGTTCATGAAGCTTCGCTTGATTTCACATTCAACAAGACCTTTCTCTGTTTGGTTACAGCAACTAACATATGCTGACTTACATCACAGCTAATGCCATCTTTTCTCCCTATGATCCCAGCATTCCTGCATTAAACATTAAACATTCCTGCACTAAAAGGAGTTTAATAAATGTTTGCTAACAGATGAATGCATGAGAAAAACACAGGTCAAGAAGACATCTAGGACAACACACAGTTACCTAATAAGCCACTGAATGTAGAAAAGCCCAGATGTATTTCTTCTGCCCAGGGTGTGTTCATTTTCCTTCATTCCAGAATTCTGAGCACACCGACCTCTGCCTTTACATTCAGACCCTTGGCAGGCTGCCATCTCACTGGGCTATGCAATTTGCCTTTTTTGTGTCCAAGAGTATAGCCCCATTTACTCCTTACCTCTGATTTAGGGCACAGTGGCCCTGATTGTCAGGTTGAAACACTAAGCAGCCTCTGGTACTTTCACACTTAACGCACGGTTAACAGGGAACTGAGAATGTTGATGGACCCAAATATACAGGTAATTATAAAACGTGGCTTTAGCCAGTGACTTCTACCTCTCAAAACAATGCATTCATCACATAATGATCAGCATCTTAAAATACCGGTTTATCTATCCAGTCCTCTTATTCTCTAATAACTACTTGAAAAGGGAAATAACAGGTAAGCAGCGGAATGCAAAAAGGATCAGTTCATCTGTATAATTTAACAAGTTTACAATCTATAAAATAATAAAAAATCAGCTCTACTATAAATTTACCATATTTTTAAAAAAATCGTGTAAACCTAAAAATCTTATAAGGCAGAAAGAAAGGAGAAGTGAATAACTTCAAGATGCTGGGAACAGCTGCTTGTTTTAATCCCAACACATCCAAGGGATTTTATACTTTTTAAGTCCAAGCCAACTTCTGACAAATCCTTCTGTGATGTTGGAATGAAGCTCAGAGTGAGACTCCCATGGTAGGACCTTGTCTGGTCTAGATTCTTTGGGGCTCCTTCAGGACTATTCAGGGGCACCAGTGGGATACTAGGCTTGCTCACTTGCAGGTGCCTGCAGGTTGTACGTTATTCTCCAGAAATCTCTTCGCGAACTGTGGTAGTATCCCTGGGGGCTGCAAAGCCATACCAGAGGATTTAAGAATTTCCTAGTCAAGAGGCTCTAAAATATGTCTTCATGTTTACGCAATGTAACCAATGGAAGAATGCCATGACTGTCGCCTAAATCAAAAGAATAAGCCCAAGTAATGTCTTCACTAGAAATAGAGAAGGTTATTACACGGGCTTTACAGTTAGAAACTGCTCTGAAACATACAGCATTACATGAGGTTATTCAATAGAGTTTTCGCCGTAAACAGAAGGCTTAAGTTCCCATTACAGTCATATACAACACAAAGGCATTCACTATTTCTTGAGTCTATTTGCCTCATATGAACTGTCTTGGAAATGCCATTGTAATCTGCCAAGCAGTTTACCGTTGCTAAATTTTAACAAGAACCAGGCTTCTGATTAGGTAGATAGTTGATGCATAAAAGGTATGAATACCATCATGAGCAGAAAGTTGTTCCCAAACAATAAATCAGCCATTCATTACCTGAATAAACTAATAAAATGCAAACTAAGGGCTTGACCAAAGCCAACGATGCAAAATGTTTTCTTCATTTTGGATAACAGATCAATGCCTAGGAAGAAACAATACAACCTGTGGAGATACAGTTGTTTCTGGGGTGGGAAGAGAATGGGGGATAGAAGCAGCATAATGTTCAACTATCGGGGTAAGATCTGGATTCTACCAACTCCATCTCCTATTTTCAGAGATTAAAAATTAATCACTCTTTACAGCAGTCCTTGGCCTTAGACTTTTCCATATTACTATGGATAAAACAAACAAAAAAGTACAGGTAGATAGACTCCTGGATCATAGGCAGTACATTGTCCCTATTTTTCGAGACATCTATTTTTCAAAAACAAGCTGTTTTGAAACATTCTGCTGTTTTCTCATACTTATTTGTATCCTGTCTTATGGCCAGCCTCAATTATTATAGTATAATAATTCACTGTTTCAACAAAGTGAATGCTTTTCTGACAAATTATCCACAGTATAATCAGAAGAGAAATTATCTCACCTTATTAACTGAAACACTGGCCAATGACCTACAGGAATCTACAGAAATGTTCCCATGACATGCTTAACGGACTCCAAACTATTCATTTCTCTCCAAACTGAACAGTCTGGGCTTTTCACTAAATTCTCACTCTCCACTACATTTTCCAAAGAAGCTTTGAAATATAATACCCAAGACTTGGAAAGTACACATTTTGGACAGTATTAGCAATTTAAGTCTTCGTCTGTCCCTTATCTATCAATTCCGCCAATAATAAATTTTAACTCACTTCCAATCCATCGGGAAGGGGCAGGAGGGCAGTGGAATAAAATGTCAGGAAGGCCAGTAACATACTTTAGAAATGAGCATTTTCAGTTCAAACCACGGTTTGGTTTTTGTGGGATTTAATTTCCACTGAATAGAAACCAAGTACAGATGTATTTGATTTCTCTTTAAGGGTTGGTTATGGATGAGTGGAAGAACCAGAGAAAATGCAACAGAGAAACACTGAAGCAGTGTAGACAAATAAGTGTATCTTGCCCTCCATCATGTGTTTATGACCCTTTTGCAGTACCCAAATAAAATGTACGGAATAGTGCAACTTAGGGCTAACAAAGTGGAAGAGAACCACACAATTGTCAAAGGTGATCAGCTATATGTATATAGTATATTACAATTCCAATTAAATAAAGCTGTGAGGTCCTTTGGCTATTAAAAATGTCATCAGCAATGAAGCTAATTTGTGTCTGACCAGGGCTTTTACAGTAACTGATTACTTACAGATGCCAAGTGCCCCAGGGAACTTTTGGCACCTGTTTCCAATTTTTGGATTGGCAGCCTCACCCTGACAAAGCTTACTGGTCTAACACTGGGCTCTGCCATCTGTTGCAACGATGCTGGTTCTTAATCAATAGGTTGTAAAGAATACCATCCACGTTACTGAAAGGCATTATTTTAGCTTTTCCCTTATTCTGCCATTGTCTGTAATATACAAAAACAGTATGCCCCAAATCAACTGGATTGTTCAAATATTACAGCCCTACATAGCTGCTGAACACGGCCTGGGCGACAGTCTCCTCCAAACCAAACACAGAATTTTAGAAACAAGGGAGATGTGAGGTCATCATACCTAATGTCTCATGTAAGACAGCAATTCTTTCCATTATAAATCCAAGTGATTGACTTCGCCTTCCATTTGAACACGCCTTCTATCTCGCAAAGCAGTCCATTTCTACTTTAAATAGCTGGCTACCTTATGAAACCCTTCTTTACATTGAACGGAGACCCGTTTACGTGTGACTTCAACTGGCTGCTTGTTCTGCCACTGGAGTGACAGAGATGAGTCTGAACTTTCAGCTATGACAGTCTTTCAAATGTTTGGAACAGCCATCAAGAAAGATCAAGTTTTCCTAGGCTAAATATTCCAAGTTCTTTAGCTAATTCACATGATATTTGTTCCCTTTTCCTTGTCATTTTAGTTGTTAAAAATCAAATATGTTCTATCAATGCCAGAGTAAAATCTTTCTCTGAAAATGAACACAATACCAAATAACAGTTTAACTGGGATGCGGTTTTGATTTTTCCGAAAACCAAACTGTCAGTATAGCCTAATAGTATATTTGCTTTTGATACATCTTGCTCCATGTTTTTACTTGTGTGGGTTCCCTGCCCTCTTTAAGAAAGAAAGCAAGATCTTCCCTCTCTGTAAGTTGTATTATCAAAGCTCTGCTGCCTAGCTACCTAAAATTAGGTCAAGAGTCTAGGTACACATGAGTGAGGTGTTATCTGCAATTTTTTTCAGTGCACTGAAATGTCACTCTTGTGTGCCTGGAGTTGAATTACTTTTAAGCAGTTAAATATGTTTTTCACATATTTCCACATATCTTATTTCTTCTAATAATGTTTATTATTACCATTACCATTTTCTCTTAATATGCTTTTTCTACCTTTTGAACATGGAATTTCTTAACAGTAAGGAATGCAGGAAATAAATTAAGTGGTTTTCATGGGTTAAAGCCAAAATAATTAAATACAGTATTTTGAGCATATTTTGTTCATTTATTTATTTGTCTTTTCAAATTCCCATATTTTTCTGAGTTCATCCAGACATAATTCAACTAATATCTTTTCTTTTAGCTTATCTCTGATACCACTGCCCTCTTTTCATCTTCTGGATTCTGGACATGTCTTTTCAAAATACGGGAGACTTGATGTATTGGTTCCCTAAGTTGCTAATTTTTGGTCAACAAGCTCATTTGTGAGTTTGCTACCTCAACAAAATCTAGAATGGAACAGTTAATAGAAAAAAGTGATGTTATATACATTATACGAAAACATATGTGTAAAAAAAAGTTTTTGCCTTTTATTTTTTATTTCTTTTTAAAGTTTGTGTGTGTGTGTGTGTGTGTGTGTGTGTGTGTGTGTGTGTTTAAGCGTTTGCTTTTTGGAGGTAAGGGATGCGATGGTGTTATGACAGTCACATTTCACACAAGGTTGGCTGATCCAAAGGCATATAAAATCTGTGCCATAAAATAAGTCTTGCCATGAGGTTGCCATCTGTTAGCACCGAGGAAGACAGACTGGGATTTATGTCCGAACAGGCCATTCAGAGCTCCGGAATGTGGCTGTGGATACAGCTACCCCAGCACCAGCTGCCACAATTGCATTGCTCGGTCCTCAGAGCCATTTCCCCCAATATTGCCTCCACATTCCAGGCTAGCCTATGCTGGGAAAAATGTGAATACTGATTGTTCTCTTCTCTGGGAGTCCAGCTCCACCAAGTTGGGAAAGTTTCAGGCCCAGTGTGACCGGACTTGAGTGCTAATGTCTTACTTGTCATTCAATAGATTTCAAAAAAGACCAAGGGAAGGGAAATGGAAGGAAGGGAAAGTTGACCAGTAAGAGCAAAGCTATATGCTAAATTCACGAGACAAGAGGATGTCATAAATTAAGCTCATGTTTCTCCTGAGTGTAAATGTAATACGTAAACATAAAACAGAAGAAGTCTGATATTCTCTTCTGTCTCTCCACCCAAAAAGGTAAAAAAAAGTACGTGCTAAATGATTACTGACATTTCACTTCCTGATTGACAGTGGCATCATTTAACCTGAATTGTAATATTTATTTACTTCAATATCATAGACCTACATAGACCTAGCTATCAATATATGTACAAACAGAGAGATAGACAGCTCTATTACTTAGTTCTGGTTTAATGTCTATGCTGTTTTTTAGTACTTGCAGTTACATGGTTCTCTGACATGTAATCACAGTGGTCCCAATGCGATCCTAACAGCCCATCCTAGTTTTCTTTACTTCAAGAAAACTGTTGAAGGTCACTTGTTTCATTTTACTGGTACCTAAAAGAAGCATCTTCTAGAATTGAAAATGGAATCTTATTAGTAAGAAGGGCATTGCAAATCCATTTGAAGACTACTGGGATATAATTAAATAGGAACTTCATTCCGAAACTAGGGCACACAAACCCAGGGTTAATAACAGCTGTTCTGGGGCATGCTGAAGAATCTGAAGTTAATCATCCTGATTTCTCAGACCCATACATTTAGACACTTTCATTTAATTGTGTTAGACAATAACAACAACAACAACAACAACAACAACAACAACAACAGCAACAGCAACAACATATTTTGCAGAGAAATCTATTGTGCTCTCGGGGATCTGTGGAGTACAAGAATATGCAACATTAGGCTTCCTCGCTCCTCTGTTTCACCTAAGCCAGGGGATTTGCTGGTACTACAGACATGACTTTATTATTCAAGACGAAGATGTCATGTTGTCTTGGTCATGTGATACCCAAGATATGTGGGGATTGCTTGTACTGAGGGAATCCCAGTCGATGTACTAAAGAATTACGGGGATAAAAAGGTGAGTACAATATGCCTGACTAAAGTGAGAGGCACACATATCTACAGTTTCAGTGATACTACAAAAAAAGTTGAACAACAGTCTGCCAATTTTACAGAATTGACTTTATGATTGTGGTAGAATTCCTTCTCAAAAGAGTTTGTACTCTATCTTGAAACTCTGTTGCACTAATCACAGCTAAATCAGGTCATGTTTTAAGGAGAGCGGCAGAGACATTTTTAGGAGTTAAATAATCTAATGGATCATCTAGTTTAATAGCACCCTTAAGCAAAATGACGCCGTTTTGAATAAATGCAAATTATTTACTGTTGCTCTGAAACGCACTATTGTAGAAGAGTGACCAAATACCCAAATCTTTCATTTGCAATATTCAAAAACTTACATAGTAAGTATTTGAACTAGAGATTTGCACACAGGAGGCCGATGGTAGCATGCTCTTGGAAATGGCACTAAAAGAGAGAGGAGAGCAGAATAAAGTGGAGGTAGAAATTCAATTGAAATGCACTTACAACAGAGGCCTGGGCTGATCCCAGGAGGAGCTATGGAGCTAGGAGGACCCTTGAGAGTTGTCTTCCATGGAGGCACAGAACCCACTTACAAGTGCTCATTGTTGACTAAGCACTACGCGAAGGTTTGGAAATAATGAGAAAGAAGTGGTGCCTGTCCTCAAGAAGCTCAAGTCTAGTGGGGCAGAAAGACATGCAAACAAATGATGGCACAATGCAGAGTGATCACTATGGCAATCACGGTGTGCAGCACTGTGTCGGCAGGGGATGGGGAGTGGGGGGTGGGGAAGCACCTACCACAAAACCCACAACTCAGAGGCTCTGTTACAAAGACATTACCAGGATGCTGTGTGTTTCTTTATTTTCCCTTCAGTGATGAGTTTTAACTGCTTTTAGTGTATTGCCCCCTTAGACTTTCTGAGTTATTTCTATGGGGATGAAAGATGGAGAGCCATTTAATACATTCTATGGAAGTGAGAAGCTAAGCAGTTTGGGAACGGTTCCCACGCTGGAACAGTTTTTGCTCACATAAAGGACTGATATTGAAAACCTGAAGGGGCGCCTGGACGGCTCAATCCCTTGAGCGTCGACTGGCTCAGGTCGTGATCTCGCGGTCTGCGAGTTCGAGCCCCACGTCGGGCTCTGTGCTGACAGCTCGGAGACTGGAGCCCGCTTTGGATTCTGTGTCTCCCTCTCTCTCTCTTCCCCTAACCCACTCGCATTCTGTCTCTGTCTCTCTCAAAAATAAACACTAAAAAAAATTAAAAAGAAAACCTGAGGATCCTCTTCCTTCTTATCGTTATGCTCACTCATCTGAAAACAAACAATAAAGCTGTAAGCCTCTCATGTGCTGAAGCCAGCTCCTCGGAATCAACCTTACACATCTCTTGCCAACTTCCGTCTTCAGTGATGTCCAGTTGGTAGCTTAAAACTGGCCATGGTGGGAGTCTTTACACCAAAGATAAAAGCAAATGCTAGAAATCAGGGCTATTTTCATTCCTCAGAGAGCCGGCTGTTAAAGATTTACTGGCACACCGTTGTTTATAACTGGTATTATTTTTGCAGTAAAGATTTGCTACTTGCCGTAGTCTCCATAATGAACGTACCGTTTCTGCATATAACACACGCCTAGTTTTAGAGTCACTGTCTGTGGAAAGTGAAAAACTACCACCACCTTCCTGAAGAACCAGAGATTAAACTGGTCTTCTGACTCCAGACACAACCTAAAACCGAAAGAAACAGAAGCTTGGCTCTAATCAGTGACAATCAAAAGGGCTCTTCAGATATTTCCCATATTATTCCTTGAAACCTGTGTCCTTGGGTCAAGTGCATCAAATGTCAGATGAAAATAACAGTAATGAAAAGTGATCACACACTCATAGGGTGTATGGTGTGTTACTTCTGATTTCAGCGGAGAAGAATGTGCTATAAAACACCTTCCCTGTAATATTTATCTCTGTATTATTGCAAACCTGCTGTATGAGGTGAGTTACCAACACAGAGTACAGAAGAATTGGTATAAAGAGGTCTCCCAGAGAAAGGGGAGGGGAGGGCTCTGAGCCATCATCTATTATACAATCATGAGAGAGAAAAATGTTAAAACAAGGCACAACTAAAGATAGCTGAAGATATTTCAGTGAAAACGACAAGAAAAGTAAAAAATGAACGCCCTAGAATATGAATAAATCATATAAGCAAATGACTTATTAACAGTCCATCACAATCGAGCATAAATTAGACACCATACTTCTCAATATTTAAATCTGCAGTTCTTCGTCCATAGCTTGCTCTCCTTTTGTTCACCAAAAAAACATTTTTACATGTCTAATCAAGAACTGCCCAATTTGGTTAATTATTTAGCTAAGGTATATCATAAAAGCTAAATAAAAATTTATCAGTGTTTTTTCCTTAATGCCACAGTGATGCTGGGCACACAAAATAACACACTTTTTGAAGTTTACTGGAACAGAGACTCTTTTGTGATAGCATTTATTCAGTGACTTATGTGACCTGTCATTTAATACTCACACCTATCGTCACTCACATTTAAGCAGTTCCTGACCATTTAGAGCTGTGGTTCTTGAAATGTGGTCCCAGACTGGCAGCATCACCTGGGCACCTGTTAGAAATGCAAATTCTTGGGACTCACCTTAGAGCCACTGAATCAAACTATAGTTGATAATACTATTGTATAATCGAAACTTGCAAAGAAAGTAGAATTTATATGTTCTCAAAAAAAGGCAAGTATGGGAGGTGATGGATGTGTTAATTAACTTGATGGGAGAGATCCTTTCACAATAATATGTATATCAAATCATCATGTCATATACTTTAAAGATCTTACAATTTTACATGCCAACTATAACTCAATAAATCTGGAAAAATAAATAAATCTAGGTATAGAGCCCAGCAATCTGTGGCTTAAAAAGCCCTACAGGTCATTCTGATCTCAATAAAGTTTGAGAAACACTGGCCTAGATATAAAAGATATATTGGGGTAAATTCTAATTTACACAAAGGCAGACTGACACATAGCACACATAAGGGCACAGATTGCATCTATCTTGGTCAGGTCTATATCATCAGTAGCTGCCACAGTGTCTGGCCCATAGTCAGGGTCAGTAAACATTCCCTGAATGAACAGCCTCCCTTTGCTGTCCTTATCAGTTAAAGAAACAGCATTAACTGGGCACATCAAAAGTCTGCAGGCTCTTTGTTGCCTTGAATGAAATTCAGTTTGGGACCCTACCCCCAAATTTATTTTGGCCACTATTTTATCATATTACTATTATAGATAATAGAATCCCTGTTTCAATCAAATGATCCTGAATCTATTCCTTTTCTCCATAAGCTCTCCAGAGAAAAATGTTTGGGCATGAAAACACATAAGTGCTTTAAATGCAACACGATCTCACTTGCAGTGTCCATCCCTTTATTTCCAGAAACAAGTATTTCCGCTACAAAAATGTCTACCGACTTTCAGCTTTATGGCAGGAAATAAAAAACAATTTATTTCTTTCTACATTTAAACAAACAAATAACTAGTCACACAAAAGTCATCTCATTTTCACACAACGTGTTCAGTATCAATTGCTTTGAAAAAGGTGTAGCGGAGGTGATAATCAGAGCAGGTTCTCTGTTCCAGTGTGGAGCGATTGCCACAATAGAAATGGTCCTTTAAATTTGTAGACTACTGCCTCTTAGCAAGTGCATGATACAAGGGACGATATATTATCTTTTCGAGGAGCTTCCTAGCATAGTAAAGACGGCACCAATGCAAAGCAATCAAGCTTCAACTCACAAATCGAGGAATCAAAAGGACACCTTTCATAAGTCACCACAATGCTTCCCAGAGCAAACATTCCTCCAAGACCTCTCTGTGTTTAATGTACCACCTGAACATCAACTGATGGCCCTGGGCATCAATGCCATTTGACTCCTTTAGATAAATACCCACATTGCCAGAGTTGGCTTTGATTTCTTCCATAACTTGGCGGAAGTTAATCTCACTTATCTCACAAATTCCAGAACTAATCACGTCAGATGACAAGGATTTCTGTCATCTGACTTTTAATATGTGAGATTTTGCTAATATTTCTTCTCTCCTGAGGTTTCTTTAAAGACTGCACATGCATTGGAAACTTAACAGAATGCTAAGAACAGGGGGCTTTCAAGTTGCACACATTCAAATGTGCTTGAAGCTCCGTAACAGTCCAGTTGTGACCTAACATTGAACATCAATGTATCACTACCCTGTTTGGTGGGATTGCTAACGCCCTTGTTGACCCACTCGGTGAGAATGAATGGTTTGTATTTTGTTCTTGAAAATCATGAGCTTACATGGTATACATTGCTGCTATTGAGTTTTAACAATCCATAAAACTCAAAAGTAATCATTCCCTATAAGGTTCTTCACCAATGTGCAAGAAAATTCAGAAGTACTATCCACAAATGCTGCGGAACCGTGTTGTAAAAACAAACAGGGAACATCCTGCTAACAACAGCTAAGTGAATTCAAACACAATGCCATGCTGTACGGTCATAACCAGCAGCTTCCAGAACTGCCTAGCAATATAGATGTACAATTTAAGATGAGATATCACAGCTCAGGGCAAGTAGCTTACCGCTGCTCAGCTTTCTAAGGCACAAAAATAACTGGCACACTCAAGCCTTCGTTGACTTTATATTCTTTAGTCTTTATGGTCAGCGAGCTGCGTACATCGATGATTTGTTCTTCAATTGATTATGCAAAACGGCATATGAGGAGGACTAAGTTGGTCATACCCCATGCAAATAGACCTTGTGTAGCTCTCATAGTTTAATATAAATTTTTTATTACAATGTGGTGGGGGAAAATGTGTGCTCTGGCATCACAATTCCTTGGTCAAACAGTAGAAGGGAATTGTCTGCTTGGAAAAATATCTGAAGTGTTCAAAGGTATGAGCGCCTGTTCTTGGGAGTTGGATACCATTCAACTTTAGAGTATCAGGAAAGGAGTGTTCTACCTTCTTGGAGAAAAGAATTCAAGAGACTAGTGGACAGAATAGGGAAGGAAGGGAGAGAGAAGCTAGCCAGATCATCACCCTTACAAACACTATGTAGCTGGGAGTGCCCAAAAGACACAGCAGACATGACCTCTCTTCCAGTGGCCAGTTTTCGCTGCTGCTGTACAAATCCCTTCTCCAGAATTCCTCTTCTATAAAAAGTAGGAGGAAAATCAGTACGTTTTGTTTAAGTGGTATTTGGTGGAGACCCAAGGATGGTGCTGATTTTCTTATCTACACCACATAGCACAGTACACGGAAAAGATGCAGGAAGTCAAACGCTAAAAGCTAGAGACACAAAAAAACTTCAGAAGTCCTAGCAACAGCTCTGTATTTCTATAGGTCACAGAATTGGAGGTGAAGGTATTGAACAAACTCTTGCTAAATCTTCCAGATATGCAGGTCTATCAGGTTCTATTTGGTTTATCGGACGCTTTATATTCTAAAGAAACCTGGTACTCCTCAGGAGAGAGTTTTATAAGAGATATATAGGTCCCAGCTTGTGTCTGGCTTAGGTTTAGAATGATTAATCTAAATTAAGACTTTTGCGGTTCACTCTACACTGTGGTACGTTTCAGATATGAATATTACTAAATTTAATTTCAGTAAGCACCCAGGGTACAAGCCTTTTCAAGGTTCATAAATTAAGATGTGAACTCTAATTCACGGATACCATAAATTTAATGAAAGCCTAGACAAGGTCCTCGCTAACAAAGGAACCAAATAGACTCACAGCTATGAGGAAATCACTCTAATGCTAGTTGTTTTCCTTTCATTGATGAATTGGTTTTTAGCAGCTTTTTATCAAAAGGCAAAGTCGGATAAGACTTCCATTCAATCATTTCTAATAACAAGTTCTTGGACTTCATTTTCTTTTTTTTTATTAGAAATGTGTTTCTCAGAAACACGGAGATTATCATTTCAGGTATCTTTGTTATCCCTGCCTTAAAAATCATTCCATAATTTTGTAAGAAAAAAAAGGGCCCATCGGATGGATAGCTGACTGCTTTTTATGGAATGGATGGTAATCCTGGGTAAACTGCTTGACATCTCAGGATTCATTTCTTCATTCATAAAATGAGGGTTCAATGGGATGATGGCTAAGGTCCAGATTTAGGTTAATTTCTTCCCCTTGTTCAGGGATCAGAAAGAAAAGCAACTACTCTGCTTTTAGTTCCACTTCTCATAAGAAAATTGTCTGCAACAGGCCACAAGAAGTGGTTCAATGGTCTGCATAGCAGCTGCAGAGTATTCAAAATTTCCTCTGTTGGTCACAAGATTATATGCCTTGACAACTTGGAATACTTCAAGGTACAAGGTCTATAGGCCAGTTTGGGAGCTTAACTTCAAAAACAACAACAACAAAATTTTTACGTGATATTTGTCTGATCTAGAGTTAAACACAATTTTTTTTTTTGGATTATCTATTGTCTCTACCTAATTGGAAAACAAAACAAAACAAAATCTCCCCTCCCCAGAATAAATTCTGGGCAAAACACAAAAGGCAGCTGTGGAACTAACTTCAAGTACTGGGCTACATCACTGCCTTGGAGAAGATGTACTAAATCCTAAATGCCCTGACCAATAATATTACACATACAATTCCAATTAAATTTAGAAAGAGACGAGTCTGGTGACAGAGAGACTTGGCTTTACCAGATACTTTACTGAATAGCCAAAGAAGATATGTCAGTCTTCTGATTTATGTGTTTAGATGTCAAAGGACAGTATAGTCCATAGGTTGTAATGATTTATTTTAAGTCTTTAGGTTTTATTGCTCATAGAAATAAGCACATAGGGAATGATCAGGAACTCTGTCTTGGTTCAGGAGAAGTCCAACAATCACTCTCCACAATAACATGGGGTAAGTGTGAACGATGCCGTGAAATTAGTTGTCCATGTCTGTCTCAGACAGGAATTGTATAACAGGAGACTTTTGCTGTAAAATCAAGGTTGATTACACCTTCAGATGATAAAGAAGTGGATGCTTAACCTTGTCTGATCTTTTCTACATGAAAAACCAGCAATGTACACAGAAACAATAATTTTCATTTAAGCATATGTGTTAATCCAAGATACTAGGTCTAATAAAAAACAAGTTGGACTTCTAGTTAAGAGCTGAGCTAACAAGAATGTTATAATCTAAGTAAGACAATCTAAAAAAAAATAGTACAAATATTTGATCTCCAGTAGATAACGATCAGAAAAACATATGTATAGTTGCTAGTCTTTCTGGTACCACGTAATGTACAGAGAACAAGTACCAAAATTACATATCACTCAACCTCTTAAAAAAAATCTTATTGTCCCACTACATTTCACAGCAAAAACTAGGCTTATATTGGTAGGCAACATAAGCATAATATAAACTGGTATGACTTTCCTGAAGACAGTTTGGTAATATATATGAATATTTACACATACCCCTGATCCAGCAAGGCCATCTGTAGAATTTTTACTCAAGAGCAAATCAGATCAATGCACAAAGATGAGTGCACAAGTGACTTTATCACCATGTCATTTATATCAAAAACTGGGAAACGATGTACATTTCCATTATTAGGGATGTGGTTACATACATCATATGCAAGAATTTCATGTAATATGATGCTGACATAAAATTCATAATTCCATGTGTTGAGATGGAAACAAGGTATTTCCAGCATAGTATTGAGCCAAAAAAAAAAAAAAAAAAACCCAACCCATGCACAATTAATGCAAATTTTGGAATACGATGTAATCTAAATGTATATGTGAAAAGCTGTTTGGATATTTGTGTATGGAAATATTAAAAATGGCTACCTCAAAGTATCAAATACACAAGTCTTTTCACTTGTATGTGTTATACTTTCTATATTTTACGTGTTCTTACAATGAGCATTTACCATGTTTACAGTCAACAAAAATTGATAAGGAGCTCGATATCCCTCTTAAAAAGTGACATGTATCAGTACTGGACCCTATCTGCTCTGAAATCCATTTCCACATAGTCCTATTTGAAAGACTAGAACCAGAGATAGAACTCAATTTGTTCGAGTTTGCTTGTGAGTTCCTTAAGTTCCGATTTTCAAATGAAGCATAGTTCTCTTTTTCATGATTCGTAAAATATCCAAATTGTTGAATTTCATGTATTGACTTGCTCTATAAGATAAAGAGGTATTCATGCTGATATTTTATAAAGAATACAAGTGTCCAAAGAGTAGAGATCTAAAACTGCTCTTTAATTAGAGAGGATTGTTCCCAGTAGCTCCTCTTAATTACTAGTATTTCGTAAGGTTTCACTATCTGCACTACAAAATAGGAGTAACCTGATGATAAAAATATGAGTACTAATGAAATCATGTCACTCTAGATACCCTCAAAATGCGCCACGAGGGACAGGATCCTGCAATTTATATGAAGCGTCACCACTTACAGCTCATACACACTTTAAGAGCTGTTAAGTATTCTAATTCTTTACCATATTCATGACTCTAGAGTCCTTGGACTTTGAGCATTTTACACATGCACACTTTCCCCTAGTGTTAACTCTGAGTTATAATATTAAAGTGTTTTCAGAATAAAATTCTGGGGTTTGAGAGACAACCCAGGAGACCTACACACTCCAGCAATGGGACTTGGCCTCAGCAAAGAGGAGATGTTTCCACAGCAGAAAAGAAGTCCATTGCTATGAGGGAAGACAGAAAAGCCAAGAGGAAAACTGCTGAAAAGTACTTAAAATTAAAGAATATTTTCAACGAGAGAGGCTTAATGGCATATAACTTAGGGAACAAGGAGAAGCTGTTTACATTTTTTTTAATGTTTTTATTTAATTTTGAGAGAGGGGGGGCAGGAGGAGGGGCAGAGAGAGCAGAAGACACAGAATCCGAAGCAGGCTCCAGGCTCTGAGCTCTCAGCTCAGAGCCCAATGCAGGGCTCAAACCCATGAACTATGAGATCAAGACCTGAGCCCTGTCAGATGCTTAACCCACCGAGCCACCCAGGCGCCCCACGCACAATACCTTTTTGTGTTGCTATGTTCTGTTTCTGAGAATTTATAAAAAGTATACCAAGCCCTTTAAGAAATAGGGAACTAGGAACTGCTGATTAGCTCATTTAACTTCATCACCCGAAAACACAGTTTGACAATCAGTTTTAAGCACGCACAGGAGCGGGGGAGCCTGTTAGGAATAGCCAACAAATCGCCTTTCTGCATTTGGGGCACTGCACCCCGGTAAGCTTTTCCCAGTTCCTCTCATCGGTATCCGCTGTGTCCCCACTGCACCCAGATCTCTATCACACACTCATGTTATACGGTTCCAGGTTTCTGACGTGCCCATTTCTGGAAAGGTCACAAACTGGCAGTCAGCTGGAAGCAACGGAATTACAGATACGTTTTGTTTGTCCAGGACGGTGCCTCAATGAGATGAATTGGGACGCCTTTGTGTGGGGAACACACCACTTGTTTTCATCCTCCGTTGTCTTATGCTAGGACACCACACACAATCCGCCACCGTTTAGGAACCTGAAGGTCTTTGAACTCATGATAAACTTGAAAGCAAGAACTCTTTCTTACTCATATTTGGATTTCCTCCACTTAGCACAGTAACTGGCTCACATCAGAAATCTAATAAATTTTTTAAATGAATAACAAAAATAAGAAATGGTAAACAGATCACAAAAACATAGTGGATGCTGCAGATTTGAAAACTAATTACGTTCTCTCTGCCTGGAATGCTCATTCTCTGAACAGCCACGGGTCAAGCTTTTGCATTGTCCTTCAGAATAAGCTTAAATGTTCACCTTTCAAACAATGCCAAGCCCGAACACATTAATGTAACACCATAAATAGGCTTCACCCCTGCCGCGGCTCTCCCCAGGCTTCATGCCCTGTGCTCCCTTGCCTGTTTTTCTTTTCTCTTCCCCCACGCAAGCTGAGGAGGGATAGAGAGAGAAGGAGACACAGAATCCGAAACAGTCTTTAGGCTCTGAGCTGTCGGCACAGAGCACGACGTGGGGCTCGAACTCATGAACCGTGAGATCTGACCTGGGCCGAAGTCCCAAGTCCGAGGCTCAGCTGACTGAGCCACCCAGGGTCCCCCTTTGCCTGTTTTTCTAAGTGCATGCTTCCTTATTGATTTGCAATTTATAAAACCATTCATGTGTTCCCTTTGTTCTTTGTTGCCTGTCTCCCGAAACCTCCAGCCTCTACACTAGAAATGTAAGCTCTAAAAAAGCAGGAATTTTTGCCTGTCGTGTCCATTGTTGTATTCCAGGCATCAAGAACAGGGCCTAGCAGATGGTGAGTGCTCAATAAGCATTAGTTGCATTCATCAATGAAGGCATAAATAATACATGTTGTTGGTGGCAGAGTTTCTTCCTAGGTCTTGAATGTGTTTCTGGACTCACTCATTCTAAGGCTGCAAAGAGGAAAAGTGAGAAAAGTGTACCAATGCGTTTCCTCAAATCCAAAGAAAATCACATCCAGACACATGAGAGCCCAATTGTTGAATACCAAATATTACAAAGAAAAGCTTCAAAACAGAGAAGAGAAAACAAAAGTCAAATCACTCACATGGGGACAGTGGTAAGAATGAGTGGCACCATTACAAACTGAAAATCAGAAGATAATGCAGCAACATCTTCAATGAAAAGGGGGAAAACCCAGCCAAGATGCTCCATCAGAATACTATAGCTAAAGCAAAAATTAGGCCGTATAAAGACATTTTCAGATAAATGAAAGCTGAGAGGAATGGATACATGTAGAGCTACAAAATGATCCTAGATAGAAACTCAGATCTACATGAAAGAAAGAAGAATACCTGAGACGCTAAGAATTTTTTCTCCTTGCTTAATTTCTTTAAAAGACAATTTATAGTTAAAGAGAAATAATAATGTATTATGAGTTTTATAACACATTAAGAAATAAAATATATGACAACAATAGCACAAACAGGGAAGGGGAAGTATAAAATGTATGTCATTGTAAGGTATTTATATCTAAGGTAATATAATAGTCATTCAAATAATTCTACGTAGGCTTTGACAAGTTATGACTGCATATTGTAATTCATAGAACCTATAAAAGAATGAATAAAGAAGAATAGCTAACAGCAAACAAAGAGGAATAGCTAAGAAAACCACATGCCACAGCATGCAAAATAGAATGCTAAAAAATACTTAATATGAAAGAAGGCAGAAGATTCATGGGACTATAGAGCAGATGGGACATAGAGAAAACTAGCAAAAAGGTAGACTCTAGCCAACCATATTAATAACTGCATTAATTTTAAATACACTAAATCTTAAAATTAAAAGGCAGATTGTCAGATTAGATAAAAGAGGCGAGAGTCAATGATATGATGTTTACAGGAGACACTCTTTACATATACAAACACAGATGACTGAAAAGTAAAAGGACTCATAAGGATACACTATACAAACACTAATTTGTTGTAGCTATTTCACTGTCAGACAAAACTGATTTCAGGACTTGGGAGTATAATCAGGAGTAAATAGAAACAACTGCTTAATGATAATATGGCCAATTCATTAAGAAGATACAACAATCCTAAATGTATATGTCTCAAATAAACAAGCTTGGAAATATATGAAGTTAAAAAAAATGACAGAACTGGGAGAAAAAAAAATCTAGAATCATAGGTAGACTTTTAGTATCCTTCTTTTAATATTGTTTAGAAAAACTAGGCACACATCAATATCATGAAAGATCTGAATAAACTTATTACGCCAACTTAATTTAATTGACATTTAAATAACCCTACATTAGCAACTGCAGAATATATATATACTTTTCAAATACACATGGGTTATTCAAGACATACTATCTGCTGGATATAAAAAAAAATCTTAAAATTTTCAGAAATTAAATCATGTGGTATATATTCTTTGACCACAACTGAATTAATTCAGAAATCAAATATCTCAGGGGTCTAAGAAGAAATCTCAAAGGGAATCTGAAATGTTTTAAATGGTATGGTGATGAAAACAGAATTCCAAAATTTATGAAATGCAGTTAACACAGAGGGAAATTTATAGCTTTAAATGCTGATTAAAAAAAAAAAAAGATGAAATCAATGATGTAAACTTCATCTTAGAAAGCAAGAGAAATTGGGGCGCCTGGGTGGCGCAGTCAGTTAAGCGTCCGACTTCAGGCTCTGGGCTGGTGGCTCAGAGCCTGGAGCCTGCTTCCGATTCTGTGTCTCCCTCTCTCTCTGCCCCTCCCCCGTTCATGCTCTGTCTCTCTGTTTCAAAAATAAATAAAACGTTAACAAAAAAAATTAAAAAAAAAAAAGAAAGCAAGAGAAATTAAAACAAAAGGGTATAAAAGAATTCAGTCCCAGGAAAACCGTTTTTATTTCAATAGTCATATTTGAGACCTTGTCAATTTGGAGGAATAAGTTCTGTTAAGAAGTTAAGCGGATCTTTCTAGAGTTCAAATAATAATTTAGGGGTATTCAAAATGTGAATGATATAGTGTAATAAGTAAACATTTCCAATTGAAAAGTAATTGTAGCCTTTTTTTTTTTACCTTCTAAATGTATCCTAAAAAAGAGGAAAAGGCTGAGTTTGTACATATACATGAATAACAAAAACTCAGCCTAGAGAGAAATGCCAGCAGCTATGATTATCATGTTAGAACGAGGAGGAGTGTGGTTATCTAAGGGAAAGCTCTAGTCACAATGTTTCATGAAAATGAAACAAAAAAATAAAGAAGAGTTTATTCTATGCTTTTCCACTAGTGGGTATTGCAAACTCATATGAGCACAACCTTTGAAAGGATAAAAAAATAAATTGAAGATTTGTGAGGGTAACCCCATTTGAAAGAGACCTTAAAATATAAATAAATGTTCCACTGGCAAACTTTCAATCACATGCTTAGTGCGTACCAACAAAAAGGGGATGGAAAGAATATCTCTGATATCCTTTCATGCGGTCACTTTATTTTTAAAAATCTCTTACACTGGGAAAAAAATGAAAACAAGATATGGATGTAAGGCATGTCTCTAGTCACAGATGTTACAGAATTGAAGTAGGTCTATATACTAGGGTGAAACTTATCAAAATTTTTATTTATAATTAAATTATAAATTATATATATAAATTATGATCAAAACTATAATTTAACTAGGTTATTCTAGTATGCAGAACACGCACAGAAGAATTCTTAATTGACAGAGAATGTGCTAGATGAGAGGAATACATAAGTGTGTGAGGCTGACATCATCTTTTTGTCCTTTTGCCTGCACATCTGTTCATCATTTACCTATTAATCTAGGTAATAAAGTAGCTAATGTCTATTATCAATCAGCAATTGGTAAATTCCCAAGTCAATGGGCTTGTTTCACAGCTGACGTGTTCACTGAGCAATGTGAACAGAGATTCAAGGACAGTGTTGCACAAGAGAAATAAAATGGGAGCTATACCTGAAACTGCAAATTTTCTTAAAGGTGCCTTTAAAGGTAAAAAGAAACAAGGTAAATTAATTTCAATAATATAATTTATTAGATCCAGCATATCCAAAATGTTATCATTTTAATATGTAGTCAGTATAAAAATGATTGAGATATTTTGCATTGCTTTTAAGAATATTTGTTTCAAGGGGCACCTGGGTGGCTCAGTTGACTAAGCATCCAACTCTGGAATTAGGCTCAGGTCATGATCTCACGGT
This sequence comes from Acinonyx jubatus, assembly GCF_027475565.1. Lineage (NCBI taxonomy): Eukaryota > Metazoa > Chordata > Mammalia > Carnivora > Felidae > Acinonyx > Acinonyx jubatus. Next base: position 18,326,812 of record NC_069387.1, on the reverse strand, counting down.
TAGTAAGATGGACCCCCACATGGGGGCTCTGTGCTGACAGTGTGGAGCCTGCTTGGGATTCTCCCTCTCTCTCTCTCTCTCTCTCTCTCTGCTCCTCTGATGCTTGTGCAGGCTTTCTCTCTCTCTCAAAATAAATAAATAAACATTAAAAAAAAAAAAAGAATATTCAAGTGCTTAGAGCCCCTCTGAGGGTATCACTCAGCATTCATTCACTTATCCTTCCAGTCAATAAATATTTATTTTCATGTAAAAAGGATTTTATTTTTTGGTGCTGTGGAGATGATGAAAACAAACAAGGCATTCATAGTTTCAAGCAATTTACAGACTAATAGAGTTGACATGCTCAATAATTATTCTAATAGAAAATTATAAAAGTTAAAAAAAAATACTAGGGCAGCTCAAACAAAGTGGATTACTTCCAGTGTGACAAGAGAAAACGGTTGGGAGTTAAAACAGGAGGGGAAATGATTTTTATTAATCAGCACCCACTGCATACCAGGCATTGTGCATTTTGTATTTTTATTTCATTTAGTCCCCCAAATAATCATATATTTATATTACCTTCTACAGATGAAGAAACTAAAGCGAAAAAGTAGTTAATGTTTCACTCAACCTGAAGGCAGTCATCAGAGTGATAGGAATCCTAGGTTTTCTCTCTCTAACCCTGGGTCCTGGCGGCAGGAGAAGCAAGGCACATCGTAGAAAATGAGTAGGATCTATGGATTCCTTGGGGATGGGCTGGGGGTCGTTACTTGGTGGGGGGTGTAGTTCAGCTTGCTATGAAATCAAGGAAGGGAAGAATGAGAAGTAATTACAGAATATCACTGCAGAGAACGCCCACCTAGAGCCCCATCTGGGCTTGATCAAGTTGGCAGTGGAGAATAAGAGATTTCTGAGAGACAACATAATCACGCATTTGCTGTAGGAAAAGTGTCCTGAAGGCAGTTAATGGGATAGTTGATGGGATCGGAAGGGATAGAACAGGGTAATCATTGAAGGCATCCTTTAAGTGACCTACCCCTTAAGGAGGCCAAAATAAGCAGACCTGAGAATTTTCTGACTGCGTAAATTGTGACAGAAACATGTTTTTCAATCTTATATCCAACTTAATATAAATAGTTTGAAACAACTTTATAATGCCTACATGTTCTCTATGACAGCAATCTGTATTGAATAACATGCTTGAGTTACAGAAATAAATAACCCAAACAGAATTCCCAAGTGACAGTTTTTCAGTCATTCTAAGCTAATTTCTTTAAGTTAAATTTTAAATAAATCCATGTAAATGAAGTTTTATTGTGAAAACTGAATTAAAGCTCATATTATGTTTTTGTTCTTGCTAACGAAGTCCTATCTAGATAATACAGAATACAGATGGACCATCAGAAATCAGATGTCAAGTGTAAGTAATAAATTATTCCATTCTACAGGATACAAATCATGAAACGTCTGAATGGATATAGTGTGCTACATGTTTGCTCCTAGGTGTTCCCCTCAAATAGCATTTACAATTACCTTAGCTGCCTGTTGTTAAAGATTGGCTTAAAGGAAAATTTCATTCAAAATGTTAGTAAGGGGGCACCTGGGTGGCCCAGTCGGTTAAGCATTCGACTTTGGCTCAGGTCATGATCTCACAGTTTTTGAGTTCGGGCCCGCGTTGGGCTCTGTGCTGACAGCTCAGAGCCTGGAGCCTGCTTCGGATTCTGTGTCTCCCTCTCTCTCTGCTCCTCCCCCACTTAGTGCTCTCTCTTTCTCTCTCAAAAATAAATAAACATTAAAGAAAAATGTTAGTAAGAGTAGTAAAGGATAAAAACAGACCAAGTTTTGCCTTCAGGAAGTAGTGTAAAGGGGTTAATGAAGAAAACTGGTCAATATGCAAGGCTTGGTATACTTTTTATTGACTATCTTCAAAGAATTGCTTTCAAAGATAAACCCACATATTTTGCTTAACTGAATCAATTGTGCTTTCTTAAAATTATTATAATCTCTGCCTGTTTCAATGTCTACCTATTCTGTCCATTTTTCATCGGAGTCATCTGGATTTATATCAGTTGCTATAAATTACTAAGCTTCTAAAGACTCACAGCAAGCTTTTAATATGATTTAAATGCATGCTTCTATCACCCCTTCTATACTTCTCAAAGTTATTAGCTTTCTTTTCTGGACTCTTTGAAATTAAAAGACAATCACCAAGGCTTGTAAGAACATCATTCCATCAACAACACAAAGTGCATTCGCTTTCATATTTAAAAGAAGAAAAATAGGCTGCTTTCTTTTCATTCTATATCAAGGATGACTTCTAATAAAAATTTTAAGTCACTCTTAGCGATTATTTAGAGCATGATGATTATAAAGTCCTTTAAGAAAAATAACTTTAGTGTTCAAGAAAGATACAAGATTGACAGTTCTGAAATTGAAATTTGAAATGTCTTTTCCCCTTCCAATCTTGCCATTTTAAACCAAATCCAGAGGAATCCATTTTCATGCTAACACTTTTAGATTGCTATACGATTGAACTTTGGTCCAACTGTAAACAAGCTTGGTATTTTTGACAGACCTGTTCCTTGTTTTATTGTTCAAATCAAAAAACAGAAGTTATCCTTGATCTCTCCTGCTGCCTCAACCTCCATTTCGCTGCACACCCTTCACCCCTAAGTGTCCAGGGTACGTGCACTCACACTCACACACCCACAAGCACACACACTTAATGTTGCAGCAAGTTCTGCCCCCGATACAGATCTCAAATGCTTTCACTTCTCTCCTTCTCCATTCCACAGCCTTTGTCCAAATCACCAACACCCTGGCCTGAGCTGCCGTAAAAATCTCCATCTCTTTTCTCACAGCTATCTCCCTAAAATTCATTTCCTACACACTGGTCTAAATGTTTAAAAATGTAAATCTGGGGCACCTGGGTGGCTCAGTCCATTGAGCTTCTGACTCTTGTCTCCAGCTCAGGTCGTGATCCCAGGTCATGGTATTGTGTCCCGCATCCGACTCCACCCTGAGCGTGGAGCCTGCTTAAGATTATCTCTTGCTTTCCCTCTGCCGCTCTCTTTCTCAAATAAAAGTTGTTAAAAATGTAAATCTGATCCTGTTATTCTGTCACTTCCATTCACCCTTGACATTTTTCAGTGGTTTCCCATTGGCCTTCAAGGTCTTGAATAAGCTGATCACTGACTCTGTGGCATGACCTAAGACCACTCTCATCCTGCTGTAAGTTCCAGTGATGCTTCTGTTCACGGTGTAGAAGGATCTTTCTGCCTTAAACCCATGCAGATGATTCAGGCCAAGGGTCCTCATCTGGCTCTACCTGGATTTTCATATTGATCATGCATTTCCTTTAGTCCACCCTCATTAGGACAGACAAGAACAGGTTAATCTGTTTAAAATTTGCCCCTATGTCTCAGTCCTGTTCCCCTCCTGGAAAATCTGAAGCAAGTAACAACTAGCCAATTCCTCTACAGAATTTACTTACCACTCAGTATTTTTCCAAGATAGCTGCTTTTCTAATAGGTGCACACCCACACAGGTCCTTTCAACCTCATCAATAGAAACAGAAAGTCATATTGTGAACATTTCCCTCTATGTTCTCCGAGTCAAACATGGAGGCGATGCTTTCAGTCTGGAATCCTCTGGGTTTTTGCCTGCTAAACAGAATTTCCTGTATTTCAACTCCCATTAGTTTCATACAGCCAAAGAGTGTTTAATTTGAGCTGAACAGTTTTTGGTTTGGTTTTGAGCTCCTGTGGGAGAATCCATATTGTATTTATTCAATAAAAGTTGAGTAAATTTAGGTAGTTGATTATCATTACTTATATTAGGGTCATAAGAAATCAGTGTCATTTCCTGGAAAATTAGCAGTCAGTCAGCTGGTGGAAAGGCTGGCTTAATAAATAACCCACTTTATGGTCCAAACAACAGCTGCTGTGAAGTACCCAAGCAGGCTGAGATCTGCTGGACACTCGAGTTTATAGATATGTCCACTTGTGACTCATAAATTCTTCTGTTTGAATCAGAATCTGATACTAAAGAGAATATCAAACAAACTAGGCTCCAATCCCTAGCAGCAGAGGTTACTTAAAGCCACACGAGAAACCTAGAGTATGATATATTTTTTCTGTCAAAGATGGAAGAGAAACAAGATTTTTAAAATATCATCTATTATTGACTAGAATTTAAAATCACATGTGTTTGTTTATTTATTTATTTGTTTGCTTTCTAATCTTTATTAATTTTTTAGAGAGACAGAGCATGAGCCGGGATGGGGCAGAGAGAGACACACAGAATCTGAAGCAGGCTCCGGGCTCTGAGCTATCAGCACAGAGCCCAACGTGGGTCTCGAAACCATGAGCCATGAGATCATGACCTGAGCCAAAGTCGGACGCTCAACCCATGGAGCCACACAAGGGGCCCCAAAATTACATGTATTTTAAAATAAGATATAAGTCCTCAACAAAAACTCTAGCTCATTAGTCAAAGTTTGTGTTATACTCACTGATCTGTTCAGCCTCCTCCTTCATCAAGGATATTGTAGTGGAGACAAAACTCAAGGCAGTAAAAGTTTAGGGGTGCTTTCACTACTGGCTCCCAAGTTCTTTGAATTGGATAAACCACAAAGAAATTGGCTGTGTGTGTGTGTGTGTGTGTGTGTGTGTGTGTGTTTGTGTGTGTAATTTCAGTTTAACTATAATAGAGAGTAAAAGGAGCGTAAATTATCATTTGTCTCTCATACTGTCTACAATTAGCTAAAACTGGCAATTTCTAAATTTGGAGCAAATACTTAATAAGTATTAGATTGTGACCTCTGAAGCACTTGTGTCCAGGGTAAAGTTAAATCTCCCCTTGTAACATCATACAACAGCAAATTCAGCAGACTAATGCCCCAAAGCCTAACTAAAAAAAGTTATCACTATACGGTGCATACATTTTGAGAAATCATAATGAGGCTTGTTTTAACAGGGCAGTATGCACAGGTAAAGATTCTTATTTTGCTATAAAGGCTGAAGGTCTTGTTACAGAGTCACTCATTCAACAAAAATTTATGGGGCATTTAATATATGCCAAGTACTAATACTATGCCTTCAAAAGGTATTTTTGAAAAGAACTGGCTACAGAGACATTTCGTTCTTAATGAAGCCACGCGATTGCGAACCTGGATCTGAGTCACTGAGTTAGTCTATGAGAGAGATCCGTTCTTACATAGGCAGTACATATTTAGCATACACTCATCTGTATTCAGTTTTGAGGCAGTCACTTTCTAGTCTATAGTAAAATCGTTTAAAAACTGCAGGTGTGTGGGATTCTAATAGAGACTGTACAAGGTACATGCCACAGCAACAAGACTTCAGTCCGAGTAGTGTTTCCAATGATTTTTTGCAAGTATTTACTTACTAACTTCAGGGAAGACTCCACTTGTTTTTCCAGATTCACAATGAAAATATTAGAAGGGTGCTACCCCCGTTTCCCCTGTTTGTGGGGTATCTGAATAAGGGAAGACTGGATACACGAAAGCACGTTCCATAAGTTCAGATCAAGGCTGTTTGCAAGGAGGCACAGGATCGTAGAGCCATCTGGATATATAGAAGAGGTTAAGTTCAAGATATTCCTAATATTCAGACAAAAAATTTTAAAAATTTGGCTTTTGCCTTCTGACAAGTTTTTAATTCAACCCTTTACTTTTAAGCTTATATTTAAAATTAGAGCACTCAGTCTCCTAGCCAGTTTCCTTGCTTTCCAACGTTGTCTCTCATTAATCTACTATTAATACATCACCAAAATAATCTATGAAACCAACAAACACACAAAACTCCAGTCATTTATGTCTCTCGTCTGCTATAAACTCTCCAGAGGCTCCAGGCTCACTCAGAAAAATGCCTTATTACAAAATTCTCCTGGAAGACCCCTTCAGAGCAACACCAGTGTCCCCGCTGTTATGGCTGCTGCTGTGTCCCTCATTCATTCTGCCCCAGCCACACTAGCATCTGGCATTTTTAAAAAAATTTTTTTAATGTTTATTTCTGAGACAGAGAGACAGAGCATGAGCAGGGGAGGGGCAGAGAGAGAGGGAGACACAGAATCCGAAGCAGGCTCCAGGCTCCGAGATGTCAGCACAGAGCCCAATGTGGGGCTGGAACTCACAAACCGTGAGATCATGACCTGAGCCGAAGTCGGTTTCTCAAAGGACTGGACCACCCAGGCGCCCGCGTCTTGCGGGCTAGAACAGGCTAGACGCACTCTGTTCTTGAACAGGCTAGACGCACTCTGTTCCCTCAAGCTTCTGTACTTGCCATTTCCTCTTCCCGAAGTGCACTTCCCCACATAACCCGAGCTTTCTTCAGGTCTTTCAAAGTCACTTTCGCTGCTCATCTGATCTAAAATTTCCATCCTCTGTCCAAGTGCTTAATTTCTCTTCCCTACTTGACTTGTCCTTTGCCTCACCCATAGGACAGATTACTCTTTAAGATACGACTTACTTTCTTTTTTGTCTCGTTTATTTATCTGTCTCTTATTTGTCTAATAGATTATCTTACGAGGTAAACTGCATGAGGGCAAACTTTTTTGCCTGTTTTGATCACTATATTTCCCCAGTACTTAACATATAGGAGATACGTGTTAGGAAAGAAAGAAGGAAGGAAGGAGGGAGGGAAGGAAGGAAGGAAATACCACTTTAAAGAATTTCTCCTTCAATTTCTCACTTTGGTCCCCAAAAGTTGGGTTATAAATAATGTTTCTGCCTACTGAACATGGTTAACATTATCAATACATCTTCTATGACTCAGTTAATGATCCTTAAATGATATCATTAGGCTATGGCCAACGGGACACGTATATTGATATATATACTCATTCTTCCATTCATGTGTTCTATAACTGCAGAAAGTGAAATGTATCTATTTACCAAGATTCTATTTAGTAGTCTAATGTGTATGTAGACCCACTTACAGAAAAACCTCTAGTATCAAATTGAATTGTCATTTTCTATTAGTCACACAGTAAATCAGCATCTATTAAGAAATGAAGATTCTTTTCACATCCTAATATAAGTACCATTCCTGTTATTTTATCCTCGTAAATAGTACTGTGAAACGTTAATCTCATTTACCACATTTCAACTGAGGTTAAAGGTGCATCTCTGATTTACCCCCTACTGTTCCTATTAATTGTTTTAGTTTTCCTCTGCATCTAACCTCATGCACTCATGAAGATATTCAGGCACCTCTGCTCTGACAAGCACTGGAAAAATGATCATGCAGAACAGCTGTTAATTCTTTCATTTCTGCATATCAGAATAGGCCCACTTGACTATTAAAGTCAAATTTTCAGCTATCCTTCAAAACCCAAAGAACTAGTATTTTGACAGAATGCTCCTGCACAAATTCACACTGTTCAAGAATGAATATAGTAGTGTATATTCGATACAAGACAAACAGCTTTATAAGGTAGATATATAACATGCATATTACACTTTACTAAATAATAATGCAACGCTTTATTATTTTAAAAATACAAAAGAGAGGTGCCTGGATGGCTCAGTCAGTTAAGCATCTCACTCCTGATTTTGGCTCAGGTCATGATCTCACGGTTCATTATGCTGAGCCCCCCATCAGGCTCTGCACTGACAGCGCAGAAACCTGCTTGGCGTTTTCTCTCTCTCCCTCTTTCTGCCCCTCCCCCTCTGCCTCCCTTTCTGCTCAGCGCGCTCTCTCTGTCTCTCAAAATAAACAAATAAACATTAAAAAAATAAAAATACAAAAGAGATAGGCAGCAGAATGTCTGAAATAATAATATCTGTTACTTTTTTAAGTAAATTCTTTTATAATTAACATCTTTAGGTAAGAAAAGAGAAGTTAGGAGAAGTTAAGCAAGGCTTAAAGCCTTGGAAAGTCCTTCACTGACAAAGCTGAAATGCGCTTTCAGGTCTGTTTTTCTCTAGAGCTCAGGGAATTCATTTAACTACCACACAAAGACATAACTTTTCTGATTCCAACCACAGTTTTCCATTGAAACAATCAAGCATAATTCATAGAGAAAACTACTGGTCATAAATGGGGAAGGGGACCTAGCAATGGTTGGTCACAGAGTTTCAAGTAGAACGGGACATCAAATTCAGTCTTCTCTGAGGACCCTGCATTCTTTCTATTACTCCTGACACAGAGAAAATCATTCTGCCACTCCATCTTCTACCTGCTTGCTTTTAAGATGCTTGTTGATTTTGTTTCCCATTTTCCCTTCACTGGAATTTGAGAAATGGCATCAGCAGATGACATAGGACATCTGGACAATAGGAAAGAGAAGGGATTTCTGTTAATATGTATCCTCACTCTAGGCCCTGATAAATAAGATACTGAATATTTGAACCCTTCACTATGTAACACATGCAAAAGATACCTTTGGGTGCTAATTTGGTGAAGAAATGTATCACAAATTATCAGTTGTGAACTTAAAATTCATTTCACAAGAAGTTTTTGAATAAGCTTATCTAACCACTTCAACCTTTAGCATTTTTAAGTGCCTACAAAGGACATGATATCATTTAATTATTAAAATGGGTAATATAGCCTCTGACATAAAATACCATACCAGACTCTTAATTTCATAAGACTCATGACAATAGTTAAGTTCAAAGGACTCCACAAAGATATAGGGACATCTATGACAAATAATGTGCTTTTCTAGATCCCAAGAAATATGAGCAAATATATGAGTAAATATGAGTAAATCCTATCCATCCTTTGAAGGAATTTTTAATATTAATGGTGATAATAAAGTAAACGCAACTAACTACAGCAAAAGTTACAACTCGATGTAAAACAAAACACTAGAGTTGCACCAGATACGAGAGAGAGACACAAATCACCCGAGGGTAGTGCAGAAAGTTTGGGGGAAAGAGACAACATCAGTGTGAGATTCAAATAGGATAGGTAAATATTTTCCTGGAGGAATTATGTACATAACATTAGCAAAGCGTGGTAGCAGTGAAGCACAAGATGTTTCTGGAGAAGGCAGATACCTAGTTTTCAGAAGCATCAGTGAGTACAGGAAGAGAGCCAAGTCGTGGAAAACTTCAAGAAACTTGCCCAGGGACATAGAGCTAGTTTCCGGGTCAGGATTCGAGCCTTGTGATCTGGGTTCAGAGTCTGTTTTCATTAACTACTGCACTACATGACAGTGTATTTGTTTTCCATCGCCGCTGAAACAGAGTGCCACAAACATAGTGGCTGAAACAACACAAATTTATTATCATAGAGTTCTGGAGGTCAGAAGTTCAAAATGAGTGTCACTGAGCTAAGATGGAAGTTTCTGCGGGGCTGCATTCCTTCTGGAGTCTCTAGGGGATAATTCCTTTCTTTGCCCTTTCCAGCTTCTAGAGGTCACTTGCATTCCTTGGCTCAGGACACCCTTCTCCATCTTCAAAGCCAGCAGTCTGGCTAGCATCTTCAAATCTCTCTGGACTCTTGTGCTCCTGCCTCCCTCTTTCACTTATAAACACCCTTCAGATTACACTGAGCACATCGGACTAATCCCAGATAATCTTCCCACCTTAAGGCTGCTGATTAGCAAACTCAATATTTAATTCCTTCTGCAAACTTACTTCTCCCTAGCCGCATGACATAACTTCGTCACAGTTTGTGGGGAAAAGGGTGTAGATATCTGGGAGGAGAGGAGTATTCTGCTTATCCCAAACAAGATATTAAATCTGTCTAGAACAGCAAAGGGATAGAGTAGAAGCTCAAGCTGGAAAGGAAAGTTATAGAAAGCACTGAATATGAATGGATTTAGAGTTTCTAAATGTAAGCAAAGAGAAGGCTCCCTCCCCACAACCCCACATTATTAGAACTACATTTAGAAGTTAACTCACTCAGGCAGTGATATATAGAATTAATTGAAGAGTGGGGTGAGTGGAAGCAGGGGATTCAGTTAGGAACCAGCAGATTCAGCTGAAGTGCCTTGAGAAAATTCCCTAATACGCCACAACCAATTCATGATGATGCTGACAGTCTTTTCAATATTGAAAGCATTCTGCCCGATCCAATGCTTATCCTCCGTCAATGGGTGGAATGAATTTGAGTGCCAGACAGTATTAGGTCCAATTTGAATGATTGTTCTCTTTCATGGTCTTGTCCAAAATTATAACACAGGGTTTGAAAGCTGGTGTAAAAATACATTTCCAGTCCTCTGGAAACCTTTTTCAACTCAACAGCATAATATAAATCTTTCATATCTGATTGGAATGAATTAGAAGCTTCGTCACTCTGACTGAAGATGGTTTGTTGGGGTTAGATATAGGTTTCTCTCACTCCCTAAGACTCAGTTAGTTCATCGATATCAATGTGCAACTGAATTGACTCTAAACATATGAGTGTTCTCGTGAAGCACATGACAGGGAAACTGTGGAGTCCTTTGCAAGTCAGACGAACCTGAAGACAATACAGATCGCAAAACAAACCGCGCATAGCCAAGGATTTCACTAGTACCGCAAGGCAAAAGCCATCCTCCAGTTCCATCAGGGCTACGTAAGAAAGAAGAAAAGACCAAGGCTAAGGGAACTGAATCCAGGCCATCATGGCCTTGGCAAGGCTGACGGTCGCTGAGTGTTGCCAATATGGCAGCCACTTCCAAACAAATTGAAGGTTTGCAGAACGGGGATAAGGCCTAATCACCAGTGCAACTGCATGGCTTCAGTCTGTTACAAGCACAGCAAGATTTTGTAAATAGTTGCATCCAATTCCCTTGTTAGCCACACAGGACATTGACAGAAACACAGGCTCCCCAGTACTGAGCCTCATGGTACAGTAGGTCAGCAGAGGAAGCCCTAAAAGAGTAAACAAGAGCAGATATATTCATGCATCTGATGAGTAATATGAATATTAAGTTCACTATGACACACAACAATCTAAATAGAAGTATCTTTTTTTAAGTGAAAATTTGACAACCACAGTAGTTACCAAAAATACATATTTCAAATATATAACAGCTGGCATGTTCATGTGGATTAATGTATATTTTGAAGGTTTCATGTCAGAAGTTGGGGAAAAACAGATTCTTAATCTAGACCTTATTTCCATCTCTTTAAAATACATAAAAAAGACGTGATGGCTTTTCAGTGGAATTATACCATCATTTCTCTATTTCTCTAGAGGATATTTATTACTACCAGCTTATAAGGAAATCCCTCAAAAGAAATTCTAACTGGAAAAAATTTTTTTCTACACTTGCTGAAAAGCACATCATACCGATTTCAGGTTTATGAGAATAATATTTATCTTATAATTATAACCTGAAATCCTTCAAGTCACTATCATGTTTACTATGTAGCGACTTCTGCAAAAGCTACTAGAAAGTTGAAAAGGGCCGACAAGTTTTCAGAGGAAAATTGTAAGAGTTAACATCCAGCCATTATAGTGGTACAGAGGCTGCATTCTATCAAATATGGTAAATGATCGTTCCAGTGAACAAAGCACAGCAAAAGTCTATCTCCTCCAGAAAGAAACACAAATCACCTTTATTACTACCTGCTCTTTCAAGTAAATAAGTCACTGAAATAACTCATTTTCTTAGGATGGGTCGATTGGATTTCATAGCTCTAAAAGGACCAGATAATACTTGTGCTACTTTAAGAATTACTTTACATGGTACTGTACCGGGAAGAGGGGGAAACATTCAGCAAAGACTAGGAAGAAAGCCCAGGGACACCGGGAGCTTTGTTGGGTCTAATATTCTAGAAAGCATAGCAATTTTTTTGCTTTAATAGATCCTGACCAGTAAACTAATGCTATGCCAACACGTATGGCAATACTTATGCAGTAAACCATAGATCTATGGACTAGATCTTGTGCAACGGCTGCTCTGTTAAAGAATTTATTGCCCTGGCAAAAGGGAGAAGTGAGCTGTCTGTTGTCTTGTTTCTGGGAGAAAGGTGGCAAAGACAGAGAATTCCTGAGCATTAGAGGCTTACAATATTTGTCTAACATGTAAAGTAGATTGTATGGAACATTAGGGAAATCCTTAAATTCAACAGCCATTAGTGTAAAGATGCATGCTTATATTGAAAAAGATCCTATTATTACAAAACACCTGCAAGTAAGAAAAATACCCTATTCAATAAACAAGCAGCAAAGCAGGGCTAATTCTGTGTTATTCAGTGGTTAAATATGTAATTGTGGAGTGACTCCATTCGTCAGCTGCCGCTTCCTCCTTTTTCTGGAAGTTTTCAAGCTATACCCTGATTTTTAGCAGCTCGACTTCAAGTGAGTGCATAAGTATGGAAAAGAAGCCAACTCAAAATTGTTACAGTATCTGTAGGTAACGGTCTGAAAACGAGGCTTTTTAAGGTGGAAAGACTATAATTAATCAGTAAAATACTGATTTTGAATGAACTGGGGATGTAATCATTCATAATATGCTTCTCCTTGTTATTACAAATAAGCACTGGTTGCCTTGGCTTTTCTCCTATAAATATTTAAATTAATGTTTAGTTAACTGAGGATGAAACTCTATGATATACATTGAACTGGATCTGAAAAAAAAATAGATTAGACTTTTCTTTGTAGTAATTTTGGAGAACCCAATTAGGTTAATGAGAAATGTTTTGAGTCATGTAAATAGTATGCAGAAACTACAGAATTTGCCTATCGTAAGGGAAATTTATGGAATCATTTAATGCAAACTCCATAAGATAGTACTCAGAATTATTAGGAGAAACAACTACAAAATAGCATACAAGAGAATATCCTGCTTTTTTAAGGCAGGGCAGAAGGTGTTGTATAATGCCACTTAGCACACCAAATGATATTCAACAGCTTTTACCATCTGGACAATCTTTCCTTTTCAACTGCATTGCTTTTCAACAGCACTTCTAATATTTCAGTTTGAGCCCATTTATTCTTTCTCTGGCCTTTGGAAAAGATAGAGGATGGTTGCAAAATTACTACCATCTTTACAAAACAGCGACTGTGGATAGTTATTAAATCTTCCTCTTGGTTCCAGATAAATAACACCAGGGCTTTATGTTTTTTGTATCCAACTCTTCAATCACTTTGAAAACTCTAACTCTAAAACCAAAGTTCTTATTTTTCTAAATGTCAAAGGCTGGGAAAAAAAAAAACACAATGCAGAAAAGGCCTGATGAAAGAATAGGTGTACCTTTTCTTATTTAAGATAAAGTATATACATTTGGTTGAGATAGAATAAGACCTACGTAGAACACAAGGCGTGGCACACAATGAGTATGCAATAAATGTTAGGGGAATCTAAAGTTAAAGAGTCAGAGCAGCGGGAGAGAAAGAAAGGTAAAAGAGAATCTAAGATAATGAACCCATAGTTGCCATGTGTATTTTCATGAAATTTCATCAAAGATAAAGCTCTGTAATTTTCATTGTCAGGAAAGGCATTCTTTCTTCTGTAAAGATGTTTAAAAGGATAAACATGGGTTAGGGATCATTTAATTTCAGGTACGACTCCCATTTGAGCTGGCTTAAGAGAAGATTTTTAAAAAAGGAATTTCTATAAAGATTCAGTACCGTGTTACATAATCCAATACAGCTGGTTCTCTGGAATGACTAGAACCCAGAACTGAGAAGCAAGTAAGGCTTTGACAAAAGTTTTTGCCCATTATTTCCTTTCTGTCCTCCAAGCAGCTTCTGCTCCAAGAATTACACAATGCCACCAATGGCACGTGCATTCACCGGGAAAGTCCAATAATACAAAATTCACTGTCTGTCACAATTCACAATTCCAGGGGGAATGGCTCCAATTGGCTCACCTCTGTCCAGGGGCCAACCTGTGGTCCGTGCAGCAGTGAGGGCAGGCCCACCCTGTACAGACCGTCACATGAGTGCCCATAGCTACAGTTCAGAGTCAGATACTTTGGTGGACCATCCCAGAACAGAGGTAGCACCTTGATAAGAACACATTATCTCTACACAGGGAAAGCATAGCAGACACATGCAATATAGCCTGTATAAATCCAGTTACTTTGAAACTTACATTCTCGGGGAAGCGTCTTTGGAAGTTCACATATCTAGGAATCAGGAGCATTTATTTTTTAAAATCTTTTTTGTTGTTGTTTATTTTGAGGGAGAGACAGAGAGGCAGAGAGAGAGGGAGAGAGACAGAATCCCAAGCAGGCTCCAAGCTGTTAGCACAGAGCTTGATGCAGGGCTCAAACCGCAAGATTATGACCTGAGCCGAAACCAAGAGTCAGACACTTAACCAACTGAGCCACCGAGGTGCCCCAAGAGCATTTATTTTTTAAATAAAATAAAGCAAGCACAAGGACATCCTACTAGGGATCAAGAGTCCTGTTCTCTCACTGCATAGCTTTGTAAATTCGATCAAATCCTATTTGATTTTGTTTTTATTAGTTTATTTGCATATAAAATTAGAGAACTGAACTGTCATTGATCTGAAATTCTTCAGGTCTACAAGTAAATTATATTAATACTCTATTTCATAGTGTGAAACCAGCTCCTGAATCCACAACATGATAATTTTTGTAAGCATTAAGTATACACAACACCCCATATATATCACAGATTAGAAATAGTCAACATTGGGGAGCCTAGCAGCTCAGTCGGTTAAGCACCAGACTGTTGGTTTTGGCTCAGGTCTTGATCTTGCGACTTTGTGGGTTCGAGCCACACATCAGGCTCTGTGCTGACAGCATGGAGACTGCTTGGGATTTTTGTTCTCTTCCCCTCTCTCTGCCCCTCCTCCACTTGCACTGTTTCTGTCTCTCTCAAAATAAAATAAAACTTAAAAAATAGTCAATATTTACAAGTGTGAGAATTTAAAGAAGTATTAACAACTACTGTTTGACAGAATTGCTTCCTATAAAGTATTGAATTCTAATGCCTCTCTGTCTCATAAATTCTTGCTAAATTTCAAAAGTACCAACATGTCCTCTTATAATTTTTTTATAAATTCTTTTATAAAATTTTAAGAATAGTAGACATATTTTTTATTTATTATTCAAGGAAGCAAAATGATTCTTTTCCATATTTCAGACCAAGAACTCAAAACTGTGGTTTATAAATCTTGTTCAGAGATATTATTATCCAATCTCTACAGATGATAAAATGCAGTGAAGTTAATCACAGAATCAAAAAAAAAAAACAGTAAGTTTGAGGCTCAATATAATTTCTCAAACTTAAGACGGCAATTATTAGGGAGAATAAGAGACTGGAGGAGGAGACCAAATCAATAGAGGTACTCTTTCCTTCTTCCATACATGTTTAAATACTAGTAAGACCTAAGAAGGAAAAAAAAGGGCAACTATACAATGAAAATGCAATTATTTTCAACAAGCTATTTTAGAAATGGTGGAAAATTCAAAAGACTCTTTTCCCCAACAATTAAATAAGCTTCCAAAAGAAAGAAATGTATGTACCTACCGAAGTAAAGTACACAATGAGGGAATTACCTGTGTTAGAAAATTCAAGTAAGAAAAAAAAAGTACTTGGGACACCTGGGTGGCTCAGTCGGTTAAGTGTCTGACTCTTGATCTCATCTCGGGTCATGATCTCACAGTTCATCAGTTTGAGCCCCAATATCAGGCTCTGGGATTATCTCTCTCTCTCTTTGTCTCTCTCTCTCCAAATAAATAAACTTTGAAAAAAAGAAAAAAAATACTTATTCCATTACTGTTTAATTAATTGAAGCCAACATTCACATTTTTTTAGAGGGATAAATCATACAAATAATTTCTTTAAATCTATGTAATTTTGAATATTCATGTACATTTAAAGTTCATAACCTCCAAGCATTGTTTTTTTTTGTAATTTAACTTTATTTTTTCATTTTTTAAAATTTACATCCAAATTAGTTAGTATATAGTGAAGCAATGATTTCAGGAGTAGATTCCTTAATGCCCCTTACCCATTTAGCCCAGTCCCCCTCCCACAACCCCTCCAGCAACCCTCAGTTTGTTCTCCATATTTATGAGTCTCTCTGTTTGTCCCCCTCCCTGTTTTTATATTATTTTTATTTCCCTTCCCTTATGTTCATCTGTGTTGTCTCTTAAAGTCCTCATATGAGTGAAATCATATGACTTTTGTCTTTCTCTGACTAATTTCACTTAGCATAATATCCTCCAGTTCCATCCATGTAGTTGCAAATGGCTTAAAATTTTACTAAAATATGTATTTCCAGAGTCGAGGCATCTTGGTACAAATCACCTTATAAATTTTTAATCTTTGTTTCTTTCTTTCCTTCTTTCTTTCTTTCTTTCTTTCTTTCTTTCTTTCTTTCTTTCTTTCTTTCGAGTGGGAATGGGTGGGAGAGGGGCAGAGAAAGAGACACACACAGATTCTGAAGCAGGCTCCAGGCTCAGTGCTGTCAGCACAGAGCCCAACGCAGGGCTGGAACCCACGAGCTGTGAGATCGTGACCTGAGCCGAAGTCTGACACTTAACGGACTGAGCCACCCAGGAGCCCCACAAATCACCTTAAATGTAGATCCGCCCAGAATGTAGTTATTAGTATGATATCAAACCACGTTATTTTTCAACTTCCCATTTTCACTACAGGAATTAGTTTAATGATAAAACCCTCTGCTCCTGAGAATCTTTGACATGACCGTATTGAATCATCTAAATTCTAACTACTGAAAATTATTAAAATTTAATTTTACTAAAGCAACCAACTTGAATAGATATCTAGAAGTGTACATGTTACATAAAATGTCAACTATACCAATGTAGTTCTCTCCCCGTCTTAGCATTCCAAGCCCAAATGAACATCTTCCAGATTTTAGAAGTTACAGTTGGAAAAACAGAATTTCCTTCACGGCTGAAAAACATTCACATGTTCTGCCGTTTGTGCCACATTTGTCACATTTTGCCCAACAGAATGTTCTAGTAGAACCCTATAAATATTGGGTCTTTTTCAGCTACTGTATTGCTTTCTACATCCCACATATCATCATGTGACATTTTCTACAAAGACAATAATGGTGAGGAGAAAAATTCAAATCTTTAACCCCTTTAAACCTTTTTTGTGAGCTTTCCAAGTGATACAATCTCACACTTAAGCAGGAAATGAGAGTTTTAAAGGGTCACTAGGTAAGTCCTGAAGCTGCAGTTATGTGTATGTTTCATCTTGGGAAAACCATGTCCCCAAATGTTAATGTGATGGAATTTAACTATCATTGAGAAAATTCTCTGACTCAGGGTTGCCCTTAACTCTCTGGGATTCCTTCTTTTAAAATATCTTCTACAGATGGTCCTTCATTTCTGGATGCGGGGCAATCTATTGCCCCAATCCTAACCTGGATCCCAGGTTAGGGATATCGCTTTACACTATTCCATCTCTGCTGAAAAATGGCTGTTTCACCTCATTAATTCATAAAGTTCCCAACACAGATAATCCCAGACAGGATGCTCAGATGCACTGATTGGTTAATTTGTATTATTCAACAAATTTGCACCTTTTTATCTTTAGTTCATTTGAACATTCTCAGCCATTAGAGCGTGAAACCTTGACATCTTTTTTGATTCTGCTCTTTGAAGTATTTCTCCTTTGCCAGTTATACTCGACTGGCTCTGAAATTCAGCAAAGTCTATCTCAGTTATATTTTTCATATCCATTCTCTCCTCACTTCCTACTTGTGATGCTTAATTTTATGTGTCAACTTGATTCGCTAAGGGATGCCCAGACAGCTGGTAAAACATGGTTTCTGGGTGTCTCTGTGAGTAGGCTTCTGGAAGAGATTAGCATTTGAATCAGTAGCATGAGTCAAGAAAGATGTGTCCTTACCAACTTAGGTGGGGCATTATTTAATCCACTGAGTGTCCAAACAGAACAAAAAGGCAAAGGAAAGGTAAATTCCTAATCTCTCTTCTTGAGCTGGAGGTTTATCAGAGATCCCGTATCTAGGGCTTTCAGACTTGGATGAATTACATCACCAGCTGTCCTGTGCTCCAGGTTGCAGAGGGCAGGCTATGGAACTTTTGGGCCTCCACACTCATGTAAGCCAATTCCTTTTCCTTCATGGAATCTCTCTCTCTCTCAATCTCTCTCTCTCGCTCTCTCTCTCCCTCCCTCCGTGTGTGTGTGTGTGTGTGTGTGTGTGTGTGTGTGTGTGTGTTTCTTATTGGCTCTGTTTCTCTGGAGAACCCTACTACACTGTTGTGTTCTCACTGTCACTGCCCCACTTAGGATCATCATTACTTTTCTATCATCAGGACAATTGCAAAGGACTTCTCACAGAATGTCTGAATTCTGTGTGTTTTTTTTTTTCTATTCTAATTTATTATGGATACAACTGCCAGTTTAATCTTTCCATGACCCAACTCAGTTACAACACTCCCCTGATAATCAACTTGCATTTACTTCTGGATGGTTACCCAAGAGGCCCGTCTCTGAAGTTTTATTCCAAGGACATCCACAACTCGGTCTCACTATTTTTCCAAATGTATCTTCCTTTAGTACCAGGTAACTGAAACTCTTGCTTGTGAGAGTCTCTGCCCTAGGAACCATTTAATGCCTTTGCCTGAATTTGAGCCTCAAGCTTCCCTACTGTGCTACTGGCATATGGCAACATAAGATAAGCAACATTTGCTATACATAATGTATCGCAGTGTTGTAAGTATGGGTATGGGATTTGCAAATCAGGACGGCTAGCCATGCCACCATGCCTATAGGGAGTTTGAGTGCTTCTAACCACTGAGCAGTCAAATGTAAAAGGCATCCAAGGCTGAAGGAAAATGTGTTAGCTACTGGTTACACTGTGCCTAAAGCCACAGTTATCACTGGCATCCCACAAAACCGCAACGACACCACAATAAAAGGTCTCCCAAAGGTGTTCTACAGATGGAACTGTTACTGAGGAGTGGCCATTGCCTCTTTCTTACATGTCAAATTGACCAGGAGCCCTTCCTCATCCAGAGAGAAATTCTACTTACATGCGTCTGCCCAGAGATCGTCCAATGGAATTACTGAAGTAAAGCCACCTCATTAACTTCTTCATGTTTCCTTGTTTTTCTTACATTTCAGCAATCTACTGGTATCCTAGCTGATATATTATGGTAGGATGAAAAATATAGCCTGTATCCTCATGGAACTTACAACTTAATAGGAGAGATGGATATAAAAACAACTGATTATAAAGTGATATGTATTAAAATAAATGTTAAGCTCAAAGAACCATGGGCGGCATACATGAGGAAATAATTCATTGCACTGTGGGTAAGCCTGCAGGCAAGGATTAGGGAAGGATGGAGAGTGAGGAGGGGTCACGTACACTGGCCCTTATGGATTCAGCACAGTCAACATGGGGAGAAGCTGTGCAGGGTCATCAGCACGGCCAGAGGCCTTGGCATATTCCGAGCATAGGGCAGAACAGGCAGAAGGTCTGGAGACACAATGATGTGGAATCAGGATCATGAATGGCTTGCTCAAGGATGAAGGTTTGATTTCTGGGTGCTGGGGATTATTAACTTGCCCCACAAGCAGATACATGTCACATTTGGGAAAAGATAATCCTGATGACAGGGAGGATAGACTGAAGATGTGGAGGACCAGAGGATAATTGACCAATTCTAGGCATGAAAAATTGAGAATCAGGTGAAAGTCTCAGTGTAATTGGAGAGCAGGGAGCAAATGCTAGAGACATTTCCAAAGTCAGTAAGAATAACAAAGATCCAAAATTAAAAAGTAAAAAAAATGTTAAGATGAGCTCTCAACATCTGGCAATATACATGGAATACTCTGGAATATGATCATTGTGTTGGAATGGAATATTTACATAATAGCTACCCTGCTAAACATGCTATATACATTATTTCTGGGTGTTTCAATGTTCCCATTACAGATGAAGAAACAGTGGCTAGGAATTGAGTGAATTGCCACTGGGACCCAATTCTGTCACATTCCAAGGCAAATGGGTTGGGGAGTGGGGGTGAGGCGCATGATTGTAGCATTTGCCAATTTCCACGGGGCAACTACTCCACCACGGACAATTTCAAGCTACCAACAAGAAGTCCCTGAATGCAGAGTTGGTAAGAGATGTGTACAGTTGATTCTTACGTGAGGGCCAGTGAGCCTGTCCCAGTGTACTGCCAGATAATCTCCCAAACATGATGTCAGGCATTATATAAAGCAGAGGTCAGCAAATCCAGCCAGCCATGGGCCAAATTTAGCCAGCATCTGTTTTTGTAAATAAAGCTTTATTGCAACGCAGCCATGTCCATATATTGATGTATTATCTATGGCTACTTCGGCACTCCTGTGGCAGAGCTGAATAGCTGAAACAGAGACTCTCTGACCACCCAAGCCTAAATATTTACTATCTGATCCTTTATAGAAAATATTTGCCCAACCCCTGATAAAAAGTGTAAAACAGACAGAACTGATCTATGCTATTAGAAGTCAAAGTCAAAGATCTCGAGAGAGGTAAGGTGAGGGCAAGTGACCAGAGAGAGGACAGGAGAGTTCTGGGGTACCAGGAATGTTCTGTTTCTTCATCAGGATGCTGGTTAGCCAGCGAAAATATCTCTTGCTTATGATTAGGATTTACATGTTATTCTATGTGCAATTATATATCAACACATTAAAAAATTTGTCAAAAGAAGAACAAGATATTCTGAGAGCAAATTTTAAAATTCTGTTTACCAGTGATTTTTAACTTTTTCTTTCTTTATATCAGACTAGCGCTAAGACATATCTGTCTGTTTGATTTACAGCAAGTGCTGATGAATTCTATAGATATAGATCAGTAACAGCAGTGACAGGATCTATCTACTGGGTGTGGTTCTCACCAAAACTTTCCTTCTGATGACTTGTACTAATCTTTCTCCATCTTTGCTGTGTTGGCATAGTTTTTGTGGTTATAACTCCACTGTTCTGAAACGTGTTTTCAGAATATTAATTCCTTTGAATGTCATTTATGACATTCCGGGTGTTTATGGGTATACTGCACATCTTTGTGGGGGTATCTCTTCACCTCTGTGATTATCATGAACAGGACTCAAAAAAAAAAAAATGGGAGGCAGGCCAAGCCTATCAATTTTAACATTCTGCGAGGTGACTGGGCTGCGACTAAGAGATGCGTGGCTGCTGCTAACCATCCATGGCCAAAGTCCAGAAGTGGGTACTGGAGCCAACGAGGAAGCCGCCATCACTGAACCTGAGCTCCGAGGTATGGTTCCTGCCCACAGGCATCTCCTCCAACCAACTCTCGGAGCCTCTGTTTTTCTCTAAGATGAAACGAGAGGCGCTGGAGCTCACATCGCCTTGGGCTCTTCCACGTGCCAGGTCCCGGCATGGCAACCTTCCAGATGGGAGAGGATGCTCCTTCAAGCTCCGGGCCCACACCACCTGTCAGCTGTCAGGACAGTGTGCAGTTCTGGCTTTAGCAGCTGGCCAGCCTGTTTCCTAATGGTAATGCACAGGAGCACGGGGATGCTCGTAAAGCATGTGGGGAGGCCATCACTCTTGTCAAAGGGCATTAGGTTCCCACTGGCAGCACCTACCACCCGCCAACTCTGAGACAGGCCCAGACTATGCAGTGCATACAGAAGATGAGAAAAGGCTAAAAGGCTCACGTACAGTCAATGATTTGTCGAGCATAATCATGATTTCTTTTTCAACTAAATCTTCGATGGGAGTATATTTCCTTTTTCGGGAAAGGGGCCAGCCCTGGGGCACTCGTGAGGCCAACACTCAGTGATGCAGAAATACTACTGGCTCCAGCAGTCAACAGGTCTCCTCAGATACATAAGAGGTGTTTCCCTGGGGTATTTTTTAGTGAAGAAGTCACTGTAAGGCCTGCTTCGATTCAGTAAGTGAATCACAAAAGGAGTTGAGCACCCTTTAGGTCTGGATGAAGACCTGAATCGTAGCTCTTATATAAACTCTTGGAGCCCCCCAAAGAAATGGTCCAGAAAGCAAACTAGTTATACACTGCTTTGGATAGAAAACACTGTTAAAGCAGCACACCGTACCTCTCTTTTGCACCAACTGGACCCCAACATGGAAAGAGTAGTGGAACTTGTGCTGATGATCCTTTTGCCACCAAAATACCCAAGCGAACTGCAACTGAATTTGAGTGGGGAACTGAAGCACAGTCAGGTCAGGACTCTGACTAAGGTATATCTTTGCTTTCCCTGAAGGTGACCAACACCATTATCACAACAGGTATGCTGACACTGTGAGCACTCACTTTGGGCCGGAAACTATGCTACCGATCATAAGCACACACACGTGCGGCTGGTACCAGGTCCCGTTTGCTGCAGAAGAACTTGGATTTGATATGGATCAACTTATTTGTCTAAGATCTCACAAACATCAAGTGGCTTAGCCCACATCCAACCCAGATCCAGCAAATTACAGCGCATGCTCATTACGGCTGTTGTTTGGTTTACAGTGATTTTCTTCCTTAATCTGTCAAAATATTACGTGGGTCCTCTTTGGCAAAAGGAAGTTGTACGTGTGGCAGTAAGGGGGTCCGAGATAAAAGGACAGATGCAAAAGGCAACGAAATGAATAGGCCAAAACCCCTCTTGCGCCTCTCCGAATCATTTTCCACTTGACCCAGAGTCATGGGCTTGATTCTGCCTATCTCAGATGTGATGGATTACCTAAGCAGAGCACAATGAGTTCAAAAGAATTATTTGGTTTGGAGAGGTTGGTATTCAAACATGTTCCGAAAGAATGTGTTTTTTGTTTCCATGACATTCTGACTTCAAGCTTTGCAACTAAAACCTCCAATATGAGATATGGGGGTCATCTATCAAAAGATTACAATTTACTTAAAAGTTATTTCATGTGGAAAGCTAGCTTTTGGTCTCCTTCAATTGACAGCACATGCGGTTGGTGTCTCATTGTGCAGAAGGAAACATAATTGTAAAGCAGAGTACCAAAAATGAAAGGAAATCATAAAATGCCATACAGCGAGGCAAACATAAAAATAAATGGAGTTGAAAACAAGTCTTTGAAAGTGCATGTTTATGTTAGTATTTGTCAAAAGGTTTTGGAACCTTGCCAGAAGAGCCACTCCAAACAACTCAAGTGGGCTGATTGCACACAGTCTTGGTATGGAAAGAGGGCTAGAAAGCCTGCGTCCTACTACCCTGAACATGCTTGATCTCCAATGATCTCAGGCGCTATGCAGGGTTGGGCCTGGTTCGTACTTGGATGGGGGAAATAAAGACTAGAAAGTAAGAAGTGTTCAAAATCAGGAAGGATACCTATGTACCGCGAGAAAAAAAAAATCAAGCAAGTGGGAAGACAAGAGAATTAAAAAATGAGTGAGGGGGACAAATAGACCCTTAGTAAAAATGTTGGGGAAAACAAATAATACATGAGGAGTAAGCATAATACCAACAATTGAGCTGGTATCTATTACTTTGTCAAAATTTTTATTAAAATGGCAAAAAGCATAATACCGTCTAGTTCCATCCACGTAGTTGCAAATGGCAAGGAACTAGAGGGTATTATGATAAGCGAAATTAGTCAGTCAGAGAAAGACAAAAATCATATGACTTCACTCATAGGAGGACTTTAAGACACAGAACAGATGAACACAAGGGAAAGGAAGCAAAACTAATGTAAAAACTGGGAGGGGGACAAAACATAAGAGGCTCTTAAATATGGAGAACAAACGGAGGGTTCCTGGAGGGGTTGTGGGAGGGGGGGTGGGCTAAATGGGTAAGGGGAATTAAGGAATCTACTCCCGAAATCATTGTTGCACTATATGCTAATTAATTTGGAGGTAAATTAAAAAAAGAAAAAAGAAAAAAAAGAAAAAACATTAAAATTAAAATTAAAATTAAAAAAATAATATGAAAAAAATAGCAAAAAGCATGTTGCCACGATGCAGGGCAGCAGGGTGGGATAGTGCCTGGGGACCCACCGGGACCGCCAGGTTATGTGACTAGCATGTGATACATAGGATCAAAACTCTGTTCGTATAGCTGTGGAAGTTCTTCAGGAAGGAAGTTTTTGTTTTTGCTTTTAGTTTTTTATTAGATTTCGTTATCTAATTTAAATACACATTCATGGACCCAAACTTCCCAAATTAAAGAAGGTATTTCCTGTTTGAATTAAATGCATGAAGTATATTTCCTGAATTCGTCACCCTCAAAGCCCTAGTCCTTTTGTGTGTGGGGGGCACTTCATCAAGGTTCATTCACAGAAGTAGGGAACATGCAGGAAAGCCTGAAAGGGCCCTGAACGTCAGGAAAAGAGTCAGAAGTCCGACCAACAATCTGCCTTCTTCTCCTGCCAATCCTTCTGACCCTCCTGACGGGTGGGTAGCACAATATTGCTAAGCAAGCTGGTGAAGCTCAACTTGGACCTCTGCAGAGGGTAACGGCCTGAAAATGTAGCTTAGCCCACGTTAAATCTATCCTACAAAGCCAAACCTAGTGGGGGCTGATAGTTACCAACGTCATAAAGAGATTCCTCCCCCTTCAAAAAAGATTTGCTGTGGGATTCCTTTAATGAGCAGGCCCACCAGAGCATTTAAAAAATATATTTAAATGATTTACTCACACCTCTTCAATAATACACTAACTGTGAATTGCTGAACAATGTGCACCTGTAAAACAGCTGTTTGGATGAAGCTTAAGGACAGTCATCAAATCCACCTTGGCTCACAGCCCGGGCCTCAGGCAAATCAGGGGTGATTCCCAGCATTCAGAGAGAAGTTTGGAAGGGAAGCTTGCAATGGTGGGTGCTGAAGGAAGGCCCAGGTGGAGCTCGAGAGGGGAACGGGATCCCTGAGACCCTTTCTCCTTCTCTGCACTTCATCGACACAAACAGGGGCATCTGGACGGACCAGACAAGCTTCCTTCCCGCGGGGTTTCTGACACTAGGGGAAGACAGCACTCGCAGCCACACATCCCATCTTTCGTTAAACACAGGGACCAGCTCTCCTTTTGCTTTCCGCAACGGGTCTGTTCTCGCTTGTTTAGCAGTCTTCCCAAATGTAGCTGACACGTTGTACAAAATCAGTATACATCTCTGCTTATTGGGAAGCCACTCCTTTCCCCAGGCATACTATGTATTTGGCACGGGTCCAATGTGCTCCAAATTGGGAAAAAAAAAAATCTGAGTACAACTATCAGCTTCACTGCATTTCATTGATAAGAGTCAACATATCCTCCAAGTCGGCAAATATTCCTCTTGACAACCATGAATTATGCTAAGATCACAGAGCTAAAGACCTTATTAGGGGTTTGCAGAGAGCTCAAGCGAAAAAAAAAAATCCCAGCTGTTTTCTTTTCTTTTTTTTTTTTAAAGAAAAGTTCTGCCCTTCTCTAAATCAGTAGATGTTTGTTCCTGAAGTTCTATTCCAACTGAGATATATCATCCCCATTTTAAAAACTGATTTCAGCCAGTTTCTTAATGAAACAGTCTTCCCACATAATATTTCAGAATTTGGACCTAAAAAGAGTAAGCTATCTGAAATGTAAATACATTAAGGGAATTTGGGGAACTTAAATTTTACTGAAAAACCAAGGAAAAAATGTGTTGGGAAATAAAGTCCTAGGGGTGGGTGGGAAGAAATGAAAATGTGTTCTTTTATGAGCACTAACCAATGTCCAAAGAACACATCTTCCAGGATACTGCAGAAATTTTCCTTCTGGATTCTCCAAGCAGACCAACTACCCAAAAAACTTAGGCCACAGTGATTTCAGAAGAGCAGTAGCTAAAGCCGTTCTATCCTTTTTTTTTTTTTTCAGAACATTTAACCAACAGGCAGTTTCTGCTATTAGTATTTCAGAGTGCCTGGATGGAAAAGCGGATTTGTCTTATTTTATTCTTCCTGACCCATAACCAGGTGCTAGCCATTGTTTATACTCTGATTCTGCCCAAGAGAAGGAATGCTGATCACAAGTCTGTATTTATGTACAAATAGCTTCAAAGTCAGAAAGACACAGATTTAGGGGAACTTTAGAACATGATTTTTAAAAAGACTCCTGTTAAAAAAAAATTGTCAGTTGTTAAAAGGTGAAAACAAATGTCCACAAAGAAATACAGGTTTCTTCAGCCAGTCTACTTAATCTTTCACATTGCTGAAACAGAACTTAATTATTCCATGCACAGAAGGCATTTCTAGAACCACTTAAAGCGTAGGCTAATTCTCCAAGATAGAAATCGGGGTTGAGTATAAATCCAGGGCTCTGGTCCCTCAGGTTCTCTGGTAGAAAACTATTACCGTCTAGAGAGTGGTCCCCTTCTGAGCACCAAAGCTGAATCACTTCAGGATGGAAGGTAGGGCCAGAGTTGTCTATACAATAAAACCTGCAAAACCCCATACTGTTCTCCTCTCTCCCTCCCACAGCAAGGTCACCACACACTTCATCTTAAGACGGTCTCCTGAGGGCCCCCCACACTGTTAATGAGTGGGAGTGCTCTTTATTTTCTTCTGCTTACTTACCTGTTTTTCTAAATTTTGTAATACAGAGATTGTCTGCTAAATAAAAAGCGATTTCTGTAAACGCTTTAATGTAAAAGTGCACGTGGTCCATAACCCATCCTGTTTTACTATGGTCTAGTGCCTCGTGTGTTCTTTCTGCAGGTGAGGTTTATCTTTTCTTTAGTCCTTTTTATTCTCAGAATTCTAGTAGGGCACCTGGAATGTGGTAGGCACTCAAAACAAATTGAATAACTACTGAATAAATGAATCAACATCAGTGAATTTCGTCAGGAACATCAGCTTCGTGGCAAATTGGAGAAGGGCAGAGAGGAAAGGCTGATGTGCCCGAGGCTTGCGCGGCAGAGATGGCGACGAGGAAAGAGACGGAAAAGAGCCGGGAAAACAATCATTATCCAAATTGCAGAAGACTCCTTAGGTCAGGAGCTACCTATAAACTTCCCAAGTCTATCTTAATAAATGAGGCAGTGATCAAGATGTCAAGGGCTCTCACTGGTGTTGATGGACATTCAAGTAATCGTCCTGTCTCATTGGTATGCCACGTAACAGGTCTCATGTCAGTAACTCTGAACAAGTCCACGCACTACACGCTCTCTCGTTTCACGTGAAGGCCTTCCACAGACCACAGTTCTCAAAGGCAGCGTTGGGGATGGGGAAGGACGTACGTTAAGCAAGACTGACATTTGGATCCCCACTCTCATTACCTTCTCCCCCACAATATGACAACAACGGGAAAACATGAAAAGAAATTCTGCCTTTGCCCATTTCCCCCCCCCCATCGTAGATTGTTGAGAAAGTGGTCCCATCAGTCTTTTCCTGTCATTGCCTATGTTATTTCCCAGCCACGAGAACACAGGGCAGCAGTCATGCAGATTTCTGCCTGCAGATGCCTCTCTAGAGAACAACCCTTTCCCCTCTACTCCTCCGGGTGCTTTTCTGACATTATAACGTGACAGGTGATAGAAGCCTGCATGTGGGCTGTTTACTCTTCTTGAAGCAAATACACAGTTAACAAGGCAATTGTATCCATTAACTACTTTTCTCATTTGCTGCCACCGTCTCAGTGCAGAACTGTAAATCCCATAAGACTAAGCTGGAGTGGGGACACTGGTCCATTGAAATGGAGACATAACCTCACCTGGATTCTTGGCTGAGCAGGAGTCAAAAGTCATTCTTTTTCTTGTTTTCATTTGCTACTTTGGGGTTAGTATAAAGTCACAGCCTCATAATTTATGGAGAGAGTTATGTAACTGCAATTTTGCTTCTCCAAATTCACTTCCGGTATAAACCTGCCAGGCAGGGCTGTGCTCTGTGTCATCTCTTTTACCCTCCAAAGTTTCTATATTTACTCATATCCATCCGATCTTGAAAAATAAGGGCGAACACCAGCTCTACCTCCCTCACGTGTTTTGCTTAGGGCACTCATGTGAATGCATGAAATGTCCTCCCTAGTTCCAGCAATAGGTATAATGAGGGTACTGTTTAGGTGACAAACTCTGGCACGAGACAGTCACTGGAAAACTTCATAGCTGCATGCTTTCTCACTGCGCGCGCTGTGTGGAAAACAGCGGGCAACTCCAGCTGGGTGAGTGTTACTCCTCACCTAACCACCTTCCTACAGAGGCTGATGAAAGCCTGGTTTGCAACGGGCAGATCCTGAACAGAAAAGTTGACTCATCGGTCTGTGACTTCAAGTACCTTCCTCCCCCACCCGTGCCACTGCATTTTCTCACGGCAGGTGGGGAACAGGTTGTGCAAAATGCAGGCTGGCTCAGTAAAATATAATTTTGCATAAAACTCCATGATTAGACACTCAGACACTGTCCTTATTTTCCAACATGCTTGATGCAGATGCCATTAGATTGCAAACAACATAACAGGCAAAGGTCTGCATGCCCTTCCGTCATCATATACATTGAAGTGAAAAATCACTCATAGCAACTTCCTTAATATTTTGCAAGTCTGTTAGTATGTCTATCAGACTGTCCACATGAGGCCCACTCAAAAGCCAATTGTTTGAATGCTGCAATGTACCCCCAGGTTGTAAGTTCACTGGTGGGCAGGGGTTACTTGAGTACTCCATGCCTTCAGCTTCCTTGTGGTTCCAGCTGAGCTGGAGTAAGTTTGACAGACTTTCCTGCAGGACCTGGGTGACCTTCTCGGGCGCTCTGATGCTAAATACAGCTCACTGGTGTCACTACTGGAAGTTAAGTGAGTTAACTGTGCTGTCTAGAGCGGGTCCACAAATTTATATTCTATACAGTAGCAGTTTGCAGACCTTTAACTTGCCCCTGATTTTGAATCCATTTTCTGTCACCTCCCCAAAAAAGCATAGAGAGGTAATAGATAAGAAATGCACCTTCACTGTCATAGGGAACAAGCCGTTATGGTATCTCTATAGACAGTAATGAAATGGGCACTAGGACACTACGTCCGCCACCTCAGAAGTGCAGTACCGTTTATCAGCGCGAGCTCCTAACGCGTGCTTCAAGTGCACTCATGGGCACCAATGCCTATGCCATAAATGCAGAAATTAAGCTGCTAAGAAGTTGAATCTTTTCACCAAAATCCGTTCCTTGATACAGAAAATGAAACACCGGCACAAGTTTTCTGTCATCTTTTCGTCTCCTCTAAATGATTTATAACACAGACTACCCGAAGATTAAAAACAGGTCTGGTGATTAAAAGCCATTTTTCAAAAAAAAAAAAAAAAATTCTATTCAGAAGCACGCCAATCACCTTGCTACTCTGAGAGATCGTTCTCCATTACTGTTTCAATGCTTTCTCCTACCAATAGATGAGGAACACTACTGGCCAATATTACATGCCGCTCTGAAGGAATCAGAAGCCTCTACGTATCTGGAATGTCAACATAGTTGCCTGCTTGTACAGAAAATTTGAGGGAAATGGATAAATTATGTATTGATAACTAACTAGCGGGATCAGCTGACTATTAACAGCTTTATTTTATACGAAACTAGAGCAGTATTCACATTTCAATTTTTGCTAGGGGAAAAAAATCAATTTTTTCAAGGGACAGCAAAGATAAGTCTTGTTCAGTCTTTTTTTCCCTCTCATCTTCCATTGACTGCCATGAATTTTTTACAAGTTATCTTTACTTGCCTTTGTGTATCACTTTGGTAAAACACTTTTTCCGCCTCTATCAAATGAGAATTGTTCCATTTAATAAATATGTACAATGATGCCAAGCCTTGAGTGTACCATTATATCAACCTAAAAAAGATTATATAAAATCTTTATTTTTTCTCTTATAGAATTCCTCTAGAAACTCTTCTATTGTGTTGAATATAAATGTATTCACATTTTGTTAGAGTAATTTGAATTGACACTGTTCTAGTTAGGCCAGACTTTTCTGACAGTACGCCTAAGAGAAATTTCAACTGTTAACATGATATTTAGGGGTGGATTATCAGTGAAATATATCTGTTAGAAAATTCAGGAAAGCTTATTCTTTCTAAATAAAGCTAGCACTCAATAACATTACTTTCTGTTTAATGCTGGCAATTTGCAACTTCCTGGTCTAAGGAAGTAAAGCACCGAACAGCTTATAAAATGATTCAAAAGAGTTTTAAATATAAGCACCCTTGGCCAAATAACATTTGGATGAGTTACAAATAAATAACAACAATAAAGACGTGTATTAGTGATCAGACTTCCTTCAACATCCCCAAAGTCTCAAAATTAAGAGGTTAAGAGAGCTTTGTATTTAAGAGGCTCAAAGGATTTGAACAACAGTTCAGTTATTTTTTCAACTCTCAAAAATGTTTGGTACCATGTATGTTAGTAAGGAAATAGTTCGATGAGTCAGTGTCTGAGCTTTCGTTGCCTTGAAGCCAGTCCAAAATGGGAATTTCTGGCACTTCAGACTAACTTTATGAGGTTTAAAAACATGTTTTAGTTTTAGACTCACTAGCTGCATTTTGCCATTTAAATCTCTAAGCTAATCTCGTTCGTGTTCTCTGACGTGTTAATCATTCATCCCTCTTCTTCGCTAAGACCCGTCCCACACCATTAAGCCATAAAGTAGATACAGCAGGACGCATTCAAACTGAGTACTCTTAAGTCAACCTGAATAATGACTAGTAGAGGGAAGTCTCACGGCCAGCAACAGCTCTTCCCTCTGGATCCCTAGGACCAGGGCTTCAAAAAATGCCAAGTGAACAGTTACCACTGATGTGTGTCTAATTTCCTCTCCATTCCAGAACACATACCTAACCCTCAAGGTACAGCCCAACAAAAAGATAAATTAGGATGGGCTGTAAACCACACTGGCAAACTGTCCCTCAATTTGCAGTAGGCAGAGGGGCAAATCCAGCTTCAGGGCTTCCACTAGCCTGGAGAGCACCTTCCTGTAAATAGGAATCAGGTGTCCTCTGGGTGGGGCACTGAGAGTCAGTTTTCTCGAGCTGCCCTGGGGTATTGGGCTTGGCATGGGCTTGGCATGCAGAATGCAGGCTGGGTTTCAGTCCCTTGCCTCCCTTGGCTAGTGCCTCTGGGTCTAGCACAGACCACCCAACTAGCCCCTCGTCCCCATTAAGCTAGAGCCACAGCTTAAAGAAGAGAGGGAAATAATACATAATGGAGACCTTAGTGGGAAAAGAATGCTAAAATTAACATATCAACCTTTGTTTTTTCCACTTACATATAATGCATGGCTCAAGTCGACTGTCTCAGAATATATGCTCTATAAAAGCGAGAATCGTGTCTTCTTGGAGTGCTCTCCAAGTCCCCAAGTCAGTGTCACAGCTTTCTGTGGAGGAGGCTCTCATGACAGAGTTATGAGGAGGACGGTTGACAGAGATGAAACTACCCCTCTGAAACATCTACAAAGTTGTATATAGTCTATACTCGGTTAATTGTTTTACTGATGTAGTATGGCTCTGTCTTCTCCATTCTAGCTCATAAAAATTAAGATGATTTTATAAAAGACTGTATCCCAAATCATGCTTAAAAAAATTTTTTTTAACGATTATTTATTTTTGAGACAGAGAGAGACAGAACATGAAAGGGGGAGGGTCAGAGAGAGAGGGAGACACAGAATCCAAAACAGGCTCCAGGCTCTGAGCTGTCAGCCCAGAGCCGGACTTGGGGCTCGAACCCACGAACTGCGAGATTGTGACCTGGGCCGAAGTCGGGTGCTTAACCGACTGAGCTACACAGGCGCCCCAAAATCATGCTTTTTAAATTATGAAACCAAAAAGGTCTGTTCATTCAACTCTCGAGTTTTGGCTCAGGTCAGATCTCACAGTTTGTGACCTCGAGTCCCACGTTGGGCTCTGCGATGATAGTGCGGAGCCTGCTTGGAATTCTCTCTCTCCTTCTCCCTCTGCTCCTTTGCCTGCCTCTCTCTCTCTCTCTCTCTCTCTCTCTCTCTCTCAAAATAAATTAAAAAAAAACTTTAAACGCAAAAAGTTCTGTTTTTAAAAAAAATCATACAAATATAAGTTAATTGAGCAAAATACTCGCTTAAACAAAATACAAATAAATAGACTATGGCTAGTCATTTTGAAGCATTAAGCATCATAATGCCAGGTACTAGAAGAGACCTCAGAGGTCAGAAGACAAAACTTGAGTGCCTGTAGGGACTTAACAAGCACCATTAGAGAGTATAGTGTGGCACATGTAATGAAACCAGGATGCACGCACAATGATGAACAGTCACTGGCACTGTGCCTCAGTGATGGGCACCAGCAAGGAGTAGAAAGAACAAGAGATACATGTCCTGTCTGTTGTGGACTGAATGTTTCTGTCTACCCAAAATTCATATATTGAAATTCTAATCCCAATGCGATGGTAATTGTGAAAGTGAGGTTTGGGGAGGTAATTAAATGATGACAATGGCACTCTCATGAATGGGATCAGTCCCCTTATAAAAAGAGCCCAGAGAGCTAGTTAGCTCTGTTTCCATCATGTGGGGATACGACAAGAAGATGGCCATACGACAGGGAGCTGCCTTCATCAGACGCTGAATTTGCCCGTGCCTTGATCTCAGAGTTCCCAACCTCTAGAACTATAGGAAATGAGTTTGCTGTTTCAACCACGAGTTCACGGTATTTCTGTTATGGCAGTCTGAACGGACGAAGAAAGCATGTAAAATTGGTGAAGTGATAGCAACTTTCAGCTCCAGTCACTTACTGCTATGTGGGGATGTTACTGTTATGAAATTATTTAAGTGTCTGGGGGTAGGTAAAAAAGGCAAGTTATTTTCTCCCTTTAATCTGTTGGTCCTAAAATTAGCTTTTGCTAACTATGCAATACACCTCTGACTTTTAAAAAATAGTCTTTCAAAAAATACATAAATAACATATAGCCTTTCAAGTATTGGCAGTTAGTAGTAAGCATGTCTTTGCCTAATCTCTTCTGCAGACCACACACTGCTGTTTTTTACAGTCCCCTACACCATGGACCTCACTACCCTAGCTGCTTACCTCCAATTTGCTAATGTCAATATTAAAAGGTAGTGTCTAGAGTGCAATACAAGATCGAATTCGAACACATACTAACCAAAGTGCAGGCTTTAGCAATAAAAGGCTGAAGAGAAAGGTAAAATAAACCAGGTCTTGCGAGCCCAAATCACCACTATCAGCTGCAAGTACATTTCAAAAAGAAAATGTAAAGAACAACCATCTCCATAAGAAACAACAGTGGATGCAATATACATTGCTTCTTTTTTCTGAATTCTTTTTGCTTCTTGTTTTTAATTGGAGAGATTAAGTATCAGCTCCATTTGTTAATTGCTTTCCTTAAAACAATTAACTATTAATTATAGTCACTGTTATTAGCAGTCTCCAATTCTTCCAAGCTGCAGATGTTTTTACAGCAGGCTCCCAATGAGATTGGCAGTTTAGAATATTCTCTGCCAGCAAGCCGCATTCCTTTTAGCAAGCGTCTACATGCAAGATAATGTCCTTTTTTAATAAGGTTTTTGTGCAAATGAAAATGAGCATGACACTGTAAATGCAAATGCATTAGCAATTAAAAGTGAAGTGCCTATAAGATAGATTTTTATTTTCACTTTTTTGGATAAGAATCCTGCATATTGCATTGGCCAGAAAGCTGTTTTCAAACCACACACTATTAGGAACGATCAGAAGCCATTTACAGGGAGAGACCCTCTCTGCACATTTCTCCATAATTTATAGCCACAATGTCATATAGTAAATACCTTACATGTACAAATGTACTAAGTTTATTTTTAAGTTTACACGATTCCCATTACACTTCATAGTCTGTATTAACACATCAAATGTGTTCAGTAACCGTCGAGATCGTTTCCTGTGGGAAATACTCAAAGGACCCTCAGATACAGTAATCCACATTTACACTTGAGTTAATGATGCTTATATGTCCTGCAACTCGACTTGCACTTCATACACGATCTAATAACTTATTGACCTAGAAATGCTTAGCAGACTGTTACACTGAAAGGGAAGTCACCCTTACATATGCCCTTTAAGAAAGCTGTATTTGTTGTCTGAGGTAAGAAAAGCTATCATGACCAATTTACTTGGTACTTATCCTCCAGGAAGGTTGATATGGAGAATGGGAAATCAATGCCTGTGTTTATGTATTACTTTTCTTTAATATGCTCTTTCCCACATTTTTTTTCAACCATCCCAACCCCTACTCAGGCCAAGACAAACCTCTATGTCTTGTTGTTTTTAAACACATAATAGCCCAAAACGTACTTTAATTAAAAGATGCCATCACTTTGCACAACTTATGTGGAATATATGTGATATTAGAAAATATCAGTACGCTCGTGGTCCTCCAGGCCCATCTAGGTTTCTCATAATTTCCGCCACCTTCATTTCCCAGATTTCCTTACCACGACACTATGGAGCCCTTGAACTCTACCTACGCGTGTGCTTCTCACCACTTAGGTTTATCAGAAAACCCACCTCCTCTGCAAGGCTTGTTTTCGACCACCACGACCCAGGTTAGTTACATTCTATTCTGGAACCAGGACAGAAGTTCCTGGCTCTGCCTTATTTCAGACATAGCAGCTGTCTTGATCTCTCGTAGACTATTCTCATCTTTGGTAAAATGAAGGGCTACACGAAAGGGGCACTGCCTAGTGCAGTTCACCTAAACCCCGGGTTTGACCTTGACGTTTCTGGCAAGAAGATGGCCTCTGCAGAGCTACCATACACAAATTAGCCAATGGTTGACACGGAGTGCAAAAGCATAGATGGAAATCCGAAAGGGCTGATTCTAGTAATGGATAACCTGCAAACAAAAGGGGGAAAATGTCTCACTAGTTCATCTAAGCCCAAAGAGAAACATGGCATACCCAACTTTTCACGGTTCACCAGGAGGAGATGTGCTGTGAATTTGGCAAATCAGGTTCACTGCTTTAATCTAAGGGAAAACTGATCCGGATTGTGTTTTCTTTGTTATCCGGCTCTCCAAGTTTACGAGCTATTCAGGGGAAGCTGAAGAAGTGGAAGCCGAATATAGGCATTTAATTTATTTTATTGCCATGTATTCAGAGGAGTAGGTTTTAAATACCCGTCAAAAAGTTTACTCAGCTGTTGACACAGATCAGGGACTTGGGAGAATTAAAGGTCTCTAAGAGACCCAAATTGTCTGAATCCCTTTCTTATTGATGTGAGAAAACACAAACAGCCTGATCTTAAAAGGACAGTTATTGAAGTTCAGATTGAACATGTGCATTTAGCAACTAGAAACTGCATTTGCTTCTCCACTGCTGAAAAGATTGAAGCTGAACTGAACCAGACATTTTAAAGAAACGAAAAGCCATTTGAGAAGGTCTCCATCCAAAATTCAAAGGAGATTCATAAAATGTGATGAGTATGAAGCATGATCTAAGTTTCTATAATATTTTTAGTGATCAACCTCAGAATGGATCTACATTATAATGTAGCTACACTTCAGTTGGTTAAGTTGATAAGAAGGCCTGGCTGAACTTAGACCAAACTGCAGACCACCAAGAGCATAAAACATCCTTTAATTTTGTCACAGCAGTGTGTGAATTCCGGTTCCGCAGTTTCTCTGGCCAGAGGCAGAGCAATGCTCAGGGCAGCCGAGTCTGTGCAAGTGCTCTTTCCCACGGGCACTGCTAACACCAAAGCCTGTGTCACTCTCTGTAATATAAAGCTGGAGTCCAATTAAGTCAAGCCTGTCTGAACAGACTGCACAATTTTTGAGAAGAGTTGACACATTTTAAGTACCAGGATGCTAACTT
Source organism: Acinonyx jubatus (assembly GCF_027475565.1). NCBI lineage: Eukaryota > Metazoa > Chordata > Mammalia > Carnivora > Felidae > Acinonyx > Acinonyx jubatus. The sequence continues at coordinate 18,291,204 of NC_069387.1, read as the reverse complement.
AGGTGACGAAAATCAGTCAACAGCCACTCCTGCCGGTGAGCCTTTCATAAAGAAGAAAGGTCTTCAGATTCTTTGGGCGGTACTTTTATTATTGCTAAATATCCCTGTTTTTGAATGGCCAAAAGGCTATCTTTAACCGATGTTGCTGGAAAATATTCGTGTGTTCTGTATACACATGGGATTTTGTGCTCCAGCTTCACTGCTAGAAAATCAGGAATCTGCTTAGATCAACTAATCATGTAAACTGCAAAATAATAATTATGACTATAATTCTCATTTTTAAGCACTGAATATATGGCAGCTACTTCACAGATTTATTTCGAGTCCACTGCTCTTTGAAGGGAAGTCTGAATTCACTGCAGCTGTATCGCTGTGTGAGCTCTGTGAGATTCATCTCTGAGCCTCAATTTTCACGTCTCTTAAATGGAGATACTAAGAGCAGTCAGTCCATAGAGCACCATACAATTTAAAATACTAAATAACTTGGCCTTGTGCCTGTAAATAACTGTTAGCTATTGCTTCTGCTGCAATATTTCCTGGAGTATTTTCCCAACTTCCAACTGTCATCCATAAATATTTTGAAAAGAAAACAAAGGAAAAAGTTCTTCTACCTATTTTCCCCCTCAACATTTTATCTGCTTTGACACAGCTCACATTTTCACCCATGGAGCATTTGCAAGCCAGATGCACTGTGTTTCAGGATGTGAGAGGTGAACACGGAAGGACCAGCTGGCTGTTAAACTCTAGACTGTGAGCGAGAGCAAAGAGGAAAACGAGCTCTCTATTCCTATGCATGCTGTTGAGGCTACCGGCAGCTGTTTTTTGATTTTACCAAGTTGTACTTAAGTGAGTATGGGCGGGGGGGCAGGGGGGGTTCCATTCTGGAAACATGGAGAAGCACATCTCCCCCCTTATCACACCTAAAGCCCGGGATGAAATAAATGAAATGAGTAGCAGAAAACTCTGAAAGGTAGAAAACAGATGGAAGACTTTCTGGGTACCCTGAGACACAAAGAACGACTCATTGACCTGACTTAAAAGAACTGTTGAAAGAAGTTCGACAAACAGAGGAAACGACAACAGAAAGAAACTTGGAACATCAGAGTAAAGGAAGAACTATAGAACTAGGTAAATAGATGGGTAAATACAATATACTACAACTCTTATTCTGTGTTGTAAAAATGATGTTAAATGGTTGAAAACAAAATTATAATAGTTTTTAAAGTTAATTTTTTTTTGAGAGAGAGAGAGAGCACAAGCAGGGGAGGGGCAGAAGAAGAGGGAGAGAGAGAATCCCGAGCAGGCTCCACGCTGTCAGAGCAGAGCCTGATGTGGGCGTTGAAACCACGAACTGTGAGATCATGACCTGAGCTGAAATCAAGAGTTGAACACTTAACTGAGTGATCCACCCAGGTACCTCAAAATTATAATATTTTTAATGTAGTTCTCAGGATACATCAAGAAGACATGTAAAAAAAACCAAATTATAAAATGGGGTGGGTAAATGAGGCTAAATGAGGGTAGAAATCCTACATTTCACTATAAGTGGCAGAATATTGATATTAGCCTGTGAATAAATTTCAGAAGTGTTGCAGAATTACTAGAATAACCACTAAAAAATACAAAAAGGTAGACTCAAAAACACTAATAAAACAAACAAAAAAACCACTAGAAAATGTTTAAGTAAACCATAGGAATACAGGAACAGAATCAATAATCAAAGAAACCAGACAGAAAAAAAATATCTAACAGAATATCAACAATTCCATTAAATGTAAGTGTTCTAATTATACTAATTAAAGGACAGGGATTGGCAGAGGGACTCAACTATATGATGTCTATGAGAAACTCATTTCTACTATACTGATATAGATAGGACGAAATTAAAGATGTACAATGAAAACGCCTATCAGAAGAAAGGTGTAATATCACATAAATTAGACTTCAGACCAAAGAAAATTACCAGGAACAGAAAGCAACATTATATAATAATAAAAGTGTCAAAACTTTTCTAAGAAGTCATAAAAGAGTATCTGGTTTTAAGTAATAAGTATATGGTGACAGACATTGACTATAGCACTTAATACTGGTGACCTTGGGCATCATTAGTCTGTAAGTTTCTCTAAGCTTCAATGTTCCCATCTCAAAAAAAAGAGGAGGTAGAGGGCTAATAATGCTTATGTCATAGGATTGCTCAAGGGCATAAATAAGGTCATTACATAAAAGTACCAAGCTCTTTTCCCTCCACTACACTATAAATGTTTTGGCCTAAAAGCTGAAAATGGAAACAAGAACTCCTCAAAGTAATCTTGACTTTTCAACTCTTTACATAATTATGTTTTCCTCATAATTGGTCATTACTATTATTTGCAGACCACGACCTTTTGGTGTGATTCTTTACAAGGAAAAAAATATCCTGGTAAATGAATAAAGATCTTAGAAAAATAGATTCCAGTTAACTTTAGAGCTCATTGTGTAATGACTCGTGAATTAATGGAAAATCTGTTGGAAAATACAATGATTGTGAATAGTAATGGAGTGGAATCCGGATGCTTATATATTTTCACCTACTTTTTCTTCTTAGACTTAAAATAGGAAAGAAAGATAAGGAATGGGAGAGATAAATTAGACCATACAATTATTATTTAATATTATACAAAATAAGAAACATTATAAAAAAGAGAACAAAAAAATGATTACTCAAGTAATCTCATTTGTTGTATTTTCGCTCTTTCTCTCTCTGTCTCTCTCTCTCTCTCCCCGTCTCTCTTTCTTTTTTTCTTTGAAGTTTCTATGTATATGCTGTATCTTCCTTTTTTTGTGGAGAATGGAAGATCTTACCTTTTGCTTTTAAGCATAATGCTCCTCACTGTGTGTGTGTGTGTGTGCGTGTGTGTTCACCTCTAACTCAGGTGATTTGGATAGAATTAAAATAAAAAGCTTTAGTTGAAATTAACTTCTCTATTTGCGGACTGAATGGTCCAGGCCAGAACTTAACATTCCAAAAGACACTAGAAAAGATTAAAAAAAAAAAAAGAAAAGGTACTCTGCCAAAGGTATGCTACCACTTGCAACCGATAGGTGACTTCACAGCATCCCAAAAAGCAGGACTATTATTTTTATCCATCATAATCAATCAAAAGAATAGAATAAAGCAGGGGCGCCTGTGTAGCTCAGTTGTTTAAGCAACCGACTCTTCATTTCAGCCTAGATCACGATCTCACAGTCATGAGACTGAGTGTAGAGCCTGCTTAAGATTCTCTCTCTCCCTCTCTCTCTCTCTTTTTCTCTCTCTCTTTCTCTCTCTCTCTCTCCCCATCTGCCCCTCCCCTGATCATGCTTCTCTCTCTCTCAAAAAAAAAGAGTGAAGCAAATGAATTTACAAATTCATATTAATTAAATTTTAACTTAATTTTAGGAAATGACTCAGCAACAGATGAGTTACTAAATGATAATTGACAATAAATGAATCAAAACATAAAATTTCAAATAACCTAATATGAAGTTTGAAGTTGTAAATGTATTAATATGAATAAAACAGATGTTCATAGGTTTTCATGGAGATTCAATTCATTATGTGTCACTGGATTCAAAAACATTCAAATACTCTGAAAACTTGTGAGAGTTGGATATCAAAGTTCTCTCAGGTCAAAGCTTCAGAAAACACAGTTATTAAAGATACATTTTAGATACTTAAGCTGTGGTAGGGAAGCATTCCATGTGAACACTGCTCTAGCTCCTGGTTTTCTGTACTATATAGTTAAAAGAGCTCGCAATTTTTAAAATGTAATCAGAGCGTAAGATGTTTATCAGAAGGAAAACCCATTGTGTAGATTGAGAAACAGCTAATTAGTTCATAAATTTATTTATTTTTTTCATCTTGGCTGTTGTGTGTCTACTTTTATGTTCTAAGACTTTATACATCACTAACTTCTAAAACAATTCGTGGCATTTTTCAAAATTAATCATGATGTTAAATATGATTGTTCTAAAAATAAGTAGAACATAGGCCTTTAAAAGGAACAAAGGAAATAGAGGTTACTAATATCTGTTATCAACAGATGTTACTAACATCATTACTCCTGTTGGCCACAGCCACTGAATTTGACTCTGAAAAAATGTTCTGATATCAAAGCCATATGTATCATAAGGTGACTAAGGCAGTAATTAGCTCTTTGCTCACATGCATCAGAGATTTTTGGTAAATAATTTTATATTCACACCTAAAGTTCCATTTTTTTCATGTTATAGCCAAATTCCAGCTGTGATAAGGTTAGACAATTTGCAAGAATGTTTAAAGGGGGAGAACCCAGATTGATTTCTGCCCATTTGATTAACTTGATTTCAAGATGAGCTTGTAAAAAGTCTATAGTTACAGACAAAGAATAAAACAAGTTTTTGTTTGCTTATTTTTAAATCTCTGTTAGTTTATGGAAAAAATAGGCAAAGCTAAGACAAAGCGTTCGCATTTCAGCTTTACTGCCTCTGTACGCTCAGAATGAAACTCTTGCAGAATGTCAAACAAGGGAAATGCTTCAGGGCCGTTCATCTAAAGTCTTGAGATGCTGTGACTGAAAGTAACATGTGGAATCAGTTTGAGAAAAATAAACTTAAGTCGGGGGAAAATGACACAAGTAATAAACCTAGATAGAGTGGAGACTAAAAAGAGGAAATAGCTGCAGGGAAATATTTTGAGATGCAGCAGACAGAAATTTCAAAGCCAGAGAAACAGAATTTGCATACATGAAACATAGTATTCTGGAATATTATGTATCTGTTTATTCACCATATTTGCATGAAATTATTTAAAACACCGATCTGCAACCCAAAATATATATTAACATAGCTCATTGATAAAATGGTTTTTTTCCTTAATGAACTAAAAGTAGAGAAGATCATGTGTTTCTTGGCATGATAGGAAAAGCTCTCAAGTGGAGACAAAAGTATGGGCTCTACCTGACTTAGCCATCAATTGCCCTGACTTCAGGGGGGACATTATTTCACTTCTCTGAATCTCTGATTTTCTAACTACGAGGTGAAACGAGATGACCTCAAAGATCCCCCAGGCTCTTACTGTCTGTGAATCCATAAATCTAACAATTCCCAATGCTTTGGATGTTTAACAAAAGGCTTTACTGAGGGGCTGACATTATAGTTTTTACTGTCACAAACAAATGGACTCAAATATAGGGTAAGATATAAGAAACATTTTGCAGGGCAAAAAAATAACCTTACAGAATCTGAATGACACAGTTAAAAAGGTTCTATTTAAAATTATGCCAGAGCAAATGTTAAAATGTTTATAGAGTTAAAGGAGGCATCATGTATTAAAGTTAAGTGAGAATGGATTTGAGAATGTCTATGTTAAAACGTGTATAGGTGAAATATATGTAGAAGAGTAATCTTTCAATCTTTATTCCATTCGACAGACACAATTTTAATTTTTACTCTGTCAAAATGATCTAAAAGTTCAGTGATTCCTCTCATATCTTTGGTTTTATTTTCAAGCAAACGCCCCAGATAATCTGCACATATTTTCAGATGTCAAGGTTGGGGGTTGATAAAGATTAAACACCAGGCCATCCCTGCAGCCTGTTTCCTGGACAGGAGGGAGGGCCAGCGTTTTGAGGGATGATAAGGAGTGCAGGTGGTTGCAGGCAGTTCTGGGATGACGATGGCAGGTAAGGACAGAGGCCGGCATGTGCTGACTTCTCCCTTTGGCTGCAGCTCCTCAGCCTTCCTGCACCCCTACCCAACAACACCCTCCAAAGAAAAAACCCACGGCAACTTGTAAAGTGATCACTGTTAAAGTTTCAGATGACATAAAGGGGAAAGGTGGTTGTCAGGGCTTTGCTGGGAGGACCTAGTCCTTTATTATTTAGCAGAAGGCATCCTAATCCATAAACTCAGACAGATTCTCTGACTCATTTTCCTTATCTGGACAGTGGATTAAATAATGGTATCTACTTCATTGCATTGTTAGGAAGATCAAACGAGCTAATCCATTTAAAAGGTTCAGTCAGTTAAGCATCCGACTCTTGATTTCAGCTCAGATCATATTCCCAAGGTCGTGAGATTGAGCCGCATGTCGGTTCCTTGCTGAGCATGAAGCCTACTTGAGATTCTCTCTCCCTCTTTCTGCCCCTCTCCCCAGCTCACACACATATGCTCTCTCTCTCGCTCTCTCTCTCAAATTAAAAAAACAAGAGAGAAAGAAAGTAAAATATTAAAAAAAAATAAAAGGCTTAGTAAATACAGGGCACACATATCACGTGTCACATAAATGCCGTTGTTTTTAACATCATCATCATCATCACCATCACATCCTTGACAATGTATAATTAATTTCCAAAGGTGAAAAAGTTTGAAAGTACAAATACATGAAACCTGCAGGCAACTATACACATAAATGGACAGCTTACTAAATCACTCATGCTCTTATCCCTGGGGTTTTCTTGTGTCAAAGATGGCTGCTGTTCCACGATTGGGTCTACAAAGATCTGCTGTTCCAAGACTGGGTCTACAGAGATCGTAATGTTGCTCTGTACCACTCAGGCCCTGTGAATGTTTGTGTGTGGCTGACTGACATGAACACACACACTTATTTTACCTTCTTCACTGAATATTCCTAAAAAGAGTGGGATTAGGATTCCCCGATCCTAACTAAAAAGGACAGCATAATATGAGAACTCCTACTGAGTTCTCTAGAGCTATGCTTAACATAGACATTTTATAGCACTTAAAGAATTTCAGGTTTGCAGGCTCATGAACAGTGTCTGGCTTACAGTGAATCTTTTGTCATCATTATCACCGTCCATTTTGCAATGACTTATAGCTATTTATTCCTCTAACCATTAGAGAGCAAGTTTCCCAAAGCAGGAATTCCTCTTGATAAATTTAGTATACTGAATATTGCTTGACCCCAGAAGAGTTTATTAATGAATGAATAACTGGTGTGAATAAACTAATGAGTGAAAAATCAAGTAATTAAGAGCGAGTAAATCAGAGCCAATAGATCTGTTGGTCATATTCTATTCTATTCTGTTATGGCCATCTGGTCATGCCTGTAAATCTCTTACCAAGCTGTTTTCAAGTTTGATTTGTCATTTTGGTAAAAATATATGCTGGCTTCTACAAGCTTTGTTAATCTCTTTCTTCTTGCTAACGTGTATTGGGATACTATAATGTTGAGGTGGTAGGAATCTGGAATAATCTAGCTTTTCTATGAATCAAAAGGAAAGACTAGCGTGGACCAGATAAAAATGAATCTAAATGGGGAAGTTAAATTAGCTTCGTAATTTCATCCACATGTGTGTGTATGTAAAAATTTTGCCATACAATACTTACTAGCACCCTGGAGATTTTGATTCAGGGGTTTTCAGCTTTGATGAGGCTGGGCCACCTTATTCGTAGGTTCAGAGCTTCAGTTCTTACCCATAAAAACTAGGTTACGGAGCAGTAACTTACACTATGCAAATTTATGATAGGCTGATGTACAAATCAGAATACCAATGTTTTTACTTACATGCATTATTGGAAATAGTCATGGTGTATTCTTTCCTTGAAGGGAACTTTATTTGTTGGCATAATTATAAGTGAAAAGTTGCTTAGTGATCAAGAGAGACAAAATAGATATTCTTAATATAATAACATTCAGCAAAGAAAGACAGAGCTATTTTCCCCACTGTTGAGGTAGCACTTTCAGTGTTGGCTCTTTAAAACATCCCCTTCTCTGGAAATGCGGAAAGACCTACGGTCAAAAATCTGATGTAGTCTTACAGCAGCCAGAATGATCATGCTAAAATATGAACCAGATCCTGTTACCCCTCTGCTCAAAACACTCCGATGGTCCCATCCCACCCTGAGTACAAGTTCTTACAGTGGACACCACGCCAGTGTGATCTCTCCTATTTGCTCTAGATTCCTGAATTCATGTCCACATTTTCCATTCACTGATTATGCTCCAGCCACACAGGTCTCTACACTGTTCCCCAGAAACACCAGGCATGCCTCTGGCTCAAGATATTTGTATTTATTGTTCTATCTGCTTGGAGCCCAGATATCCATGTGGCTCATTCTATAGTCTCTTTAGAGCCTTGGCCTAAATGTCACTCTGCGTGTGAAATCTTCTCTAACCATCCAACTTTAAAGAGCAGCAACATGCACATACACACTGTATTAAGTCTTTTATTTTCCGTATTTTTGATGCTTTGACATCTGGAGGTGGCATCTGCTGACACTGGAGGGACTGCTCCTCCAGGGATGGCCCATTCCCAGAGATAGTGAGCTACCGGTCTGTGAGCACACCTTTCATCTGCAAGCCAACCAATCCAGAGCTCATACCCCTAACAATGTCCTCTTTCTGGCTCTGATGCTCAGAGACACCATACCCCTGCCTCAATTGCCCCCAGTGCCACATACCAGACAATAAGGGAGAGTATGCCTTATTGCTCTCTGAAATCATTCCAACTATCCAATCCTAAACCCATTTGCTCTGCCTTGCCTGTCTCTTCTCATGAAAACTGCAATAAAGGTTTTTGCTCATGTTTTTCCTTCACTCCACCTGCTTCCCAACTGAACCTGGTGCTTGCCCACGTAGCCTTGTGTGGCACAGCATGGCCCCTGCTCTTGGAATCTACAGCAAACTATCTTTTTAATGGCACTTGTCTCCAAGTTTGTTGGCCCCACTATACTTGAGTAATAACAAAACCTACATTTTAATGCACACACACACACACACACACACACGGACGCACACACACTTTGGTATCTTTCTCTGCTTTACTTTGCTTTGTACCTATTGGAATGGCTATTATCAAAAAGATAACAAGTGTTGGAAAGGATCTGGAGAAAAGGGAACTGCTGCATATTTTTGATGAGGATGTAAATTTGTACAGCCACTATGGAATACAGTATGGAGGTTCCTTAAAAAATTAAAAACGGAACTACTGTATGATCCAGCAATTCCACTTCTGGGTAGAATATTCAAAGAAAATGAGACAGAATTTTGATGCTATATCTGCACTCCCATGTTTATTGAATCATTATGCAGAATAGTCAGGATATGGAAACAACCCAAGTATCCACATCCACCAATAGATGAATAGATAAAAAGGATATGGTATGTATATTCCTATATATGTATACGTATCCTAGGATATGCATATTCCTATATACATACAGACATATATGTGCATACATACACAGTGGAATACTATTCAGCCATGAGAAAAAAAAGTATAAATCCTGCCATATGCAACAACATGGATGGCGCTTGAGGGCAACATAATAAGTGAAATAAGTCAGACAGAGAAAGACAAATATTACATGATATTACTTATATGTGGAATCTGAAAAAGCCAAACTCATGAAAACGGAGAGTAGAAGGGTGGTCACCAGGAGCTAGGGGTTGGTCAATGGGGAGATTTTGGTTAAAGGGTATAAACTTCAGTTCTATGGATCTAATGTATAGCATGGTGGCTGTAGTTAACACTACTATATTACATATTTGAAAGTTGCTAAGCGAGTAGATCTTAAATGTTCTTAATACATGAGAAAATGATAAGTACGTGATTTGATAAGGTGTTAGCTAATGTTATGGTGGTAACTGTTTTGCAACATTTAAGTGTATCAAATCAACACCTATAACACTGATATGTTATATGTCATTTATATCTGAATGAAACTGAAGAGGAGAGAAAATAGACTGGCTAATATTTCCTTATTTTTAATTTTTTTAACTTTTTTTAATTTATTTTTGAGAGACAGAGCGTGAGTGGGGGCGGGGCACAGAGAGAGGGAGACATAGAATCTGAAGCAGGCTCCAGGCTCTGAGCTGTCAGCACACAGCCTGACGTGGGGCTCAAACTCACAAACTGTGAGATCATGCATGACCTGAGCTCAAGTTGAACCCTTAAATGACTGAACGACCCAGGCGCTCCGACTGGCTAATATTTCTCACAGAAGGATATTCCTATTCTACATGACACCAGCTGGAATGGAGATTTGAGAGCTGATCTATAGATTTCAAAGATGTTACCTCAAATCTAGGATTCTTACTTCCTTAAATTTTAAAATATTTTCCTAATGGCATATATCCTTGGCTTACATTGACAGATCCTACCATAGAAATCCTGAATCTATACAGATGTTTTAGAGAGTTTCATCCTCTACACCCTTACCTGAAGACAATGGCACACCATTTCATCTTTTTTTTTTCTCCTCTTACTTATCTAAGAAGAGTTTGTTTCTTTTAAAGAAATGCCCTGCATTTTCCTAATGGATATTATGAATCATGTAACTGCTTATTTCCCTTTTTGCTTTAGTCATCAGAAAGGTCAGAACCAAAGTCTCAACTAAATGATTATTAAGTAATATGTAGTTCATAAATTGTCATCCCAGTGTACCACTTTGCACCCTGTACCTCCTACAGATTGTACAGTGTAAAATCTGTCATTTTGTTCTCCATATTTCCTCTAATTCTCATTTTTATCTATTTGTACTTCAACCTAATTGCATACTTTCCAAGCCCTTTGTGAAACGATACAGATATTTAAGTAAGTAAGTCGGTAAATGAAATCCCATTTGCTATGTGCCTTGGAAACAATCATTCAAGGTCAGTGTGACATAGAAAAACAATTTTATTGTGGCCAAGTTGAAATCCCTAGGAAGTGTGATATAGTTCATATTTTTATGTCTGTATCTTTTTTCCCATCAAGATGCATCTAAAAGACTTTGAATAAAATTATGCTCTAACTATCTAAGAGAATATAACAAAAGGTCAAATAATCAGAAGTTCTTGGCTCAATAAATATAAAGATATAAAATCAAAATCAGAATAGGTGAGCCACAGATTACAATAAAAATATTGATTTTATTAAAATATTCTATATCATGAATGCAGGGTTTAAAGAAATCTAACATACCTAATAAACACTGTGTTCTTACATAGCACTAATTTAGTATTCTACTATTTTAGTGTTACTGCTATTTGGCAGCTATGTGAAGTTTAATTTTTTCAGATTTAAAAAAAATGCAACTTTTTCCCCAATAATAAGAGTTTAGTGATACTTTCATACTAAATATATTTATCTATCTACAACTACTAGCAAAGTATTGCTCCTTTCTATACGTTGATTGCGGTAGCCTGGCCTTACGATGTTCTTTTCTGAGGCTACTTGTGATGGTTCCTGAGTATTTATTCCTGTGCAATATGTACAATCAAAAAATCCTGCATTTATTCTGTAGAAATGATGGTTTAATTAGGCAGCAGTTGGTACTTTAAAGGCCGGGATGTTTAACTACCAGAACATCAGCAGTTCTAGCAGTAGACTGAGGACAAACAGGTTGTTTGATCTATATAAACTATCTGGTTGGAAAGAAATTAGACATTATGCTAACTTACTCTTATCCCTGAAGTACTTAATGTATCAGTGAAGCGTGCAAATCTTCCATAAGCGTAACCCAAAAATTATAAGAAATAACTTTAAGAGCAAACTTCAGAGAAACAACTGGCCTGAGAGGTTTCAACAGAGACTAGGGGAGGCTCTCCAGAGTGGGAAGGAAAAGCAGAGGAGTAGAGGAAGGAGAGCAAAACAAAAGAAAAAACCCAAGTTCGCTTCCTCCTTGTGAAGCCTGAGTGAATTCTGCCTGTGGTTAAATGGGGGCATCTTTTGAGTTTTCCTTCTGTTTCTTTCTGTTTTGTAGCACAGACAAGGTGCAAAAAAAAAAAAAAAAGGGTAAAATTCCTGAGGGCAAGGACTTTGTATGCAGAAGTTAGCACAGTGGCTACCTCACAGGTACTTGTTCGGCTCAATCATTCATGCTTTAATTTAACATGAGTTTGGTGACCATCTGCTATATGCAAAAAACTGTTCTGGGTCAAATGCGAAGAGGAAATACTCTGAGGTTTGGTAACTGCAGTGATCTGACATGGAATAGCTCTCAGCCTACCCTGAGAAGGAGACTTCCTCATCCTTTTCTGTCCCAGACAAGTCTGCAACATAGAGGCAAAGGGACATCGGTTTGCAAGCCCTAAGTACTAACCCCCAAGTTAAAGTCTGTTTTTCCTGTTGCTGTTAAATTTTGTTGTAGCTGTTAATTTTCTACCAGTTGAGCTCGTAAGACATAGGTGTAATTTTAGACCTATTTTAATACTTCCAGATATGATATTGTAGCAATATTTTTAAGTGAGCAAGAAAAGAAGTTATGTTTCTATAACCATAACAAAAGTTGATAATTTTTATTTTATATGTAAACTTCTTGATGTCCCGTTTGAGCTATCTACCCTGTTCTTTGTACTTATTGAGTAAATGATTCCAGGCAAAGTTTCAAGGCACTGGTCTATATGGGAATAATGCTATTTATTTTTATTTCTGAAAAAAAAATCATAAATAGAACTTTAGACTATGCAGTAGTCAAGATACAATCATTTATTTAATGAGTTTGATGTTATGGAGAGGCAAGTATTTCTTCATTCTCACTGATTACAGAAAAAGAAACACATGGTAAATGACAGAAGAAGTTTCAATTTTGCAAAAACAAAGCTCCCAGCTCATCCTCCTACTTTAATGTCATATTATTATATTACAGATTATTTCATGATGAATTACATTGCATATATATTACTGCATATGAAAATCATCATATATAACACACATATTCTAATTAGGGACATATAACCATACATATTCAAATTAGGGACATCAATTAGGACCCAACATCTATTCCTAACTCTGCTACTAACTGTGTAACCTTAGACAAATCATTTAATTTTTCAGGGGATCAGTTTATTCATCCATAAAAGTGATTGGGATGGGCTAGATGACTTCTAAAAAAATCACTACAGAATATTCTAAAAAAATAAACAGGTTAAAAAGTTTTTAATACAGTAAGAAGGATATATTTATGCTCAAGTACTTTCCAAATTTTCTCTTGATAATACTAAAAAAGAGAGTCATGAAAGAGACGTGACAGAAAGAAACAGTAGACCTGTGCCATTCTGGGATACAGAGGATTTCTAAATAAGACAAGTCTTATACTTATTGAGAAGGAGAAATATCATTGTCCTTCTAAAGACAATATGATTCCCCAGGCTCATGACTTCCCCTCGTTGTTAAGAAAAGTAATCTAATTAAGAGGCTCTGTAAGAAGATATGGACAAATGAATGCCCTGAACCATCCCCCCACCACTTTGCCCTCTAAGGAACATGTGAATTGTGGAAACTGGAAACTGGTTAATTCAAATGAAATCTCTGATTCATGGGACTATGACACATCAGAGAATTTGTCATTATGTCATGGAAAGGTTTGGGGAGCAAATTAACTTCTTAGGATTGTGCTATAAAATGGAAAGTAGCAGTCCTTTGGTTTCCCAGGGATTCTCAGATCTTGGGCACTTCAGAGCCACCTCAGAAATCACATTTTTCATCAAAAGGTACCTTTCGCCTCCCCCCCAGAAGATTTCTCAAGTCCTGGCTCTAGGCTGTGGTGCTGTGCCCGGGCTAGTTTCTCCTACAGAAGGGGCTTTGTCTCCCTGTGGGATCTGGAGGCGTCGGTGTTCCTCTGACCTTGTCTCCCTTTAAGGAATGGAATCCCACCACTTCTGACCCCTGGGCACTAGTGTGGATTCAAAGGGGTTGACCTCCTAGCACGGCTGACCCTTGACCATTCAAGTCATTTACTAAATCCTATTCATTAATATTCAAGTTTCTTCTTTACAGTTCACATATGAGGCGTCAAGAAAGGAAACACTTCTGGGAAGGGGTTTTGTCTCTAAGATTATTTTCAGCTATTTACTCTATACACTTCCAAAGCATTACTCTTAATATCAGAAGAATTGCTTCTTCTCAAAGGAAGCCATTATTATGTGGTTCATAGATCATTTTGCTCAGATTGTCTACCTGATTTAAAGCAAGACTTAGAATCATCAGATGGAGTTTATGGCCATTCTTGAAGAAAGGAACACTTCCTTCAATTTATTTTTATTAGATGGTTTTCTAGAAGCATTTAGGACTTTGAGGATGAGCATTATAAAAATGTAGGTATTTGCATTTGCTACATAAAAAATTAAGTGGCCCACAGATCACTTTATTATAAGTCATCAACTATTTCTACTGATGAAATACCAGAATATGGTACTTCTCCCCCCCCCCCCCCCCCAATGCTATTTAGGGCTTCTTACAACAAACTTCAAGAATATTAGACATTTCTGATGTATATTCAGGCTTGGGAGTATTCAGTGGGACTTAAGATTCAGCATAACGATAGGCTTTTCTATGGATACATATGCAGTTTTCAATCACAAGCACACCAGACTCCTAGCAAAGTGTGTACTTGTCAAAACTGTAACCATTGTGGGTCCTACATCAAATCAATTCCTCACACCTAGGAGTCCTGATAGCCTGCATAAACTGATTAGTAAAATAGGAATATGCACGTTAGCCCCCTAGAAATAGGATTATTACCCTTCCTTGATAAAGGTCAGAGCCAAGCCCTGAGTATTTAAGATAAAATAAACTTAGATCTCTAAATATCTATACAATTGACCTGCCTTGGATGACTCTTCTTCTTGTGATGACAATACTGAATCATTACAATGGCAAAGGGCATTTCAACTAAGTCACTGATAAGGAAGAAAGTCTCCTCCTGCTGTCGGCCTTAGTTGGGTCTTAGCTTGTTCTCTATACCAGGAGTCGTATTTGGAATTAAACAATCCTTATCGAGACACCGCTGTGTAGTCATACCAGAGAACATCAAAACCTAACGCTGCATGAATTGACCATCAAATGTGGAGGCAGTTTTGGGGGAGACAGTGGAAGCAATTTCAAAGTACGAGTAGTCTCTCTTTTTTTATAGAAGCTATCTTTCCTTTAGATCGAGTTCTTACCAAAGGATTGAGCTTTTATGGCCAAAGATGAAGTACCAGGAAGGAATAGCTTGAAGTACAAAATCATAGTAATCAATAATCCTGTAAATGATTAATTATGTACATAGCACCCAGCAACTTTGACTGGAGTTGTGGTTGTTAAGTTTACCTCTGAAATTTCCACGAGTAGAATTATTTCAACAAGTACCCTTGGCATGTGACGTCATGAACAGGCCCTTTATCTGTCTTGAGATGGCAATGTACATAATAGGAAGAGGAACAAAACTTGGGAGCCAGACTTCCTGGGTTTGAATCTCAGCTCAACTTTTTACTGCTGAGGGACTATGGATAAGTCAAGTCTCTTAACCTCACTATACCCACATCCTCATCTGTAACTCTGAAACAATAGCACATACCTGTTCAGGTCATTTTGAGGATTAATTTAGAGTGTGGCTGGAACAAAGTAAAAGAAATATTTAAGTATTAACTATTATTATTATTTAGTAAATACTTATCAAGTACCTACTATGTGCCGGGGCATATAACTCATACAGTAAATATTAATGTGAGCTGAAATTTCTTTCTACTGAATTAACATTCTATAGTTCTAACAAACTGTAACAAAAAGAAGGGTTTTTCTTTAACAAAAGGAAGCGTCTCTTTGTAGGGGTCCCTTTTTGCCCCCCGCTAAACAAGCAAATTCATTAAGAGAGAACAATCTAACAAGAGAACGAAATCATGCTACTTTCTTTGTTTCAGTAAGGATCTCTTCACTTATTCTGTGAAAATGGAAATCCAATTTTTTAAATCAAAGAAGCAATTTCACATGTAATATCATTTGGCGTTTACTTTGTTCAGACCTTGAAGGTAAAACCAATTCTTTGTGTTATTAGACTTGAGTTTTACTTCAAAAATAAGTTATAACAACTAAATGGAATTAATCTAGAAGAGAAAAAAAAAAAGGCTTCCTCAATCATGCCTAGCTTTAAAATCACCCCAGAGGTGACCAACCTCCCAAAGGCAGCAGGTCTAAAATTAGGTCTAATTTCTAGGGAGGGAAGATGCAGGGAGCTTTTAAGCAGGAGGCAGAGGTCGGGACCCTGTGGTGTTCATCTTACAAAGCCTGCAGGTAGGTACTTGGGGAGAGAGCACAGTTCAGAAAATAATATTTCCCATGTCAGACTCTGGCTACGCCATTCAAAAGACTATAAGGCGATTTAACAGGCGTGAATGGTAATTATGGAAGTCTGTGGAAGAGACACAGGAGAAAGAGAAAAGGAAAGAGAAGTGAGAGGGGAGGGACTGAAAACCCAGGTGTGAGTACATGTTAAGTCAGGACGAGAAAAACTGGAAACTGAGAAACAGTGTGCTTTTATGCACACGGCGACACACAGACCTCTCATAACATTGCAGTTTTATTACCACAAAGATAACAGAAATACTAACTACCCAGTATTGTTTTTAAAGGAGGATAAGGCATGTTGTGCTATATTCTAAATCCCTTTAGCTGGAAGAAAGCATGGCAGAATGGTGAGAAAGAAACAAGAACAGAGGTTGGACCCTACAGATGCAAAAAATGAAAAAAAAAATAGTGAGAAAGTCAGAAAGGAGGAAAGCCTAGAGTAAAGCAGGAAAACGTGTGTTACCTGCAGGAGGACGTTGACAAGTGGCTATCTGCATTTTAGATTTCTCTAACACGGCAGATACATGTTGGAGATTATCAGAGTAAGTGAGAGAAATACTTAACAATAGTTTTACATACCTTCACCTACATCTAACTGTATGAGGACACTGACCTCTATTAAATAAATCTGTGTTATATGCTTGTACATAGTTGAATTTAAAAAGTGGCACTTAGCAATCCTAAATTAAAAAAAAAAACAAACAGCTCTCCATCATGATTATAAAGTTTAAAGGAATTAGAGAAAGCCCAGGGCTTGTCCCCAAGTTTGGAATAATAGACACCCTGCCCTTCACGTTCAGTAAGCTCTCACACTTGTCACACAGTGGGCATTAATAAATTTGACGAGGAGTGGATTGAACCGGACGATTGCACGAATGACACAGGTCCTGGAAATGTGAAGAAGGACTGGTGACTGACTCTGTTAGGAAGCCAGCCCCACCACGTGCTCTACCTGGAACTACTCTAAGCCTCGACTGCTTCATTTATAAAATCCAAGCTAATATACAATGTGCAACCCACAGTATTTTTGTGAGAATGCAGAGAGAACATAGAGATCTAGGCTTAGACCAGCACCCACACATACATAATCTGGATTAGACTGACTACCGGCTGACACTGGCACAGAGCCCATCTCTGAGCACCAGGTATGGGATCTGTCTTGGTCTATGATCTTCCTGCCCATAGATGTCTAAAATTAAGGCTGAGAAATGCATGAGGTCTTGAAATTGCAAAATGACAAGCTTTGAGTGAATCAAAAGGTATTTTTAGTTGGTGCCTTAGCAAGACATATAGGAAAAGAAAGCAACTAAGAAAAGCAATTCAGTTCACTTTCGAAGGCTGGCATAGTTGTGGTCACTTAATAAACTCCCTTTTCAAGAGTGCCCGAGTCATTAAACGAGGAGATATTTTGAGGGCACTGGGACACCATTTAATTGCAGGTTCCAGCAAGTTATTAAATGAGACCCCAGTGGCTTGAAAACAATTAATGAATCATTTAATGAATGGCACATTGGTATATTTGGAGGAGCCCAAGAGGCTTGAATGAGTTAATGTGTGGCAGGATTGTTATGGGCATTAAGAGAAATAAAAATAACTGGCAATGGAAAGAATCAACAGAGTTTGCCACCATATAAATTTAAATATACCCAAAAGGCAGGGGAGGTACCACTCCCACAAAATTTCAAATGGATCTTATCTTAGGCATCTTATAAATGTCTTTAAAGTCATGAAGGAAGAGAAAGATGAACGCTAGTGCTGAAACACCTTTCCAGAAAAGCAGAGTCCAAATTCGGGCTCTATGATATTTTCATAAAAATGTTTCCCAGAGCTAGGTGGTTATTTTTTTTTTTCCCCTACCAATGTCTGCAGTATGTTAAGTTCAAAGCATGGGCTAAACTTAGAAAAAGGATTTATGTCAAATTACTCCAGAGCGTTTAATTACTGTCATCAGAGTCTGCGATTCCTTTGCCTGGCACCATCAAAGCCACGGCCCTTGTTCAGGTGATACAGCATCTTGCTCGATTTGCAGCAGGTGTCCCTCTTTCGTGGCACCTTCGGCGTTGAGCTTTTCATTGATTTCACTCCCCCTGCCCCATTTCCCCGAGGTACGGCCAGGCCTAGGGCAAACTCCGTCATCTGACACGCTTCTTCTCAGATGCCTGTCACTTGGCCACCCGGATCCGTGCAAGTGTGGTCTGCTCCAACCCTGCCTGCGCCTCTGTACCATCTGCCTGATGGGATGGGTCCCTCCGTCTGGACTGAACTTCCCCGACGGGAACTGTCTGCCCCCCACGGCCATGCTCTGCTCACACGGTTGCCACCCGGCCTGCTCTTCTCCTAATCTCCACAGGCTACTCTCTCTCAATGGACCTCTAGATACCAACCTAATAATAACAGGTCTTAACCCAATTCTTGCACTCTGCTGCAGGTAATCCACTCCTCTTTTTTTTTTTTTAATCATTATTTTGACGGTTGCCCTACAGTTTGCTGGCGATCAATAATCAGAAAGAAAAAAAAATCAGAAAGAAAAAATAAAATCGGTAATTTATGCCAAATCCTAGATCCAAGGGAATGATTTCCCAATAACTGTAATACTCCCAGGATTCTCAGGGAGTGAAATTCATATCCCTTTGGTCAATTCAGTCCAACAGATATTTATTAAGCAGTCCTCTCTTAATCATTTTCTTGGCAAAGCTGCTTACTCAGTCTGCTAGTTTGTTACAAAATGTAGAGGAAAATAAAGGTAGAAGGAAAGTCCTCCAAGGTGAATGCTTAGATTATAGCAAGCCCATGAATACTTTCTCACAGGTGGGACACCAAGGAATCTCGCCTGGGCGGAAGCTGGGGATACGTAAGCCCCTCCACAGACTGCACCTCAAGGGCTACTGAACAATTTCTCAAGACAGAACGTGGGATGCGCGGAAGTAATTCAAAACCTTGTTTTCTTCCTTTCTTTGGCTGGCGCGGCACTAATGTCATCTTTAAATGACTTACATCCTGCTGATGTTGTCTGTGTAATTATAAAAAGCTGTCTACCCTATTTCAAGCAATAGTCTATTTTATTTTTACTTTTGTGTCAAATGACCTGAAGAAGTTTTAACACTTTTACATCCAAGACAAAGGCTAATACCGTCCTTGATATCATTGCTGTTTTTGAGTGGTCTGTACAACTTCATTATCTACTGATGAATAGGAAATGCATTTGTATTTCATCCGTACAGCATACACCTGTGAGCACGCACGTGTGTGCACGCACATGCACTCACACACACACTTTTTAGGTAGCCTCCTCACTCTTGAGCCAAACTTTCACTCATAATTAGTTTTCAAGATTCAATCACTGGCTTCTCTGATGAGAAGAGTTTCACTGAATGCCAATGATCCAGACTAGAATGAACACGTTATCTATAACTACCGAAGAGACAAAATTAAAAAATTAAAAAATATATGCCTAATATCTAAAGTAGTGTTTTTCCTAGTAGTGTGTTCTGGGGACCTATAGGTGTTCCTGAGACCCTTCGGTGGGGTGGGGGGAAGGGCATGAAGGTAAAATTATTTTATAATAATACTGATACTATTTGTCTTTTCACACTCATGTTCTCCTAAGTCCACAGAAGAATCTTCCAGAGGTTATACACTGTGCGTGATAGTGTAAGAAACTGAATACAGAAGCAGATATGCAGATCTGGCCATCTCCTGTTAAGCTGAATACTGAAGAGATCTTCAAAAATGGGAAACGTATTGCTTCTCTTCTCATTGTTTTTTTTGTCAGATATATGCTATTTTTTCAGAAAAAAAATGCAACTTATATAAACATGTAGTGGGTTTATATATTATTTAAGAATCAAGTATCATGTAATTATTTTTAATTTATTTTTAATTTCTAATACAGTAAATATTAAGAGATATAACTCACAATAAACATACCACTAGGGTTCTCAATGACTCTTAAAATCTTCAAAGGATCCTGAGACAGAAATATTTGAGCATCACTGGTCTAAATAAATTAAAGATGAGTTTCTGCATCATGAACGTGTTTGAGGTGGGGAAGCTGGATGACTGAGAAGCATAGACGTTGAGGCCAAATGACTGAACTGCTTTTTAATTTTCTTTATTCTCTCTTAGTCTCTAAGATTGTTTTCAAGTCTGAAATTTAAAAGCAAGAGACAGAGACAGAGAGAGATTGAGAGAGAAGAAGGGAAGGGAAGGGAAGGGAAGGGAAGGGAAGGGAAGGGAAGGGAAGGGAAGGGGAGGGGAGGGGAGGGGAGGGCATTGGAGGAAAAGAGAAGCCACAATACTGATGGTAGGGAGCACTGTTTAAACTACTGCAATATTCCAGAAGAAAAGAAAAGAAGACATGTGTTCTCAGGAGGAAGGGAAGGGAAGAGGAGGGGAGGGGAGGGAAGGGAAGGGGAGGGAAGGGAAGGGAAAGGGAGGGCATTGGAGGAAAAGAGAAGCCACAATACTGATGGTAGGCAGCACTGTTTAAACTACTGCAATATTCCAGAAGAAAAGAAAAGGAGACATGTGTTCTCAGCATTCCTTTCTTCCTCTTCATGGAAACTGACCAGCCCTTTGAGAGAAACCATTATATACTCATATAGAACATAAAGAAGTTACACATAAGTAAAATAGGAAAAATATATATAATTTTCAGTTTTGAGTTTCATGCTTTGGATTTTAAATGTGAACAAAATATGTCTGACTAAATACATTGAAAAGAAGGTCAAGTTCTGACACCACCTATCATGCCCAGTGAGGCTTTCTCACAGCCTACTAAACACCTTCCATTTTTCTCACCATTCCCTATAAGCCCTACATTCTTAACTTTTTATTGTTTTTTTTTTCCTTAATAAAATGTAGTTCCTTGGAAGTATAAGATGAACAAAGAAATCAGGGCTAGAGCTCAAGCAACCAAATGGGGCTCTCACTTTATTGTTCTTAATTATGTGCTTCTTTTAATGGCTGGTCAAGGCATAATCTTGGCTGGTTTTGTCAGGGTGTTGACTAATATTTGAAGTTGCTTTAAACAAATCTTTTTGACACATGCTACTGTTTATCTACATCTCATCCATTCGTTCACAGTTGTTTCTTTGAATCCACATGCAGAATTTCATACTTGTCCTTATAAACCTTTCACACTTTTAGATTTGATTCATTGAGATAGCTCTCCCACGTTGCATCATGACATCTATTTATGGAAGCAGGACAGCAGTACTGAAAACACGGCAGTGTTGAAATTTAGGTCCTGGATCTCTAGTTGACCATCTGATTTCTCCAAAGCTTGACTAACCTCTTCCTCCATCTTCCCATTATTAGCCTAAATGGGGATTTTTAAAATCCTGATATTGACCTTCCGGGCTTGTTTTCTTTAATTAGAAGATGCAAATTCCCTGATCCCTTAGTCTTTATTGCTATTTTCAGGTTAACATCCCTACTGTAGGATAATGAACTGATGTTTACTGTGTGAAGTTGTACTGGAAATAAATGTAAATGAAAATTTTAAGATCTTGTGAGGAGGGGTGCCTGGGTGGCTCAGTCAATTAAGTCTGACTTTGGCTCAGGTCATGATCTCATGGTCCATGGGTTTGAGCTCCACATCGGGCTCTGTGCTGACAGCTCAGAGCCTGGAACCTGCCTTGGATTCTGTGTCTCCCTCCCTCTCTGCCCCTCCCCCATTCCCTCTCTCTCTCTCTCTCTCTCTCTCTCTCTCTCCCTTCCTCTCTCTCAAAAATAAATAAAACACTTTTAAAAAATTTTAAAAAAAGATCTTGTGAGGAAAAGCAAGTAACTCTGAATTTGCGTTATCCCAAACCTTATTATAATTTTTTTTTTTTACCGTTTTATTTACTTTTGAGAGACAGAGGCAGACAGAGCATGAGGGGCAGAGAGAGAGGGAGACACAGAATCTGAAGCAGGCTTCAGGCTCTGAGCTGTCAGCACAGAGCCCGATGCGAGACTCAAACTCACAAACTGTGAGATCATGACCTCAGCCGAAGTCGGACGCTTAACCGACTGAGCCACCCAGGCGCCCCTCCCAAACCTTATTATAAAGCATTCAAATTGCTTCAGTGTGAACCAGAGTTCCATAATTAGGAAGCCATCAGAAAGAAGTCCACTAGTCACTTAACTATGTACTTAGTAGGCACTCAATATCAACTTTAATTAAAACGTGTAAAATTTTAACAGACCAACTTGAACTGGAACCAGCAGTCAAATCCTTGCCAAAATAGATGTCCTAACAGCATAAGATGATTGTATAAAGAAGCAACTGAACATTAAGTGAAGCTAGGCATTTTTTTCTGTCCAGTCAGAATAACACTGAGAATTTGTAAAATGTAAATATTTAAACCTATATAATAATAAGCTATAAAAAATATATAAAAGGTAATGACACAATAATTTAAAATTGCTAATAAATTACAATGCCTTCCACAACACAAAACCAGAAGAGTTTATCTGAACTTATTGGCAGTTTCAATAATTGAGAAATATATAAACCATTTTATTTAGCACAGTAATCAAATACTAAAGTTCTTTAACCCTCTTCTTGGTATCAATAATGCAATGGATTGCCAAGTTTTTTGTTGTCATATCTGCCTTTTCAAGCAAGTCAGAGCAGGCTTCCCAAATATATACGGGATGGTAAAACAACTTGTCAAATAGTAGAAAAATTCTATTAAAAGTGTGTTATCTCGTATCACATAGGTGATGTTTGATCAGTAAATCTGGTGGGTATTTCACTAAGTTGTAAAGTTGCCTCATAGTTACTCATTCAGTAAAACTATTTTTGTAATTTGCCTCAGCCTAATAGTTAAAAAAAAAAAAAAAAACCTCACAATGTGAAGGAGACCTGGGTGAGAACATGAAAAACTACATCTTAAAATAAATGATCATCTTCTATGTCAGGCCCAGAAGCAGAAGAAACGGGAGTTTCTAGGATACTGGAAAAAACACCCAATTCATTCAAAAACTTAGGCAAGTTCAAGGCTCAATTGAGCACAACTTCATGTTAAATTATTCCTGTGTTAATAAGTGTTCTGGATCTCATAAGACTGTTATGAAAATTAAAATCAGATCATTGATAGAAACGAGTTTGAACACTCCAAAAAAATATAAACCTGTAAGGTTATTTTAAAAAAAAAATCATTTTCCCTGATTTTCATAGTATTTTAAAAGGTTGTTGAAGAAGTAGAAATTGGAAAGAAAAAAAAAGACAACATTCCAGGGACAACAACAGCATGTAATAATACAGAAACATTAAGGTATTAATTTAGTATGAATTGGATGCGACATAAGGTCTAAAAAGAGAATAATTTGAGTCAAGATCGGAGAGGCTGAAAAAAGACCATTCATGAAAAGCACTGGAAGCTGTATTCATAGAGAATTCCGAAACACCCCCTCCTCTGCCTAACAGCTTGTAAACAACATTACAAATATCAGTAACACGTTTTTAAGAATAAACATACCAGTGAATACTTTTATCACTTACTCTAAATAGAGAAGGATGTTTTAAAAGTCACTATTCAAGTTGACCATGTGATACCACAGAATACCAAAAAATTATTCATGAATGTACTTCAAAAAGTGGTCACCCCAGTTTCAAGTACTTATTATCACACTGTATTCTGCAGGTTTTGACCCATGCCTATACATCATAACCTTAAGTTATGGTCTAAAGTGTTACCTCATACTGTGCTGTCATAAGCAGGATGGTTTTAATATTCCAGAATAATTTCAGTCCACGTAAATCAAAGCAATTAAAATTTGTTTCAAAACTCCCCATGAGAAGATTTTTTTTTAAATTTTTCAACAGCACAACAGAAGGAAAGGAAAAAACCCCGAGATTAGGGGTTTCTAAATATTCAAAATGGTCGTTTACTAAGTCAATTCACTGGCAGTAAAAATCAGAGCTAGGTCTCGCATTATCTACTTGTCACCTGTATTACCCATAACAAACTCCAAATCGATGTCCCACCTTTACTTTCCTCATATCTCAACGCCTCCTATAAAAGGCAGCTAAATTAATCCTTCCCGCATGGTCCTGATCTTACGCCTTCAATGGATTCCCATTGCCTACTGAAGTAAGTATAACCTCCTCAGCTTGAAATGCAAGGTCTCCTGTAACATGGCCGTGGAGTGACTCATCTTCCCAGAAGCCCCCTTTCCCCTGTATCTATACCATAGCCCAGCAACTCTGAACTAACTGTCATCTGTCAAATACACCTCACAATTTCCCAGAACTATACTTCTGATAATGCTCTCCCTACCCTCAAAATGGGCACTGAGCACTTCTTGTACTTAACAGCATTAGAACTTTCTTTCCACTTCTACTCATCCCATGTGCCACCTCTTCCCGGGAGACAGATACTCTTCCAGGGCAACCCTTCACTTGGCATTTCGACCATGAAGATGCTGTAATTTCTCCAACCAGGAGTGCTGTCTTGGGCTCCCTCTGCATTCCTAGAACACACTCCAGCTTCTGAAGTGTTTATTTCTCTGTGTTCTATTCTATTTGTCCTACACTTTACCCTCCTCTTTACCTGCATCCCCAGATCAATGTGACTGCTCTGTCCCTAAACAGTTTTTGGAAGACAGACGTGGTATAAGTCATCCAATAAGTGCATAATTTAGTTTTATTCTCTTCAAGCAAAAGACCATGCTTTACTCACAACCGAGGGAGTGTTTTTCAGAGCTTATAAATAACATGGTATCTAAACACTTTCACTGCAGCCGTGGCTTTCTGAATACCAACAGACACTGCACAATACTAAAAGAGCTTAATGAAAAAAGAAAGTTCCAAACAGTAACACGTTTCATATATAAATCATTAAACATCTATATTTGTTAAAATGCAAGCACCTGGCAAAGTGTCTAGCACATTATGGGCAATTAAAATTCACCAAATAAATAACAGAATGATTTACAATATATACTATATATTATACACAATATCTCAGCTTTAAAACTCATGGATTGCTTGAATTTATACAGAAGGACATCTAAATATCCTAGATGAATAAAAAATTGCCAATCACTCAGCAATTCCTTCCTGAGTACATTCTAGAAGCCCAGTGCTACAATACCCACATAGTATTTCATGGGTCATCAATGCTAATGTGAGGCTATTTTAAATATTTCACGTGTAATCATGCTTACTTTGCATTTTATTTTTATTGGTATTCTGCAAAGCTGTAATTCTCTGAGTTCTAATTAGCTGTTCTCACCTAGCTTTAATCCCCTAAACAAAGTGATCTTACTTTTTTTTTCATTACAAGTGCCTAAGAAATTTGGATCAACAGATTCTGCAGTGAGGCATTGGCTAACACTATGGGCAGAGATAAGAATAGCTCACTCACTTTAAAGACCAGTCAGCACACCTATGGCAGTAGCAGAGGAAGCTAAAAAGTTTAAGATTAGACAGAAAGATAAAAAGGAAATATCCTCTATATTCGTGGGAGAGAAACCCTCTGTTCTAGCTTCCCCATGCTATGATTCAAGTTTGCTGTTAATTCTGAGAGAAAACCAAAATGTCTAATGAGAGCCATTTCATAAGAGTATACACCCAGAAAAGGCCAGAGTTCATGTTACATATGCTCTATAACATATAGGAGATGACTGGGTAATTTAAAGGCGAGAAATATTAGCAGAAAAAAAGACACAAAATAATTTGCTTTGGCAATAAAAACACATTGAGCTGTGAAACTATGTAGTGCAATTAATAAATCAGAAAGAACTTAAGCCATTTAGTTTCAATTAAGTATTGGGCATAAGGATAGCTACTGATGAATTAAATTATCCAAATGCCAATGAGCACATTATATGTTAAAGGAGTTTGCCTAGACTTGAGCACTGTAGTTATCTAAAGATTTTCCTTGGGAATTCTATCATTCTCAGAAAAATTATTCTACTTAAACTTTGATTCAACAGTAATTATTGATGCAATATGCAATCCTCGAAGTTGTTTACATGTTTGTACCCTTTTCAAAGAAAATATACTTTTTTTAACGTAAGAGGGAGGAAAGAGCGTTTATAAAGTTAAATATTTTAGGCGAATTTAAAAACCATTTAACTTAAGATGTAAATAAAAATTCAAAAACATTTTTAAAGTGGGCAAGTAGTAGAACTCCAGTCTTCTGTTCTGATGTGAGATATGGCCAGAAAGAATAAAATGTCAAGAGTCTGGTGAAAAGTACATGTGATGCTCATATAATATTTTCCAAATATTTAGATTTACATTTCTTGCAGTCAAGCTTTCTTTAAGTATAAAATTTAGAACTTATAAAGCAGTAATTCTAAGTTATTTCAACCATTTGACAAATTTTTCTCTGGCTCTGCCCCACTCTAAATGTCTTCGCCACCCATATTCTCCAGCGCATCTTCCCAAAAGGTGAGGTTGATCTGAGTGGTGTCTGTGGTACGAACACTACTCAGAGTGGCTTTAGGTCCATTCCCCAGCCACTCAAGGTATTTGCTGGCGTTATGTTAAGTAGAACACATTCTTCCATTGATGCTAACTCATGCTGAAGACCCAGGAAGAGGAAGGAAAACATATCAAGGCTGTATGTTGTAATAGGGAATAAGCTGCATTTTTACGATTGTTGTAACAAAGGCCAAAGTACGGTGACTCAGTGGAGTTGTGGGTTTATAAATGTTTCCAGAGCCGGGTAGCAGTCAAGGATGAGTGAGTGGTTTTGCTCCATGAGGTCATCCAGTGAACCAGACACCTTCCACTTTATTGCTGCACTAGGGTAGGGTCCTTAAATTTGTAGTTGGAGCTGATTACCGTATCTCCATTTTCACCCACAAGGAGGGGAAGCGATGTTTTTTTAGGTGATGATGCAGGTTTTGCAAATACCGTTTCTACTCAATGACTGATGAAAACCTGGTCACATGGCCACACCAAGATATGTAAGTGGGTGAGAAAAAAACTCATCACTCCCTAGGTAGCTGTGTGCCCAAATAAAAATTGTATAACTCTGGAAGAAATGGCGAATGGGGTTTGCAGGCAAAAAGGCAACCTATAGAGTTGGATTTGAGTGCAATGTAATAAAAATAATGGTGACCCAGGAAAACTCGGTCTAGTCTCAGTTTGCTACTGACTATATGCAGGCACTGGAGAAGTCATTTAACCTTTCTCCCTTTCTTCCTCTCTCTGTCTCTGTCTCTCTCTCTTCCTTATTTCAATCATCTATAAAATAAAGAGTTTTAATCAGAATATCACTAATGTAATTTTATCAATTTATGTTTAGTGGGACTCCACTTTTGAGGTCATCTTCATATCCTCAACTGAATTTGCATTTTACATAGGATCACCTGTTGTGTAGGTTTCTTTCAATTTGGGCAATCTACGGTTAATATTAATTAAATTATCAAAAGACCAGACGTGTTTTTGTGTGACGTTTTTTTTAAGTAACTGCTATGTTATATCCCGGATGAAAAATATGAGTTTAACAACTTCAACCTAGACAAAAGATAACAATATTTAACTCGACAACGGTTAACAGTTGTTAGAAACATAAATGTTTCTATCTACTATTAGACAGTATGATAATCGAGAATCTGAGAAACACTATGGAATTAAGCGAGAAAAAAAAAAATAACCCTGATATGTGTTGTTCCTCTAACTAGAAACAAGAGGGATTCTGTCATTAACTATTCAGATTTAGTGATGCTTTGTTTCCTATTAAAGAACTGGCTTTTTAAGTTGTTTCCTTTTATAGAGGAAATAACACCTATCACACAATGTTGGTTAAGAAATCAGAAATCACAGTTTTGTATGCAGTTTGCTACATTCAACCTGGGGAAGATATGTAGTTTCTACAGAGATTTTCAAATCTTGATGCACACGTTTTTCTTACTGGTTTCCAAATAATCTTTCGAAGTTAGCAAAACTCTCATTTGGCCACAAATGGAAAAAAACTTTTACTCTGTAATCCCCAATCTCTCCCTCCTAACCTACGTTTTTCCCTCTGGTTCCTTTACCATTCTCCCAGAACCGTGATGCAAATAAGACTTGAAATAAAAACTGGGGAAGGATAAATCAGGGACCAGTGTTTGGACACATAATCACTACCACTGATTGTCTTCTAATTTTGTAGAGTTCGTCTGAAGAAAATGCTACAGGAAAATGCTGCTACGAGTTTGGTTTTTCCCCCTAAGGCAAAAGGTTACAAAAATTTCAGAAGTGCATTTGCATTGAGTGTTTTTGCATATATCAAGAAAATCAACATGCTGAGCTTTTCTCTCTAATCAAAATGTCCCATATTTTATATGACATTGAATTAGAGAGAGCTGACAAATCTCTCACCTCTCAGATTCTCAGACAAACTCAAATTTCATTTTATCTTGAAAGGAAACTACATAGTTGAGGTTGAATTTCAACAGAAATTTTGCTGTTGATTTCTTACAAAAGTTAAACTAATTACATTAACTTGTATTTCCATCTTCCCGGTAAACCAGACATTCACAGCAAGATCTCTAGATCCTATTTGCACTCAGCTCAGCATTCTGGGAAAAGACTGAACATTGATCAGTTTGTGCCCGTGCGTGTGCACATGCGCACACACACCCCTATACAGCACCTCTGGTTTTTTTTTTTTAGAAGATTAAAAAAATTTTTTTTAACGTTTATTCATATTTTGAGAGAGCAGAGCGTAAGTGGGGGATGGGCAGAGAGAGAGAGAGAGAGAGGGACAGAAACTGAAGCAGGCTCCAGGCTCTAAGCTGTCAGCACAGAGCCCAACGCGGGGCTCGAACTCACACACCATGAGATCATGACCTGAGCTGAAGTCGGACGCTCAAACAACTGAGCCAGCCAGGCGCCCCAGCACCTCTGTTTTCACTGCACTTATTCTTCATTTCCTTGACAAATTCCCTATGACTATTACTTACCAATGTTGTTAGCTGGCTTATGCTTAACTTGGTTATTTAAATTTACTGCTTAAAGAGATTTCTAAAAACCAACATTATCCCTTTTCATCTTTTTATAGTCTCTCTGGTTATTCCTTTTGAATAATAAAAAAAAAAGAGAACATTTTATCCTCCTATCTCCATGATGTTTAAATGCAACTTTCACTCATTTATTTTTCGTGACACAATGAATGAGTAAACCTCAGAAAGAGCGAGCCATTGACTACTTTCGGCATTTCTTTCCTACATTTTTTTCTCTATCACTGCCACATTTTCTAAACTTAACTGAAGAACTGAAATGGCACACGCGTTCTCCCTTTTGCACCACCTTTCATGTCGAATCCCAGAAAAGAACATCAAGGCTGAGCTTATAATATGGAACACCTGGAAAGAGCTCTGACATTCTCATTTAATTTTTGGACATTCAGTCTGAAAAGTTTCATTAGAAAAATAGGATTGGCTCAAAGGGAGATACGGGTAGAAGGTGTCCGAGAGGTCATTTAGACCAATCATCTACCCCACGAGGCAATTTCCTCCACAGCATTTCTGACAGTTGCTTCCCCAGATCATAGAGAATTTAAATTCCGTATCTTGGCTCCAAAAGCAGGTTCTAAGGAACACTCCCCACCTCACCTCTGACAAATCCCCTAACTCCAGTCACTGAAGAGCCAGCCTTCCCCCTCTCCCCTTGACAAGCACTCTGCTTTTCTAGCCTTGTAATCCTTTAACCTGGAATACCTCAGGCTTCCATCTCAGCCTGCTAACATCACATCCAATGTGATGGCCTAATTCAAACAGTACTTCTTTCAAGGAGCCTTGTCTAATGTTTCCCCAGCTCCCCGAAAGGAAACTCCCTTTTCTGCACCTGCCGGGACTTAGCACATGGCACCTCGTGATCTGAATGTTATGTGTTTTACTTATCCCTCTCCTAGAGGTACAGTCCACTGAGGGCAGGGGGTCTACCTCTGCAGTTTCTACAAGTTACCGAGTGTTCATTTCAAATACGCTCAAGAGTCAATGACTGTCCGAGGTTGAGGAGACAAGGAGAGCAGGAAAGAGACCGTGATTGATGTGTTCGTGTTGAACAGAGTAAGACTCCTTACATTTCTGAAAAAGTGAGCTGCTTCCCTCGATACTAATGAGTTAGGAGGAGATTTGATGGTTGAAAAGAAATTTGTTTACTTGATTCATGTTTACGTGTTGAACCCTGCTGGCCAGCTATTTACTGGGATAAACTTATCATAGGCAAGAAAAGTTTTATACGAGCGCCCTACCGCTTGCTAGAATGGCTCCCCCTTCTCTGCCTTCTCCGTGGGTACCCACAGGCAAGTGTGAAAGTTTAAGAATGTGGGAACCTGGTACCATAATTAAGAAAAGGACTGATAGATGTTTTACGATGTGTCCTCATAAGAACTGAAAATCGGTTCCAATTACTGTCTCAAACTTTTCCCGACGCCACACCGTTTGAGGCGGTACCGAACACTGCTGGGCTCCCACAAACCCATTTAATCCCATTTTGCGGTAGAAACAGAACTTGGTGACAATGAAGAAATGAAACAGCATTCTTACATTGTTTAATAAAAGAGGAGATTATATGTTGTTTATACTATGAGGGTTGTTTTTTTAAATAAACGTCTTTGGTCAATTCCAGAATCATTCCGATTAATTGCTAGTCATGCTTTGGAAATCACTGGATTAAAAATGATTCGCCAATACTGGGAAGGAGCATTAGATCCACATTACCTCCAAGTTAGAAAGATTTTCTACAAAGCAAAAAACCACAATCATATGCTCTGTGCTCGGCGTGCCATGCAATAAGCACAGAGTCGGCAACTGTCCCTTATCGCTCCCGACACTTTTCCTGGCTCACTCCATCTTAAATCACTAGAGGAAAGAACTCTGGGAACTCCACGGACAAACATTAGCACCGAACTGTCAGGCATTCTGGCACACACGAGAAAAACACTGCATGAACACCCTTGTGTTGAACCAGTACCCACCCTTTTGCTGTATGAGGAGGTTTTCTGTCAAAACAATTCTTTGGTGTCATGTAAACAGCCAAAATGTTCTGTGAGGAGTTTGTGCAATCATTTGAATCAGCAGAAAGATTAGACATGTGGAAGAAGGGAGTTAACAAAACAGTCCTAGACTCTTTGCCGAATACTGGTGACCTTCACGTAGACCCGGGGAGACTTGAAAAGCATTTCTCAGGGTGCAACGAAGTGAAGTTCTTTACATTTGGGTTGACTTAGCCCAGAGAAAATCTGTGTCCTATGGCCACAGACCCTCATTGCTGGAGAACATGCTGAGGGATCACACACATTTCCCCACCCCCAACTGCCCCCACCTTACTCCTAACTCTCTTCCCAGCACCCCCTCCCCCTCCCTCCACCCTGTTTCTCAAACCCCAACAGCTGCCACCCCCTCCCTCCGGAGCATTCCAGCACTCCAAACCACATTTGTCTAGGTGCGGCTGAGACGCTTTCCTCCATTAGTTGAGCTAAACCAATGTCAAAAATTCTCAGGGAGTTTTACTAGCCATTTCAGGGAAAAAAACACACACAAGAAACAGAGAAATAAGTACAGGGTGTTCTTATGACAAAAGACCTAAAGACTGACACCCACTCTGCTGGCCTGACTCTTTTTATAAGGCCACAAATTCCTGGTCCTGATTCCTGTTCCCGCCAGGGTTAGGTGTTCCTCTGTTCTATTACATTCTTTAACGGGGCTGTCACCATTCTGGGGGTTGGTGGTATCTTCTTTGTGGCCTCCCACACCTCCTTTTCATGTTGTCTTTACATCTGGGCACTCACCATTATGGGATTGAAGTTCACCTTGGGGATGAAGTTGCCTTGGCTATATTCTGCGATTTTTTTCCCCCACCTGATCTGAGCTGCCTTCGCAGACGCCTTCATTCGGTTTCGGGGCTATTTTATGGCTAATGGTCCCAGAAACTCCTTCTCAAGCCAATTGGATTTTCTGAAGAAAAATAACTCATCAGCTTCTTCTAAAGGGAAATAAGTCACTCATTGTTCTAGATGAGCATTTGGGCCTTGCTGCCCCTGAAAAGGTGACTGCTACTCACTCAACAAATATTTATTAATAGGTACTAATAGGTACTAGGCAGGAATCCAGGCCATGAAGATAGAGGAATGAATAAAACGGGCAGAAATTCCTGCCTTCATAGGACTTACATGAAAGGAAGGTGACATATTGTTAACAATGCGTAAGGTGACATACAGTTAATATGGCAGAAGTCAGTTATATGTATGCTAGAGGGCAAGTGTCATGGGAGGGGAAAACAGAGCAAGAATAGAATACTGAGAGGGCAGCGTACACAGTTAAATGGGAAACGGCAAGACAGTCCTCACTGATAAGATTGTATCTGAATGTTAGACAATTTTAGTTCAAAGATTCCAAGAAGAACTAAGTTGTAATAAATAAAATTTGTCACTCTCGTACCTTTATTTATCCTGTGATTGCTGGAGGGTTTGAAGGTATGATATGTCTGCATGCCAACATAATGTACTTAAAAGCATGGCAACGTCTTCATGAATCTTTTTGCCACATATGTGAGCTATTTTCTGCATCAGGTCCTAGGTCTTTAACAAGAAAAAATGGTGCTATCATTCTCCCTTGCCTTGCTGTCCTCCCTTTCTTTAGGATATTAAAATCTATGATGTTCCACCTGTCAAGGGGATTTCCACCTGCCCTTCTATCCTATTTCCAATCCCTCACTGTGAAAACGCATTAAATCAGTTCCTACTGGTGCTTGGCAGCCGGGCTGCCTGGGTTCAAATCCCAGCTCTCATCTTGGGCAATTGAAATTAAATCTGGGTTTGCTTACCTATACAAAGGAGACAACAGAACCTGCCTGACTGGTATGCTGCAAATATGACATGAGAAATGCATAAAGGGCATTTAACATAGAATCTGGTGCACGGTAAGCAGCAAATAAATGATGTGCAACAGATTTTCCCTCCTCATCTGACCTTAACACCTAACCAGTGTGGTAGAGTAACATCCTAGTAGTGATCATAGAAGTAGAAGCTGAAGCAGTAGTGGTAATAACAGTAATGAGGGCAGTAGTGATTGTAGCAGATCTTCATTCAGTACTTACTAGTGTCAGGAAATATCGTAAGCAGTTTATGTACAGCATTTTGGTTAATTTTATCACCTTCAACCATATTTAGAGATAAAGTAACAGACGCCATGCTTTTCCTTTCATCCTCTCATAGTCCAACCTTTCCCTTATGAAATGTATTTCTATCCCTTCCTATCTATCTTTTCTGAATTTTTGTCCTATTCCACAGCGTCTCATTAACTTAAATAATTTTATAATAGTCCTTCGAAATAAGACCCCGGGTTCATTTCCTTTGCCTTATTTGTGCAAAACTTTGTTGAGCAATCCTTCCTCTCTATCTCTGAGTCTGCAGCCTTTCCTCCCACTGTTCCTCTGATGGCAGTCTCTCAGCAGAAATTACCTTTACTTAAAAATCATGTGTATTTCACTTACCTTTGATCACTTCATCTTTTGAGAGACGACTAAAATCACCAGAATGCTTTTATAAAACTTAACACCAAGTGGTATGCTCATGACAGCTTATTAAATATTTTGGTGACGGTTGCATTATTGCATATTCCCCCAAAATGAATTTTAAACTATATTTTTACTTGTTTTCCTAACAATAGAAATATGATTCTAGCATAATAAAAAATATAATATGTTGCTATTACATTAAAAAATAAAAATTAAATATTATAATTAAATACAAATGAATGCTAGTCAATATAAAATCAATGCAGCATTAAGCATTTAAACTTAACATTAAACACTCACAAGTGATATAATAATAATTAGCCATATTGTGTTTATTCTCATTTCATCCTGTCAAGAATCCTGTAATATAATAATTAAGTTTTATACAAATGAGAGGAGTGTAGGTTTAAGGAAATTAAACTAACTTGTTCATAGCTACTAAAGGTAGAAAGGGGCACAGCCAACTTTTGAGCACTGAGTTCTCAGACGCAAATGCCTATATTAAATTATTCTAATCTTTTTGTAATAATCTGTATGATAGGGCAGAAGGTAGCATATATTTAATTAAAATTATCAAAAAGTGTACTCAAATGTCAAAAGAAACAATTTTTTAAAAACAAAAATATCTTACATGTTTTAATAAAGACTTAGAGGTTCTTATTCAAATTTGTGAATTAATAACAAGTATGCTTTATCCTGATGGTTTCTACGCAATTGCTATGTTTTAAAATAATATTTGAAGAAGACTACAGTGTCCAGGTTAAAAAAAAAAAGTGTTGGCTGATAAATAAAAACCCTAGAAAAATTACTTCAATGATAATGAAGGTGTTTCACTAAATAAAAGGGAGACTTTTGCATAAGTCAACAGAATTTTTATTAGCAGTAAGTACACTCTACCTACTCACTGAGCAATTACTTAACTCAATATGAATAAAATAATAATAATGGTTGTATATTTTCTTTTAATGGTGCAATTTGAAACTTCCTTTTGAAGTAAACGTTATAGTCAGAAAATAGGTAGACTATACATTAAATGCAGAACAAACACAGTTTCTATAAGATGTTGCCTTTTATTTTTGAGAATGTGTCAACAGTTAGTGAAAAGTTGTGAGGAAATCCTCAGTACCATGCCTCTCTGTTGATTTTATGCACATGGAGATAATTTAAATAAGATTCCAAATCTGCATGTAAAACCACCAATTATACTTGAGAAGGTTCTCAAGTTCCCAAACACCAGTTTTAATTTCTAAATGTAGCACATTTACAGATGATAAGTTTAAAATTAATTGAGACCTTCTATTAGTTTTTAATGATAATGTTTACAGATTTTAAGAGAATTCTATTTACTAATATTGGCAACAACCAAATTGCATATGACCACCCATTTTGGTTTCTCAGGGACAGATTTACAGATACTAACTGTATTTTTTTTTCTGGGATTTTCCTATCTTCATCCTGGTCATTATTCCCACAGTTTAGAATAACCCGAGCCTGCGTAGATGATTATCTTTCTACCCAGTTTTCATCCAGGAAATTTCACCTAATTTCCTCTTATTTTAAACACCCAGAGAGCCAAAAGACTACAAAACTTAGGAAGATGATTTGTACAATGTGTTCATTGCAATGATTCCTTTTCTCACTGCCAATGAGGTATAAACAAGGATAAAGGTGTGAATGCATGCAGCTGGCAGGGGAGCGAAAGCATCTTTGCTCTGGCTCAAATCACAATAACCAGCAGGGTGGTAATAGATGCCTGATGCCAGTTAGGAAAGCGAGGGAGGGCTTGAGGGTTTCAACGTGTAGGTGTTCATCATGTGTCTGTTAAATGTAAGTTAAAACTGTGTGAGAGAAGGCTTAAAAGAAACGTGTTAAGCAACTGTGAAAGCCTGATTTATGCCTTCGATGCCATCATGGTTTGTTCTTTCTACATATTCCATTTTTTCTAAGATGCAATTCTTTGTAGAGCTTCCTGAGATTACCAAGGCTGAAACAGAAGTAACAACCCTCAATTAGCACTTCCGCAGAAATATTATGGTATTTGGAGGCAAGTTAGAGATGTTTTTCCTCCCCTACGTATTTTGGGATGATAAATGGCAAGGAAGTAGCAAAATAAATGATAATGATAAAAGAAAGCCTCAAAAACACAAAACCAGAGTGAGGACAACTTTTGGTCTGTTCAGTCCAAATGATGAGAAGGCAGGACCTCCTGGACATGCAAAAGCTTTCTCTAAATTGGCAAAGTAAAGCACAACTCAATTCTACCTGTGTGAAATAGAAAAATACATTTCACAAGAAGAAAAAAGAGGTAAGGTTTTCCATCAGTCTTCTGAATTCTTATGCTCAGGAAGAAAGCACAAGATCTTAACCTGAAGTATATAACCAAGCACCCTGCAGCAAAGAGAACCCAGGAGAGGACTCTTTTGGTTGTGTGGGTTTAACTGTGACCATGGGTAAAGAGCTCTGAGATTTCCAGAGATGTTCCAGCTTTCAGAGAATCCCTGAAATAATTTACATCCACTTTCCTCCCCCGCCCCCTGCTTTATCTTCATTGCGTCCAAGGGGAGTACAGCAAAGAAATGATCTAAAAACTGGTCTCAACCCTAGATTCCTTCTCTACAATCTCCTCTGGCCG
Organism: Acinonyx jubatus; assembly: GCF_027475565.1. Lineage (NCBI taxonomy): Eukaryota > Metazoa > Chordata > Mammalia > Carnivora > Felidae > Acinonyx > Acinonyx jubatus. The sequence continues at coordinate 18,255,071 of NC_069387.1, read as the reverse complement.
TGTTGAACTATATAGTCTTTTTCTTAGGCCACCATCCTCTCTGTGTCCCCTGGGCTTTATTAACTCAGCTGCCAAGAATGCCTCTCCCGGCTTCTCCAACTTTCATCTACCTTTGGAACTTGGGAGTAGCGTCACCTCCTTCAGGAAACCCCTCTTGACTCAACTTCAAGTAAATTTTAGATGTCTCTCATATGTGAGGGCAGCCTTATGGGAATTCCTTTCTGAGCTCTTGTCCTACTCTCCTGAAAACAAACAAAAAAAAACCTCTTGCCTTGTTTGCTCATTTCACTTATCTGTGCTCCCTTTAAGGTGTCTACATCTTACTTATCCACCCATCTCCACTGCTTAGCACAAAGCATATTAAAGCTGGTCAATGAATGATGGCTGTGTGTATAATTAAGTGAATTAGCTAATTCTCATGGAGAGTTCACTTTCCCCACTTTTCTAAAAATCAACATTTCATTAGCACTTTCGCTGGAGTGTTCAGCATTAACAGAAAGGCAGTATTATTTTGATAAAGAGTACTCTTTAAAATTGTTCTGTTTTTTTGATTTTCAAATTATTTACGCTGTAGACATTGCTATAAAGGGGAGGAGGCTTAATATAAAATGGTAATTGGCATGCACTGTAAGGATGTTAAAGCAAAAATATAACTTTGTCTTTGGGGGAAAATGCTATTGGTCTGGCATCAGTTGGAATAGAAACTAGTTGGACTCTAGTTGGAATAGAATTTTCTGCTAGAGTGTAAGACAAGACATAATCGTGAGCAGCAGCCTCATAACAAGTCAAGGTGACATTAAACACATGGTCCTATGGCAGAGTTTACAATATTGAATGAAAGTAAAAACAACACCATATCAAATCAATCAAATAAATAATATATCCACAAATAACAAAACTTTATGACAAATTTTAGCAACTAAAATATATAGTGATTTTTACTTCAAATGTTCTTAAAGAAGATATGGTGAAATCAGTAGGCAAAATCAAGTTGAAATCAAGATACCAAGAAGGCTTTGCAAGTGCTATTTCTAGCTTTCACCCAAGACTGCATGCCAGATAGGTGCTTGTTTTAGCATAAGAAACAAAAACCATGATAAATCAGATGAAACAATTCTTTCTCATATTCAAATAAAAAAGAGCTATCCGGTTTCGTCACAAATGCATTTTGTTCCAATTCGTTTATTTTGGTCCCTCTCTTCACAATATAATGTGTATTACGTGTGGATAATCAGTTTGAATTGGTCAGAAATCCAACACGTGTTTCATGAGTTATCACACCTAAATCACATATTTAACAAGCCCGATATTCTTTCCCTCTGAGATCAAAAACATATTTGAAAGTATGCTTGGTCTATATCTTCCACAAAAATCAGCTGTTTTCCTTTCTTTCTCATCCAACATATAGCCTAGCACCTTGAACGCAATTTTTTTAAATGCTTATCAATTTTTAATACAAAACCTAATTAAACCACGGGATATATTTCTTGTTCCCTTCAGATACTAAATCGTTAACTCAGTTATACTTTGAAAGAGAAAACAAAACCAAAAATGCCATTATTGGCTTAATCCTTAGAAAACAGCCTAGAAACAATTAACTGCTGCAGGATACACTGGTCTTCTCCAGGGCTATTTCAGGTGGGGCAGGGGTGCTCATCTGCCTCCGAGGATGTCCTCCCGGAACGGCTGCCCTGATAACTTTACATAGAATTTCTAAGCAGCCCCGCTGTCAGCTGATAAGCAGCAAATGCAAAACGTGTGTGCATGCAGGTACCAGCCCTGCAAAAACTTCTATAATGTAACGTCAGCTGGCAGCTGCTTCTGAACAATTCCCACCACTGAATATTGTTTTGAACCAGGGTCTGTGCGGATGTCTTCGTCAATACAACTTCTATATGAACAGCTACCCAAGATCCAAGATTCATCTAAACAAAACCTGGGGGAAAAGGGTCCGAAACATAATAGCATAACTCTTCACATCTTTAGCTTCTCAGCCGCCATTAAAAATTGAAATACGACATGAAGACTCAAACGTGAGCAAGGTGAGTTCATTTTTAGATCTCAGAGATCAAAATCACCTTTTCTTATTCTCGAAAGCCAGAAGTGAAAAAGAAAGGCTCTGATTTGTTACTGTGTTCACGTCACTTAAAAAGAAAACCAGAAGAGAGTTACTATAAAACCGTCGCCATTTCAGTGGATGACAGGAAACTCTTCACTACCTACTTCAACCTACTTCTTCCGTTCCTCAAAGCAGATTTAAATGGAGTTAGAGCTTCATACAGCTCACGTCTCTCACTTTCAGATTCTGAAGGAATAAGAGATCAGGGCCCGAGGGACTAGTGGCAGTGAGAAAACGGATACAAACCTACAGTAAGTCTAAGAAACTTGGGCTAGCCCTTGGGAAGATGTAAATAGATCCCACAGTACTGGCTTCCATTTTCCTTAATTGGGAGGTTCAGTGTTGAAAAGAAAAATGGGTTAGCAAAGGGTAGGTGTTGTGTAGTGTGGGTATTAGAAGTGCCTTTAATAACAACAAAGCAACTAAACCTCCTCATTCCTGACTAATGAGCCAATTCAAATTCTTCAACTTGAAGAAGACACAAACGAAAAGAACCCTTTTGTTCTTCCTTCCCAGGAATCTTTTGATATCCTTATTGTGACACTTGGCTATCATTATTGTAACTCTTTAGTTAACTACAGAATTTCCAGTGCCTGGAAAATAGTAAACATTTAATAAATAATATGGCTTAACAAATACTAGCTGCATAAAATCTTTGCTTCCGGATTGAGCGAGACTACTTGTGTAATTTCCTACTTTATGCAAAAAGCACTATGTCTGAGTCGGCACAATATAGTGCCATCTAAAATTCTAAGCCTAAATATCCAGTATATATACTGTATGGTTATATATGTAATTACTATATATTCAATGCTAAATAAATACTACATAAATACTAGTCAAAAAGGAATCCCATAGCTTTGTAAAGAAGACAAATAGTTAAAGCCATTTAATTAAAACTAGTTGAATTATAATACTTGAGCTTTAAATTTCCTTAAGGAAGGCTATGTTCTGTATTATCACAGTCATTATTAACACCTTGCCACTATAAATTCTATAAAGGGGTAGGTAGACATTTGGAACATCGTTAGTATCATCTCCCATATTTAGGGTTGAGTATCTTTAAATATCATCATTTAATATCATCTCCTATATTTAGAGTTGAAGAAAATGGCCCTAACACTTCTCCAGGAGTTTTAAATAAATACCACTTACTAATCAATGTAAGTAACCAACATATAAAATGTTCTCAGGGTGAAAGACTGAACTATTGATGTAGCTTCCAGGTAGGTAAGGACGAGTGTCTGCTGTTAAGTCCATCATCCAATGGAGATGTTAGCATGAAGCCAATTTGTCTTAGAATTCAGAAGACTTATAAAAGATGTGCTCCAGTTCTAACTGAGCTGGAACTGGGGGGTAGGGGAGTTGTATGAAAGTTTAAAAAAAAAAAAAGGACATTTGGACTGAGGCTTAAAAGATGAGTAAGAAACTGCAAAGCAGGAAAGAGGGGCAGAAGGGCACCATAGATTAAAAAAACACAGGAAATGTATATGCGAGAGGATAGTGCATTAAGCAAATACAAGGTAATTTAAGGGAAGTTGAGAATGGTGTGGCATGAAATGAGGCTAAAAAAGGCTACCTGAATGCTTTAATTAAGGCTTCAAACAATCTCACAGCAACCAGGGAGACCTTAGTGATTTAAGCAAGGAAGTGGCAAATACAGATTTCACTTTTGGAAAGACCAATCAGGCAAGAAGAGAAAGAGAGCAAGATGACACTGCCCGAAAGAAGCAGAGCTGTGAAGAGGCTATTGTGAAACATAAATAGTCCGGAAAAGATACTCAAAGGTCCTCCACTTAGGGTGCATCTTGGGGGCCAGGAAGAATGGAACACATTTAACAGATAACAAGAAGGTAAAATGATCAGACTTTGCCAGGCAGGTGGTTGCACAAGGGGAGTGAAATAGATTCGATTAAACTGACTCATTTATTCTGGCTCTGAAGAGTGCATACACATTTGATGCCTCTAACCAATACCAGAAACACTGAAGGGAATACATTTCATTTCAAGCACACTAAATCACACAGATGGAAGGATCTAGTGTATTCAACAAACACTGATTGATCATCTGGTTTGTGCCACGCGCTCTTAAGCATGGGCAGAATAGTTATTAATGGCGGACAAAATAGGCATGCTCTCTGCCCTCATGGAAATTTGTTTCTCCCAATGGAGAGAGAGATCTTGACTAGACAGAAAGGTGTCCTCAGAAAATCATAAAATGTCACTTTTGAGCCGTTCTCCATTGGCTTATTTCCCAAGCACAGGCCATTCCCAAACTATTTTCAGAAGAAGCCAGGGGGCGCCTGAGCGGCTCGGCAGATTAAGCATCTGACTCTTGATTTCCACTCAGGCCATGATCTCCCAGTTCATGAGATCAAGCCCCATATAGGACCCCACATAGAGCCTGCTTGGAATTCTCTCTCTCTCTCTCTCTCTCTCTCTCTCTCTCTCTTTCTCTGCCGCTCCCTCTCTCTCTCTCTCTCTCTCTCAAAATAAATAAATAACCTTAAAAATATGAAGCCAGAATACCACATACTTAGATACCCTTTTAATCTCTAGTTCTGCCCTCATTCATTTGCTTTTTCCCACTCATTCCACATGTATTTACTGTCTTTTCTTCATCAGGTACTGTCTTAGACATTGTGCCAGGTGTTCTGACTGCTAGAGAATCTTGGTGCCATAGCAAGCACAGTGCATGGGTGGCTAGATGTGGTCTGCTCTTAACTTATTTTGCCAACTTTCTAAATGTCACTGGATTCCCTTCAGCAGTCAACAAGCGTAAGTGATTAGATCGATGACTACAAATTCGCTGCAAAGCCCAAGCTCTTGGTAGAGGCCAGACCACCTTGAAGGAAAAAGAGAGAGAAGGGAGACATGCTGAGCTGGTAGCATAATCATCTCCAACTTTTATCTGTGTGATTCATTTCACCTCAGAGTAAGATTTCCTTTTTTAGAAAGTTTCTGAATCTAAACTCAGTGAAAAATCCATTGAGTTGGAAGATCTCTAAGATTCCTTAAAATTCTGAGGCAAATCCTTGGCATTTTCCTTATAGAAAGATTTTAATGGTAATAGGTCCCTAGGTCAACCCACTACAACTTGTTTGACCCATAATATGTCTTAAATACAATACTAATGGTGGTACGGCCTAAAATATAAGTCTTAGGAATAAGAAAAAAATTAGTGGGGCACCTAGGTGGCTCAGTTGGTTAAACAACCGGCTTCGGCTCAGGTCATGATCTCACAGTTCGTGGGTTCAAACCCCACATCAGGCTCTGTGTTGACAGCTCAGAGCCTGGAGCCTGCTTCGGATTCTGTGTTTCCCTCTCTCTCTGCCCCTCCCTCACTCATGCCCTGTCTCTTTCTCTCTCAAAAATAAACATCTAAAAAAATTTTTAAAGAAAAAAGTCAGCAATGAAAGGAAGAGAAAGATGTAAAATCATTTTATGCTAATTCTTGGGCCCACTTGCAATTTCTCTTTGGTATCCTTCAGAACTTTCTTTACTCTTCTCTCTTCCTTCCTAATGGCTTGTATTGCCATTGTGACGCCTTTTTTTTTGGGGGGGGGTTCCTCTCCCCCTATGGACTACTCTACAATCCAAAATATACTCTATCCCCAAAACTCTTCACTTTCCTTCTTCCCAAGATCTCCCCTGGTACCTCCATGCTCAATCAAAATTCGTATTTCTTCAGCACATCTAATTTCAACTTCAAGAAGAGAGAAATCTAAATTAATTCATCCCCAATTCTCAGCTGCCACCTGAGAGCACCTGATCTTATCAAAGATATTTATATTTTTATAAGGTAATGACTGCTAATTTAAATAAATGTCTAATTTGGTGTAAGCAACTGTGATCCTAAAGTAAAAATGAGTGATTTTTGAGAACTCATTGCTTCATTTACTCAACAAGCATTTATTGACAATCTATTTTGTCTTGACACTCCATCAAGCACTGCAGATGCCACCTGAGAAAATACCTGGCCCATCCCAGGAGCCTACGGTGAAGTGGGTGACAGCAGATGAGGTACATGGTACAGGTTCCTGTCAGATGAAGTAGCATGGGAAGAGCGAGTGACAAAGAAAGATGATTTGGGGACCAGGGCCACCACTGGGGAGTCTTCTGCTTGAAAAATTTCCCCCAGAAATAAGCAGCTCTAAGCTTGTTCCACTACTTATGCTTTCTGTTCTCACTCCACATTGGCATATATTCCTCCAAGGGGCCAGCTGGCTGGTGGACTGACTTGTCTCAGTATAGCTCCCAAGGGAACAGGAATAAAGGCAAAGAGAAGGAGGGACAATAATTTGCAATTTCAAGATCATGTTGAAAGTCCAAGAACAGGTAAGCCCAATAAGAAATGTACCCATTAAAAAAATTTCTAAAAAAAAAAAATGGGGTGCCTGGGTGGCTCGGTTGGTTAAGCGTCCGACTTCGGCTCAGGTCACAATCTCGTGGTCCGTGAGTTCAAGCCCCGCGTCAGGCTCTGTGCTGACTGCTCAGAGCCTGGAGCCTGTTTCAGATTCTGTCTCTCCTTCTCTCTCTGACCCTCTCCCGTTCATGCTCTGTCTCTCTCTGTCTCAAAAATAAATAAACGTTAAAAAGAAAAATTCTAAAAAAAAAAAAAAAAGAAATGTACCCATTAGCTGACTCCTCTCCAACAAATATATTCAAAATACCCAAATTCTGAATTCTGTAGAGAGAGGGGGAACAAAGTGATTTTAAATATTCGAATAATAAATCCATTGGCCATGAATTCATTAATTCGTTTAAAATTCAGTAAACAATACTTCTTTTTTTAGGTTACTTATTTATCTATGTTTATTTATTTTGAGAGAGAGAGAGCATGAGCAGGGGGAGGAACAGAGAGAGGGGAAGGAACAGAGAGAGAGGGAGAGAGAGAATCCAAAGCAGGCTCTGTGCTGTCAGCACGGAGCCCAATATGGGGCTTGATCCCATGAACTGAACCATGAGATCATGATCTGAGCTAAAATCAAGAGTCGGATGCTTAACAGACTGAGCCACCTAGACACCCCTAAGCTATATTTTTAATGTTTACTTATTTACCTTGACAGAGAGTGTGTGAGCGGGGAAAGGGAAAGAATCCCAAGCCACCTCCATACTGTATGTCAGCACAGAGTCTGACATGGGGCCCGATCCCACAACCCACGACATCATGACCTGAGCCCAAATCAGAGTTGGATGTTTAACTGACTGAGTCACCCAGGTGCCCTGGTACACACTACGTCTATATTTCTATTCCTGTGGGTATTATTTGGCCTATGTAATAATACTTCAGAACATAAGTCTGCCTGACCACTGAAGGAACGGAGAACAAACATATAATTAAAGTACAACATCTCTAATATCTTAGTTGGTTTGAAGTCTGAGTCGTGATGTGACATGCTTCTTCAAAGTCGCTAGCCATGAATAATCTCTTTCCAGATTGGAAGAATAACAGTCTGAAAATGAACTCTTCAGACAATTGTCACTAGAGTAGACAATTCTCTACTTCTACTAAAGAAAAGGAGACTTATCTGTCTGTACTGTTCCGAGATATCTTCTGAAGTGTTGAGAAGAATATTTTAGTAAAGGAATGATCCTTAGTAAAGTGCAAAAACATAAGTGATTAACTCCTATTAAGTTCTAATTAATGAATTATCTGATCCATTAAATTGTGTGCAGTTTGCAATTTTAATATTAATGCAGATTTTAAGAAGTGGATAGTTCATAGGTCTGAAGAAGAGAAGTTGAGTGAAAGGCACACACTGAGACTTTAGCCAATTTTGTTTTCTCCTGTTGTTGCAATACAAGAACTGTGTAATTTCAATTACAGTGCAGAAAACTGAAATAACAAAATCACTTCCTATTCTAGTATGGGTCTGCCTGGCTCTGTAACTTGCAAGTTGTAGGAGTTTGGGCAAGTAACTTAATTTCTGGATGCTTTAGTTCCCTCCATTGTAAATTAGGTACTTACAGCTTATTGTGAGAGTTTAATGAAATAATCCATGTAAAGTGCATGCCCTAATGTCTCTCATATACCAAAATACTTAATAAATCATAATTATTATTTTTGCTCCTAAAAAAAAAAAAAGTTAGCCACAGCAGAAATTCAGTCCTATTTTGCACACATTTTGTTTCCTGATGATTTTTTTTAAAAGTTTATTGAGAGAGAGAGAGGACCAGTGGGGAGGGGTAAAGACAGGGAACAGAGGATCCCAAGCAGGCTCTGTGCCAACAGCAGAGAACCTGATGCAGGGCTTGAACTCACAAACCATGAGATCATGACCTGAGCCAAAGTCAGAAGCTTAACTGACTGAGCCACCTAGGTCTCCCTTTCCTGATGATTGTTAACAAGGAAATGATTTCAGCGATTACTTTTTTCTTTATCCTCATCACCACAGCATAATGCCATCAAAGAAGGTATTTAAGAATAATACTGAGATAAGAAGTAAGGGAAAATAGATAAAAACTGTCAGAATTGCAAATACAAGATGTTTTGATATCTCCTTTTCATTTATGCCTACAAACAGTTCATTTTTGGTAGGACGAAAGGAGGCAAAGCATGTGACTGCCAAAGTTAAGCTGTCAGACAGTCAGGAGACATGAGGATATAAAGAGATGAAATGAGCATGAAATCTTGGCACAAAGCTCTAGTTCTCGCTGAGCCTACAGTGACTGACCAATGGTTCTCGAACTCTGTGTGAACTTTGTGGACAAAGCTGCCAACGCCCAAATCTGGTGCAAGTTCATCACAGATCATCAAGTAGGCAGATAATGGTATCTATCAAACCCTGCTTAACTGTAAGATGTGGACACACTGTGTGTGTGTGTGTGTGTGTGTGTGTGTGTGTGTGTAATATCTTTATTATCTTTTAGTGTATTAGTATATTTTATTATATGTTTTAGTATATAGCATTATCATTCTAAAGAGCCAAAAGTAAACTCTAGTTTAAGAGTCAAAGGCATATTTCTACCAAAGAAGAAAAATCCACAAAAGTACATGAAACATTTGTGAAAAATAAACAGTTCACAAAAAAGATGGTGCTACTAATGCTAAATATAGTAAATTGACAAAATATCATCAAATAATAAAATCTGATATACCCAATTTTTAGATGGCATACAATATTAATAACAGCTAACAATTCTGAGTACTTGGGTTAGGACAGGAACTAAATGAAGCCCATTATATCATCTCATTTAATACTGTAGGTTTTACAAAAGAGGAAACTAAGTCTTTGAGAATTCAGATGAACTTCTTACGGTTACACAGTTTTAAGACACAAAACAAGGACTCAAATTCAGATCTGCTTGATTCCATAAATATAAATATCTAAGAAGAAAAAAGTAGAGAACTGAACTTCAAAAGCCAATAGTTAACAATAATTTGAAATGAAAGCAGACTTTAATGAGCCTCCTGAGTCTGTTATATTAACTCAGACAAAGAGGGGAAAATATATGGTATTTGAGTTTTAATTACTTGTGTACTTGTATATTCCTCTCTTAAATATTGTCATTTCTACTACCATGGATGGAAAATTATATTCAACAAATATTTGCTATGTGAACCAGGCACAATTCTAGGCTTGTTGTATATATCTACAAATAAAACAAAGATCCCTGCCCTTGTATAGTTTACATTTTAGCTCCATTATAGTTGAATCTATTCACAGTAATAACAAGTGATTTTTAAAGAGATTTCTTCAAGTTGCAATATGTAAAAACATTTAAATGAATGCTAGACTGATAAAACCATTTTAAATGAATGCTAAATTAATATTTTAAACTAATGTCCCAAGGCCTCGATTTATGCATCATGAGTAGTATTCCAATAGTACATATGTTTGTAACATAGTACACTTTCCTTCCCAATGGAAAACTGTTGTAAATGGTGTTTAGACTCACAGATGCATGCTTATACTACAAACTATCAGAACTCTAGAGACTTAAAAATTACAGTCCAAATTCTTGGCCTGGAGTACAGTGGTCATAAAAATGTACAACAAAGAAGGAGGAAGTAAAGATCACAGTTTAACCTCTCTTTACCACTCAAGAGTTGGCTAAGGATGAGTTTCTAAATGGGTGAAATTTGTCCCTGGCACTCTCCAGCAGCATTCTCTGGAGTTTCTGGGGGCCCCTTTTGCCCTGGGTACAGATTATACCCCAAGATATGAGAGCTTTCGGAAGGCCAGACTAGGCTAGAATTCCCAACCAGTGTGCGAGGAACAGGAACTGAGAATTTTACTTCAATTACTTAAAAAAATTAAATTAACCCTATCACAAAGAACTAGGTCCTTCACCTATATCGGCATTTCTCAAGCAAGACATTTTGGGCTGGATAATTCTTTGTTGTGCTATATGAAGTTATATATATTCTAGGATGTTGAGTGGAATCCTTGGCCTCTACCCACTAGTTGCCACTAGAGTCCCTCAAGTTACGACAACTCAAAATGTCTCTAGACATTGCCATAGGTCCCCTGGGAGGCACAACTGCCCTGGGTTGATAGCCATTGATTTATATTAAAAACAACATGTCTAAGCCTTTTGGCCACGGTTCTTTAGGCTAGTTTGATTGTTGTGGAAAGACAAATGGGTATTTTCTTTCAAGATGCTATCATTTTAGTCAATTATGTAGAGACTGTGCTGAACACAGTTTACATGATGTCCACTGATTTCCCAGGCTTCAGTCACTTATCTGGATTCAGGCCAGAGCAGTCCCCAGCGATTCTTGTCAGTCCAATGGTGTAAAGCACCCAGCTCTTGCTACAGTGGCTTGTCTCTCGTGGTCACAGATAGAGACTCAGCTTCCCAGGGATATAGGGCCAGGCTTCCATCCACTGAGCCCTCCATGGTGACAGTCACAACATCTCCAGTGCACAGATCTGACCCAGCCAGACCCAAGGAGATGCTGGCTTCTACAGAGGCCATTCAGAGGGGCCAAGTGCAGAGGAGTCAAAGCCCTTTGGGGCAAGTCTTAACGACAGAAAGACAAAAGATGAGAGAAACCAGGGCATAAACTGATCCAGATAAGTATCTGTTCAAGGTGTTGTAGTGTCATACAACTTCTCGGGAGACAACTTCTGGGACCAAGCATCCAGCTATGTTTTCTTGTGAAACTGTGGCCAGTTCAATAGCACCTTTTGTTGCCCTTCTTGCCCTCATTCCTCACTTTCCTTTTGCCTTCACTCTTGCTTTCCAAGGATTTCACGTCCCCAAAAAGTAATAATTTGAAAAAAAATACCTCGAGCTGAATGTTCTACAGACCCTGAACTAAGAGAGAAACTAAAAAGAAAAAGGGAAAAGAGAAGAAGGAGGAGGAGGAGGAGAAACAGAGGGTGAACTTAGGGCAAAGGGATGATATCTGATTACTGTCAATGTCCATACTCTGCAGTTCTTATTAATTAAACAATGTAGATATAACCAGTATTGCTTCTTGTGAAACACAACACATAACCCAAGAACAAAAGTAGGGCATTACCCACCTTATATTCTATGGGCTCATATAACAAATACTTCTACACTGGGTATCTTGTACATTCCATTAGCCTTGAAAACTATAGCCTTTATTTAGTTTTTCTATTTACTGTATCTGTAGCCTTTATCGAACACTTGAAAGAATACAGTACAGAGTAGTTTAAATAAATGGCTTTCTTGAATTGTGTCCAAGATTCTAATTACTCTGATTAGTTTGTATCTATAAAATTAATAAGAAGTATTTTCACTCTCAGCCTAGTGATGATTGCACTGCTTATTTCAGTGTGCCAGCCTAAGAGTTAGAAGCATCACAACAATGTGAAGAGATCAAAAAATATTTTTAACAATCAGATTATTTTGCTTAATAACTGACTCATGGTCTTTTACCAACCTTAGAAGGGCCCTGTGATATGCACTATTCTGTGGACTAAACAAAATAACAATTTCCCCATAAAACACACAGAGTTTCATTACCTGGAGGGTACAAAGGCCAAATACTGTCTATTTTACTGAATGTGTGTTCTGATATCTTGATTACCCACTACTTGCACATTATATCTTCTAGAATCAAGGAACTTTAGATGGACTATGAAATGTAACGGTATCATGATAGCCAAAAATACCCCCTTTCATTTCTAGAATCCATTTGTATTTCTCATTTTTCAAATGATTTATCCTCTTTATCACTGTATCTAAACCAGTCCTTCTCAAAGGTTAATGTGCTGAGCAAACACATGAGAACCTTTTTACAAGGCAGATTCTGGTTCAGTAGGTCTGGGGAGGTTTCACATTTCTAAAACGCTTCCAAGTGAATCTGATGCTCCTAGTTCATGAACCACACTTTGGGTAACAAGGCTCTAGATTTCCTTTTTATAGCCTGATTCAATCCTTCCTCTTTTACCTAAATTTAAATATTGGGCTACGTTTTCACCGAAATCACCCCAGTGCATTGCTGCTATCATCATCATCTACCATTTCACGCATGTCTGACTAACTTGACTTTCAGGAAAAGGGCTGAATGAAAACATGGGCTATTCTAGCTCTTTCTCTTGGTCATATGTGCCAGACTGTTTCTCAGTCATAAGTGAGCAGTCACTGAGGAAAAGGGACAACTGGGGAGCTAAGACAGGTTAGGAGAGGTGGGTGGTGGTAATTAAAACCTTTGTCAATGAGTACCAATTGTAAATGTGACCACTCCTGGAAACAAACAAACAAACAAACTATAAATTCCAAGAACTTAACAACACTTTAATGTAGGTAAATGGAGCAACCATGTGTGGAGATATTATCACAGGAAAGGCTCTAGACTATGATGTTAGATTACCCTTATGGATGACGACAAAGAAGCAAGAGAAAACCAGTCCTTTGTTTGGGATATGACCATTCCTGGCAAGAATAATTGCTCCCCAAGGATGTCCCAAAATACAGCACTGTGAAAATTCTGTTATTCATTAACATCCTTATTGATGTCATTAAAATATCTTGTTAATATGTCTATCTTTGTCCATTTATTGTGAAATCCTTTATTTTTAAGTACTTTCAAAAATAAATAGATCTTACTATTCTTCAACTCTTTTGGAGTTACATATTTTAATGCTTGGTATGTTACAAGCACTCACCAAAAGTTTGTTAAACCAAGTTGAACGATATGCAGGGTATTCTGTCCCGGAACAAGATAACCCTCCTCTAGATCCAATGGTAAAGCACTGTGAGCTTTAGTACAGAATCCACTTTTCATTTACCTCTAGGATCTCTGCTTGCCATTGGAGAATTCTGAGTAAGCCATTATTTGCTTGCTTATCAGCTACTCAAAAACGCATTAAAATTCATGTCTTTCCTAAAGTGCAGTATACAGTTTGTTTTATTTAAAATGCATATTTTGGTGGCTCTTCTAGAGAATTTAACAGATAGTAATTCGAATGCAGATTATTTGCTTTAGAATCTCTCAGTATGGGTGTGTAAGTAGTGGTAGTGTAGGAACTGATTAAACTGGTCTTTCAGGATTAAACATCCATAAGATATTAATCTCTTCAGCAAATTTGCTTTGTATTTTGCCCCTTAATTAGAATAACCCATAAAAGCATGGAGCTTCAAAAATTTTAGGACACAGCACCCAGAAACAACTCAGCTGACTTCTCACTGGAAATGTCAAAGTAGAGACTTACTAAAGGAAGAATTAGTATTATGTAGTCAAAATTACTGTGGGGGAAAATACATATTCAATTTTTCCTTATTCAAAGAGCATGTGTGTGTCTAAAAAAAAATCTGTCAGCTAGGCAGGTGCAGTTTTCTTCTAGGTAAGATAAGGGATGCTTCTAATTTAACTATACAGTGCAAGAAAATTGACAAGGAAAGCAATTATTGTCAGTGAAGTTGAGCAATGAGGTTAGCACCAAGCAGAATCCTCCTCCCCCTTGCTTTGTTTAGAGGCTGCTGAAGTAGGGTGGCAGTTACTGACAATGACCTCAGGTCTATCAAATTACTCTAAAATAATTCAGAGAGTAGGGGGTGCAACTTAGAGAACTACACCCGATACCCCAAAAACTGCCCCATCTGGGTGGTACCCAGTGCCCATACCACAAGTGAAAACAGACCTCCTTTTAGGGTAGAAAGCTGGAAAATTTCTATTTATTAATGAATTTGTTAATTACTTGTTACTATATATTTATTATTTTCTCCTGTACTTTCCCCTCCTAGCAAGTACATATTTCATTTTGTGTATCTTGAACTTCACAATAATCTGTCCAGCCTATTGGAATAGGATAACACATATAAACAGGTAGCATATCCTATCAGACTTCATTTTGTAGAACTAGGTTTTCATTAAAAAACTTGACAACTCCGTGTGTGTGAGAGAGAGAGAGGGAGAAGGAGAGAGAAATGGGGGAGAGGATATTTCCTTGCATACATGTAAGCTAATTTACAATATGTATCGAAAAGTTTGCCACTTGGGAAAGAAAAATGCATTTTGATGATTTCATTGTTTTTTTTTAATCTATGATAAACATGCTTCTTTTGTAATAAAAACACCATTTTTCATTTAACATACTATACATAGGTTTGCATGGGTTGAAAAACTATTTGTTATAAATTCCACAGATCATTCTATTTAAATAAATGCATGGCTATGAAGGATCAAATGGAATGTCAAGAGCATTTCATAGGGTATTAGTAGGGATTCCTTCTTCATATGATAAAATCTTAATTCCCACTTAAAGTCTAAATCCTTTGTACCACTGATTAAGATTACAGCAATGAAATGAAATTGTCTTTTCCGAAAGGTTCTTTTCATGGGATGAAGAATGATTTCATTAAAAAATCTGCCATCCTCTCATTCAGAAGCCTCGGAGGCAAACAGAATCACTTCAGTAAATTCAAGTGCAGCTAAAAAGAAGAGCCCGCGGGGACAACGGTGAAAGGAAGGATGGAGGCAATCCTAGTGGGCACCTTATCTGAAATCCCTCTTAATCTGCACTGAAGATGTTTGGAACTTTAAGTTAAAAACAAAAGCAAAGGTCCCCACTTCCGGTACATTTACTAAGTACTTTTAATCGATTTCAGCCATTTCCCTCTCATGTTTCAGGTGGGCTTCTCTCCCTCTCCCATCCACCTGAGAATTTTAGTCAAGGATGAAGATATTTTATAAATATCGTTGTTATTCAGCAAGCCTTGCTGGTTGGCTACTGGGCACAGAGCCCTGCTGGGAAACTGAGAAAAGTCACCAGTAAAAGATACAGTTCTTCTCTTGGAAAAATGTACAATTTATTTGGGGTGAATCCAAGTAGGAGGCATGCAAACAGTGCAAAACCACCACTCTGCCGGACGACGGAAGATGACCACAAGAACTGAGGGCAAATTCCTGAAGAAATGATCCATTTTTCAAGGAAAATTAGGCAACGCTTCCAAGAAGTAAGTGTGTCTTGAGTTGGATTTTGCCTGCAGCCACAGAATTGGATGGAGGGAGAAGGAAAGCACTGTCTTCTAGATGAAACAGCATGCACAGAGGAAGTTAGCGAAGACAGATTAATTTCCAACATAGAATGGGATAACGCTGGGTCCGGGGCTATTTTATTCTAACCCAAGTATTCAACTGCCTTGTATTCAATACATATATTAGAGGCATAGCCGTGTGGTTAGGTGCACGGATGTTAAGACTTATGCAGTCTGGATGCTAGCCCCTGCTATTTACTAACTGCGTAACCTTGGGAAAGTGCATTCCCACAAGCACCCATTCCTCCATCTTTAAAGCGAAGCTAATTAGAGAATCTAGGCTATCGGGTTGCTCCAAGAACACTGTTTGGCACAATCTGTGATAAATGTGGAGCACAATGGATGTTAGCTACAGTTCGTGTTGGACTGAAGTAAGTTGAGTTTGGGACTATTAGAAAATGAGAGTGGGGTCATAAAGGCAAAAATCAGTTTAGGCAGTGATTCTCAAACTTCAGTGTGTGTGAAAATCCCCTGGAGGGCTGGGTCATTCACAGACTGCCGGGCGCCACCCCCAGAGTTTGTGACTCAGTAGATCTGGGGTGGAACTGAGACTCTGTACCTCTGATAAGTGCTCAGGTGATGCTCCTGCCCCTCACTCTGAGCACCACTGAGGTAAGACTTGCAGGTCAGGTAGGCACTTTCCACCAGAGGAAATGACTTGAATCAGTGATTCTCAATATATGTTGTACGGGCCTGCGTGAAGACCCAAATGGGTCCTCCTGAATTCCTGGGGTTTGTGCCTATATATTTACAGTAGTTACTCAGAATAGTTTCTGCCACCCATGAAAATCAACTATTTGAAGTAATCTGGACTTTTCCACCATCAGGCCGAATAGAAAGCGTGCACATTCAACTATCTGGTGCAAAACACTATAAAACGCTTTATTATTTTCGGTAAGGGCTTGAACCAGAATGCAACAAAATAAGCAAGAAATTCTTTTTGTGGCGAGGCTTGTCACACTTCTCAAATGGCCACTTGAGCAGAGTCAATTATGTGCCTGGAGGTCTTGGCCTCGGAGAGTTTTCCCACCACTTCCCTTTTCCCCACATCGTGTATCTCAACATTGGCTCCCTGAGGGGTAACCGATTTCAAACCCTCCAAGAAAAGTATGGGGAGATAAAGGAAGTCTGTCATTCAGGGCTTATTATGAACCCAACCAAAAAACTCTGTTATATTTCTGGACAAAATATTGTTTACAGAAGGGGCTTATCCCTATAAAGAGACAGAAGCTATTTTATGTGCAAAACAAGATGAAGAGACAGAATGAATCACTGACACCGTCCTTTCAAAAGCCGAAAGACTCCAGGAGAAGCTGATTCAGAACCCATCAGTAAGACTTAACTTTCTTCTTGCTTTTTCTCTAGATTCATTAACTTCATCAAGCCTCTGTTCCTCTTTCCTCTCTTACCTTCTTCTCCGGTAAAAATATCAAATCATAAGGAAATTAGAAAGATAATTAACGTTCGTGTCCTTTCATTTTCTCCTCCTCCTCCCCTGGCCCCCAAATAGCTTTCCTGCCACTACCCAGATCCAAATTACTCACCTTTGGCACAAACATCAGGTTTATATTTACTCATTAGGGTGGTTGCCATGACTACATTGGAGGTACCAAGCAAGAAGTGAGAAGGCTGGCTCATAAAATCTAGTGCAGCTTTGTAAATTTTTGGCGTGGTTGGGGGTGGGGGGGGTAGTTTGGAAAGAAGAGAATGGACTTGAGGGAATTATATAAAAAGCTTCCATAGACGGAGCGCCACTGATGTGGTCACCTTGATGTGGCACTACTGACTGCAGAGAATTGTTTACTGCAGTGTTTTGCTGGGTGACTGGCATGCGGGAATGGAGTCCCCACGGGTTGGAGCCAACACCTGTTCTTCCCTTGGCATGGGCTTAAAATTACACTTTACCTCCTGCTTACAATAAATTGTCGCTACTCTACACAGCTCAGTTTAACATTTCATCTGACAGAAAGTCACCATAATTGCCTCTCCAAAGGTGTGGCAAAAAAAAAAAAAATCCTACACGCTTATTCCTATTTGTCAGCACACCTGTGAGAGCTTTGTGTTACAGCACACCTGGTGAGAAATCCAGAACTGGACTTACACAGCCAGGAGAGGTGATGAACAGAGAAGTTAAGTGACTTGCCCCCCACATTGAGAGTGTAAGACTCAGCACGAAAACCAATCTAAGACTGGTCACCTCACTAAGAAATAACTTGTATTGGGTCCCAGCAAGTACCTATCACACATACGAGATGAATAACCAGAATCAACCAAAGCAAGACACTTTCTGGTACAATTAGAAACGGAAAGAAAACAAGTGGGCTTATATGCCTAGTTCTGAGGTCCATCTGGAACTCTGTGAATTTGGGATATAATAAATGATACTACAAAATGTAATAAAATGTGATATCCAAACAGCTTTAGAAAATCCCACCTAGTTATGGCCTTTGGAAAGCAAGATACTCCCCTACTTGTGAATGTCGGTCGTTTCGTGGTTAGTCACTTGAGTTAAAGCTGGATCAATAGCTACTATTAGTTACGTATAGACTTGCACTAGCACTCATGAAAATAAACAGGTTAATTTGGCTTTTTCTGTTAGTAATTTGGACTGGAATTTCTCTATCCACAGGATAGAAAATATTGGGTCAAGAGCAAATTTATGAAATAAGCTATGATGTGAAATCCAGTCTCAGCACTAAGAATCAGATTTGTTCCTAAATAAATTATGCTTTTACTCTTCACAGTCATGTCATAAATGACGCCAGAATTGAGAAACTGAGGTAACTGATTTTGGGACTACTGTCTTCAACACATAGAAATATACTGTCATTTTGCCTTATCCATTCTTCAATTATCTTTCCCCCCAGTTTCCCACTTTTGTTTCCTAATTTTTATCTTTCTCTCCTTGATCATCTCTTCACTAGAAAATATCTTAGGAAGAAGTTCCCAGTGATACCCACGGATGGAGTTCTTATGGAGACATTGCTGGACATAACAGGGGCTGACGCTCTGAAAATCCAGTAGAAATGTTGCAAATACAGAATGTGCAAATACAGTATGGAATAATTATCAAGTGACTATGCTAGCTTTACATTATGAAGCATAAAAACAGACATAAAATGTAACAAATTATTCAAAAGCATTTGTTATCCTTTTAAATACAGCAAAGCGGGGCGCCTGGGTGGCTCAGTAGATTAAGCCTCAGATTTCAGCTCAGGTCATGATCTCATGGTTTGTGATTTTGAGCCCCATGAAGGGCTCTGTGCTGACAGCTCAGAGTCTGGAGCCGGCTTCAGACTCTGTGTCTCCCTCTCTCCCTGTCCCTCCCCCGCTTGTGCTCCATCTCTCTCTCTCTCTCTCTCAAAAATAAATAAACATTACAAAAATTTAAATACAGCAAAGAAAATCATGTTTGCCTCATGAACATTTTATTTTCAAACAGTATTCATCAATAGGTTAATTGTGCTTAAATAGGATTTAAAACAACATTGGTGGCACATCAATACCCTTATAGCAAAAATAATACATCATTGTGTGGATATTAAAAGTTCAGTGAGTTTTATAGAAAAAAAAGTAATATAAGTAGAAAGCATTGCTTAAAGGGGGCATGTATAATACAGAATAAAAACTTTTTTTTTAAGTCAAGGTATTTAGAGAAACTCTCTCTGCTAACAAACAATCAATAGACACATCTCAGTTCTGCTCTGCTTAAAAAAAAAAATACTTCCATCAGGCTTATTTCTATTACATTAGACAATATAAACATGATATCAGATGGCAAAAAGGCCTTATCCAGAGAAAAAGAAAGGGCACATTTATGGTATACATTATGAAGAATGAACAACTATGAGGAAGACACTCATCTACCCATAAATGAGGAAAAAAAAACTAGCCACAAGTTTGGACCTATGGCCTTGTTTTAAATTCATAACATATTTAACTACCTTCAAATTCACCTTGCCTAATGAAGAGAAGAGCTTTTTGTAAGTTAGATTTCAATGATCATCTCTAGGCTGTGGGGTTTAGATCATTTGAGCTAAAGCCAGCATGAGTGCTATTTATTAAAGATGTTCAATATGCTGTGACGTAGACATGTAGAAGAATAAGGTGGTTGAGTGATCAAGGTTCAAGTAAGTAGAGTAGCGGAGAAATCAAGCGAGGACAAGATATTGTCAGGAAACTTGTTATGAAGAAAAAAGTGGAAGCGGCAAGTTAGTACGTTTGGTTAAACCCTGAGAAAATAATCCCAGCATTTAAATCTGTCACTATACATACACCAGTGATTATTTTAGAGGCTTTAAATTAAACATTAAGGCATCCTTAAATCTTATCTCCATTCAGTAAAAACATAGAAAGTACTCAGAGAGTACCAAGTTTCACAAAAAACTTTGGAGTCCTACTCCAAATCTGAAACCTCCAAGTAAATACAGTCAAAGATATCTGTAAACACTACCATTTATCCTTGTCCTACATTTTTACTTCCTATCTAAAGGGGTCTCCAGTGTGGGGCAGAGCAGACCATCCGCTGGGGTGCTGTGTTCCTTGTCATTTCTATTTTCTTCCTCCTTTATAATGTACACACTACTATAGTAGTAAAAGCAAACAAGATATAGTCAACATGGAACACCAATCGTTAGCATTTATTAAGATGTTCCTATGTGCCCAGCATTCCACTAATCATGAATTGACTCATTTATTCCTCAAAGTCACTCTATGAGATGGCGGTTGTTATTATCCTCATTTTATAAATGAGGAAAGGAAGGCACAGAAGTCTAACTTCTTGTTACAGTTAGTAAGTGGTTCAGCCGGAATAGATGCAATAAAGACAACAGGTAGGGATTTTTAAAAACAAAACAAAGAAACACACCAAATTCTAATAATGGTTATTTCTGACCAATGAGTGATGGGCAAGATTCTTCTTCTGTATACTGCTTTATATTTTCTAAAATATCTACTAATTAACAGGAACTGCCTTTCTAACTTGGAAAAAATAAAGAAAACCACAAAATGTTAAGAGATTAACACACTGTAATTTGGTGAGAAAATGTAGAAAACAAAAAGAGACACTGAGTAATAAGGTAGAAACTATGTAACCTGAATAATAAAGAATGAGCATGGACTTATTCTTTACTTTAATGCACACATTCCAAACATGATCATGGTCAAATAAATATGAACAGATCTTTTTACAAAAGGTCTCCATCTCTGAAGCTAAGCTTTGAAAAGTAATTAAATTACTTTGAAAAAGATGTAAGATTTAGAGAAGGATTCAAAAGCTGATGTTGTTATGTGATACATCTAATCAAAACTGTCTGAATGCACATTTTCTTTTAAACTGTGATGGGTAAGGGAAACAGATCAGTGCCTATTCTATATAGCTGAGAATTTTATTCTTTGCTTCATAAGGATGCTAGACAGGCTTCTAGAATTAAACTGGCAGCAGTAATCATGTTGTTATTAGTGTAATTGCTTTCTGACATCTGTTTCCCTGTCATAATCAGTTCTTTGATAATAGCAATGACATGAATAGTATACATCTAATCAGTAATGTTCGATGCTTCACCAAAATAAAAATGAAATTATATGATACTTATATATCCTCCTCACCAAATTATCTTTAGCCATGTAATATTATATTTATTACATATATACATCTATATGTGTGTATAGTACAGTAATGTGGATACCACTTCTTAACCTTAAGAAGCTCTTAACCTCTTCTCATAGTAATTTATTTTCAATAATTTTTTTATGTTTCTTTATGAAACTGCAAGGGATAAAATGTATAGATTGTTGCTCAAGGCATAATGAAGTGCAATTTGTTAATAAATTGTGTTTCTATTTACATTTTTATCATCAAAGCTAACTATTCAGGGTACTATGTCTTGGGACTGTGAATTTGCTAAGCTATAATGCTAAATTTAACTTAATAACCATAAAATGGAAAGACCATTCTAGGTCTGATCCTGCCACTACACCCAGTGTTTTGACCTCTGAAAGTCATAGAAACTTCCTGGTTTTTTTTCAATTATTCTTGTTACATCAAAAAATGTTAAAAAAAAGAAATCAAACAAACAAAAAACCCTCTACTGCCTAGCCTACTCAAACTCGCTGACATTTTAGACTTCTTGAAGATCTAAATGGCTATTTTTAAGTAAATGAAACCAGGTGAATACCAGTTCAACTTTTGTCATCATCAAATGCTAATGCATATTCAACGTGTAACAGGAAAGTAAATGCATGTTTGTTCAAAGTCCACATTTGGAAGAGTACCATAATACATGTGAACATCCATCCAATTTCCGTAAAATCTACCATTAATGAACACTTTCTATACACCAGACGGGGCTCTAAGGATTTTCCATATTTTATATTTTAACCCTCACAAATAACTTGGTGAACATTATTATTGTGATTTTACAGAGAAGAAAACCAAGAAATTGCAGGTGGAGCTACATTAGCAAGATCAGAGAAGCAATAATTCATGGGACTGGGAAGAAAACCTAGGCCAGACCTTTAAATATAATTCTAATGGAGCTTTTTGAGCAGGATGCACCTACACTCTTTAATTCTAAAACAGAACAACAATGAAACAAAAGCATCACCAGTGTTAAACGCCAACATGCATAAAGCTGAATTATGTAGTTAATAGTTAAAATACCTCCAAGACTAATGGAAGACTTTCTTATGTTCTAGAGCCATTTGTTTCTTTGCTATCCATCCTAGCTGTGAAGGGTCAGCTAAGTAACTACTAAATTTGCAACTACTAAATTTACAAAGTAAAAATTGTACGCGAAAAATGTTTTTTTACCAATTAATTTTACTCAATACTAACCCAAGACAACGTGTATTCTTAATGAATATAATTTCAATTGGTGTCATGACTAAACCTCTTTATTGGAAGACTCCTTTGGAACCAAAAAATCCCCATGTTCCTGAATAGAAAATTTTAAAGTAAATGGTACAAGTTATTGGTTTTACAACACTAATACAGTATAATAATTATAGAAAGTTTACCTAAGAGTACAGAAAATCAAGAAAATTAGAATTCTTGAGTCAAGATGCACACTTATATAAATAATCGGAAAACGTTAGAGAGAAAGTTCACTGCATAATTGTCTGTGGTATAGTAGGAATCACAGGTTCACAACCTGCTCTCACTCTCTGTGTTACCTTACACAAGTCTCTTCATCTCCTAACTTCTTTTCTCTTATTGATAAAAGTGTTCATAGCAGCATTATATACAACAGCTAAAATGTGAAAGGCAACCCAAGTGTCCATTGATGGATGAATGAGAAGCAAAATGTCAACTATATATACAAAAAGGAAGGACATTCTGACACGTGCTACAACCTGAAGGGATTGAGGACGTCATAAGTGAAATCAGCCAGTTACAAAAAGACAGAAACGAACACTGTATGATTCCACCCACATGGGGTTCTTAGTCAAAATCATAGAGGCAGAAAGTAGAATGGTGGTTGTCAGGGGCTGGGAGGAGGGGGACAGGGAATTAGTGTTTAACGGGTATAGAGTTTCAGTTGGAAAAGATAAAAAGGGTTATAGAGATGGATGGTGGTGATGTGTGTGCATTACAAATGCATTTAATACTATTGAACTGTTCGCCTAAAAATGATTAAGATGGTAAATCTTATGTTATGTTTGTTTACCACAATAAAAAGGGGGAGGCAAGTCAATGGATCAGTACGGAGATTAGGTATTATATGGTGAAATGTTTTGTAGACATACATGCATGTAGTGACCCCTTCATTTTGCCTACTCATCACTGCTCTTCCTTCTGTAAATGGAGCTGCCACTAATCCCAGCCTATGTCCATCTGTATGTTTGCAAGAAGAGAGCATTCCTCTAACAAATAGTCCAGAACCTGTTGTGTGCCAAGCCATGAGCAAAGGATCGAGCAGTGGTAATGGAGGGATAATATGTGGAAAAGATAAAGAAACAAATGTCTTTTTTTGGGGGGGGGGTAGGTAATTTCAAAAAGTGGCTACTGTCTATCGAGTAGTCAGCAAAGCCATTAGGGAAAGATGACTTTTGAACTGAGAAACCTGACTAACAAGAAGGACACAGAAGGAGGGCCTGAGTGGGGAGCATATTCTGCTGAGAGGAAGTAAACAATAAATACTCATCTTCTGTCATAAGATCAAAGAGGTAGGTAGGCGCCTGCACGTACGGGGCTAACAAGCTATGGAAAAGAGATGAGATTTTATATTTATACTAATGGAAAGGCACTGGGAGTCTTTCAGCGAGGGAGCACCGTGATTCAATTTTTACCATGCAAAGATAAGGTTTCCTGGAACCTGGTCTCCTGGCCACAGTGTCATGGTTGAGGGGTACAATGCAGTCCTTTCCCAGAACTTTTGAATCCTAGATTAGGAATGTATCAGGCCAACCCATTTTGGAGTGGCTGAGGCCTGAAGAGGCTATTCACTGTGTGTCCACCTATGTGGACCAGCGAAGCCGAGTAAGGCTGCCTAGAGAGACACAGACAGGTGCAGAAAAGACAGATGGAGAGAATCTCTGAGACTCTCTATCCCTGTGGCCTTGTCACATTGTTCTCCTTGGCTTCTTCCTAATTCCTTGCTGTGATTAAGCTAGTTCCAAGTTGGTTTCTCTTATTAGAGGTTAGATGTGATCATTATTGATGTTATTATTGTAGTTGTGGGTTTTATCAAAAGTTAGCAGTCTGCATACACTATACATTTATATCTTGCAATAACTCTTTGGTGTTATCATTTAAAGAAACTAAGAACAATGAAGCAGGTGCTCAAATGACAGCCCAAAGAAGGGGGGAGGGGCCTGATTTCAGACCCACGTTTGTCAGATTCACAAGTTTCCACTACCACTAATCACCACTGGTGATTTCCGTCTGTAACCCAGACCAGCCTGTGGTAGGATGGGACCCAACAGGCATAACGCGAAGGGCAAACCACCAGCCCGCAGTGAACTCTTGGCCCCAAAATGGCCAATGTTGAAAACAGAAGAACACTGAGATGCTTATCTTCCAGGGTAAAAAAAAATGTAAATCAGTACACAGGTATTGACTTGCATTGGGTCAAGTAGGTCAATTGGGTCAATTGGACCCAATGCCTGTGTCCCTTCTTTCAAAATGGTGCATAGTCATCCGAGAGACAAGACTTATAAAGATGACAAATAAAAAATGAAATGTACAAGTGATTACCAGATTAATAGGTGCTCACAATAAATGCAGGAACTAAAAAAAAAGGCAAAAAAATGTGACAAGACCTCACAGAGGACTTTCTGGTAGTCATGGAGGCTACAAGCTGGAAGTCACCATGAGTTGTTTTATATTAGTAAAATATTTCAGTCTTTGCCCTATAAGATTAAATATTTGACTTGAATTTATCTTACACTTTTCAAAATTGTTTCAAGACTTCCCTTAAGTTAAGGAGACTAACAAACTGATCTTTTTTATTGGGACATAAATACCCTTGATCACATAGGTTAAATACTGCCTTTATTATTACATGCTGGAAAACACTACAGAGTTGAAGTTATAAAATAACAAGTAAAATATCCAAAACTGGTGCGATTTTAATTCTTTCCCACATAAATAAAGCATAACATAATCTATTGTAGACAAACAAGTGAGTATTGAGAGCCTAAAAGTTTTACTAAGTAAATGTCACATAAATTCATGGAATTATAACTATTATTTTCTTCTTTTTCACCAAAATGCAAGTGATACAAAGACTGAATGTTTTTATGATGGTGATATTTTTACTAATATCTTATCTGTTTAAATATTAAGAGTCTTAATTGAACAAGAAATAAACTAAACAAAAACAAAGAGAACTATGTTTCTAATTTATAGGAAAGCATATGACAAAGCAATTTACATAGACAAACAATGATAAATGACCTAACAAGCTCAGTTATAAACTGAAGTATCACTGTAGATGGATGCATATTTACACTCCACATTAGCATTTCTGCATGTCTTATAAAACGATTTTCATTAATTCTGCATTTTGTTGTTTTGGCGTTTGCAATACATTACAAAATTAAAGACAGATAATTTAAGAAAACACAAACTAACTATCTTATGGTGTGTCTATAAATATAATTAAATTATCAGAACTTGACCTAAACTGTGCCGTTTTTATCTTTAACTTTCTTCCCCATTCATTCATTTCTTATCTCCCTTCCTCCATCTCCAAACACACACACACACACACACACACACACACACACACACACACACGCTGAGGACATGGAACAATGTTCCAATTACTAAGAAAAACAAACTTATAATCTATCCTGAAAGATAGCCTACAGATAAGAAGGATTTTTTGGTTTTAACTTTTGTTTTCATTTCTTTCTTTTAATTTCAAACTTGCATAAGCCTGATTTTTTTTTTTTTTTTTTAACTTCAAACTGGTCAGGAATGTATTGCTGGGTAGCATATTACAGATGATAATAATCACTCCTTTTAAACTCTTCTAACAATTTTATAAAGCAACTGTTGATAAAAACTCCTCACCTTGAAGGCAATTATGGACAAAAATAAATACCTCTTTTATAAGAGTTTGGCATTTCTTACTGAGAAGAGAGTTCCAAAGTTTTTTTTTTTAAGTTTATTTATTTGTTTTGAGAGAGAAAGAGTGCACACAGGCTGGGGAGGGACAGAGACGGAGAGAGGGAGAGGATCTCAAGCAGGCTCCACACTGTCAGCGCAGAGCCCCATGCAGGGCTTGATCTCACAAACCGTGAGATCATAACCTGAGCCGAAATCAAGAGTCAATGTTCAACCAAGTGAGTCACCCAGTCTCCTGGAGTTTCAAAGTTTTTATGAAAAAAAATTTTTTTGACCCTTCCTTCCTCGGTTTCTTATACACAAATAACTATTAGATTTGCTCACAAATATTTATTGAGTGCCTGCTATATGCCAAGCACGGTTTCAATCACAAACATTAATTAATTAATGTTTGAAAACAGCCACAAAAATTAATTACAGTGAAAAAGAACATCCCTCTTTCCTCACCTTATGCATTTGATTCCTGGTCTCCCTATTGTTAAAAGAACAATGAAGTCATTACTCCTTTTCCTTCAGGGTATGATGTTGGCTTAAAATTTTTAAAATGCCTGAAACTTAACAAATTGCTTTAAATACCCTTTTCTATAATACAGCTATTATTTATCTTGCTTCAACTGTCTTATAGCCCACACTTAACTGATAAAATAAAGGAAACATTCATTTTTTTCTGCTGCTACTTCTTAAGACGAAATTCTCTTTGTCTTTATCTTATTCGAGAGATTTCACAGATTTAACAACTTGAGGTTACATAGATGTGATATCATCTAAGCCTTCATTAAATTTTTATTAGATATAGCAGCAACCTTCTTACATGTGATATAATAAAGGGGTCCTTGAGTCAAGTTGGATTTTGGAAGAACTATGATCATCTTACCAAAGACAACAATTCTAACATAGCATATTATATTTATAGCACACTTCTCCCAGTCGGCCTGCCTATCTACCAGCCACTTCCCTCATACCTATGGGCAGGCTCAAATCCCCAACTCTAGAATAACTCTCCCTTGTCCCCGTACTCCCCTCTGGCTACTTCCTCCCCATCACTTCTTTCCCAGCCATGTTTTTGTTTTTGTTTTCTTTTAAGATTTTAGTTTTGTCGGTATTCCCACTTCCTCCACTCACCTTTACCACTTATCCTACTGAAATCTGGCACGAACTGACCCCCATTCACCCACCCAAACCACTCATACTAAATTCCCAGATGACCCCTCCTTGCCAATTCCAGTGATTTGGCTTCCCCGCCCTCTCCATGTTGCCCCTTCTCATTCTCCCCCCTGGGCTCCTTCCTCCACTTATTCTTCCCAGACCACTCTCTAGGACTGTGATCTTCACCTTCTACTCCTATTTCTCCATGTTTCTTGTCTGGCTTCCACCACCACTTATATACTGATGATTCAACATCTTAGTCTCATCCAAGACCTACACGTGGTAGAGCTGATCTCTCTACCGTGATGCCCCAAAGCATTTCAACGCTCAACATGTTTAAAGCTGAACCCATTTTCCTATTCCCTAACGCACCTGAAAACTTCTCCCCTCATTGGAAGCCTTCCTCACTTTCCATTTTTATTAATCCAGCAGTTTCTAAATCCAGCAGTCTCCAGGTCTGCCCTTTCCTACGCACTTTTCATACAAACAATAGAGACCTTTCTAAAAAACCTGAGTCTGTTATTCAGCTGACAAAAATCTGTCACTGGCCAGCTGACACTTTCACGACTGAGACCAACATCTTTCTATGGTAGATGAGCCCTTTCTTAGTCTTGCTATTATCCTTTCCCCACAGGCAACCACATTTACCCAAAGAGTGCACGGTTTTCTGCTTCCAAGTTGTTCTGTTTGGAATGGGTACCCACCTTCTCCACCCTCCTAGTGCTCACATATACTTCAAAGCAAGACTGAAACAAACTTCTCCAGGAAGTCTTCCTTGACCCTCTAGTCTCAACTTTCTCTGTTAAATGTGTGTGCACGCACACGCACACACGCACACGCACACACACACACACACACATTCTCTTAGCAAATAGTTAATTTCCTATTTTCAATACTGCACAGTAACCCCTACCTGGCAAGGTCTTTATTTTTTATCTTTACAGCACAATGTTTGGCACATAGAATATATCTAGTAAATGTTCGTCAAACAAATAATTCTTCTGAGAACTAAACTTCACCATCAACTCCAACATCTGGCATATTAATTTTAATTTAATTCAGTCCTGTCATCTTGAGACAACGATAGAGTAAGTCAGTTTCTTCTAGTTTAGGAATTAATACAATTGGATAATGGGGATATCTTGAAAAATAATATTCATTTCTGATAGCATTAGCAAAAAATGGGCAAAACGGTATTAAAATGGTACCCTAAGCACTATCCACTACACACATATGGAGACAAAATGAACATTGGTTTCCTTTCTCTTTATTCTCTCCCAGCCCCTCTTTGGTATTCCTATTGCTCTGCATCGATAAACCCTATACCTTCACACAGCTTCACACACACACACACACACACACACACACACACACTCTGAGTGACTTCTTGTTGTTCTTGGTCTAACCAGGGACCATGTCTGTCCTAGTCTGAGCAGGAACACTGTAACTATCTCTTTACTACACCCGTTCTAAGAAGGTTGCAAATAGAAAGGATGTGGGTGACCATGGTCCTTCCTTTGGATACTGACATTTCCCAAGATATCCTATCTAAACACAAAACATGACTCTAAGCTAACAACCACTAACACATCAACGTAGGAGGCGTAGTACATGAACAAAGAGTTGTTCCATTGCTCTCCAGTAACACCATGAGTGCAGCCACCTCTATAGCCCATATACACAGGCCTGGCCTCAACTAAACCACCAATGACCTCTGTACAGCTGCAAGAAAAAAAAATACTAAGTATGACATACTCAGAGGACTCTAGATTTTTAAAGACTTCCATTCATTTCTTCTTTGGACATTTCTTATCTCCCATTCACTGATGAAATCTTAGAATAGCTGTCTTACTCTTACACATATATTGCTTACTTTTTCAGATAAATTCACTAAGACACAGGTAGCATTTGGGGCCTCTCTATAAATAGAACATCATCGTGCAAGAAAGTTAACTTGTCGTCCAAGGGAATTGTGTAATCTCATATAGCAGCTTATTTATTCCTAGAAGCAAGTATATGAATGAGGTCAAAGTATTGTTTTCTTGTGTCGGTGTAGATGACACAGCAGAATTTTGTTTTGTGTCCTCAGGCCAGGCCCAGAAGGGAAAATTGTTTTGGGGAGCTTCATCTCACTTTACACAACATAAGTTTGTGAAAAATAAGTTCTTTGAGTGTTCTCTTAATGTATGTTTTATTGGAATAATGTTCTTCAAATCCAGACCGTGCCCTGGGCCATCATGGAGTGAGGGGGAGGCTTGTGAAAAATAGCAATGCTTTGCATTCCAAAACCTAGTCATGCAGGTCGAAGCCTGTCGGAGGTGCAGCCTGTGTGCCATTTAATGTTCACACGGCCGTCAAAAATGCTAACTGGCTGTGTTTTTTCATAAACCTGCATCAGTAGTGATGCCCGTGATGGTTACTAAACCAAAGATGATATGATATTATCTCTGGCAGTGTGAAACATGGGTACCCCAATAATTAATATTTTAAAACTATTAATGAAAGCCTCCTCAGGCTGCTCACCATGCTGCAGAGAATTCTTGCCTCGCTCTGCCTTCCTTTTTTTACTCTTGTTTACATTCGTCTCTCAATTTACTGCTTCCATACTTCTTTATATTTCTATGGTAACCTTACCAAACCATTAGAGAACAGAAATTCTTCACCAGTCATTATGACTGGAGTAGACGGCTAATTTTATTCCCTTATTCCAAATGAAGAAAGGAGGTTTCGACGGTTAATATTCTTGTACAGAGTCATCCAACTGATAAATGGCAAAGCCATGGTTTGGACCCAAGCTTGCCTGGCATCAGAAGCATCCTCTAAGAAATAAAAGGCAAGGGAATGATGTCTTTCCCAGAGCCTGTCCCCCACCTCCATCCTGCGAGCCCTCCTCTGGCTTTGCTGCTCCAGTGTAGATCAGGCAGTGGTTTGTCCCCTTGTTACGCTCATGCCTATCACAGTCATCCCACAAGACTCATGCTATGTGTGTGCTCGTCTTCCCCTGCAGATCACCTTCCTGAAGTATAGAAGCCATGTTTTATTTTTACCTAAAACAGGGAACTATGAAATTAAATTGATTGAATGAAAAACATCCTCCAACTGAAATTTTCCCATTGGAAGAACAGCTGAACTAACCTGAAAATTAGGTGATATGAACTTTATAAAGAGATTTCAAATCGTCCTATGAAAATGTCATACATTTAAAGCACACATCACACTTAAGTGGGGATATGGTGGTCCCCAACTTAGGTATAAAGAATATGATTTAGAAGGGCTAGGTTTCCAATTAACATATAAGAGCCTATTTTACTTTTACCAGAGGCATCAATATAATCCTCCCACCCATTAAAAAAATTATTGATTACTTATTGGCTGAATGAATGGATGAATGAGTCAATGCCTTCATTAGAAGTAAAGCAGATATTAGTGGGCTCTACTCAATAAGTTAGGCAAGAATATTTAAATTGAAAACCTACCATGCACTGAGTGCTATGTCTGAAATGTAGTTTTACTCTTCTTGTTTTATTTCAAAATTCTTTTTTTTTAATTTTTTTTTTAACATTTATTTATTTTCGAGACAGAGAGAGACAGAGCATGAGCAGGGGAGGGTCAGAGAGAGAGGGAGACACAGAATCCGAAACAGGCTCCAGGCTCTGAGCTGTCAGCCCAGAGCCTGATGCGGGGCTTGAACTCACGGACCATGAGATCATGACCTGAGCCAAAGTCGGACGCCGAACCAACTGAGCCACCCAGGCGCCCCATATTTCAAAATTCTTAATGGTCTGGAAAATCCCAATAAAAAAGTATTAAGTAAAAATTAAATAAGTATTGGCTGTAGATCAGCTATTGCCTACTTAATGTTTTTGTTTTGTTTTGTTTTGTTTTTCTTTTTTTGCCTCTTAATTCTAGGTACAGATTAATGGACTAACAAAAGCTATGATGTGTCACCCATTAAAGAGTTAAGGCTTCCTCTTTTCTATTGCCTGGAAAGTTTATCTACATCCACAACAAAATAAAATAATAAGAAGTACAGGGCAAATGAAAGACACAAAATAAAACACAGAAAGATTACAAAAATAAGATCCAGGTAAGAGAATTTAATGTGCAAAATGAGAGAGGAACAAAATATTACCTGAGAAAACCAACTTGAAGAAACTATTACAGTCACAACCTTCCACCTGATGTCTGAGATTTGAATTATTTTTAATAGTTACCGAGATGGCACTCCACCAAATGAGCTTATGTTGAAAATTCATTTAACACATATGTCTTGAGTGCCTTCTATGATACACCAAGCAATAGGAGATTGCCAAGAAAAAAAAAAGGAAAGGAAAGCATGGTTCCAACCCTCACGGAGTTTACAGTTTAGTGGGAGAAATAGTCACCCATCAAATAACTATTCAAATAGCAACATAATTTTTAAAAATACGTATTTACTAACACTTTTCAGGGGCAAGTAACCAACTTCAACTCAAAAACTGGAATTTTCTGGTTCATGCTATTGGGAAATCTAAGACTGCCTACACATGGCTTTAGACTTCTATCTTCCCAATGCAGCAACCCCCAGGGGTGTTTAAAAACAAAACAGAAACAAAAACAGAAGTGATCAACATGAACCTGGAGAGGTAAGCCAGGACCAGATTACTGAAGGCCTTGACTTTTTCCCTTGACTAAAAGGGAAGGTTGACTGACTTGATGTCCATGACACATGGGTACAACGAGTACTCACCTGAACAGGTGATGAACTGTCTTGGGGGAGCAAGACACCTATGATAGAAGCTCCAAGGAGAACCCCAGAAGAGTCAGAGAGGACATTCCTAAATGATGGTAAGGTGCTTTCCAGTAGAACGGGGAAAGAGACATTGAGCAGAAAATATCAGTTGTCCACACCATAAAACTAGTATGGAATACAGAAAGAACTTTGGACATGTTTCTAGAAAAAAAATAAAATAGACAAAGGTAATGAAAATGTGCCTGGAGAAGAGCAAATATAACTTGTAGAGAACACAAAGGATGCTGACCAAAACCGACGTAAACTTCACCAAGTGGATCCCATTTGGAAACTTGAAAGGAGTTAACTCACATTACTGAGTCCAGAATTAAGAGATATCTTAGACCCTTTTGTTGAAAAAATATTTAAAAGGCTGCCCAGTGATTTGTATCTGGAAATCTTTCAAATATCTAATCTTAGAGAGTATTTCCTACTTTGCATCTTCAGCTTTGAGATAGCTGGAAAGCTGTTTATGCAAATTTCATGGTTCAATCTCTAATTTTGATTTCATTCATTGTTTAACCATATGTTTCTTTTAAACTATGGGATTCCCTCCAGAAAGGCAAATGAACCAGTTTTAATATTTTTTCAAAAAAAATCAAGTTGCTGGTTTATAAATAATTAAAGTATTAATTAATAAGTATAATTAACTAAAAGTATCATCATTAAAGTATCTGTTCTCCCTAGCTTAATAAATGACTTGATCATCCCTACACTATCATTTGTAAATGAACTCTCAATTCTTCATAAATGCATAAGTTCCTTTATGCTGAAGTCACTCAATCTCTGGCGTGTACATATTTTACTCATTGATATGTAAATCTGAGGCATGTTAAATTATGATTTAGAAATTCTTCCCAAAGAAATATGGAGAAACAAGGTAGGAACAAAATTCTTTGCCTGAGTAATAAATCCAAACAAATACAGTATATCCTATAAGTGGAACACTAACAAGATTCTTTTGTTGAACAAATTTTCAAGGAGGACTTCCTATTCTTGGAGCTAGTGATTCGGTGGTGATCAGTCACATATGGCCTTTCACCTCGGGCAGCTTACAGTCAAATGCAGACAGGACCACACTATTGATGATAAGTGATATCACAAGGACGTGTAGAGTGCACTTTGGCGAGGCATTTGTCTCAAACTAGGAGCTGGCAAACAAACACTAAAAGAAAATTATTCGATGTGCCAAAAATCAAATCCAATACGAGACCTGAAGGGCAAATAGCCAAAGAGAGGAGGAAAGTGTGCTCCAAGAAGGAAAGGCATGTGCAATTTTCCGAGGGGACAGAGTGTTAGGAAATTGGTGAGCAGGAGGCAGGAAGTGATAAATTTGAACTCAGGGAGGGAAGCCAGGACAAAATTATCGAAGGCCTTGCCTCTGGTGTGAGAGCAGCAGGAAGGCAGGAAAGCATTTTCAACAGAGGAGTGGCATAGCCAGATTTGCATTTTAGAAAGAGCTTTCAGGCTGTGGAATGAAGAATGGATTCCAGCAGGACAATTTTGGAGGCAAGGAGTGAAGCTGTTGAAGTAAAGTAGGCTAGGAAAAATGGTGGCCTGCCGGAGCCAGAATAATGGAACTAGGGAATGGAGAAAGGCAGTCTGGAGTCAGACATCAGTGCTTAGTTTTAGAAAAATTAGCTTCTTATTGGCTGTGCCTAGTTTACAAACCACTCTCCTAAAAACAGTTGGAGAAAACTGACATTGCACAAGTCTGACTTCCTGCATCAAGCTGTTTTGCAATGTGCAGACAATGAGACTATAATCTGCAGGATGACTTTGAATCATTGCTTGTTTTTAAAAATATCTAAAATGAACAACAGATGTTAAAAAGATAATGAAGGCTAAATAACAAAGAAATAAAACAGACTGCCTGCCGTGTCAGTTGACTCCTGATTAACAAATATCCAGACCAGTACGCATGAGTGCAGAGCAACAGCCAGTTTTAAACTGTGCTGAGGTAGAGATGCGGTTAGGATTTTCAACTCCAGCAAATTGTAACCACTTAATTTATAAACGCCTGTAGTCTAAATAAAATCATAAATCTATTATCTTTAAATGGTAGTAATTTGTAAAGTGCACTTTCTTTCGATGTAAATCTCCCATGAAATTGATATTAATTAGCTAAAGAGCAAACATTAAGGAGTATCCTAAATGCAGGGGCTTTTACCATTCTCATCAGAGCTGTTTCTTAGGAAGCAGCAAACCTACAGTCTTCCCTGTAACTGCTCTGCTGGTCTAGAGATGGGTTACTGAAAGGGACACTGTGAAAATGTCACAATTTTCACATATTATTTGCCTAGTGCTTACCCCTCGTTTGCAGTAGTTTCCAAGAAGTTAGGAATTAACATTCTTTCCCTCAGTTGAACTCTTTATTTCAATTAACCTATGGTTTCTACCTGGATTTCCTAAGAAACAGTTAGAATGTACCATTAGCTTCATGATGCGACCAGGAAAACAGCACTAGCCCTCCATCTAAGGACATTGTTTCAACTAAAAAAGATCACTGCCAAAGAGTCACTATTAACAATTCGTTAGGAGGTGCCAGGGTACTTGTTCTGGCTTTTACATGTTGTAGTAAAGAAATTACATCGTCTCCAAGTTGTTTAGAAATCGAAATCTTTACTAAATGACTGAGATTTAATGTGATTTCAAACAAAGTCCAACAGAGGATTTAGTGAAAACTGAAAAGTTTATTCCAAATAGATAGTGGAAATGCCAAGAGTCTTCTGGAATACCCATGACACTTCTGAAGATCAAAAACAAGAAGGACAGGTTGGCCCAGCCAGATGTACTTATTATAAAGCTAAAGTAATTAACATCCTGTGATATCCACACAGAGATAATTATCAGGAGTCCCCCCACCCCCCCAGCCTTCATCTTTGAAGTACTTAATCTTGGATGGTCTAGGAGGGCTTGTCCTAGGCACTATCTTTCATAGTACAACATACGTAAGCCAAATAACCCATGAATTATATCTTTAAGTATAAGCTGAGTAACCCCTGCATATGAACATGAAGACAGATGTATGTGAGGATATGGGTAGCAGGCTTGCTCAAACTTTCTCTGACGGATTGCCTGCACTGATTGATGGAAGATGGACAAATCAATGGTGGGGAAATAGCTGGAAGACTGGATAAATCAATTATGGAAAAATCAGGACCAACACAAATGGATGTGTACAAAACAGCAAGTGATGATGTTATTATTATTATATCAAAGTGATGACTTATTACACAATTCAGCCTCAACCAAAATTTTTTTACAACACATTCATCAGTATTTTGCAAGTCTTGCAGTATTAACAGATGTTACCACAATATTCTGATATAGGAAATATTTTAACACATACTTCATGTCAAATGAAATGCTTTCATAAAATTAATTTAATTTGAATTCAAGAAATTTAATCTGAATAAAAGACATTTTTAAAACTATGTAAAAATTTAAAACACAAGTTATAAATCAAAACGGATACAAATATACATCACCCAAGATATGATATCCTATGATATTCAATAAGCTATGAAAATAAAACATGAAGCAGTATCTTTGTAAATACAGAGAGAATGCTTTCAAACTAATATGAAATGATATTTTTTAAAACAAAAGTCAACTTTATTTTTTTTTAAATTTTTTTAACATTTATTTATTTATTTTTGAGAGACACCAAGAGAATTGAGTGGGGGAGGGGCAGAGAGAGAGGGAGACACAGAATCCGAAGCAGGCTCTAGGCACTCAGCTGTCAGCACGGAGCTGGCACAGGGCTCCAGCTCATGGAGGGCAAGATCATGACCTGAGCTGACGCCGGACACAACCGACTGAGCCACCCAGGCGCCCCAAAAAAGTCAACTCTATTTTTACAGGGCATCCAGAGTTTTCAAATCGGTATTAAAATACTCTTTAAACTTTTATTGTGTGAACAAATAACTTCAAATGACTCTCTCTAGTCCCACTCCAAACAAACAAGAACCAAAGAACAAAAATGCAAATACATACTGCTATGTTTCATCATTCAGTTTTTGTTTTTCAGTTTTTCATAGTTCAAGTATGTATATACAGTATACTTTAATTTTAAACATAAAACTATGGAATAGCAAAATAATTAAGAGGTGGATTTTCTTTTTAATCAAAAGCTCAGGGCAGGATTCCTTTATTTGTTTTTAATTTTTTAATGTTTATTTTATTTTATTTTTTAATGTTTATTTTTGAGACAGAGGGAGACACAGCACGAGCTGGGGAGAGGCAGAGAGAGAGGGAGACACAGGATCTGAAGCAGGCTCCAGGCTCCGAGCTGTCAGCACAGAGCCTGACATGGGGCTTGAACTCATGGACTGTGAGATCATGACCTGAGCCAAACTCAGTGCTCAACCAACTGAGCCACCCAGGCACCCCAGGACAGGATTCCTTTAAAGAGTAAGAATCCACACGCAGTAAGAATATGATTCAGTATACCAAAAGTCATTTCACATACATTTTTCCATGAATATCTCACAGTGCAGCTTTCAGAGACGTACTGAAGGAAACGGACAGCAGAAGGAGGAGGGGGACAGTGCAGCCGAAAGAAGTCAAGTACAATACCGGACTTGCTCCCCCTGCACCTGCAGTAAGGTCAGTGGGCTCTTTTGACCAAACAAATGAACAACTTACCAGTTAAGTAATCAGATTTGTTGTGTCAGGGCCAGCTATGGTCTGTTTCGGGAGAGAATTAAGCAAATATGCATACTAGGAATACACCCTACAAGACCATTTCACATCTTGAAAATCATGATTATTTGTGAATTTCATATTCTAAAGTGATAAGTTCTGCCTCTATCTTGCTTCTCTTTTAGGGTTTAGGGAAATCATCGTTTTATTGGATGTTCGGATTATGGATTCAGAGAGAAAAAGTCGGGAGCTACCGTTACCAACAGATCCATGTACAAAATCAACAACTGTGTTAACTCAAAAACTACTACCTAAAAAAACATCAGTGCCTGCTGAATATTCCAGATTCCAAGTGGACCAAAGAAAACATCATCCTTATGGAAATAAATAAGGATGTACTTACCAAGCCTCATGCTTAAAGAAAATATGCCAGCTTTATTTACTCTTCTCCTGTCACTGACCACTCCAGGGAGTATGTAGAAAATTGACTTTTAAATATTCTGATTTTTATGCAGTTTATCCACAGGGCAAATTCTTGACATTCTTTCTGTATTCTCAAAGCCTTGGTGAGCTAAGCACCTTACCTACAGGATGAGACCTTGAGCAATATGAATTCTAGGAAAATTTTCCAATTAATTCGTGAAAAATAGTAGGTGAGGAGAGGGAGGAACTCAGCAAAAAGACTCCAGAAAAGTAAAACGGAAGTCATCCTGCAATCCTTGCCTTTATGACCCTCTCAGCAAAGCCACAGGCCGTTCTCTACTCTAACGTCTGAAGCAGAAGCAGTGACTATCGCCCGATTTTAATTTAGAAGAGGAGAGCTACCCGTGCTCGCATCTGTTTGGATGACCTCGGGAGGAAGGGATTACAAATCTAGATTTCAAAGAAGGCCACACAGTCCAACTGCATATTCAGATCTGCAGTCTTTAACAGGCTATACTAATTCCAAACAGGTCCCTGAGGAGAGCTCAGATTCTATTTAAATACCCAAATCTGTACCATCACGCTCTATCTCACCACCTGTTTAATTCACGGGGGCAAATAAGAACCTGCCAAAGAACAAATACAAAATGAGTTCAAAGTCCGGGTACCACATAATGTAGAATATTTTATATTCTGTTCTCTCCTCAGATATTATTGTGCTAATTTGACCAGGCAATATGTGACACAAGAAAGAGGGGGAGAAACTGGCTTAATAAAAGCATCACTACTTAGTCTGTCATTCTTCAGGAACTTCCTCAGTTGAACAGAAGCATTGTCTGGAGGATAGTGAGGGAAGACATCCCGTGCGAACCCTAGTGAAGAAGAAAGACTTCTCAGAGCGCAGTACTGTAAAGAGATAATTAAAGCTTTGACAAAATGTGCTTGGGATAAAGGCAGAGGCCTGGAATTAGTCGGATTAAAAGAAAGCTGAAAAGCAACTTAGTAATATACAGCTTTACATAGTGCGGTGATTACTTTTTATTTACTTATTTCCCATCTCTGCAACAAAGACAAGACAAGATTTTAAGTGAGTAAAATTGGGCAAAAATAAAGAAGGGTAGGAAAGAGAACGGGTCGCCTGGGTGGCGCAGTCAGTTAAGCATCTGACTCTTGATTTCGGCTCAGGTCATGATCTCACAGTTTGAGCCCCATGTTGGGCTCTGTGCTGACAGGGCTGAGCCTCTTTCTCTCTCTCTCTCTCTCTCTCTGTCCCTCTCTCTGCCCCCCCCCCACATGGGCTCGCACGCTCTCTCTCTTTCCCTCTCTCAAAATAAATAAATAAATAAATATTATGTTTTAAAAAGAAGTATGAAAGACAAGATGGTAAACTAGTCCACAAAAATTGAAGTCCAGAAAGTATATATACTTGTTGGAGGGAAGCTACAAATTGTGCTCTGAGCTTTCAGGAAACCAGATTTTAAAAGGTAATGCATCTGGTCACTATGCATCATGTCCAGAAAATAGAAACAACCTAATTCAGAAGAACAACTCTATCTGTTATTAAGATACAAGATTTCTCTCCTTTTCTCTCTCCCTCTCTCTCTCTCTCACCGCCCTCCCCTACTGGGGGAGCAGACACTGCAGAATGCACTGCATGGTGCCACCAACACCCCCAAAACCACCACAACATGTTTTATAAGATCACTTTATTTATTTATTTTTAGTTTTTTAATTAATTATTTTTACTTTGTTTTCTTCAAAGGCCTCCTTCAGTGTAGGTTAATGGCATGAGGCCTGAGCATAATTCAAGAGTAATTTCACAACGAACTAAAACTGTTAAATTATTTAATAGTGTTCATCTCTGCCGAAAATACATCACCATTATATGTCTATATGTACATATAGGCATATACAGTTTCATATATATATATGCACACATATGTGCACACATATACACAAACGCACGTATTGTATTTAAAGGTGTTAGGTTAAGAACATGAGTAAAAATTCATTCAGAAACCAGATGTATAATTGAGTGACAGAATAAACTTTTTAAAAGTAAAAAAACCTTAGTGAGGTAAAAACCTTAATAGAAGGTTTAAGGTAAATATTATCCACCACAAGCATTATGACAGTTCAGCAGACCCCTGGATCCTACTCTCTTGTTTTAAACGATCAGTTCTACAAAACCTGTCTGTATATTCATTTCCAACTTATTGGTGGGAAAAGTCATAAACAGGGTAAACAAGTACTTTTCAGAAGTCTCCCAAGGTGACATTCAAACCAACAGTCCAGTTTGAACTACCATTCCATTCAGTCCGGTCAGTTCAACAGCTATTTATTGCATGCCTGTGTGGGAGATGCCTTGGGGGATTCAGAAGTGAACGGACCATGACCCTACAGAACACGATCTATGGTGTAAGAAAGTATATGAAAGAGATACAGAAATGGAATGGAGGGAAACAACTCTTCCAATATCAAGCAGATTCAAACAAACGAGTGCCTTTAAAAAGGTACAGAAGTTCCTGAGGGTTCTGAGATGGCACATTCTTTTGTGAACTGTGTCACTTGAGATAAAAGCCTATAAGAAAAAGCAGATGGACCAATGGAGATGCATGAGGGAAGAAGGTGAAGGAGGAAAGGAAAAGAGGTAGTAAGTAACACAGCACCTACTCAGGGGAGATCAAGGAGCCTCAACTGGTGAGAGTGTTCAGAAACGGGGTGGGAAGGGAGAGCTGAAACAGTAGGTCCAGGCCACATGATAATGATCTTGGAGGCCATGGTGAAGAGACAGTATTTAATGTGGTAGGAAACCGCTCAAGACTTCAGATCTCATGATCACAGCTGCTGATCAACTCACTAATCTTCATAAATATTCCGCTTCTACAACAGGAAATATCTTTTAGGAAGCAAAAAAACAGGGACAAAACTAATTGAAAAGAATCCACTTTGTCTACTTCTCTGCAGGCAGAGAAGAAACCTGTTTGGAGCAAATTAGTATCTTCTGTTACTAAGTTTTACTCAAGTACTTTCTACTTGATAAAAATCTGTTTCTGAAGATCAAACTTAACAAATGCATAAACTGTCCTACTTATAATAACTTCAAATCTCTGTGCAGACATCCATGAACTAAAAATCTTATCCATCCTTAGGCTTCAATTTGTATCTGTTCTCTAAAAGAAAAAAAAACTCACATTTTGTGTTTTAAAAAATTTTGTATGGAAACATGAGTCACTGATTTATTAAAAATCAACCTAGAGCTCTTGGGTGGCTCAGTCGGTTAAGTGTCAACTCTTGATTTTGGCTCAAGTCATGATCTTGCACTTTGTGAGTTTGAGCCCCAC
This sequence comes from Acinonyx jubatus, assembly GCF_027475565.1. NCBI lineage: Eukaryota > Metazoa > Chordata > Mammalia > Carnivora > Felidae > Acinonyx > Acinonyx jubatus. The sequence goes on along the minus strand of NC_069387.1, from coordinate 18,214,587 downwards.
ATCAGTCTCTGCCCTAGTAGTGAGGAGCCTGCTTGGGATTCTCTCTCTCCCATTCTCTCTACCCCTCCCCCTCCCAAAATAAAATAAAATAAAATAAAAGTCAACCTACCATTTGTTCATTAATCTGACCCAGGTCTACTTTATAGAGGATATTCACTTGATTAACCTTCTGTTATAATTTTCTCTTCCAGTATATATGCAAACAGAAAATTTATACTAATGACAGTATGTCTCAACAGAGATACTCTCATACCAAACTCCACAAGTTAGTAACATTTCAAACTAAGTCTTTTAACTCCAACGAAAGCAGAAAATAATAGAAAAATATCCCACTAGAGAAACAACTAAAATAAATGTAAATGACCTGCTAAAAATAAACTATTTCCCTCCAGTACATAGCAATATTAGAAAGTTTAAATAGCAAAAGTTCCCTGGAGTCCTAAACTATTTTTGCTCTCTATATAGTGGTATTGAACTTCCTTGTTGCATTAAGTCACATTTAAGAGTAATAACCAGGCCAAAATAACTCCATAATTTCAGGCCTTTTTTCCCTATTTACATTTTAGAAATCTTCAAGACATTAACACATCTTTCTCCTTTGACATGGTTAATAAACTGTTTTTCACTTATAGGATATAGGAACAAATGTATAACAATACAAAGAAGATTTCCGATTTCTAGAATTTAGAACTATTCTGAGTTTATTTTTCTCTAAATATTGGTGTTGATAAAAACTATTTAATATGGCATATACTTTTCATCTATGTGTAGATTACATTCAATCCTAAAGATAAATTCATTACATAATGAGCTTTTCACTGTAAGAGAGAGATTTGAAAGCTATGTTGTTGAGAATTCCACAATAATTTGCTAGAAACGTCCAGCATTGATACAAAAGAAGGTATTTGAATTTTTCCACTGTACAAATGCACCACAAGAATGTATTCAAAGTATAGATCTTTATGGGGTGCCTGGGTGGCTCAGTTGGTTGTGTCTGACCTCGGCTCAGGTCATGATCTCGCCATTCGTGGGTTTGAGCTGAGCACTGGGCTCTGTGCTGACAGCTCAGAGCGTGGAGCCTGCTTCAGATTCTGTGTCTCCCTCTCTCTCTACCCCTCCCCCACTCATGCTCTGTCTCTCTCTGTCTCTCAAAAGTAAATAAACATTTAAAAAAATTTTTTTAAGTATAGATCTTTACATGTAGAAGGTGCTATATAAATGTTGAATGAAAAGTTAATTTCAATGAACATGGGAAATAAACACTAATTATTATAAATTGCCACTCATTTACGTGTGGTAAGCTGAAATGTCCAAAACATACTGCGCATAGGAAAAACAAAGTATTGAAGATCATTAATCTGAGAGATTTGGGAAAGAATGGGAATAGGAGAAATTAGCAGTTCCTCTGCCCTCTGGTGGCAATAAAATCAACTGCAGCATTTTCTAAAGTAATACATAATTAAATGTCCCTGTTATGAAATCAGATTTTTTTCTCCTGTGCCAAAATGTCTGTGATAAAAATCCTGATTGCTACATGGCAAATTTCAAGACTGTTGGGCTCTTTAAAATTTTTCCCATAGTGATATTTTAGCATGTTTACAAAGGAAATTATTTTTTCTTCTATTTCATTGCTATATTGTATTTATAGGAAAGAAAATGTAACCATTTAACTCCAAGATTACTCAAAAACTGTATGTAGACTGATATCCAGTAAAGAAGCTACTTCAGTTTGCAATAAATCTCCAAAACACTTACTAAGAAATTTAAAACTATTCATTTTTTACTCAATCCTATAAAAATATGGGTTTCTAGAGTAATTTTCCACCACAGGTACTAGTTTATAATTAGTTTATAATACCTGTACATTTATGTTGGGCAATTTAGGTATTTTATAATCCCCACAGCTTTTAATTATCTGGCCAATTGCAGAGTGAATGTTCACTCATCCTCAATTTGATAACTTAGAAATGTATACATATTCTTTTCTCAGTAACATACTATTAATGAAAGAAGTTCGGAAAAAATAAACATCTGCTGATCTTTTTTTTTTTCTTCTGTAAATGCATTATTTACAGAAATTTCAAATAAACAACTTTGGAATCTATTTTGGCATACACGTCTCTCTAACCTCCTTTGGGATGAATTGTTTTCTTTAAGCATTTACTTATTTCATGAATGTGGCCATACCATATCAATATCATAGGGTAAAAGTCTTAGTGTTTTTTTTCCAACCAATTAAATGTATCAGACAAACAAGATAATCTACTGATGTACCTAGTAAAGAACAAGCTATGTCCATCTATGCAGAACAAAACTATATGTGACCAAGACAAATCAACATCAAGAAAATTGGGGTTTTAAAGTGTTTCACAGTTTTAAAAGCGTTGTCATCATGTTGCCCCCTCCTCCCATCCCACACACCCCTCCAATCATAAATTGGAGCGCAGAGTCAGAATCTGTGCGTTCTCTATAAGAATTTACACCAGGGGCAGAGACAGTGTTTTTAGCTGATTTCTAGGTCTCAGATTGGTGAATTTCATTCAAGGACTTTCTCCAAGATTCACCTCACTTGGAATCCCCAGGTGACCTCGGTAAGCTTCCATCTGCGACTTTCATGCTTGACATTTGCAGACACATGTATACTTTCTGAGGAATCACTAACCACCACCACCACCACTACCCCAGACTTCAGAATTAAAACAAAACAAAATCTTGATTACGCTCATCAGAAAGTTTGTGTTTTCTTTTTTTCTCCAAGTGTATTTTGTTCATTTCACCTCCTCTCCCAAGTCTAACCTGAGTTCACAAATTTCTGACAAGGTTCTCTCTGCCTGAGGGGCAGAAAGGGTGAGCAGGCACCCAGTTCTCAGAGGGCAGGGTCGCGGGAGGCACCTGAAACCCCGGCTTGGCTCCCAGCCTGCGAGAGCCAGCGGGTCGCGGGCGGGGTGTTGCTACGCCGGCTCCGCGCTGGCTCCGGGGGCGCGGCTCCCGGCTGGACGCGAACCTGGCTGGCAACGACCCGGAGCCACCACAGGGTAGATGCGAAGGCCGGGTCTCCGCGCGGGGGCAATGTCAGGGCACTTGGACGAACCCCGGACGCGTTCAGGCCTGTCTGCGAAGGCGGCCGGTGGAGGACAATGGGGGCAGGCATTGGTCTCCAGAGGCGCGCCCACCCCATTTCTGCCACCTCCTCCCCTCCTCGGCGCCGCGCCGCACCTACCCCGCCCCGCTTCCAGAGCCCGTTCAACCCCAGACTGCGAAAGGGAACTAAGGTGGGGATCGCGTGGGGTAGAAAGGTGCGGCCACAGGAAATTTTCTACAGCTGGGGGGAACCCTGCAATCCCCAGCTGCCACTACGTCCCCCACCCACGGCCCCCATCACGCACTCGCTTAGTTTATCGCGGCAGCAGAGAAGCAGGAGGAGCCAGAGAGGAGACTTCCCAGAGATGCCAGTTCTGGGAAAGGTATCTACAGAAGGTTTGCTCTTACACACCAGAGCCCTCTCTGGGCGACTTGGGGAGACAGTACCACCCCCTGTCGCTCAGGTGAAGGAAGCCCGAAATCCTCAAGAAAACCTCCAGTCCCCTTCTCTAACCAACCCCCTCCTCCCCATTCGGAAAGCCCAAGTTTACCCCAAAGCAATTGCAATAACTTTCCCAAGGGCAGACAGATGAGGTGGGGGTGGGTTGAGAATGGAGGGGGGAGTGCCAGCGAAATCTTCAGTTGCGCAAAAAAATCAACAAGCTAAAGTGCATCTTACCATTGATTTGGTTTCCAGGCTCCCCTTCAGTGAACTGAAAACGGTCCATTAAAAAGTGGCAAAGTAACACAACTCCTGCAGCGGCCAGGTCTGCCCTCGGGAACCTCGCCATGCCGCCGCCGAGACCTCCCTCCCCCTCCCCGCCAGTCCTTCCCAGGCGCCGGGTGCTTGGAGGCTCCGAGTGGGAATCGGGACGATGGGGACGCTGGGGCCAAGCGCTGCGGACCGGTCTGGCTGGACCTGGAGGCCTTTGTAAATTTCGATGGGATTTCACACTCGGGAGCTGGGAAGAGGAAGGGAGAGCGAGGGGGAGTGCAGTCCTCTCCGGACCTCCGGGTCTCTCTTCGCAACTTGCCACAACACTCGCAGCCCTCACCCCAGACACAGGACACCAACGGCGGGGAGGAAAGGCCACTTGCAGCCGGGGCTCGCAAACTCTCGGTTCCGCACAGGCAGCGCCACCCGGGTGCCCGCAGACAGTGGCTTCCGAGCCCCCGCGATATGCTCCACTGGGTTCAAAATAGATCTAATTCCACAGCCAGCGCGGCTGCCTCCTCCAAATCCAAGAGGGCTGTCGGCTCACAAGGAACTTTCCCCAGTGTTGGGATGGCCCTGGCGGGAGGTTTGGGTTTGCGGGAAGGGGGTTAATGTGGGCTGGCGAAACCCCTCCAACAAGTTTTTCTTCTTTTCTTCGCCCTACGCAGGGCGCGCGTCCTTTCTCGCAGCCAGAGGGATGGGCAGCTCTAAAGAGCTGAGCCCAGTGAAGGCTCAGGCTGCAGCAGTCTAAGGTCCGAAGCCAGAAAAAAAAAAAAGAGAGAGAGAGACAGAGAGAGAGAAGAAAAAGAAAAAAAAAAGAAAAGAAAAAGAAGGAGGGGAGGAAGAGGAAGAAGAAAGAAATGGGGGGCGGGGGAGTCAGGCCAAAACCTATCGGGAAAGGGTTCCTCCTGGCTAAGGAGGAGGTGGCCACAAGCCCCGCCGAGCCCCGGGAGTTTGGTGGCGGAGGAGGCGCCGCCGCCGCCGCCGAGCTCCCCCGCGCTTCTGCTCCACACTTTGGGGAGGGAAGGCAGCTTGCAATTTGCCAGATCTGCCGCTGCACCCTCCTCCCTCCTCCCTCCCCCCCCCCCCCCCCCCCCCGCTCCTTCAGGCTTCTCCCACCTTCCTCCCCGAAACCAGCAGCTAGCACCGACCTGTCCAATGGCTGCACTTTCCTCGGGGCTGGCAGTAAAGTCGCCGAGAGATTAAGCCGGAGGAGAAAAGCAAGGGGGAGTGAGAGGGCAACTCCAGCCCTGCGCGCCCCCAGCAGCCTACTGCCCGGAGAGTCGGGAGAGAAGGCGAGAAAGGCGAGCGAGCTAGGAGCCCAGCGCCCCGCTGCACCTCCGCGCCGCCGGGGCGCCATCCTGCACTCGGCTCTTGCCCTTTACAGCCACACCAGCGGCGCCTTCGCCCACCTGGCCTGCAGGCCTCCTTCGCGCGGGGCTGCGGAGGGTCTTAGCCCCCCGCACGGTACCCAGCAGACACCAGACGCTGGCGGGGTCTCCCTGGGCGCTATAGGGTTAATTACAGTTCGCCATTCCCGGGAGGACGTTTGTAGCAGTTGGGGTGTGAAGAAAGCAAACCCGAGTGAGTTCTGCTACTGACCACGAAAAACCCCTTCGGACCCCAGACCCGCGAGACCGGAGGAAGAAGGTAGCGCGCGACAGCGTGGTCCCGCTGCCGCTGCTGCTTTGTAAAGTGTCCGCCGGAGGGAAAGCGAGAGTTTAAAGAAACAGGAGGCCCATTGAATTTCCTACGGGGGCTTTTAACAGGCATTCGCTCCCTAGTTTGGTTTTTGTTTTTTCAGCTCCAGGATGTGCTTCAGCCTTAACCCTTCCCAGCCCTCTCGCTAATTTACATCTTACTTCGCTTAACCTCATTTTAAAGGGACAAATACAAAGAAAAGTGGAAAAGCATTTTGGTTAAAAATACAGATTCTTGACCCAGATTGGCTGGATTGGAATAACACCTCCTCCCACTAAATGGCCAAGCCTCTTCGCAATTGCTCTCATAGTGCCTCAGTTCCTCATCCATCAAATGGGGAGAATTGTGGTAATGCCCTTATAAGGTCGTATTGAACTCAATGAGTTATTACTATAAACTTAAAGAATTGAAAACAGTGCCTGTGCAAAGTACATGACTTTATGTCTCTTAAGAGAGACAGGAGAGGGAGGAAGTCCTGAATCAGTGGAGAGCTTGCATCAGTGTTCTTAAATTCAAAAGTCTTTCAGTCTATTCTTGCCCACCCTATTCCATGCTCTGAAAAGTTTATGGATGCTATTAATGAGCACTTGTGAAAATGAACAAAAGCAACCTAATTCAAAACGGAGTCAGAGGCGATGAAGGCAAGGGTTCTCACCACATATCACTTTTGCAGCCTACTTCACATACCCCAGCAGTTAGAAGCTTACTTTACTTACCCTAGGAGGATAAGGAAGATTTTCTCCTTGCCCAGAAATAACCTAGAAGAAAAACCACCACCACTCAGCCAATGAGGAGCTGCAACCCTGAACTCTTCCTCTCCTCCAATAACCCTTCCTTCAAAACAACCAAATCCCTCTTGTCCTCTCCAAAGGCAAGCCCTTCTCCTTTGTTCTTCAGACTTGCCTATGGTTTGTCATAGCAAGCATGTCCCAAACCACAGTTCCTCTACTATTCCTAAATAAACTTGTCTTTGCTGGTTAAATAACTGGCAATTTCATTTCTAAGACTGACACGCCTTAATTTTGTCACAAAACCCACTGGAAGTGGGTCTGGATAATTAAACTACTCTGCTAATTTGATACAAAAAGAATGGCTCTCCGATGGCTACTTAGCTAGTGAGAAGGGAAACAGGAGGTGTAACATGTTTTTCATAATCCAATATTCAGTTTGCTATTTATATCAGAAATATATATGTACACACACACACACACACACATAAACATGTTGTGCATACACACTGTATTATGCCAAGAACCTTGCTCTCTCCTGAGCTTTCTCACAACTTGATTTCCTCACTGTACTTAAGAAATCTGGTTCTTTCATTTCTGCTTAACTGAGAGTTTGTAAGTTCTATGTAACATTACAACAAAATTTGAGTACCTGAGATACTTATCGGTTTAACATCAAGTTGGAAAACAATTTTCTAATCAAAATTTGGTTCTTATTTAATTGATGTTGAGTTTTTTATCTGCATCCCTAGTGAGCTCATTACTTCATAAATCCATGTGGAAAGCTTCCTAAAATGTTCTGCACAACTCCAATTCCCATTACGTGCAAAATTATAAGAAACCTACCAGGAGCCATCTCAGGAAAGCATGACTTCTTTTTAGTCTGGGATATTTCCCTCTACTTCCACAGTTGATTTAAAAAAAGGGGGGGGGGTGCCTCCTTTTTTTTTTTTTTGAGAACAAAGTCCTATCTCTCCCTAGTATCATTTTGTTCCTTTTATTCTTTATTATTATGTATGCAAATTAGGAGTGTTTATTTTCTTGTTCTTTGTTGTCATCAATGCTTTCTCCTCCTGATTAAAGCTGTATACCTTAAATGGAAGTTTGATGCCAAAAACTGAAAGGAAGCCAAGTGGTAACTATAGTTATAGTTACATATAACTATAATGTAAAGGTTATATATATAACCTTTACATTATAACATTATAACAGTCATTCAGAGTTAAATGGAAAAAGTTGACTGTCCTCATACAATCCTGGCTAATTAAAAGCAGCGTATTTTGTGGCCTAAATGATTTCAGTTTGCAGTATACATTTCACTACAGTATTATTGTCTATTTCAACTTCATGGAGACAAATTAAGGTGTCTTTGTGAAGAAAGGTTCCTTTTCCACCTGACTTGAAAGAGGAGTTCTAATGAGTGAGGCTCATTTCTATTTACTATAGATACAAGAACTGAATTGCTGTTTTTTTTACTCACTAGCTTAATGTTAGCTAACCTCTCAAGGAACAAATGAATCAGGAATCTTAAAGGAGTAATACTTGAGTTCTTTGTCATGACAAAGATCTGGAATTCATAGAACACTCTTCTTTAAAATCTTAAGATCATAGATCAGAATCATTGTCAGCAACATAGAACTTTAAGCAGACCCAAGCTAATGTCTGTATAGATTTCGAATCTGTTTGCAACCCTTCATTTATACCAACCTTCAGGAAGATTTTTTCACATTCCAAGGGCAGTACTATCTGTATAAAGGCGATTACAATTACCCATCTCATCCTACCTCCAACTCTAATCTTGCTATGTTTCCAAGGACCTGTCCTAAATTGAAACTTGGCTAATGAGATACTCAAGAAAATATCATGCTTCCTTGGAAAAAAAACAAGATGCAGCTTAGGCTGTAGAGTACCTACCATTTATTACAATATATTTTTTATTGTTATTTCAGGAAATAGTTTTTGTCCATTTTAATAAGATCTGTTAAAATTTTCTACAAGTCAGTCAGATAAAGGGAAATTGCTATCAGTGGATTGCTTTTACTGAGTCCTAAGCTAATATTATAACCTTTTCCCCTAGGTCTATGGCATTTCCTCTCCCTCCTCATTTGATAGGGCTATTTTTTTTGATCTCTGATACAAAATTACAAGACTCATTTGTTCATCTTGGCTGACTTCTGCTCTCAGAATCAACCAGAATTACATTATACTGTTGATGGATATTTCAGCTTTTTTCTCTTTTGTAGTTTTAAGTAAAAATTTTGTGAATAGAGTGTTTCTGGATCAAATGAGCATTAAAAAAATATCACCTAACAGCTAGTATCACTTTTTTTATAGAAACATTTAACATGAAAGAATACTTAATGCCCTTTCTCCTCATATCAATACTACATTTACTATTTAGATGAAATTAACAACATAATTACATTTTGCTCATTCATAATGAAACAACATACTGCATTAAAATTTCATTCATGTTTATACTGTCTTCCTTCTAAAGTAAATAAGCTAAAGTGTTCTTAATCAGTTAATAGCAAAATACAAAAATATGCAATTTGTAGTAGTAGAAAAGGAACTACTAAATGGGATTATTAAAAATAAGTATTAAAAAGTAGGAGCATCATCTTACATTTCTTTTTAAATAGCAATAATGTGTAATAGAAACATATACCTTATTCATTCCTCAACTGTACTCAAGGATAAGTTAAAATCCTGCATTTTTCAAAAAAGGAAAAATGGGCAAGTGTTCAGCAAGCACTTAGTGGATTAACAAATGAAATGAACATGTTAAAGAATATTTTGCACAATGTGTAATAATGGAGCACGTGGAAAAGTTCTGAAAATGTTGACTGTTGTGGATGTCGTTGTTAGCCGTATATACTATCCAGAGTTTTCTGAACTGATCAAAGTGTCTGAAGTACAGGAAATCTGTCACCCAAGGGTCAGCCCCACCAGCAGTTGTGCTTCTGTGGAGCCCCTGGTGGAGGCTATAATCGCTCCAGCAGAGATGACAAGGCTGTTGTGTCTGCTGCTGGAATGCTCAACACCACACATTGCCAGGACCAACCTCTGATCTTCAGTCCTGATGCTTTGTTCTGCATTTCCTTTACTTATCTTGCATTCATCTTGTCTTCCTGTCCTATAAATTATCTCTTTTTATTTTCATTTTTACTATATGAATTTTTATTGATATGTAATTCACATAATTTAAGATTAACCCTTTTAGGGGTGACTGGGTAGCCCAGTCAGTTACATCTGACTCTTGATTTCAACTCAGTGCATGATCTCACAGTCCTGAGATCAAGCCTTGCGTAGGGCTCAGCGCTAAGCATGGAGCCTGCTTGAGATTCTCTCTCTCCTTCTGCCTCTCCCCTGCTTGCACTCTCTTTCTCTCAAAAAAAAAAAAAAAAGGATTAACCCTTTTAAAGTTACAGAGGTTTTTAGTATAATCACATTACGAAATCAAAGCAACCATCTAATTCCAGAACATTTTCCTCACCCCCCCCCCACCCAAAAAAAATTATACCCATTAGCAGTCACTCCCTGTTCTCATTTCCTCCACAATGCTTGGCAACCACTAACCTACTCTCTGACTCGATGGATTTTCCTATTCTAAACATTTCACTTAAATGGAATCTACAATATGTGGCCTTTTGTGTCTCACTTCCCTCACTTAGCATGGTTTCAAGGTTCATTCATGTTGTAACATGTATCAGTACTCTCTTCCTTTTTAATGCCAAATAATATTCCATTGAAGGGATCTATGACTTTTTTACATACATCAGTTGATGAATATTTGATCTGTTCCCACTTTATGGATGTTATGAATGATGCTATGAACATCCATGTACTATTATTGCAATTTGTAGGGACTATTGTATAGTACAATTTGTAATATTATTACAATTTGCTCCAGCTCTTTAAGGTCTTTGATCCATCCTGATTAAATATTTGTATACAGTGTAAGGAAGGGGGCTAAAATTATTCTTTTGAATATGGGTAAATAATTGCCTCAGCTATTTGTTGACAAGGGTATTGTTTTCTCATTGAATGAACTTGGCATCATTGTTGAAAATCGGTTGGCCATAAATACGTGGAGTTTGTATCTTGACTCTCAATTCTATCCCATTAATCTATATGCCTAGCCTAGTGCCAGTACCAAACTGTTTTGGTTACTGTGCAAAAATGGTAGTTGGAATTCTAGTAGGGATTACATTTAATCTGTAAATTAATTTGGAGACAACTGCCATTTTGACAATATCAAATCTTGTAATCCATTTACATGGGATGTTTTTCCCCTCTTTCAAAATTGTTCTGAAGTTTCAGTGCATTTGACCTTGCACTTACTTGCTATATTTATTGCTAAGTGTTTCATTATTTTGCTACTATTATGAATGACATTGTTTTCTTAATTTCACTTCTAAAGTGTTCATGGCTAATATATTAGTTTCCTAGGCAGCCAAAACAAAATTGCTACAGACTGGGTGGCTCAAACAACATAAATTGATTTCCTCACAGTTCTGGAAATGAGAAGTCCAAGATCAACATCTCAGCAGGTTTCATTTTCTCTCAGGCCTCTCTCTCCTTGGCTTGCAGCTAGCCATGTTCCGTACCCTCATGTGGTCTTTGGTCCATGCAAGTACATCCCTAGTTTCTCTCTGTGTGTCCAAATACCCTCCTCTTATGAAGACACTAGTCAGATTGGATAAGGGCCAGGGATGCCCGGCTGGCTCAGGCAGTAGAGCATGTGACTCTTATCTCCAGGTATAAGTTAGAGTCCTCTTAAGGTGTCGAGATTATTTGAAAATAAAATCTTGGGGCGCCTGGGTGGTTCAGTTGGTTAAGCGGCCGACTTCAGCTCAGGTCACGATCTCACAGTCCCTGAGTTCGAGCCCCGCGTCGGGCTCTGGGCTGATGGCTCAGAGCCTGGAGCCTGTTTCCGATTCTGTGTCTCCCCCTCTCTCTGCCCCTCCCCCATTCATGCTCTGTCTCTCTCTGTCTCAAAAATAAATAAAACGTTAAAAAAAATTTTTTTTAAAATAAAAATAAAATCTTAAAAAAAAAAAACTGGATAAGGGCCTACCCTCCAGGCCTCATTTTAACATTAATATCCTTTTTAAAGGACCTATCTCCAAATATAGTCACATTCTGAAATACGGGGATTAGTATTTCAACATATGCATTGAGGGAGGGGATACAATTCAGCCAATAACAGCTAGTATATAGCAATAGAAATGATACTTGCTTATTGTTTCTTTATCCTGCAACCAACCTTACTGAACTCACTAATTAGCTCTAATAGTTTTTTTTAATGTGTGTATATTTTTTTAGAGTTTTCTATATGTAATATCATTCTATCAGCAAATATAGTTTAACATCTTCCTTTCCCAAATGAATGCCTTTTATTTTCTTGCCTAGTTACCCAGGCTAGAATCTCCAGAATATGGAGTAGAAACGTTGAGTGGGCACCTTGTCTTGTTTTTAATCTTAGAGAGAAAGCTTTAGTTCTTTCACCAGTATATGTTATGCTAATTGCAGGTTGTTCATTGATGCCCTTTATCAAGTTGAGCAAGATACCTTCTATTCCAGTTTTTCTTTTATTATGAATAGGTCCTAGATTTTGTCAAATTCCTTTTTCTATATTTGTTGATATGACTATGCATTTGTTCCCTTTGTTCTATTGGTATAACATTGCTTACTTTTTGTAAGTTGAACAAACCTTGCATTCATGAGATAAATTCCACTTAGTAATGAGAAACACTACTTTTACTAAGATTCTGTAATCAATTTTCTAGTATTTTGAGGATTATTGTAACCATATTCCTAAGGGATATTGGTCTGTATTTTCTTTGTTTTGTGTGGTCTTTTTCTCATTTAGTATCAGGAAAAAAATGAACTCATAGAATGAGTTAGGAAGTTCTCCCTCTCCTATTTTTCACAAAGTTTGAAGAAGTGCTATTAAGTTTTGAAACACTTGGTTGACTGCACCAATGAAGCTACCTGAGTCTGGGTTTTTCTTTGTGTAAAGTTATTTTGATTAATAATTCAGTGTTCATAAGGGAAGGGAAACAAACATAATATAAAAACAGGGAGGGGGACAAAACAGAAGAGACTCTTAAATATGGAGAACAGGGTTACTAGAGGGGTTGTGGGAGGGGGGATGGGCTAAATGGGTAAGGGGCATTAAGGAATCTACTCCTGAAATCATTGTTGCACAATATGCTGACTAATTTGGATGTAAATTAAAAAAATAAAATTAAAATTATTTCTGTAAGTTGGGTGGTAATGTCTACTTTTTCATTACTGATACTAGTAACAAATCTTTTATTACTGGTCAATGGAGCTAAAGGTTTGTCAATTTTGATCATCAAAAAAGAAACTTTTGGTTTTGTTGATTTTCTCTATTTTTCTCTACATTTAATATTTTTTCATTTATTTCCTTCTAATATTTAGTATTTACTTCATTCTGTTTCCTTTGGGTTTAACGTACTTTCTTTCTCTAATTTCCTATGGTAGAAAGTTAGATAATTGATTTTTGGTATTTTTTCAGCTTATTGAGATATACTGACATATAACATTGTGTAAATTTAAGATGTACAGTGTGATGATCTAAGAATATACTGAGAAATGTTGGGTATGTCATACCCAATGATGAGTATCTTCCTCATTTCACCTAACCCTCAGTTCCTGGCAATGACCACTCTACTCTGTTTCATGAGTTTGACTTTTAAAATTCCACAAATAAGCAGAATCATACATTATTTGTATTATTCTCTGACTTCTATCACTTTTATCACTTAGCATAATGCCCTCAAGTTTCATCTATGTTGTTGCAAATGATAAGATTTTCTTCTTAAGGCTGTATGATATTCCAGTGTGTGTGTGTGTGTGTGTGTGTGTGTGTACATACACATTTCCTTTATTCATCCATTTACTGACAGACATTTAGGTTGTTACTATATCTTGGCCATTGTGAATAATGCTGCAATTAACATCAGGGTATAGATACCCCTTGAAGATCTTGATTTCATTTCCTTTGGATATATATCCAGAAGTGGAATTGCAGGATCATATGGTAGTTTTCTATTTAATATTTTAAGAAGCCTCCATACTGTTTTCCTAATGGATATTCTAATATATATTCTCATCAACAGTGCACAAGGATTTCATTCCATTTTCTCCATATCCTAGCCAATACTTATCATTTACCATTTTGATAAATGCCTTTCATACAAGTATGAAGGGATATCTTATGGTTTTAATTTGCATTTCCCTGATCATTAGTGATGCTCAGCACCTATTCATGCAACTGTTGGCCATTTATGTCCTCTTAGAGAAAATATCTACTCAAATCCTTTGTCCATTTTTAATCTCATTATTTATTTTTGTTTTGCCTTTTTTTTGGCTAATAAATTGTATAAGTCCCTTAAATATTTTGGATATTAACTCCTTATCAGATATATGATTTGCAAGTACTTTCTCCCATTACATAGGTTGCCTTTTCATTTTGTTGATCATATCTTTCACTGCACAGAAGCTTTTTCTTTTAATGGAGTCCCACTTGTCAATTTTTTTTATTATTATTTTGTTGCTTGTGCTTTAGGTATCATTTCCAAAAACATCATTGTCAAGACCCGTATCAAGAAGATTTTTCCCTATGTTTTCTTGGAGTTTTATAGTTTCAGGTCTTACATTTAATTCTTCAATCCATATCGAGTTATTGTTTGTAAGATAGGTATCTAGTTTCATTCTTTGCTACGAATATCCAATTTTTCTAGCACCATTCATTAAAAAGACTGTCTTTTTTTTCGTTGAGTCTTCTTGGATCATTTGTCAAATACTAGTTGACCATACATGTGCAGGTTTATTTCTGAGTATCAGTTATGTTCCACTGGTTTATGTGTCTGTTTTAATGCCAATGCAATATTGTTTTGATGACTATAGCTTTGTAATATAGTCTAAAATCAGGAAGTATGATGCCTCCAGCTTTGTTCTTTCTCACGATTGCTGTGGAAACATGGGGCCTTTTGTGTTTCCATCTGAATTTTAGGATTGTTTTTTCTATTTCTGTGAAAAATGCCATTGGAATTTTGTGTGGAACCCATAGATGGCTTTGGGTAGTATGGACTTTTTATTTATTTTTTAAACTTTATTTTATTTTTTATTTAAACATTTTTTAAATGTTTTTTGATTTTTGAAAGAGTGGGGGGGAGGTGCAGAGAGAGGGAGACACAGAATCCGAAGCAGGCTCCAGGCTCTGACCTGTCAGCACAGAGCCTGGCATGGGGCTCTTTGCTCACGAACTCACAAACCATGAGATCATGACCTGAGCCAAAGTCAGATATTTAACCTACTGAGCCACCCAGATGCCAGATGCCCCTAGTATGGACTTTTTAAATGTTAACTCTTCTGAACCATAAACACAGGATATCTTTCCACTTATTTGTAGTTTCTTCAATTTCTTTCATTCATGTCATAGTTTTCAGACATTTGATTTATTGCTATTTTATTGTTTTTGACTCTACTGTAAATGGCTTAAAATTTTTTTTAATGTTTATTTATTTTGGGGAGAGAGAGACATAAAGAGACAGAGTGCAAGCCGGGGAGAGGCAGAGAGGGAGACACAGAATCCAAAGCAGGCTCCAGGCTCCGAGCTGTCAGCACAGAGCCTGATGAAGAGCTGAAACCCACGAACTGAGATCATGACCTGACCTGAAGTTGTACGCTTAACCAACTGAGCTAAACAGGTGTCCCTATTTTCCAAATTTATCTTTTACAGATAGTTTATCATAAGTATATAGAAGTATCATAAGTATATAGAAAAGGATATATAGAAAAGGATATCAATCATATGTTCATTTTGTATCTTGAAACTTTACTGAATTTGTTTATTAGTTCTAACAGTTTTTTTGGTGGAATCTTTGCACTTTTCTATATGCAAGATTATGCCAGAGACAATTTTACTTCTTCCTTTATGGTTTGGATGTCTTTTACTTCTTTTTCTTGCCTAATTTCTCTTAGGACTTCCAGTACTAGGTTGAATAGAAGTTGTAAAAGTGGGCACCATTGTCTCGTTCCCGATCTTAGAGGAAAAGCTGTCAATTTTTCATCATTGAGTATGATGTTAGCTATGGGCTTACTGTGTATGAATTTTATTATGTTATGTTTCTTCTATATACACTTACTGAGTTATTATTATCAAAGAATGTTGGGGGTGCCTGCGTGGTTAAGTCAGTTAAGCATTGGTCTTGTGATTTTGGTTCAAATCATGATCTCACAGTCTTGAGATCCAGCCTCATGTCAGGCTCTGTGCTGGGCTCTCTTTCAAAAAACAAAAACAAAAACAAAAACAAAAAACAAAAAACAAAAATCAAAACATGAAATTTGCCTTTAAAAAATGTTGAATTTTGTCAAATGCTATTTCTGCATCTATTGAGATGATCATCTGATTGTTACCTTCCATTCTATTAATGTGGTATACTGTATTTATTGATTTGCATATTGTAAATAACCTTGCATCCCAGGGATAAATCCCACTTGATCATAGTACATGTTCCTTTTAATATGATGTTGAATTCAATTTGGTAATATTTTGTTGAGAATTTTTGCATCTATATTCATCTGGGATATTGTCTGTAGTTTCTTTTCTTGCAGTATGTTTACCTGCCTTTGTTATCAGGGAAAGTCAAGCCTCTTAACATGAGTTTGGGAGTAATCCCTATTCTTCAATTTTTGGAAGAGTTTGCAAATAATTGGTGTTTACCCATGGAATTCACCCATGAAGCCATCTGGTCCTGGTTTTTTTGTTTTGTTTTGTTTTTTTGGTGGTTGTTGTTGCAAAGTTCTTGATTACTGATTAAATCTCTTTACTTATTGATCTATTTAGATTTTCTATTTCTTCATGATTTAGACTTGCTAAGTTATATGTTTGTTGGGATATATCCATTTCTTCTGGACTGTTAAATTTATTGACATATAATTGCTCATAGTAGTCCAGTATGATCTTTTGTATTCTTGTGCTATCAATTGTAATGGCTCCTCTTTTTTTCTAATTTTTTTTTTGAGTTCTCTCTTATTTTTTGGTGAGTCTAGTTAAAAGTTTGTCAGTTTCGTTATTTTTTTTTTTAAAGCTCTTAGTTTCAATGCTCTTTTCAATTTTTTTTCTATTCTTTAGTTCACTTATTTTTGCTCTGATCTTTGTTACCTTTTTTGGCTAACTTTGGTCTTCTTTTTATATTTCCTCAAAGTATAAAGTTAGATTATTTAAATTTTTTTCTTCATATAGGGATTTATCACAAAATTTCCCTCTTAAAATGGTTTTTGCTGCATTCCATCAGTTTTGATCTGTTGTGTTTCCATCTTCATATAAGGTATTTTTTTGATTTCCTTTTTTATTTCTTCTTTGACCTATTGGTTTTTCAGTAGTGCATTGTTTAATTTCCTCATAATTGCTAACTTTCCCATTGTCTGCCTATTATTGATTTCTAGTTTCTTATCATGTGATTGGAAAAGATACTTAGCATAATCTCAGTCTTTAAAAATATACTCGGACCTGTTTTGTGACCTAACACATCATCTCATCTAGACAATGTTCCATGTGTGCTTGAGAGGAATGTATATTGTGCTTCTATTGGAAGAATTATCCTCTACCTGTTAGGTTCATTTGATCTACAGTATAGTTCAAGTCCATTATTTCTTTATTCTGTCTGATCTATCCACTGTTGAAAGTGAATACTGAAGCCCCCTATTATTATTGTATTATTATCTGTTTCTCCCTTCAGATTTGTTAGTATCTGCTTAATATATTTAGGTGTTCTAACATTGTGTATATCCGTATATACAACTGTTATATCCACTTGATGAATTTGCCTCTCTACGATTCTATTGTAATTTTTAATTAAACAATTTTTGTCTGATATGATATATGCATCTCTGCTCTTTTAAACTTTCCATTTCCATGGAATATCTTTGTCTATCCTTTCACTTTGAGCCTATGTTTATCCTTAATCTGAAGTGACTCTTTTGTAGGCAGCATACAGTTGGCTTTTGTGTTTTTATACATTGATCCATTCTATACTTTTTGATTGGAGAATTCAACAAATCCATTTACATTCAGAGTAAATACTAATATGTTAGGACTTACTATACCATCTTGTTTTCTGGCTGATTTGTAATTCCTTTCTTCTTTTCTTGTCTTTCTTTGTGATTTGATGATTTTCTGCAGTGGTAGATAATGATTGCTTCCTCTTTATCTTGTGTATATCTACTGTAGGTATTTGCTTTATGGTTACCCAGAAGCTTACATAAAACATTTTATAAATATAACTGTGTTTTAAGCTACTAACAACTTAGATCATGTTCAATAATTGCTCTTTTACTCCACCCACCATATTTTATGTTTTCATGTCACAAAATTTACATTTTTATATTGTATATCCATTAATAATTGTAGATGTAGCTATTTTTAATACATACCTCTTATAATCTTTATGCTGGAGTTAAGTGATTAACACACCCCCATATTACAACATTGGAGTGCACATTTTGAATTTGACTATACACTTTACCAGTATGTTTCCTACTTACACTCGTTTTCATGTTACTAATTAGTATTCTTTCATTTTAGCTTGAATAATTCCTTTCAGCATTTCTTATAAGACCGGTTTAGGGGTGATGAACTCCTTCAGCTTGTATTTGTCTTGGAAAGCTTTTATCTCACCTTCATTTCTGAAGGACAGCTTTTCCAGATATTACTGGTTGGCACATTTTTCTTTTCAGCACTTTGAATATATTATCCCAGTCACTCCTGACCTGTATGGTTTCTGCTGAAAAACTCTCTGATAGCTTCACAGAGTTGGTTCTCTTGTAAGTGACAAACTTCTGTTGCTACATTTAAGATTCTCTCTTTGATTTGTGACAGTTTGATTATAATGTGTTTTTGAGAAGATCTCTTTAATTTACTTGGGGATCTATGAGCTTCATGAACTCGAATGTGCAAATCTCAGATTGATAAATTCTCAGCCATTATTTCTTTTTTTTAATTTAATTTTTGTAATATTAATTTTTGAGCGAGAGAGACAGAGTGTGAACAGGGGAGGGGCAGAGAGAGGGGGAGACAAAGAATCCGAAGCAGGCTCCATGCTCTGAGCTGTCAGCACAGAACCCAACACAGGGCTCTAACTCACAACCATCAGATCATGACCTGAACCAAAGTCGGTTGTCTAACTGACTGAGTCATCCAGCCATTATTTCTTTAAATAAGCTTTCTGTCTTTTTCTCTTTACCTCTCTTCCTCTTTTGGATCTCCAATAATGCATAGATTGTTTCTCTTGTCAGTGCCCTATAAGTCCCAGAAGCTTTCTTCATTCTTGTTCATGCTTTTGTCTTTTTGATCCTCAAACACAATAATTTCAAATGATGTCTTTTGGAGTTCACTGATTCTTTCTTCTGCTTGATTCAGTCTGTTGTAGCTCCCTACTGAATTCTTTAGTCATTGTATTCTTTATTATAAAATTTTTTTCTTGCTTTATTATGTTTTCTATTTCTTTGTTGAACTTCTCACTGTGTCCTTCTATCAATTTCCCGATTTTGTTAAGTTGTTTATTTGTGGTTTCCTATAGCCCTTTGGGCAGCGTTAACACAATTACTTTGACTTATTTGTTGGCAATTTGTATATCTCCATTTGTTTGGGGTCAGCTACTACAAGTTTATTCCATTCATTTGGTGGTGTCACGTCTTTGTGGTTCCTCTAGCCTTGCATAGGTATCTGTGCATATGAAGAAGCATTCACCTCTTTCAGATTTCAGGGAATAACTTTGGTAAGGAAATATCTTCACCCGTGGATGGGGAGCATGCTGGAGTATGCTGTGACCCCTGGTTTAGTGGTGTAGAGCACCAAGTGCAGGGGTGCACGATAGCTTTGGATCCAGAGGTGAGTGTGCGATGATTTGTTGGCTCAGACCACTGTGGTCCACAGCATTGATAAAGCAGGATCCCTATTGAGAGCTGTTGAGGTTCCCATTAGCAGCAAAGGCTACTGGAGTCCTCAGCAGCACCTCTAGTTCCAGTAACTGGGGTCTAGCAGGCAACAATGTTGCCTGGAGTTGGTGACGTGCACATGGCGGGCTGTGAGGGCCAGCTGTGGGAGCCACTGTGTAGTAGCAGGGACTGGCTGTAGACACATACTAAGTAGTGTTTATTTGTTCATTTGATTTTCATTTGTTTTCTTAAATTCCACATGAATGAAATAACATGCTATTTGCCTTTGAGTTATTTCACTTTGCGTTATATATTCAAGTTCTATCCATGTTGTCACAAATGGCAAAATTTCATTCTTCTTTATGGCTGAGTAGTGTTCCATTGTGTGTTTGTGTATCTCACTTCCTCGTTATCCATTCATCTGTGGATGGGCACTTCAGTTGTTTCCGTATCTTGCTTATAAATAATGCTGCAGTAAACATAGGGGAGCACATATCTTTTCAGATTAGTGTTTTCATATTCTTTGGATAAAAATCCAGAAGTGGAATAGCTTGATCATATGGTAGATCTATTCTCAATTTTTTGAGGAACCTTCATACTAGTTTTCAGAGAAGCTACATCAATTTACATTTCCAACAAGAATGTACGAGGGTTTGCATTTCTTCACATTCTCTCCAACATTCGTTATTCCTTGTCTTTTTGATAATAGCTATTCTAACAGATGTAAGATGGTATCTCATTGTGGTTTTGATTTGGATTCCTCTAATAATTAGTGATGTTGAACATCTTTTCATGTGCCTTTTGGCCATCTCTATGTCTTCTTTGGAAAAATATCTAGATCCTGTGCACATTTTTCAATTGAGTTGTTTGGGTTTTTATTGAGTTGTATGTGTTCTTTATATATTTTGGATATTATTGGATATATCATTTGCAAATATCTTCTTCTATTCAGTAGGTTGCCTTTGCAATTTGATGATGGTTTCCTACATTGTGCATAAGACTTTTAGTTTGATTCAGTTCCATCGTTTATTTCTGTTTTGTTTCCATGCCTTTAGGTCAGATTCACAAAAATATCACTAAGACCATTGTCAAAGAGTTTACCACCTACATCTTTTCTTCTAGGAATTTTAAGGTTTCAGTTTTACAGTCTTCAATTTTGTGTTAATTTTTGTTTATAGTGTAAGACAATGGTCTACTTTCATTAATTTTTATGTGGCTGTCCAGTTTTTCCCAACACCATTTATTCAAGACACTGTCTTTTCTCCATTGTATGTTCTTATGTATGTTCTTAGGTTCCTCTGTTGTAAATTATTTGTCCGTGTGTGTGTGTGTGTGTGTGTGTGTGTGTGTGTGTGTGTGTGTATACATACACACACACACACACACACACAGATTTATATACAGGCATATTTTCTGGGTTCTCCATTCTAGTCTATTGATCTATATGTTGGTTTTCATGCCAATACTACATTGTTTTGATTACTGTAGCTTTGTAATATATTTTGATTAGGGAGGGTGATGGTGATACTACCAGTTTTGTTCTTCTTTCTCAAGAATGCTTTGTCTAGGGGCATCTGGGTGGCTCAGTCAGTTGAGCATCTGGCTTTGGCTCAGGTCATGATCCAACGGTTTTGAGTTCGAGCCCCGTGTCAGGCTCAGGTCATGATCTCACGGTTTTGAGTTCGAGCCCCGTGTCAGGCTCTGTGCTAACAGCTCAGAGCCTGAAGCCTATTTCGGATTCTGTGTCTCCCTCTTTCTCTGCTCCTCCCCTGTTCGTGCTCTGTCTCTCTCTCTCTCTCAAAAAATAAATAAACATTAAAAAAATAAAAAAAAAAGAATGCTTTGTCTATCCAGGAACTTTTGTGGTTCTATACAAATTTCAGAATTATTTGTTCTACTTTTGTGAAAAATCCTGTTGGAATTTTGATAGGAACTGCCACTGAATCTCCAGAAGGTTTTGGGTAGTATGAACATTTTAACAATATTAATTCTTCTAATCCATGAACATGGAATATCTTCTATTCATCTGCATCTTCTTTAGTTTCTTTCATCAGTACCTTATAGTTTTCAGGGTACAGGTCTTTCACTTCCTTGTTTAAATGTATGCTTATAGGGGCACCTGGGTGGCTTGGTCGGTTGGGCGTCAGACTTCGGCTCAGGTCATGATCTGATGGTCCGTGAGTTCAAGCCCCGTGTCGGGCTCTGTGCTGACAGCTCAGAGCCTGGAGCCTGTTTCAGATTCTGTGTCTCCCTCTCTCTCTGCTCCTCCCCAGTTCATGCTCTGTCTCTCTCTGTCTCAAAAATAAATAAACGTTAGGGGCGCCTGGGTGGCGCAGTCGGTTAAGCATCCGACTTCAGCCAGGTCACGATCTCGCAGTCCGTGAGTTCGAGCCCCGCGTCGGGCTCTGGGCTGATGGCTCAGAGCCTGGAGCCTGTTTCCGATTCTGTGTCTCCCTCTCTCTCTGCCCCTCCCCCATTCATGCTCTGTCTCTCTCTGTCCCAAAAATAAATAAACGTTGGAAAAAAAATTTAAATAAAAATAAATAAATAAATAAACGTTAAAAAAATTTAAAAAAATGTATGCTCATATATTTTGTTTGATGCAACTGTAAATGGGATTGTTTTCTTCACTTCTGTTTGATAGTTCATTACTGTATAGAAACACCACAGATTTCACATATTGATTTTATGGCATGCAACTTATTAATTTTAACAGATTTTTGGCAGGACTTTAGGGTTTTCTATATATATAGTATCATTTCATTTACAATTAGTGACAGTTCTACTTCTTCCTTTCCAACTTGGAAGATTTTTATTTCTTTTTCTTTCCTTATTGCTGTGGCTAGGACCTAGAGTAGTATGTTGGGTAAAAACGGCAAGAGTGGGCAACCTTATCTTATTCTTGATCTTAGAGGAAAAGCTTTCAGTTTTTCACCATAAAGTGTGGTGTCAGCTGTGTCTGTCAAATATGTCCTTTATTATGTTGAGGTACATTGCCTTTATACCCACTTTGTTGAGAGTTTTTATCATAAATGGATGTTGAATTTTTTCAAATGTTTTTTTTCTGTATCTATTGAGATGATCTTTTCATTTTTAGCCTTCATTTTGTTAACGTGGCACATTATGTTGTTTTTCAGATGTTGAACTACGTTTGCATCCCTGGAATGAATACCAGTTGATATGGGTATATGATTATTTTACTGTATTATTGAATAGCCTTTGCAAATTCTCTTTGAGGATTTTTACATCAATGCTAATAAATGATATTGTTCTGTATCTTTTTTTTTTGTAGTGTTCTTCTCTTTGTAACAGGGTAATGTTGGCCTTGTAAAATGAGTTTGGAAGCATTCCCTCCTCTTCAATTTTTTAGAAGAATTTGAGAGGGATAGGTATTCAATCTTTGAATGTTTGACAAATTAACCACCGAAACTATACGGTTCTGAACTTCTGTTTGTCGAGAGATTTTTCATTACTGATTCAATCTGCTTAGTAGAAATTGGCCTATTTAGATTTTATATTTCTTCATGATTCAGTCTTCAAAGATTATATGCATCTAGGAATTTATCCATTTCTTCTAGATTGCCCAATTTGTTGGCATATAATTCATCATAGTAATTTATAATGATCCTTGGTATTTGTTTGGTGGCAGTTGTGACTTCTCTTTCATTGCTGATTTTATTTAAGTCCTTTTTATTTCTTGATGAGTCTAGCTAAAGATTTGTCAACTTTGTATTTTCAAAGAACTAGCTCTTAGTTTCATTGATTTTTTTCAATTTTCTTTTTAGTCTGTCCTTCATTTATTTCTGCTCTGATCTTGATTTCCATTCTTCTTCTAACTTTAGACTCTGTTTGTTCTTCTTTTTGGAGTTCCTTTCAGTGTAACATTAAATGGCCTACTTTTTATCTTGTTTGTTTGTTTCTGGAGGTAGGCCTGCATTGCTATGAACTTCCCTCTTAGAACCATTTTTGCTATATTCCTTGGATGTGGTACACTCTATTTGTTTTTATTTGTCTCTAGGAATTTTTTTATTTCTCCTTTCATTTCCTTGATGACTCAATTGTTCAGTAGCATGTTGTTTAATTTCCACATTTTTGTGTTTTTCTTTCCTGTTTTCTTGTAATTTCTACTTTCTTACCATTATGGTTAGAATGTTCCATGCACACTTAAGAAGAGTATGTATTTTGCTCCTTTTGAATGGAATGTTCTTTATGTATCTATTAAATTATCTATTAAGTCTATCTGGCTTAATGTATCATTTAAAGTTGATGTTCCCCATTGATTTTCTGTCTGGATGATCTATTCAGTGATGTAAATATTGTGTGAAATTACCTTGCTATTATTTTATAGCTGCCAATTTCTCCCTTTAAGTCTGTTAGAATTTGCTTTATATATTTTGGTTCTCCTATGTGAGGTGCACATATATTTGTAAATGTTGTATCTTCTTGCTGGACTAACTCTTTTCTCATTATGTAATGAGAAAATTTTAGTACGGTGTTTGTTTTAAAGTCTATTTTCTCTGATATGAGTATAGCCATGCTGTCTTTCTTTTCACTTCCACTTGCATGGTATCAATTTCTCCATCCCTTCACTTTCAGTGTGCATGTATGTGTCTTTACTTCTAAAGTGAGTCTCTTGGAGGCAGCATATAGATGAGTCATGTTTTTTAATCCATTTAGCCACTCTGTCTTTTGATTGGAGAATTTACTCCCTTTACATTTCAAATAATTCTTGATAGTTTTGTACTTACTGCCATTTTGTTGTTTTGGAGCTGTTTTTTTAGTTACTCTCTTTCCTTTCTTCTTTTCTCTCTTCCCTTGTGTTTTGATGGCTTCCTTTGGTGTTATCGTTTTCTTTCTCATTTTCTTTTGTATATTTATTAAAGTTGTTGCTTTGTGGTTAACTAGGAGGTTGGTGTACAGCATCCTATACACACATGCATGCAGATATGTGTGTGTGTGTGTGTGTGTGTGTGTGTGTGTGTGTGTGTAGGTCAACTTTAGTTGACAGGGATTTAATTTGAACCCATTAAAACGTACATTTTTAGACCCCACATACTATATTTTTGATGTCACATTTTACATGTTTTTATTTTATGTATCTCTTCAGTAATTATTATAGTCTTAGTCAACTTTACTACTATTGTCTTTTAACCTTCATACTTTCGCTGTAAGTGGCTGATCTTACTATGTTACTATATTTATCTTCACCAGTGAGATTTTTACTTTCCTATGTTTTCTTGTTATTAATTAATGACTTTTACTTCTGGTTGAAAAAAAGTACCTTAAACATTTCTTGTAACGCTGGTTTAGGGGTGATGAACTACTATAGTTTTTGCTTATTTGGAAAACTTTTAATCTCCCCTTGAGTTCTAAGTGATAACCTTGCCAAATAGTGAATTCTTTTTGTTTTTAATGTTTATTTATTTTTTGAGAGAGAGAGAAAGAGAGAACATGTGAATGTGCACACAAGCAGGGGAGGGGCAGACAGAGGGAAAGAAAGAATCCTAAGCAGGCTCTGTGCTGTCAGTGCAGAGCCTGATGAGAGGCTCAGTCTCACAAACTTTGAGATATAACCTGAGCTGAAATCAAGAGTCAGACACCACCCAGGAACCCTGGTAGTGAATTCTTGGTTGGAAGTTTTTTTTCGTTTGGTTTAGCATTTGAAGTATGTCGTGCCATTCCCTTCTGACCAGCAAAGTTTCTGCTAATAAATCTATTGACAACTTTATGGGGTTTCCCTTCTAGCCCTTAGTGCTTTCATTTATTATTATTATTTTTTTAATGTTTATTTATTTTTGAGAGACACACAGAACCCAAGTGGGGAAAGGGGGGAGAAAGAGGGAGACACAGAACCCAAAGCAGGCTCCAGGCTCTGAGTTGTCAGCACAGAGTCAGATGTGGGGCTCAAACTCAGGAACTGTGAGATCATGGCCTGAGCTGAAGTTCAATGCTTAACTGACAGCCATCCAGGTGCCCTCACTTGGTGTTTTTAAATTATCTCTTTAACTTTTACCATTTTACCACTTTTCCTTTAGCTCTTTGAACATATTTAAAATAGCTGATTTAAAGTATTCATCTAGTAAAATAAACATTTGAGCTTCCTAATATATTGATTTTATTGATTGCTTTTTAATCTACGCATGGACTATTTTCTTGCTTCTTGGCATGTCTCGTATTTTTTTTTGTTGCTACAACCTGATTTTTAAATAATCTATTGTGACAACTCTGTAAATTAAGATATCTACCCTCCTCAGGGTTTGTTGTTACTATTTTTATATAGCTATTATTTGGTTAGTAATTTTCCTGAATTAATTCCATAAATCTGTATTCTCTGTCATGTGTGACCACTTAAGTCTTTACTCAGCTCAGGGATGGCTAATGATTGAACAGAGATACATTTAAACAAATGGAACCAAAAATGCTCTCATTTTTTGCTGAGTGGCTCTATGTGCCTGTTGTATGCCTTCAAACCTAGCCAGGGCAGTTTACAATTCCATCTCAAGTCTTCATTTCCTGCTTGTTCATGCCCTTATGTTCAGCCAAAGGTAAGCAGTTATAGCCTGGTAAGGACTCTCCTCAGCAGGCACACAGTTCTACATATGCATTTGGCCTTCTAGATTCCCAGGAATATGTTGGAATTTTATGAAACCAATATAGATATATCATTTTCCAGTTTTCCTTTTTAAGATTTTTGGTTAGTCTATGGTTTGTCCCAACAGTTATCAATCTTCCCAGACAGCTGTGATGGTAAAACCCATGCCTGTAATTGTTTCTGATAAATGCTCCTTTACCCACCCTCTACAGTGCCACAAGGGAGAAGGCTTTTAGTACAGAGTGTGTCTCCCAAGTCAGCCTTGTAAGTCAGTCTCCCAGGGACCCTTTAGACAGATAAGATAATACAAATTCTTGGGAAATGAGGCTTTGAAAGAGATCCGGCTATATTTACTCATCCATTCCTGTGCTGGGAATGCAGACTGTTATTTTTCGTGGCTACCACTGAGCTAGAGAGCTGGGGATTATACTAAAGCAAGATAAAATGCCAAAAAACTGTACTGTTCTTGTTGAGATTCAACCACTTTTTCTTGAATAGACACTCTCTAACTGCTGCAAACCTTTAGTTAATTTTCAGAATTCTAAAAAGATTCTTCTGATAATTGTAGCAGTTGCTATTATGGAAGAGCAAATTTGTGGAGGTCTTTACTCCACTGTTTCTGCTGATATCCACCTCTGCACATTTTACAATAGTCTAAAGATGTCTGAGATCATGAAGGGTTATAAATAAATAAATCTGAAAGAAATTAAATATCACAGAAGAATATTATGTAAAGTCTAAAATACCTGATTTAAATTTTAAGTAAGTTAATTCTTTTAAAATGTGGGAAAGGAAAATGGGATTACACTTATGTATTTTTATTTGAGAAAGCTTGTTAAGAGATTTACAACATACACTGATTTTCTCTTACCTTTACTATACTTTGCTTTAAAAAATTTTATGTATGTCACAGTGCTAAATGTTCATATCTTTAAACTCAGCGGCCTCATGGAGTCTGCTCCCGTACTACGCAGCTTTGCCATCTACTGCTTAGCCCTCCTTGCATAATTTTTAATTAGTTGTTCACTTTTAATCCTTAAAAGAGAAATAAACTACATGCACGGAACTTATTTGTTATTAGACATCCCAGCATATAATTGAATTAAATTTATAAATTTTATCTTTTCACTTGGCTTTTTCTGAAAATATCTTCTTTAGCAAATAAAAATCTTTTCCTAGTCCAGTTTCAACAAGTGAACAGATAAAGAGCACAATACAGGATTCTGAATATTTCTTTTGAGATAGGTGTTTCTTTATATGCAAATTTTCATTAAAATGATCAATTTTATTAGATCGCAGCTATTTTAAGCTAACTGTTGTGGACTTTGGCCCATTCTTTTGTGTTTCTGCACGCGTTTCCCAGTTGGATTTCACCAGGTCCTTGAAATGGCTTTAAAATCTCAAATAAGCTCAAGATGCTTCAAGGTGTCAAACTCCTTTTTTTAAAAACTGTGGTAAGATACATATATAACATAAAATTCCCATATTAACCCTTTTTCAACGTATGAATCAGTGGCATTAAGTACATTCACACTGTTGTACAGTCAATACTGCTATTTATATCCAGAACTTTTTCATCATCCCAAACTGGAACTCTGAATCTATTCAACAATAATTCCCACTCTTCCTTCCCTACAACTTCTACTGACCACTATTCTATTTTTTGTCTTACGAATCTGCCTGTACTAGGCACCTCACTGAAGTGAAATCATACAGTATATGTTCTTTTACATCTGGCTTATTTCACTTAGCATACTGTATTGAAAGTTCATCCATATTGTAGCATGTGTCAGAACTTCATTCTTCTTAAAGCGGAATAATTTTATTGTGAACATATATACTCTAATATATACGTGTGTGTGTACATATATACACACACATGCCACTTTTTTAATCCATTCATTGCTCACAGATATTGGAGATTATTTCAACAAGGACATATAATAAGTCTATATACACAATCAAAAACTCAGTTGGAAAAAAAAGAAAATTACAATCAGCAAGTTAAAAATCACACTGAATATAAATCTCTTAGGAGACATTCATGTATTATGATACCACATCTACATGGCTACTATGTAGAAAAAATGGAATTTTCATCTATTCGGCTGGATATGGATGCAATACTGATTTGCTGGCTGAAATGCAACTCTTACCTGTTTTTTGTTTGTTTCATGTTAATATACTCTATGTAAAAATCTGTAATTATTCTCAACATTAAGATTCACAAAACACACACCAGAAGTCTTAAGGACAACTTGATAATATATCCTGTTTGGCACCGATTTTGCAATAAGCATGTTTTGTTCTGTATCCTGTTAGTCCGGTTTCATCTTTTATTCTAACCTAGGTTTCCAATGACATGTTTCAAAATTTTCCTGGCAATCTGGTTTCCCCCTGAAGCTCTGTTTTGCTTCCTAAAACATTACTATTTTTTTCTTTCTAGAGATTCTATTTCCATTTCTAGTCTCTCTTTTCTTTTATTCTTCAACAAGAAAATATCATAAGGTTGGTTTACTATAAACACTTTATCACAATTAGGAAAAAAAAACTCATAATACAAGTACGCACTAAATTTAAGAAGTGTTAATGGGTTATCACAACTACTGCAACCTTTACTGAGGAATGAAGGCCAAACCTTCCGGAATTTGGATGATTAAAATCAACATATGTTACAGGCAGGATTGCTCATGCAATGTGATGTAAAAGCTTGAAAAGTCAAGAAAGGGTGTGGTGAAAACTCTTTTCAGCTGTACACTCAGTCAGCTGAAACTTGATGGCTCCAGCAAGTTTCTACACACCCACATAAATAAGCTAATGTCAACCAGTAGCTGCCCTTTTTTGGTCAGAATGAAAGTAAAGCCACTATTTTTTAAGAGATCATATTCACTTCACATGCAATCCTCAGCAGATCTGAACTAAAATTTCAAAAGTTAAAGACAGTATATTTTTATTCCTTCTTGCTCTGTTAAATAAATATTCGATAGATACTATCATCCTGGAAGAGGATTAGGAGACAAATATATAGGAAATTAGTTCAAGTAATCTAGTGGGCAATCCCCATTTTAATGGAAAAGAAGTTTCAAATAGGTTTCAAATAGGACTGATGAAGACGGTATGGTCAATTGAGTAGAGGATTCCTTCCACCATGTTTTACAACCAGGTAGATGTAGCCAGCATCTTTCAAGAGAGGAAGATGCAAAATCCTGGTAAGAAGGCATTGTGTTCGAAAGGTCCAAGCATGTCATTTTAAAATTTTAATCTAGAAAAAAATATTCCTACAGCATATACATTGTGAAGTATGTTAATATCATAAATAAATTGCCAGGACAGTATAAAATACCTTTTTATTTCATTATACAATTGAAATTGTATGTATTAAAAAAGAAAAAAAAGATTGTCAAAAGAAAAACATAACAAGCATTAGTATTATATATTGAATGCCTATCTAAGAGCAGACTATTAATAACCAGAACTTTAGGGTGAAGGGTGTTTCAGAGAGCTACATGGCATAATAGTACAGTGATTTAATAACTACTTTAACTATAAACAACAAGAGCAACCAAAGTAATCTCTAAGTATTGTCCACTTTGAGATTTCCAACAGATTTCTGCTGAGTTTGTCACAGTAAGTTACTTTCAAACATATAGGTTTTGTTGTCACTGTATTTTTGTGATAGAACATTAGTATTATTTAATTGTGGCCGATTCACTGAAATATGC
Source organism: Acinonyx jubatus (assembly GCF_027475565.1). Classification (NCBI taxonomy): domain Eukaryota; kingdom Metazoa; phylum Chordata; class Mammalia; order Carnivora; family Felidae; genus Acinonyx; species Acinonyx jubatus. Next base: position 18,185,073 of record NC_069387.1, on the reverse strand, counting down.
AGTATTTATTGAAATTCTGCAAAAAAAAAGAATGATGGAACATTCAAATTCAGGTATTTTATGACCTACTTAAAATGACAGAGAAATCACAGTATAGTTTGTATAGTGAAAAGCAAATGGAAGCTTTAGAAACTCTTAGAGCATCAAAAAAAACTTTTTTAATGAATGCTAATGTGCTATTCTTAATGAATGCTTTTTGCACACAACTGGAAAAGTCTATTAATTCCTTTTAATACTTAGAAGATTCCATTTATTATTAAAGAATCCAATAAACCATTTTTTTCCCAGCTCTACAGAATTTGGTCTAACATATTTTACTACCTGTGTGTGTTCTCTTCTACTGATTTAATTCTAGTTGTCCTGATTAAATCATCCATCATTTTTAGGAAGATTTTTCTTATTGGTTTTCTGGTACTGCCTCACTGGTTTTAGCTATTTGCTCCTTTCTCTTCCTGATATGTCACTTTGAAAATATTTCAGTGACTTTCTTATATTAAATTGTCTAATAGCATTTTAGTTTCATTTTAGTGTCAGTTCATTTTTCTATTTCTTATCCTTCATGCTTCCTGTATCTTTTCATCAGGTGTTGAAATTTTGGATTTCTATTTCTATTTGGGAACCTTCGTTAAAATAAGCACCCCTCCCCCCATAATAAATGTTATGCCATACTATCATTACATAGCTTGTAAATATTCCATAAACCTTAAATCCTGTGACACTTAGGAGTAAGAATTTTCTAATGTATTGGATTTGGATGATTATAGTAGCTGCTTCTTTTTCCTTCTTTTATTGACTAAGGAATGTTTTATATTAACCCTGAAAAGACCATACAAATTTTGTGTTTTGTGCAACATGGCAAGTAAAGAGATATACTTTATGGGGATGGAGGATTAACTCTTCAACTTACCCAATGAAGGTCAACCAAGATCAAAATCCACACCAGAAATGTGTGTTTGGCAGTACACAGGATACATGATAATTAGGTTGGCAATATCTAAACATGGACCCAGAAAATGTGTGGAGGTAGAGGAGTAGAAGAACTCATGCCTCAGTGAAGAGAAGTACAGGGAAAGGTAAAAATCGAGAGGTTGCATTTTAAAGACTCAGAAGATCTTAAGAAGATACGAGGATGGATGGTGGTTTAGGTAACACATACACATTAGCAAATGGTGCCCATGGGTGACTGACATGTGAAATAGTATACAGCGAGTTTCTGGAAATGGCACCAAAGAATGATTCCAGGTAAAGGACAAAAAGATATACAGAGAAAACATCATTAAAGATAGTCATGAAGTTACAACAATATGGTATTTTTTTCTCTTTCTCTCTTCCAAGTGATACCCCAAAGTCCTAGCATCATCAACTAACCTCATGACTTGTGGAGTCAATCTTGTGAACTGTAACACTGGGTCCAAGATTAATAATTGCAACTTGAATCAATATCTGTATTCTAAGCTGATAGTATTTTATATAAATGTAATTCTCAATAGGATGAGCTTATTATTATTTCTTGTGAGACTAAAGGATATTTGAAGAAAGAAGGCTGTAATGGCAGAAAAAATAATTAATTCTGTATTGGGGAAGCGAAGAAAATCTACTTTTAAAAATACAAACTACAGAAGTAATATCTTCTCAGCCAACTGGAATATAAAAAAAGGTCATGATCCTTCACTGGGGCACAGCTGGCACACACTGGAAAGGGTCATATCAGAATTTTCATGGGAAAAGAATAAGGTTCTTGTTTATCAAAGGAAGTCATGAAATAAAGAAGAAAATAATATCAGTGTTGCATAATGACTAACTCAGTGTTGTCACTCAAATTACAGCAGTCAACAATTGAGTGGCTTGGATTGGCCTAATGATCAAAGTAGAAATTGGGCTCATTTAGTGGTACTTAAGAATCCGTAATTATCATCATCATTATAGGTAGTTCCACAAATTGTCAATCCTCAGTTTAAAACTGATACCCACAAAATATACGACAGACACACAACTGACATTATATGAAAGTGTACTTTAAAGATCTATAGAATGTGGGGCACCTGGGCGGCTCAGTCAGTTAAGCCTCTGACTTTGGCTCAGGTCAGGATCTTGCGTTAGAGAGTTCGAGCCCCACACAGGGCTTTGCGCTGACAGCTCAGATTCTGGAGCCTGCTTCGGATTCTGTGTCTCCCTCTCTCTGTGTCCCTCCCCTGCTTGCGTTCTGTCTCTCTCTGTCTCAAAATTAAATAAATATTATAAATAAATAAACAAACATTAAAAAATAAAGATCTATAGAATAAACGTTAGAAAAATGTGACATTAGCTCCTAAAGCAGTGTTGCTTTGAGATCTCTCCTTGAACTCTATCAGTATCGTCAAGTATGCTGGGTGTGCACACAAATTTCTGATCCATGCCTCTGCCTGCTGAGTTGGCTCAATGAACGTGAGTTGGGGTGGAAGGGTGGAAACTCATTCTTTAAGAAGCCTTTTAGGTGATTAAGTGAAGCAAGTTACCCTGACCCCGCATTTGGAGAACACTGGCCTAGAGTAAGGGATGACAGTAAACATCCCTTTCATTGTACATGTGTATATAAATGCATTTTTTTACTACCTGTCAATTGTTCGTGCAAACAACAGTAAGCTTAAAAGAAAAAAAAAGAAATTGTACCCTTATATTATAATAATACACAATATATTTTTTAAAAGATCTTCTCTAGCATCTAAATTTCTGAAGTCAGTTTTATTAGTCAGATGAGACAGTAAGAAGCACAAATTAAAAATTAACTATAAAGCACATTCCTCTAAGATTAACTTCATTTATATAATGAGGTGTTGTAATTCAGAATTTAGAAAGTAACAGCCAAGTTGAGGACAAGCCCTTCTCATTTAATTGCCCCTCCTTGGTTGGTTATCAGTCAGAGCTTAAATCCTTTTGCTTCTAAAACAATAGTTTCACTTTCAGGGCTTTTTAGAGATATTTGTGGGAACTTTTCTCCCTCTTGTTTCATTGATCAGCATAAAGAGAAAATATCTATATGGGGCAGGCCATTATTCATATGTTTTAATTATTTTAAAGAGAAATATAATTTCTGTCTAGCAAAAAGATTACCCTCTTAATTACAAATAAAATCTCTCACTGTGTGTATATGTATAGCATGTAGACAGACATCTATTTAGCTATTATTCATTTTGACTCTTAAAAATTTTTTATTAGTGAAGTTGTTAATAAAGCACATTGTTCATATCTTTATCTGAAAAGATAGTACTTACTGGTTTTATTGTGAACTATAAGAAATAAAGTATTTTGTGTTTCTAGTGTTGCACAAAAACCACTTTTAGCCTTACTAATTTTTTTTTTTGCTCATTTGCTATTCTATAGGGATTAATGCCAAATGTGTACCATTCCAATGATGTATTTCCTACTTTGTGGTTCTTATATAATTTCTATTATGTAAAAATTTAAGTGTGAGAATATTTTTACATTGGCCAGGGTGAAAGAATTGCTCTTCAAAATAAATCAAAATGATTGTTTCAATAAAAACTGACAACATCATACATACAATTTGGAATGTAAAAGCTATTAAAAATTACAGACCTTAAAAATATCTTTTATTTGAGACATTTTTATTTGGTGGGTCTATTAAGTCAAACTTCTAGTTTTGTGATATCTTACAATAAGAATGAATCTTCATCCTCACAACTGAGTTGTGTTCCGTTTAAGTAGAGGGTTTGCCCAAATTATGACCAGGCTTGACAAAGAGACCTATTCTCAAACTGGATTGTAAAGTAGCCACTGGGACACCCTAACAAAACAGTAGAGTTACAGTAAGGGAAACAATACCCTTTTCTTCCCAGTTCAGAACACAAGCCAATTTGACTAATTTGGGAACTGTGACAAAATTAGTAATGGCTTGTACGTGCATAATCTGAGGATTTCATATGTTTAACTTATATTTTAATACTTTGAATGTAAGGTAAAATAAACAGAAAATCAAGAAGATTCACATATTGCTGAGTCCCAAAGTGTTATTGTAATAAACAAGCTATAATTATAACTGTGGCTATGCGTCTTCAAGTTTTACTTGAAAGAAGAAAATCCCGGTGCTTGCTTTATCAATATATGCATACATACATACACACACACTAAAATTGGAACAGTACACGTAAGATTAACAGAGCCGTGTGCAAGGATGATTCACACATTTGTGAATCATTTTGTATTTGTCACTCTTTGTCCTAGAAGAGATGGGGGTGGGGACGCAGGATGACAAGGGTGATTAAAGGGTAACTAATCTCTACAACTTATATTTCATTCATTCTAACATATAAAACACCAGTGCTACACCACCTTGGTGTATGAATACAGTGTTGTATGATTCTCTTTACTTTCTCTGTACTTTTAAATATAAAAATCTATCACCATAGTTGTCAATTTCCAAACCTATGAAAATTATCAGAAGTGCATATTAAGATTTATTCTTAATGATACTCTATCCTGCAATATCTGTAATAGGGAAAATTGGAAACAATCTAAAATTTGAATACAGGAATGGCTAAGTAAATTAGAGTAGATTAACATGATTATTGTGTATTTATTTGGAAATCTTATTTTCTATACTAGTTCCCTATTGCCACTATAAAAAATTACCACTGACTTAGCGGCTTAAAATAACACAAATTTATTACCGAACAATTCTGGAGATTGCAAGTCTGAAATGGACCTCACTGGGAAAAATGAAGATGTCAGTGGGGCTGAATTCTTTCTGGGGAGAATTCTTTTCCTTGCCTTTTTCACCTTTTAGAGGCTACTGCATGTGCTGCCTCTTGGCCCTTTGCTCACATCACTCCAACCTTTTGTTTCCATCCTCACTTCTCCTACCACGGACTCTGACCCTCGCGTCTCCCTCTTAGAAAGATCCTTGTGATTACACTGTGCCCACTAGAAATATCCAGGAGAAGGTCCCCATCTCCAGGTGCATTAAATTCACCACATGTGCAAGGCCCCTTTTGCCACGTAAAGTAACATATTCACAGGTTCTGGGGACTAGGATGTGGGCACCCTTCAATGGCCGGCGGGGGTGAGGGGGGTTGGTTGGTATCCAGCCTACCGCATTTTGTAAGCAAATAAGAGCGTGTGAATATTTGAAGTGTTTAGAACAGTGCCTGGAACAAAATACCATCCACTGTGATTTGTAAAAGGAATGGGTGGATACATGAACTTCTCACTGCTTTCACAGACTGATCTAAACCATCATCTCTTGCCTCAATAATTCCAGCAGTCTCCTCACATGCCTCCCTGCTTCTACCCTCACCTTCATCTAGTCTCAGCAAAACAGCCAGTGATCTGTTTAAAACATAAGCCAGATTGCATTTCTCCTTTGCTTAAAACCCTGCACTGTTTTCCCCCATTTAATTCATCTCTTTGGGTGACCTCCATAGCCCTACACCATGTGCTCCCTCTAATGTGACCTATTTAAACAAACTACACTTTTATTTGGTCTGCTACACAGTCCCCTTGTTGTTTCTCCAAAACACTAGCCTCATCCCCACCTCACGACTTCTTCACTTGTGGTTTCCCCTGCCTAGAATACACTTCTCCTAGATACTCATTTGGCTCATACCCCATTTCTTCATATCTACTCACTGAGGCCTACCCTGGCCACCCATTTCTATGCTCCTAATCCTCTTCTATTATTTTTCCATAGCACAACACCTTTTGGTATTCTATACATTTTTTTATTTTTTTTAATTTTTAATTTTTATTTTTTTTTAACATGTATTTATTTTTGAGACAGAGAGAGACAGAGCATGAACGGGGGAGGGTCAGAGAGAGGGAGACACCGAATCTGAAACAGGCTCCAGACTCTGAGCTGTCAGCACAGAGCCTGACGCGGGGCTTGAACTCACAGACCGCGAGATCATGACCTGAGCCGAAATCGGACGCTTAACCGACTGAGCCACCCAGGCGCCCCTCTCTCTATATTTTTTAAAGCTTGTATTTCCATATCCCTGACTGAAATATAAATTCCAAAGGACAAGAAATGTTGCATGCTTTGTTCAATGATGTATTTTCATTTCCTTGAATACTGTGTGGCACACAGTAAGCACTCAGTAAATAACTGCTGAATGAGTGATAAGATCCTACTACATGCCAGGTTCTGTCTTAAGTCCTGAAGGGCCACATGAATAAACTCGACAGAGAATTTCTCCTTTACTGGAATTGATTTCAAGTTGTCTATCAAAATCTACTCTGCCCAAGTCTCCACGTTGACCGAGAGAAGAAAACACTTGATGGGTAGTGGTAAGACTGGAAATTATTAATTAGCCTTGCTTTCTTTACAAACCATCACCACCCTTACCACTCCTATACTTCTGTCCCAATTACTGGATATTGTTTTACTGATGTTTTGGAGATTAATTTTAATGGATGTAGTTGTTAATTGATGGCTCCACCAAAAACAAACAAAAAACAACATGGTAATCTGTCTAAGTGTCACAGAATAAACCAGTGGTAAAATAGTCTCTTTAACATTACATTATTTTACACACACACACACACACACACACACACATACACAGAGACACACATATTTTATATATACACATATATATCTTACTTATCAGATATATATATATATATATATATATATACCTTACTTATCAGATATATTCACATATTGAGGTAGAATTGACTACAAAGTGAATTAGCCGTTTTCAAAAAATATGTTCTTATGGACTATCATATTTAAACTGCATAAGTATACTGGGGTGCCTGGGTGGCGCAGTCGGTTAAGCGTCCGACTTCAGCCAGGTCACGATCTCGCGGTCCGTGAGTTCGAGCCCCGCGTCAGGCTCTGGGCTGATGGCTCAGAGCCTGGAGCCTGTTTCCAATTCTGTGTCTCCCTCTCTCTCTGCCCCTCCCCCGTTCATGCTCTGTCTCTCTCTGTCCCAAAAATAAATAAACGTTGAAAAAAAAAATTAAAAAAAAAATAAACTGCATAAGTATAAACCTCTGTCTGAAGTGCATCCTTTAGTAAGTTACATCAGTCCTGACACTTGTCAGGTGACTTTAGGTTGGGATTTTTTCATGTGTTTTTCCACACACCACACAGATAGCAGCTGTCTTTAGAAGTCAAGCAAAGCAGGGAAATAAATCATTAGTAAGCAAAATGTTTAAACCAGCTGATTCACACTTTGCCATTCATTTCTATATATCAAATACAGTTAAATTTTAGAAGAAAAAGGCTGACGCTGCATCATTCCAAAATTTCTTTAAAGGTTATTATCTTTTAAAATTTACTTTGAGAGAGAGTGAGAGAGTGGGGGAGGGGTGGAGAGGGAGGGAGGATCCCAAGCAAGCTCCACGCTGTCAGCACAGGGCTCAACATGGGACTCGAACCCATGACCATGAGATCATGACCTGAGCCAAATTTAGAAGTTGGACACTTAACCCACTGAACCACCCCAAGCACCTCCCAAAATTTCTTTAAATCAGAGAGTGCAGGGCCAGAATACATTGAATGATTGTCATGCAACTTCCAACTTTCTGATCTCAACCATCAGGCTTCCCACAGATGAGATTAACAAAGACCAAAGAATTTAATGTGCTGTTCTACTCAGTTTTAATTTTTTGTATTGCAATCAATGTCTTATTCAAGTTGCCAAGTGTAGGTATCAAAGAATACTATGTTTTAAAGATTCACTAAAAAGCAAAATTTGAAGAAATTCAACACTATGGTTACTACAGCCAGTCATGTCCTCTTGGTTTAAAATACTCACCAAGACATTCCCTTCACATTTTGTGAGAAAATATGAGCAAGTATCAGTATCTCCTCTAATACTCATCAGACATTTGAAAACTATGAAATCTTAAAGGGTGTCCATTATTTTATGTACTTTTGTTCCACGAAAATTACTCTTTTTAAAAAAATATTATTGAGGACTTTTAAAAAATAAGATTTGAGAAGGCACCTATATTTTTGAAATGTTGGTAAATTCTGACTCATTCTATCATCAACTATAATTTTAGTATTTTCATATGTAGATATTTTCTAATTACACTCCCAAGGCAATAACAATAGTGTAATTAAATAAGGGACAGTTAAATACTCATCAGATAAATTCGTTTTAACTTTTTTATGTAGTGATATTTTATAGTTTTATACAGAAATTATATCTTGCTTATAAACTCAAAATGGATGAAAGGCCTAACTGTGAGACAAGAAACCATCAAAACCCTAGAGGAGAAGGCAGGCAACAACCTCTTTGACCTCAGCCACAGCAATTTCTTACTCGACACATCTCCAAAGGCAAGGGAATTAAAAGCAAAAATGAACTATTGCAACTTCATCAAGATAAAAAGCTTCTGCACTGCAAAGGAAACAATCAACAAAACTAAAAGGCAACCGACGGAATGGGAAAAGATATTTGCAAATGACATACCAGATAAAGGGCTAGTATCCAAAATCTATAAAGAACTTACCAAACTCAACACCCAAAAAACAAATAATCCAGTGAAAAAATAAGCAGAAGTGATGAATTTAGACACTTTTCCAAAGAAGACATCCAGATGGCCAATAGACACATGAAAAGATGCTCAACATCACTCATCATCAGGGAAATACAAATCAAAACCACACTGAGATACCACCTCACACCGGTCAGAGTGGCTAAAATGAACAAATCAGGAAACTACAGAGGCTGGCAAGGATGTGGAAAAACGGGAACCCTCTTGCATTATTGGTGGGAATGCAAACTGGTGTAGCCGCTCTGCAAACACGTGTGGAGGTTCCTCAAAAAAATTAAAAATACAACTACGCTATGACCCAGCAATAGCACTACTAGGAATTTATCCAAAGCATACAGGAGTGCTGATGCATAGGGGCACATATACCCCAATGTTTATAGCAGTGCTTTCAACAGTAGCCAAATTATGGAAAGAGCCTAAATGTCCATCAACTGAAAACAGATAAAGAAGATGTGGTTTATATATACAATGGAAAACTACTTGGCAACAAGAAAGAATGAAATCATGCCATTTGCAGCAATGTGGATGGAACTGGAAGGTATTATGCTGAGTGAAATAAGTCATTCAGGGAAGGACAGATATCATATGTTTTCACTTGTATGTCGATCTTGAGAAACCTAACAGAAGACCATGGGGGAAGAGAAGGGGAAAAAAATAGTTACAAACAGAGAGGGAGGGAGGCAAACCCTTAAATACAGAGAATAAACTGAGGGTGGATGATGGGTTTGGGGAGAGGAGAAAATGGGTGATGGGCACTGAGGAGGGCACCTGTTGGAATGAGCACTGCGTGTTGTATGTAAGTGATGAACCCTGGGAATCTACCCCAAAAACCAAGAGCACACTTTACACACTGTATGTTAGCCAATCTGGCAATAAATTATATTTAAGAAAAAAGAAATTATATCTTGCTTGAAAACACAAATGCTAAAGTCCACAACTTTTTTTTTTAATTTTTTTTTTAACGTTTATTTATTTTTGACACAGGGAGAGACAGCATGAATGGGGGAGGGTCAGAGAGAGAGAGGGAGACACAGAATCTGAAACAGGCTCCAGGCTCTGAGCTGTCAGCACAGAGCCCGACGCGGGGCTCGAACTCACGAACCGCGAGATCATGACCTGAGCCGAAGTCGGATGCTTAACCGACTGAGCCACCCAGGTGCCCCATAAAGTCCACAGCTTTATCAATCACTGATATCGTCTAAATAACTGACCATGATTATTCATGTTTGTTTTTGTTTTTTCCTTATTTTCTAGTTTCAATAAAGAAATCTGAGAGTAATTTATTAGTAATGTGTCGCAGAATAAGCCACTCAGTATCTCTGAGCATCACTTCATCTATGATATGCAGATAATTACTTCTGACCTACTTCACAGGAGGGTTGTAAAAATGTAGCAATATGGAGGCATGTTATAAGCGCTACAATAACTAGAAATACCATATTATTTTCTATCAGAGATATTAAATGCTTGGGTAAGTGTTCTCAGCTTAAGTATAACTAAAATGTTCTCCCCCCTCCTTTTTTTCAGATTACCTTTTTTTAGAAAATGGGATGTCATGAGATACATAAAGACAACTATTGCATAATTCCACTTATATGAGGTAACTAAAATAGTTGAATTCATAAAATCAAAGACTGGGATGGTGATTATCAGGGGCTAAGAAGGAATGGGAAGTTATTAACTAACAGACACAAAGTTTCAGTTAAGGAAGATGAATAAGCTCTAGAGATCTGCTGTACAACATTGTGACTTTAGTCAACAATACTGTATTATACACACAAAATTTGTTAAGAGGACAGATCTCATGTCAAGTATTCTTACCATGATAAAATAAAAAAGAAAATACACTATTGTGTGATTATATGATTCCACTGATATGAAATATCCAGAACAGGCAAATCCATAGAAACAAAAAGCAGATTTGAGGTTATCAGAGACTGGGAAGAGGGAATAATGGGGGGTTAATCAGTATAGAGTTTCTGTTTGGGGTGATAAAAATGTTCTGGAAATAGTGATGATTGTACAATACTGTGAATGTAATAAATGCCATGGAATGGTACTTTTAAAAATGATTAAAGTGGTAAATTTTAGATTATGTATATTTTACCACAATAAAAAAGGAAAGAAATTAGGGGGTCATGAGGGGCTCCTGGGTGGCTGTCGGTTAAGCATCTGACTCTTGATTATGGCTCAGGTCATGATTTCACACTTCCTGAGATAGAACCCCATGCTGGGCTCTGTTCTCAAAGTGTGGAGCCTGCTTCAGCTTTTTCTATCTCTCTCTCTCTCTGCTCGTCCCCTGCTCATGCTCCCTCTCTCTCTCAAAAACAAATAAACTTAAAAAAATAAAAGGAAAATAGGGGGCCATGAAATTCCTTTTTTTCTCCTCGATCAATTATCCGACCTTAAAATAAACACAAACATGCATCCACTCAACAAATATTGAGTGCTGATTTTCAGCTGGCCTTTCTTTAAAGATACCCTAAGCAGCCACTGTTTTCCTATGTGGGGAATACAAATGCTTTAAGTTAGAGGTATTCACAAATTCTAACTCTAGTGCTAAAGCAAGAATTTCTCACTTTGATGCTGACTCTGTATTTAATGATTTTTGATAATAAAGATCCATGTCCCTCACCTGTTTCTTGCTTCACTCTCACCTTTACTATGATTTTCACAATGGCGAAACCATACTGACTCTAAGAAGCTCATGGTCACTAAAAGAAAATGTAAGTTTACATACTTTTTGTACCACAACTCTCCCAAGGTCTATAGTTCCACTTGGTTACTCTGTTGATGTCTCAGCATCAATAGGACTCAGACTGCCCTTATCACCTCCCTTTCCCACCCTTAAGCTCCTCTTTCTGATTTCACTATCCCTATTAATGTCAACACCATTCCCCATGGCCCCCTAGTTTGAGAAGTTTTTGTGTCTCTGACCTCACATTTTTGCTTTCCTCTTCCTTCCATTCTATCACTAACATTGTTTCCCATTTTATGAATTTCATATTTGGGGCACATAAAATCTTGGGCCTGGATTATTTGCAAGTATTAATAATGATAGTTCTTCCTACAATTCTTCTCCACTCTATTGCTATGGTAATTTCTTGGAGAATTTATGCTCTTTCCCATCTCAGAAACCTTCACTACAGCTGAGCCTCCTTAGACTGCATTCAATGCTATCCTTAGGATTGACCATCTTTCTAGGCTCTTCTCCCAGTAGCCCTGAAACTTGACTACCTGTTCTTTGTGCCAAAACCTGTTATTTTTTCTGTTTTTATTTGCTCTTGTCATTAACTTTTCCCAAAATGTACATCCAACCTCTTATTGCATCTTTGCTTCTTACTCTACTCATTACTGAAGATCTAATCCATCACCTTTATGAAAGAAATCCTGGTGCAGACTGATTTTTCTCTATCTGTCCATTGCTTTTTAAATGATCAATGGTTTGCATGCATAGGATTTGCTTTTCAGAACTCATATTTTATCTGATTGACAATATTGGTGCTAGGCTTAGGACATATCTTACAGTGTAGAACCAACAGATTGACTACAAATGAAAAAAAGAAAAGTCATGAGGGAGGATGAAAACAAAAGTTGAGAGAGAGTTTTGATATACTGGGGAAATAAGTCATTATCTGAGACAGAGGAGAAGACAATTTTGGGGAGAGAAAAAAATATATTGAAGAAAGCAGTAAGTATGTATAACAAAGAAATGAAAAGATCTACATTCTTCCCTTGACTGTTGGATTTTGTTTGTTTTAACAGTTACCCTTTGTGTTCCCTGGAATATTTAAAGGTTTTTACAGTGCTAGGTAAATGAAAGAAGTGGGCATTCAATACTAATTGTTGGTTCATTTTCAGATAGAAGTCCTTTGAATCTTACTATTTCTGGGGAGTTTTCTTGTTTCACCAAGTAAAGATAATAAGAGTAGTCACGAGTCAGTACCAATTTTAATCTTTGGATTATAAGAAAATCTATAAATATCTTGTTCATTGTCTTATTCTTTTAAAGTTCTTATTTAAACTCTAATTAGCTAACATACAGTATAATATACATTGTTTTACTTTTTTTTTTGTTTGAGAGAGAGAGAGAGAGAGAGCGAGAGAGAGGAGAGAGAGAGCACGAGTGGGGAAGAGGGGCTGAGGGAGATGGAGAGCGAGAATCCCAAGCAGCCTCCATGCTCAGCACAGAGCTGGACTCGGGGCTCAATCTCACGACCCTGGGATCATGACCTCAGACAAAATCGAGAGTCAGATGCTCAGTCGACTGAGCCACGCAGGTGCCTTACTTTTAAGAAAGAGCTGTGGTTTAATAATTAACTTACTCATTGTTTTAATTATTTGAGTAATTGTCACAGATTCCCAAGACTCCATTGTTGTACACTTAGAAACTGATTAATGCTTTCTTAAGGACCAGGAAAAAATATGGAAAGGAAGTTATTCTTGCTTTTAATTTTTAAGGTGTTTTGAAGGGAGAACGTTTACTTTCATTAGACTGTATCCATGTTTTAAACACAACAGTAATTTGCTCCAATACATTATAACTAGTATAACAATACCTATTGAATGTCTGCTATATGCCAGATGCTCCATGTAACATAAGTCTTCACAATTTTCACAATGATACTGATTGATCATCTGCACATTTTATAAATGAGGAAACTGACTTTCTATGTAGCTAAGAAACTAGCACAAGGTTATGTGGATGAACAAATTTGTAAGCACACATACACATTTCCCAGGATGCCATGTTATGCTAGTCAGGCTATATCTAAGGTTAACAAATCTCAAGTCGCTGGAGCTTTCTACAAATGGGAGAAAAAGCATACAGGTTCAAGAATCTCTGAATATTTACGGTCCACAGCAGATGTCAACCCACTCTAGGTCCTCTCACTCTACCCACAGGTGTGCATTGCCTGAGGGCACCTTTAGGTGTCGCTAGCAGGCCTAACGTATGAGTGAGGAAAAAAAAAAAAAGCAGAGAGGAACAATAAAGGTGAGAGAAAAAAAAAAAGAAAAGAAAGAGATAAAGGGGAGGGATACTTTTGGTGAGAAGTGAGACTACCACAACCAACTAGCTACTAGATACCCCCATTTGTAGGTTACTTTCATACCTAATGCATTTCTGCAAAAAGCGTATCAAAAGTCTCATGTGCAGTACCCAAATAATAATTAAACATAGTGAGTTTGTCTTCCCAGAGAGTTTAAGCAGGGAAAAAACTACCTCTTTTTTGTTAGATCTAATTTTAAATGGTAAAATTCCAACATTACATAAACGCTCTTAATTTTTTTTTTTTTGCTTTAATTTGGCAATCAGACGCATAGTAGACTTGCTTAAATCTCATGAGAATCTGGTTATAATGTGATTTTTTAAAACTGTTATCTAAAACCTATTAATTAGGTTTATAAGAGTCGTACTTCTTGTCAGCTGAGCCAGCACATTTGTTTCCGGTTTTCGTATTTTTCATAAAGTGATAAGGACAAAATGCAATGATATTAAAATAATTACAAATACTGTTGCACATAAATGGTGATGTTACTGAAATTAAACTATAGCCTAAGAAGAGTTCCTTTTTGTGACAGCTTGAAATGTTTGTCAGCTGATCATGAAGGTCTAAATTCAGAATACTAAAGGCTGTTAGGGATGCTGATGTGTAATTTGTGATGATGAAATTTCTATAGAAGAACGATGAACAAGTGAAACAACAAACTGCCTCTCATCACCTACCCTTTGTCCTCTTGGTTTAATCTGAGGCCATCCAGTGTTCCTTTAATTATAATTCATCAAGGACAGGGCTGCTTTTTCAAATCTGAAGGGGTCAAAAGTTCACTTCATCTCTCTTTCTTTCTTTCCTTTCTTTTCTACATTCATTAAGGTGGTTTTTGTTTTGTTTTGTTGTTGTTTTTGTTGTTGTTTTTGCCATGAAGTTACCAACAGAGTAAATGCCCTCCTCCAGGCACCATGGAAGAACATATGAATGAGGAAGCAGTCTCCCCTCAAGGGACTACAAACTCTGAAGTCCACAAGAATGCAAAGACTTGGTTGTTCACTGCTTGTTCTTATCTCCTTCACTGTTGAATCCCAGTAAGGAACAATGGCTGATATACTAGCAGCAGGCACTCAACAGATACTTGTTGAATGGATGAATATATCTAAAAATAGGAGAATGTGCTCATAGATAAAGAAAGGAAGGAAAGAAGGAAGTGGGAAGGAAGGGAGAGAGGGAGGGAAAGAAGAAAGTTTCTTTAGAAACTTCCCTTCGTTTCCTTAGAAAACTATAGGATCTTCACCTGGGGAAGCAGGTTATATAGCAGTTATATAGTCTATGTAAACCAAACAGGTTATTCCATCTAGTAAGTGAGAGTTAAGATAAAATTTTATTTATAGTTCTCAATACAGCATTTTCTCAACATTACAGTGGAATAAACAAATATGTATTAACTACTTAAGAAGCACCCAACCAGAATTAGGCTTTATAAAGGATATAGGAAGAATAAGATATTAACTATATTCTAATCTCTGCATTGTACAGTGTTTCACAATAAATGGAATCTATTATTATTAAGTAGTTTATACCTAGAATTCTGAGAATGCTTCATATTAATAAAACTGTAGCTACAAATACCTGTCAAGAAGTAACTAGGAAAATAAAAGATGAAAGAATCATCAAAGCTAATTTAAAATAGCACCATAACATTACTAAATTTTGCAATGCTTAATATGATATTAGTCTTGGTTCTTATAAATAAACAGCTTACTAAACATCTTTCAATATCATGAAGCATTTATTCTTTCAGATAAACTAGAGCTATTAACTGTTTCCTTGTTGAATTCACTTATACCTTATCTTTAGAGCACTGTGGAGTCCTTAAAGTTTTTCTGCTTTGATTTTCTAAAGGTGTCTTTTACTGAGGCTGCTACCTTGTAAAAAGGCAGATTAATCAGCATACATCACTTACTGCTCACTTTCTCTGAAGTAAGCTAAGTAGAATCCCTAAATTAGACGGAGTGTTGGAAAGGAACTTCCTCAATAACTACACAGTAATGGCAGAAATGCTTGGAAACTTGCTTCAGAGAAGGTGGTTTTCTTTATTAATTGCTTTGTTTGCTTTTTTGTGGGTTATTTTGGTATTTTTTGGTTTTGGATTTGTTCTTGGTGTAAGTACTAACAAAAAAGGTGAATCGGGATGGAAGGAACTTTTTACTGTGAGAAAAAGTGACTACATGAATTGGTCTATACAGCAACTACACAGAAGGTCATGATTATATCTAGTATAATATACTAGCTGTATAAAGTGTGGGGGCAGATTATATAGCATTTATAGTAGTAACTCACATCTAATTTATGTATCTTTGTTAATGCTTACCAAAGTCTGGGCTAAAATACAGAAAATGTAGTTTTCTCTAGTTCCCATTTTGGATTGTGAACTCCTTGAGGTTACAGTGAATGCCTAATTTGTTTGCTACCTGATGTTCCTAGCTCATTTCTTATATATTATAAGTGCTGGTGCAAAATATTAGTAGACTTTAACTATTTAACTTCGGACTTCATAATTATATATTACAAATTATTTAATGGTGTCACTAAAAGAAATTTTTTAACATTCAGAAGCAATCCATGTTTGATACAGAATATTCAAAATATAGTATAAACCATAATAAGAAATAATAATAAAAAAAACCCCTCATAGCCTCACAAATAAGAGGTGCACTTGTTCATTCAACAGTATTGAGCACTACCAGGGTTTAGGCAGATGCTATTCCAGGTGTGAGTGAAATGGGGCGGGTGGGGGGGAGTTCCAGCAAGGCACTGTCTTCATGATGCCTATGTTTCAGTGGTGGGAGACAGACCATAGAGAAAACAAACAAACAAAACCTGAAACAGGTAGAAGGAGGTGGCACAAAGGTCGGAAGTGGAAAGAACTTGATGTGTATGAAACTTTGTGGCTAGAAAAGGTGAACAGAGGGCAAGAACACAGGATGCTCAGGCAGGCTGGCTGCTATAAGGATGACAGGGGATCCAAACTGGCAGAAGAAAAGCCTACAGGAGGCCCCTGCAATAATATATCTACCCAAGCAATGAGAATGGTTTATATTAAGCGAGCAGAAGAAAAGAAGGAGAAAAGATGATAGATTCAAGATGATACTTTGATAATAGAACTAAGAGGACTATCTGACAGATAGGACTCGGGAAGGAATCATGAATGGTCCTAGGGTTTTTATTTGAATAGACAGATGGATGATAGTTCTATTTACTGCGATGGCAAGGATTAAAAGAAAAATAGTGAGTAGGAAACCTCTACTTGCCACAAAGTACCAATTTTCCCTTCTTTCTTGGTAACACAATTCAAATTTTATTAATGATGGAAATAGGTCCAGCTACATTTTTCCATTACCTTCCTTGCAGCTAGGTGTGTGCCCTTTGGCCAAAGGGATATATTTGGAAATATTGTGTAAGAGTTTGGAAAGGTTGCTTCAATCTGAGTGATGTGCCCTTTTCACCCTGTTATCTTTCCTGACTTCCCTCCTGAAACTTTGGCAGGATGGGCAGCATGCCAAGACAACCATGGATACTGAAGTGATCTGACAGATGGAAGCACCTGCTAAGACAGTGAATCAGAAACATAAAAAGAAACCAGATGACCAAGGAGACTTCATAATATCTCTGAACGCAGACCTTCACCATATAAGAGTAACTATATATATATATATAACTATATATAACTATATAACTATCTATATATAACTATCTATATATAACTACCTATCTATATCTATATATATATAACTATATATATATATATAGCTATATATATATATATATATATAGCTGCGAGTAAAATATATATATATATAACTACCTATCTATATATATATATAACTATATATATATAGCTATATATATATATATATATATATAGCTGCGAGTAAAATATATATATATATATATATATATATATATATATATATATATATAACTACCTATCTCTATATATATAGAGAGAGAGATAGGTAGTTATATATATATATATATTTTACTCGCAGCTAAATTCAGACCCACTGATACCAAATGGCTTAAGGAAGAGAGATGAAGAAAATCAAGAACGATGTTTTAAAATGCTAATTTGAGGGGCACCTGGATAGCTGGGTGGGCTAAGCGTCTGACTCTTGGTTTCAGCTCAGGTCATTATCGCATGCTTATTTCATGGGATCAAGGCCTGTACTGGGCTCGGCACTGACAGTATGAAGCCTGCTTGGGATTCTCTCTCTCTCCCTCTGTCTCTCCCCTGTGAACACATTTTTTTCTGTCTAAATAAATAAATAAAAATAAATAAACATTTTAATAAATAAAATGTTAATTTGAGAGGTCTATTTTAGACACTCAGATAGGATGTCAAGTAAAGCAACTGGATATAGAAATCTTATCCTAAAATGGAAACAAAGGTGGAAGACGTAAATTTAGAAAACACTGGGCAAGTTAAAGCAATGGGACTGATGAGATCTTGTAGGAAAAAAGCGTAGATAGAAAAAAGAGTCCAGCATTGAGCCCTGGGTCTCCTGACACTGAAGTAGGAGCACAAGAGGAGGCAGGGAATGAGGCTAATAAAAGTTCAGCAAAGTAGTTTAAGAATTTAGAAATTGTGGTTTCGTATCAGCAAAGAAGATACACCAAGATCCAGGAAGTTGTCAAATGTACTGAATGGAGAGAAAGAAAATATCTGTAAGACTGGCTAATGGGGAAGACATTTTATCTTTGACAAGAACAGCTGCAATGGGATGGGGTAGTGGAGAGAGGGAGAAGGAGTGATGGGAGGGCTTTAGTTTCCTGCAATGTGGAAACACCCAAGTCTTACAAAGCCTCTCAACAAAAAACTTAGAAATGCTGAACAAAGCATAACAAACACCTTCTTAAATGTACAGCTAAGCTATAAGAAACTAAGGAGAATCCTAAAGGGCAGAGCATGAAGAAGGATGAAGAGGGACCTAGTTGCCAGAGAGAGAAGCTGCAACTGTAACTGTATAGTTGCCCTTGGGTAATTAGCCAATCACTATTTAATTTTTTCCCTCAAATATTAAAGAGATAATGAAACTATTTATTAGCATTGGTAATGTATGGAAATAATCGTGATAAAATGAATACTTAGGACATCTTTTAAAGTCTCCTTTTTGCCCCCTGTTAATACTACCCCTCTCTATCCCCGCTCTGAATTAACCCAGTCCTGAATATTTTATTACTACCTTCACTTTCTTTATAGGTTCATCAGAGTCGTAACCCCAAACAAGTTACTGTTTATCACTTATTCATAACAAGCTTTAATCTATATTTAAACAAATTCACAGTCTTTATCTTCTAATGCAACTTGCTTTCTTGGGCTTACTAGTACTTCCCTGGTGTTTATTGATGCTGTTACATGAAGACATAATTCAATAGCTAATGACAAAAGTAACATTGCAGAGCTGTGGAAAAAGGTGTTTTTGTCCATAAATGCATAGGCAAAATGGAAAATAAAAATGTAACCCCTACTTCACTCATCTCACAAAAAAATAAAAATGGTGGATTCAAGATCTAAATATAAAACAATGAGATTCTAAAAGATTACACAGGAGAAAATCTTCATAACATTGGGTATGAATATATTTCCTAAATCAGATGCAAAAATCATTGGTCATAAAGAAAAAGACTGATAAAAAGGAACACATTAAAATTAGAAATTTTTGTTCATCCAAAGACTACTAAGAGTGAGACAGTGGAGAAAAGCATTTGCAACATATGTATCCAACAATGAGTTTCTAATGAAAAATATTTAAAGAATTTTTACAAACCAATAAGAGTCTGGCAACCCAACAGAACATTTAGTAGTAAGTCTGACTAAGAACTATAAAAGAAAAGAGAAAAGAAAAATAAGGGTACCTGGTGGGTCAGTAGGTTAAGCATCCAACTCTTGATTTCAGTTCAGGTCATGATCTCACGGTTGTGAGATTGAGTCTGCGCTGGGCATGAAGCCTGCTTGAAATTCTCTCCCTCTCTCTCTGCTCCTGCCCAACTTACTTTCTCTCTTTTGCTCTCTTGCTCTCTCTAAAAAATATAAAATAAAATGAAATGAAAATAAAATAAAATAAGATAAAATAACATAACATAAAATAAACTATAAGAGAGTAACTGAATGGCCAAAATTTATAGCCAAAGGTTTTGACCTCTTTACTCATCAGGCAAATACAAATGAAAACCTCATGAGTTACACAACAGAATATATACAATTTCAGATGACAATTCTAAATGTTAGAGAAGATGTGGAACAACAGAAATTGCTATGTTGGTGGGATAATAAATTAATACAGAAACTTCAGAATGCTCATTGGCAATTTGTATTAAAGTTAAGCATCCATTTATCCTCATACATGGTGTTTCCATTCTTGGGCACATACCTAGCAAAATGTATATATATGTTTACCAAGAGGTATATCCAAGAATGATCAGAGAAGCATTACTCACAACTCCAAACCAAAAATATCCATGAATGGTAAAACGGATAAATAATTTTTGATATATCCCTATATCCAATACTTTACAATGGAAACTGTTGTAAAATTTGACAAATGAATAAATGTCACAAATAAAACGTTGAACAAAAAGACACAAGAAGTCAAAAGATTAGTTACCTTTGGGAAGAAGGCAAGGCTAATGATTGGAAAAAAAACCATGAGGGATATTTCTGAGTGCTGGTGATGTTTTGATCTGAGTGATATTTACATGAATTGTCTTATTCATTTCTGCAATTGTAGCAACTTATATAGGATCCAATATTACAGGTGTTCATTAAATAAGTTTGTTGAATACATTTTGTTGAATTTAAGGTGAGAAGGAGGAGTCTTATCACTGAGATCACAGTTGTATTATTAGTCATATTATTTCAGCACTCCATAATATTTCCCTTTACTGAAACTAAGAAACCCAAAATGGTTAGACTGTGATTCACATATCTTTCTTAAAGCAAGAAAATATTTGTCAATCACATATATTTTTCAAAATCTAAATATTTAAATTAGAAAGCTTAAAGTTTCTGGGAATTTTCTTATTCTGATTATTTTTTTCCCTGACAATTCCAGATAAATGAGGTAGTAGAAGTGAAAATATGTGCATTTGGTTACTAAATTGGTTTCTAGAGGGGATAACCAAGAATTAAATACTTTTCACTGAATTTCAGGAATGGAGTATTAACGTTAACTCTGGAAGGTTAGAAGGTGCCAAGAGAGAAAAATAGAGAAACTTAAATATGTCCCTAAAATAATAAGGCTTCCAACTTCACAATAATGGGGTCTAAAGAATAAATTAAAAAGCTTAGAAAGCGTGACAACATAACAAATTAAAGTATTTCCTTCTTCTAAATTCTCTCAGAAAAACACACAAAAGTAAGCACTTCCCTAAGAACTACCAAGCCATAAAAATTCAGAAGATTCAAATTTATGAAATATGAAAGCCAGTAAGTTTTACACATGAAACAAAAAAAGTTTTCTAATAATCTTTTGTCTCCATAGGAAAGATGAAGTTCAAAGGGAAGGGGAAAAAAACAAGTTTGCATTATTATGCTCTTTTCCTATAATCAAATTTCAGGTTTTCTACTTGTAGGTAAAGAGTGGATTCCCTTGTATAGTATCATGTTGAGGGAGAAGGAAGAACTCCAGTTACACTTTGGAGTAGACTCAGATTGTAATACTACTTTATATTCAAATATATAGAGATTGTTAATAGATAAATGCCTGAGATTTAACAAGAAAACCTAACGCTCCATAGCTACAGCCCATTCTTCCAGCTCCAGGCAGCCATCTCCATGAGGGTGCTGCTATTCAGAGGAACCAGGAGAGAGAGTGTAAATGATGTATGTTAGAGCATCAATTAAACTCATTTAAAAATATATTGTCATTTATTATCATTACTATCACAAAATGCACACTGTAAGAGGCAGCTAAGTCTCATGGCTCAGAGTACATTCTCTAGAGACAGACTGAGTTTGAATCTTGCCATAGGGGGCCAAGATTAAACACTATTGTTGGGAATGCCTGTGGGGGTATTTCTGGATGAGATTAGCATTGGGATTGGTGAACTCAGTAGACTGCACTTCTCAATGTGTGTGGGCATCATCTGATCCACTGAGGGCCTGAACAGAACGAAAGACAGAAGAAGCAAGGATTTGTCCCTTTTCTTGGGATCTCATCTTTTCCTGCCCTCAGACTGGGATTCATACTACCAGCTGCCCTGTATCTCAGGCCTTTGGACTCAAAATGAATTACATCACTGATTTCCCTGGGTCTCTAGCTTGCAGACAGCACATTATGGGACTTCTCAGACTTCAAAATCATATGATCTATTTTTTTCATAATACACATAGTATGAAACAGAACCAATAGGAGGTATATGCCTGGAGGACGCTGACTAACACAGGGGTTAATCAGTTAATATATGTAAAAAAGTATATGCTTAGTATCTAGCTTTTAGAAAGTCCTCAATACATGTTAATTACCATCATTATTATTTTTATTACTACTACCGTGTAAGCAAGATAGTAGGACAAGCTTAAAGACACAAGCAAGCATTGCACTGGAAACTAGGGCTGCTGTGGGGCTTGAATGTGCAAGATTCAGTATCCAAAAAGGCTTTCTCCGTTATTTCCTGGTCTTTAAGGCAGATATTCTACTAGCATGGAAGCAATTTCAACTCTTTCTTGTGCACAGAGAGTGGAAAAAGAAATGGAAACCTCGGTCATAAGATTCTACCCAATACCCATGTGAAAGGAGACAAATAAATTGTAAGGCTGGTGGTAATGCCTTGAGGTCAGGTAGTATGAAAGCCGCCCAGACTGAAGAGTGAGAAATGAGGCACGGGTGAGACCAGTGGAGGGAAACTGGGGCACACATTCAGAGTCTGACATTGCTGTAGCAACTTGCATAAGTTTTAACGTTTTTGTCACACTTAGACCATCTCTTCTGTGCACCCTCCCATCCCCTGCCTAGGTGATGGCAGATGCCTCAAGCCTTCCATTGGTAGCTATGGGGTTAAGATCCAACCTCGGTAGCTATCTGCTTGAGTTCCTGACTCTCCCATGCAACTTTGCCAAAGACTTCAGGTTTAAGACTTGTGGTAGGAAAAAAAATGCCTCATTAGGAGGGAACTGCAAAGTGTCTAGACTTAATGAAGTTTGACTTTCATTAAAGGTAGTGGCAAACGGGAATTTCGGCAATCTGTTTTTTAGCACTTGGGACACAATACTCTCCTCAGTTATGCATTACTGAAACAATGTGCTACTAGTGGAGGGTGAAGGGCAGGTGTGAGGGTAGATGTCCTGTCTCTGGCCCAGCATCTGTTAAAGATCTCCCTTTTTGGCTCAAAATGTCAGAACATCTTGTGAATATTTAAAAGGAAACACTTTTTTTTTTTTTTTTTTTTGGATACAGATTCAAATAAATAACTTTATTGTAGAGCAGTGAACTCTTTTTTTTTTTTTTTGGCCAGGATCCCTTACCTTTCCCCCTGTTCCCCATAGACTCCAGGTGCTTTTGTATGCATTTACTTGTGCTACAGTTTTAAGTACAGTGTGAGTGTATATATCTCCAGTTCTTTTGTTGTGTGTGGTAGAGAGGGATGGCATGGGGTTATAAAAATGTGCCTTATTCTGTTTTAAAAAATTGTAAACTGTATCAATTTTCTAAGCTTCTTGCCCCATTTCTATTTGTTTTGACACAGAATTTGTTTCATCAAATGAATGAGTTGTGGTGAAACTGTCAAAATATATAGATACACGGTTGCCAAAGAGCCTTGAAAAAAACAACTATGTGTTCATCACGGGGGAGTGCATTAGCAGAAACATCTCTCTATCAAATCATTGAGCAAGTATTTTTAAAATCTATAGTGGGATGCATGTTTTATATCAAGATTACAACAAAACAACAAAAACCCCAGAATGTAATATATACAAGGCACCATGCTTAGCACATGGGCATGAAGATACATGCAAAGACCCATATTCACCAGGTATGCAAAACAAAGCAGAAGCAATGGGAAACGAGAGGTTTTCATTCCTGCTGTGTAAGGCTATGAATTTGGGCTATCTGCTTAATCTCTCTGGATGGGCCTCAGTTTCCAGTTTCATACAAAACAAGGTTGAACACCTCTGTGATTGTTTTTACTCTGCTAATCAGTCTAACCAGAATGGTCCAGTGTGTGCACAGAAAACTTAGCCAACAATGTCAAGATATAAAGAATGGCACCTGTACGGTGAGTGAGTTCAGAGGAGAGTTTGCTGCAAGCTGAGTGCCGGAGGGAGGACTTCGGCTGGATAGTAAAGACAAGGTACGAACTGGACGGCAGTGAAGACAAGACGCGGAGTTTTAATTGGTAATCATGGCAGTGATTTTTAGTGATGAAGGCCAGATGCAGTAACATGAAAAAAAACAAAAGTTTTAAGGAGAATTAGAAAGCACAAGAAAAGTTTGGGCAAGTATGTTGCAGTGTGCCCACTATCCATCCGTTCCCCACTCTCCTGTGAAAAAAATCTCAAACTAAGAAACAGAGTGCTCTATGGAATGAACTCATTCTGGCAATGGTATAAATTGCTTGTTTTTGTAGTTTTCTAATTGCATTATGTACTTAATGGAATATGAAACTGAAAAAATCACTATAACATTTTCCATTTTGGATTAATTTCATACAGTAAACAAATGGTATCTCTGTACTAAAACCCCTTAAAGCACTGGATGATATTAAATATCAAATAAAAATAATTTTGTGATATATATAATTGGTCTCCTAGCAAAAATTCATTTGGTACCTACTATGTGCTAGGCTCTGTGGTAGATGTGGGGGCAGATATAAATAAATGGTCTCTGAGCAGAATAAGAAACACTAGTTTTGGTTATTGACAATGCGTCAATCAATAAAATAATATAAATAGGTCTTTCTAGGAACTGAAGAGTATTGCAATTTATATTTACTTACTTTATCCCCTCCCAAAATCTGAAAATTTTTTTACATTGATTTATTAACATTGAATCTTTCTTGATACATGATTATTACTTTCATTAAACAAATACATTTTTATAATTGTCAGTCAGGATATTTAAATTATATTGATTATTCCTAGCTTACAGAGGTGACCAAATTTATCATGTAACTATTTATTTAGAATTTATAATATTCATTTATTGGAAGCAAAGGAATAAAAACTTTAGAAGATTCATAAATGCCAATGAGCTACTTGTTTCCTTGTCTACAAACTAAAAAAGGTGGTGACAGAATTCTGACATTACTTCCTGTGAGAAATTTTTACAATGTGAAATTGACAGTGCATAAACCCAATGTCATCAATTTTCAGAGTGTTTTGAATTTTCCTCGTAAAAATAAAAACGACAGCAGTAGTCACACACAACCTGAAGTGCCATAATTTCTTCTCTAAGAAGAATTTGTTAAAGGTGATGGCTCTAACCAAGATTTGGTCCTTTGACTTGTTCCTACATCCCTTTCCTTCCCCCACTTTTCTAGGGACTTTTCTTCTGTAATTAACTTCTCTGAATTAACAAAAAACTTCATCATTTTTATCCTACAAGTGACTAAATGTTCAAATTCTAATTATTTTATGTAAGTGTTTAAAGTTGGCATCAATAATGGTGGTTATTTGTGTTGGGGGGAGTGAATGGGACTGAGAAGATGGGAGAGAGGGGTGACTTGGCTGTTTTGGGGACAGAGATGGGACAGAGACTTCTCACTTATATGTCTTTTTTTCTTTTTTTTTTTTTTTTTGAGAGAGTACAAGCAGAGCAGAGGCAGAGAGAGGGGGACAGAGAGGATCTGAAGCCGGCTCTGCGCTGACACAGACTGACAGCAGAAAGCTCGATGTGGGGCTGGAACTCACAAACCATGAGATCACGACCTGAGCCCAGCCGGAGACTCAACGACTGAACCACCCAGGTGTCCCCTCACTATATACCTTTCAATGCTTTTTGGTGTTTGAAGCACATAATTGTAGCCACTTAATCAGACAACAGCAGCAGTAACAATAACATAACTGGAAAGAACAAAATTATCCTTCAATTTCAATGAGAATTTTAGAGTGGAACTTTGTAGGAGCTGCAACATGTAGCAAATGTTGCTGGTTATGTGTGTATCAATTAGACAAGATACTTGAACTGCAGGCTTTTCCCGCAGAATATTGAGCTGACGCATTTTAAAATTTCTGCTTAGCATGTTTTTAAATATTTGCTTATTTGCCACATTAGTAGCATTAGCCACCTTTCCCTACACCAACTTCCTCAGACCATACAGCTATCACTATATTTACATGGGAAGCACCAACACAATGTCTCAAGGCTTGAACCAAGGTTATAGGTTGCATTGCATACTTAACTGGAGTCCAGACGCAGGTGCCGGCAGGAGCGGAGACAGCAGCGCTCAGGACACCAGCCAGGTAGGGATACCTGCGAGCCAGGCAGACCACGGGTCAGGCTCCTGGGACGAGAGGACACGTGGACAGGTGTCTACGGCAACAGGTGAACGATCGGCTCCAGTAGGACTTCTGCAAGGGTGTGGAGGCCACCCACTACATAATGCAGGTGACTACTTGGGATTGGCCTGCCCCTCTCAACCATCGTCCGGGCCTAGGCCACACCAAGACATGGTTCCCTGTCCCGGATCTGCCGCGAGGGAGCGGGAGGAGCTTGCCGTCTCACAGCTTTGGGCACCCAGCGCAAGCCATCCTGAAGTGGCTGTCCTCGTCCGGCACCAGCTCCGAGGAGCTGTGCAACACGGCGTTTGCAGGCGCGAAGCTGACCCTGCGGCTCCCAGCTGCGCTGAGGAAGGCGAGTCCTCGGCCGAGGGCGGGACTCCGCGCTGAGTGCGCACGTGGTGCTTCCGGTTCCTCACGCCGCGGGCGCCATCTAGGCTGGCCGTGCCTGTGCCGAAGTGGGTTACTTCCGCCTCCGTGGCTGGAGGCCTAGGGCTCACGGCCGTTCCTTTCGCCTTCTTCCCCATTTTCCTTCTCTGGAAGCCGAAGCCCATCTCGGCCCGCTGCCCTTGCTAGCTGTGCTCTGAGTGGAGAAGGGCCGCCCGGAGAGCATGCCGGAGAGCAGGGACGCGGGGCTCCTCCGAGAACACCCCAGTGCTTGCCACTAGCCGCGGGACTCCAGAAGAAGGTGGCAGAGGGGATACCCGAGTGAAGGCCGGGCCAGGAGCTGCAGACGCACCTGGCGAGGCCCTGCGCCTGGGTGGATGGAAACTGGATGGATGGAAACACAGCCAGAACGGTTCTTAGTTCAAAAGACGCCGAGGGGAGCCTACTCTGTGATCATGTGTGATGGTAATTTCAGATTTTTTTCGGGCACACGGTTGTACGTGAGAGGAAAGACGGATGTGGGTCTGAGCTTGTTTGGAGGTCCGATTGGCCCCTTCCAGCGGCTGCGGCCACAGGGAATTGAGGGTACCAATTGGGCCAGGAGGTTCCACAAGCTCCTCTTGTTTCTGTGCACGTGGCAGGCTCACTCTCCTGGAACCCTCCGCTCTAAAACTGCACCGTGTTTCAAAAACCCACTCGAAATGAGGAAAAGAAGTCCCTCCTGGCCAAAAAGAAAAGTGTTCAAACCAGGAGCGTCCATACATCACTCAGTATGGTTTTCTATGTGTTAATTCACAAAGAAAATAAATATTTCCCAGGTGTTTTCTATTGAAAAAGAAATTATCAGGGGGTCTGGGTGCCTTAGTTGGTTAAACATGGGACTTTGGGCTCAGGTCATGATCTCATGTTTTGTGAGTTTGAGCCCAGCATTAGGCCCAGTGCTGACAGTGTAGAGCCTGCTTGGGATTCTCCCTCTCTCTCTCTCTCTCTCTCTCTCTCTCTCTCTCTTCCCCTCCCCTCCCCCACTTGTGTGCACCTGTGTGTGGTCTCTCTCAAAATAAACCTTAAAGAAATAAATAAAAATTTAAAAATAATAAAAAGTAAAAAATTCACTTTCAATGATATCTTAAGGGAGGAATCTTTCTCATCCTGTTACATACTAGTGTTCTAGTAAAGGTAACAGTTTAAGAACGTTTGCCTTTCTTGGATCCAAAGGAAAGTGCTAGATTAACAAGCACCGGGTTATCGTGCCTGCTATACTGCCTTACATCTCTAGAGTCTTCCATGTGAAACTTTAGATACTTCACATTTATAGTACTGTAGTACTATTCTTATTTTATGAATAGTGAAACAAAGGCTGAAGACTAAGGGACTATCCATGATCACAGATCATGGAATCATAGTAAGGAAGTAAATTCTCAAGAGTGGATCCTCACTCAGTCATTTTGTTGAGATCATCTGACCACAGGGTAGAGAAAATGACTTGTACAAATATGACAATGAGTTTGCCTACAAGGATTAATAAATGCTCTTATTTGAGAGGTTTTCTGACTCAAATATACATTTTCTTAGAGCAACCGAGGCTGGTAGGCATATTCTCCCTAGTCATTATTTTTCACGAGGTACCGCAGGAACAGCGCTTAGAGACTATGGGTATTCCAAGAGTCTAAGAAAATGTTTGAGAAAGGGGACAATATATATGGGAAAATCACAAAATTAGTCAACTTTTAATTCATTGTCTGCAAAATGTAGCATTACGGTATTTTGGCAAACGTGGTTTGACTCATGATTTTGTGTCAGTTATAAAGTGTATTTTAATATCTGATGAGTACATTTGAAACATGTTTGATGTGACATTATGCGTTTCAAAGAATGCCTAGAGCTTATGAAGGACCTCTTTCCTAGTGCCACCTGGAGACAATTATTCATCAAATGCCAGCTCAAGTGCCACTTCCTCTGAGAGCCGCTCACTATTCTGCATTTCTGCTTCCTCTGGGCTAAAGAGGTAAGCACTTACTTCTTGGTGTCCTGATGATAATTTGTTCAGACTGCTATTGTAATAGTTGATTATAGTTTTGGATTGTTTGTTGGTTGGTATGCTTTAACATACTGCCTGGATTCTTAGTTTATCAAGGGGAGGGACCAAATATTACTCCTCTCTATTCCCAGTATTGAGAACAGTACTGGTAACATGATAGGTGCCCCACGGTTGTTTAATGATTTAAATTACTTTTCTGTGCAAATAACAGAGTATCTAGAAGTCTCCCAGTACAATTATACTTCTTGGGGAATCCACATGTATTTATGAAATGTACATAATTTTGAGACTTATATTGGATTGTTTTACCTGGTTCGCTTTGCATCTCTAGCAGTTTTTGCTAGAACTACCTGGGTAGACAAAGAATGTTCGAATTAGGTTCGATCATTTAACTTTCTACCAGTAGCCTGAAACTTCCCCAAAATGCCTCCCTCCTCCATTCTCTTATTCTATTTTCTCTTCCCACCATGTTTCCCCCTCTTTACTGCTTCCATTTTGGACCAATTTTGAATGAATTTTTGGACCTAGCATCAGTTCTTTTGAGAATTATTTATGTGTAAGAACTCTGAAGATTCAAGATTTTCTCTCCTATAAACCTTTTCATAATTTTCTCATTCTTCTAAGCTGTTTGTTTCCTATTTACCTGGAGGGAAAAATGCAAGAGAGAGAACATGAGTGTTCTCTTAATATTTTTACACTTACCCATTCTCGATTAATTACAATGATATGCTGCAGATGTCCAGCATAAACTGCATCATTTAATGTGTAATTACACCTTTTAGATGAATTCCACATCTTATTGCTGTTATTTTCCATGGACTGGAGCAGTTATGTGCCTGAGCAGAATTAAGTTTCCATCATCCCGTGTCATAGGATATTACCTCATGGAAGATGAGAGTGAAGGAGAAACTAGCATGAAGAAAAATTTTTCTTAAGATAGAAAAAGTGGCATTTTGGGAATTCTTTGAGGTTACTAAAAGATAGGAAACTGTCAGATACCACTATTAATTCATGTATAAAAATAATCTCCATTTTACATATAGTGAAACTGTACACATGACAGTGAGTAATATTGCCTCTAGAGAAATAGGTTTTCAAGGAATATTGTATCATGGACTTGGTAACAATACTGTTCATATGCTTCAACTTTATTCATATGTGAGAATACCTATCTTTTAAACCCAAGAAAAAAAATTTAGTGTTCAAATGATAAAAGGGTAAAAGCAATATATAACATAGGGTTTTTTTTTTTTTCTTCATCTTGAACCTCATTTTTTATGTTGTCATAGAATTAACAAGAAGTGCAATTTTGGGGTGCCTGGGTGGTGCAGTTGGTTAAGCCTCCGACCCTTGATCTTGGCTCAGGTCATGATCTCACAGTTTGTGAGCTCTATCCTGGCATTGGACTCTGTGCTGATGGAGCCTGCTTGAGATTCTCTCTCTCCTCCTCTCTGCCCCTCCCCCGCTTATCCTGGGCAGGTTCTTCTTCCTTTTCTAGCCTTGCAAAATGCTGGTAACAGACACAGGCCTGTAGGGCCCCGGGCAGGTCTGTACCTCCTCTGGCTTACTGAAGACTGTTCTCTTCTGCTCCCTTCCCCTGCCTGCCGCCCAGGAAGCTCAGGGAGCTGGTTCTGTGTGGGCGATGGGCAGCTTCCGGCATAGGGATGGGACTTCAGGGCAGGCGTGCAGTCTGTTGAGTCCCTTGGTTTTATGTCTACATGTGTTTCTTCTAGTAGACTATCATCTCTTAAAAGATAAGACTCGATATTTATTTTCTGACAACTGCAGTACAGAGCATTGTATATAGAAATGTTGCTAAATAAACAATTGAGTTAATAACACATTTCTGAATACACTAGAAATTTAAAGGACAATGAAAAACACAGATTACTTTAATAAGGTCTGGGCATATTCATACTTAATACTATTGTTTAGATGTAGAAAGCTTAGGAAGATTTTGTTGTTTTCTCCCAGTCTTCCTCCTAAACTGCACATATTGTAGTTTTACCATCGACAAAGTAGTAGAGTTAAATGCTTCTTAATGTGAAAAATAAAAACAAATTATAACTAGGGCGCCTGGGTGGCTCAGTCAGTTAAGCATCCAACTTCGGCTTAGGTAACGATCTCATAGTTCGTGAGTTTGAGCCTCACGTCGGTCTCTACTGACAGCTCAGAACCTGGAGCCTGCTTCAGAGTCTGTGTCTCCCCCTCTCTCTCTGCCCCTCCCCTGCCCATGCTCTGTCACTCTCTGTCTCAAAAATAAATAAATATTAATAAATATTTTTTAAAAAACAAATTATAACTTAGCATATATAGAAAGTAAAGAAAATATCACTCCCAACCTAACAGTGTAAAAAGTGCAGACAACCTACAAAACCAGGATTTGGGGGGAATCTACTAGAAAGCTGAGGATGTAAAGTAAAGCAAGTTGATTAAATTCCTTAGTTGTCTCTCAAAGGAGAAAGAGGACAAAACAACTATTTTGTCTTGACAGAATGAAGGTGATAGAGATGACTACCATACAAGTCGGTAAGAGGGAAAAAAAACTCTGGACATGGCCCCAAAGACAGATAGTGAGTAAAGAAACATCTATTTAAGAACATCTATGACAATTCAGTAATAAAGGTGAGAGTCTGTAGTGTTTGAACCAAGACTTGTGTCTTGCTCCCTGTTCCCAGCTCAGTGAGGCAGATACTCTGTTCCACACTACTACTTTCAAGAACACCAGACATCTTCCTCTCAGCTCCAAGAGGGAGACTTTCTTCCCAGGAGGAGTGGAGCATTGTTGTTTCCCTTTTCATCCCCAGCTGCTTGTTACTAAGGTCATGTCCTGGGTGGGTGCATTTGAGAGGCGGATAGGTCCCTTCTTCTACTCAGCCCCCACTCATGGGACAGACTCTGCCTTGGGTGCCGCACACTAAAATACTGGGGCCCGGTCAGTTTTGCCCTGACTTTGGAGCTGGTGGTTTCCCACTAAGAGAGACAAGCCAAGAGAACCCTGTGCTCCTGTTCTCACCTACCGAATGCTGAATTCCTAGAGCATGGTGTCACTCAGAAGACTGCCATTGTCCCTATCCTTAAATCCAGAACTTTGGCTCCGAAATTTTGCCTTAGCAAGAGAAACAGGCCAAAAAAACAGACAGCTACTAATTTCTTCCCAAGGCACTGACTTCATTTGCAACAGAGTGAAGAAATTCCAGGCTAAACTCAATTTCAAGAATAATGGAGGTTGTGGTGAAGCCATTTGGGAGGAGATTCAAGCTACAGGCTAAACTATAGGTCAGTTTATTTCAAGGAGAGAACTAGGGAATAATTCAGGGAGGAGAAGTCCTGGCATCAGAACAAAATGAAATGTTTATCAGAAATTGTTCCTTCAGAGGAGTCATGTTTGATTGGATTCGTTTATAGAACAAGTTATGCCCCAGGGCATTATTAACAAAATAGATCAGCTAGCTGGTAATTGGTAAAGTTTAACTTTTAGAGATGATTAGGGGAAATAGATGGAAAAAGTCCTACGAGTACCACTGTCATCTCAGTGTGACTGGGCATACCTGAATTTGTACTACCCTGGGGAACAACATCACAGGCTGACATTAAGGGTAGGGAGAGATTAACTTCACTAAAATAATCCAGTAAGTCACTAGACAAACAAACAATAATAATAACAAGCCCAATGGTAAGGGGTGGAATAATGTGCAGAGTTGCTACTATATATTATATAAAATTGCCAGTTTCCAAAAGAAAATTATGAGAATGTAGAGAAACAGGACTATATTGGTAAAAAGGTCAATCCATCAAGATAAAATGATTATAGGCATATATGCACTCAACATGAAGCAAAAACAAGAGAAGTAGGTAATTCAACAATAAGAGAGACTTGAACATCCCATTTTCAATAATGGGTAGAAAATCTAGATAGATCAGCAAATAAATAGAAAACTTGAACCACACTATAAACCAACTAGAACTTCAGACATTTTTGGAACGCTCACCCAACAAAAGCAGAATATGCATTCTTCTCAAGTGCTCACAAAACATTCCCCAGGGTAGACCATATGCTAAGTCATAAAATGAATCTCGATGACTTTAAAAGGATAGAAATAATACAAAGTATGCTCTCTGGCCACAATGGAATGAAATTAAAAACTGATAGCTGGAAAATTTTGGGAACTCATAAATATTTGGAAATTAAACATCACGCTCCTAAATATCCAATGGGTCAAAGAAGGAATCAAAAAAGAAATAAGAAAATACTATGCCATTAATAAAAATGAAGACAACATACTAAAATTTATAGAATGAGACTAACATAATAGAGGTAGATTTATAGTAGTAAATGTCTATATTAAGAAGAAAGATTGAAAATCAGTAACCTAAACTTTCACTTGTGAACACTGAAAAGATACCTAAACCTAAAAGTGAGCAGGAAAAATAAAATAATAAAGATTAGAGCAGAAATTAAGGAAATAGTGAATAGACAAACAATAGAGAAAAATCAATGAAACCAAAACGTTGGTTCTTTGAAAAGGTTGCTAAAATTAATGTCTTTATCTATATTGATCAAGAAGAAAAAGACTCAAATTATTGGAATCAGAAATGAAAGAGGGAGCTTAACTGCTGATCCTGAAGAAGTAAAATGAATTTTGGAAGAATCCTGTATAAACTTGTATGCCAACAAAATAGATAATGTAAATGAAATGGGAAAATTCCTAGAAATGCACTAACTACCAAAACTGACTCTGGGAGGAAAAAAAAAGACATTTGAACTTGATTTATGTAATATGTGAAAAGATTGAGTAAGTAATTTTTTTTAAATCCACCAAAGAAGCCCAGGTGACTTCACCACTGAATTCTACCTAATATTTCAAGAAAAATTAAATCCAATTATTCACAAACTTTTCTAAAAAAATTAGAAGAGGAGGGAATACTTCACAACTCATCTTTGAGGCCAGTATTACTATAATATCAAAATCAAAGATATATCACACAAAAAAATAAAACATAAGTATCCCTATGAATGTAGACAAAACCCTCAAAATATTAAACCAAATCCAGAAACATTAAAAAAAAAAAAAAAAGAAAAGAAAAAGAAAAACACACCATGACCAATGGGATTTATCCTGGGAACATAAGGCAGGCTCAACATTTGAAAATCAATGAATATTATATATTACAGTAGTACAATAAAAAAACAAAAATAAAAAATGGTTCTCTCAATAGATGTAGAAAAGGCGTTTGACAGAATCCAATATCTTTTGATAGAAAAGGCACTCAACATACTAGGACGAGAAGGGGATATGCCTAACTTGACAAAGAGCATCTATTGAAAAACCACAACTAATATGACATTTAATGATGAAAAACTGGATGTTTCCCTTAACATCAGAAAAACATAAGGATGTTGTCTCAGCTTTTATTCAGCATTGTACTGGATGTTTCAGGGCAGTTACGCAAGCAAAAGAAATAAAAGATACCAAGAATGGAAAGGAAATAGTAAGATTATCTCTATTTGCAGAAGACATCATTTAATACATAGAAAATCCTAAATATTTCACTAAAATGAATTAGAATAATAAATAACAAGACTAATTGAACTAAAATAATTAGAACTAATTAAATGAGTTCAGTTAAGTTTGCAGTATACATGATCGATATACAGACATCATTTGTACTTCTGGCTGCTTGGAAATAATACTTCAAAAATGAAATTAAAAATTCATTTGTGATCGTGTAGGAAATAGTAAATTATTTAAGAATGAATTTTACAAGAGAAGTACAAAACTTATAAAAGGGGAAAAGCTAAAGAAGATGTAATAATTGGAAAAATCCTATGTTCATGGATCAAAACACTTAATATTAATTTTTTTATGATGGCAGTACTCCTAAAACTAATCCACAGATGTAACATAATCCACATCGAAGTTTCAATGGACTTATTTATAGAAATTAACAATTCGATTCTATAATGCATACAGGATTTCAAGACCCCAAGAATAGTCAAAATAAATTTGAAAGAATTACATATAGAAGACTCACATTTCCTTATTTTGAAATTAACTTCAAACCTTGAGTAAACCAAGACAGTGTCATACCGGCACAAGGATATACAGATCAGTGGAATAGAACGCCTGCACATCTGTGGTCAACTGGTTTGCAACAAGGGTGCCAAGACCATTCAGTGGGAAAGCAAGAATCTTTTCAACAAAAATGGCTGATACAACTGGATTTGCAAAGAATAATTGCCCCCTTCCTCCCACCATATACAGTAATTGACTCAAAATGCATCAAAGCCTAAAGGCAAGAGCTACAGCTATGAAACTCTGAGAAGAAAACAAAAAAATAAATGGGTCAATGTATTTAATGTACAGTGTTCTATTAGTTTCAGGTGTACCATAGAGTGATTCACCAATTCTATACATTACTCGGTGCTCATCATAAGTGTATTCTTTTTTCAATTTTAATTCCGGTGTAGCTAATGTTGCGTTGTATTAATTTAAAGTGTACAGTACAGTGATTCGGCATTTCTCTATATTTAGTGCTCATGATGGTAAGTGATCACCTTCACCTATTTCACCAGTCTCCCGTCTACCTTCCATATGGTAATGCTGCAATAAACATAGGTATGCATATATGTATTTAATTGGTGTTTTTGTGTTCTTTGGGTAAATTCCCAGTACTGCAATTACTGAGTTGTAGGGTAGTTCTATGTTTAAATTTTTGAGCAACCTACATACTGTTTCCCACAGTGGCTGCCTCACTTTGCATTTCCACCAACAGTACCAGAGGATTCCTTTTTCACCACATCCTTGCCAACACCTGTTATTTCATGTGTTTTTGATTTTAGCCATTCTGACAGGTGTGGGGTGATATGGTATTTTTATTTATTTCCCTAATGATTAGTGATGTTGAGCATCTTCTTCTGTGTCTGATGGCCATCTGTATGTCTTCTTCTAGAAAACTATCTGTTCATGTCTTCTGCCCATTTTTTATTTTGATTATTTGCTTTTTTGGTGTTGAGTTGTGTGTATTTATATATATGTGTGTGTATACATATACATTACATATGTGTGTATACATATACATTTGTATACATATATACATATATACATGCATACATATATGTGTGTATACATATACATTTGTATACATGTATACAAATAAATATATGTATACACATATATATGGCAAAATATATATATATATATGTGTGTGTATATATATATTTTCTTTTTTTGGATACTAATGCCTTATCCAATATGTCATATGCAAATATCTTTGCCCACTCAGTAGATTGTCTTTTAGTTTTCTTGATTGTTTCCTTTGCTGTGCAGATGCTTTTTATTTTGATGTAGTCCCAGTAGTTTATTTTGATGTTGTTTCCCTTGCCTGAGGAGACATTTCTAGAAGAAGGTTGCTATGGCTGATGTTAGAGATATTGATGCCTATGCTCTCTTCTGGGATTTTTATGGTTTCAGGTCTCACATTTAGGACTTTAATCATTTTGAGTTTATTTTTGTGTATGGTGTAAGAAAGTGGTCCAGTTTCAGTCTTTTGCTTATAGTTGTTCAGTTTTCCCAACACTATTTGTTGAAGAGAGTGTCTTTTTCCCATTGCATACCTTGCTTCCTTTGTCATAGTTTAATTGACCATATAATTGTGGGTTTATTCTGGGCTCTCTAATCTGTGCCATTGATCTGTGTATCTATTTTTGGGCCAATACCATACTGTTTTGATAATTAAAGCTTTGTGTAGTATATCTTGAAATATGGGATTATGATGATTACTGTAGTTTTGTAGTGTATCTTGAAATCTGCAATTGTTATACTTCCCATTTTAGTTTTCTTTCTCAACATTGCTTTCTTTGGGGTCTTTTGTGGTTTCATACAAATTTTGGGATTCTTTGTTCTAGTTCTGTGAAAAATGCTGTGGGTATTTTGATAGACATTGCTTTAAATATTTAGATTTCCTTGGATAGTAGGAGCATTTTAACAATACTTGTTCTCCCAATCCATGAGCATGGAATATCGTTCCATTTGTTTGTGTTCTCTGCAATTTGTTTTATCAGTGTTAGATAATTTCCTTGGTTAAATTTACCTCTAGGTATTTTATGATTTTTGGCACTTGTAATTGGGATTTTCTTAATGTCTCTTTCTACTACTTCATTATTAGTGTGTAGAAATGAATATATTTCTATATATTGATTTTGTGTACTTAGACCTTACTGAATTCATTCATCAGTTCTAGTAGTTTTTTGGTGGAGTCTTTAGGGTTTTCTATAGATAGTATCATGTGATCATCCAATAGTGAAAGTTTCACTTCTTTGTTATGAATTTGGATGTCTTTTATTTCTTTTCTTGTCTGATTGCTGTGGCTAGGACTTTCAGTGCTATGTTGAATAAAATGGTGACATTGGACATCCTTTTCTTATTTTGTCTGTTAGGGGAAGAACTCTGTTTTTCGCCCTCCAGTTTGATGTTAGCTTCGGGTTTTTCATATATGGCCTTTATTATGTTGAGGTATGTTTCCCTAAGCCTACTTTTTTGAGGGTTTTGATCGTGAATGAAAATTAAAAACTTTTTTTGCTTATAAGAACACCATCTAGAAGTAGACAACACCCAGAATGGCAGAAAACAATTGCAAATCTTGTAGATATTGCTGAATATGAAGGTGAAGCTGGAATGCTTAGAAAAACTTTGGCACCTCAAGCCCCATTCTAAGTGCAAGGTAATAATAGCCAATAGTATTTGAAATCTGTGGCAAAGAGAAGGTTATGAGATAAGTAATAAAACCCATAAATAGTCAAACTGCTGATTAAAATAACAATCCCACATACCGGCAGCATAACAACAACAACAAAAAAGTCATGCTGCTTTGTAGGCATAAATACTACTTTGCTCAGTCTTGACTATTCCATATATGATAACCAAGAATTTAGTAAAAAATTATCAGATAAAAAGAAAGCCAATCAATAATGAAGAGACAAGGTAATCAAAAGATCCAGTTTCAGAATGACCCAGATGTTGAAATGATATGAAAATTTTATTTCTCTAACCGTGGCTTTTCCCAGAGGAGTAAAAAAAAAAAAAAGAAAATTTTAAATAACTTAATGAAGGACACCTGGGTGGCTCAGTCAGTTACGCTCCTGACTTCGGCTCAGGTCACGATCTCATGGTTTGTGAGTTCAAGCCCTGTCTGGGCTCTGGGCTGATAGCAGTCTGGAGCCTGCTTTGGGTTCTGTGTCTCCCACTCTCTCTCTCTGCCCCTACCTCACCCATCCTCTGTCTCACTGTCTCTGTCTCTGTCTCAAAAATAAATAAATATTAAAAAAATAAAATAATAGCTATTGAAAAACTGGGCATCATGTAGGAGCAGGTGGCAATTTTCAGAAGACTGGAAGAAACTTTTTTTAAGCATCAAATAAGAATACTAAAACTAAAACCTATAACATAGAGATGAAGAATTTCTCCAGTGGGCTTATAAGCAAACCAACCATAGCTGGGGAAAAAATAACTAAATTTGCAGGTAAATCAGTAGTCATTACCAAAACAGAAACCCATGGATTAAAAAAAAAGAAAGGAAAAATAGAAAGAAAAAATCATCCAAAATAGAACAGAGCATTCAAGAACTTCAAGACAATCACAAGTGGTCTAACATACATGAAATTGGAGTCGAGAGAGAGAGAGAGAGAGAGAGAGAGAGAGAGAGAGAGAATGAATCACAATGTCAAGAGATAATGTCCTCAATTTTTTCTAAAAATGTATGGGGAAAATAAAAGCCACAGATACATGAATTGCAAAAAATCTTAGTAAGATAAATTTCCCACAACACACCTATATACATCATAGTCAAATAGCTACAACTCAGTGATAAAAAGAAAAATTTGGAAAGTAAGCAAAAACAAAAACTACATACAAAGAGACAAAGGTAATAATTTCATCACTTTCATTGGAAAGTGTACACGAGAATAAAATGAAAGGACATCTTTAATAAATGAAAAATCTCTCAATTTAGACTTGGTTACTCAGAAAACGTCTTTATTTTTTTTATTTTTTTTATTATTTTTTTCAATATTTGAAGTTTATTGTCAAATTGATTTCCATACAACACCAGTGCTCATCCCAAAAGGTGCCCTCCTCAATACCCATCACCAACCCTCCCCTCCCTCCCACCCCCCGTCAACCCTCAGTTCTCAGTTTTTAAGAGTCTCTTATGCTTTGGCTCTCTTCCACTCTAACCTCTTTTTTTTTGTTTTCCTTCCCCTCCCCCATGGGTTTCTGTTAAGTTTCTCAGGATCCACTTAAGAGTGAAACCATATGGTATCTGTCTTTCTCTGTATGGCTTATTTCACTTAGCATAACACTCTCCAGTTCCATCCATGTTCAGCAAACATGTCTTTAAAAATGAATGCAAAATGGGGCACGTGGGTGGCTCAGTTGGTTAAGCATCTGACTTCTGCTTAGGTCATGATCTCATGGTTCACAGGTTCAGGCCCCGTGTCAGGCTCTGTGCTGACAGCTCAGAGCCTGGAACCTGCTTCATGGATTCTGTCTCCCTCTCTCTCTGCTCCTCCCCTGCTGATACTCTGTCTCTCTCAAAAATAAATTAAAAAAAATTAATAAAAAATGCACCATAAAGACTTTGTCAGGCAAACAAAAGCTGGGAGGATTTACTGCCTCAGGCCTGTGCTAAAAGAAATGTGTAGGCAGTTCTTTAGACAAAGGAATATTCTGTCATATAGAAATTGAGACCTCCTCAGAGAAATAGTGTAGCAGAAAGCATAAAAATCATAGTAAGATATGGGCACCTGGGTGGCCCAGTTGGTTAAGTGTCCAACTTCAGCTCAGGTCATGGTCTTGCAGTTCATGAGTTGAAGCCCTGCATTGGGCTCACTGCTGTCAGCACAATGCTCACTTTGGATCCTCTGTCCCCCTCTCTCTGCTGACCCCCTTCTCTCAAAAATAACATTAAAAATTAATGGTAAAATATAACAGATATTTTACATAATCTTAATTGCTTTAAGAGATAATGCAGTAGTAGTAACAATGCCTTACACTATATATGAAATGATATTTGAAGGTTGATTATGATACATTAATGATGTGTAGTCATTAGTCATCATTAGTGATGGCAGTCACTTAAAATAATTTAACAGTATTCCTATCTAGTATAGGAAAATCTATGGAAAAAAAAATGCTGTAGTCTAAAAACAAGTTGTTAAATAATGAAGACCTCATCGCTTCTTAAAATCCATTTGTTATGCATTGAAAATACAAATGCATTTTAATTGTCTTTAATCCCCAAATCAGTAAACTTTCCCTAAAATACCTGTGATTAATATGGCAAAGAATTTAGTGGAAAAGGTGACCACCATTTTTTTCTCTTCATACTTACAGCACTATCAAAGTTTAGAAATATTTTGTTCTAAACAGCAAGCAGTAAGATGAGGTCTTTCCATTCCTTACTATAGTAGGAAAAATAGTGAATTTGCATTATAAAATCACCTTTCAGGACATCATGTTTCAAAATATAACATCAAAAATCTGTAGACAGTGTGAAGAGCCCCAGGCGATAAGAGGAATGTTAAATGTAGAGTTTTCCATGTGAGGAAATAACACTGGTCATTTTTTCCTAATATTTTTTATTTTTACTTACACTGATATTTTGGATCCAGAAGACATTGGAGAACTAGAATATTTGTCTTTCCAGTTGTCATACAACATATTTGGTTCCAATGGAACAAAACAACAAGTTGAATTTTTAATCCTAATACAAACTTTCCTGGTTTTTAAGCTTTCAGATTATAGTTATTGTTGTAATATGATTAATAGAATCACGTCAAACATTTTTTTGGCATTAATTGAACTACAATTTATTTCAATCTTGGGTTTGATGATGTTTTTATGCTCTACATGGGAATAGTAGTGACTGGTTTTCTGCAGTGTCTTTCCATCCCCCTTTCTTTTCAGTTCTGCCTCTAGATGCTGCAGTAGATCAAAGCTTTTCAGAAGCAGCATCGTGCTCATTGTCTTTCGAGTCATGGTACGATAGAGAGTGACAAAGAAGAACAAGAATGTTTGGAACAGCTATAATAGTATCTATTATGCATCAATCATAGAAGGACAAGCTGAATTGTGTGGAATTGATATGTGCCTATTGTCAAAGCTTTTTCTGTAATATCAGATAGAAATAATCATTCTGAGGCAGGCTTTCCTGGGAAAGATATCCTCTGTCTCTTGGACGTGCATTTTCAGTGTGGTAGGTGGTTCTGTAATTACCGTAAGGCACAGAAAATGAGTAATTCAATTTCAAAGAATTGGTTTTAATTACTGTGGCAATACTAAATGATCAAGCATTGAAATGGATAATACTACGCAATGAACTGGCAGTCCTCTGAATTAGAAATTGTCTATTTTCATATATATTTTTTTTATCTGGCAAGTAGCTTAAATGTGGAGAAATGCAAATGCTTCACAGAACTGCAAGTGGGTATCTGCCAAGTAGGTATGCATTAAGAGTAAAATGTCTGACGCTCTTAAGAATCTTGAAATTTGTTTTCAGAAATCTCTAGGTCACAAATGTCCTACCTGACACATGCATAATTTGTCTTGTATACATACTTAGGGCACAGGTTACTTGGCACCATTTTCTTATGTTCACATTTATAATTTAAATGAAAATGTTAAATATTTTATTCTAATTAATCTTATAAAATATCTGATTATGGCATATGTCATCAAATGTCCTTCAAAAAGTGAAATTCAAGGTCTTTTTCTAACAGTTTTTCAGGGACTCATTAAAAAAATTTTTTTTAACGTTTAATATTGAGGGACAGAGACAGAGCATGAACATGGGAGGGGCAGAAAGAGGGGGAGACATAGATTCTGAAGCAGGCTCTAGGTTCTGAGCTGTTAGTACAGAGCCCAATGTAGGGCTTGAACCCACAAACTGCAAGATCATGACCTGAGCTGAAGTCGGATGCTTAACCAACAGAGCCACCCAGGCGCCCCTTCAGGGATTCATTTTGTAGGAAGATATACAAATTTATTAAAAACCTTTTATTAAATAAATAAAAACATTATTTAATAAATATTTTTATTAATTTAATATTTTTAAATTTAATAAATATTTATATTTATATTTATTATATTTATATGACATATCATAATATATCTATATAACATAATAATTATATTTATTATTTATTAATTTAATATTTATATGTATTTATAATTAAATATTTTATTTATTATTTATAAATGAATATTTTATTTACTTATTTATAAATATTTTTACTTATTTATAAATATTTTATTTATTTATTAAATAAAAATATTAAATTAAAAACATTATTTATACTTTTATAAGGTACAAAAAGCATAATTTTTCAATAGACACATTATTGGTTTTTTAACATTTACTCATATTTTGAGAGACAGAATGCAAGTGGGGAAGGGGGAGAGAAAAAGGGAGATAAAGAATCTGAAACAGGCTCCAAGCTCTGAGCTGTTAGCACAGAACCTGATGCTGGGCTCAAACCCATAAACCGTGAGACTGTGAGCTGAAGTTGGATGCTTCACTGACTGAGCCAACTGGGTAACCCATAAACACATAATTAAGAATGTAAATTAACTAATTTTAGATTGATGAACAGTTGTTAATAACATTGTATGTTAATTATACTTAAATAAATAACATTTTAATTTTATTTCATTTTCTAATTTTAATGAAAATAGAAAAAAGGCACAA
This sequence comes from Acinonyx jubatus, assembly GCF_027475565.1. NCBI lineage: Eukaryota > Metazoa > Chordata > Mammalia > Carnivora > Felidae > Acinonyx > Acinonyx jubatus. The sequence continues at coordinate 18,142,901 of NC_069387.1, read as the reverse complement.
AGATGAGTAAGTTCTGTGGATAAATTTTACAGCATGGTGATTATATTTAATACCTTATAAAACATACTCAGAAGTTGCTAAGAGGAAATATTAGGGGATCTCATCACAAGAAAAAAGTTGTAGCTACAGGAGCTGACAAATGTTAACTAAACTTAACATGGTGATCCTTTCAAAAAAATGTATATATATCAAATCATTATATATATATGTATATGTATATATGTATATGTATGCATATATGTACATGTATATATGTATACATATATATGTGTATATGTATATATGTATATGTATACATATATGTATATGTATATATGTATATGTATGTGTGTATATGTATGTATATACATACGTATATGTATGTATATGTATATATGTATTTGTATATATATGTATATGTATATATATGTATACGTATATATGTGTATATGTATATATAATGATTTGATATATATACATACATATACACATATATATATACATACATGTACATATATACATATACATATATATATCAAATCATTACATATATATACATACACACATACATATATATAGCAAATTATTATGTTATATAGTTTAATACAGTTGCTGTATGTAAATTATGACTCAATAAACCTAGCATAAACATAATTCTTCACCATAAAAAATAATTTGCGTTACTGAATGCTAACAAGCTTGAAAATCCAGATAAAATTGGTGATATTCTAGGGAAATTCCAGTCACAAAAAATTGATTCAAGAGATGATTGAAAAGTATGTAGTAACCATAGAGGAATTGATAACTCAGAAGGCACAATTGGCTTCCAAGGAAATCACATCAAATCTTCTAGGATCAGATTTCTATGCTATTTAAAATTTTCTTAACCACCTTCCCCTTTCCAGTTATAATACCTGCATTACACCGTTAACAAAACTAGAAGATGGCAAAGAAAAATATAATTTTGACTCATGTCACTTATAAAAATTGACACAAATATCTTGAATTAAATTTTATCTATTCTCAGGCCAATTTAGTTCTCTTTGATGGGAATTTACATCTTAAGCAAAGACACATGAGAATGAAAGGTGGTTGAACTGAAAGTAATAGAAATAGATAAAGCCTTGATGATTGTGGCCTCCTTCCTGCTACTAACTGTGATATTCAGAGCAACTCTGCAAATACTTCACATGTTCTTGTTATTGTCGTTTTTCTTTAATTTTGTGAACTTCCTAGTATTTTTGCAGTATACCCTTTTGTCTTGCTTAATTAAGTTGGGCACAATCAGTTTTTGTTGCTATCGTAACAATTAATCATAAATTAGGGCTTGCCTTTGTCAGCTGGAAGTGCCTTTACAAAAATACCTTACACTGGATGGCTTAAACAATGGAAATTCTTTTCCCAGTTCTGAAGGCTGGGAAGTCCAAGATCAAAGTGCTCACAAGGTAGGTTTCATCCTGAAGCCTCTGCTTTTGACTAACAGGCAGCTGCCATCTCACTATGTGCTCACATAATCTCTTCCTTGTGTGAGGGGAGAGAGCAGGAGAAGTAGGCTTTCTGTTCTGTGGAAGGGGTTCTATGAGGGTACTAGTCACATCACAAGGCCTCTACTTCATCCATATCAAATTACTTCCTAAAGGCCTCATCTCCACATACCATCAAGTTATGGTTAGGCCTTTCATATGTGAATTTTGGAAGATACAAGCAGTAATGCTGTTACTACTCTTATTATATAGAGCCTGCAATGTTGTTGTTGTTGTGTGTGTGTGTGTGTGTGTGTGTGTGTGTGTGTGTGTGCTGTTAGCTCACAGTTAATAGAGGGGGGAAGTAAACTAAGAATTGGCTGAAAATAGAATAGAATAAGAACGTAAAGTTCAGATTCTGATTTAGAGAATGACCTGTAATTACAGACCAAGGATGGATTAGGATACTTACCCCTTTAGGTTCCTAACAACTCCTTCAGTCTTCTTTACAGATAAATTCTGCACACTGTCCACTATTATGGATTAATTGTATTAATCAAAAGTTAAGTTTTTAAAAAGGAAATTAAAGTAATATAAAATATCTTTGTAGATTTTCAGAAAGCTTTCTGTGATATGAAAATAACATGTAAGAGCAGGACAGATAAAAGCAACTTTCTTTGGAAACTACTTTCAAAATGAAAACTCACTGGTGAAGGTAAATTAACACTGAATTAGTAAAGTTATTAAACTGCTTTTAAAATAAACAATGACGAATCACAGTATTTGCCAAATTTTCATAGATTAGATTTAGTAGAATATACTTCAGTTTAACTTTGCCATTGTTTTCATTCCCAACAAATACAATTCCACTTAACATTTACTTTCTAATAAACATTCTGTGGTGGAGATTTGGAAATATGTTATTCCTCAGTAACCAATTTATAGGGTCTTGCTTTTATTTCAGATGCAAATCTGTCAAGTATTGAACTACATTAAACTTGGAAGCCAAATAAATAAAGGCCTAAGGGGCACTTGGGTGCCTCAGTCAGTTGAACATCTGACTCTTGATTTTGGCTCAGGTCATGATCCCAGGGTTGTGGGATCAAGCCCTGTGTTGGGCTCCATGCTGAGCATGAAGCCTGCTTGCGATTCTCTCTCTCTTTCTTTCTCTCTTTCTCTCTCTCTCCCCCCCTTCCCTCCCTCTCCTTCTCCCTCCCTCCCTTCCTTCCTTCCTCTGTCTCTCTCTCTCTCTCCCCCTCTCCCTCTCTCCCCTTGTGCCCCTCAGCCACTCATGTGTGCATGCTGTCTCTCAAATAAAAAACAAAGGCCTTGATATTAATCTGTACATGACAATAATTTTCAAGAAACGAGGGGTATTTAATGCCAAGTTACAATTATCAAGAATGATAATTTATGTGTGTCCACAAATTAGGGATGATCTCCCAGCTTCAGTTAGCAGGAAATGTATGCATTTAAGGGACATTAGTTCTGTGCAGGTAGGTAAGTAGCCCACTTAATCCCACTAATTCTATGCTATGTCTATAATCAGGTACGACATTAAATAGAAAGAAAGGAAAAGTCTATGTCTAGACAATGTGTGATTCAATAAAGAGATTTGTAGTGATGGTACAAACTATCGATACAAGTCTAGGGCTGTCAAGAACAGTAAGGATATATATGTAGATGCAGTTATTAATAAAGGTATCTGTATCAGTGCAGATTGGTATATATAGATCTGTGTGTAGGCAGGTAAGTTGGCAAGTAAATAGATCTAGAGAGAAAAAGATCATATGCTGGTTTGTGTCTGATCTTGAGATTCAGGCCTGAATCCTCTCTTTTGATACCTTTCTTTAGTCTATCCAAATCTAAGTAAGACAGCTTTACCATGGCCTCATAGAGAGAAGTCACTTCTCCATACCTGCCTACCTGAGCCAAGACAGAAAGTGCTCTTGATGGTCAAATTCTTTTATCAATCACCTCCTCTATGTTTGCACAGTTGTTGGGTTTAAGAGCTTTGCTGCTCAATAAGGACCAATTGTGACGGTCCAGAGGCAGATCTTTCCCATATAGGTATCATAGGGAAAAATATTGAAGAACTTACAGGGAAGTTTAAGGGCAGCTTTTACAGATTTTTTCCCTTTTTAATCTAAAGTTGGTTGATTTACATCCTTAATAATGTGTCTTGGAAAATTATGTTTTTTGTAGTACCTATAAAGCTATAGAAAACCCTCTAGATTTGGCCTATAGTTTTGTTTGTTTGTTTTGTTTTTGTTTTCCCCAAGTGTCTTTAACTGGTCTTGATATCAGGGTAATGCTGGCTTTGTCCAATTAATTTGGAATCTTTTCTTCATCTTCTATTTTTTGCAATAGTGTGACAAGAATAGTATCAGCTCTTTAAATGTTTGGTAGAATTCACCTTTGAAACCATCTGGTCCTAAACTTTTATTTATTAGAAGATTTTGATTATTGATTCAGTTTCATTGGTAGTAATTGGTCTGTTCAGATTTTGTATTTCTTCCTGATTTGAAGGTTATGTGTTCCTAGGAATTTATCCATTTCTTTTAGGCTGTCCGCTTTGTTGGTGTATAATTTTTCATAAGCTCTTTGATCCTTTGTATTTCTGTGGTTTCAGTTGTTATTTCTCCTATTCATTTCTGATTTTATATATTGAGTCTTCTCTCTTATTGGATGAGTCTGGAAAAAGGTGTATCAGTTTTTTGGTATTAAAAAAAACCAGTACCTGATTTCACTGATCTGTTCTCTTTTTTTCTCAATCTCTGTTTCATTTAATTCTGCTCTAATAGTTACTATTCTGTTCCTTCACCTGGCTTTGGGCTTTGATTCTCTTTTTCCCCTCCTTTAAGTGTAGGGTTAAGTTGCTTATTTGAGAATTTTCTTCTTGAGATGGACCTGCATTGCTATAAACTTTCCTTTTAGAACAGCCTTTGCTATATCCCAAAGATTTTGGACTATTAGGTTTTCATTTCCATCTGTTTCAATGTATTTGTTGATTTTTCTTTGATTTATTGGCTGACCCATTCACTGTTTAGTAGCATGTTATTTAGCCTCCATGCATTTGTGTTCTTTCCAGATTTTTTCTTGTGATTACTGTGTACATTCAGACCATTGTGGTCAGAGAAGAGGCATAATATGATTTCAGTCCTTTTGAATTTGTTGAGATTTGTTTTGTGGCCTAACATGATCTGTTCTGGAGAATGTCCCATGTGCACTTGAAAACAATGTGTATTCTGTTGTCTTGGGATGGGATATCCTGAATATATCTATTAGATCTATCTAGTCCAATGTGTCACTGTCGATTTTCTGTCTGGATGATCTATCCACTGATGTAAGTGGGGTATTAAGGTCCCCTACTATCATTTTATTACTGTTAATTTCTTCCTTAATATCTCTTAATAGTTTCTTTCTGTATCAGGTGCCTCCATATTGGGTGCATAAATACTTACAATTGTTATATTCTCTTGTTGGATTGTTCCCTTTATCATTTGGTAATGTCCTTTTTTTATCTTGTTACAGTCTTTGTTTAAGGTCTATTCTTTCTGATATTAATTACTGTTACCCAGCTTTCTTTTGACTTCCATTTGCATGGTAAATATTTTTCCATCCCTCTGCTTTCAAGCTGCATGTATCTTTACGTCTGAAATGAGTCTCTTGTAGGTAGCATATACATAGGTCTTGTGTTTTTTTTGTTTTGTTTTGTTTCAGAGAGAGAGAGCGCGTGTGAGGCAGGGGGGTGGAGAGAGAGAGAGAGAGAGAGAGGGAACATCTTAAGTGGACTCCATGCTGAGTATAGAGCATGATGTGGGACTCAGTCTTATGACCATGAGATCATGATGGGAGCCAAAATCAAGAGTCAGATGTTTAGCCACTTAATCAGCTGTGCTGCGCAGGTGTCCCCTCGTCTCACTTTTTGTCCTTTCAGTCACCCTGTGTCTTTTGATTGGAGGTTTTAGTTCATTTACATTCATTTACATTTAGTTCATTTACATACATTATCATTGTAATGATATTTACACTATTAATAGTTGTATACTTATTGACATTTTGTTGTGTTTGTGTGTTTTTTCCCTGTGTCTTTCTTTTCTTGCTCTCTTGTAGTTTGCTGGCTTTCTTTAGTAATGTGCTTGGATTCCCTTTTCTCTATTTTTTGCATGTCTTCTACAGATTTGATTTGTGGTTACTGTGAGGTTGACATAATAGCGTTCTGTGTATAGTAGTCTACAGTAAGCTGATGGTCACTGAAGTTTGAACTCATTCTAAAAGCACTAAATTTTCAACGCCCCCAACTTTTTATACATGTAATGTCATACTTTATATCCTTTTATTTTGTGAGTCCCTTGACTGATATTCTCAATGTAATTGATTTTACTGCTTTGGGGCTTTAACTTCCGTACTGGTTTTATGCATTATTAAGCTAGTACTTATGTTTGTGTATACCCATAAAAAAATTTCTTTTAGTAATTTTCTTCTCATTATGGCCTTTTCTTTACACTTAATGTGTTCTGCAAGGCTGGTATAGTGGCAATGAACTCTTTTGTTTGGGTAATTTTGCTTCTCCTTGTATTCTGAATGATAGCCTTGGTGGGTGGAGTATTCTTGGTTTTATTTATTTATTTATTTATTTATTTATTTATTTATTCATACATACATACATACATATATACATACATACATACTTTCCATACTTTGAATCATGCCACTTTCTTCTGGCCTGCAAATTTTCTGCTGGAAAATATCCACTGATAGTTTTATAGGGTTTCCCATAAAATAGTATGTAACTATTTTCTCTTGCTGCTTTTCAAATTCTTTATCACTACTTTTTGTCATTTTAATTATTATGTATCTTGATGTAGACTTCCTTGGGTTGATTTTGTTGGGGGTTCTCTGTGCCTCTTGGATCTGGGCATCTTTTCCTTCCCAGATTATGGACATTTTCAGATATTATTTCTTGAAATAAATATTTTGCCGTATTTCTATCTCTTCTCCTTCTGAGATCCCTATAATGCAAATGTTCTTTTGTTTGATGATGTTGCTGGATTCCCTTAACCTATTCTCATTTTTAAATTACTTTTTTCTTTCTGCTGTTAAATTTGATTGTTTTCTATTACTCTGTCTTCCAGTTCACTGATTGGTTCTTCTTTCTCCTCTAATCTGTTGATTTTCACTAGTGTATTTTTAACCTCGCTTATTGAATTCTTCATCTGTGATTGGTTCTTTTTTTGTATTCTCTCTGTTGAATGTTTCATTGAGGTCTTCCACTCTTTTCTCTAGGCCAGTAAGTATCTTTATGACCGTTACTTTGAGTTCTGTATCAGGTATATTGCTTTTCTCTGTTTCATTTAGTTCTTTTGCTGTTATTTTGTCCTGTTCTTTCATTTGGAACATATTCCTTGGTCTCATTTTGTCTAACTTTGTGTGTTTGTTGCTGTGTATTAGGAAAGTCAGTTGTATCTTGTGATCTTAAAGTGGTGACTTTATAAAGCAGAGTTCCTATGGTGCCTTGTAGCTCAGTGTCCCCTGTTCATCAGAAGTAGGTGCTTCAGGGGTCTCTCCTATGTGAGTTGTATGTGCCCTCCTGTGGTGGCTGACCCTCATTTGCTTTCAGTCCAGGAGGCTGCGATGACCCACTTTGCCTATTTTGTGCACGGTTTGGTTCTTGTGCTCTTAAGAGGCTAGTCTGGGGCCACTGTGAGCTTGTACTTAGGCAGTGTCAGCAGTCAGACCAGAGGTCTTTCCCTGTCTATCTGTTGTGGCTGCAGTAGCACGGAGTGGCATGGTTTTCTCCCTACCTTTGTCCCCTGAGAGACATTTGTTGGTGGATGGAGCCAGCACTTAAATCAGATGCTGCCTGGGCTGCAGGTGCACTGACGGTCAGGGCACTTTCTGTTGTCAATTACACGATTTGGGTGTCAGGACTTCCAGGGTACTGGTATGTGGGGTTACCTTTCCCTTTCCTCAGTGCAAGAATCCCTTTGATGCCTCTGATGGGGCTGCTTGCAGTAATGGGATGTGGCAAGAGCTGCTTTGGAAGGACTCCTGCTGATTAGGCTGGTTAGATGGGGCAAATCTGCAGGAAAATTGGAGGGAGGGACAGGAACCACGCTGTTAGCAAGTTAGGTAAAGGGTGTTACTGTTATTTCCTGCAGTGTCTGGCTGTCTATGTTGGGAGTCAGGGGCAGAAATGGCATTTGTGAGCCTTTTTGTTCTTGGAGAAGGCCCCTCCAGCTTGAGTTCTGAGATTCGTAGTGAATCTACTTCCTGTGTTCTCCGGGTGCTTTTCAGATTGCTCTCTCTATGCTCTATCTTGGCAGCGTTGTTTGTTATGCTTTCTTTCTCTAAGGGCGGGACCTCAGTTTCCTGTCACCCTCCAGTTATCCCAGAGTAAGCCTGCTCATTTTTAAAGTACCCAGATTTAAGCCCTGCTTCTTTTAAACGCTGGCAAAGTTAAGCTCCACTGGTTTTCAAAGCCAAATGTTAATGGGAACTTGTCTTTCCAGTGCAGATCCCTTGTATCTGGGATGCCTACTGTTCGATCTGCTCTTCTCCCTTTTTTGTGCTGTGGTGTCCCTCCAGTTTATAGTTAGTCTTTTAGGAGTTTGGTTCATGACAGCATCTCTGCCCTTGTTACCCTTTTTGGTGTCATCCTCTCTAGGGTTAACTGTGGAAAGTCTGTTCTGCCAGTCCTTTGGTCATTTTTCAGGTTGGATGCACTGATGTACCTGTTATCTAGGTAGGTCCCTGGAGGTAGGTAAGCTTAGGGTCCTTCTATGATGTCATCTTTTCAGAAGTAGAGTTTTGTATCTTTTACCTATTTTCTGCCACCCCTAAATTCCCAACACCCCATTTCTGGCAAACAACAATCTGTTTTTTTGTTTCTGTGAGCTTTTTGTTTGTTTGGTTGGTTTTTTTCCACATTCAGTGTTGTTTTTCTTTTTGTTTTTTTGTTTTTTCTCTCCTATCTGGCTTGTTTCACTTAGCATAATACCCTAAAGGTCCATCCATGTTGTTGCAAATGGCAGGATTTTCTTATTTCTCATGGTTAAATTATAGTCCATTGTATATACACAGCACACAGCATATTTCCTTTATCATTCATCCTTCGACGAACACTTAGGTTATTTCCATGTCTTGGCTATTGTAAATAATGCTGCAGTGAACATGGGGTGCAGATAACTCTTTGAGATAGTGACTTTGTTTCCTTGAGGTATATATCCAACAGTGGAATTGCTGGATATTATGGTACTTCTGCTTTTCCTCTTTGAGGAACTTCTATACTGTTTTCCACATGACTGCATCAATTTATATTCCCACCTACAGTGCACAAGGATTCTCTTTTCTCCACATTCTCACCAACACTTGTTACCTCTTGTCTTTTTGATTACAGCCATTCTAACAGGGGTAAAGTGATAGCTCAGTGTTGTTTTAATTTGTATTTCTCTGTTGATTAGTGATGTTAAATACCTATTCATATACCTGTTGGCCATTTATCTATCTTCTTTGAAAAAAAATGTGTATTTAGTTCCTCTGTTCATTTTTTAATTCTATTGTTCATTTGTTGAGTTGTATCAGTTCTTTATATATTTTAGATATTAACCCCTTCTCAGATATATGATTTATAAATTTTTTCTCCCATTCTGTAGATTACCTTTTCATATGGGTGATTACCTTTTGCTGTGCAGAAGCTTTTTATTTTGGTATAGTCCCTCTGCCTCTCAAATTTCAAAATCTGCCCAGTATTTGTGAAAGTTTTCTCTTTCTCATTCTTCTTGTTTTCATATGTATTTTCTTTAGTTCATTAGACTAAATTAATGGCTTATTTCTTTTATTATGTTGCTGTAGTGCATGGGTTTTTTTGTCAGTTATATATATGTGTGTGTTAACAGTATTTTTAAATTGTGCAGTTAGCCTTCATTAGACACTTTTTTATAGAATTTATTGGTTCAATTTGTTGTTCTTTTTACAATTTAAATTGACTGTATAAGTAAATTCATATTTATTGGTAAAGAATAATTAAAGTAATAAAATTTCATGTGCACACAGCTTTGGGATAACTAATACAAAGTTTTATCATTGTTGTATGTGTATTTGTGTGTTTTTTTTTTCCGTCTCCATATATTACACAATTGAATAGTTATTTTTCCTCTTTTTTTACCTGGTTTTGGGTAGTGAGTCAGTTCCATCCATCTGTGCTACATGTCATATGACCCTCCCACAGTGCTTTCTGTGGGATAAATGGAACACTGGGGAGCTGGCACCTTTATCTTTTGCCTCTTGACTGCACTGTTTCAATAAGTGAGTAAAGATTTGATTGGTATTTTTAGTTGGGCTTGTTATCCTAATGGACTATTTCAACACCTGACAGCTTGACAGTAAGGTTCAAAATGTCTTTTGATTTTACCCAGAGGTCCCATTTTCAACAAAATTTATGAGGCTTGTAACGAAGAAGAAAGTATAATACAAAAAAGCAGTCAATACAAATTCCATCTGAAGAACCTTAGATGTTGGACTTACTAGACAAAGACAAAATGATTTAAACTGTGCTCGAAGAACTAAAGAAACTATGTGTAAATAACTGAAGGAAAGTATGAGAATGATATCTCACCAAATAGAATCTCAATGAAGAGATACAAATTATAAAATGGAACCAAATTGAAATTAGAAGAAACTAACTGAAAAAAAATTTACTATCAAGGCTCACCAGCAGGTTCAAGCATGCAGAAGAAAGTAGTAGTGCACTTTAACATAGGACAGTTTTCCACTATAAGAAACAGAAAGAAAAATGAAAAGCTCACAGGCCTGTGGGATACCACTGGGTATGCAAACACATACATATAGCAGGTAAAGAAGGCAAGGAAAAAGAGGAAAGGGGCAGAAAGATTATATGAAGAAATATGGGCACATTACTGAACACATTTATAAAGCTCAAGAAACTGTATAACTCTTAGAAGAAAACATAGATATAAAACTTCTTGACCTTCCAAGTGGCAAGAGTTTCTTAGATATTGCACCTAAAGCATAAACAAAGGAAAAATAGATAAGTTTGATTTCAGCATAATTAAAAAAATGTACATTGAAGGGCACTATTAAGAAAGTGAAAAGACAACACAAACAATGGCGGAAAATGTTTGCAAATCATTTATCTGATAACAGTTTATTATTCAGAACATATGAAGAATTCTTATAATTCAACAATAAAAAGAATCTATTAAAAAATGGAGAAAATATTTGAATAGACATTTCTCCAAAGAAAATACACAAATGGCCAAAAAAGACATAAAAAGATGCTCAACATTATAAATTATTCAGGAAATCCAAGGTAAAATCAGAAGTACCACCTCATAACCACTAGAGTTGCTATAATAAAATATATGGGCAATAACATATCTTTGTGAAGATGTTTCTTGGTACTTGAAAGAGTCAAACATAGAGGTACTATATGATCCAGCACTTGCACTCTTTAATATATAACAAAAGAACTGAAAGCACATATTCACACAAAAACTTATACATGAATGTTTATAGCAGTTCTATTCAGTATCAGCCAGAATATGGAAACAGTCCTGATGTCCATCAACTGATGAATGGATAAACAGGTGTGGTATAGCCATACAATGGAATTTTATTCAACAGTGAAAATCACACGTCTCTATTTTTCCTTTGTTTATGCTTCAGGTGCAATATCTAAGAAAGTCTTGCCACTTTTCTTCTAAGAGTTATACAGTTTCTTGAGCTTTATAAATGTGTTCAGTAATGTGCCCATATTTCTTCATATAATCTTTCTGTCCCTTTCCTCTTTTTCCTCGCCTTCTTTACCTGCTATATTCAACCATGAAGTATTGATAAATGGTACATAATGGATAATCTTAAAAACATTACCCTAAGTGAAAGAGCCTGACACAAAAAATCACAGATGTATTCATTTATGTTAAGTGTCTAGAATTGACAAATCAATAGAGACAGAAAGATTAATGATTGCCAAAGAATGTAAATACATAAAAAATCCTTGATTTTTGCAATTTAAAATAGAGAACTTTCATCATGCTTTTGATTTGTATTTCCCTAATGATGAGTGAGATACCATCTCACACCTGTCAGAATGGCTAAAATTAACAGAGTACGTAATAGAGTTATTGGTGAGGATGTGGAGAAAGGAGAACCTCTTACACCTTTCCAGCCATTCTGGAAAACAGTATGAAGGTTCCTCAAAAAAGTAAAAAAATAGAACTACCTATGACTCAACAATTGCACTAGTAGGTATGTATATACCCAAAGGATACAAAAATACATATTCAAAAGGGTGCATACACCCCAACGTTTATAGCAGCATTGTCAACAATAGCCAAACTATGGAAGGAGCCCAAATGTTCATTCCAGGTGAATTGATAAAGAAGATGTGGTATATATACACAATGGAATATTACTCAGCCATCAAAAGAAGTGAAATCTTGTCTTTTGTAATGTCATGGATGGAGCTAATGAAGTAAATCAATCAGAGAAAGACGGATACCAGATAATTTCACTCATGTGGAAATTAAGAAATGAAACAGATGAACCTAGAGTAAGGAAAAAAAGTGAGAAGCAAACCATCAGAAACTTTCTTAACTATAGAGAACAAACTGAGGGTTCATGGAGGGAGGTGGATGAGGGATGGGCTAAAGGGGTGATGGGGTATAAAAGAGGGTAATTAGTGTGATGAGCATTGGGTGTTACATGTAAGTAATGAATCACTGAATTCTACACCTAAAACCAATTTGACCATGTATGTTAACTAACGAATTTAAATAAAAACTTGAAAAGAAACTAATAAAATCGTGAATTTTATGGTATATAAATCATATCTCAACTAAAACATTTAAAAATGCATAGTTTATTAATTTTCACAATGATAATACTTATGTAACAATAATTAAGCCAAAAAAAAGTAGGGCATTGTCAATATTGCATATCTCCTTTTGGGGCGCCTGGGCAGCTCAGTCGGTTAAGCGTCCGACTTCTGCTCAGGTCATGATCTTGTGGCTTGTGAGTTTGAGCCCCGAGTTGGGTTCTGTGCTGACAGCTCAGAGCCTGGGACCTATTTCAGATTATGTGCGTGTGTGTGTCTCTCTCTGCGCCTCCCCTGCTTGTGCTCTTTCTCTCACACAAATAAAATAAAACCTTAAAAAAATATTGTATATCTACTTTAATGTTGTTTTCAAGGTTTTAAAATCTATGTTTGCACACCAAAGTACTGTATTACTAATATATATGATGTTTTTGCCTATACCCTATTACTCAAAATTATGCATGTGAGGTTCATTAAAGTTGTTGCAAGTAGCTATAGTATGTTCACTTTCATTGCAATATATTTTTTTCTATTTTATTATACTACATTTGATTTAATATATGCATATTCAGTTGACAGAATTTGGATTTTTTGTATTACAAATAATGCAGTAATCTTGTATATGTTTTTTGATGCACATATGCATCAGTTTTGTTGATTGCATATTTTTTTGGATGTGCATATGAATGCGATTCCTAACAGGCTGAATTGCTGGATTATGGGGTATACATAAGCCTAGCTTTAGGAGATAATGACAAGGAAATTTATACCATCACCAGCAAGTATAAAGGGTCCAGCTGCTTTATTTCTTTAGTGTTGTCAACACTTTGTTTTTGCAGAATACTTGGTATTTGCTTACTGTTTTACTCAGCTCTGGCTGCTGTATCACAGACCAGGTGGCTTAAACAACAAATTTCTCACAATTTTGGAAGCTGAAGTCCTCTATTAAGGTGCTGGAAATTTAGGTTTCATTCCGAGGCCTCTTTTCTTGGCTTGCAGGCCGCCACCATCTCACTGTATGTTTAACATGATCTCCTCTTTGTGTGCTTATGAGAGGAGAGAGAAAAGCAGGTTTTCTGGTGTCCCTTCTTAAAAGGATGCTAATTCCGTAATGAAGGACTCACACTCATACCTACTGACCTCCCAAAGGTCTTATCTCAAAATACCATTACATTGAGCATTGGAGTTTCTTTTTTTTTTTTAATATTTATATATTTTTGAGAGAGAGAGCAGGAGCAGGGGAGGGGCAGAGAGAGAGGGGAGACACAGAATCCGAAACAGGCTCCAAGCTCTGAGCTGTCAGCCCAGAGCCCAGTGTGGGGCTTGAACTCATGAAGCATGAGATCATGACCTGAGCCAAAGTCAGATGCTTAACTGACTGAGCCACCCAGGCGCCCTGAGCATTGGAGTTTCAAAGTATGGATGAGGGGAGAGGGACACAAACATTCAGTCATAGCAGTAATTAGCATTGTCAGTCTTTTTTAATTTAGCTATTCTGTCTGACATGGTAGTACATATTAACCTAATATTTACTAGTACATAGTATACATTTAATTTAGATTTACCTGATGATTTATAAGGTTGAAGATTTATTCATATGTGTATTGAATCTTTTGTGAATTTTATATTCAAATGGCTTGCCAACTTTTTGGTTGCTTTTTTTTTCTTTTTTATGTATTTTTTTAGTATGGTTACTAGAAATGTTCTTTTTAATTTTTTTAAAATTCCAGTTCAGTGAACATGCAGTGTTATATTAATTTCAGGTGTACAATAAAGTGATCAGCAACCCTATACATACATTACTCAGTGCTCCACACAATAAGTTTTCTCTTAATCCCCTTTACCTATTTCACCCATTCCCCCCACCTACCTCCCCTCTGGTAGCCATCAGTTTGTTCTCTATAGTTAAGTGTCTGTTTACTGGTTTGTCTCCTTTTTTCTTTGTTTGTTTTGTTTCTTAAATTCCACACATGAGTTAAATCATGTGGGATTTGTCTTTCTCAACTGACTTATATCACTTAGCATTATACCCTCTAGGTCTGTCCATGTTGTTGCAAATAGCAAGATTTCTTTCTTTTAATGGCTGAGTAATATTCCTGTGTGTGTGTGTGTGTGTGTGTGTGTGCGTGCGCGTGCGTGCATGTGCACATGTGCACGTGTACACGCCACATCTTTATCCATTCATCTATAGATGGACACTTGGGTTGCTTCCATAATTTGACTTTTAGAAATTATGCTGCATTAAACATCGGGGTGCATATATCTTTTTGATTTAGTGTTTTCATATTCTTTGGATAAATACCTGTGGTAAGTCTATTTTTAATTTTGTGAGAAACTTCCATACTGTTATCCACAGTGGTTGCATTAGTTTGCATTCCCACCAACAGTGCAAGAGGGTTCCTTTTTCTCCACAACCTTGCCAACACTTGTTTCCTGTGTTTTTGATTTTAGCCATTCTGACAGGTGTGAGGTGATATCTTACTGTGGTTTTGATTTACATTTCCCAGATTATTAGTGATGTTGAGCATCTTTTTTTGTGTCTGTTGGCCATCTGTATGTCTTCTTTAGAGAAATATCTGTTCATTTCTTCTTCCTCTTCTTCCTCCTCCTCCTCTTCCTCTTCCTCTTCTTCCTCCTCCTCTTCCTCTTCTTCTTCTTCCTCTTCCTCTTCCTCCTCCTCCTCCTCCTCCTCTTCCTCCTCCTCCTCCTCTTCCTCCTCCTCCTCCTCCTCCTCTTCTTCCTCCTCCTCCTCTTCCTCTTCCTCTTCTTCCTCCTCCTCCTCTTCCTCTTCTTCCTCCTCCTCTTCCTCTTCTTCTTCTTCCTCCTCCTCTTCCTCTTCTTCTTCCTCCTCCTCTTCCTCTTCTTCTTCTTCCTCCTCCTCTTCCTCTTCTTCTTCTTCCTCCTCCTCTTCCTCTTCTTCTTCCTCCTCCTCCTCTTCCTCCTCTTCTTCTTCCTCCTCCTCTTCCTCCTCTTCTTCTTCCTCCTCCTCTTCTTCTTCTTCTTCTTCTTCTTCTTCTTCTTGTTATTTGGGAGCGCCTGGGTGGCTCAGTCGGTTGGGCCTCCGACTTCGGCTCAGGTCATGATCTTGCAGTCCGTGAGTTCGAGCCCCGCATAGGGCTCTGAGCTGACAGCTCAGAGCCTGGAGCCTGTTTCAGATTCTGTGTCTCCCTCTCTCTCTGACCCTCCCCCATTCATGCTTTGTCTCTCTCTCTCTGTCTCAAAAATAAATAAACGTTAAAAAAATTATTTGGGTTATTTGGTATTGAGTTGTATAAGTTTTTTGTATATTTTGGGTACTAACCCCTTATCAGATATGTCATTTCCAAATATCTTCTCCCATTCACTAGATTGTCTTCTAGCTTTCTTGTTTCCTTTGCTCTGCAGAAGCATTTTATTTTGATATAGCCCCAGTAGTTTATTTTGATTTTGTTTCCTTTTCCTCAGGAGACCTATCTAGAAGAATGTTGCTATGCCTAACATCAGAGACATTGCTGCCTGTGCTCTCTTCCAGGGTTTTTTATGCTTTCAGGTATTATATTTAAGTTTTTAATCCATTTTGAGTTTATTTTGTGTATGGTGAAAGAAAGTGGTCCAGTTTTATTCTTTTGCATGTAGGCCATTTTTCTCAACAGTGTTTGTTGAAGAGAGTATCTTTTTTCCATTAAGTATTCTTGCGTCCTTTGTCAAACACATGGGTTTATTTCTGGGCTCTCTTCTCTTCCATTGATTTATGTATCTGTCTTTGTGCCAGTCCCTTACTGTTTTGATTACTTTATCTTTGTAATATATCTTAAAATCTGGGAGTGTGATACCTCCAGTATTCTTATTTTTCAAGATCAATCTGGTTGTTCAGGGTATTTTATGGTCCCATGCCATTTTTAGGATTCTTTGTTCTAGTCTGTGAAAAATGCTGTTGATATTTTCGTAGGGATTGAATTAAATCTGTAGATTGCATTGGGTAGTATGACATTTTAGCAATATTCATTCTCCCAATCCATGAACATGGAATATCTTTACACTAGTTTGTCATCTTCAGTTTATTTCATCAGTGTTTATAGTTTCAGAATATAAACTTTCACCTTCTTGGTTTAGTTTATCCCTAGGTATTATATTATATTTGGTGCAATTTAAACCTGATTGTTTTCTCAATTTCTTTTTCTGCTACTTCATTTTAGTGTATAGTATTGCAACAGATTTCTCTATATTGATTTTGTATCCTGAAACCTTATTGAATTCATTTATCAGTACTGGTAGTTTTTTGGTGGAGTTTTTAGAGTTTTCTATAGATAGTATCATGTCGTCAGCAAATACTCAAAGTTTTATTTTTTCCTTACCAATTTGGATGCCTTTTATTTCTTTTTCTTCTCTGATTGCTGTGGCTAGGATTTCCAGTACTGTGTTTAATACAAACGGTGAGAGTGGACATCCTTATCTCTTCCTGATCTTAGGGGAAAAGCTCTCAGTTTTTCACTACTGATTTTGGTATTAGTTGTGGTCTTTTCATATATGGCCTTTATTATTTGGGGGGAGGGCTTTATTATGTTGAGGTAAGATCCTTCTAAACCCACATTGTTGAGAGTTTTTATCATGAGTGGGTGGTGCATTTTGTCTGATGCTTTTTCTGCATCTATTGAAATGATCATGTTTTTTTTTCTTATTAAAATGGTGTATTACGTTGATTAATTTGTGAATATTGAGCCACCCTTGCATCCCTGGAATAAATCCCTCTGGATCATTGTGAATGATTATTTTAAATGCGTTGTTGGATTTGATTTGCTAATATTTTGTTGAGAATTTTACATCTATATTCATCAGGCATATTTACATATATTCCTCTTTTTTGGTATAGTTTTTATCTAGTTTTGCTATCAGGGAAATTCTGGCCTCATAGAATGACTTTGGAATAAATTTTGGTTGTTTTTTTTCTTACTGATTTGTAGGGTTTTCAAATATATTTGATGTATAGGTACTTTTTTGGTTTTATGTGTTGTAAATAACTTCTTCCGCTCTGTGGTTCATTCTCTGTTGTCTCTTAATGGTGTATTTTATTGCACAGAAATTTCTAAAGTTAATGTCTGATTTAATATTCTTTTCCTTTATTCTTAGTTATTTGATTGTTTCAGAAAGTCTTTACCTTCATGGAAATAATTATCACGTTTTTCTATATCTTCTATAACTAAGTCAGTATAGGATGTTTATTATTGTCTGTTTTGTGTTATTGTTTACCTTTATGTATACATCAAAATACACCTAGAATTTATTTGCATGTAAAATACATTGTGGGAATCAGGTTTACTCCTTTTTCTTTAAAAAAATTTCTTTAAGTTTTATTTATTTGAGAGAGAGAGAAAGAGAGAGAGCATGAGCAGGGGAGAAGCAGAAAGAGAGAGAATCTCAGGTAGGCTCCATGCTGTCAGTGTGGAGCCCAATACAGGGCTCAAACTCATGAACTGTGATCAGAATGTTAAATGACATGAATCAGTGTCCATTTTTAAGTGGATCTTTAAGTTATTTATTTATTTTTGTGACTGCTTTAACTGATTCATAGTTATAGACTTCTTCATTTCAAGATGTGTGTGTCTAGTTTCACTGAAATTTCACAGTGGGTGCTTATAGAAGTGTGTTGCCTTTCCACTTGTAATAATTAAAGAGCAGGATCTTGAGTTTGATGATGACTTAGATATTAACCCTTGCATCTGTTGATAGACACATTAGCAGTGAAATGGAGAACATTTTGCAAGTTGATACAAAGAAAACCAGAATAACATTAAGTTTCAAAAAGATGTCATTGGTTTGACAGTGAAAATACATACTTGAAGTCTTGTTTTTAAGAGGTGTGTTGGAAACAAACAAAAAATCTCACAGTCTTTTTATGGATTTTTCCTGTTTCTTATTTTTAAGAATTAAATTTAAGACTACTTACTGCAAAAGATATTGCCATGAACATAGCTGTTGGTTTACCTGAAGCACATGCCCTTAACATGCTAAACACAAGGCAGTTATTTAAAGGATGTGTGAATCTTCAGTTCTTATTGTGACATACGTGAAAAATGATTGATGGTCAAGAAGATTAATAGAGCAAAACAAATTCTTACACAGTTTCTTCAGGGTACCATCTAAATGTAGAAAAAAGAATAGGCAAAGATGAAATGGTATAATAGAATGATATATGACATTTATATGTCAAGAGAACAGTGTTAACCTGTACTTGTTTATCACATATTTGCTAGTGTGCTTACAGATAAATATGCCTTGTCTTATTTGTAATTTATTAATCTAGAAATTGGTCAGGTCTAGTTAAAATACATATATTGGGAAATATTTTTAGCACTTATTAGGTTTATAGAGATTACTGTTGTGCTATTTATAAGAAAATATTTCAACATTGTTCTAAACCAGTGCTGAGAGAACTTTATGGGATGAAAATGTTCTCAGTGTTTTCCATTATAGTGTTTACTGGCAACACATGGCTATTGAGCACTTGGCTTGTGACAAGTGCAACTGAGGAAATGCATTGTTAAAATTTTATTTAATTTTAGTTAATGTAAATTTCACATTAAATGTCCACATGTGGCTGATTAGCATAGTCAACAGCATGCTGTTTTACATTTATCTAAGTTAAAACATGTTAAAATACTTAGAACAGTATTTTTTAGATAATCAGTACTTATCACTTGTTGCTATTGTTATTAACATTATTATCTGCTTATAGTGTATTTTGGGAAATAGGTTGGTCACATGAATCCAGTTAACAAGATATTGTCTTAAATATTTGTGCACTAAAAGCTCTAAGAATCTGTCAGCAGTACTCTTTGGTATCCATTCTCCTGACATCCACTGGCTTAAAAAAAATGGTTTCATTGGATTCTCTGGTGTGAAATTTGAGATCTTTTCATGATTTAAAAGCTGAATTATATAAATTGTGAACTCTCTATACTTCTTGTTCTTTCTTTATTTTCTTATTTCTTTTATATTTTTAAAATCACAACGGAGAAGATTTGGATTTACATCAGTAAGTTAGAGGAAGAACAATGCAAATAAAAATAAGTTTTTTATTTCTGAATCTCACATTAAATGATGAAAACAACATAAGCACATACCTCTGCTATCTACTGGATAAGAAAAATCAGTTTTGTTCTTTAAGTTTCATAGAATTGCAATATTTATTTATTTATTAATGTTTATTTACTTTGAGAGAGAGTGTGTGAGCTATCAGGGGGAGGGGCAGAGAGAGGGAGAGAGAGAATCCCAAGCAGGTCCACGTTGTTAGCACAGGCCCCATGCAGGGCTTGAACTCACCAACCAGAGATGGTGACCTGAGCTGAGATCAGGAATTAGACACTGAACCGCCACTCAGGTGCCCCTGCCATATGTATTTATAAGACCTCACAAAATGTTTGATTTAAACATTTTAAGAGGCACATAACTTGCACCTGAAGATAATTTTAACTAAGAATACCCTCATTTCTAGTCTGTTGATTTTCTGTTGTTATCCTCAGTTTGGAGCTACCTCAATATGAGGTCATGAATTCCCTCAATATTCCTGTGAAACAAGCCAATTTAATTTGGATAATCATTGCTATTATCTTTTTATTTTAATTGCACTTCTGCATTTTTCATGTAGTAGCCTTGAGGTCCTTTACAAAACCATATTTAGATTTTAACCTTCTGCTGTTCTATAAGCTTAGGCAAAGATCCTGAATGTATCTGGCTGATAGTTTTAAGCTATAATAAATGCAGCTTCCCAAAATGCTTATGTCCCACAATGCCAGAGGCCAGACTTCAACAACAAGAATAACTGATCCTCTTTTGTGTGAAGTTTTCTAGGACCAGAAATTGTGATGTCAGTAGGAAAGCAGCAGTTAGGAAAAGATATTCATAGAGAGCACAACTAGAATATAGTTAATGGGCTTCAAAAAATTAACTGCGATAAAATTTGAAATTAATCTATTGCAAGGCTGATCAACAATAATATGTATTTTTTCTAGTCTGTATTCTCACAAAAGGCACTAATGTTGGTAGTACAACTTACACTGAATACAACTGACCTTATTTAGAACAGATGCTGATGGTTGCTTACTTCCTGGCTGTGTCCCCTTGATCCTAACTGTCCTCTGATTTTGTTCAAGGATCTACCTTCATATACTTGTCAGTGAGCTTCATAGGTCTATTCTCAGCCTAGAGGTGAAGGGTGTCAGCCAGCCATGTTGGCCTCATCACCTTTGAAGAGGTTGACTTGGCATGGGCTCCATGTCTCTCCTGGCCAATAAGAGTGCTGTTGCTGGGAGTGCATCCTGAGAAGGGTTTTTTTGTTGGTAAAAAGATACAAGAAAAAAATGGGCCCTGTTCTGCCTCTGAACTTCACTGGGAATACAACAGTGATGCAGCTTGTGTAGCTATCATCTAACCTGTCAGGGAGCTAATTTGAGAACATAGCCTATGAACTGAAACTTGTAAATAACCAGAGTCCTTGCTAAAGGCATGGAGCTTTTGCAATAACCAAGCAAAAGAAGTGTTCTCCCAATTTCCCGGTTTTGTGCATAATAATTGCCACATTATTTAAACCATAGGAGTAGGGATTTTCAGTTTCTTGTGGTCCAAAGTTTCATAACTCATATATTTCAGTATTATTTTTATGTTTAAATGAAGGTAGGTGTTAATAATTATTTGAATAAAGGCAAGTTTAGGATGATAATTTCACATTTTTTTCCAGATACAGAAATATCTTTTACTCATGGTTATCTGGATTAGGATTACTATGATCTGTCCATGCCTGCTAGCTTGTATGCTGAATTAGTTCACCTTTTTGTTTCTAAGTTCTATCTCATATAAATAAGAATTTTAAAACTTATTTAATGTTCAGGATATAAAGCAATTTGATTTGTGTTTTTTTAAATGACCATGATAAAATCAAAGGAAAACAAGAACATCAATTAGAACATTTTATTAAAATATTCAGATGTATAATGAACTTAAGGTTCTGATTCAGATGCCATGAAAACATTTAATATATTCAGTAAGAAAATTTATTTGTAAGTGTAATAATTAGTATTCTGAATCCCTTCTATTTCTACTATTGCATAAGATGAGTTTCCATCAGATTTCACAGACTAGAATTTTCTATAAACTACATACCCTAGATCATACTTGATCTTGATGGTACTATTTCAGATGATTAGATATGGTCTCCAGGCATCCTGATGTTGTGCCATATAACGGGTTTGAGAAGGAGTATACAGAACTCTAAAGAAAAACACATTGAAAAGGTTAGGATTTTAGGCATTAAAATAACAGACCTCTTTCTAGATCATGCAGAATGAAGTGAGCATTCCTGACTCTCCGCTAGTACCTTTAGTCCACACTGCCTGCACTGTTGACAGGCCTAATGTTGGTGTGTGTATCCAAGGCCATTGGGGCATAGGACTGCCTTATCCTCACCTCTGGTGAGACAGGGGAGTGCAGTGGCCAGAAGCTTGACTCTTTCTAGGGTGCTGGTTTCTCTAAGTCTGCTGTATTGATCACAGTTGAGTTAAACAAAACAAAAAAAAAAATACAAAACCACTACCACCGCCAACAACAAAAAACCCCAGCTTTTAGTTGAGAGACTTACAGTTTACAGAATATATTAGGAAACCTAAAATGTGGAGTTTTTTTTAGGACAGACACCTTGATTGCTTCAACAAATAAATCACAAAGAAAACATGAGAGAGAAAGAAAATGGAACCTAGAGGTTAAGAGTCTTAGGAAACATACCTGTCAATTTGGATGTATATACCATATATCTATCCTGATTTTAAAAATACAGCAACAACAGCAGTTGAACATTGAATATTTGATGATATCAAGGAATTGTTATTAAATGTTTACATGTGATATTTTCATATTTTTTAAAAGTCTTTATTCCTTAATGGTACAACTGAAGTCTTTACATGTGAAATTAAATGATACCTGGGATTTGCTTAAAAATACTCTGGTTGACACCAAGTGAGCCCTAATGTAAATTATGGACTCTGGATGATATGGAGATACAGATTTGTCTATGTAACAAATGTACCACCTCTGGTGCAGGATGTTGATAATGGGGTAGGCCATGTGTGTGTGAGGCAGGGGAGGGGATATATGAGAGCTCTGTGTGTCCTCTGCTCAATTTTGCTATGAACCTAAAACAGCTGTAAACAAAACAAAGTCTTAAGGAAAAAAAAAAAAAGCAAACCACCATCACCACTCTGATGTGTAGTGGGAATGGGTAGCAGTAGAGGTGAAACAAGAATGACCATGGGTTGGCAATTACTGAAGTTGGGTGATGGATATACAGAATTTCATTATACTGCTCTCTCTATATCAGGATATGAGAATGTTCTCTGAGTTTTTAGAGGAGTATTTTGGAGAAGTCAATTTCACTGTTACAAAGTCAGGAAAGGTACATTTGGTTTAAAATAACGTTATTGTTTCTGAAACAACAGAAATCAAAGCAGCAACAAAGTTCAAGAACTATGACAGATTTCTTCTCTAGCCTTTCTTAATGGAAAGGAAAAAAATGTGAAAGAGGAATTGTTTTTGATTAGGATAGAGAAAAGGAAATTGTTTCCAAGGTTCTCCAGAGTCACTGACTGCACTCATATGCATACATAGTAGAGTCTTGAAAGCACCTTGAAGGGTGGGTCTTTGATATGAACCCCTACCTGTGTGCCAGAGAAGCCATTTCTCAATAGAAAGAAAAAGATGTACAACACCTTCCTAGCAGCTTTTTAATTACTACAAGTTTATAAGATGTTAATATAAAAATGCTAAATTTAAAAGACTACATTTTATTTCTTATATCATTTATATCTTTCAGATACTAAATGTTAAAGATTTAAAAAAAGTAAATTTTCCTTCCTTTACTAAAAATGAAGTAGCTTTGTGTTATGCATATCTACTTTGCCAGGAAGATAAATTACATTAGGCCTCTTAAATATCCATTTATTTATTCATTGGAGGGGCTACATTTTAATTTTTGCTGTGTCTTGATTGACTTGAAGTACCATCCAAATTAATTCTCTCTGTGCTCTGTGAAATATTTTCTTGTTTTCATTCCTACCAAAACAATACTAAAAGTATGTATGACATCATTAGTAAATAAAACACACAAAAAAGCCAAGTGTTGTGTTAACCTTCAGCCATATCAACCAACTCTCCAGAACTACTAGAAACTGTCTGATCTGGCACCTTGTTACTCATTTCAGTAATGGTAACAACTGTTCATGGCTTATTTTCATTTAAAAAAAATGGGGGGGGGGAATCAACACTTTGTTTTCTATATGCTCACTTTGACAAGAGAATGAATCAGATATATTTCTAAAATCGGATGTAAGGAGGTTTTCATAGATAAGAAGTGACATGTCAGGCTAATCCTATTTTATACCCAAATGAATGCTCATATTACCTACTTAAAGAGATGAAAAAGATTTTATTGCCCATTTTCTCTCTAGACTACTTATTGCACTAAATAAGGAATGACCCTAAAAAGGCTCAAGAAAGATGTAATACACTTTAATTTTTCCTTTAGTCTTCTGAGTTATCAGGTAATAGCTCACACCTAAATTTAAAGGGAGCACAGAATGCTATCCTTCCTTTTGTTTTTGGGAATAGAATACAAAGTCAATAAAGAGTTACTACGGGTAGCTGACTAATACTCTGGGTTAAACTGATATTTTCCAGATTTGTCAGCTCTCGTTGAGTATGAATAGTGACCACAAAGCCACTTAACAGTGAACTGACTTTACAAGCAGATTGAATCTGTCCTGGAATGGAAAATTCTCACTGCACATTTAGAGCAACTGAAATTCCTTCCCATTTCCAATGAACTGACTCTGCTAAAACATTCCTCTCAGCCATGATGTGGAAACATGTCCAGATGACCCTGTGTGTGTGTGTTTCTGCTTCTGAAACAATACAGTTCACAATTAGCACTTACCTCCGTTTTCTCTGGGTCCCTCCAGTTCCCATAAACTGGATTAACAAATGCTTGGTTAACACTTGCTTTAGTTTTCCTTAAAGCACACAGGGCCATTAACAGAAAAGAAGAAGGAGAAGGGGAAGGGGAAGGGGAAGGAGAATTAAATGTAGCACCGTCCTTTTTCAGGTTATTATCTGATAGACATATTTGAGAGACACATTGTCTAAACAGCATACTTATTTTTATGAATGTATTATCATAAGTAAAGTTCTTTTTTTTCTTTTTCTCTTTTTTTTTTAAGGACTCCAAGGCAACCACATTCTTGAAAGCAAATGTAGTTTGAACTCTGGATATTTAGATCCAAATAAACACAGGCAAATAAAAAGTGGCATAAATCAGTATTAAAGTTGATTTCTTAAAATGTTACTCAAGTAATACAAAGGATACAACATTAAAAAGTGCTGCCTATATGGAAAGGCCACCTCAGACTTCAAAAGTACCAAACCACCAAATCCTGAGGACTATTTTTCATGACAGTGTCTGTTACAAAGATCTATAGCAATGAATCAGTGTTTAACATTTTAAATAGTAAATGCCAATCTGAGTGTTTTGAAGAGTTCTTAATGTTAGTGTTTTTTCTTTAATGAATCATAAGAAATATGTGTTTGATAATGTCCTTGATAATCTCACATAGTGGTCTAGGTCTGCTTAATTGACTCTGATTAACTGCACTCCTAATGATCACTTTCTTTATATTCTTAATTACTTAAGGGTCAATAGACTTATTAGAAGACAACAAGCCCTGGAATAGTTGGCCACAACTGGAATAAAAAATGTATTCATGACAGGAACAAAAAAATATAACCAGATAACTAAAGATACTTCATTAAAGATTTCTGGAAAGATCCCATACATGGCATACACACACACAATGGAGAATGGAAGACCAATTGTAGGATACTTGCCAGTGTCTTGAAGGCAGCCAGGAGGGAAAAAACAAACATATATAAATATATGTGTGTGTGTGTGTGTGTGTGTGTGTGTGTGTGTGTGTGTGTGTGAGTGAGAGAGAGAGAGAATATTTTTGCCTAGTCAGGGTATAATGGCAATAAGTCTGTCAATAATATACCTGTAAATCCTAAGGGAAAAGGTTATGAAGACGAAACTCTTATCATTTGTTTTTTCAAAAGAAATTGTCAGAGTTATAACCTCTTATTGTCATTTACCAAACCACATAATCCTCTTCTAAGAAATGACAGTATTAGTGAGTCCAGCAGCCTAATCTGGGTAATAGTGTTTATTGGCAATACATTTCTCCTGTGGATTCAGTCTTCAAAGCTTCCTCATTTCCACTATTTCTATACAATTGGCTTAAATATTCAATAGCTTAACCAGTTCACACTTACTGTGTCTGTGGCTATCAATGCATAGGGACATATATACCATCCATATTTGTGGATTATTATTTGAAAGAAATCATAGAGACACTATTAAATAGTGAGGCAACAAGTATCTGTTAATTCCTTAACTGTATCAAGTGAATACTTATGAGTTGCTACAGTTAGGTTGAATAAATGGTATTTGATTCTTTGCCTTTCCCTCCTCCAAGACTAGTAAATCAAAGTTCTCAGAGTAGTAAGCTCAGTAAATGATGTAGTTAGGCACAGGCCTCAGCAGGGCTGCTTTTAGAGTTGAGACTGGGTAGGGAGTTGAAGAGAAGTTTCAAGATGCCAAAACAAAGGCTGGAGAGAGAGAACATGGGGGTAGGGAGTAACAAAACAAAATGGAAATTAGAAACTAGATAAAGATCAGACAACTGCAGACACAGCTCAGCACAGCTCAGAAAAATTAATCTCAGCTGAAATCAGGCATGGAATCAGGAAGCAAGAGGAAATCTAAACCATAGGGTTAGACAGGACAGATGATCCAAAAGCCAGGCAGACAACCGGGAACTGAAGGAATAGGCTTGGAAGTCAATTGGATAGAAGTGAGGAACAGGCAACACAAAAGATCTTGATGTGAGACAATTATTTTTGGCTTTGCTGGGACCCCAGGTGACCTATACCAAGATTGGCAGGCAGAAGGAAGGTAAATTGATCAATCTTCCAGTCCTGTTAAATTCAGCTATGGGAGCTACTTCTGAGAGAATTTTAGGTCTTAACTAATGTTCTCTTAAAATGACAAAAGCAAAAAAAAAAAAAAAAACCGAAAAACAACTATAGGTGCCTAGCCTTTGGGGATTGGGTGACCACAAAGAAAAAAAGATGATACTTAAGGATGTGAAGTTGTAGTAAAAGAGGAAAGGGTCACAGTATGAGTAGTATGTGAGCAATGGTAAATTCTTCCTACTTTAAATTATGTTTATTAGCAACCACAGACGACTGTTTTTCCCACATCAAAGCTATGTCTCCCAACATTAGAAACTTCTGAATTGTTAGGCTTAATTCTTAATAGCTTTCCTGTTTATAGGGTAAAATATTACCCATCATCCATAGAGGTTCCATTAAGTAAATTACTAGCTAGTGTCAACTCCATACGTTTACTATTTTAAGTACTATAATTTTCCATCTGTATCAGTTACCTATGTTTGATATTCAAACATAATTTTACTTAAAATGATAGAAATGAAGAAATCTTAAAATGAAAGAAATGATTCCCTTGCCTTTGGGGATGTGTCAAGTAAGAAATTGCTATGGCTGAGGTCAGAGAGGTCTTTTCCTGCTTTCTCCTCTAGGGTTTTGAGGGTTTCCTGTCTCACATTCAGGTCCTTTATCCATTTTGAGTTTATTGTGGTTTATATACACAATGGAGTACTACGTGGCAATGAGAAAGAATGAAATATGGCCCTTTGTAGCAACATGGATGGAACTGGAGAGTGTTACGCTAAGTGAAATAAGCCATACAGAGAAAGACAGATACCATATGGTTTCACTCTTCTGTGGATCCTGAGAAACTTAACAGAAACCCATGGGGGAGGGGAAGGAAAAAAAAAAAGAGGTTAGAGTGGGAGAGAGCCAAAGCATAAAAGACTCTTAAAAACTGAGAACAAACTGAGGGTTGATGGGGGGGTGGGAGGGAGGGGAGGGTGGGTGATGGGTATTGAGGAGGGCACCTTTTCAGATGAGCATGGGTGTTGTATGGAAACCAATTTGACAATAAACTTCATATATTGAAAAAAATGATAGAAATTAAAATGAGGAAAACAAAATGTTTGATTATCAAGTTTTCTGCCATTTCTACCATTGTATGGTACAGTGATAAACCTGTATTAGGCTAAAATATGCTATGTTTAACTTACTGTATTTTTCAATAGGCAGATGGCTCTAATAAAGTTGAGGTTTCAAAGAATCTCACCACCTTCAGGAATCAGCAAGGAATTGACTTAGAATTTCAGAGTAGAGAGAAAAGGTAGCATGGATCACATGAGTTTTCCATCTATAACTTAATCTTTCATTCACTTAAATTATTATTAAGCTTCTGTATCCAATATGTACAGACACTGTATACAGTGGCATTTTGAGTGGGCTAAAGAGAGATGTCAGTGTAGAACTAGCATAATTCTGATGGAAATTTCCACTTTAAATTTAGTGAGCATATGTGTAACTCTAAAGGAATTCACTTCATGGCTTATTAACTAACAAAATTGTTTTAGTGTTGATTAAAAACATGGAAGTATTGGGGCACCTGGGTGGCTCAGTTGGTTAAACATCTGATTTCAGCTCCGCTCATGATCTGGTGGTTCGTGGGTTCAAACCCTACATTGTGCTCTGTGCTCACAGCTCAGAGCCTGGAGCCTGCTTCAGATTCTGTGTGTGTCTCTCTCTCACTGCCCTGCCCCTGCTCATGCTCTGTCTCTCTCAAAAATAAAAATAAATGTTAAAAAATTAAAAAAAAACACGGAAGTGTTTATCATAGGTATCTGAAATTATTGTAAATGGTCAATGAAGAAAAACTAAAAACAAAAACTCATCTATGTTACATCCATTAAACATGACTTTGAGATAAATGTTTATTATATGTATTTATTAACAGCTTTATTAAATTATAACTCATACACCATAAAAATTTACACATATGAACATGTAATTAAATGTTTCTTAAAATTTTATTATTAATTTTAAATACTGTGGTGTGTGTGTATATATATGTATATGTATATATATACATATATATATAACATAAAACTTGACATTTTACCATTTTTCAGTGTATAATTCAATGGCATTCATTATATTCATAGTGTTACGCAACCATCACTTCTACTCACAAAATGTTTTCATCACCAAAAATAGAAATTTTCTAACCATTAAACCATGATTTCCCATTTCTTCCCATTCTCCTTTTCTTCCAGCCCCTTTTCCTTCTTTACCCCTGCTTTACTTTCTGTCTCTATGAATTTGCCTATTCTAGGTACTTTGCATAAATAGAATCATTATAATAGTTACCTTTTTGTGTCTGCTTATTTCACTTGGTATAATGTTTTCACGATCCACCCATATCGTAGCATGTATATAAAGTTCAGTGATTTTTATGGTCGAATAATATTCCATTGTGTGCATATGTTGTACTTTGTTTACTCATTCATCAGATGATAGACACTTGAGTTGTTTTCACCTTTTGGTTATCGTGAATGATGTTACAAATGTTGGCAAAAAAATGTTTGAGTCCCCATTTAAGTTATATATCTTTTCATTTGTATGTTTGCATTTGTATATCTTTACTGAAGAAATGTCTATAAAAGTCTGCTTCTTTTAATCAGGTTGTTTTTCTCTGTTATTGAGTTGTAGGAGTTGATACATATTCTGGATATTAAACTATTATCAGATGTATGATTTCAAATATTTTCTTCTGTAGGGTGTTCTTTGACTTTTTGGATAATGTCCTTTGATATATGAAAGTTTATGATGAAGTCCAGTTTATCTTTGTTTGTTTGTTTGTTTCTTGGGCTTTTGGTATCATACCTAAGAATACATTGCTATCTTTTCATGTGTCTGTTGATCATCTGTATGTCTTCTTTGAAAAAATGTTTATTGGGGCGCCTGGGTGGCTCAGTCGGTTGGGCGTCCGACTTCGGCTCAGGTCACGATCTCACGGTCCGTGAGTTCGAGCCCCGCGTCGGGCTCTGGGCTGATGGCTCAGAGCCTGGAGCCTGCTTCAGATTCTGTGTCTCCCTCTCTCTCTGCCCCTCCCCCGTTCATGCTCTGTCTCTCTCTGTCTCAAAAATAAATAAAACGTTAAAAAAAATTTTTAAAAAAATGAAAAAATGTTTATTCATGTTCTCTAACCATTTTTTAATTGGGTTGATTTTTGGATGTTGAGTTGTATAAGTTCTTTATATATTTTGGGTATTAACCCCTTGTCAGATCATATCATTTGCAAATATCTTCCCAATCAGTAGGTTGTTTTTTTGTTTTGTTGATGGTTTCCTTCGCTATGCAAAACGCTTTTTATTTTGGTATAGCCTCAACAGCTTAATTTTGTTTTTGTTTCCCTTGCTGGAGGAGACACATCTAGAAAAATGTTTCTGTGGCTAATGTCAAAGAAATTACTGCCTGTGTTTTCTTCTGGGACTTTTATGGTGTCAGGTCTCTATCACATAACCAGGGAGATGCAAATTAAAACCACAATGAGATAATACCTCAAACTTGTCAGGATGGCTAAAATAAAAAGAAATAGCAATTGTTGGAAAGGATGTGGGGAAAAAGGAAACTTTGTGCACTCTTGATGGAAATGAAGATTGGGATAGCCACTGTGGGAAAACAGTATGGATGTTCCTGAAAACACTTAAAAAAAATGGAATTACTATATGATCCAGTAATTCCACTACTGGGTATTTACCCAAAGAAAACAAAAACACTAATTCAGAAAGATACATGCACCCTATGTTTATTTCAGCATAATTTCTAATAACCAAGATATGGAAGCTACACAAGTGTCCATACATAGATAAAGAAGTAATGTGTGTGTGTGTGTTACACATATATTGGAGTAACACAGCCATAAAAGAAAAGAATGAAATATTTTAAAAAGGGGGGATGAAATCTTGCTATTTGCAGCCATGTGGGACCTAAAAAGTATAAGGCTAAGTGAAATAAGTTAGACAAAGAGAAATACCATATCATTTTACTCATATGTGGAATTTAAGAAACAAAATGAAAAAAAAAAAAAAAGACAAAAAACCCAGACTCTTAAAGACAGAGAAAAAACTGGTAGTTACTAGAGGGGAGGTGAGTGAGGGGATAGATAGATAAAAGGGGAATAAGAGTATGCTTATCTTGGCGAACACTGAGAAATGCATAGAATTGCTGAATCATTATGTTGTACACCTGAAATTAATATAGCACTGTATAATTATGTTTGAATGAATGAATTAATAAATATCTAAATAAAAAGCACTGCTAAATACCAGGTCTTGAAGATTCACTCTTACATATTCTTCTAAATATTTTTGGTTTTAGCTCTTATATTTAGGTCTTACATCCATTTTGTGTTACTTTCTTGTGTGGTGTGAGGTAGGGGTTTAACTCCATTCTTTTGCATGTAGCAATCCAGCTGTCCCAGAACCATTTGTTGAAGAGACTGTTCTTTCCCCATTGAATGGGCTTGGTTTACATTTGTCTTCTCATTTTTAGTCCACTGATCTACATGTATATTCACTTGCCAATACCAAGTATGTTGTTTGCTGTAGCTGTGTGGTAAGGTTTGTTTGTTTGTTTGCTTGCTTGCTCGCTTGCTTTGTGGTAAGTTTTGAAATCAGAAAGTGTGAGTTCTCCAACTTTGTCCTATATCAAGACTGTTATGATTCTTTGTTGCCCTTACAATTCCAGATGAATTTGAGGATCAGTTTTCCATTTCTGCAAAGAAAGGTTGTTGGAGATTATGTTCAATCTGTAGATCACTTTGGGTAGCATTGACATCTTGACAGTATTAAGTCTTTCTGTGAATTGGAGATGTCTTTCTATTTATTTAAGTTTTCTTTAATTTCTTTTGGTAATGCTTTGTAATTTTAAGTGTAGAAATTTTTCACTTCCCTGGTTAGATTTATTCCCAGGTATTTTATTCTTTTATATGTCATTGTCAATGGGATTGCTTTCTTAATTTCTTTTTCTGCTTTTTCGTTGCTGGTTTAGGAGCACAGCTGATTCTGTGTTTTGAATTTGTATCTTGCAACATTGCTGAATTCATTTATTTGCTTTAGGTGCTTTCTTTTTTTGGATTCTTTAGGATTCTCTATGATCATGTCATTTGTAAATAGAGATAGGTAAATATTTTCCTTTCCAATTATTTTGTCTAATTTCTCTGTTTAAGTTTCTTATTGATAAATACATTTATCTCTAGCTTCTTGGGGCTATAAAACCTTTAATAATATAAAACTAAATTGTAATGATACTGTAGTAGAAAGATTATTATGGCAGTGTTTGCATAGTGTTATGGTAGAATCTGACTCACTTAATGTGACCATCTTTAGACTCGATAAGTGAGTAGTAACCTTTATGTAGGTTGAAAGTAAAGGTGACAGTGAGATTAAGTATCACTCTGAATGTTGAAGAATGGTTGTCAGGAAAATGATAGGAAAGACAGTGCCTAAGGTGTTTCTGCTGAAAAGTCTATGTTTCAAAATGAACATCTGTTTACACACATCAGAAGTTTATTAATTAGTAATTGTAATCCACTTTTATAATTAGTTTTATTGGGAGTGTCTTATATTACTTACTAAATTAATTGCTATTTTTGGCTATCAGCGGGTTAATTTCTTTTTATTAACAACAGACTGTTTTTCTCTAAGCTACTAGTATGTCATTTGTGTGTCTGACAAACTAGTCAGCCTTTTAGTCTAATCAATCAAACACCTTAGTCCCCACTACTATCTCATGGGAACAAGCTGTCACAGTTTTTTTCTCATATTAAAAAAAAAGGCTTAGAAAATGCATAGAGGAAAATGAGCTCAAAAATTTAGTACAAATTACAAAAGTAAAAGGAAATATCATTTGAGACGGCAATGCATGATGATTCCTGTTACATATATGTGGACAGTATCATAAAACTCTGTTGTACAAACCTCTATGCTAAAAAGTATGGAGAACTATTGTCTCTGAAATTGAGGTAATGCAGCTATCAAGGTGATTTGAAGGAATAAACATAATTTATTTACCAAATATATTGCTCTTTGTGTGTGTGTGTGTTCTGTTCTCATTCTTCCACTAATGAAATTATTTGTATATATTGTTTCAAAATGTTGAAGAATATTCTAAAATACAAGAAATGATCATTCTGAGTTAAGTGCCTGAAGGAAAATTATGCTCTACAAAGTGATGACTCATTTCTAAAGATGTTCGAATGATAGAATGTTGATGATGTTGTTTATATTTTATATTTATTTAAACGTGTCCAATAATTCTAGGACACATACTATGTACTAAAATATTGTGTTAGTTCCTGGACTTACAGAGTTGTTCAGTATATGGTTCCTGCCTCTAGAACTTTTTTTGGAGTGTGGCAGCTACTGGACTTCTGTCTCTCAGATGAAATTACATGTCTGCACAGTGCCTACCACAAGAAGGTGCCCAGTAATGGTTGAGTGCTATTCTCTTTACCTTTTTTTCTTACTCTTCCCTCCTTTTGTATCTGTATCTTTCTTTTAAGTTTCCTGCTTCTTTCTCCTGACCTCAAAGCCTGATTTCAATGAAGGGGCATTGGGATAAATAAAAATAATAAGGAAGTATCAAATTAGTAATAATAATCAGTGTAATACTTTTTAAAAAATATATCAATTTACTAATTTTAAGAGCTAGCAAGACCTTTGCAGTCATCTTGTTCACACCTATTTTACGGATAGGGCAAGTGAGACTCTTCTACTAAACCACAAGTGTTCTGGTAGATAAAGTCTTGTCTGGTTTACTCTTCTATCACAGTACCTAGTGCAGTAGGAATCAACTGAATATTTATAGAAAGAATAACTTAGTGAATGCATATACTCCAAAGCATTAATGATGATGGAACAAAATCCACTAACCTGCTCTCTGTTCTGTTCCCTCATGTCCACTCCCAACAATACACTTCATCAATACCCAGAGAGAAAAGGTAATCATTTTTACTATTGTTGTCATGGAGCCTTCCACTTAGCCCAAGACTTTAAGTGAGCCAGGAGCCTACTTTTGCCCTCTCTTTGCATTCGTTTTTCAGTTCATTAAGGGCCAGCCCAGAGGAGTAATTTGGGGGCTTCCCTGAAGATGAGTGGAAAAGAATAGGTGTGGACCTTCTATCTCTTTCTATGACATAGAAACTGAAACAGTCATATGATTAGAGAAAAACTAATTTGGTACAAATAACTCATATTAAAGTATTTGAAAAATACAGGTCTGAGTTCCTCATATGTCATATGTATCTCTGAAAAATGAGAGGTATGAAATATCCATGTATAAATACAAGGATCTTGAAATAAATTTCCAGGCTATGAAGTATTTGATTTGCTACTGCTGGGGAAAAATGTTTTCTAACCATAAAAGTACATGTGACCTTTTTTTAAAAAAAGGATCCATCTCAATTATGAAATACAGTCATTTAAGAGATTGAAATAGAATTAATTTATTCTGGGAATCATGCCTATTATGTTAAATTTTGCTTAGTCTGATGAATGGTGAATCTGTGGTGTCCCACAGAGGTAAATCTCAATTCTACTCTTCCTGTTTCCACCTCTGTCATTTAAAACTATTTAATTTGGTTTTTCCAAATGTTCCCAGTCTTAAGACTTTGTTAGTATGCCTCAGCCTTTCTGAGTGTGCTAATCTTCAGATAAAAGGAAAATATAAAATCTTAATAAAATAAAGTATTTCTGGGTTACCACTTTTATTCATCTATTTTTTTAAATATTCATTATTTTTGAAAGCAAGAGAGACAGAATGTGAGTGGAGTAGGGGCAGAGAGAGAGGGAGACACAGAAAGTGAAGCAGGCTCCAGGCTCTGAGCTGTCAGCACAGAGCACGACACGGGGCCTGAACCCACAAATCATGAGATCATGACGTGAACCAAAGTTGGATGCCTAACTGTCTGAACCACCCAGGCACCCCTTATTCATCTGTTTTTAATTTCATTAAACACATTTCTCTCTGTCAAGAAGAGATCTTTTTAAAGAAATACTTGTTTCTTAATTTGGGTACCACTAATTTTTTTCTCTGTCCCATCATGCAGATTAATGAATGATAATTTTTTTTGCTTCCTGATTTTAGATTGATGTAGTGTGTTTCCTATGCAGTTGTCAGTGCCATATGATTCACATATATCATCTTTTTTTTTCTCTCAAAGCCTTAAACAAGTTTTATTTTATACCTGCTGTCTGTTCATTTCCAGTTCAAATTTTAGCCAG
Source organism: Acinonyx jubatus (assembly GCF_027475565.1). Classification (NCBI taxonomy): domain Eukaryota; kingdom Metazoa; phylum Chordata; class Mammalia; order Carnivora; family Felidae; genus Acinonyx; species Acinonyx jubatus. The sequence goes on along the minus strand of NC_069387.1, from coordinate 18,108,318 downwards.
TTTGAATAAACTGTTTTTAAGGAGAATTATTACAAATTATAAAATTTAGACCTTATTTTGTTCTTTTTGTAGTAAGGACATATTTTCCTTGCAGTTTGCAAAGATAAGTGCAATAGAAGAATGTAAAATAAGTAAGAAGTACATAGGAAGTTGAAGAAAGGAATTCTGATAACTGGAAAATAGAGCCAGAGGTGAGGAGATGGACAGTACATGAAATGGATATCATGAGAGTCAATATATTTACTAACTGAAGGATACAACTTTGACTTTCAGATTCTTCTTTAAATTATTTAAATTTAAACTTAAACAGGACAATCAGCTACATAGGTAGTACTTTCAAGAAGAAACAGACCAGGTACTTAAGTAGCACATCTCTAACTCAGGAGAAAAGACGTAAATATCTGTGTATCTTCTTGGTGTAATCTAGGCTAAAAGAGGAACAAGTCCCCACAACATTATTTAAGAGAGGACATAATGGGTTTTACTAGGTTGTTTCAGTTGATATTTTTCAAAATAATCATACTGAATGCCAAAATGTGCTTCAGTAAAAATTGTCTAGGCGAGAACACCAACTTGTGCTTCAGTAAAAACTATCTAGAAGAAGGTGGTAGCAAGGAGGGGGCTGAATTTTATGGAATCCTTGAAGCACTACAGTGTCTCAGAGAACTTGATTTGGGGGAGCATTTTCATATGTTTGTATTTATTACCAAAAAAAGTCAACACCGAGATTACTTTTGTTGTAGGTAATTATAGAGCAAACATTAAATGTGTTATAAGAATCTATTGGTAGAATGAAATCACATGACACCATGAGGCATTATAAGAATAAGTTGAGTCTGTGAAATCAACTTTTTTATTGAAAGTATACTTCTATAAAATACTATATAATCTGATTACTGCTAAAGAAAAAAAATCATGAAGTGTGGCAAATGGAAATATCAGCGATATAATAGTCTCTATTTCTAGCAATATATTGACTTTTTTTTTAAGAAGACAAACTAGGAGGGAAAAAAGGAAAAAGAAGAACCAAGCCAATTTTAAAAAAGCAGGAATAAATTAGGGGGGAATGTCTGTGACCTCAAGTTTTCATTTCCAACTCTTTAAGGAACAAGCTGAACCAAATGTTTGGGTGAAAAAGTTCAGAAAGAATTGGGTTTGCAAACATAACCAGAAATGCCACAAAAAGGAGAGGAAAGGATTAATCATCTGGGGTCACAAAACCAAACAACTGGGACACTGAATTTTGCTAAACTCATTCACATGATACAGCAGCTGCCATATTTTTCTCCTACTCTTTTCAGGCAGGAAATAAATATCACTGACTACAAAACCTGTCACTGTTCAATGCGATCTTGCTGTGGCAGAGTGCCTAAATGGGAACGTGCCCAGGAATATGGACACAATTAGTATGAATAAAGCTGACCCAGGTTCCTGTAGCTTAACCTTAAGGAGACCCCATGCTGCCAATGTGAGGTAGTCTCTACTTGGCTTCTCCTCATCCGAGTGCAGTGTTAGCACATTCACAGCTGCCTAATGCGAACCAGATGCAGACCTGGGGTTCCTGTGGAAATGTGTTTGATAGCACACTCTGAGAATCTTTCCTGACCTAGTAAAATTATTAGGAGTCAATCTTTAAGAAATAGAAAGGAAGACAAAGATTTATACAGAAAGAGGCTCATCACAAATTATTGGTAATAATGAAACATTAGATACAACCTAAATGTCTAATAATAGGAAAATGGTTAAATGATGATACATATACTTGAGAGAACATTAAATAGCTCTTTCAGGTAATAATTGTTTAAGGGCAGTGTTTCTCCAAGTGGGGTCTGTGAACTACTGGGGGTCCTAGGACCTCTTAAGGAGGTGTACAAATTCAAAGTAATAATAATAATAATAATAATAATAATACCCATTGGTAAAGATCCAAAGTGTGAGCTAGATCAATGAATTTTTATTTTAACAGACTTTTTCATTGTGTTGATATTTGCACAGATGGTGTAAATGCAGTGATGGGTAAAACTGTCAGTGGCCTTGGCAGGACATGAGGCGATGGTACCCACATGTACATTGCATTCTTCACCACCACATATTCAGAGTAAACTTTTTGAAAAGTCAGTTTCATTTCAAAATGACCTTGATGAAACAACAAAAACTGATTATATTGAATCTCAACTTGTTCAGGTAATTTTTTTAATATTATGAGAAGTATGCATAAAGTACTTTTATGCCATATTAAAGTGCATGTTACCTTGTGGAAAGCACTGCAAGATTGAGTTGCATGCTAAACTAACTTCTTTTTTCATGGAATAACATTTGTATTTAAAAGAATGACTTACAACCTGTGGTCATTCAGACTAGAGCATTTGGCAGACATTTTATTGAAAATGAACAAGAAAGGCTGATAATCTCAGAGAAAATACCTGACAAGATCTCTTGCTAATGATGAAATCTGAAGTTTCATACAAAAATTAGAATTTTGAAAAACTTACATTTTCTATCATGAGCACAACAGCTTCCCATCATTTTTAAGACTTGTCTGATGAGATTTTTTTCTTAAGTTGCATAATGAATTGTTTCAACATTTGACAAGCTACATAACTCACTGAACTGGTAATTTTCTAAATGAAAAATGTGTGACACTACAAAATCATACATAGGTAAAAGATCTATACAAACTGCTAGATAGACCAATGAATTTTTAATGTAACAATGCAAAAACTTTACTGATAGGATTTCAGATTCCACTTTACAACTACACTTAAGAAACTACCACAATGTCAAGTTTTGGTGTAGTAAAAACTATCCATGATTACTCAAAAAGATATAAAAATATACCTCCCTTTTCAAAAAAAAATATACACACACACACACACACACACACACACATATATATATACACAGATATACGTAAGATTGAATTCTTTACCTTGCTAACACATACTTTTCCTTCAGTAAGATTTTGCTATCTCTTCTAAAAATATTTCCTTTTTCTTTACCCTATAAATGTGACGCCATAAGTCCTACAGTTGATAAAGGTCACTTTTCATAAAATGCTATGTATATAACATATATATATATATAAAATTATGTTTATAATATGTGTTTTTCTTAACATTTAGTGGATGTATTTTAAAATGAATTAACATAATTTAAAATTCTTCTCAAATTTAATTTTTAATATAAATTTCCCTAGCTACAAACCACATGAAAAATTCTTTGGGGTTCTCAATAACTTTTAAAGATGTAAAAAAGGTATCTTGAGAGTAAAATATTTGAGAATGATCAGCATAGGGAAAAAAGAAAATTGCAGACAACAACTCAGATTTCAAGATGCAAGTGTGTGCACGTGTGTTTATGTGTGTGCACACTGACAAAAGTTTGGAAGAAAATCCATCAAAATGGTAACCATATGTATCTCTTAATGTGACATTACTATTTTTATTTTTTTTATTTTTTATTAACATTTATTTATTTTTGAGACAGAGAGCATGAACAAGGGAGGGTCAGAGAAAGAGGGAGACACAGAATCTGAAACAGGCTCCAGGCTCTGAGCTGTCAGCACAGAGCCCGATGTGGGGCTCGAACCCACGGACTGTGAGATCATGACCTGAGGCGAAGTCGGACGCTTAAGCGACTAAGCCACCCAGGCGCCCCTCTTAATGTGACATTAAAGATAATTTTAAGTTCTTTTCTGGCACTTTGTTGTATTTCCCAATTGATCTTCATTAAGTTGTTATGTATTAGAATCTTGCGGGAGGTGAGATGGTTTTACAATTTGCAGGATACCAGGAGGCATTTCCCCTGCTTGAGCTTTGTACCACCCTGCCCCAACCCCTGGGAAGTCATTTGCCTAAGCTAAAATCTGTCCCCCTCACCAGTTTTTCCTGATTGTCCTCTGTTAGCATTTCTTCTCAAAGTTTACAGTTCAGCCTTGCTGCACTACTTAAAGTTTTTGGAGGGCTGTGCTTTTTCATAAATCTTGCTTTTGCTCTTAAGTGCTCTCTTCACTGGCCAGACCCTTCGTTCACTCTGGAGCCAGATAAACTTCTCTTCTTTGTATTCCAGTGCGTGTGGTGCGTTTTACTGTCAGAACATATAGTACTTTTTTAATTGGAATGAAATATTTTTCCATGTAAATTGCTCTATATGAAAACTCTCTCTAATTTCCTTATTGAATTCTCTTAGATACATAATCTCTTTGATTGAAACTGATTGCAATGTTGAAGTTAATTATCAGTCTTAATGATTTCCCTTAGCAATCACCTAGCAACTTACCGCTTTTTAAATCTTTTTAGACAATTTAAAACTTACAGCATTATATGAAAATCTGTCTAGAAAAAAATGGGCTTATTTTATTATGACTCATGAGTTTCCACAAATTTTTAAAAATATACTCTATTTTGGGGGATGCCTGGGTGGCTCAGTCAGTTAAGTGTCTGACTCTTGGTTTTTGGCTCAGGTCATGATCTCATGATTCGTGGGTTCGAGCCCTGTGTCGGGCTCTGCACTGACAGTGTGGAGCTTGCTTGGGATTCTCTGTCTCCCTCTCTCTCTGCCCCTCCCTTGCTGTCTCTCTCTCTCAAAATAAATAAATAAACATTTAAAAATATATATGTACTCTATTTTGGATTTATTAATATATACAGTTAAAGCTCTCAGATCTATGAATAAGTTTAGCATATACTTTAAAAAATAGGAGGAAAATAAAATTGTATTTTGTTTATTCTCAAACAGCCTATTTTAAAAACATAATTAGAAATTATAAGCACCCAAGCATACAAATTAGCATTTTATATAGGTTTCTTGCAAATAATCATTCCCTGTTGATGCCCAATAAATTTCCCACCATTTTTTCTTACATTACCTTTGTTTTATTCACACTAACCATGCTGTTCTCTGTCACAATTTGTGCCTTTACACAAGTTGTTCTGTCTTTGTGATGTTCTTCCTCCTTTCCATCTGGTAGATTTTAGTTCATGAATTCAGATTTGATAAATACAACACACCCTTCAATCTCTCCACCATATTACTCTCACCTCTGAAGCAACATGAGCCTCTTTACCTGTGTTTCTCCATTTCTGTGCAGGAAGTGACTGTATGTGCTTAATATATGCTTCTTGAAGAATTGGAATTATTTGCTTTTCTATATTCCTTCTTCACCAGAGTATAAATTATTATTTATTTTTGTATTCCCATCTTTAGCACAATACCTACCACAAAATAGGTGCTTAATAAATGTTTGCCAACAAATACATGGATGGGTTGCTAACAGTTTATGAATTATGGGTTTCGTTTTTATAAAGATGCATATAAACTGGTCTTTTACATTCTGTTGTCATTCTGTCTTTTGATTCATTAGTGAGCTAGAAATTTTAACACAGTAAACAGATTGTTGAACTAGTAAGAGTATCCCTAAGGATGCTTTAAGGGGAAATCGTGTGAAATATGGTTTGAAAGCAGAAAAGAATCTCTCAGGAGGATAGCAAAGCAATTATTGAAGAAAAATTATGAAACTGATCCCATCCTACCCTTTAGTAAACTCTAATGAAGAAAAACATTTAGCATTCTGATTCTCCAAAGGTGCTGAATGTGTCTGCTGCATGCCGTGGTAAAACTATATGATTTACTAATAACACACCCCCTCACTTATCTTCTGCATCCTGTCCTTTCTCATTGAAACAGGCTACCTCTTTCGAGGAGCAACTCTGATTTTCCTACAACACTTTCATCCACTTTGATTTCTTGGACAAAGGAAACAAATGAAACGAGGTCTTCTTGCTATGTAAGATTTATAGTAAACAGGGACAGGTTGCTGTGAAGGTCCTTGAATCCTTCCCTGGGGACTGTTTCTACCAAACAGTCACCTGTATTAATATGGCAAAATGCCTGTCTTCAGATCAAATAATTAGAACGTGGGGCTGTTATGCAGTAGAGTGCACTTTATAAGTTTTACACAGATTTTATTAGACTAGTTGGAGTCTGTGTCCAATGACTATAGATTTGAAATAGGATAGTTAGCAACAGCAATATATACACTTATACCATAAAGCTTGCATTATTCAAGACTTGTATTACTCATAATTGCATATAAACTGATTTTGTTTAGTCAGTATCTCAAATGATCAGGGAATTAGTTATTTAAAGAATTACTAGATATTTAGTACAAATAGCAAATGTATTATAAATTCAAATGGAATTTCTAATTTTGTTCCTGTATAAAATATGAATATTACTTTCTTAAAAAGATTTCATCTATACACTCATTTGGAAAAGATTTCTCTAAGAAAATAGAATGAGAGTAATAATATAAATAAAATTGTTAATCAGATTACCAATCAGAATGATAAGATTAGGTGTCAGATACCAGGCAGTGTTTTCAGAAACTTCAGGGCAAAATCTGTCATATGGATAGACATCTCAATGAAATGGTCTAGTATGAGGACAGTATTGAGAGCGGACACAATTACTCTTTCAATTAAATTCAATTTCCTGAAATTCCCAGGCTTTTGGATGCTCAGTTTTTTCCATAAATTTTAAATGATTATACTTGTAGGTTTTTTGGTATCCTCTAATGTTTGTTATTAATATTCTGGGATTTAAGCTTCTGATTATGGACTGAATTTGTAGCCCATCATGGGCCTCACTAATGAGTCTTCCAAGGGTTACACATGTAGGCATCATTTGGTATTCCTTTATTTGCTTTCAGCTTCCACAGAATATGATACACTTCAGTCAAGCTGGATGGAAATTCTTCAGGAAAACCCAACAATGATATCCCAATGTTTAGAGTCTTCTGCAAGGATTCTAGTACAAATAAATTCTGGAGCACTAAGGCAAGTAAAATATTGCTTTGGAATATAAAATGTTCATTTGGATTCCAACACCCTATGGTAAATAGTTTGAAAGATTCAATTCAATAAAATCATTACTGAAATGAATTCCTAATTGCTACTTGTTGAATTTAGGAATATAAATATGAATAGAACAAGGATCCTGCCATCAAGAGGCTCAAAATATGTTATGAGGCATCAAACCAAAAGTCAATATGGTAAGTGAAAAACAAGGCTGAGAACAAAGCTTTGAAAGCTTAGGAGTGGTTACTTCTTTCTGTCCAAGGTGATCTGGGAAGATTCACAGAGGATGCCACTTTTGTGATTAGCCTTTGAAAGTCTTCCCTTTTACATTTTATTTCTATGGAAAGGAAGAAGTAAACATAGCATTTCTGGAAACTTGCCCTATATTTCTTTGACTAATAAGTTCTTGGCCATTATAGTATGGAAAGATGGCAACTGGAATCACTCATTCTATGTCTTGGGCGTATTTAGCCCATAGAGCCTCAGTCCAAAGACTCATATATTATTGTAAACCTACAGATCCAAACCATCTGATTTTTCATCTGCCCTACATGTTATTTATGAAATTCATAGTTTGTGTTAGGCTGGGTACAGGATAAACAAATAATGCTGTCCCTGCTTTCCAGAGATTTATCCACAAATAGAATTATGAGTGAGTTCCAGACATTGTTGTTTTTAACCATCAGTTGTTTGGTCAAGACCACCATACAAATAGATTTGTCAACTATCTTGTCTAATAGTTGAATTGTAATTTAGGAATTTTTTTAAATAAGCCTTAACCTGTCTCGGGGTGCCTGGGTGGTTCAGTAGGTTGAGTGTCCAACTTCAGCTCAGGTCATGTTCTCACAGCTTGTAAGTTCGAGCCTTGTGTTGGGCTTTGTGCTGATAGCTCAGGGCCTGGAGCCTGCTTCAGATCCTTTGTCTCCCTCTCTCTCTGCCCCTACCCTACTTGTACTCTCTCTCTCTCAAAAATAAATAAACAAATTTAAGCATTAACTATCTCAGGGAATTATAATACAAATATAAAGGTAGGACACCACTCAGATTGAAGACACCCTAATATCTGAAGGTGTAATACAGTTACATTACAACCAGAGAATAATCAGGGCCTAAAGAACCAAGTTCAATATTCTGTTTGAATAATGCAGTTTTGGAGATGGGAGAAAACTTTAAAATAATTTATTATTTCCCATTATGTAGAAGGTGTAACGTGGGTTATAAGAAGGAATAATTTGTGCAATATTAACATTTTAACCTTATAGTTATATTTTATATTAAAGGTGGGACAAAAATATATGGATGGCACTTCAAAACCATGCTTTCATGATTAGTGTTTCTTAGGAGAAGGCTCAGTACAAAAAAAAAATCTAACTAGAGATAAATATATGAATAAGAGTGATAGTAAACATAATACATAGGCCCTAAATTGTGGGGGCAGCCTGTAAATGATTATAGTTTGGGCAAGACTGACTTTTATACATAAGAAAATACAGAATATCAAAATAGTTTTCTTCCAGTTGCCCAAATCCATCTTTAGTCCTGAGTTTTTGGATCTCTGTTAGTGGTGTTACCAATCATACAGCGCCTAAGTACAATACTCTCAAATCAACTTTGACAGTTGCTTTTTTCTCATCTCCTATATTAAGGCATTCATCACTGTTTAGGTTCAAGTATTCATCATCTCTCATCTAAACCTCTTGAGTATGAAGGGTTATGTCCCAAGAGATTAGATCTTTTTCTAATCTATTCTCATGCTCTGCGTTTTGTTTTTTTTTTAAACACAGATATGATCTTGTCATTCTTCTGCTTAAAACACTTTCCTAGCTTGTATCAGTTAAGGCCTTACCAGAAAATAGCTGACATACTCAAATTGGGAAATTGAGTATTTGATAAAGGGAAAGTTTGCAAAGGTATGGCCAGGGTGTAGAGAAACAGTAAGCGATAGCACAGTAGACTGGGCCAGTCATCAGGCCTGTTATCACCGTAGGCTGGAAGGAGGAAGAAGAGAGATTACTGGAGAAGGTAGCTGCAGTTTGCATAGGGCCTTTTGACAGCCCTGTGACTTCTAGCAGCCAGCAGGAACTTCATTGCAGGAAGCAGCCAGGGTGATGAAAACCCAGCTCTTCTCTTTTTCCTCCCTCAAAGTACCTCACTTTGGCCAAACATAATGTAAATTCAGATGACAAAGAAGCCCATAAATGCAATCCCTGAAGGCCAAGTCTCCAGACTCACCTTCTACCTTTCTCTACCCTCTTTAATGGAAAAGAGTGGAGGGGTGGACCTGAGGGGAAGGACAAAATGGCCAGCACTCAGCTCTTTTTTTTTTTTCTTAAGTGAATTGAAATCTCCTAAGTAGGTATTCAAAACCCTAATCACCTCTCTACAACATACTTTACTATCTGTAATTTATTGTTCCCCTCCCATATTCTATAGGTACATGAGCCATTTTTTAAACATGAGTTTCTACATTTTCTTTTTTTTTGAACCCCTTTCCACATCTCCACCTGGTTTATCTTTCAAGTCCCCATACAAATTCCATATCCCTTTTGTAGCCCTCTTCATCTATCCATCTGAATTGCTAGCTCCCTTGAATATGCTGCCTCCATGTGATGGCTCAAGACTTGACCCGTGTACCACTCACCCCACTCACATGAGAGGAGCTCTGGCTCCAGGAAGTCTCTGGTCACAGGGTAGGAAGTGGGTTACAAGAGGAGTAGAAATGTGACAGTCTTGGGACAAATACTTTTTCCTCTAAATACTCTGTCTCTTTTCTACCATTTCAGGAAAAGAAAACAGACGAGAATTAGGGGAAAAGTATCAGGGAACAGGTGGCCTAGGCTTCTCTTTAAAATAGAGAAGAAGAGAGAGGCAGAAGAGGAGGGATCACATGTGACCCAATACCATTTTTAAGGGGAGGATTTTGTATTCATTGATTGACTCATTCATTTGTGAGAGAGCAGGGGAGAGAGGCAGAGGGAGAGAAAGAGAAAATCTCAAGCAGGCTCCATGCTCCCTGTGGAGAAGGGGAGGATTTTGAAATCCTGTTCTCATTTCCCTTTTCTAGCTCAAAGCAAACAGTTAGCAAGATTGGCAGGACATGGCTACAATATACGCAGGGACTGAGATTGGGGAGTTAGGTTCCTAGATCTTAACAGCAGTATTTCTTGTGGGCAAATGCACAGTGGAAAGAGAAAAGGTTTGCAAGAATTATGAAATGACCTTGATTGTTGCCCTGGGACCAGGGCAGGCTCACTAGTGACACCGTAGCTGTAAAAGCAACTGAATTCCTTGAGGCATAGGGTAAGTGGGGTTTCGATTTTTGTTAAGGATAAGTATTCATTCCTGGGCCCAAGTTAGGTCTATCCAGGGATTTCGAACTAGAAGAAGAGCTAAACTTTCCTCCAAAGGTACACATTATCAACATGGTGTTTGTACTGGCAAAAGGTCCGGTAGAGAGGATATAATATTATAGGGATAGATACGTTATTTAGGGGCCAGGGCCACTCATTCACCCATCTCAAACAATAAGAACATCTGCATCTCCCATGGGGTTACAGGCAGCTGATTCAGCTTTTGGGATCCTAATCACCTCCTTTCTTATCAGAAATACAAATAGCAACCATTCTCTTGATTATTCTTTCCTTCCATCTTACCCCCCAAATATTTTGGTTTACATTTCTATTACACTCATCACAGTTAAACATGTATTATGAGTCAGAAAGCAGGGGTATCATATATCTTGGAACTTTCTCAAGATTAGCACATCTTAATAAATGTTTGTGGAGTTGAATCATTAGGCATTCCCAAGATCGCATTCAGGTCACATTGTTTATTTTTAACTTTAATTAGTGTATTTATTAAATTAACACAATCCTTCATGAGTAACTACCACAGTGCAGCATAATAAACAGCTATATTGCCATTTTTCCCCAGGTAAAGAAGATATCATCTAAAATAGAAAAGAAGTGGGTGTATTATATGGCTTCAGGTAAGGTAAAAATAAATAGTCCACCATTTGTATTCTTTATACTTGATTTCTAAGTATATGTTTGATTATCACATCTACTTTTTTGATTAGTGAAACAACTCTAGAAGGCTGCCATATTTGTTACTTCCTCTAAAGTAGCAGGAGTATAAATCTGCTAGATATTGGGCCATGGGGAAAGGGATACTAGATACCTTACAGAGACCTTTCATGATGACCCCCATATGGCCCCACATTACAGTGCCTTGTATAGAGTCCCTGCAGTCATGTTTGTAGTACTGGCCCTACCTCATATCTCTTCCATAGTTAATTTGACCAGAAATGGAGTCTTGACCCCAAGTAGGCTAATCAGAAAATCTACCTTTGGAATATGTACTGGGGACAAAAAGATAAAGATTTAGTTTCTCCATATGTCTGGACATGTAATGGGTACTGATACCTAGCTACTAGGAGAAACCATTTAGTAATAAAGACAGGGAGTAGAGGAAATATGTCTTCAGAGAGAGAATCACCAAGCAGAGAACCAAAAAGAAGCAGAGATGAGAAGCAGATAAGAATACCATTGGGTCCAGGTCTTCCCATCCCCATTCATTGCTATCTTTGAGCCCTGGGAAATGTACATTTTTACACTAAATTCTTTGTTTTGATTAAGCTAGCTTGAGATTCTTTCTTCCCCTGCAAAGGGTCCTCACTAATATATTTGGTAGCAAGTAGCTAACAGAAGGATCACAGAATGTATAATAAAATCTAGGAAACAAATCTCTGAAAACAACTTTAAGAGGCTTATTGCTGTATGTAGCACTGAGCTTGCAGTGCTCCATCCTATGTTTTTAAAAAAATTAATAAAATTTCTTTCAAGTCATTGAAGGGTTTCTTATGCTACAGATTGTTTTTATAAAATCTAATGGAAAATCATAAGGTTTATTTAGAGAGAGTGACAAGTTTCCTACTTACATTTATTCCTGTGCAACGCAATTTGGTATTATTTTCAGGGAGAATCAACAGACTTAAAATTTGACATGCAACTTTTTTATTTAAATGTAATCAATAGACACAAGCAGTGTTTTTGGTGATGCTCAGAAGAAATGATGGTCAATAAAGTGTCCTGTATTGGGCACCGATTATGCATACAGAGGTAGATACTGGGGACATAAAGACTGGTTAATATGGAAATAGTTAAGTAATAACACTACATGATGATGCTGTAATTGTCTTCCTGAGGACAACATTCTGACAGCTCAGTGACTAAACCTGAAGGAATGCCAGGATGTTTTTGCTTGGTATCCAAAATATATGGGTTTTGATAGCTCTGCCAGGCAGAAGGTGTGGAAAGCCACATGTTTTGGGGAAAAGGTGAGACTTTAGTCAAGTGTAGGGGCTGGAAGGGGCGGGGTGGTGGAAAGTTAAACTTGGTACAGTGGTCTTTGAACACTGTCACTTGAGTCTAAGTAACTTAGAAGAAAAAAACTATGCATCTCCTCTTATATGTTTAAGCTAGCATCTAAAATCTTTATTGTAGGTTTCGTGGTTGCAAAGGATATAATTTCTGAAATATTTTATGTGAGCTCTTTCAAATTATTGAATTTGTCTGCCATGAAATCTAAATGACAAAGTCAGTCCTGCTTTCTAATCAAATAAAACTTGATTTTCAGAAAAAGACGGACTTCATTGTTCAACTCAAATAGATATGTTAAAATGTGTTCCAGAGCAATCATCTCAATTAATTGAAATTTCACATTCTAAGTGGGAAAGGAGAGAGAAAAGTAACTTGGCAAAAGATTTCTCTCCTGCTCCCCCTTTCAGTACTTCTTAACTCCAATATCTTGCTACACGAATCTCTTTTTGGGAGGCTATATTCTCATGTCATGCCTCTATTTGTCTGCCCCCCCCATGTCCTCTCCTGTCCTCCCCCTTATAATTTATTTTAAAGAGATTCGGGATAGGTGTGAGGTAAAGCGACCACCTGTGAAAGAAGAAAGAAGAAATGAGAGAGGAGAAGTGGCAGGCCGGATGTACCTTTCTCAGTCGGAAGAAGGTATGTGAAATTTGAACATCACCTAGAAAGTGCTTGTGGCATGTACCTTGGAGAAGTATTTGAGACTTCTGGTAAGCATCCTCCAGTCAGGAGACCCCTGGTAGAGAGAACGGGATCAACTCCAGTTCTCGTCTCTCTGGTTCCTTTGAGGGGCTTCTCTCCTCAGCCCCACAAGTGACCTCAGGGCAGATGTGTAGTGAGCAATTCAGAAGATCATTAGCAAGACTGAGAGTACAGTCCTGAGTGATATTATTGTTAGGCAGTAATAGGGAATAAAACCTTTTGAGATTTTGGAAATTAGAAGAGAAGGTACTACGAAGTGTAAAGTGGACAGGGAGGTAAATCAGAGGGTCACAGACAGAGATGCTGTCTGGAACCTCAAGCACTGGACCTTGCCTGCCTCTTCCAGAGAGGTAGTTTAAAAACATCAAAGTGCTTGTTTTCATTTACAGTCATTTACTTCTACTGTGTTCTATCATCATTCTTTGATCTTGGTCCAGTTCACATATCTTGGGCAAATTTTATAACTATATTGTCGCTTTTAATGATTAAAAGTTTTTAATGATTAAAACATAGTCCAGTCCACTTGAAAGCTGTAATATCAGATTCTAACCTCAGTTTGTGTCCTGCTCCTTTCCCATTTCACACTTGACATTTGACCATGAGACACTGCTTATAGTAAGGAAGATGATGAAGGTCATGATCTGGCTTTAAGACACCCTATCACTTTTCTCGAGGGTTAACTTTCTGGTGTGGACACAGAAAGAGAGGAAATGGGAGGCTGAAATATCCTTTTTTTTTAATGTTTATTTATTTTGTGAGAGAGAGAGATTGAGCATGTGCAGGTTGGGGAGGGGCAGAGAGAATGGGAGAACAAGAATCCCAAGCAGTCCCATGCTCAGCACTAAGCCCCACACAGGGCTCCAACTCATGAACTTGAGCCAAAATCAAGTCAGAAACTTAACCGACTAAGCCACCCAAGCAACTCTGGAATATTCTTAATATCTAGTCAACTATCAGTAGGGGGCCCCCACCCCACCCCTGCCCATTGCACAATGAGTTTTTGTAGTTCTGACTTGTTTAGGTGGACTTCCCCTGTCATGGACTCCATGGTGATAGTATATGGATTATGTGTGTTTGTGTGTATGTGTGTGTTTGTGTGTGTATAAGTCAGCTTCATTTGGACCCCTTCTATCATTAAATAAAAGAAAGAAAAGAAAGACAGTTGTGTCAGCCTTCAGCTCAGCCTGGCCCCTGCTTCCCTTCCAGGAGGGGCATTACCTCACCTAAACTGACAGGTACCCAAACAACCCTACAACTCCAGTTTATCTCCGTTCTCTGTGCTTTTTCAAATGGACTGAAGAAGGAAGTTCTAGGTTCTCTTCCATTCCTTTGGAGGGTTGTGCATAACTGTGATACAGTATAATCTCTATTCCCATCTCCTGCCCTCTTACTGTTCCAGGATATATTATGCCACAGACCTTTAAGGCCAGCAGATGCAGAATACTCCCACATGGCTATCTATTTTCAGAACACTAAGCCAAAAATTATCTTAGTGTCTTTCTGCAAAAGGTACATGTGTCAAATACTCCTAAGAACTTTTCTTCTTCTACACTTTGCTTTAATGAGCACTAGGAAGCAAATTTTGCAGATTTTTCACCTTTCTTCTGGGCATTACCAATCCGAACTGTTGATTCTCTTGGGAGCCTCCCATCGTTTGATATTGGGTAGAGCTAGTGGTTGTATATCCTTCCCTTTCTTCATAGGAAAGTGGTAAAACCTCTTACCATAAATATTGCACTACCCCAAAGACAATGACTCCAAGAATGCCTTTATCTCTTCTTTCCAGTCCTTTCTTTATGGTAGACTGGAGAGATGAAAGATTGGGTGATGGCAGTATAAATGATTCTACGTCTTCCATTAGTAAGCCTCAGTGGGTTGTATCTGACCCCAATTATTAGTAGTCTTTGAAAGTTCTTCAAAATATGTGTTCTGTGGACCCTCTTATTTGCAGAATGTAGCCAGTTCCACTGAATTTCTTGTGACTCTTCTGTGAGAGGAGTTATTATTGTCACCTAAGAGTTTGATGTGTTCAGACAGGGTGATAAAGGCAATCACTTATATCTAAGCTTTTCAGCTTAAATAATGAAGTTACCCTTTATTGTTGGGACCTCAAAGTTAGGTTCCAGAATATGGAAATGACGGATACTAATGTCTTATGATGTGTAAAGTCAATGTATCTAGAAAAAAAAAAGTCCATGTGGAAGTGTAGGAAATGGTTGAAACATAATATGGATCTGGAGCTTGGAACAGAATTTCAGGAAGAGAAAGATGATTTGAAGCCATTAGCATATAGATGGCATAAAGCCTTGGAAATGAATGACATCTCCATGGAGAATGTGTAGAAGGGGAAGGGAAGCAGATATAGAGGCAAGGCCTGAGGAACATTAATAAGGTTTGGAAAGAAGGAGAGAAGAGACCAGAAGTTGAAAAAAAAAAAAAAAAAGAAAAGAAAGAGAGAGGAAAGGTTAAGAGAGAATGAACAAGGGCTCCTGGGTGGCTCAGTGGGTTAAGTGTCCAGCTTTGGCTCAGGTCATGATCTCACCACTCCTGGGTTCCAGCCCCACATTGGGCTCTGTGCTGACAGCTCAGAGCCTGGAGCCAGCTTCACATTCTGTGTCTCCCTCTCTTGTGCGCCCCACCCCGCTTGCACTCTGTGTGTGTCTCTCTCCTAAAAATAAATGTTTAAAAAAAAAGAAAAAAGAGAATGAACAAAGAAACAGATGAAGGGAAAACAGAAATAGAGTTCCTTGAAGAAAGAGTATGAAGAACAAGGACAAAGGGAAAGTATAAAACTGAAGGACAGAAATGGGAAAGAAAAGGAGAAATGGCTGTCAGGCTGTGGCATAATGCCAACGGAATTTGCTTGAGAGATGTCTCCATAGCCCCAGTTATACAGGCTGTCCCACACACATCTGTAGGAGTGAAATTTAGGCTTCTTTTTGAATGTTCTCATGAGTTGTGTTAATATGAGAACTTATACATATTGTGATGTTTAATTTTATATGTCAGCCTGGCTAGTCTGTAATGCCCAATTGTTTATCCAAACACTCATCTGGATGTTGCCATGAAGGTCTTTTTAGGTATGATTAACATTTTCAATCAGCCAAGTTTAAGTAAAGCAGATTACTTCCATAATGTGGGTGGACCTTGTTTAATCATTTGAAGACTTTAACAGCAAAGATTGAGGTTTCCAAAGAAGGAACTCTGCCTCAGGGCTACCATGTAGAAACCTATATTTGTTTCTAGTCTGATAGTTGCCTGACAGATTTTGGACTCAAGCTGGCACCATCAACTTTTACATGAATTTCCGACTTACCAGCCTGCCCTACAAGTTTCATGCTTGGCAGCCCCCATGATCACATGAGAGAATTTTTTAAGATAAATCTGTTTCATATATTAGTATTTTAAATTATATTAATACACTTAAATGATTATGTCATAAGTATATTTTATAGAAGTATGATATAAATGAACATATCTTATAGAAATATGTTTATCTTAATATATCTTATTCTGTTAAAATGTATTAATATGTTTATGTATTAATGTCCTATATTATGTATGTTAATATATTAAGATATTTAAAGATGTACATATACACACACAAGGAGAAACGTTACAATACTCATCCAATTATTTCTGTAACTCTGGAGAACCCTAATATAAGTGTGCATTCTAGCACAAAATCAGCATTTCATTTAATAGCTTTGTGTATATCTTTCTCACTAGATTACAAATTCCTTTAAGTCCAGACTGTTTCTCATTCATGTTTGTATCCATTTTGTCTGGTATATTTTAGGCACATAAGAAATTAAAGAATTAATAGATGAGTAAGATCTTCTTGATAGTAATAGATTGAAAATGTCATATCTCTTTTTTCTGATGAACACCATAATTCTGTAATGACTTCCTTAATTGATGATGTCAAGATTGGTGCCTGCTAATTACCATGATTACAGGCTGGAGATCTGAGAAGAATTCATCAAGTAGGAGTCATACAAGTTGGCACCAACGCAAATGCAGTTATCCAGTATTCTGTGACACATTGGTGTTGCTGCAAATCTAAATCTTTGATCGCAAATTCTGGCATGCAAGAGATGATATATTTTTCTTTAATTTCTTAAACTTTCACTAAATCTAATTCTGAGTCCTTATCTTGCTCAGTTCATGGAAAAGTCAATCACTTTCATTATCTGGGTGACCTGTATCCCATATGGGTGGATAGATGGGTATTGGGTAAGAACTCCCAGGGTCCTCAGTGGCACTGTAGATTGTAAGGTCTTCTTGGTTTTTTGTTTTTGTTTTGTTTTGATTTGATTTTGAATTCAAATATGCAAAACATACAGCCTTATATTAAGTTTCAGGTATATATTATAATGAATCAAAAATGTCTACACATTTCTCAGTGCTTATTAGGATAAGTGTACTCTTCTTCCATTTTATCTATTTCACCCATTGCCCACCCACCTCCCTGCGACAACCACCAGTTTGTTCTCTGTATGAGTCTGATTTTTTTGTTTCCTTTTTCTTTGTTTTGTTTATAAAATTACACATATGAGTGAAATCATATGGTATTTGTCTTTCTCTGACAAACTTCTATCACTTAGCATTATACCCTATAGATCCATCCGTGTTGTTGCAAATGGGAAGATTTACTTCTTCCTTAAAGCTGAGAAATATGCCATTGTGTGTGTGGACAGAATACTGTCCGTCTATAATGGACACTTGGGTTGCTTTCATAATTTGGCTATTGTAAATAATGCTGCAGTAAACATAAAGATGCATATACCTTTACTGGGTAAATACTCAGTAGTGGAATTACTGGATCAGATGGTAATGCTATTTTTAATTTTTTTTGACGAACCTCCATACTGTAGAGTGGCTGCACCAATATGCATTACCACCTGCAGTGTATGAAGGTTCCTCATTCTCCTCATCCTCACCAACACTTGTTATTTTTTGTCTTTTTTTAATTTTAACTATTCTGACAGCTATAAGGTGATATCTCATTGTGGTTTCAATCTGCATTTCACTTATGATTAGTGATGTTGAACATTTCTTCACGTGTCTGTTGGCCATCTGTGTCTCCTTTGGTAAAATGTCGTGACCTGACACTGAGGACCTAAATGGTCAGATCCCCTGCCCGTTATTAAGTAGATTGTTGTTTGGGTGTTGATTTATATAAGTTCTTTATTTATTTGGATATTAACCCTTTATCACATATATCATTTGGAGATATCTTCTATTCAGTAAGTTGCCTTATTGTTTTGTCAGCTGTTTCCTTTGCAGTGCAAAAGCCTTTTTTATGGTATAGTTCCAATAGTTTAATTTTACTTTTGTTTCTCTTGCCTGAAGAGACATATCTAGAAAAATGTTTCAATGGCTGTCTTCAAAGATTACTTCCTATGTTTTCTTGTATGAATTTGTTGGTTTCAGGTGTCACATTTAGATTTTCAGTCCATTTTGAGGTTCTTTTTTGTTTGTTTTTGGTATGGTCAATTTCTTTCTTTTGCATATAACTGTCCAGTTTTCCCAGCACCATTTATTGAAGAGATGTTCTTTTTCCCACTGTATACTCTTGTCTACTTTGTTGTAGATTAATTGACCATATAAGAATGGGTTTACTTTTGGGCTCTCTATTCTGTTGATCTATGTGTCTGTTTTTATGCCAGTAGCATACTGTTTTGATTACTACAGCTTTGTAGTTTATCTTGATATCTGGGATTGTAATACCTCCAGTTTTCTTCTGTTTTCAAGATGACTTCAGCTATTTGGGGTCTTTTGTAGCGCCATATAAATTTTAGGATTATGTGTTCTAGTTCCATGAAAAATGATATTGGTATTTTGATAGTGGTTGCTTTAAAACTATAGATTACTTGGGTAGTATGGACATTTTAACAGTGTTGGTTCTCCCAGTTCATGAGCTTGGAATGTCATTCCATTTGTTTCTGTGATCTTTAATTTCATTCATGAATGTGTTAAAAGAGGTTTCAGAGTAAGGATCTTTCACTTTGGTTAAGTTCATTCTTGGTATTTTATTATTTTTGGTGCAGTTATAAACAGGATTATTTTATTAATTTCCCTTTCTGCTACTTCATTATTAGTGTATAGAAATGCAGTCGATTTCCAAATGTTAAGTATGTATCTTGTAACTTTACTGAATTAATTTATCATGTTCTGTTAGTTTTTGGTGGAGTATTTAGGGTTTTCTATAGATAGTATCCTGTCATCTGCAAATATTGAACCTTTTACTTCTTCATTACAAATTTGGATGCCTTTTATTTCTTTTTCTTGTCTGATTGCTATGGCTAGGATTTCCAGTACTCTATTGAATAAAAGTGGTGAGAGTGGACATCCTTGTCTTATTCCTTATCTAATGGGACAAGCTCTCAGTTTTTCACCATTGAGTATGTTGTAAACTGTGGGGTTTTTTTCATATATGGCCTTTATTATGTTGCGGTATGTTCCTCTAAACCCATTTTCTTGAGTTTTTATCATGAGTCAGTGTCATACTTTGTCAAATGGTTTTTCTGCATTTATTGAGATGATCCTATGGTTATTATTCTTTCTCATGTTAATGTGATAGATCATATTGATTGATTTGTAAATACTGAACCACAGTTATCTCTGGAATAAATCCCACTGGATCATGGTAAATGCATTTTTAGAGGTATTGTTGGATTTGATTTGCTAATATTTGTTGAGGATTTTTAAACCTATGTCATCAGAGAGACTGGCCTGTAGTTTGGTTTTTTTGTAGTGCCTTTAAGCTGGTCTTGTTATGAGGGTAATGCTGGCTTTGTCCAATGAATAGAAATCTTTTTTTCATCTTCTATTTTTTGGAATACTTTGAGAAGACTAGGTATTAACTTTTCATTAAATGTTTGGTAGAATTCACCTTTGAAGCCATCTGGTCCTGGACTTTTGTTTGCTGGGAATTTTTTTTTTGATTATTGAATCAATTTATTTGATAGTAATTGATCTGTTCAAATTTTGTATTTCTTCCTGATTCAGATTTGAAGGTTACATGTTCCTAGGAATTTATCCATTTCTTCTAGGTGTCCAATTTGTTGGCATATAATTTGTCATAATTGCTATAATCCTTTGTATTTCTGTGGTTTCAGTTGTTATTTCTCCTCTTCATTTTGCTTTTATATATTTGAGCCCTGTCTCTATTGGCAGAGTCTGGATCAAAGTATATAAGTTTTGTTAATCTTTTCAAAAAACAGTACCTGGTTTCATTCATGTGTTCTCTTGTTTTCTTGATCTCTCTTTCACTTAGTTCTGCTGTCATCTTTATTAATTTATTCCTTCTACTGGCTTTGGGCTTTGTTTTTCTTGCTCTTTAGGTGTAAGGTTGTTGCTTATTTGAGACTTTTATTCTTGAGGTAGACCTCTGTTGCTATAAACTTCCCTTTTAGAACAGCTTTTGCTGCATCCAAAATATTTTGGCCTGTTGGGTTTTCATTTACATTTGTATCAATGTACTTGTTGATTTTTATTTGATTTATTGGTTTAGTAGCATGTTATTTAGCTTCCATGTATTTGTGTTCTTTCCAGATTTTTTTGTAATTGATTTATACATTCATACCATTGTGGTCAGAGAAGAGGCATGATATGATTTCAGTTCTTTTTGAAATTGTTGGGACTTATTTTGCGGCCTAACGTGATCTGTTCTGGAGAATGTCCCATGTGCCCTTGAAAACAATATTTATTCTTTTGTTTTGGGATAGAATGTTCTGAATATACTTATTAGATCCATCTAGTCCAATGTGTCATTCAAAGCCACTGTTTGTATGTTGATTTTCTGTCTGGATGATCTATCCATTGATATAAATGGGGTATTAAAGTCCCCTAATATTATTTTATTACGGTAAGTTTTTTTCTTTAATATCTTTCAATAGTTGCTTTATGTATTAGGTACTTCTGTGTTGGGTACATACATTTTTTTATTTTTTATTTTTTTAAATTTTTAACATTCATTTTTGAGAGAGAGAGCATGAGTGGGGGAGGGTAGAGAGAGAGGGAGACATAGAATCCGAAGCAGGCTCCAGGCTCTGAGTTGTCAGCACAGAGCCCCGACGCAGGGCTCGAACTCATGGACTGTGAGATCATGACCTGAGCTGAAGTCGGATGCTTAACTGAATGAGTCAACCAGGCACCCTGGGTACGTACATTTTTACAATTGTTTTATTCTCTTGTTGGATTACTCCCTTTATCATTAACTAGCTAATGTTGTTGTCTCTTGTTACAGTTGTTGCTTAAGGTCTATTTTATCTAATATCAGGTACAGTTACCCAACTTTTTTAGTGCTTCCATTTGCATGGTAAATGTTTTTACATCCCTTTGCTTTCAATCTGCATGTGTCTTTAGGTCTGAAGTAAGTCTCTTGTAGGCGGCATGTATATAGGTCTTGCTTTTTAATCCAGTCACTCTATGTCTTTTGATTGGAGTTATTATTCCATTTACATTCAAAGTAATTATCAATAGGTATGTCTTTACTGACATTTTGTAACTTGTTTTATGGTTGTTTGTGTAGTTCTTCCCTGTTTCTTTCTTTGCTTGCTCTCTTCCCTTGTGGTGCTCTGGCCTTCTTTAATGATATACTTGTCTTCCTTCCTTTTTATTTTTTTGCGTATCTGCTATAGATTTGTGATTTGTGGTTACTATTTGGTTATATATAACATCTTATGCATACAGCAGTCTACATTAGATTGGCGGTTGCTTAAATTGGGATCCATTCTAAAAGCACCAGATTTTTACCCCCCTCCAAGTTTTATGTGTATATTTTAAACATCCTTTTATTTGTGAATCCCTTAACTGATGTTTATACATATAATTGATTTTACTGTTCTTCTGTTTTATCTCTGTATTTGTATCATATGTACATATCTAGTACATGTACTTATTTTATTTCACTTTAATTTTAAATTTATTTAATCTCTACACAGTGTATACAGAGCAAGAGTCATATGCAGAGATCAAGAGTCATATGCTCTTCCCACTGAGCCAGCCAGGTGCCTCAAATCTGGTACTTTTCTTGTTTTTATTTGCTTATGCCAGATTTTTTTCATATTTTCTTCTGTTTATAGCCTTTTCTTTCCACTCACAGTCCATTTTAACATTTCTTTTATGACTGATTTAGTGGTGATGAACATTTTTAACTTGTGTCTGTGAACTCTTTGTTTCTCTTTGTATTTTGAATGATAGCCTTGCTGGGTAGAATATTTTTGGTTGCAGGTTCTTTCCCTTTCAGCACTCTGAATAGATCCATCTCCCTCCTTTCTGGCCTGCAAAGTTTCTGATGAAAAAATCAGCTGACAGCCTGATGCGTTTCCCTTGTAGGTGCCTGTTTTCTTTTCTCTTGCTGTTCTTAAGATTCACTTTTTATCACTACTTTTTGCCATTCTAATTATTATATGTCTTGGTGTGAACCTCCTTGAGTTGATTTTGTTGGGGTCTCTCTGTACCTCCTAGATTTGGATTTGTTTCCTTCCCCAGATTAGGGAAGTTTTCAGCTATTATTTCCTTAAATACATTTTCTCCCCTTTTTTCTTTCTGTTCTCCTTCTAAGATCCCTATAATGTGATTGTTATTACACTTGATAATAATCCTGAGTTCCTTTAATCTGTTCTCCATTTTTATTATTATTTTTCTTACTGCTTTTCAGCTGGTTGCTGTCCTCCAGGCTGCTGATCCATTCTTCTGCTTCCTTTCTAGTCTACTATTTATTTCCTATATGTAGTTTTAAATGTTTATTTATTTTGAGAGACTGAGTGAGTGGGGGAGGGGCAGAGAGAGAGAGACTCCCACGCAGGCTCTGTGATGTCAGCATGGACAACAACGTGGGGCTCAATCCCAGGAACTGTGAGATCACAACCTGAGCTGAAACCAAGAGTCCAACACTCAACCGACTGAGCCACACGTGCGCCCCTCCCTATAGTGTATTTTAATTTCAGTTATTTAGTTCTTCATTTCTGATTGGTTGTTTGTTTATTTTAGGTTTTCTGTCTCTTTGTTGAAGGTCTCAGTGAGATCCTCCACTCTGTTCTCTCATCCAGTATCTTTATGACCATCTCTATCAGGTATATTGCTTATCTCCATTTCTTTAGCTCTTCTGTTGTCATTTTGTCCTCTTCTCTCATTTGTGATCTATTCTTCTGTCTCTTCATTTTGTCTAAGTCTTTATAATTCTTATTATGTAATAGGAAAGTCAGTTATATTCTGACTTGAAATTGGGGCCTGATGAAGAAGAGGTCCTGTGGCGCTTTGTACAGCACTGTGTCCTGTTCACCAGAGCCAGTGACTATAGAGGTGACCTATGTATTGCATATGCCCCACTGTTGTGGCTGAGCCTCATTTGCCTTCTGTCCATTCAGCTGCAGTGGTCCCCTTTCTCTTTCGTGGGTAGAATTTGGTCCTTGTGCTGTTAAGGGGCTAATCTGAGTCTGTCCTGGACATTAACTTGGGTTAGACCAAATGCCTGCCATCAGCCCATTTTCTGGGGCTGTGGAATCATGAGATTGCAGGACACTCTCCCTGCATTGTCCCCTGAGAGCTTTTCATTGGTGAGTGGGGTCTTCAGTGAGACAAAATCTCTGCCCCCTATGTATTAGGGTTGCAGTTACCCTGAACTACAGGGCTTTTTCCTTGTGCTGTCCCCTGTGAGGTTTGTGTTGGTGGGTGGTGTTGGCAGTCTGATTAGATATCTGCCCACAGTCCCCTGCTAGAGCTGCAGTGGGATTGATGTGTGTGGTAATTTTCCCTTTTCCCCAGAGCAGGAGTCACTTCGGAGTGGTGCTGTTCACAGTTGTGTTGTTTGCAGGGTGATATTCATCAGAAGCTATGGAGAGAGTCCACCCCAGTGGAGCAGGTTGAATGGAGTGAGTCTTCAGTAGAACACAGGGCGTGTGGTGTTAGCAAGGTAAGTGGAAAGTGTTACCGGTTCCTAGCAGGGCTACGTGTAGAATGAGACTTGACAGTCGCTGCTTTGGAGTGACTCCTGCCCAGTTGTGCAGGTATGATGAGGCATATCCATAGGAGGACACTGGGGCAGGGTATGTAGTGTTAGAAAGCTAGGTAAAGAGTGTTCATACTCATTCTTGAGGGTGTCTGGTTGTCTAAGATGTCAGGGGGGAGAAATGTCACCTTCTGGCTCTTATTTTCTTGGATAAGTCTCCTAATGATCCCTGCCCTTCCAACATCCATTCTGAGATTAGTAAAGATATCTACTTTATGCATACTCCAGGTAGTTTAGCATAGAAGCTGCTGCTTCTATGCTGTATATTTTGGAGGGTTGTTTGTTACACTCTGTCTTTAAGGGTGTGGACTCAGTTTCATACTGTCCTCTAGCTCTTCCAGAGTAGAGCCTGCTGATTTTTAAAGCACCCAATTTTAAGCTCTGCTGGTTATAAAAACTCCAACAGTTAAGCCCCACTGGTTTTCAAAGTCAAATACTATGGGGACTTGTCTTTCCAGTGCAGGACCACCATGTCTGGGGTGCCTATTGTGAGGTCTGTTCATCTACCTGCTTTGTGATTGTGGTATCCCTCCTGTTTGTGGTTAATCTTGTGGGAGTTTGGTTCCTGACTGTTCTCTTTCCTTTCTGCCATTTTTAATGTGGCCTCTGCTCTAGAATTAACTGCATGGGGCCTCTTCTGCCATTCTTCGGGTCATTTTCTGAGTTA
Organism: Acinonyx jubatus; assembly: GCF_027475565.1. Lineage (NCBI taxonomy): Eukaryota > Metazoa > Chordata > Mammalia > Carnivora > Felidae > Acinonyx > Acinonyx jubatus. Next base: position 18,083,691 of record NC_069387.1, on the reverse strand, counting down.
GTTGTACTGATGTGGCTATTATGAAGTATATCCATGGGAGGAGGTGCACTTAGGATCCTCCTTCTCTGCTATCTTCCCAGGCTCTCCTTCCAATTGGGGTCTTGTTGGTTTTGCATTAGTTCCGTTAGGCGCAGCAGCTATTGGTCTCTGTTCTGTATATTACTTGGACCATGGGAGTCTTAGCCTGAAACACTGATGTTAAGAGTTCACTGGGAGAGCCAAGAAAATATCTGTTGTGCAGTTCCCCAGGCATCACCAGCAAGTGGGACACTCATGTCTTTTAATCTGTGCAGAATGCCACTTTCCCTTTCATGTCATTATCAAAACTACTTTTAACATAATGTGAAAAGTAAACTTAAGGCTTTTTACTGAAAAAAGAAGAATGATTATTGTTAAGGAGCTCCTACATCATGCCCAGAAAGAAAAAAATCCATAAAGTATAGAAACACAAAGTTACCTGCATATAAAATGGAGTAAAAGAAAAATAGAGCAAATGAAATGTTTCAGAAAATTGTTTTACCACAGTACCTTTTACTCAGTAATCAAAGGCTTACCTGACTGGTCCTTTTCTGTTTGCAAGAAAACACAAGACTGCAACTGTAATATGAATCATCAAGAAAGCTGATCCAATGCCCAGGAAAGCCCATATGTCTGGAATTTCAAACCAATTAAAAAGATAAATATGTAGTGAAAACCATTACAAATTCCAAATTCAAGGAAATATTTAGTCACAATGTCACCTACTATTCTGAGGGTATATGAAATCTGCAGGAGAAGGGTTAACCTTGATGTGGCATCGATTTCCTTTCCATCCTTGTCTACAACTGAAAATAAGATAAAAACTTAAGTTAAAAAAAGTAAGTGGAAACATAGTTTAGCAGTACTGTCATGTCAATAAATAATCGTACAAGGGAGTATGGGTAACTTTGATAAGAAACCAAAAATATTAAACCAAAGCAAAAGCAAAATTTTTCTGTTTTCATAATTGTATAAGATGACTTTCATAAAACTATTTATTACCTTCTTGGGGTAGCTGGGTGGCTCAGTCAGTTAAGCATCTGGCTCTTGATCTCAGTTCAGGTCATGATCTCATGGTTCATGAAATTGAGCCCCATATCAGGCTCTGCACTGACAGCATGGAGCCTACCTGAGCCTCTCTCTCTCAAAATAAATCAATAAATTAAAAATATATATTTATCACCTTCTTGATTTTATTTATAAGATAGGAGCTCAGCTTTCACATTCTCCTTTGTTGTTTTCAAAAGTGTGACTTGATTTTTGCAATCCCTATCAAAATAACACCAGCATTCTTCACGGAGCTAGCATAAACAGCCCTAAAATTTGTATGGAACCAGAAAAGAACCTGAATAGCTAAAGCAATCCCAAAAAAGAAAACCGAAGCTGGAGGCATCACAATCCCAGACTTGAAGATGTATTACAAAGCTGTAATCATCAAGACAGTATGGTACTGGCACAAAAACAGACACTCAGATTAGTGGAACAGAATAGAGATCCAAGAAATGGACCCATAAACGTATGGCCAACTAGTCTTTGACAAAGCAGGAAAGAATATCCAATGGAATAAAGACAGTCTCTTCAGCAAATGGTGCTGGGAAAACTGGACAATGATATACAGAAAAATGAACCTGAACCACTTTCTTACACCATACACAAAAATAAACTGAAAATGGATGAAAGACCTAAACATAGACAAGATGCCATAAAAATTCTAGAGGAGAAATCAGACAAAACCTCTTTGATTCAGCCACAGCAACTTCTTACTCAACATGTCTCCAGAGGCAAGAGAAACCAAAGCAAAAATGACCTATTGGGACTTCATCAAAATAAAAAGCTTCTGCACAGCGAAGGAAACAATCAGGAAAACTAAAAGGCAAGTGACAGAATGGGAGAAGATATTTGCAAACGACATATCAGATAAAGGGTTAGTATCCAAAATCTATAAAGAACTTATCAAACTCAACACCCAAAACAAAAATAATCCAGTGAAGAAATGGGCAAAAGAATGAATAGACACTTCCAAAGAAGACATCCAAATGGCAAACAGACACATGAAAAGATGCTCAACATCACTCATCATAGGGAAATACAAAGTAAAACCACAATGAGATACCATTTACTCCAGTGAAAATGGCTAAAATTAACAACTCCGGCAATGACAGATATTGGCGAGGATGCGGAGAAAGAGGATCTCTTTTGCACTGCTGGTGGGAATGCAAACTGGTGCAGCCACTCTGGAAAACAGTATGGAAAGTCCTCAAAAAATTAAAAATAGAACTACCCTACAACCCAGCAATTGAACTACTAGGTATTTAAGTGATACAGGTGTGCCGTTTTGAAGGGGCACATGCACCCCAATGTTTATAGCAGCACTATCAACAGTAGCCAAAGTATGGAAAGAGCCCAAATGTCCATCAGCAGATGAATGGATAAAGAAGATGTGGTATATATAAAGAATGGAGTATCACTCGGCAATCAAAAAGAATGAAATCTTGCCATTTGCAGCTACACGGATGGAACTGGAGGGTATTATGCTAAGTGAAATTAGCCAGAGAAAGACAAATATCATATGACTTCACTAATATGAGGACCTTAAGATACAAAACAGATGAACATAAGGGAAGGGAAGTAAAAATAATATAAGAACAGGGAGGGGGACAAAATATAAAAGACTCTTAAATACGGAGAACAAACACAGGGTTGCTGGAGGGGCTGAGGGAGGGGGATGGGCTAAATGGGTAAGGGGAATTAAGGAATCTAGTCCTGAAATCATTGTTGTACTATATGCTAACTTGGATGTAAATTAAAAACAAAAAAAGTTACTTGATTTTTACCAGTGTCCAATCCAATATTACTTTATTGATCATTTGTCTCAAACCTTAAAGCTAGCACTCTTTTCAGTAGTGAATGGATTTCTGTTTTCCAATACTGATGGGAATATTCAAATTGAAGATTTACATATCAGAGAGAACATTTATCCCCAAAATCAGGATGATCCTCCAAGTACATAGATTTGAAATCAGGTAAATAATCTCATTGGATATACCTATACTACTACTAGGATTTAATTAACTCTGCTTTATTTAGGGATGTCATAATGAAATCTAGAACACTGGGAGTATTTCTTTTATGGGTGGCTTTCTGAATGTTCAGAAATGGGATTAGTTTGTACATCAAAGGGAAATAAGGTTTATTCTTAAGCAGTAAGTATGTCATTTTTTTTTCTGGTATAAATGTGTTTGCATGGAAGTGTGAAAACTTACTCATTTTTTCCCAAAAATATCAGAATAGAAATGATTATTTGTATTTATGTTTGGTTGAATATTCTGCCAAGTTCATGGTACATGCTACAAAACAGGATTAAAAAGTAGCTTTTGAATTTTTGTGCTTTAAAGCTGTGTGTTACAAGCAATGCTTCTTCAGTACACAGTTATTGTATTTTCCCTCAATATTTTTGAATTTGAAAATTTGAATGCTTTTTAATGTTTATTTATTTGGAGAGAGAGCAAGCTGGGGAGGGTAAAAGAGAGAGGGAGGCAGTGGATCCTGAGCAGGCTCCTTGCTGTCAGCACAGAGCTCGATATGGGGCTCAAACTCATGAACCATGAGATTATGACCTGGGCCAATACCAAGAGTTGGACACTTAACCAACTGAGCCACCCAGGCGCCCCTAGAATTTGAAGGCTTAATGGCAATTCCTTCACAAAAGCAGTAGCTTCTTTAAATATAGAAAGCTTACTGATTCAAGAAAGTCCATAAGAATGCCATTTTTCCTTCACAGAACTAGAATAATACTAAAATATATATGAAACCACAAGAGACCCTGAATGTCCAAAGCAGTCTTAGAAAAGAACAATGCTGCAGGTATCACAATCCCACATTTCAAGATATACTACAAAGAAGTAGTAATCAAAACAGTATGGTACTGGCACAAAAATACATAGATGAATGGAAAAGAATAGACAGCCCAGAAATAAACCCATGCTTATGTGGTCAAGAAGTCTTTGAAAAAGGAGGCAAGAATATACATGCGGAAAAGACAGTCTCTTCAATAAATGGTGCTGGGAAAACTGAACAGTTAAAAGCAAAAGAATGAAATTGAGCACTTTCTTAAGCCATACACAAAAATAAACTCAAAATGGATTAAAGACTTAGATGTGAGACCTGAAACCATAAAACTCCTTGAGGAAAACATAAGCAATAATTTCTTTGCATTGACCTTAGCAACATTCTTCTGGATAAATCTCCTCAGGCAAGGGAAACAAAAGCAAAATTAAACTATTGGGACTATACCAAAATTAAAAAGCTTTTGCTCCGCAAAGGAAACCATCAACAAAAGGGCAAGTTACTGAGTGGGAGAAGAAATTTGCAAAAGATACATCTGACAAGTGTCTGCTTGAATGTGTCTATTAAGATAAATTCCAGTGGGAAGTACCTTGGAATACCAGTTTAAAAAAATACTGGAGAGACTTCTGGGTAAGATGGCAGTAGGAAAATCCTAAGCTCACTTCATCCCACAGATACATGTAGGTAACATCCATATCAATGTAAATAACCCAGAGAATGATCCAAAGACTGTCAGAACAGACTCTCCACAGCTAAATGTAGAGAAAAGGTCATTTTGAAGAGGGTAGGAAGGGCAGAGATCAGGTTGGAAGCCAAACTGATCCATGAATGTATGTGGGAGGGACGGATGCAGGTGTGGAGAGGGGAGAGGAACACACCAGACACCCAGACAGGGGACCTTCACTGGGAAGAGGAATCCATTTAAAATTTGGCTTTGAAAACTAGATAGGCTTAACTTCATGAGTTTTTTAACAATCACTGGGGCTCGACATCTGAAACTTTAAAAATCATTTTGTTTTGGGGCACCTGGATGGCTCAATTGGTTAAGTGTCTAAGTCTTGATTTTGGCTCAGGTCATGATGTTAGAGTTTGTGAGATCAAGTGCCACATAGGGCTCTGCGTGACAGTGCAGAGCCTGCTTGGGATTCCCTCTCCCCCCTTCCCCCCCCCCCCCGCCCCACCTCACTCACACTTTCTCCCCAAAGTAAATAAATTTAAAATAAGTTAATAAATTAGTGGGTTTGGCTTTGAGAGAGCCAGAGGGCTATAGGAAACTCAGTCCCTGCCCTTAAAGGGACGGCATAACAACCTCCCTGAGATACAACATAGAAGCAGCAGTTTGAAAAACACTGGGGTATATGCGAAGGAGATTTGTTTACTAATCTCAGAACATTTGCTGGAGGGACAGGGATCTGGGAGACTACTCCAAAAACAAAAGAACTGGTGGCACCATTTCCTTGTACCATCCCCTGCCTAGATAACAGTGATACCTCCATGAACCAGCACAGCTTGAACACTCACGACCTAGTTAGTGGCTCTACCCCCACCCACTCAGCAGTTTTCCAAAGCAGCCACAGGTCCCCTCCCACAGCTGACCAGTGCTAACCTTGCTAATACCACTTACCTTGTCCCTGCATTTTTCTCTGTACCCACCTCCTCCCTCCAAACTGGTGTTGGCAGGAGTTTCCAAAGCAATTTCAGGCCTCCTCCTACAGCCAACTTGTACAAACCTTGCTAACACTGATGTCCCTCCCTTCCCACTGTGTTCTCCTGTGGACCTGCCCCTTTCAACATGCACTTGACTGGAGTCCATCCAAAGCTGTACCAAAGCGTGCACTGTGCAAGCAGCACAGACAGGTACCAGCACCCCTTCAAAGTCCTGCACTGTGGGGAGGGGAAAAGAAAACAAAACATACCAGTTCTGTGGTCACAGCCGTAGGCTGGGGGCAGACATCTGCTCTGGATTCAGGCTCTGCCCACCAATGAAAGCTGCTGTGGGGACAGCACCAGGGTGATACCACAGCTCTGGCAAATGCCCAGTCTGATCCAACTGAAGCCCAAGGAGACCCTAGACTGGCCCTTAAACAGAAGGATCAACTCCTGTCCATAGCAAGAAAAGAGAACCATTGCAGGCAACTGGAATGAAGGTAAATGTGGTTCAGACATATTGATAGGATGTATATAACATATCAGATACACTTCTGAAGCATCAGGTTCTTACGAATGGGGGACATTGTAGTATAAAGCTCTATAGGGGTTCTTTTTAATAATGCCAGTACTTTCAAGAGAAGGAGATATATCTGAATTTTCTAACACATAGAAACAGACTCAAAGTGAGTTAGACAAAATGAGAGAAATATGTCCCATATGAAAGAACTGAACAAAATCTCAGCAAGAGAGCTAAACAAAATGGAGATAATATGCCTCATAAAGAATTCAGAATAATGGCCATAAAGATACTAAACTTGAGGGAAGAGTAGAGAATCTCATTGCCACCTTCAGCAAAGGGATAGAAAACATAAAAGAACCAATGAGAGATGAATTAATATGTGAAATTAAAAATATACCTGAGAGAATAAATTGTAGACTAGTAGAAGCAAAATAATGGATTAGCGAGCTGGAAGACAGAGTAATAGAAAGCAATGAAGCTGAACAAGAGAAAAAAAGTGAGATAGATTAAGGGAACTCAGCAACACCATCACGTGTAATACTATTCACATTATTGAGATCCTAGAAGAAAAAGAGAAAAGGGAGAAGAACATCTATATAAATAAGTAATAGCTGAAAACTTCCCTAATCTGGGGAAGGAAACAGAAAACCAGATCCAGGAGGCACAGAGAACCTGCAACAAAATCAACCCAAGGAGCTTCACATCAAGATACATAATAAACTGGCAAAAATAGTGATAAAGAAAATTCTAAAAGCAGCAAGAGAAAAGAAAATAGGTACCTACAAAGGAAACCCCATAAGCTATCAGATGACTTTTTAGCAGAAATTTTGCAGGCCAGAAGGGATGTGGCATATTCAAAGTGCTGAAAGGAAAACAACAACAACAACAACAACAACAACAACAAAACCAACCCCTAAAACCAAGAATACTTTAACCATCAGGGCTATCACGCAGAGTAGATGAAGAGTTTTCCAGACAAACAAAAGTTAAAGGAGTTCATCAACACTAAACCAGTTTTACAAGATATATTAAATTCGGACTCCTTGAGTTGAAAAGAAAGACCATAAGCAGCAGTTAGAAAAGTAGAAAGCACAAAAGCAATAAAATTAAGTATATTAATAAAAATCCATCAATGGATTCACAAAATGAAAGAATGTAAAGCATGAAAGACACCATATACCTAAAATGTGTGGAGGAGATGGGTAAAAAGTTAGTGCTTTTACAATGGGTTCAAACCTAAAGTGACCATCAACTGAATACAGTCTGCTATATGCATCAGTGTTATATATAAACCTATTGGTAAACACAAATCAAAAACTGGTTATAGATACATGAGTAAAGATAAAGGAATCCAAACAAACAACTAAAGAAAGCCAGAAAAGCATGAGAGAAGATAGCAAGAGAAGGAACAGAGGAAGAACTATAAAACAACCATAAAACAAGTAACAGAAGGATAATAAGTACCTATCAATAATTACTTTGAATGTAAATGGACTAAATGCTCCAATCAAAACACACAAGTTTGACAGAATGGATAAAAAAGCAAGACCCATCTATATGCTGCATACAGGATACTCAATTCAGACCTAAAGACGCATGCACATTGAAAGTGAAGGAATGGGAAAGCTTTTGTCATGCAAAATGTGAATGAAAAGAAATCTGGGATAGCAATACTTATATCAGAGAAAATTGACTATAAAATAAAGACTGCAACAAAAGACAAAAAAGGATAGTACATAAAGGGAAAAATCCAACAAGAAGATATAATGATTGTAAATATTTATGCACCCAACATGAAAGCACCCATATATTTAAAGCAGCTATTAACACAAAGGAAGTAATCAATAGTACAATAATAATAAGGCACTTTAACACCCCACTTGTATCAATGGACAGATCATCCAGACAGAAAATCAGCAAGGAAATGGTGGCTTTTAATGACACACTGGACTAGATGGATCTAACAAATATACTCAGAACATCCCATCTTAAAACAGAAGAAAACACATTCTTTCAAGGGCACATTTCCAGAATAGATCCCATGTTAAGCCACGAAACAAGTCTCAACAAATTCAAGAAATTGAAGTCACACCATGTGAAAATTTGGACCACAACAATATTAAAGTAGAAATGGACACCAAGAAGAAAATCTGAAAAGAACACAAATACATGGGGTTTAAATAACATACTACTAAACAATTAATGGGTAAACCAAAGGGCAAAGAGGAAATAAAAAAAAACACATGGTAACAAATGAAAATGAAACACAGTGGTCCAAAATCTTTGGGGCACAGCAAAAGTTGTTTTCAGAGAAAGGCCTACCTCAAGAAGCAAAAAGAATCTCAAACAACCTAACCTTATTTCTAATAGATCTAGAAAAAGAACAAAGAAAACACAACTAGTAGAAGGAAGGAAATAACAAAGATTAGAACAGAATTTAAAAAAAATAGAATCTAAAAAACAAACAAAAATAATAGAACAGATCAATGAAACCAGCATCTGATTTCTCAAAAAGATCAATAAAATTGATAAACCATTATTAGCCAATCTAATCAAAGAGAGAGGGAGAACTCAAGCAATATCAGAAATGAAAGAGGAAAATTAACCAATATGACGGAAGCACTAAGGATTATAAGAATATTTGTTATGAAAAATTATTTGCCAACAAATTGGTCTACATAGAAGGAACAGATGAATTCCTAGAAACAAATAACCTCCCCAAAATGAATCAGGATAGTCCAAGACCAGATGGCTTCAAAGGTAAATTCTGTCAAACATTTAAACTAATGTTAATACCTATTCTTCTAAAACTATTTCAAAAATAGAAGAGGAAGGAAACTTTTCAAATTAATTCTATAAGGCCAGTATTACCATGATATCAGATAAAGACACTATAAAGACACAGATCTACAGGTCCACATTTCTGATAAACAAAGATGCAAAAATCCTCAACAAAATACTTCCAAAGTGAATCCAACAATACATTAAAAAAATCATTCACCACAATCAAATGGGATTTATTTTTGGGATGCAAGGATGATTCATTATTCACCAATGTGATACATCACATCAGCGAGAGAATGGTTAAAAACGATATGCGCATCTCAACAGAGGCAGAAAAATCATTTGACCAAGTACAACATTCATGATAAAAGCACTCAACCATCTACATTTAGAGGGAATATATCTGAACATAACATAATAAAGATCATATGTAAAAACACCCACAGCTAACATTATACTCAGTGGTGAAAACCAGAGCTTTTCTCCTAGGATCAGGAACAAAACACATCATCAGTTTTATACAACATGATAGTGGAAGTCTAAGCCCAGCAATCAGATAAGAAAAAGAAATAAAAGGCATTCATATTGGTAAGGAAGAATTAAAACTTTCACTATTTTCAGATGACATGATAGTATCCACAGAAAATCCTGAAGATTCCACCCCCCCCCAAAAAAAGCCCTAGAACTGATAATTGAGTTCTGTAAGGTCATTGGATACAAAATCAATAAGCAGTAATCTGTTGCATTTCTACACGCTAATAATGAAGTAGCAAAGAGAAATTAAGAATACAATCCCATTTACAATTACACCAAAAATAATAAAATACCTAGAAAGAAGCTTAACTAATGAGGTGAAATATTTGTACTTTGTTTTTGTTGTTGTTTGCTTGTTCATAAGTAACCTCTACACCAAACATGGGGCTTGAACTTACAACCTTGAGATCAAGAGTCACATACTCTACCACCTGAGCCAGTCAGGTGCCACCTGAACTTCACAAGCTATTAAAACTTTGATGAAAGAAATTGAAGATGACACAAACAAGTGGAATGCTATTCCATGATCATGGATTGGGAGAACATTCTACCCAAAGCAATATACAGATTTAATGCAATCCCTCTGAAAATACCAACATCATTTTTCACACAACTAGGACAAACAATCCTAAAATTTGTGTTGAACCACAAAAGACCCTAAATAGAGTGACCTTGAGAAAGAAAAAACAAACAAACAAAAAAAAACTGGAGATATCACAATTACAAATTTCAAGATATACTACAAAGGTGTAGTAATCTAAACAGATACATAGATCAGTGTAACAGAATAGAGAGCCCAGAAATAAACCCACAGTTATATGGTGAATTAATCTCTAACAAAGGAGGCAATAATATGTAATGGGAAAAAGAAGTCTTTCAACAAATGATGCTAGGAAAACTGGACCACTTTCTTATAGCATACATAAAAATAAAGTCAAAATAGATTAAGGACCTAAATTTTAGACTTCAAACCATAAGATTCATAAAGAAAACAATGACAGTGATTTCTTTCCATTGGTCATTGAGTCTTTTCTAGGTAAAGTGCAGGCAAGGGAAACAAAACCAAAAATAAGCTACTGGGATTACATTAAAATAGAAAGCTTCTATAAAGCAAAGGAAACCCAATGAAACAAAAAGGCAACCTACTGAATGGAAGATGAAATTTACAAATGATCTATCTGATAAAAGGTTAGTATCCAAAACATATAAATAACTTCTACAACTCAACGCCAAAACCACAATAATCCAGTTTAAAGGTGGGGAGAAGACATTAACAGACATTTCTTCAAAAAAGACATACAGGCAGTCCATGGACACATGAAAAGATACACAGCATCACTAATCATCAGGGAAATGCAAATGAAAACCATAATGAGGTATCACCTCACACTTGTCAGAATGGCTAAAATAAAAAAAAAAAATACAAGAAATAGTTGGCAAGGATGTGGAGAAAAAGGAACTCCTGTGCACTGTTGATGGGAATGCAGATTGGTTCAACCACTATGAAAAACAGTATGGCGTTTCTTCAAAAAATTAAAAATAGAATTACCATAGGATCCAATAATCTTACTACTGATTATTTACCCAAAGAATATGAAAACACTAATTTGAAAAGATATAGGCACCCCTATGTTTACTGTAGCATTATTTACAATAGCCAAATTATGGAAACAACCCAATTGTCCCTCCATAGATGAATGGATAAACAAGATACATATGCACACACAGGAACATTACTCAGCCTTAAGAAAGAATGAAATCTTGCCAGTTGCAACAACATGTATGTACCTCGAGGGAATAATGCTAACTGAAATAAGACAGAGGAAGAAAAATATCATATGATTGCATTCATGTGGCATTTGAAAAACAAAACAAAGGAATAAAGGAAAAAGACAAAAACAGACTCTTAAATGAGGAGAAGCAACTGGTGGTTGTTTACTAGAGGGAAGTGTGTGGGAAGGATACAGAAATTGGTGAAGGGAATTATTTGTGCCCTTATCATGATAGGCACCGAATAATGTATAGAATTGTTGAATCACTCTATTGTACAACTGAAACTAATATAACAGTATACATTCACTGTACTGGGAATAAAAAAAAAGGGAGAAAACACAAACCATATGGGGAAGTACTATGCATCCTCCCTGTGCACCTCCTACCTATCTATATCTCTTTTATATTTAGCTATGCATATGTATTTATAGATTTATATATATAAAACCTGGTGGTGAACAAATGGGAATATTGCATGGCCTCTTCTTTGACGTTTCTTTGAGGAGTTTATACTGAAAAAATTTTGACGTTAATTCTTTTTCAGAAACAGGTATAAATGTGATGGATAAAAGGAAAAATAAAAACAGACTCAGTTGAAAGCTTACCTATGAAAATAACAGGAAATAATCTTCCTTTCAGTAAGTACATAAATATATCACTGAATTTTTTTGTTTATTTACTTATTTATTACTAAAGATCAATTTTGTTAAAGTACAGGTCAAAGTCATGTAATCATCTCAGCTAATATGAGAAAAGTAATGGGAAGGAATGTAGTTTAAGGGTCAAAATTAGTTTCAAAATTAGTTTCAAAATATGCTGAATTTTGTCACCTTTGCCAAAGGAATTTTGAATTTAAAAAGTATGAATGAAATTTTGATTTAGGCACTTACACGACAAAATCCTTCAAAGAAGATGATTATATTACAGGAAATTGAGTACACTACTACAGAAAAGTCTCACTTGTCTGCCATCCTGAAACAAATTATCTTCTATGCATGTTTCCAGCAGGGCTTATCTTCTGTAAATTTTGATAGATTTCAATTAATTTTGAAATAGTAAAAATTACTGGAAATTAAAAATTACATCATGAAGTATAATCTAATCAATAAGTGTGAATATAAATGAAGTAAAAATTATAATCTTGACACCCAAGTGATTCTCAAATGATTACTTTTTTCTCAATTGATATTTCTCAGATTAAAAATAATACATGCTTCAAGCCTTAAATGAAGTTATGCACAAACATGTTAAAACATTAATCATCCCCATATGCACTTTCATCCTCCTGATGTAATATAATATAAACAGCCAGATATGCCTCCTTCCACTTCTTTCACTTTGTCGTAGAACACACACATGCATTGTGTATATATGGGTGTTTGTGTGTGTGTGTGTGTGTGTGTCCATTGTAAGAGAAACATCTACATCTCTCTTTAAATAGCTTTTACTTTGAACAATTGGTGAACTTTTTTGAGGTCAGGTATCTATATAAACAACCCATATAGACATGTAATTTTCAGAAATTAGCATATTATATATACATTTTTAGTTCCATCTTTCTCTTATTCTTGTCCTTCCCTCTTCACCCCAATATATTGGATGGATGAAAAGGAGGAGAAAGTAGAAAAATAATTGTTGGGCTGCAGAAAGAGGCAGGTAAGAATATTTAACATTTTCATCTATTTTTATCCTAATCCTCTTCCACAGGTTATTCAGTGTTCAAAGTATTTACAGCTGTCTAAACCCTAGACTGTTTAAAAACATCCTTGAAAGGGGTAGGTAGGTCCTCAACCCTTGCAATGAAGCGGTGAGGCCAGCAGTAATGGGATACAAGAATAGCACACTGAAGTTCCATCCATCCTTTGAGCAACAACAATGAAACTAATATACTCCCCCCAATCCACCCCTTGGGACTATGAGCTGGAGGGGAAAACAGAAAATTATGTCTGCTGTAACTACAATTTGGTGGATTCTTTTCCTCCAAGGTAACCATAAATGTCTACTAAAAATCATTAAGGTGTTTTCAAAGGAAAAGGGTAGTCTTTTTCTCTATTATTTTTCATATGCAGTCTTGGTGGCGAAAGATATCATAATCAACTTCATTTTTGCTTAGCAAATCAGCAGTATCAGAATAAATGAAAATTAAGAAAATTTGTAATCCTGAAGAGAGAATGCAAAAATTGTTCCCTTTAGTACTAGCAATGTTGGGTGTTTTTAGACTTGTTGGGGGTAAAGGTTCTTGTGAGGAGAAATAGGGTAGGAGAAGTACATGAGGTATTGAACAGAACTTGGTGAGCTGTGGCTTTGTGAATGCCAACCAGAGACTGTGAGTGTGCATTCTAGACACATGTATACGGAGCTGGGTGGCCATTAATGTAGGGTAGGTGTGGAGACTGCTGCAGATTGTCTAATGCCACCAGTGAGGTACCTAAAAGAATGGGGTAATGAGATTCACCTTATTTGCTTGACAATTAAGGACCAGAATTATCCTTTCTAGGTAATCTCCTGGCTATTTTAGGACTAAACAAGGATGAATGCAATTGTGGTTTTTACCTCATATAATCCAAAAGGATCCATGAAGACCGTGAACATTATTTAATACTTGTGTTAAGATTGAAATGCATCAATCTGAATTAGAATGCTTTTTTTGTTTTAATGTCAAGAAGAATGAAAATAAATGCTGGACATGATACAGTTATTTTGGAGGGCTGTTATTTTCATAGTCATTAGAGCCAATTTAATCAATAAAATTAATTGTTAAGTTTGAGAAAGGGAAGAAAATCAGTTGTTAATTTATTCAGAAAGCACCCATAAGGAAAAAGTATATGAGGAAAGTAATTTATTGTAATATAGGGCTATTTTGTCATTTATTTCACCTACCTGATGAATATATACTGACATTGGGGTATTTCACTTTTATTTTTACAACTATGGAATTTCACAGTACTACCCAATTATAGTCCATGTTGTGGCTGCCTTTCCCAGATTCATTTAACCACCCATGTTGTTTCCTTTCCTTCCACCAAATCATAAGCATTTCTGTGGTTAGATTGGGATTGAACCCTCACTTGACCTCTAGGATTATCTCATTCCCATGGTGTAGTGTTTGGATTTAGGACCCTGTCCATCACCAAATGACATTTCTAATCAACAGGGATTGATTCACTAATATGACAAGATAGGAAGACCCTGAATTCATCTCCTTTATATAACACAGCAAATTACAATTATAGAAGAATTCCTGAAGAAGAATGGAGAGCCAACTGAACAGCTTCCACACAAGGAAAGAGAGAAGAGTAAAAAAAGAAAAGCAAGAGAGATGGAGAAATGCTAACAAAGGGAACACCCACCTTTAACACTGCAAACTGCAGTGGGGAGGGATAGTATTGAGGGACACAGGAGAGATTCCTTTGTCCTTAGGCACAGGAAAAAGAAAAAAAAAGCTGCAACTGGTTTATAAAAGAGCCAACCCTGGAACTCTATCAAATGGAGAAGCTACTAGAACTCTCTGGGTCAAAGGGACTGGAAAATGACATAATTTATGTGCCCCCCCACCCCATGTTGAAAGTGCATACTGGAGCAGGGTCAGCACACCCTAACCTGATTGAGCTTCAACAAGGCCAAGTGCCCTAGGCCACACCAGCTCTGGTTGTGGTGAGGCACAGAAAAAAAAACAAAAAAAAAAAAAAAAAAAAGAAAAACAAAACCAGGGTTTAAAAGAATAATGAGCATATAAAAGAGCCAGCCCTAGAACTCAATCAAGTGGAGGAAGCTGCTGAAATTCTCTCCGGGTAGGAGGGGCTGCTGGACACAATCTGTGCTCCCCCTATACCTTGACAGCAGGGACCAGTGGACAACCCAGGCGCCCTAACTGGCCTGGTACCTCAGTGAACCCTGGACCCCTAGCTCACACCAGCTCCAGTTATCCCACAAGAAGGCCACAGGGTGGTACACAGTGGGATACCCCTGGTTAGTGCTTACTACTGATCCAGCCTTTAAGCCAAGGTGACACAGGCACAAAGCACCATGGAACGCTCCAAGCCCACACCACTTTACTTCAGACAGCTTGCTAGGGCACCCCTGGTTCAAAGTGCTCCAGAACCTGCTGTGCTGCCAGGGTGCTCCTGTATAAAGCACCCCAAGAACCCCTGGCCCTTGCCTACATTATTTCCCTTTACCCGGCCAGGGGGTTACTTCCTGTGTGGAGTACATTGGGACACTCCCATCCACAGTGGCCTCAGCTCCAATCATATGGCTAGGGCACCACCTGTGCTGAGCATTCAAGGACATTCAGCTTTTACCCACTTCAGGTGGCCGGTCAGGGCACCCTCAGAGTGGAGAGCCCCAGGACAAGGCAGCTTGCAATCACTTCAGCTTCAGCTGTTCTGACAGGGCAGACTTTGCACAAAGAGCTCAGAGACCACACTGGCCCATACCCACTTTAGATTTAGCTGTCTTGCCAGAGTGCACCCTACACAGAGTGCCCCAGAATCCCCTGTGTGTACCCTGCCTCAGCTCTAGCCACCCACCTCTCCAGGGAACCCTCTGTGTGGAGACTCCTGGAACATGCTGGTTTACACCCACTTCACAGCTTTACTTATCCTGCCAAGGCTTCCTCTACATGGAGCGCCTAGAGGCACCCAGCTCGCATCCAGTTTAGCTTTAGCTGTCCTGCCAGGGCACCCACAGTGTGGAGAGCCCAGGGACTGCACTGCTCTGTGCCCACTTAAACTTTAGCTGCCATACTAGGATGCTCACTGGGTGGAGAGCTCCAGGATCCCCAGCCCATGCCAGCCACAGTTCTAGCCAACCAGGAAAAGTGACCAAGAACACACAGTCTACATAGGGGATGACCATACACAAGACCATTCCTTTAAGTTCAGAAGTAGCTATTATACCTAATCCACAGAGAAACAGAAAGTATAGGAAAACAGGAATATTCTGCAAAAGAATAAGACAAAGTTTCAGACAACTAAGTGAAATGGAGATAAGCAATGTACCTGATAAAAAAACTTAAAAGTAATGATTGTAAAAATGCTCACTGGGCTGCAGAGAAGACTGGGAGAAAGACCTTCAATAAAAATTATACACACACACACACACACACACGTATATAATAACCAATCAGGGGTGCCTGAGTGGCTCAGTTGGTTAAGCACTTGACTCTTGATTTTGGCTCAGGTCATGATCTCACGGTTTGTGAGAGTGAGCTCCAGGTCAGGCTCTGCACTGACCATGCAGAGTTTGCTTGGGATTCTCTCTGTCCCTCTCTCCCCACCCCCCACTCTCCCGTACACACATGCACCTTCTCTCAAAATAAATAAACATTAAAAAAAAACAATCATAGTAGAAGAATATAAAAAAAATATTCTATGGGGCATATGGGTGGTTCAGTCAATTAAGTGCCCTGACTTCAGTTTGGATATCTCACGGTTCATTGGCTAGAGCCCTGTGTTGGGCTTTGTGGAGCCTGACATTGTGGAGCTGCTTGGGATTCTCTGTCTCCCTCTCTCTCTGCCCCTCCCTACTCTCAAAAATAAACATTAAAAAAATCCTCTAGAGGGAATCAACAGATTAGTGGATGCAGAAGAATGTATCAGTTGTCTGGAAGACAAATGAATGGAAAGCACTCAAGCTGGACAGCAAAGAGAAAATCATTTTAAAACATTAGGAATGGTTAAGGGATCTCTTGGACAACATCAAATGAACAAACATTTGCATTCTAGGGGTCCCAGAACCAGAGAGGAAGAGGCAGAAAACTTATCTGAAGAAATAACTGAGTTGGTCTAACCTGGGGAAAGAAATAGACATCCAAGTTCAAAAAGCACAGAATTCCAAATAGATGAATACAAGGAAATCCACACCACAACACATATTAAAATGTCAAAGGCTAAAGTTAGAGAATTTTAAAGGCAGCAATATAGAAGCAAAAAGTTACATACAAGGGAAACCCAAGTAAGGTTCCCAGCTGATTTTTCAGTGGAAAACCTTCGCAGGAAGAAAGTGACATGATACATTCAAAGGCCTGAAAGGAAAAACCTACAACAAAGACTATTGGACCCAGAAAGGCTTCATTCAGATACGAAGAAGAAAGAGTTTCCTAAACAAAAAAGTGAAAGAGTTTATTATCCGTAAACAAGCCTCACAAGAAATGTTAAAGGGACTTCTTTAAGTGGAAAATAAATGGTCATAATCAGATATAAGAAAGTTATGAATAAAAAGATGTAAAGTATAATAACATATACATCAAATGTGGAGGAGAGTGTAAAAATAAGAGGCTTTTTTTCAGAATGTTTTTGAGCTTAAATGATCATATATTTAATACAGACTGCTGTATTCTTGGGGTGTTATATATGTACCTCATGTTAACCACAAACCCTAAACCTGTAACAGATATACACACAGACCAGAAAGCCACACATAAACACTACAGAAACCCACCAATCACAAAGAGAACACATGAATAGAAAGGAACAGAAAACTATAAATATCATTAGAAAACAAATAAAGTGGCAATAAGTACATACTTACCAATAATTACTTTAAATGGCCTAAACGTTCTAACCAAAAAACACGTTGGCAGAATGATTATTAGAGAAAAAAAAAAAAGACACATCTATATGTTGCTTACAAGAGACTCACCTCAGACCTAAAGACACAAGTGGACTGAAATTGAAGGGATAGAGAAATATTTACCATGCAAGTGGGAGGGAATAAAAGCCAGTATAGCAGTATTTATATCAGGGAAAATAGACTTTGAAACAAAGACTGTAACAAGGGACAAAGGCATTACATGATGATAAAGGGATCAATCCAGCAAGAGGATATAACAGTTGTAAATATCTATGCACCCAACAATGGAGCACCTAAACATAAAGCAAATATTAATGGACATAAAGAGAAAAATTTATAGTAATACAGTATTAGTACAGGACTTTAATACTTCATTTACATCAGTGGATAGATTATCTACGCAGGAAGTCAATATAAATGTCTGATGCTTTAGACCAGATGGACATAACATACACACACACACACACACACACACACACACATACACATACACACACACACAGAACATTTCATCCAGAAACAACAGGATTCTTTTCAAGGGCACATGGAACATTCTGCAAAATAGATCACATGTGAGGCCACAAAACAAGGCTCAACAAATTAAGAAGATTGTAATAATCCCATGTATCTTTGCCACCGCAATTGTATGAACGTAGAAATAAATCACAAGGAAAAAGAAAAAACACATGGAAGCCAAACAACGTGACACTAAACAACCAATGACTCTTTGGAGACAACAAAGAATCCAAGAGGAAATTAAAAAAAAATACATTAAGACAAATGTAAATTAAAACACGATGGTACAAAATTGTTGGGACAGAGTGAAAACAGTTCTAAGAAGGAATATATATATTAATACAGGCCTAACTCAAGAAACCAAAAAAAAAAAAAAAAGCTCAAATAACAATCTAACCTTACACCTAAAGGAACTAAAAAAGAAGAAGAAATGAAGCCCAAGGTGAAAGACAGAAATAATAAAAATCAGAGCAAAAATAAATGATATGGAGACTAAAATTAAAAAAATAAAGAAACCAGCAGCTCGTTCTTTGAAAAGATAAAATTGATCAACTTTTATCTAGACTCATTAAGAAAAAGGAGAGAAAGGACCCAAATAAAATAAGAAATGGAGGAGGAGAAGTAATAACTGACTCCACAGAAATACAAAGGATTAAAACAGAATACTATGAAAAATTATATGCCAGTAAATTAGATAACCTAGAAGAAATGTGCAAACTTCTAGAAAATACAAACTTCCAATACTAAACCATGGAGAAATAGGAAATCTGAGAAGACTGATTACTAGTAATGAAATTGAATAAATAATCAAAAACTGTCAACAAGCAAAAGTCCAGGATCAGATATCTTCACAGATGAATTCTACCAACCATTTAAAGAGGTGTTAACCAAAACTGAAAAGTCACTACAAAAATGAAAATTACAGACCAATCTCTCTGATAAACATAGATGGGAAAATGCTCAATAAAATATTATCACACCACATTTAAAAATAAATTAAAAATACTATTTGCCACAATCAAGTGGGATTTATCTTTCAGATGCAAGGATGTGTCAGTATTCACAAATCAATCAACATGATATACCATAGCAACAAAACAAAGGATAAAAATCATATGATGATTTCAATCGATGCAGAAAAAATATTTTACAAAATTCAATATCCATTCATGATAAAGATTCAACAAAGTAGCAATGAGGAAACATACCTCAATATAATATTTCATATATGAAAAACAATAGCTAACAGCCTACCTAATGGTGAAAAACTGAGAGATTGTCTCTAAGATCAGAAACAAGACAACGATCATTCTTACCAGTTTTGATCCACAAAGTACTGGAAATCATAGCCATGGAAATCAGACAAGAGAACTAAACAAAAGGCATCCATACTGGTAAAGAAGAAGTAAAACTGTCACTATTTGTAGATGGCATGGTACTATTCATAGATAACCCTAAGGACTCCACCAAAAAATTACTAGAAGTGGGGCGCTTGGGTGGCTCAGTTGGTTAAGCATCTGACTCTTGGTTTTGTCTCTGGTCATGATCTCATGGTTCGGGACACTGAGACCTGCATCAGCGCAGAGCCTGCTTGGGATTCTCTCTCTCCCTCTCTCTGCCCCTCCCACACTCATGTTTATGTTCTCTCTGTATATATATGAGTAAATATTTAAAAATTTACTAGAACTAATAAGTGAATCAATGAAGTTTCAGAAATAAGTACAGTTTCTACACACTAACAAAGTAGCAGAAAGATAAAAAAAAATTACAGTTGCACCAAAATCATGAACATATCTAGAAATAAATTTAACCAAGGAGGTAAAAGACCTATATCTGAAAACAATAAAATAGTCATGAAAACAACGAAGATGACGCACACAAGTGGAAAAACATTCCATGCTCATGAATTGCAAGAATAATTTTGTTAAAATGTCCATCCTGTGGAAAGCAATCTATAGATTTAATGCAGTCCCTATCAAAATATCAATAGTATTTTTCACAGAACTAGAACAAATGATCCTGAAATTTGTATGGAACCACAAAAGACCCCACATAGAGCAATCTTGAAAAAGAACAAAGGTGGGGGTGTCATAATCCCAGATTTCGAGATACATTACAGAGTTGTGCTAATCAGAACAGTGTGGTACTGGCACAAAAATAGACACATAGATCAATGGAACAGAATAGGGAGCTCAGAAATAAACCCAAATTTACATGGTCAATTAGTTTATGAAAAAAAGAGGCAAGAATGTACAATGAGATAAAGAGAGTGTTTTCAATAAATGGTGCTGAGAATACTGGACAGATACATGGAAAAAAGTGAAACTCAGCTACTTTTTTACACCATACACAAAAATAAACTCAACCTGGATTAAAGATCTAAATGTGAGACTTGAAGTCTTTATGAAGAGAATATAGGCATAAATTTTTCTGACATTGACTATAGCAACATTTTTCTAGATAAGTCTGAGGCAAGGGAAAGAAAAGCAAAAATAAACTACTGAGACTGTCAAAGTAAAAAGCTTTTGCACGGCAAAAGAAACAAATCAAAAAGGCGGCCTACTGAATGGGAGAAGATATTTGGAAATGATATAATGCATAAGGGGTTAATATCAAAATATATAATTTATACAACTCAACACCCAAAAATCCAATTAAAAAATGAGCAGAGGACCTGAAGAGACAGTCTTCCAAAGAAGACATACAGATGGCCAAAAGACACATGAAAAGATGCTCAACCTCATGAGGGGAATGCAAATCAAAACCACAATGAAATACCACTTCACACCTGTCACAATGGCTAAAATTAAAAAGACAAGAAATAATAACTGCTGGCAAGGATGTGGAGAAAAAGGAACCCTTATGCATTATTGGTAGGAATGTAAGTTGGTGCAGCTAATGTGGGAAATAGTGTGGAGGTTTCTTAAAACATTAAAAATAGAAATGCCATATGATCAAGTAATTTCGCTACTGGGTATTTACCCAAAGTACATGATAATACTAATTTGAAAAGATATATGCACCTCTTTGTTCATTACAGCATTATTCACAATACTGAATTATAGAAGCAATCTTAAGTGTCCATTGAGAAATGAATGGATAAAAAAGATGTGATGTATACACAGACACAGGAATTTCATGCAGCCATATAAAAGGATGAAATCTTCCATTTGAGACAACATGGATAGGCCTCGGGTGTTTTATGCTAAGCACAATAAGTCAGACTGAGAAAGACAAATACCATATGATTTCATTTACATGTGGAATCTAAAAAAGGAAACTAATAGAACAAATGGATGGTTGACAGAGGATAGCAGATGTGGAGGGATGGGCAAAATAGATTAAGGAGGGTGAGCACTATAGACTTCCAGGTATGGAATGAGTAAGTCACAGGAATAAAAACCATAACATTTGGAATATAGTCAGTGATCCTGTAATTGCATAGTCAGGTGACAGTAGCTGCACTTGTGAATGTAGCATAACATATAGAGAAGTTGAGTCACTGTGTTGTACACCTGATACTAATGTACTAATGTAGCATTGTATGTTAGCTGTTTTAAAAAAAAATAAAATAGGGATTCATTCATAGACACAGACTTACATTTTTCCAGGATCAATTTTGTCAGGTGTACATTTTGTTGGATAAATGTGGTAAAAGGCAACCTCTTTCCAACTCTGATGTGCAAAAGGAAGCATGTATCTTTGTTAAGCTCAGGAAGTACTCTTGTTACCATTTTGGTACAAAAGCCAGCCTGAAGATAAAATAATAGGAAGACAGAGACTGGGGAATCACTGAGAAATGGAGGAAAAACCTTAATGGCATTGCAAACATCTCAGTCAGTTCATCTTTCAAGAATGCTGCTCTACATTTAGACTTTTTTTGTTATACAAATTAGTAAGCGTTCTTTATTATTTATGTCAGTTTGATTTGGGTCTTCTATTATAAGCACATATAGAACTTTAATTTTTCTGCTTTTCCATTTCGATCTCTAAAGTTTTCTTCATTAAATCAATATTGATTTAGTGATTTAATCAATGATTTAATATTGATAAGATATTTATTGAATGTCTACTATGTACAGGGTACTCGACTGGATATGTAAAGAATGGAGAAGATGTGTTTGAGAATTTATAGCGTCATAAATTTAAAGAAATAAAATAATTTAAAAATTAAGACAAAGTAAAAAATATATATGACTATAAGAAATCTTTAAAAAAACTGCTAAAAATAAATAAATAAATAAATAAATAAATAAATAAATAAATAAATAAATAAAAAAAACTGCTGAAGGAGAGAATGAAAGAATTGCTTAAAGAATCTTTATTTTCTCAGACACAGAAAATTTAAAATGTGCTATCTCAACTAGACTTTTATGGAATAGGTGATATATTTATTCCAAAAATGAAGTGCCTGTATATGTATTATATAACTGTCTCAGAAAAACTGGTTATGTAATATATACATAAATCATCTATACTCATGGGATCTGAAGAGATATGTTCAAATTGTGTTCAAATTGTTAATGGGATCCTAAACTAACCTAGATTTCCCAATTCTTTATTGCAGTATATTTTTTCAGCTAGACTTACTCTAATCTTACAGTTTTTTTAATAATATAGAAAGAAAATCCCTTCAGAAGCAGCATGCATTTTGGATATATTCCAGATTAGATTTACAGTATAATAGCATGAGACTTTTTTTTCTGTTTATTAGGCATTTCTGTCATAACATCATGTATATTAAATTCATGTTTATATTTTTGTTTGTTTATAGAAACATGTTTAATTCTACATTTACATTCCATGCTTCAGAAAACTCCAATATACAAAGCCCAATAGGAATTATGTATTGAATGCCTGCCATATGCTAAAAATTTCTAAATACTCTAATATCTTATTTCTAATAGAGTAATATTACGAGATAGGAGTTATTTCCCCATTTGATAGTTGAGTAAATAAAGGCACAGAGAGGTTGAGTAGGAAGTCACCCAGAGGTATACTCTGAGTTTTATATTATGTCTCTGGCTTATCAGGATATTCTCTGTTCACTGCCTGGCTTTCCTTCCCATTATTCTTCCTGAAGTTTATAATGGTGGTTAACTTGACAATTTTTGCCTGCTAGGACAGAAACACTGGGAGAAATTTTTTGTCTCAATGGTCTGAAAATGTCCCTTTTCACATTAAGGCTCACTCTGGAAGCATCTCTAGGTGTAGAGGGCACAGATGTGGCTCAGGAAAAGAAAGTAAATAATAATATCAGGGCAAATGGATTTGAGGCTAGACTCTGCCACTTTGGTTTTGGAAGAGTCAGGTAATTTCAGTTTCCTGTTGTAAGCAATAAAAATTACAACTCACCTCATAGAATGTAGATGAAAATTAAATAAAACAGTGACAAGAGAGCATACTGTTAACTGTAAAGTGTTATCTATGCCAAGTTGTTCAACACCCAGTCTTCTACTTTCTAGTATATATCGTGGTCACGCCTGTTCCTGCTGATTTTATGCCCACATGCCCTAAACAGATTGGTCCTTCCATACCTGCCCTATTTCCCATTGTTGCCTGAGCATCAGTTAAGAATTAGGAAACAGGGAAAAGCCTTTGCCACAGACTCTGTTTTTGTGGCTTTTTAATTATGCCATTTTTTACATATGAATATGCCTAAAGATTCTTCATCCCATACAAGGGAAGAAAAAGCAGGTATTGAAGATGCTCACTGCCTGCCATGCTCATTCCTCTTCCCAATACCCCCCTGTGGTTTCTACCCATAAGAGTACTGCAGGCAAGGAGACAGGAATGCTATCTCAACGAAGCATGAAAGCCTCAGCTCAAACCAAGTGTTTTCTGGGTCATGTGCTGAGCCTGTGTCAGCAGAAGGGGAATGGGACAGTTGAGGTACATCCTTAAAAGTCTTCCTAATTACCATGGGTGAATTCATTTTAATAGAAAACAACAACAACAAAAAAGGAAAAGCCACTAAATAATCTCTGAGCCACAAAGCTCTGAAATTCCACATTGAGCACTGGTGATTAATTTGTTTGGACTAATTTCCTCTTGATTAATTAGCTCCAGCATATTTTAACCATTAAGTATTAGGTAGAGTCCACCTGAAACAGAAAGATAAATGTCCCACCCCATTCATGCATAAGGGCCTGTTTTCTTAGCACAAACAGGAGAGAAGGAGAAATAAAATATAATGAGACTCTTTCAGTCAGAGCCAACACCTTACTCTTCTCTAAATTCGAACAGGTCTTCTGCTATTAATAGGTTATAACCAAGGAGTTACGAAACAACTTACTTCTCGGTCTGTTTGGTAACACCCATTCATCACTCACTAACACCTGAAAAAAGCTCTTTCCATCCTTATTTGTGTGCCAGGCCTAGCTTAAATGTCTCATTGCCAGGGAAAACAAATGAGGACCTATACATTTTCTAAGCATGTGTTCATGGCATAATTTGGTGGGAACTGGCAGAGGCTTTACTCTGTTTTTTTAAACTATTTGCATTGTTCTGATAAGTATAAAGTAATAAAAAGACAAATCAAGTGCTAATGTAGAGGCACAGTAATTTCATAAAATTGTAGATACTGCATATTCAAATTTAGAGGAGATTATAAATATAAGTTAGCTGATGTGATCTAGTATTTTTCACTGATTCAGGATAAGGGGGAGAATGCATTTGACTGCATTTTTCCTAACAATTATGAAACTAAAGGGAATCTTAATCTGATTCTGAAATAGGACTTTCAAAGCATCAGAGATAAGAATTTTATGCTAAAAAATATGTATAAACACAATTTTTGAATTCCCATATTCATTTCTCCACGTCATCTCAGTCACAAAAATTCCATAAAATTACTTCCTGAATGTCTAATATATGGCCTCCTGCCCCATTCTTCTCCAACCATGTGGCCAAAGTCACTCATCACACTAGTAACAGGTTCGTAACTGGATGCCTTGCCTTCAGACTGATGTCACATTGTATAATTTTACTAGTTTAAGCCCTTTACCACTTTCTCATGATTTTCAGAATCCTGTCCAGATAAAGCAGTTTTACACAGAGGCTCATATCTGATACGACCTCTTGATAGCACAGCTGGTTTGATTTCAATTCTCCTCTTGCTCATCAAACCTTTACTCTAATTTGAAACCCCTTCACCTGAGAGATATAATCTTCCACACTTCTAGGACTTGCCATGACATCTATTCTTACTGGCCAAGATGGCTTCACTCCTTATCAATCTAGCTAATTTATATTTACCAATAAGGCCATAGACCAAACAGCATTTACCCTTGAAGAGCTTCTTTTGTGCCCTGAGTTAAGTGTACCATCTTTGGTCCCATGGCACCTTGCAAACTCCTATGACAGCACTTACCATACAGTACTGCAATTGTCCGTTTTCTTATAAATGCTAAATTATTGAAGGGAAGTACTGTACCTATTACACTCTTGTATAGTTAGCACAATTCTTCTCATAGATATTTGCTGAAAATATTCCTTACAGTCATCATAATAGTAGTTAACATGTGGATAATGTGTTACAGTGATCAAAGTACTTTTATTTTCACATGCATTATCTTGTTGGATCATTGGAACACTTATTTACAACTTGTAGATGCATCAAAATTACCTGGAAGTTTTGTTACATCGCAGATTCTTCAGTCAATCCCCAGAGTTTCTTATTCAGTAGGTCTGGGGTGACCCAAGAATTTCACTTTTAACAATTTGCAGGTGATGCTAACTCTGCAGGGCCACACTTTCAGAACCAGTGCCTTAGAACGTTCCTGTGTGGTTAAATATTATTATCCCCAATTTACAAAAGAAACTGAAGCTCAGAGAGCAATGACTTTGTAAGTGGTGAATTTGGTTCCTGGGAACTGCTTAGGTTGTGATCTGGTCATTGTTCCATATGAACATTTGTGAAATACTTACTATATTCCATTTCCTCATAAAAAGCAGTATATATAGTATCAGATTCTGTCCTTAGGGGAGAAAAATTTGATAATGCAAATGACATTCTGCTGTGTGACTTCTATTGCAATTCCACTTCAGCTGGTAGTCGAGTGGTAGAGGGTTGCAAATGCAGGAAGGAAGCACCTTAATTATTTCACATTATAGCACCACAGAAAACCCTAATTGCTTCACAGTAAAAACCAAGCAGATAAGAAGTGTTCTTGGGTTTTTCTTGTGTTCAAACAGATTGGTGTTTGGTGTTATAGCTAATGTAATACAAAAAAAGAAAAATCCTCAAGTTGATGTTTTGAGTTTTCCACTTCTACTTATTTTTTTCTTCATCTGTTATGAAGTAATATTTCCCTGGAGTTGAATGGAAGGGGGGAAAAAAAGGAAGAAAATAGCAAGGAAACTAGATAATTCACAAACTGGGCAACTGAAAGTGGGTTACAAATCAATAGAAAGTAGTCTTGTTCTAAGATGAAGAAGGTTAAAGATGTTATTTTGTTTTTTTTTTTTTCCTGTGGAATATAGTACTAGCAAGACATAGGTTTTTGAAAATTTTCTCTGTCATCATACAGAGTATGAAAGAATTTTTCTGTAAACCACAGGTTGTAATTTAGGACCAGCAAGATCATCTTCATGGTTCTTCTCCTTCACACTGAAATACCCACAGACACACACACAAGCACAAATGGTAGGGCTCAAAATTGGGAAGAAAAGGCAATGGGTTGTTGGGCTCTAGAAAGAACTTCCACTAACCACAGTATCCTTAAAGGCCAGGTTTAGCATCCATGGGTGTCCAAGACTCACAGTGACCTTTTGGTAAAGTAACAAGGCCCTTTATTTGCTCAGTACAAAACAAAGAATCTTCTAATGGCTTTCCATCAAACTGAGAGAAAAGACTAGACTCTGTACTCTTTATTCACTAAGTCGTTATTGAGTGTCTTCTGTTTGCTAGGCCTTTTCTAAGTGCATCACTGTCTATTAAATCCCATGCTTTCTGACCTATAAACTCACTCACTTACAATATGGTAATGTTCTTCCCTAAACACACTAAGTTTGTTCTTGTCTCAGAGACTTCATGTTTTCTGCTTCGTCTGATGGGTAAGCACCTTGCCCAAATTATGGACTAGCTTAAATTTTCATGGAATTATGTTCTTGGCTCACATTATACTCTCTCAGAAAGGCCTTAATCAACAAGTCTATCTAATATACACCACTGCCATCATTCCTACCCCATGCCTTTCCAGTAATCTGCTTACCTTAATTAATTTTCGTCATTACATTTGTTACTACCTCAATTTTATGCACACACACATGTACATCTATATGTAAACATTTAAAATGTATTTGTAAGTATTTGGAAATACAGATTATATATAATATATATGAAAAGTAAATTTATATATTATGTAAAATTATATGAATAGAAGCTTGAAAATCTCAATGAATGATTTTGCAATGATAATATAAATTATAAAATTAATGTTAGCGGTAAAAACTCAGAGTTCAATAACACTTAACACATGATACTGAAAAAGTCTTAAAAATTGTTTCAAGATGAGGCCATTTTGCAGTTTTGTTCTATCAACGTTTCAGGAAAAGGTAATTCTCATGCTTTACATGCTGTTTCAGAATATAAAAATCTACCCAAATTATTTCATAGAGCAAATGTTTGCCTGATAACAAAACCTCAAGAAATAATTTTTCTCAGGAGAAAAACTAAGAACAATGTCACTTATAGATGTCAAAATCCTAAATAAATTCCCAGAAATCTAAATACACTGTGCTATAAGGTTTAGTAAAAATTGCCTCTTCCCTGGGTTATGCAGTTATAATCCATGAAGAATAGACAAATCAATCTGTATAAGGAGCAGGAGGCATTGTGGGTTAGTAGGATAAATATAGCAGAAAACCCACTATTCTATGTTACCAGGAGATTCCTTTCAATAATGTTTCCATCTTGAAGTCACTTTACTGAATATTCTCAGGTTCTAAGTGAATAAATAATCTTTGTGTTATACAACTTCTCCTAAATATATAAAGTTGGTAATAGCATTAAACTATTTTATTATTAATGAAAAATCCTTTAACGTATTTCTTGGGCTTACATCAATTTCTTGATGAATTCTCTCAAATTTCTTAATAAACAGATAATTCCCAGATTGTATAAACCCTTCTAAACATATGAAAAGATGAAGGTTATTTAATTTGTTTCATAAAGCTACATGTATCTGGTATATAAATAACATCTAGCATATCCATAAAAGCATAGATCGATCTCACTCAAAGATGCAAAATGCAGGAAAAAAATTCTATTAAGGAGTCTAAACAGTGGACAGCTGTGTGTGTGTGTGTGTGTGTGTGTGTGTGTGTGTGTGTATGTGTATAATTCCATTGTTTATAAATATGGTAGAGTATATGATGATCTTTTAGGACTACACATTCTTGGAGAAAATGAAGAATGGTAGTCCTTAATGTGTAGCTCTGGTGTTGATGGAACTTTAGGTAACCAGCTGGAGTTGGCACAGATGCAGAATCTCTGAATAAGAATTGGCGGTGTGCCCACATACAGAAGCCCAGGACCAGATGGCTTCACAAGTGAATTCTACCAAACATTTCAAGAGTTAATACTTACTCTTCTCAGACTCTTCCAAAAACAGGAGAGTAAGGAAAGCTTCTGAATTCATTCTGTGAGGCCAGCATTACCCAGATACCAAATCCAGATAAAGACACCAAAAAGAAAAAAAAAAAAAAAAAAGAAAAGAAAAGAACTATAGGCCAATATCTCTGTTGAAAATAGATGCAAAAATCCTCTATAAAATACTACAAACCAAATCCAACAATACATTAACAAAATCATTCACCACAATCAAGTGGGATTTATTTCTGTGATACAAGAGTGGTTCACTATACACAAATCAATGTAATATATCAGTAAGAGAAAGGATAAAAACCACATTATCATTTCAATAGCTGAAGAAAAAGCATCTGCATTATCAATTCATGATAAAAACCCTCAACAAAGTAGGTCTAGAGGGAACACACCTCAACATAATAGAGGCCTTATATTAAAAGTCCACAGTACACATCATACTCAATGAGGAAAAACTGAGAGCTTCTTCTCTAAAGACAAGACAAAGATGTTCACTCTCACCACTTTTGTACCACATGCTACTGGAAGTCCTAGCCTGAGCAATTAGACAACAAAAAGAAATAAAAGGAATCAAAATCAGTAAGGAACAAGTAGAACTTTTTTTATTTTCAGATAACATGATGCCATCTATAGAAAATTCTTGGGGCTCCTGGGTGTTTCATTTGGTTCAGCATCCAACTCTTGGTTTCAGGTCATGTCATGATTTCACAGTTCATGAGATTGAGACCCACATCAGGCTCCATGCTGACAGCATGGAACCGACTTGGGATTCTCTCTCTCCCTCTTTCTCTGCCTCTCCCCTACTTGTCTCTCCATCAAAATAAATAAATAAACTTGAAAACAAAATAAAGACTACCAAAAAACTACTGGAACTGTTAGGTGAATTCACTAATGTCATAGGATGCAAAATCGATATGCAGAAATCTGTTTCATTTCTATACACTAATTATGAAATGGCAGAGAGGGAAATTAAGAAAACAACCCCACTTGTAATTGCACCAAAATAATAAAACACCTGGGGAATAAACTTAACCAAAGTGGTGAAAGACCTGTACTGTGAAAACTATAAAACGGTGATGAAAGATAATGAAGATGACACACAACAAAATGGAAAGATATTCCATGCTCGTGGATTGGAAGAACAAATATTGTTCAAAAGCAATCTACAGATTGCATTTTTCACAGAACTAGAACAAGCAATTCTAAAATTTGTATGAACACAAAAAACCCCCCAAATACCCAAAGAAATCTTGAGAGAGCATTTGGTGTTGTATGTAAGTGATGAGTTACTAAATTCTGCTCCTAAAACCAATATTTCAATGTATATAAACTAAATTTAAAAATAAAAAATGTTAAAATACCAAAAAAAAAAAAAAAAAGCTAGCAGTATCACAATTCCAAACTTCAAGTCACATTACAAAGTGGCAGTAATTAAAACAGTATGGTACTGGCACAAAAATAGATACATAGATCAGTGGAACAGAATAGCCCAGAAATAAACCTAAAATTATGTAGTCAATTAATCTTCAACAAAAGAGGCAAGAATATGCAATGGGAAAAAGTCTCTTCAACAAATGGTATCGGGAAAACTGGACAGTTACATGTAAAGAATGATACTGGACTACTTTCTTTCACCATACACAAAAATAAGTGCAAAATGGACCAAGGACCTAAATGTGAGACATGAAACCATAAAAATCCTAGAAGAGAACACAGGCAATAGTTTCCCTGACATCTGCCATAATGGCATCTTTCTAGAAGTATCTCCTAAGGTAAGGGAAACAAAACTACAAGTAAACTATGGAGACTATATCAAAATAAAAAGCTTCTCTGGAGCTCCTGGGTGGCTCAGTTGGTTAAGCATCAGACTCTTAATTTCAGCTCAGGTCATGATACTACAGTTTGTGAGGTTGAGCCCCATGGCGAGCCCCAGGACAGGCTCCACACTGACATCACAGAGCCTGCTTGGGATTCTCTCTCTCCTCCCCTATCTGACTCTCCCCCATACACTTTCTCTCAAAATAAATAAAGTTTTTTTTTTTTTAAACCTTCAGCACAGCAAAGGAAACCATCAAAAAAACTAAAAGACAGCCTACTGAATGGGAGAAGATACTTATAAATGGCATAGCCAATAAAGGATTAGTATCCAAAATATATAAAGAATTTATACAACTCAACAGCAAACCCACAAATAATCCAATTAAAAATGGGCAGAAGACATGAACAGACATTTCTCCAAAGAAGACATACAGATGGCCAACAGACATGAAAAGATACTCAACATCACTCATCATCAGGGAAATGCAAATAAGAACCACAATGTATTATCACCTCATACCTGTCAGAATGGCTAAAATAAAAAACACAGAATAAGAAGTGTTGGCGAGGATGTGGAGAAAAAGGAGCCCTCTTGTACTGTTGGTGGGAATGCAAACTGGTGCAGCTGCTGTGGAAAACAGTATGGAGATTCCTCAAAAATTAAAAATAGAACTACCCTATGATCCAGCAATCACACGACTGGATATTTACCTAAAGAATACCAGAACACTAATTTCAAGTGACATGCACTCCTATGCTTATTGCAGCATTATTGATAATAGCCAAATTATGGAAGCAGCCCAACTGTCCATCAGTTGATGAATGGACAAAGAAGTGGGTATGTGTATACACACACACACACACACACACACACATATGTACATATTATATACGTGTGTGTGTGTGTGTGTGTGTGTGTGTGTGTATAATGGAATATTATCTAGGCATAAAAAAGTATGAAATCTTGCCATTTGCAATGATATGGATAGAGCTAGAGAGTATAATGCTAAGTGAAATGCTAAGTGAAGAAACAAAATAAATGAACAAAGGATAAAAAGACAAAAAAAAATCAGACTCTTAACTATAGAGAACAAATAGATGGTTACCAGAGGGGAGGTGTGGGGGAGGGGGATGGGTGAGAGGTAAAGGGGATATACTGTTAATAGTACACTTATAGTACCCTTATTTTGATGAGCAGTGAATAGTATGTGGAGCTGTTGAATTTACTATATGGTACAGCTGAGACAAATATAATACTATATTTTACACCAGGGTTAAAAAAATAAATAAATAAAGGGTGGTGTGGCCAGTAGAAGAAAAATTACTTTTAGGGACTATTTCCTGTTGTACAAATCTCATAAACTTAAGGATAATATGTCATTAACCACCTTGCCAGGGATATGCTAGGTGCATAGGGTGAAAGAGAAAGTGTAGAAAAGAAAAAGCAAAAAGAAAAGATGCAAGGCAAGAGCCAGCTGATGATGCTGATGCATCTTTACTAGAGACATTGTCTTATAGTCTTATGTTTCAGCAGTTTTGTTACAATAAATCCTGCTAATAAATGATTTTACTGCCCTCCATCTATAGAGCAACAGGTACTTCCTGTTAAATTTGAAATGTTTAGTTTTAATTATTTCTGAGCACTTTACCACATTTGCAAGGAAACAAAGATGTGCTAAAATTCAGATTTTTAGGGATTTTTAAATAAGCATAGATTGAAAAATTTTATTTAAGTAACTGTTGCACTGTTCTCTACTGTGCACCACACAGTATGTACTAAAACATCTTTTTAAAAAATCCTTGAGTTGTTTTGAAATAAGGATTTTATACTTGATTCATTTGTTTAAAAATATTTATTGGAGGTGATGCTAAGTCCTAAGGGTTAGGATAGCAGCACAATACACAGAGTCCTGAACTCATGAAGTGTATATTTTATTGAGGAAGGTGTGTGTGGAGAAAGACAATAAGCAAATCTATAAGTAACTATGATGCAGTCAGAGAGGTTGCAATGCCAATGGAAGGACTGAGTTGGAAACAGTGAATATGAACAACCCTTTTGAGAATTTTTATTATGAGTTGGAGAAGATGACTGCTGGAAGCTGGAACAGAAAGTGGGAACAAGTGAGAGTTGTCTTCTTTTTTTCTTTTTTTTTTAAGAGTATACCTACAAGAGCATTGTTTATTAGTAATGAAGTAAACAAGAAGAGGTTGGTGTTTGATGAGAGGGGTGACATAAGAGAAATCCCTGGGATGAGAAGGAATGGGTTCCAGAGCCCATGGAGGAACAGGGTCTTTTCTGAGAGAAGACCTGGAACATGAAAACAGATCATTTGCTGATGGAACAACTTGGGAGTTCTCTGTTAATGAATCTTTTAAAGACATTGGAGGGTAATTGACAGAGATGATATAATGGGGGTGGGGACTGGAGAGTCAGGGGAGAAAGAATAAAATTGGAGGAATTTCTGACTTTGAGAAAGCACTCAATCTAGAAACACAATGGTATTTTCATGCAGTAGTGAGTGCCTGTTCGAGGTCAAAATTGTGTGTGTGTGTGAGAGAGAGAGGAGAGAGAGAGAGGGAGAGGGAGAAGGAGAGGGAGAGGGAAAGAACAGTGGGCATTTTGCTATATGTAGATTTTCATAAATTACTGCATACAAACTGTTCAGAAACTCAGACTTAGGCTCCTAAGTATTGTCCTAAGACAAATACTTTCAATTTCTGTAACTGTTTTTCCAGTGTGAACTTCCATTTTTATTATTAATATACATATGTGTTTTTTTATTTATCTATTTTATTGCATTATATAACCAGCATCTCCTTACTCTTACTCACTGCCTCTTAGAGACCTCCCTCCACCACTCAATATAATTAAATCCATATTCAGAATTTTTAATGTTATTACTAAGTAAATATTGCTGTTCATCACTGAGCCAATAGCATACGAAGAGTAAACATCCATTTCCTTTTTTTGCTTTCTTTCTGGAATTAATTATCCAGTTTATTTACATTTATTTAGTTTTCTGTGCTTTGTGGCTAATTCTTGAACCCTCCAGCCCTCCAACAACTTCTCAATACAATTTTCCACCAGATTAAAATATCAGATAGATTATTAGTACTCTATTTCTTTTGGAAACTTCCAAAACCCCCTCTTCTGTTAGGCCAGCCTGGACCACTTACTGTGTAGGCTGCTTTTCAAGAAGTTCTAAGACTTTTGTTCACCATCAACCCTGTGTCCTGGATCCCATTTTATCCTGTTCTTTAGTTTCCTCCCTCATTTCACTACGTCACAGGGTGCATGGGATGTTCATTTTTAAAAATCTATTGTTTGAAATACTATACTTGTATTCCGTTTTTGGTTTGGCTGGTTTTGGAACTCAGGTTTGAAAATCATGTCCTCTAATCAGTCAGAAGATTTACTAATTTCTAGATATTTCCATTATCTTCTAGTTTCCAGTATTTCTCTGATTATTCTTCATTCTTTGTATGCAAACTTTACATTCACATATAGTGTTGTCATCCCAGGTTTTCTGAAATTTCCCCATGGAGAATCTTAGTATAATTCTTTTTTCATTCACAGTACCTGACACTTCACAGGTTTTTTTGTTTTTTGTTTTTTGGGTTTTTTTGCATTATTTCATCAAAATTCTTTTTTCTCTGCTTTCTTTTCTCTGTTCTTTCTTTCTAGAACTCTTTGTGTTTGGATACTGAACATCTTGAATTGATCCTTAAATTTTCTTACTTTTATCACTTACTTCCTTGTTTTTATATATATTTATTTTAGAAGAATGCTCTGATTTTACATTTTTATTAATGTTCAAAAATTTTAATAATTATATTTCCTAAAGCTGTTTTTCTCTATTTTTATAGATATCATGCATACTATATTTCCTTACTTTCTGAGAACACTGAATAGAATTAAACATTTTCTTTAGATCTCCACATTGTTTGTTTCATATATGTTCTGTTTTTCTATTTGAATCTACTGATTCTGTCTTTCATATTAGTGTCTTTGCTACACATTGGTTACTCTCCAGCTTTTTAGGTGTATTTAAGAGTAAAGTCCTAAACAAGTTGATAGCTGGGTGTCTGGCATTGACTGAACTGGTTCATTGAGGGAGCTAAAGTTTAAGGCTACAGCCTCCTTTTTTTGGCACTGCCCTGTTGTAGAATTTATAGTTCTTTATTTTGCTGCCATTTAGCCTCTCACTTGAGAGAGATTTCAATCTTTCACATTGTGGTGAGGGTGGGAATTTGACATGGGGAACATATAAGATTAACTGCTGCTGCTCTGGACTCTGAAGGAAAGGAAAAATGGGGATTTCACCATGAAACATGCAAAACAGGCAATTGTCGGAGTAGCACTTCATGACTGCTCTCTGCTAAACCTGTTCTTCCTGTATCCAGAGTCTTTGGCACAATTTCTTCAGAGACTAAATCTCCTGAATGTGAGTATGCAGCTGCAGGGTCTGGATATCTTTTTTTTCTTTGTATTATTTAGATTGTTTAAAATTTAATATAATTTGTTGTCAAATTGGCTAACATACAGTGTGTACAGAGTGCTCTTGGTTTTGGGGGTAGATTCCCATGGTTCATCGCTTAATACAACACCCAGTGCTCATCCCAACAAGTGCCCTCCTCAATGCCCATCACCCATTTTCCCCTCTCCCTTACCCCCACTCCATCAACCCTCAGTTTGTTCTCTGTATTTAAGAGTCTCTAAGAACTCCTCACAGACTTTCAAAAAGTTATTTCACAGTTATTTTCCAACTGACTGTTCCATTCTGACATTGAGGTACTCAGGTACTCAGTACCTCTAACTACTGGGCATTCTAGGGTATTTGTAGAGTGAATGCACTTGCACGTCATTGGGACCTCTTCTGCATGTGCTTAGATTTCAGTTTGTTCCACTCAGGTAAGTCACCCTCCACCTATATGTTATCTCCTAAAAAGTTATCAACTTCTCTTGTTCTTTGTTGTCCATTCTTCATTGCCTTGTCCTTATAGATTTATATGACATTTAATTTTTTTTATGTATAATTTATTTTATTTTGAAAGAGAGAGTCAGGGAAGGGCAGAGAGTGAGGGAGAGAGGGAATACCAAGTAGGCTCCATGCTCTGAGCACAGAGCCCAACATAGGAATTGATCCCACAAACCTGAGATTATGACCTGAGCCGAGATCAAGAGTCAGATGCTTAATGAACTGGGCCACTCAGGCACCCCAGATTTATAGGGCTCTTATTTGCATTATTGTTGTTATGTTGGTGGGTGTGGAAAGAAGATGGGATAAATGCATCTGCTTGACCTACCAGCTTTTATAACTTTTCTTCATCTACATTTAGCTGCTCTGGTGTACTCATAGAAAAGACACATATTCAGTTTCACTCAGAAGTGAGTTTTGTCCCAACAAATGATTCAGAAAAAAAGTTGGAAAGGGAATTGACAATATCACGAAGAAAATACTTTCAATAATGGACCATGGGATTTTAAATTTGGTAAGAATGGAAGTAAAGACAGGAGGAAGATGATCAAGGATGTAAAAACTAGTTTGAGGTCAATGGTTTGGGAATCTGAATAAGAATAGAGAATACTGGAGTGAATATACTATGTAGATTCTGTGGTCTGGACATTATAGGGCACTGGTCAAAAAGAGTGTTATTTGAAATCTAAATAATGTAGCTGTAGGTGGTGACAATGTACAGAATGTGACCATAAAAATGAATAGATCTGCAAGTATATATAAAAAAAAAAGCTAATTGGGGAGAACTCAGAGAACTGAAAGGATTGCGAGTATTTTTAAGATACACTCACTGACTCTTAGCTCACCAAGAGTGAGTACGGGAATGTAAATGAATACAGCTAAAAGCCAAACCTCTTCAGGGAGGCAGATGCCAGGAACAGTGCAGAGTGGCCAATGGCGAAGCCAGATAGCACAGTTGTCAAGGGACAGTCTTTTTTCTGTTATAGCACAAAAAAAAAAAATCACTCTAGAAGATGTTGTGGTCATGGGAAAGTTTGTTGATCACACTCTGCAGATGGAACAGAAGGAAATAACCCGGGAAAATAGAGGTGGGGTTTGATTTCAATTAGCCAATATATTTCACAAAATGAGATTGAAAATCCTTGGTCATAATAGATGGAAGACAAAATGTAAAAAAGTTAAAGTTTAAACTAATGTCTTGAATGACTAAGTTTTGGTAGGGTTCTAAGCAGCTGCTCTATTCAGTAGTGTAAGGTCATGAGCTGTCTTAGGGGAGGAAGGGAATGAACATAATCAATCCAAGTAAGTGCTTGTTTATCTACCAAGACTTTGGTAATGACCTTTGGATTAAATCTAAATTCTTGATGATACATGAAATCTTAGTATTATTTAAAAATAATATTTGTAATAAAATGCAATAAAATGTTTATAATAAAATGAAAAGTAAAAATGTTTCAATAGTACACAGTATGATTTTAATTTTAAAAGTAAAGATACATCAACGTATTTATTGGTGCACTTCTGAATTTTACATTTTTCTACAATAAATACATTAAAATATTACTTTTTTTATAAGAAAGAAAAATACAGGGGGAGGGACTTAAGATGGCAGAATAGTAGGAGGATCATGGCCTTGCCTCACCCCTGGAACACAGTGAGAGCACAGCAAATCATTTTGAACACCTAGGAAACTGATCTGAGGCTTAAGAGGTCCATCTACATAATTTGAGAGAGAGAACCTGGCAGTCTTATTTTAACAAACAAATGAAAACACTCCCCACTGCAAGCAAGGAGGAGTTCTGTAAAGGACTCACCTGTGGGAAAAAGCAGCCAAATCAGAACAGCAGAGTGCACACAGCATGCACCAGAAACACTCCTGAAGTGCTAGGCCCTGGACAGTGTATCACCCCTTCTTAACATAGCATTACTCTCAGGAGCAGGAAATATAACAAGCTTTCAGGACCTGCGAAAGATAGAAACCTAGACAAAATGACAAGACAGAGGAATTCTCCCCAAAAGAAAGATCAAGAAGAAACTACAGCCAGGGATTTGCTCAAAACAGTTATAAACAATACATCTGAACAAGAATTTAAAGCAACGTCATAATACTATCTGGGCTTGAAAAAAGCCTTGCTAGGCTTGAAAAGAGAAACCTTTGCTGCAGAGATTAAAGACCTAGAAATTAGTCAGGCTGAAATTTAAAATGCTGTAACTAAGTTGGAAAACCAATTGGATGTAATCATGAGAAGAAGGAGAGGGATGAATAGGTGATATAGAAGATAAACTTATGGAAAATAATGAAGCTGAAAAGAAGAGGGACAGAAAACTTCTAGATCATGAATATAGACTTAGAGAACTCAGCAATTCCATAAAGCACAATATCTGTATCAAAAGAGTCCCAGAAGAGTGGGAACAGGGGGCAGAAAGTTTATTTGAACAAATTACAGCTGAGAACATCCCTAATCTGGAGAAGGGAACAGGAATTCAAGTCCAACAGGCACAGAGAACTCCCATTAAAATTAACAAATATAGGTCAGTATCAAGATATTTCATAGTGAAACCTGCAAAAAAGAGAGATTGTGAAAGCCGCTAGAGTCAAAAGGTCCTTACCTATAAGGGTAGACACATAAGACACACCAGGACAGCAAACCTGTCCACAGAAACGTGGTAGGCCAGAAAGGAGTGGCATGATATATTCAATGTGCTATGGGAAAAATATGTAGCCAAGAATACTTCACCCAGCAAGGCTGTCTTTCAGAATAGAAGGAGAGACAAAGAGTTTCCAAGACAATAAAAACTAAAGGAGTTCATAACACTAAACCAGCTCAGCCAGAATTATTAAGGGGGACCCTCTGAGTGGCAGAAATACCAAAAGCAACAAAGAAGGAACAGAGACAATCTACAGGAACAGCGACTTTACAGGTAATATAATGGCACTAACTTCATGTTTATCAATAATTACTCTGGATGTAAATGCTCTAAATTCTCCAATCAAAATACACAGGGTACCAGAATGGAGAAAAAAAAAAAGACCCACTGATAATGCTACTTACAGGAGACTAATTTGAGACCTAAAGACACCTCCAGATTGAAAGTGAGGGGGTGGAGACCATTTACCATGCTAATAGACAATAAAAGAAAGCTGGGGTAGTCATACTTATAAAA
Source organism: Acinonyx jubatus (assembly GCF_027475565.1). Taxonomy (NCBI): domain Eukaryota; kingdom Metazoa; phylum Chordata; class Mammalia; order Carnivora; family Felidae; genus Acinonyx; species Acinonyx jubatus. The sequence continues at coordinate 18,044,906 of NC_069387.1, read as the reverse complement.
ACTATAAAACAAAACTATAATAAGAGATGAAGAAGGGCATTATATCATAATAAAGGGGTCTATATGACAAGAAGATTTAATAATTGTAAATATTTATGTCCCCAACTTGGCATATATCTATATAAATAAACCTAAAAATATAGATATAGATATATAACAAACATAAACTCATTGATAATAATACAATAATAGTAGGGGATTTTAACACCCCATTTACAACAATGGACAGATCATCTAAGCAAATCAACAAGGAAACAATGGCTTTGAAGGACACACTGGACCAGAGGGACTTATCAGATACAGTCATAACATTTCATCCTAAAGTAGCAGAATACACATTGTTTTTGACTGCACATGGAATATTTTCCAGAATAGATCACATACTGGGTTACAAATCAGGCCTCACCAAGTACCAAAAGACAGATCATGCCATGCATATTTTCAGACCACAATGCTATGAAACTTGAAGTCAACCACAAGAAAAAATTTGGAAAGACCACAAATAATGGAAATTAAAGAACTTACTACTAAAGAATTAATGGGTTAACCAGATATTTAAAGAAGAAATTAAAAGTTACATGGAAGCAAGTGAAAATGAAAACATGACAGTCCAAAACCTTTGGGATGCAGCAAAAGTAGACATAAGAAGGAAGTATATAGTAATACAGGTCCTCCTCAAGAAGCAAGAAAAGTCTCAAATATACAAACTAAGCTTACATCTAAAGGAGATTAAAAAAGAATGGCCAAAAGATTGAAAAAGAATTGGGCTTTATAAAGCCCAAACCAATAGAAGAAAGAAAATAGTAAAAATTAGACTAGAAATAAATGATGCTGAAACAAAAAAAAAAAAAAAAAATTAAAAAAATAGAACAGATCAACAACAATAAAATAGGAGGTGGTTCTTTGAAAGAATTAACAAAAGTGATAAACCCCTAGCCAGACTTATCAAAAAGAAAAGAGAAAGGACCCAAATAAAATATGAATGAAAGAGGAGAGATCACAACCAACACCACAGCAATACAAACAATTATAAGAAAATATGATGAAAAGTTATATGCCAATAAATTGGGCAATCTGGAAAAAATTATGAAATAGAATCGAACAGTACATTAATATAATGATTCACCACAATCAAGTGGGATTTATACCTGGGCTGCAGGGGTGTCTCAGTGTCCACATATCAATCATTGTGACACACCACATTAATAAAAGAAAGAATAAGAACTATATGACCCTGTCAATAAATGAAGAAAAAGCATTTGACAGAATACAGCATTCTTTATTGATAAAAGCCCTCAAGAAAGTATGGATAGAAGGCATAAACCTCAAGATCATAAGGGCCATATATGAGAGACCCACCGCTAATATCATCCTCAGTGGGGAAAAACTGAGAGCTTTCCCCCTATGGTCAGGAACACATTAGGGATGTCCACTCTCACCACCGGTATTCAACATAGTACTGGAGGTCCTAACCATAGCAATCAGACAACAAAAAGAAATAAAAGGCATCCAAATTGGCAAGGAAAAAGTCAAACTCTCATGCTTCACAGATGACATGATATTCTATGTGAGAGACCTGAAAGAGTCCACCAAAAAATTGCCAAAACTGATGTATGAATTCAACAACACTGCAGGATATAAATTCAACATACAGAAACCTGTTGCATTTCTATACCTCAATATTGAAGCAACAGAGAAATCAAGGAATCAGTCCCATTTACAATTCCACCAAAATAGGTATTAAGATACCTAGGAATAAATTTAACCAAACAGGTAAAAGATTTATACTCTGAAAACTATAGAACACTTATGAAAGAAACTGAAGAAGACACAAAGAAATGGAAAAGTATTCCATGCTCATGGATTGTTAAAATGTGTTTACTATCCAATGCAATCTACACATACAATGCAATCCCTGTCAACATAAACCAGCATTTTTCACAGAGCTAGAACAAACAATTCTAAATTTGTATGGAACCAGAAAAGACCGTGAATAGCCAAATTAATCTTGGTAAAGCAAGAGTCATCGCAATTCCAGACTTTAAGCTGTATTACAAAACTGTAATCATCAAGATAGTATGGTACTAGCACAAAAACAGACACATAGATCAAAGGAACAGGATAAAGAACTCAGAAATGGACTCACAACTATATGGTCAACTTATCTTTGACAAAGCAAGAAAGAATATCCAGCATAAAAAAGACAGTCTCTTCAACAAATAGTGTTGGGAAAACTGGGCAGTTACATGCAGAAGAATGGCCCACTTTCTTATACCATACACAAAAATAAATTCAAAATGATTGAAAGACCTAAATATGAGACAGGAAACCACCACAATTCTAGAGGAGAACACAGGCACCAAAGTCTTTGACCTTGGCTGTAGCTACTTTGGCTGTAGCAACTCTTACTAGACAGATCTCCAGATGTGAGGAAAACAAAAGCAAAAATCAACTACTGACTTCACCAAGATAAAAAGCTTCTGCCCAGTGAAGGAAACAACAAAACTAAAAGGCAATTATGGAATGGGAGAAGATACTTGCAAATGGCATATTGGATGAAGGGCTAGTATCCAAAATCTATAAAGAGTTTCTCAAACTCAACACTCAAAAAATAAATAATCCAATTAAGAAATGGGTAGAAGACATGAACAGATATTTCTCCAAAGAAGACTTACAAATGGCTAACACATAAGTGAAAAAATGCTCAATGTTACTCATCATCAGGGAAATAGAAGTCAAAACCACAATGATGTACCATCTCACATCTATCAGTATGGATAAAAATTAACAACTCAGTTAACCACAGGTGTTGGTGAGGATGTGGAGAAAGGGGAACCTTCTTACACTGTTGGTGGGAATGCAAGCTGGTACAGCCACTCTGGAAAAGAGTATGGAAGTTCCTCAGAAAGTTAAAAATAGAACTACCTTACGATCCAGCAATTGCACTGGTAGGTGTTTATCCAAAGGGTTAAAAAATACTGATTTGAAGGGGCACATGGACCCCAATGTTTATAGAAGTAGTATCAACAATAGTCAAATTATGGAAAGAGCCCAGAAGTCCATCGAGTGATGAATGGACAAAGATGTGGTATATATATGCAATGAAATATTACTTAGCCACCAAAAAGAATAAAATCTTGTCATTTACAATGAAATGTATGGAACTAGAGTGTATTAAGTGAAATAAGTCAGAAAAAGACAACTACCTTATGATTTAACTGTGGAATTTAAGAAACAAAACAGATGAACATAGGGGAAGGGAAGGAAAAATAAGATAAAAACAGGGAAGCAAACCATAAGAGACTCTTAACTCTAGAGCAGAAACTGATGGTTGATGGAGGGAGATGAGTGGGGGATGGGCTAGATGAGTGGTAGGCATTAAGGAGTACAGTTGTTATGATGAGCACTGGGTGTTATATGTAAGTGATGAATCATTAAATTTTACTCCTGAAACCAGTACTATATGTCTATATGTTAACTGACTTGAATGTAAATAACATCTTGGGGGGAAAAAGAACTTTAAAAAGAAACAACCAGAATCTTTAAAAACATATCACACCATGAATTAAATCATTTATTTATTTATGTATTTATTTATGTATTTATTTATTTTTATCTTTTTAATATGAAATTTATTGTCAGATTGGTTTCCACATAACACCCAATGCTCATCCCAACATGTGCCCTCCTCAATACCCATCACCATACCCAATGGAATACTATCTGGCAATGAGAAAGAATGAAATATGGCCTTTTGTAGCAACGTGGATGGAACTGGAGAGTGTGATGCTAAGTGAAATAAGTCACACAGAGAAAGACAGATACCATATGTTTTCACTCTTATGTGGATCCTGAGAAACTTAACAGAAGACCGCGGGGGAGGGGAAGGAAAGAAAAAAAAAAGAGAGAGGGAGGGAGCCAAACAATAAGACTCTTAAAAATTAAATCTTTTATTTAGATACGGCCTTACTTAAAAAAAAAAAAAAGTTACTGTGTGAAACCTTCAGATTAATAAACCAGTTCACTTTGAGATACACAAAGGTCATGACACTTTCATCATAACATTGAACAAGAACTTTAAATCAATGATTTCCAAACTGGACTTAACATCAGCGTCACTAAGAAAACTTTTTTTTTTTTTAAATGAGAGAAATAGAGCACTATCTAATGGCCTCACCTGAGAATTACTGAAGTGAGGTGTCTTTCTGATGATTAGCATTTTGGAATGCTGTTATAAAACAACATAAAATGAAGAAATACAGTATAAAATGATAATTATATTGAATCTAATGAATCATTTAATGATCTAATTAGCAGGTAAACTGAACTAGTTATCATGTGGTTTTTTTCCTCCTTTTTTCTTGTTTTTTTGTTTTGTTTTAACACTAGAATCTTAGGTGGAGTAAAGGCATGTCATTTTACTCCTCCAGCTTACCACAAGAAAACACTGTGGACAAATACCAGAGTCACCTTCAGAAGATTGTAAATGGAAAAGAACAGAAGGCTGTCTGGCTAAGGAGCCAGGGATGGAGTCACCCCGTGGAGATGAGTCTCCTATTGCTTTGTTTATTTTTTCCTTGCCTCTGGTATATATCTGACTGGGAAGTAGGAAAGACCACAACCCCATAAATAAATATCCATAGTTTTAATCAGTAAAGACTCCCTGCAAAGCCTCCTCTCTCTCTATTCACAAAACTGTTTTGGCCAAAGTTGGCCCAGCAGAACAAAAACCGTTTAACCATACCGACCTGTTGCCTAGACCAATACCAGGGAAGAAATTGTGCCCTTTCCCCATCCCATGGGGTGAATTCTTTTGAAATTATCTAAAAGCACCCAGATTGTGAGCTGGGGAGCCAATGTCTCTCTGAGGGTTGGGGGAGTCCTCTGGACACTGAATATAGTCTTTGCTGTGAAACCCGGGTTCTGCTTTCCTTTTTGAGATTCCATTAAAAGTTCTGTGGTAGGACCCACTCAGCCCAGCCATGATCATGCTCTTGCCCCCCACCCCCCCCGCCATGATCAAACTCTTCTGTGGGCTGTCATATTAGATGAATATAAGACTTCTCTCTTGAGGGTTTTCACCTTGACATTTTCTAGAAAAACCTAGTCACCTCTTCACCTCATTTATCTACAAATTAAAGGCTATCATGGAGAGTTTTCAGATTAACTGATTCACTTTCTTTGCCCTTACTGCTTTTGTGACGGAGGTGACTTAGGTGACAGGAAAAGCCTGTGATGAACTGTAATCAGGAATCATGTTTTACTAAGTTATATACAGAACTGCACAAAATAGTGCTAAAGCACGAGCAGTTGGAAATGTTAAAATCTGACTTTCTTTGGGTAATTTGATGACCTTGAGTAAATCATTTAAACTCTCTCTTACCTTTGTCTGCAAATACCTACAGTATACTTTTTAAAGTCCCAGAAATGCTATGAATATATAATTGTTTCAAGAGTGGAAAACTATTCTATTTCAAAAAGAATGACAGTATAAATTCAATAAGAATGTATGATTTCGTGCAGTAATGAGTGATGAATAAAAAGATTCTCTCTCTCTTTGCCTTTTTCCGGCTGCACACTGGTACTCTGAAATGTACTTGTTATGCCTCGTCCTTCTCCACACGGAGCTGGTTAGGCACAGACTCAATGAATAGATTCACCTTTAATGTTCTTTAAGTTCCATTCAAGCCACCATTTCACTGTATGCACTTTACCTCAAATAATAAGTTCGTTTACACGTATTCAATTCTAAATACAATATAGTGCTGGTATTGAATAGTACCTAATCAGTAGCAAAAATATGTGACAAAGCCTTGTCCACTTAACTTTTTTCTCTCCAGACTGACTGTAGTAGGTACTAATTACTATACTCTTTCATATTAAAGTAATCTGTGATTCTGTTAACAGATGCTACATTTTTGACACATTTTTAAAAATGTAAAGAATAAATAAAGAGTAAAAAAATGGGCGTCACACTGAATCTGTTCACACATTAGGAAGTTATTCGAAACCTCGGATTTTCTCACAAAAGCATGTGACACTCTTTTCCTTGGTTTGTTCTCTGTGATTATATTGTTGTTAAATATTAATCTGTATTTGTTTGTCTTTCTACCAAAGAAAAATTGCTAAGTGTGGTAGGTGTGATGGGATTGGAGTAACTGAAGCCTCTACCACCTCTCCTGCATGGAAAGACAGTTTTACAGGCAAGAACAGTTCTTTAAAGAACAGTGATCACTGTTCCTAATTAGGTTTCTCTTTCATAAAAATGTAAAGAAGTATTAATGCCACTATTTTTATAGCATGCAATTTTTTTGATCAAGTGCTCATGGGAGAAAACATTCAATATTTTGAAATTTGAATTTGAAAATATTCAATATTTCAAGCAAGTGATTACAATTGCTTTGGACTCTCAAAAGCAAAGGAAACCAAAGAAAAATAAAACCGAGGGGCTTGGGTGGCTCAGTGAGTTGAGGGTCGACTTCAGCTCTGGTCATGATCTCATGGCTTGTGAGTTGGAGCCCCGCGTGGGGCTCTGTGCTGACAGCTCAGAGCCTGGAACCTGCTTCAGATTCTGTGTCTCCCTCTCTCTCTACCCTTTCCTCACTTGCACTCTGTCTCTCTCTCAAAAATAATAAACATTAAAAAAAATTAAAAAGAAAGAAAAATAAAACAACTTTTTCACATGGAGAAAGATGAAAGTAGCTTATAAAATAATTAGGACATTTTGAAATGATACCTGACTACCATAAATATGCCTAGTGTCCTGTTCTCCCATTTTCATATACTCAGAATTCAGATATAACAACTTATTAACGGTGTTTTTGGTTTTGTTTTTTGTTCCCTCCTAACCTCTAAAGCCTATGAAGGCAGCAGTAAAGTCTGTCTTGTTCACTGGTTTGTTCACCACAGCCTGAGACAAGAAGCACTGTGTGGTCATCCAGGATACACATTTTAAATTAAACTATTCTAAATGCTTGTAACTTCTTGTATTGGTATCTCTGATGACTCAGAAAAAGAAGAAAATTCAGAAACCCAAAACTAAGACTGATAACCCACCTATTGCCAGACTGGGTGAAATTTGCTCAAGTAACAAATCAGGCAGATTGAGACAAACATACCCAAGCTTTAACATCTTGTATAGGCAGACCTGAACTGTGAGTTCACAGTATGTGCCTAGCAGAGAACAAGGAGTCATTCTGTCACTGCCATGGTGTGCTTTTATCTCTCTCTGTCTTTTTCTGCGTGATTCCCCCACCCCCACCCCCAGAAAGCAACATGACACAAAGATACTGATTGGGGCACATTGTGTCCTGTGAGATAATGTCGCCACGGCTCAAGTCACTGAAGGTAGGGATGGAGTTGGGGAGAAAATCCTCACAATAACTCAGGATATGCATTGTTCCTTACACAATTCAGTAACTGTGATTCATCAATCCAACAGATCCAAGGGCCAGCTGGCAAGGATAGGAAATTCTCCAGCTGAATTTCTGAGGGGAAGCCAGAAACCAGACTGTTTGTGCCCATCAATATGTTCACAGTTTGATTTGCAATGGATTTCAAATCACTGGGGCAAAAGTGGAGAGGGGACAAGGGCAACTTATATTCTCTATTGTTCCTAATCCACAAGGAAAAATAAATATCCCTAAAAAATTACATCAGGGAAAGCTGAAGAGAACAGTATCCTAAAGATCCAGAGAATGATCTACTGAAAGAAGAAATGGCTTCTATGAAGCAAACCATTGATGAAGAGAGAAGAAAATGAAATAGAGATATAAGATAAGGAAGATTATGTGGAAATTTAAAACGAGTAAAAAAATTAAAATTAGAATACATATTGGAGGTAGTGGATATAGAAATAGATATTTCTTTTTTTTAATTTTTTTAACGTTTATTTATTTTTGAGACAGAGAGAGACAGAGCATGAACGGGGGAGGGTCACAGAGAGGGAGACACAGAATCCGAAACAGGCTCCAGGCTCTGAGCTGTCAGCACAGAGCCCGACGCAGGGCTCGAACTCATGGACTGCGAGATCATGACCTGAGCCGAAGTCAGCCGCTTAACCAACTGAGCCACCCAGGCGCCCCAGAAATAGATATTTCAAAAAATAGTTTATTGGTGGAGAGTAAACTCAAAAATCTCATCCAGTATGTAGAACATAAAGATAATTACTTAATCTATTTGTGCTTCGGTTTCCTCATCTATAAAATACATAAACATAACACCTATATTATAGAGCTTAACCAATATATATCAATGTGCTTATAATTGTACCTGGCACATATTAAAGAAGTCTATTAAAATTAGATATTATTATCACAAAGATTTTATTAAGCTCCTAATGTATGCAGTGGACAGTGCTGTTAGAAATACAAAAGCTAAAGCAACTGACATATTAATAAAAACTTAATCAAATGCCTGGAAGAGTAAATACCAAATAGGTAGGGAAGAGCTCCCTGCCCTAAAATAATACCGATGGCTTAGAAGGAGAAAGTAGGAAAATACATAGACAAGTCATTTTTATGGTCAGTTTGGCAAACAGTTTTCCACTTTGTGAGTTAAAACAGAAGATATCAAACCATTTGTTTTCCACATTAAACATTTAGATCTGCTGATTTTTCATTTTTTCCCTAAAAAAAATATGGTTTTTTAAATGCCATCTTTCTAACAAAATCAGTGCAGCAATATGATTATTTTGAGAGGTAAACCACCAAGAGAGACCTAGAGTATTTTTCAACTGTGGCTAACATTACAGTGAAAAATAAATGATACAAAATTAGAGGTCACGCCAAATACCATGGTGGGTATATAGGAGAGAGTGATAAACGTATACACTGAAAGAGCCCTGCTTGCTCTTCTGGTCTAAGTCAATACCTCTATCCCCATTTACATGTAAGGAAACTGGAGATCAGAGAAGTGAAGTAAGCAGGTAGAAATGACCCAGCTTGTGACTGAGCAGCCATCAAAACCCACAACTCTTTAAGAATCAAGATCTCTCTACTATTCCAAAGTGTTGAATGCTTTAATTGTCATTTGTTTGAAAATGGAACACAGAGACAAGAAAATTTCAGTGACCTCTTCTAACATTTATTGTGGTTCATTACATTTCTGCCTCTCACAATTAAGTGTCTGTGATGTCTGTACTCTCAGGTTTTATTTTGGACTGACAAGAATATCAACAATTTATCTACAAGATCCAGGAAAAATGACCATACAGTTATAAGGTAGTACTATTATTTTCATTGTACATAGGATTCTCAAATATATTTTGATCTTTTCTTAAAAATTTAATATCCTTTACCTGAGTATCAAAATATAACACACATATACTATTATTGTGAGTTTAATCAACAAATACTGGCTGAACACCATGAGCGGAGTGGAAAAGATATCAAGAAGTATAAAAAAAATAGACTCTTCTCTTTCAAAACCTATCATCTGTTTGATGTCCTATATCTACATAATAGAATTTTCAGAGAACTTCTGTACATGTTATTTTATTCAGTTCTTAGAATAGCCTTATGAAGCACCCAAGGCAAATACTGTCATCCCATTTTAAAGATAAATTAATATTTACAGAAGTCTCACAAATAATAATAGCAAAAGACAGGAATAATCACCTAAGCTCTTAGGTGACCATGGAGATTTTTAATGATTCATGGTTTGTTCATTCTGAAATTAGTGGTATATTTAAGCAGTTACTGAATAAATATGTATATAATCTGTAATATTTGATTACGCTTTCTTACTTCCTTTACTTCTACAGTTAAACAAAACACTATACTGTCCTTGTAGTCATATCTTGGTGACTAGGCAGGCCTCCTTTTTGACTAGGTCTGCCAGATCTCGAGATGCAGAGGCTGCTGACACAGACACTGAAATATGCTTTCTCTTGGTTTTTTGGGGGAAGTCGCTCTGAACTCTGCGTTCTGAAGAAAGAGAAAAATAAAGCCCCGAGGACTGTGTAGAAGAATATACATTGCTAGGATGTGGAAGAACAGAATTAATTCAACAAAGAATAAAAATCTAAGTGTAAAGGCCAAATCAGACAATAAAGCAGAGCTGGACAGGTCAAAGAGAAAAAGGATTGGATTGGATAACCAAGAGTGGTTGGACAACTGTGATCAAAAATATACCAAAATATAAAGGTAAAGTAGGGAAAAGATTGTGAGGGAATGTGGGGTAGCAGGTTTAATCTACAAATGGAGGCATTTGGTGATGGAAGGTAGCAGGTATACAAAAACATAACAATTTTGGCCAAATATTATTTGATCCATATCTATATTGGTATAATATACGGATTTGGCAGCAACTATCCACTTACATCTTACAAACTAAAAAAAAAAAAAATCTAAGAGCTGGTTTGCAATAGGACAGAACTACAAGGGTTTGCAAGCAGAGTGAGGAAAGCCACTGAGTGAAAAAGATTGAGGATGTCATAAAGGGAAGAGTCCCAAAGGAAAATGTTTCCTGAAGACAAGGTCAAGAGCAATATTGGGCAATCTGAGGGACAACAAATGAATAAATTGTTGCCTGCTGTAAAATCATCATGTTACTCATAAAGTATATAGCTTAGAAACATTTCCTAGAATGCCAATTTTTTGTCTCTTTAGGAAGTTTTTTATAAGACTACATGGAGGCTGCAGATAAATAAATGCATAGGGTCGAAGATTAGTTTGGGTCAGACAGAAAAAAACAAAGTTCATTGTGTGAAATATTGCCAGAGTTTTCTGGGCCACAACCAGGAAAAGGAATACTGAGAATTAATAGTGGTAATTCAGCAAGAAGTAATTGGCCCTTAATATTATTTTAATTCTATTTAATAAAGAAAAAATATTTATTTATAGAATTAGTAAATTGGAAAATTTTGGTGAATATGCCTGATTATTGTTCTCACAAATATTAATTATAACAGCACTATATTGACTATTGTGAACAATATAAAATAAAGCATTCTAAGATAATTTATCTCGTACAGATATTTTTCAAATATGATGTTAAATCTGGTTAGCATAATTAAGCATAAAAATGACCTGGAACCATTAGACACTCTAGGATATATTAGGTCTAATATATTTGGGTTAGGATATCAGATCTAGTTCTCTGTTTTTTCATAACCTCTGTAATACAGAACTTTTTCTTAATGCCAATCCACCAAAATAATTATCATAGCTGCAAGAATTGATATGTGCTAGGCATTGTTTTCAGCGTTTTACCAACATTAACCCATTTAGCCTTCACGCCTACACTATGAGGTAGGTTCTATTACAGTCTTCAATTTTCACATGATAATTTTAAAGGTAGTAATGAACTTGCCCAAGCTTATGTAGCCAATTAGCATAAGAGCCAGGGTATATCAATTCAGACACCCTAAATCCCAAACTCTATGCAGTCAATCATGATATTCTACTGTCTTAAATCAAGATTTTTTGCAAGTTAGTTCAGTATTGTGACTCTCTAGTAAAGCAGGAATCTGTGGAAATTATAAGAAGATAAATCAGAAATGTGATAGGTCTTCCTATTAGAGTCACTACCTACCTTAAAAAAATTATATCGTATTTTTTAGCAATGCCTATGTCATATGTCTAGATGTATCTCATATAGCAACCATTTTATCTCAGGTATAATGGGAATGATCTTGGATAACACCATTCATTGTCTTATTTCCACAAATATAATGACTTTTTGGATCTCTGGGTTCTTTAATATTAAGTGTATCTTCACCAACAGAAGACTGTGGGGGAGGGGAAGGGGAAAAATGTTACAGAGAGGGAGGGAGGCAAACCATAAGAGACTCTTAAATACTGAGAACAAACTGAGGGTTGATGGGGGGTGGAGGATAAGGGACAGTGGGTGATGGGCATTGAGGAGGGCACTTGTTGGGGATGAGCACTGGGTGTTGTATGGAAACCAATTTGACAATAAATTATATTAAAATAAATAAATAAATAAATAAAATCAAGTGTATCTTCAAATCATCAAAAGAGCTGACCCTTAAACAACATGAGTTTGAACTGCTTCGGTCCACTTAAAGGCAGATTTTTTTTCAATAAATACAATACAGCACTGCAAATGTATTTTCTCTTCCTTAGGATGTTCTTTATAACATTTTCTTTTCTATAGCTTTCTTTATTGTAAGAGTACAATATAAAATATATATACAAAATATGTTTTGATTGACTTTATGTTATCAGTAAGGCTTCTGGTCAATAGACTATATTGGTAAAGTTTTGGGGGAGTCAAAATTATACGTGGATTTTTGACCGTGTGGGGGGTGGCAACCCTAACCCCTAGTTTGTTCAGGAGTCAACTGTAGTTACACTGAAGGACAGGCGTAGAGTAATAAATAATATGGAGAAATTAGGGCCAGTAATGGTGTATCAAATCACTTTTCTGTGTGTATAAATGGCAAACTACTAGAAACGACCTTTCTTTCAAATCTTATTGGAGAAATTAAAAAATTCTTGGGGCGCCTGGGTGGCTCAGTCGGTTAAGCATCTGACTTCTGCTCAGGTCACAATCTCGCGGTCTGTGAGTTCAAGCCCCGCGTCGGGCTCTGTGCTCACAGCTCGGAGCCTGGAGCCTGTTTCAGATTCTGTGTCTCCCTCTCTCTGACCCTCCCCCATTCATGCTCTGTCTCTCTCTGTCTCAAAAATAAATAAACATTAAAAAAATTTAAAAAAAATTCTTTAATTTGTATTTTTAAAAATTAATTGAACAGAAGACTGGGAGAATAACCACCACCGGAAAATCCCCAGACTGATGCATAGGTTACTTTTTTTAAATCTCAAATACAGTTCTTCCCATGTTTGCAGCTTTATTCTGTCTACAGATTTTCACTATGTGTGATTTTTATCCCACAGAACATAGCAAAATATTGACCAATTGCATCATGTGTCCTTCTCTCTAAAATGAGTCTTAAGTTTCACCAACTTCCGTGAGTTTAATTTCAAGTTATTTATCAGAGGAGGACTATTCCTTTGTGTTAAAAAAAAAAAATGGAAAATGTTATAGTTCTTTACTCTTCATCTAAGCCAAATACGTCATATCTTCTTAAGACCTTTATGTAGTAGGTGTGGCAGGAACTGCAACCATCCATAAATATTCAAGAACTTAGCCCCAGTACCCACTGCTGTGTCTCTCTTTCACATTTCTTTCTTGCATCTGATTCTCTTGATAGTCACTCCCTGATTTCCCCTCTGTCTGTGGATATTTTCAGCTTCAATTTTCATGCTATCTCATTTTCTTTTTTTACTGTATTCAACGACAAAGGTAGTTTCTTATGGGAACTTTGTTCCCTAACCTCTTTTTACTTTAAGAACATTGAATTTTAGATTCAACTGAGTTATTTGTTTGCAACTGGGGGTAGTTAATGCAAAGAAACTCAGCCATTTATTACAGCAAAGGTTTCCTTTCCAGAATATAGTGAGAACAAGAAACTGCACTATTTAATAGGACTGTTCTTTTGAGTTCATCTATGTAGAAATATGAATAATGGTCATTTGTCCCAGCCAAAGACAGCCTTTATATCTATTTTCTTATATCTTCCTTACTGATGCTTACCTTATAAATCAGCAAAGCATTGATAAACAAGCCTTCACTTAAAGGCTTGAATTATGACTGTGTCTGGTGAAATGTACTATGCTGTACATCCTAATAAGATGCATAAAAAACCACAGTTTTTGATAAAATTTTTTCTTTCACTTCTCTTAATCTTGGTTTAGTTTTTATCCATCAAAATTGTTTTCTTTTGTTTTTGTTATTGGAGGGAGCCTGCCAGGGGAAGCATTACTCGTACCAGGTGGATGGCAGTGCATATGGGAGGTGATAAATCATTTTGTCATTTCAAGAAAATCACAAATTCATCTGCTCCCACAGGAGACAATATTATGCTATAAAGTCTGTGCTGCCTTTTACTAATGCTATACATGTCAGGAGGACACTCAGTATATCAATGATAATCCTACTCATTGTTAACAAAAAGCTTAATTAAACTGTTAACATGTGATTACAGTTCTACTTGGATTTGACCCTCGGGGCGACTGCTGGGATCTGGGATTGCTGCTCAGGAGCAGAAGAGTGCTCAAATCATATCCTCATTAAGGTTTCAAAAAAAAAAATAGACAAGAGAGAAAAGGCCTAAGTGATACTGAAAGTTCCTTTGTATCATCCCTATTTTTCTCTCTGTTTCTACTACCCTGTTCCTCTCATTACAAAGTTAATTAGTTAATTAATTAAACCCTAAACTAAGTGTGAGAGCTGTAACGGTGAAGAAGTCATATTTATCTTCATGGGTAGTCGGTACTTTAGCGAACTGAAAGGCACAGGGGTTTAAGGGTAGGATGTCTACAATTTGTAGAATATCCAAAGGATGTCACAGGAAAACAGACTGGATTAAGTCTTTAGACAACTGAAAACTTTATGCATACATTTATATATATATATATATATATATATATATATATATATATATATATATATATATTCATAAGGGTAATTAGGAGCCACACACAGTGGTATAGAATTTGTTTTTATTAATAATGGAAAACTATTAAAAATTTTTAATGTTTATTTATTTTAAGAGAGAGACAGCACAAGTGGAAGAGGAGCAGAGAGAGAGGGAGAGAGAGAATCTCAAGCAGGCTCCATGCTGTCAGCACAGAGTCTAACATGGGGCTTGATCTCATAATCCAGGAGATCATGACCTGAGCTGATACCAAGAGTCCAGCGCTTAAGTGAATGAACCACCCAGGTGCCTCAATAATGGAAAAACTATGTTAAAATAGATCACTATGGGCCATCAAAGAATAGCTGAGATGATATCTGAAGGTTAGACTATTTAGAAGTTGCCTTTGAATTATTTGCGTAGAGGTAAAGAAGAACTAAGTCTTCTAAGAGTACTATGAAAAAATTACAAGTGAACAAAGAAAAACTTGAATAGAAAGGGGGAAATGAACTTTAAACTCTTTCCCAAGGATTCGTCTCTATCCGCCCCCCCCACCTTTTTTTTTTCTGCTTTTAAACCTGTGGAAAATGGAACTTTGATCTGAGGGAAAATAATATTCATTACTTGTTTAGTTTTATTCTCGCCAGGGATCTAGAGGATTCTTTGCATTTTTAGGCTGAATTTTCAGTTTTCTCCTTTTTAACAAATTGTTATTAACTTCTCGTGTTTACTCCATACATTTTTTGAAACATTTATCACATCTAAATCCCGCGTACCTCCCCAGTTCACTGAGACTGCTCTAAAGTTGCTAATAGCACTGTAGTTGTTCACAAGTGGACATCTTTCTGGGCTCTTTGGACAATTCAGATGACTCCTATTGAATCTTCCCTAGGATTTCATGACACCAACTCTCCCAGTTACCTTCTTTACTCAGATTGTTCCTTATATTCTTTTCTACACTCCTTCTGTCCCTTGCATTATATTCTGATAACTTCAAAATTAAAACCTCTAGTTCTAAATGTTCAGAGCTACCTGCTTAGCAGGTATAGATTGTGATTGATACATATTTCTTCATATATATGAACGCTAAAGGTAGAAGTTATTCCCATTTTATGGTTGAAAAAAAGAAATGCAGAGAGTTTAGGTAACTTCCATAGGTCACACAGCCTGTGGTGACTCAAACCAAAAGAAGTCTGACCAAAACCATCAGCCCTTGCCACCACAATGCACTGTTTCTGATCAACCATCTCGTCTAAGCTGTTTATACTGAACTCTCCAGAAGACACCTCCATGTGGCTATTCTACAGGTGCTTCTGGGTCACTATATCCAAGGCTGAATGCAACATCACCCTGCAAAACCTTCTAATATCTGCCTCACTTTTTTCAGAGACGGTCACTCGTAGCAGCCTAGTTGTGCAAATCTGAGCATTATCTTAAGACATTTCTTTTCACTCATCCTTATACCTTATCAGTTTTCAAATCCTACTGATTACTCTTACATCTATATATCATCTTTTGTTCCCATAGTTATAACTAACCATCATCCAGTCTTTCATCTTTCCTCACCTTAATTTAGTTCAGTAATTTCCTAAAAGATCCTTCTTGCTTCTGTGAAGTACTCATCCAAACTCCATTCTCAGAGCATCCTTCACCGTGCATGTGGGGTTTTACAACATTTGCATCCAAGAATATCCCTCCTCATTTCTCACAGGGTAAGCCTTACCCTTCTTATCATGGCATATATGAACTTCCATAATCTTGATAGTGCTTGCCTTTAGAATTTTACCTTCCATGCCTCTCACACATGGGCTATGTTCTTGTAGCACATTTGAGAAAACTGTTTTTCTTAGAATATATAACTCCTTGTCTGCTTAGTAAATATCTATTTATTTTTCAAGATTCACCTCAAAAGTGCTTCCTGTCATAAGTGAGAGGCAGAACCCACATTCCATTATAGAAATTGAACACTCCAGATGCTTGTTTTTCCAGCTTCCATGGCAGCCAAGATGTCAGCCTATGACTTAGGCTCTGCCGAAGAGAGGCTCTCACTCTAGACTTTGAATTTGGAGCTAGTGATGCATCATGGGCACCCTTGCTGGAGGTGTTGGCAGTTTCATCATCTGTTAGTTTCTGGGACAATATTGTGCAACAGTGCTATAGGCTCAACGCTGGTTTTGCATGGCAGCCATGGTGATGCCCTTTTACCATCAGTTCAAGCTCATGAAGTTGGCCATTATTCCTGGCTTCATAGCCCCTGAGCAGTGTTCTTCAGCCCTTCAAGTGTTTCTGTAGATAATGCAATATTTTTAAAATAAATTCCTTTCTACTTAAATTTATCAGAGTCATTTCTGTTGCTTGCAACTAAGAGCCTTGATTGTCATGCCCAGGCAGAATTAAGTAAGCCTACCCTGATCTCATAGCATTTTTTTGCAGAGCTGTTATGCACATCTTTCATTATATTGTGTCTCTCATGCTCATCTGTTTTCTCCACTATATTAATCATTCTGAAGCTAGGATAATTGCCTTCTTTATGTTTCTGTCTACATCCTATCACAGGTCCTGATACATAATAGTGTTCAGTAAGTGTTTAAGTGTTTGTTTGTTTTGAATGAGGATACTATTTAATGAATAACCAATTATGATTCTGAAGTAGTCTGCTTTTCTACTTTATGCATTTTCTCCTTCAAATAATGACCTTCTTTTAAAAATAACAATGAAGCCTAAGTAAGCTCAATCTGCCTACATTGAATCTGATGATTTAAAGTGTTTTCTAAAGATACAAAAAGTTGAGAAATCAAACGACACTGTTTATCTTGTAAAAAATGTTTCTGAAATTAAGATATAGATTAAAATAGGACATCTCGACTAATTCAAAGGTGTTCCAGTCCCAATCAGTTTTACCAACTCTTCTTAACTAGAAATATCAATTTCTTAACCATGATAGTTAACTTTAAAAATTACTCTAATTACACTAATGCTTAAATTATTTGCACTTGTGACCATTTACTTTTTTTTTTAAATAGGAAAAGGAGAGAAATGGATTATGGAAAGTATTCCATTACTGACTTCAATTATTCCATTTGGTTCAAGAATAGAGACTGCCCTTTGATATGGACAATGCTTCTGGAGAGGATGCAGAAACGGTTTTCTACTGACCACTCAGTACATTTACAAACAACACCCAGTACAGTCTAGTAACTGTCAGGACTGACTGTCAGGTTGAACTAACACCAATTCTCACTCTCAGTAGGAACTGTTGTTGCAGATTTAACCTAATGGGACACAGAGGAAGCAGTTAGTAGAGGCCTAGCTGACTTAAAAAGATGCATATGAATTGGTTGGGAATCTGGATTGTTAAGAAATACCAAAAGGCTATTACAAAGATATTTGTTGAGGCCGAAATCTAATTTCATTGACCTTAAACAACTCTGTATTACAATTATAAATTGATGTGTCTGTCTCTGCCACAGTTTCTACCTTGAGGATAAGAATTTCATAGGATTTTGTCATTCATCTTCATATTTCTAAGAATAAGTACTGTGCTTGGCAAATTTTTAAAAGTAAATAAGCCATGATAGGATAAAGCCCATAGGCCAATTCTTACAGTTTAAAAGCTGCTTTCTACAAGTCAATTCATTTTTTTTTCTATGACCCATTTAATGGGTTAGAGACTATTCAATAATATCCACTTTATCCTTTCCAGTGATTTCTATATTGTTTTAACCTGTTTTTTTCCCTTTTATTATTCTAAGAAATGCTAAGCAATATTTTGCTTTGGTTTTGTAGCATGTGAAAAATTTAACAGTACTATGATCATAGCAGACAATAATAAACATATGCAAACTTAAAATTTTAATTAATGCTAATATATATGATAATGTTATTTATTAAACATAATAAACATCTAAAATACTTAACTGATTTTCAAAACAAAACATCTTTCTCAAATTCAAATACCATTGTAGGGCTACCCAGATGATACACAAAGAGCCCAAAGGATGAACTGTTCAAAACACCAATTTTTAAAAGAAATCTTTGTCACAAAATTTCTGAGGCACACTGACAATGTGGATTGGCCCTTCTGAATCTCAAGCCCAAATTGGATCACAGTCCTGGCTTTGCTTGCTGCTAATATTATGAACTTAAATTGTTTCATTTCCAAAAGTTTTGATTTTCTCCTCCCTAACATGGGGGTAGCCATAGTATTATTTCGTAGAGAAGCTGTGAGGATTAACTAAGATAATGCATAAAAAGGGCCCAGAAAAATGCCCAGTGCTGTAAAACACCATATATACATGTATATGTATACACATATACATGTATACACACACACACACACATACATACATACACACACATTAAATATACACACACACACACATATATATAAACCCTGCTTAGGGTTCTCTGAGCTTCCTGGATCCATGGTTTTGTGTTTCACATTAACTTGGGGAAATTCTTAGCCATTATTTTTTTCAAATATTTCTTCTGTTCCTTTCTTTCTTCACCTTTGGGTATCATTATTATGCATATGTTACAAACTTTTGGAACTGTCCTATAGCCCCCTTGGATATCTTATTCCGTTTTCTGAGTCTTTGTTTTCTTTGTTTTTTTAGTTTTTTGAGGATTCTAATGATATATCCTCCAGTTCAGAGAGTCTTTCCTCAGCTGTTTCCAGTCTACTGATAAGCCCATCAAACACATTATTTCTATGATTACTATTTTTTTTTAATTTCTAGCACTTCTTTTTGGTTCTTTCTTAGAATTTCCATCTTTCTACTTACATTTCCCCTTTGTTCTTGCATATCATGTACTTTATGCATTAGAGCCCTTAACATATTAATCATAGTTGCTTTAAATTCCTGGTATGATCATTTTAATACCCCTGTCCTGTTTGGCTCAGATGCTTGCTATGTCTCGTAAAATTGTGTTTTTGCCTTTTGGTATGCCTTATATTTTTTTCTTCCACAGAGCCAGACATTATATACTGGGTAAAATGAACTGCTGCATATAGATAGGCCTTTAGCAATGAGGTAGAGAGGCACAGGGGAATGGGAAGCATTCTACAGCCCTATGGTTACATCTCTGTCTTTTGGTCTCTGGACTTATGAACTTCACAAGTGTTTCTCAGATGTTTGGTTGTTTTTCTTACCCAATGTGACACAGGATAGCTAGAATGGGCTAGAGTTGGAGATTTCTCTCCCTCCAGGTCAGTTAGGCTCTGTTTAACTAGTTTTTCCTGAGTGTAGTCCTTGTTAAGAATAGAATGGTCTGGAGTATTTTAAAATAGTTTCTTTTTTTTTCCCCCTACCCCTGCTGGAAGATTTCTATGATATTCATCATGGGAACCATGTCAATCTCCTGGAGGTAAATCTCAGAATATTGTGAAGATTTGATATGACTATGTTTCCCTAGAGTTTTCAACTCTCAGACTTGGCCACGGTGACCTCTAGCAATTTGTCAACATAATTCAGGTTCTCCTCTACCAGCACTGATTTCTGCAGTGGTTTCTGCTCTTAAGTCTCTGCTCTAGTAAACCTAGCCTGCCTGTATCTGCCTGTCTCTTCAATCCTGGAAGCATCAGTTTCCTTTGTGTCCTACCTTCTCTTGTGGCTCCAAGAAGAGCTGTTCGTTTTTCACTCTGTTCAGCATTTAGCTTTTTTTTATAACCTAATTCATCTCAATTTTTTAACTTAGTATAGGTTCCAAATATTTGTTCTGTAGTTGTTGAGTGTACTGTTCTATGAATATCATTTAAGTTAATTTGGTTGATAGCACTGTTCAGATAATCTTTATTCTTAATTTTTGTATACTTGTCATTTACTGTGTGACTGGCATTTAAAATCTTCAACTATGGTTGTGAATTTATCTATTTCTCACTTTAGCCACTGTTGGATTTATGAATTTTGAAGCTCCGTTATCAGTTAAATTATTTATATCATTAGGCCTTCTTAGTTAATTGTCCCTTTTATCAACATAAATGTCTCTCTTTATTTCTTGCAGTACTTAAAGTCTACTTTACCTACTAACAGAGCCATTCCATTTTTATCATTCTTTCTGTTTGTATAATATATCCTTTCCTATTCTGTTACTTTCAATATAGTTGTGCCTTTAGAATTAGTATCTCTTGTAGACAGGATACAGTTGGGTCTTGCTTTTTTATCCAATCTGAGAATCTCGCTTCTAATTTGAGTGTTTAGTCCATTTACATTTAATATAATTCAATACAACTATTGACATTTTTTCCCATTCATTGCTTTTCTTGCTTTTTTGTTTGTTTTTGATTCTTGTAATGCTTCAATCCTACTTTTAGATTTTCAGGGTTAATTGAATATTTTTTGGTGGTACATTTTAGTTTTTCTATTGATTTTTTTAGTTATACCTTTTTAAAAATGTTTTAATGTTTATTTATTTTTGAGAAAGAGAGAGGGAGAAAAAGTAAGCACATGTGCCCGAGCAGAGGAGGGACAGAGAGAGAGGGGGAGAGAGAGAATCCCAAGCAGACTCCATGCTGTCAGTGCAGAGCCCAGTGCAGAGCTCGAACTCACAAACCATGAGATCATGACTTGAGCCGAAATCAAGACTAAGACATTTAACTGAATGAGCCTCCCAGGCACCCCTAGTTATACCTTTTTATATTGTTTTAGTAATTTTTCTAGGACTACAAATAATGCATTCTTATCAATTCTAATTAGGGAGGCTTCACACTTCTACTTCCCACTTAAACTTCTTATTCCCCACTTTACAAATGTAATAAACTCAAAACAGTATAATTTCATTTACACATTTCAACTTGTCCTTTTGCCATTATTATTTCTCTCACTCCCATTTTTTTAAAGTTTCCTACCTCACAATGTTACTATTTTCCTTTAAACAGTCAGTTGTCTTTTAAGGAAAAATGAGAAAAACATTGTATTTTTATTTATTATTTTCCATTCCTGATACCCTTATTTTTCTCTGTAGATGCAAGATTCCATCCCATATTTCCATCCCATTTCTCTTCAGACAGATATTCTTTTATATTTCTTATACTGCATGGCTGGTGATAATTTTTTTCAATTTTCAATTTTTGTTTATCTGAAAATGTACTGTATTTCACCTCTGCTTTGAATGATATTTTTTACTGAACAGTTTCTTTTTATTTCATCACTAGATTTTGGCCCAACATTATTTTTGCTTCTGTTACTTCTGACAGGAAGTCAGCCTTAATTTTTATTACTGTTTTTCTGTATATAATGCATTTTTTTTTCTCAAGCAGTTTTCAAGATTTTTTTCCTTTTTTTTAAATTTGATTTTCAGCACTTTTACTATGATGTACTTGATGTGGCTTTCTTCATATTTATCTTACTTGGCGTTTGCTAAGTTATTTGAATCTGTAAATTTGGTTTTCACTAAATTTGGTAATATTTTGGTCTTATGTACTTAAATATTTTTATGGGCAATTCCCATTCTCTTCATCTTGGATTCTTGTTACAAGTATGTTAAGTCATTTCATATGTCAGATTACTTAATATGTTCCTAAGGCTCTATTCATCTTATTTGTTATTTTTTTTAAGGGGATAATTTCTATCCTCACTGAATTTTTTCTTTTGCCACTTCTACTACCCAGGGAATTTTCATCCCAATTATTGGAATTTTAAGTTCTAGAATTTCCATTTTGTTCTTTTTTTAGTAGTTTCCATTTCTCTGCTGAGATGCCATGTCTGTTTACAAATTAAGACCATATTTTCCTTTAATTTCTTGAACATATTTGTAATAGTTCCATTATAGTCTTTGTTAAATGCAACAATTGGAGTATTTAGGAATTAGTTTCTACTGAGTACATTTTTCCTTGACTATGGGTAATCTTTTTTTTTTTTTTTTTATCTCTGCATTTTTGTATACTGTATGATTGTTCATCACATATTGTAGAGACCCTGGTAATTTTCTTTTGAAGAGTGTTGATCTTCTTTTGTTTTTCTTTCTTTTCTTTTTTTTTTTAGAAGACAGTTCAATTACTGTTTCATTACCTTTAAACTTGTAAAGTCTTGGTTTTAAGGTATGTTAAAGCTGATCTGCTCCTCAAAGAATTTCCCAAGCTCCTCTAACTTGGCATGTCTCTACCTTCAAACTTTCTCCTTGGCATATTTGCTAAGGTTTGGTTTTTGACTTTGTTAGAATAGAGTAGATTAGGCCTTATTTGGGAGTGTGGTCCTTAATCCTAAAATGAGGTTTTACTGAGAACAAATGGAGGGTGGATGGAGGGGAGGGGATGGAGAGAGGGGAAAATGGATGATGGACATTGAGGAGGACACTTGTTGGGATGAGCACTGGGTGTTGTATGTACAGCAATTTGACAATAAATTATATCAAAAATAAAAAAATACATTGAGGTTTTATCTCAGATCTGATTGTATGTGTTTCAGATGAATGCCAGTGGTATTAACAAGGTGTTAACAAGGTCTTTCTAATGTGGCTGAACCAGATTCATGACACTGCCATCAGCACTACTTGACCTCTATAATTTCTCTTCCATTTTTGACCCCTTAACAATTGTTCTCTGGTAATCCTTAAGTAGTTTGACACTGTGCCTATAGAGTATAACATTCACAGATTTCTGGACCTCTCCCCTTCATAGCTTCTTCTTAAGTGGTGCCCTACTTTGCAAATGCCAGTAGCTTCAAATGCTCTAAACATCATGCTCTGCTTAGACGCCTGCTTCCTGTGCCACAGTTGG
Organism: Acinonyx jubatus; assembly: GCF_027475565.1. NCBI lineage: Eukaryota > Metazoa > Chordata > Mammalia > Carnivora > Felidae > Acinonyx > Acinonyx jubatus. The sequence goes on along the minus strand of NC_069387.1, from coordinate 18,021,747 downwards.
GAAATTATGTCCAGGCAGAGAGTGTATGAAATCATGAGGCCTACCTCATGAGTTTCCCTTCTTCCAGGTAATATAGACTTGTGCTGCCTGTTAAGCCAATATTGAAAAAAATATTTCCATCATATTTTTTGCCCAGTTGTATCTTTGCTTACAATGAGATGGCTAGTTTGGTATCAGTTCATCCAGAATTGCTGAAAGTAAAAGTCCTAATATTTTATATTGTTGATTAAGATGTTCCACCTAGTCTACTTCCTGCAAGTATTTTTGATATATAAGATGTCTACATTCCAGTCTATGACTTTCTTGCTTAAGCAGATGTACCGAGAATTTCCATATATAACTTAGATTACTATATGTTCTGGTGTGATACAGTAGAAAATATATATGTTGGTCACTGTCCTCAGTTCCTGACACAGTTTCTAAAACTCTTGGAATTTCCTGAGTAATACAGGTGACAGGAATATCATTTGGTATTCATAACCAGACCCTTTCAACCATAACTGAGTTTATCCTAATGAGGTAACTCTTGGTAGGTTCCTAGATAGCTTCAGCCTAGAATATGGTTGCCAAAGAAACCCACCACGCGAATTTCAGCCCCATCCCTGGACCATAGGAGACAAGGGTTGCAGATTGAGTTCAAATACCAATGGCCAATGATTTAATCAATCATGACTGTGTAATAGAAACTTGATTAAAATAAAAAATACTCTTAAATGGGGTTGTGAGAGCATCTGAGTTGGTGAACACATTGAAGTGCTGTAGGATTGCACACTAAGAGAAAGCATGTGAGTTCCATGCCTCTTTTCCATACCTTGTTCAATGCATATATTCCATTTGGTTATTCCTGAATTTTATCCTTTATTACTAAATTGTTTATAGTAAGCAAACTGTTTTCCTGAGTTCTGTGAGTTATTCTAGAAAATTATTGAAACTGAGGAGGGGGTTGTGGAAAGCCCCAATTTACAGCTGGTTGGTAAGAAGTGTGGGAAGCTCAGCACTTATGCTTGGTACTGGAAGTGGGGTGCCTGGGTGGCTCAGTCAGTTAAGTGTCTGACTTTGGTTCAGGTCATGATCTCATAATTCATGGATTTGAGCCCTGTGTCAGGCTCTGTGCTGACAGCTCAGAGTCTGGAGCCTGCTTCAGATTCTGTGTCTCCCTCTCTCTCTGCCCCTCCCCTGCTTGCTCTCTGTCTCTCTCAAAAATATTAAACATAAAATTTTTTTTTAATTTTGTAGTGGGGGCCATCTTATGGGACTGAGCCCTTTAACTTGTGGGAACTGAATTGTTAGACACCCAGCTGGTGTCTGAAGAGTTGCAGAAATGGTTCGTGTGAGGAAAATACCCACACAATTGGTGTCATAAGTGTGAGCAAAAACAGGTCAGGCCTGGTTTACCTGGGACAGTCTTGGCTAGTTTATCTTGCCTAAGTGTGCCCTCTTTGATATTCAAACATGTTCTAGTTAGGAGAATAAATTATATGGTCATTCTACTTAGTGATATAACCCTGCTCATGGGTAGTTAATCCATAGTAGTGACTTTTTAATAATGTAAAGCTTAATTGTCATGTATGCCCAAAGAGACTGGGCATGTGGGACTCCTTTAGGTTAGTTTTATTCAAACACATCGGTATAAAACTGGTATGCTAAACATGATAGAAATGTCATATCTAACTTTGTGGCATCAATTATACTAAAAGAGTTTTGGAAAACATTATTATAACATAGACAGAAAACAGATATAATATGGTACATATTGTAATTTTTTCTCTTTTTAAAGATAAAGCAGGAGACTATCAGGAAATGACACACTTGCAATGAGCTGCTCCAAGCTGTACCCCTAAAACTTCTCAAGGGATACATATTTGTTTCTTTCTGCTACTAGAGGTCTTTTGGTGGGAAAAAAAATTAAGGAAGACTTACTTCTAGGTCATTTGAGGGTATTTTTCAAGTCTTACCCAGCTTTTAAAATTCTCTCTGTGCTTTTCCTCTGCCCAATAACCTCTCATAGGTCTTTTAGCACTCAGTGGTCAGCACAGCTGTTATAACTTTTCTGTTAAAGACTACGTATATACCCAGCACATTTTATGTCTTCAACAACAAAGCAATGCATACTTCTGTCCCTGGTATTCCTGAACCAGGGAGAGGGAAAGGCTATCCTAAGGTTATCTCATTCAATACAGAAAACAACTTTAGGGGGCGCTTGGGTGGCTCAGTCGGTTGAGCATCTGACTTTGGATCAGGTCATGATCTCATAATGAATTCAAGCCCCTCAATGGGCTTGCTGTGGTCATCACAGAGCCCACTTCAGATCCTCTGTCCCCCTGTTTCTCTGCCCCTCCCCTGCTTGTGCTCTCTCTCTCTAAAATATTTAAAAAAAAAGAAATTCGTGAAAAAATTTCTTCTTCTTCTTCTTCTTCTTCTTCTTCTTCTTCTTCTTCTTCTTCCTCTTCTTTTCTTCTTCTTCTTCTTTATTATTATTATTATTATTATTATTATTATTATTATTATTATTTTCTTTATTACTTTTTTAAAGCACACATGTGCCAAACACTGTCCTGAATGCCGGGGACACAGACATAAACACGTACTCAGCCCTGTAATTGAGAAACTAACAGAGGAAGCTTTAAAACCTACTTTAAACCTAAAATATTTTATATTCTACAAATATTTTGGGCCAATGGTTAACCAAAAGTTGGAAACAATGCAGTAGATGAGACATTAGAATGAGTTCCCCTATTAATAATCCCAGCCAAAAGCCACATGCCAGTACCCTTCCTAATGAAAACTGCTGAAAAAGGAAATACTAACCTTTGGATGTGTCCCAGAGAAAATAAAAGAAAAACAGTGTCATATTTTTAAAAAGAAAAGAAAGGAAAAGTGCAGGATAACTTCATCCACATTCCAGATAACAAAACTTTGCTTTTCCTTATTTACATGAGCTACAAAACTTGTATGTAGTTAACAAAAGAAATGCAAATGAAGGACAATCAGAATCTGTTTTTGTAGGAAAGAAGATACACTGTTATTTAACATACTGTTTCAGAGTTAAGAAAATAATTTGAGGGGTGCCTGGGTGGCGCAGTCGGTTAAGCGTCCGACTTCAGCCAGGTCATGATCTCGCGGTCCGTCAGTTCGAGCCCCGTGTCAGGCTCTGGGCTGATGGCTCAGAGCCTGGAGCCTGTTTCAGATTCTGTGTCTCCCTCTCTCCCTGCCCCTCCCCCGTTCATGCTCTGTCTCTCTCTGTCCCAAAAATAAATAAACGTTGAAAAAAAAATTAAAAAAAAAAAGAAAATAATTTGATTCCTACCCATATCTTATTTACTGAATTCAGAAATCATTGTCCAAGATTTTGTAAGATACAATGAAACTATTAAACATACAAAAATGATGAAAATTATTTGAAAATGTCTTTGAGTTAGAATTGATATATAATTTATGCCAAGTTCTAATCAGTAGCAGATAACTGTTTATATGCAGCTATCAACATACAACTTATTTTATACGCTCTGTTACTTACCCCTAGAGGGACAATGAATGGCTTTATAAACGGTTGCTTTTCTACAAATGCACCAAAACGCTAATCATGAGATTGATTATTAAGAGATTATTATTTAGAGTCAGTTTCAGTTTATATTCCAGTTTTGCTCCTTGTTGCTACATGATTTGAGAACGTTAATAAAATGTTTGATCCTCAGGTCCAATATCTGAGAACAACACCCTCACGGATTTTTTTCTTAAGTGAGACAGTCCATCTCATATAGGTCAGTGCTACCTGACCTAAAGTATTATAGAAAGTCATCATCATTAATTAGGTGAATACCGTCTACTAACACAAATGTTTCGGTCTTGTCATGAAGTTAAGATCTTCTTGGAAAATGCTAATTTTAAGGATTTTATCACTTAGAATCTGAAGATGTCTTGCATGTAAGCATAAAGTCATATAGGTATACATATTTACATCAGTATAAATGGCCTTCCATCACTGCACATGGCCCAAATGAATGAACTGTCTCCTTGTGTCCAACTCTGACACCCACAAGCAAAGCACCGGGAGGTGTAATTTCCTTTTAGCAAAGCAGACTGATAGGCAGTTATGGTGAGCATCTGCTGAACCTTGATACAAACTTCAATGTCTTTGTCAAATGAGTAACAACAAGGCTTCTTTACCAGACCAGGTATCTAAAATGAATTCAGGAAGGTACTATCCCACCGGATCTCTGGTTTCCATACTTAGGGGCCCTATAAGCTTACGAGCACTACGTTTGAGTGTTCTCACTCCTTCAAATCAAGAGTTTGGAGGAGAAGTGTTCAGTCAGGGGTGTAGCAAGAAACAGATGACATAGACAATTTTGTTTATTAAGGAGGGTTTGTTAAAGGGAAATTTTGTAAAAGTGAAGGCAAGGCTTAGGCAAAGCAACAAGGGGTGGAACAGTATAGGAAGACAAGTACCAGCAGAAAGTTTGAAGAGGCAGAAGCAGGGAGCTCTTTGCTGAGCTCAAAAGTAGAATTGTGGAAGGAAGGGCCCCCTGTCAGAAACTATGTCTCAGAACGGCAGTCAGTCTGCAAGATCCCAGGAGGGAGTGGGCCAGGGAAAACACTCCTTTCACCCTCTGATCCCCACTAGTGCATCCCACTGGCCGAATTCAACTAGAAGCCAAAGGGCAAGGGTACCTGTTGATGCAGTCCGTGAAGGTCAGCATCCCAGGCACACAGTGTGGGAAAAGAGGGTGGAGAATAGAGTGGGGGTGGGGGATGGAATGTATGCTTCAAGGAGGCGACAGAATATGCATATTTCTATTGTTGATACTGCATATTAATAAAAAAATCTTTTGGAAAAATCATAATGTCAAAATTTAATTTGATGTGCTAGTGGAGTCAAAGGCTAAAATTGTAAGAATGGGTGCTGACTTCTCCCCTCTGTTGTCAGAATTAATAGAAGTTTCCATTATAAAAAATACGTTAAAATTATTGGCCAGTTTAGCCAAGTACAACTGTGGTTAACTCAGTAAATATTATGCATAGTCTTATTATGACGAGTTTTTTTAAATTTTTATTTTACCAGGATTACTAGTAATTATGCTAGTTGGTATACAGAAAATTTTCCTACAAATAAGAATAAACAAAGGAAATGCAAAGGCAGAGTGGACGTGATCATTGTCCAAAAGGGAATGAGAGATAGCTAACTATAAAATCATTATAATTATTAAGTAATACTAGGAATCAAGTTCAATGAAAGCCCCAAGAAGAAGGAGCTCTCTGGAGTCAATGGTAACACCTGTGTTTATATAAATCTGAGACTACTCCCTAAAGACAATCAGAAACATTTTCTCTCATGGGTTCCCTCTAATCTCACAATCTCATATCCCTTATTAGTAATACATGGATGCCAGAAATGATGGATTCTTTCACCTTAGGCTCTCAAACTTGAGCACCTAACAAAGGACTTCAAATTTTAAAGGACCCATATTTTTAAGGAATCTTATCTAAATCGAATTTCAGGATTTCTATATAGATTGTGTTTTTCTGTTATTTGTTGCTCTTGTTGTTCTTAGATCTTTCTAAATTATTCAGAGTATGGTGCCTGTCTTAAATACAGGCTTGTCTAGTTGAATTATATGTGTACTTACAGTACTAATTATTTTGATCTCCCCTCTTCCATTCTGTTCAGTACATTTCTAGCTTGTTTATATATATATAATATATATTATGATTATATATGTTATGTTATATTATATTATACTATATTAATATATATTATATATACTATATATTATATTAATTAATCACATTAAATTAATTATATATAATTAATTTTATATAATTATTGTAATATATTATATTATATATTAATATAAATATATTTATATATTTAATATATTATATAATTTATAATACAAATATAAATTATTATATAATTAATTATATATATTATGTGTATTATATATTATATAATTATATATTATTATATAATATATATTACTTTCTCTTTTTATCTTTCTCTTTTACTGATAAAGTGGAAAGTCAACTATGCAGGTAGATTGGGTTTTAATAAACAAACTCACTATTATTGGTTGCTTAGCTTAGCATTTCATAAGTACTTTCTGTGGCTCTAAGTGGATTTCAAAAGCAAGAGCACATTTTGCTAACCCTGAAAATCATGGAATCTGATATACCAGTATAGCAGAATGACAAGACAGCTCAACAGATTTTCTGAAGTAGTCTGTTACCTGTTTCCTGAGTGAACTGAGCCAATATAGGGAGATGCATACAGAAACCAAACCAATTGTTTTGATTGACATAACCCTTAAAAACAAACTAAATTGTATAGTTAATGATAAATTTAGTATAGGATTAAGCTCAAAATCCATCATTTGAAGATCTATTTTTAAAATATGCTTCAGATGACCAACATCAGTTTTCATTTTGAGGGAGAGTACTTATTAATCTTTATTTTGCTCAAAGATAATCTCCAACTCCTACCACTATAAGCTTACTTGTTATTACCAAAAATAAAAGGACATGGCGTGGAGATATGGACTGCAACACAACTTGTGTTATTTCACATACATGAGTATTGAATTTACCATTTAACTTTGGGAAACTCATGCCTAGTGATTGGGAAATATTTTATAAAGCACACTTGTCATAAAATTTAGGCTGCTTAGAACAGGAATAAAATCAACTAATGAGCTTGCATAAGAAACGGGCAAATTCACATTAGACTGTAAGTAGAGGAACACAGCTGCAAGGTTCATTCTCTCCTAACAAAAGCTTTCCACTCTAGGAATGTAGCAAATGGTTTCTAAGATTCCTTGAAGGTATTATTATTGTTGCATTCTTTTTTTATTGGGTCCTATAATCTATAATGGAGAACTAGAGCACCCCTAACAAAAAAAATCCTAAGTAAAGTCTAATGTTGTGAAGGGAAAAATAATTTCTTCAACAGGAAAACAAATTAATAGGTTTCAAGATTCTATGCTTATAAGTACCACACTTTTTTATAAAGTATTATCCACTTCCATTTTAATTGTATTTTAGAATAAACCTTTTCCTTTTTCATGCAAAGTCTTTGATGAGAAAAGGGCAATGAATGTGCATATAGTTATTGCTTGGCACCCTAATATGTATACTTTATTTATAATATTTTCAGTGTTATGCATTATTCACTTTCATCATTTTATCTAACAATAATATTTTGAATGTTCTAATGTTCTAAATGTCAGTATGCATTACTTGTGGCTTATCACATCCATCATACTATGTATGCTACCATATCAAAACATAGCCCACCATCAAAGAAACTATACTAAATATATCTTTGGAGCAACCAGAAAACAATTAACAAAATGACAATAAGTACATAGCTATCAATAATTACTTTAAATGTAAATGAACTAAATGCTCCAATCAAATGTATAAGGTGGTTAAATGAATAAAATAAATAAGACCCATTTTTATGCTGGCTACAAGAGATTCACTTCAGATCTAAAGACACACACAAACTGGAAGTGAAGGGATGGAAAACGACATTCCATTCAAATGGAACCTAACAGAAAACTGGAATAGTAATACTCATATCAAACAAAATAAGAGTTTGAAACAAAGGCTGTAACAAAAGACAAGGATAGTACATAAAGAGTTCAATCCAAGAAGATATAATATTGTAAATATCGATGTACTCCAACATACACATTTATATGTATAAATATATATTATTCGTATATATAAAGTAAGTATATATATGTATATAAAGACTAAATATATAACACAAATAGTCATAGACGTAAAGAGAGAACTGATGTAATAAAATAATGGCAGTAGACTTTAATACCCCACTTACATCAATGGATAGATCATCCAAATAGAAAATAAGTAATGAAAATTTGGACTTAAATAACCCATTAGGCCAGATGGATTTAATAGATATATACAGAGAATTTCATCCAACAACTGCAGAATACACATTCTTTTCAAGTGCACATGGAATATTCTCCAAGACGGATCACCTGTTAAACCACAAAACAAGTCTCAATAAATTTAAGAAGACTAAAATCATATCAGGCATTTTTTCCAACCACAATGGTATGAAACTAGAAATCAATTTCAAGAAGAAAACTGGAAAAACACAAACATGTGGAAACTTAACAGTATGCTACGAAACAACCAATGAGTCAACAAAGAAACTGAAGAAAAAAATACTGTCTTGAGACAAATGAAAATGGAAATATAACTTTTAAAGATCTATGAGATATAGCAAAAACAGTTCTAAGAGGTAAGTTTATAGTGATACAGGCCTACCAAAAAAAAAAAAAAAAGAGGGGGGAGGGGGAGAAAATAAAACCTGAAGTTAGTAGAAGGAAGAAGATAATATAGATCAGAGCAGAAATACATGAACTACAGACAAAAGAAAAAAAAGGAAATATCAATACGAGTAAAAGATGGTTCTTTGAAAAGTTAAAGAAATTCACTAAATTTCTAGCCACACTCATCTAGAGAAAAGAGAGAGGGCCCAAATAAAATCAGAAATGAAAGAGAAGTTACGACTGACACTACACGAATACAGATGATTGTAAGAAACTACTAAAAACAATTACACACCAACAAATTGGAAAAGCTAGAAGAAACGAATAAATTCCTAGAAATAAACAACCTATCAAGACTGAGTCATAAAAAAATAGAAAATTGAGTAGATCATTTACAAGTGATTAAATTGTATCAGTAATTTAAAAACTCCCAGGAAACAAAGGTCTAGGACCAGATGGCTTCACAGATGAATTCTACCAAACATTTAAAGAAGAGTTAGTATCTATTCTCCCCAAATTATTGCAACAAATTGAAGAAGGAACACTTCCAAACTCATTTCATAGGCATTACCCTGATGATAAAACCGGACAGTCACCACAAACAAGGAAATTATAGGCCAATATTCCTGATGAACATAGTTGAAAAATTCCTCAACAAAATATTTATAAACTAAAGTGCAATAATAAAGTAAAAGGGTCATACGCCTTGATCAAGCAGGGCTTACTTCAGTGATGCAAGGATGGTTCAACATCTGCAAATCAGTCAATGTGATATATACCATTAGCAAAAATGAAGGATGAAAATCATCGTATGATTTTAATATATGTAGAAAAAGGGAAGTACCTAAATTCAACATCCACTTAAGATTAAAAAGAAAACTCTCAACAAAGTGGGTATAGAAGAAATGTACCTCAACATACCTCAACATAATAAAGGCCATATAAGACAAGCCCACACCTAACATCATACTCAGTGGTGAAAAACTGAGAACGTGTCCTCTAAAGAACAAGACAAGGATGCCCATCCTCACCATTTCCATTCAATACAGCACTGGAAGTCCTAGCCGTAGCAATGAGGCAAGAAAAAGAAATAAAAAGCATCCAATTTAGAAAGGAAGAAGTAAAACTGTCACTATTTGCAGTAACATGGCACTATATACAGAAAACCCCAAAGACTCAAAAAACAAAACAAAACAAAAAAACAAAAACAAAAATTAAAACCTTAGAGACTCCATCACAAAATTCCTAAAATTAATAAATGAATTCTGTAAAGGTGCAGGATACAAATCAATATACAGAATTCAGTTGCATTTCTGTGCACTTAATGATGAAGTAGCAAAAGAGAAATTAAGAAAACAACTCCATTTACAATTGAACAAAAAAGAATAAAATGCCTAGGAATAAATTTAACCAAGGAGGTGAAAGACCTATACTTTCAATACTGTAAAACACTGATGAAAGAAAGTGAACATAAGACAGGTAAATGAAATGCTTTACTGTGCTCATGGATTAGAAGAATTAATACTGTTAAAATGTCCACTCTATCCAAAGTAATCTACAAATTCATTCTAATTGTCATCAAAATACCAATGGTGTTTTTCACAGAACTAGAAAAAAATCCTAAAATGTATATGGAAACACAAAGATCCTGAATAGCCAAAAAAAAAAAAAAAATCTTAAGAGGAACAATGCTGGAAGTTTCACCATCTCAGATTATAAACTGTACTACATAGCTATAGTACTCAAAACAGGATGGTAGTGGCACAAAAACACACATAGATAGATCAATGGAATAGAACAGAGCCCAGAAATAAACTCATAAATATACAGTAAATTAATCTGTGACAAAGGAGCCATGGATATACAATGGGAAAAACATTCCCTTCAATAAATAGTACTGGAAGAATTGGACAGCTACATGCAAAATTATGAAATTATTTTCACTACCGCTACCTAACACCATATCCAAAAATAAATTCAAAATTCATTAAAGAGTTGAATGTAAGACCTGAAATTGCAAAACTTCTGGAAGAAAACAGGTAGTAAGCTGTTTGATATCAGTCTTAGCAATATCCTGGGGGGCCAGTCTCCTCAGGCAAGGGCAACAATACAACAACAGCAAGGACAACTGGGATTATATCAAACTAAAAAGCTTCTGTATAGTGAAGTAAACCATCAACAAAATGAAAAGGCAGCTTACTGAATGGGAGAAGACATTTGCAAGTCATACATTTAAAGAGAGGTTAGTATCCAAAATATATGGAATTTATACAACTTAATTTAAAAAAATAAACAATATCACTAAACAATGAGCAGAAGACTTGAATAGACATTTTTCCCCAAATAAGGTATACAGACGACCAACAGATACATGAAAAGATGCTCAACATCACTAATTATCAGGGAAATGCAAATCAAAACCACAATAAAATATCATCTCATTCCTGTCAAATTGGTTATTATCAAAAAGACAAAAAATCACAAGTACTGGCAAGTATGTGGAGAAAAAGGAACCTTTATGAACTGTTGGTGGGAATGTAAATTGGTGCAACCACTATGGAAAATATAATAGAAGTCCCTCAAAAAATTAAAAATAGCAATGCCATATGATCCAACAATTCTACTTCTGGGTATTAATCCAAAGAAAACAAGAACACAGTTAAAAAAAAAAATTTAACACTTATTTATTTTTGAGACAGAGAGAGACAGAGTGTGAGCAGGGGAGGGGTAGAGAGAGGGAGACACAGAATCTGAAGAGGGCACACAGCCTGATGTGGGGCTAGAACTCATGAACTGTGAGATCATGACCTGAGCCAAAGCTGGATGCTTAACTGACTGAGCCACCCATGTGCCCCCAAAACCACACTTTCGAAGACATATGTACTGCTCAATGTTCATTGAAGAATTATTTATAATAGCCAAGATATGGAAAACTTAAGTATCCACTGAGAAATAAATGGACACATACACATACACATAGGAATATAAATCAGCCATAAAATATAAATGAAATTTCTCCATTCGTGACAACATGGATGTACCTAGAGGGTATTATGCTAAGTGCAACAAGTCAGACAGACAAAGACATATACCATTTGATTTGATTTATATGAGGAATCTAGAAATCAAAACAAATAAACAAAACAGAAACAGACTCATGTATCTACAGGAACCAAACTGTTGGTTACCAGAGGGCAAAGGCTTTGGGGAGTGAACAAAGTGATTAATAGGTACAAATTTCCAGTTACAAAATAAATAAGGAATGGAGATGTAATGTACAGCATAAGCAATAGAGTCAATAATATTGTAACAACTTTGTATGGTGACAGGAGGTAGCTAACTTATTGTGGGCATCATTTTGTAATGTATAAAAATATTGAATCACTATGATGTACATCTGAAACTGATAGGATATTGTATGTTAACTGTACTTCAAAAAAAACTTTGGGGGGCGCCTGGGTGGCTCAGTCAGTTGAGCGGCCGACTTCGGCTCAGGTCACGATCTCGTGCTCCGTGAGTTCAAGTCCCGCGTTGGGCTCTGTGCTGACCGCTCAGAGCCTGGAGCCTGTTTCAGATTCTGTGTCTCGCTTTCTCTCTGACCCTCCCCTGTTCATGCGCTGTCTCTCTCTCTCAAAAATAAATAAACGTTAAAAAAATTTAAAAAACCCCAAACTTCGGGATGTTTAAGTCTTATAAATTTATAAGAAACATAACTTTGGGATATTTGAATCTGATAATTTTAGCCTCTTCCTCTTATTTAAGCCTATATATTTTCTTCCTTTTATTCATTAACAAAAGTGAATATCCAAGAAAAATAAATACACATGGCATTAAGATGATAATAATAGTAGAAAGCAATTCCCAGATGACTTCTAGTTGGATATGAAAACTATGTAGCACCATGATTTTTAAACAAAACTCCATTATTGTCACAAGTTCCTTATTAGTCTTTTTTGTTCTTTTTATTTGAAAAACAAAACAAAAAATTATTCTATAATTTTCACATCACAGCTCTTTTGTTGTGTAATAACATGAATGTGGTTATTTCTAGATTGTGTAGAGAGGGGAAAGGTAGAAATGAGAAAAGTGCAAGAAATGAAATGAAAGGAACTTTTTAACCACAGAATAACTGACCCAGAGAGATATGAATCAGAATTAGATGCTGTTGGATACCACATTTTCCAAAATAGTCCAGTGCTATGAAACCCCACAAAAGAATGTGATACAGATATGTTTAGGGTGGCAAGGAATATTAATAAAATGTTGGATATTCAGTTTCAATTTTTTTTGAAGACTTCATAGACATTTAATTATTAAAACAAAAACTAAGCTTTTTTTTCTTCTCCTTCTCCTTTTTCAGGATTGGAGACACCCTTGGTTACTACAATCTTAGACGTCAGAAGTAACAGCTGAGGAGCAGAAGACAAGCAGTACCCTCTGGTGGGCATCATATTCAATGGGGAATTACTGCACTGAGGGGAAGGGAAGTGACCTGAGCTAATTCCAATTTAATTTGTGCAGCTTTGCTGTAGAAATAGACTCTATCACCACTACTGCCACTCCCCCCCCCGAAAAAAACCCCATATTTTCTGATATATTGATACAAAACCACACATTGACTTTTTAAGGCAGTAGCAACTCTAAGGTTTAATTAATGGTGACTCAAACTACAGCTTGCCCTGTTGAGTTGAAACTATTTAAAGTATCTGTGTTCTGAAAGTAATACAGTGGTTAGCTTCTGGCCAGAGGCATGTACATTGCAAATATGATAGGAGAAAATATTAATGTTCAATTGTCATACATTCATACTCTCTTATTTAAGTCCCTCTGCCAATAAAATAATTTGTAAGGCATTTCTCACCCTGATTTTATGCTAAAAGACTAGAAATGCATGCTGATTTCTGTGTACTAAAGGAATGGAACACTGAGATATCAGTGGCTCCTTCAGGAATATTGTGGAAGGCCAAAGTCTGATTTTGAAGTGTTATTTTATTTCTGTTATTGATTGTTGATTGTGTATTTCCCAAAATGTATAGTATGAGCTAGGGGAAAGTTGCTTCAAAAGGGTATGGGAGCCTCCATGTGTGGTGGGCAGAGAGTTATTTCAAAGGATTCTTGTGGATGACTTCCACAAGTCATCTCTTTGACTAAGAGATGTGTCCGTTGAACTATTTCATTTCAGCCATTTTCCTAATCAAGACCATTTAAAGATGACTATACCATGCCACGGTTCTACAGAAAAATAAACATGTAAATTTCATCCACCTATATATAATTGAACCCTACCTGATGATATAATGGATGCTTTTTCTGAAATAAAAGCAGTCTTAAGACTAATTTTTTTCTTTGCTATACAGTTTCTTTTTTTTTATGAGGAGAAAAATGTTACATGTTTTTGACACTATTATCTGTCTCTGTATTTGAACTGCTGGGCCATTCCTTACTTCTATTTCCTAACTTACTTTCTGTTAGTTGTATACCTTTGAAGCTCTGAGCTATTTCTTTCTTTCTTTTCCCTTTCTTTCTTTCTTTCTTTCTTTCTTTCTTTCTTTCTTTCTTTCTTTCTTTCTTTCCCTCAGATAAAGCAAAGTTTAGGAATTTAGTTTTCATGAGGCTTCTATTAAAACAACAACAACAACAACAACAACAACAACAACAACAACAACAACAACAGACAACCAACCTTCCCATTACTCTGGTCACCCACATGACAAAAAGGAAGTTGAACTGTTTGCTGACGTGTTTCTCATGGTTTGAGTCTGGGCTTCCTTCACAAGGAGTCTTGCCAAACACTCAGCTTCCACAGACAATCTTTTGTGGGAGGTGACCTCACTGGAATCCAAGAGCAAAGGCTAAAAAAAAATATGCCATCATAATTGCAAACAAACCCTAGCTCTGGTGAAGGATTGCTTGGTTCACATTCCTGAAGTAGCTGGAAATCTACTTCCTGGATAGTTTAATAGAATAGTAGGTCTCTTCTCTTAAAAACAACTCTTCTTCCAGACATTCAAGTTCCGGCTTCAGTGCCACCATTTTCCAAGTTATTAGAAAGGGTTTAGGATAACATTTGAACGTTCCTTCTTCATCATCCCTCACTTCATATTCAATTAATTATTAAGTTCTAACATATCTTTTCCAAAATTAATCTTCTGCTACTCTTTTACCACGGTATCACTTTACTTTTAGACTAGCGGTGTGCCTGTTAAGTTTTATGATTAATTTCAATCTCTCTAAACATTCTCTCCACTTTCGTCTCCACTCTGTTTATCTTGTGCCTTTAACACATTTGACATGTTTTCATAATCCGTGGAGAGAAACCAAGAAGGAAAAAAGAAGTGACCATTGGCACATGGCCTTGTTCACTGCCTTGTCTAAATGCTGCTGGACTAACACTTTTGCCTTCTCTCCTGAATTCTTTGACCTGTCATGTGCTACTGTCTTTGTAGCACTATGTGGTTCCTCTCTATGAAAGTGATCTTAAACTTGTTTTGGAGATTGCATCTATCCAGGCATACCAGTATTAGGACTTAACGCCAGGTGCTCATCACATCATATGGCTGGTATATCCGTGGATTCATTTGCTATTTCTGTGAAGGGAATGGGACATTGACCTTCCTAAAATAGAATTTTGACGATATGGCTAATGTGGTAATAAACCATCAATGACTCCCCTTTGACTCTGATTCTGGACCCAGGTAGGCCCAGTATCCAGTCTTGTCACTCACTAACATGGTGGCAAGCTCCTGAACCTCTCTATGACTAATTACTTCGGTAACAATTGATAAATTGCTTGCAAATATTTCATTTTGGATTTTTGCTCTTGTGTCTGGAAGTAAAATTGGTCTATAATTTCTTTGCTCTATCCTTATCCACTGTTGGTATCAACATTATCCTGTCTCATAAAATCAGTAGGATGGTTTTTCACTCTCCCTTTTACATTTCTGAAACAATTGGTATAAAATTGGGATTATTGTTCCATGAAGATTTAGTAAAATTCGTTTTAAAAATCACCAGATATGGGAGTTTGCTTTGTAACTGTTTATGAAGTTAACATATATATTTTATTCAGTTTTCCTCTTTTAAATATTTTATATCCTTTAATTATGTCCTTTTCTTTACTAATTTTTACAGGTGTATTTTTTTTTGGCTTTTGTGCTTGCTAGTTTTCTTATTCTTATGTTTCTTTTCTACTTACAGAGTCTCCCTTAACATTTCTTTTTTCTCTTTTAAGTTTTCATTTAAATTCAAGTTAACATACAGTGTAATATTACTTTCAAGTGTACAAAATAGTGATTTAACACTTCCATACAATGGCCAGTGCTTATCACAATAAGTACAAGTGCACTCCTTAATCCCAATCACCTCTTTTCATCCAAAACCCCCACCCACCTCCCCTCTGGTAACCATCATTTTCTTCTCTACATTAAGAATCTGTTTCTTTCTTCTGCATGCTGCTGTCTAGAAGAAACAGACTCTTAACTATAGAGAACAAACTGAAGGTTGCTAGAAGGGAAGTGAATGGGGCGATGGGCTAAATGAATGATGGGGATTAAGGAGTGTACTTAAATGATGGGCCCTGAGTGTTACATGTAAGTGATGAATTTTACTCCTGAAACCAATATTACACTATAAGTTAAGTAACTAGAATTTAAATAAAAACTTGAAACATTAAAAAGAAAGAAAAAAAGCAGCACAATAAACAATTGAAACCTTATAGATAATGACACCCTTAAAAAAGTCTGTTTCCTGCTTTTCCTTTCTGTTTCTCTCTTTTTTTTCCCTTTTCTCATTTGTTATGTTTCTTAAATTACACGAGTGAAATCATATGGTATTTGTATTCTTCAGATTGACTTACTTTGCTTAGCATAATCCTCTCGAGCTCCATCTGTGTTGGGGTAATTGGCAAGATTTCGCTTTTTTATGGCTGAGTAATATTCCATTGTGTTAAATATTCCATGCCACATCTTCTTTATCCATTCATCAGTTAATTGGCACTTGGGCTGTTTACATAATTAGGCTATTGTAGATAATGCTGCTATAAATATCAGGGTGTGTGTGTATCCCTTTTAATTGGTATTTTTGTATTCTTTGGGTAAATACCTAGAGCGCAATTGCTAGATCGTAGGGTAGTTCTATTTTTCACTTTTTGAGGATCCTCCATACTGTTTTCTACAGTGGCTACACAAGTTTGCATCCCCACCAACAGTGCAGGATGCTTCCCCTTTCTCTACATCCTTGCCAATACCTGTTGTTTCCTATATTTTGATTTCAGCCATTTTGACAGATGTGAGGGGATATCTTATTGTAGTTTTCATTTCTATTTCCCTGATAATCAATGATGTTGAACATCTTTTCATGTATCTGTTGACCATGTGTATGTCCTTTTTGGAAAAAAATTTCTATTCATGTCTTCTGCCCATTTTTAAATTGGATTATTCATTCTTTGTTGAGTTTTATAAGTTCTCTATATATTTTGGATACTAATGACTTATCAAATATGTCATTTGCAAATATCTTTGTCAATTCAGTAGATTGTCTTTTAGTTTTCTTGATTATTCCCTTTGCCCTGCAGAAGACTTCTATTTTAATATAGTTCCAGTAGTTTATTTTGATTTTGTTTCCCTTGCCTGAGGAGGCATATCTAGAAAAATGTTGCTATTGCTGATGTCAGACATTGCTGCCTATGTTCTCTTCTAGGATTTTTATGGTTTCAGGTCTCACATTTAGGTCTTTAATCCATTTTGATTTTATTTTTGTGTATGGTGAAGAAAGTGGCTCAGTTTCATTCTTTTGCATGTTGCTGTCCAGTTTTCCCAACACCATTTGTTAAAGAGACTATCTTTTGTCATTGGATAATCTTTCTTGCTTTGTCAAAGATTTAATTACCATATAGTTGTGGGTTCATTTCCAGGTCTTCTATTCTGTTCTATTGATCTATGTGTCTATTATTTGTGCCATATTTCACATTAAAAGACATAAGAAAAATGTGTCTGGTTTCAATGGCCAATTGATAGGGACATTGTTTATCAGTTTATCTAAAGGTGATTATTTTTATTTCTTCATGTCATTTTGTAATTTTTTTCCAGATAATTCCCAATTTTATATTTAAAAATGATTAACAAAGTAATATAGTAATCTCATATTTTGAAAAATATCTACTCTATCTGTACTTATATTCTTTTTTTCAATCAGGGAAATAAATTTTCCTTTTGATCAATTTTTAATATATACATTTTGATGTTGTGTTGTCATGTGTGTTTAAGTTCATGAGGAACTGTTCTTTTATCCACTTTTATTCCTGTTATAGTTTTCCTAGCCTTTTTGTTCCTATCTTAAATTAATTTTTGCCTCATTTTTGCTTTGTCTACTGCTATAGCAGCACTATTTTTATTATTTTGTTCTTAGATATGTTTTCCAACCAATTTCTCTTCAATCTGTCTGTATGTATCTCTTTAAGCAGCAGACAGCTGATTATTTTTAAAGCAATAATTGATACGATTAGATAGCTACTTTTTACCTATTTAAATGTATTGTAATTACTGATATTTTAATATTTCTATTATTTTATTTTGTGCTTCCTATTTAGTATTTTTTAAATATTTTAAAGTTTATTTACTTACTTTGAGAGACAAAGAGAATGTGAACAGGGGAGGGGCAGAGAGAGAAGGAGAGAGAATCCCAAGTAGGCTCTGCCCAGTCAGCACAGAGCTGGATGCGGGGCTTGAACTCACCAATGGTGAGATCAAGAGTCGGACGCTTAACAGACTAAGCCACCCAGGCACCCCTGTTTAATATTTTTTTATGTTTCTTTTTTTTCTCTTCTCATGGTTTCTGTGGCTGGTAGGCTATTTTTTTCCTTTCCTTTTCTTCTGCTAATATTGGAAATTATATGTTTTATTTTTATTCTTTGGTGGTAATCTTTAAGGTTTAAAATATATTCAATATTTGAAACCAGGGACTTGAAAAGATATTTTACACCCACGTTCATGGCAATATTACCAAAAAGTGTAAGCACCAACAGTGTCCACTGATGGAGGAATGGATAAATGAAATTGTGGTAGGTGTATTAGAATATTATTTAGTCTTAAAGAGGAAGGGAATTTGGATGCATGCAATGACAAGGATGGACCTTGAGGCATTATACTTAGTGAAATAAGACAATCACAGAAGTACAAATACTATATGATTCCATTTACATAAAGTGCTTCGAGTAGTCACATTTATAGGAGGCGAAGTAGAAGGTGGTTGCCAAAGGCTGGCAGTAGGGTGGGGAGTTATTTTTTAATGAGTGGGAGTTTCAGTATTACAAAATAAAAAGTGCTCTGGAAATGAATGGTGGTGATGGTTGCACAACAGTGTGAATATACTTAATAGTCCCTAACTCTACACTTAAAAATTGTAAAATGTACATTTAATGTTATACATATTTTACTGCAATAAAAATGAAAAATGTATTTATAACATGTTTATAAATGTTATGTAAATATATTTCTCAGATTCTAATTTTGGAATGTCTATCTTCTGAAAGGAAAAAGGAATTGCAGCACATGTAACTACACTCTGAACTCAACTCTTTCCTTTTTTTCATGCTATTCCTTTCTAGATTTTAGTTCTGCCTTTTTAAAACAAATTTTAAAAATGGGTTATTATTTTTAGAGTTAATAGTTAATAAGTATATAGAAGACTTTACCAGTTTCTTTAATCATCACTGTTTTGTGCATCCTCACTTTCACTTTGGGCTAAACATTTCATTTTGCTTAAGTATTTCCCAAGGAATTATTTATTTTTTACAAAATAATTTTTCCACTTTATTTATTTTAGAGAGAGAGAGTGTGAGTTGGGGAAAGGGGTACAGGGAGCAAGAGAGAGAATCCCAAGCAGGTTGCACACTCAGCACAGAGCCCGACGCAGGGCTCAATTCCACTACCCTGGAATCATGACCTGAGCCAAAATGAAGAGTCAGTTGCTCAAACCAGCTGAGCCACCCAGATGCTCGAGGAATTATTTCTTTTATTGGAAAGTCTATGTGTAGTAAATATTCCTAATCTCTTTATGATGGAGAGTGTTTTTTATCTCAATTTACTCAAGTGTAAAATTCTAGTTTGACAATTATGTTCCCTTAGCGTTCTCTGTTATCATCTGATGTCTATATTCCTGAGAGAATTCCATGATCAGTTTACTTGCTAAAACTTCATCAGTACTATGTAGATTTTCTTCTGAATACTTTTCAAATATTCCCTTTCTCATGATATCCTACAACTTTTTCATGCCACATTAAGGTGTGGATTTTAGTTTTTTGCTTTGTTTTGCATGCACATGTGTGTGTAGCATTTTATGTGCTAAATTTGAATTCATGATTTTATTAAATCAGAAATATTCTTAGCTACTTTATTCTTTCAATATTGCTTTTCTAATATTCTATTTTCTGTTTTAAGATATTATAGTGGCATGACTAAAGTTCATTAATCTGTCCTTTATATTTCTTTATATATTTTAACAATTATTTCATATGTTTACTTTTTGTCTTTCTGTGTTATATTCTGAGTAATTGTTTTAAAATACCTTACAATTATAAATTCTCCCTTTAACTGTGTTCAACTTAGAATTAGATTTTATTTTTAATTTCCATGACTACTTTTTAGTCCAATTTTTAAAAAATCATAGATGTCTAATTACTTAAAAAACTTATTTTGCATTTTATGGATTGTATTCCTTTCTTTAGATTTTTGAGAACCTTTAACATACCTATTTTAAACATATTTTAAATTGTATTTTTCTTTTTATTTTACCAGGAGTATATTTCCCAGTATTTGATTTTGCTTACTGTGTATTCTATCATTAGATTTTCTTACTGCCTTTCAGCTTCACTTTGGGGGCTCATCTCGCATTGGAGTTTTCTCTCATGATTCTTGCCATGGAGTTGTTTTAGGTTACCTTTCTTAGGTTGTTGTCCATTGTCCAATCAGGTCTCTGGAATCAACCTGTTCTTAGTAAATTTTTATAGTTTACTTTTTTATTTCATCAATTTTTTTATAGCTGTGCAGTCATATTTGAGGTCCCCTGTCTAGTTCATCCTGCTCCATTTGTAGAGGAGTTCTATTTAAGAGACTTCTTGCTACCTAGCCATATCCATTTTCTCCTTCTTCCTCACCAGAAGAACCCTGAAAAACTCCTAGCTGAAAAATTATTAAACCTGTATCTTAAATAAGCATGGATTTTGGAATATAGTAAAAATAAAACCCATTTTGTCTTCCATAATCTTCAAATCTACATATACATCAAAATACTAATAGACCTCATGACTCTCCTGCTCAGTTTAGGTAAATTAGTAATGTGATGGTCACTTTAAGTGATAAAATCATCATGTTGGCAATTTAAATGCTCAATTTTCTGTAATAATCAAAACCCTAAACTTAAAGTTGTATTTCTTCCATTCTCTTAGCAGGAGCCAGCCAGGAGGCTGGAGGGTTGCCAAAATTTGGGAGCAGGTTGAGTTGGCATTGTCCTTCTCCCTCAACTACTTTGGTTCATCTGGCACTGGAGTCTGGGAAGCAGATAAAAAGCATCCTTCCTTGGGCTGTGCTTCCAGTTCTCCGGGCCTACCAAGCTTTTAAAGAATCTGTGGATTTTTCAGAAAGCTATTTTGTCCCTTTACTTTCAGGTTCCCTCATCTTCTGGCAAAACCACTCTGGGGAAACATGTTTTGTTTTGTTTTGTTTTGTTTTGTTTTGTCTTGTCTTGTTTTGTTTCGTGTGTCAGAGTAACATTACTGAGTAGAATTCTGTCTCCAGGATTTGCGTACTTTTGACCTACTTCTAGGGAAGGCATACAGTTGTTTTCCAATGCCCCGGCTACTGTTTCACTGCCTGCCATTATAAGGCGATAGCCACCACCAAGGACCTCTAGGTACCTCGTGCGTATGACAAACACTAGTCCCATGAGCTCTTATGACTAAGGGAACTATATCAGTGCTCTCTGAGAAGTCTCTTTGAAGCCAATCTCACTGTGCTTTTCCTTGAGGAATAGGGTGGGACTCAGTATGGCCAAGAAAGCTTCGTAAATCAACTCCCTCGAAAGTCCTCTCTAAACATTTTTAATAACCTCAGTGTTGCACAAGGTGTCCAAAAATCAGCCTCTTATAATTTGATATTCTTACTGATCTTTACCTCTTAATCCAAACTTCCACTGAAAAATCTGTCTCAGTACATTTCTTAGGAAAATGAGATATATGTGGAAATTGTCATGTGAGATTCTGGTTAAGCTCCTTTCTCCTTTCTGCCTTTTTTTTTTTTTTTGAGTTGACTAGGAAGGGGTTACGATAGAGTACCAGGCCTAGGCTGCAAGGTCAAGAGAATCACAGATTTGCTTTTGGCATCCTTGAACAGGTGAAATGATGCCAGTAATCATTTATCTCTAGAATTTTTATAAGAAAAATAATTTTCCTTAGGTTTTAATTTCACTATAGCCAGGTATCTTTTACTAGAAGCTGAATGGGCTTTCTAACTGATACACATACAGAGAGGTTCAGAGAATTGCCAAGGTCCGTCTGCTGCCTCAGACCCCTTTCTATGCTTTAATCTGTGGCCTGGGAGAAAATTGCTCAGGGTGCATCCTTATCTCTGTTTCCTTGTTGTCTTTCTTTTGGGTTTAGCCAATGGAGGACTGAAGCTGGAGTCTGGATGGTAGAAGGAGAGAAAATTTGAGTACGTTTTGTCTGTTTCCTTCAGCTTCTCTGCCAGGGCAGTGCAGCATCTTCCCCAACTGCCCTTCCTCCTTCAGCACTGCCCCCACCACCCGCACACACACCCACACCCCTCTCCCCCCCCCCCCACCACACACACACAGTTCCAGCTCTCACTGGGAACTGGTTATCCATGATCTACCCCTTGGCTCTCCAATTTTGGCTTTCTACTGCTACCAGTCTCTTGGAGTCCCAACACCCCTTGTCATTACTTCAATCTTGCCTATACCTTCATTAAAGTAAGTATTCTTCAAAGTTTTGTTATGTTAGCCATCTGGGATGAATTATCTTTTCTGGTGGGTCCCTGACTGACACTGCTATGTAAGTATTAAGTGTAGTCAAGGCAGAACTTGTAATTCCAAGCCTATTCTTCCTTTCCTTGCACCACACAGTATTTCATAAACTGGTTTTCAATGACTAAGATTTATATATTGTGATGTTTTACCACTAAAAAAAAACAAAGGACCTTGGCAAAATACTTGTCAATGTGAATACATATGTGTTCACTAGGGTGATCTAACCTGGTAAGCAATATATTCTAAAAATAATATAACATATACCATTTATCAACATACACCTTTTTATATATATAGCTTGTATTCCCTCAGCATCATAAAATGCATAACAGGAAAACATAATGCATTATAATTTACCTTGTTACAGAGAAAATTCTTATAATATCGCTTTTAATTCCTACAGAGTAGAAAAGAATAATATATGTAAAGCCTTATTTCCCATATTGAAATCTGTTTTCAAACTGAACGCATTCTCAGTCCGACACTCTAACAAGAAAATGGTGCTTTTTATTTTTTATCTACAAAATGCAAAATGCAATTATTAGAAGATATTTATTCCAAAATTAGAATTCTCCATGTATATGTTCAGCAAGCATGCCCTTTTAGTTGTCAGCATTGTTAGATGGTGGGAACCTTAAAATGAAAAAATTGGCTGTGAAGTGATCTTATGTGTTTTATTCTGGATCCTGGAGCCGTAAATTCAAAGGGTATGCATTTCTCTTTGTTCAGTACTAAAATGCGTGTTCTCTCGTTTTGTTTTTTTTGTTTTTTGCTGCTCTTGTGGCATTTGCTACAATGCATTTGTGTGTTCAGTTATTGCCTCTACACATAGAGAATGAAAAGGCAAGTACGAGCTCTATCAACACTACCACTGTAATCTCTAGACAATTATTTTTCTATATTGTGTGTTAAATTTTCCGATTTTTGTATATGTGTCTCTCAACATTCTTTATTTTTCAGTACATAGTAAACAGAAGGATAATATGGACCTATAGATGAATAGATCATATAAAATCTAGCCACTGATCATGAATAGTCATAATTTAATCTTAAACTTGAAGACATAAACAGTTTCCATTACCACCTCCTTCCTCCTTATGAAAAAAAGGAAAATAAACTAAGTCTATGAAGAAAACAAAGAGATGCACTACATCTCAGAGGTATAGATGAACAGCAGATTAAGGCAATGGCAAACATAAACTAGGGCTTTCAGAGGGGGTTTCAAAATTAAAATGCATTGAACTACTTAGATCTGTCAACATTTCACTAGTAAGAGGGATAGGTTCAAAAAGTTCTACCTCATTTGCTAGATTTTGCTTCTGTAAGGCAGAGATCAGCCACCTAGCAACAGCACAAAAGATTCTACTCTGACATAGTTAAACTCATGCTGGCTGAGCAGGAAGAAAAGCTATGTAGGATCAGGGCAGAGCTGGATGGCCCGCAGTTCCCGTGCCACTAGGGAGCCTGGTTTGGGAAATTGTGAAATCCGTTCTGAGGAATGACTTTTTCTCAGCATTCTTCCAGGCTTGGGTCTCTGAGCACCTCTACTGGGCTGTGCTTTACTCTCCCATTCAAGAGCACACATACACAGCATGCACAGCAAAGAAAGAAAAGATGCCATTTCCAATCAACTATCCCATGAAAATGTGGTCATGCACATGCTAGGAAAACTGATCAAATGAAAACTGTGTGGATGAAGAGGAACCATTTTCCTATGCAGCTATTTTAGGGGCGGTTTTTCAAGTTCCTGCTCCTTATAATATAGACAGCTATCTCTTGTTCTCTCTTCTAAAGCAAGTCCTTTGGCATTAGATACTGCCCCAGAAATAACCCACCACTTTTCTTCCAGGAGGAAAGAAATATCTACTTAACAGTCAGGTCATACCAGAGACTTTGGAAAATATCTGGATCACAAATCCCTTGTCACCAATGACCAGTAAACGAAATCTGGGCCATGTCTGTCCTTGCAGAATGCCCTCCCTGGATGAGTCAACAGGTCATTCAAGAGGCACTTACATCAGATTGTCAAAGCAATGCAGTTTTCAGCTGTGAAAACGTATGCCTGGCATGAAAAATCCAAAAACAATTCAAGTGTACAAACACGTCACAATGCTTTCTTTCTGGGAAAGGGGCAGTGAGGGAAAATTAGGTATTACTGTGCTTTTCATTTTCATGACTCTTTTGGCATATGTGACGAGAGAAGGATCCAGCTTTGGGAGTGAGACAGGGAGGGAGCCTTGGGGAGAGGGGTTATTTGCTTCATCTTCAATCACATTCCTAGTCTGTCTGGCTTGTTTGGCTCTGCACGAGGCAGAAAGTGTGTAATACTTTCTGACAACAGGGGAAAAAAACCAAGGGACAGGCCCATTTATCTTGGAGACACTGTGAAAAGCAGCCAGTTGGCTCTGCCTTTTACTGTAAGCGATGTTATTATTTTTTTAATACTGTAACTGTTTTTAAGGCCTTTTTAAAAAACTGCATTTCTAAGTTACAGAAGGAGTATTGGTTAAAATAAAAATGGAGAAACTAAAATATGAAATTGCTCTCTCTCCCAAAGCTAATCTCCTTCTGGAGAGCTCACTTACAACTATTAGTACTTTGATGTGCACACTGCTAGACTCGTTTTTCATTTTCTACACTCACATTTACTCATCTTCTTCCCCCATAGAATTTTAAAGTGCATATTATTGTGGAATTTGCATTTTTCACCTAACAATGTAGACACTTTTCTATGTCAGGATTTTTATTTTCCATTAAAAAAAATGGTTCTATCATATCCCATTACACTATTTTGAACACTGAAGTTTGTTTCCAAAACACAACCATAAAATACCAATTTCAACACATTTACCTACATATTTCTTGTAAGTATGTCAGCAGGCTAGATTCCTAGGATGGAGGTTGCTGAGTTAAACACTGTGAATATTAAAATCTTGAATGGGTATTTCCATTTGTCTTTCCTAAAAATTTCTTTACCTAAATGTTGTATATTTAGCTTCCTAAATATACAGATTATATCCCCATAATCTATGTATAAAAGTGCCAGGGCTTCTACACTCTCGTAAATAGTGGATATTATTAAACTTATTTTTTTTTTTGCCACTTTAGGTAAAACTAGGATTTTCAAGGGTTACCTTGTACTTACCTATTAATGAGGGTTGAATTTTTTTCAGGTATGTATTGACCATTTATATTCCTTCTTCTGTGAATAACCTTTGCCTAGCTGTCTATTGCCTAATTTTTATTGTTTTGAGGGAACACTTTAACATAGAAGTAAATAATTAATACAATAATGAATCCCTATCTATAGTATATACTTTATATATATTTTTGTGGCCTGTTAATTGTGTTATTAATAAAATTTATGATGTCTTTCACCATACTGTAGTTTTCATTCTGCTTAAGAATTATCCATGTGGTCAATTTTTCAAATCTCTTCATCTTTTCCTTTATGACTGCTAGTAAACTTAAAAATGACTTCCATGCTTCAAGATTTAAAAAGAGTCCTTTATTCTGTGTTTTCTCTAAAATTTTTTATAATTTTTTCCCTGTTCATCCCTTTATTAAGTCTGGGATTAATTCCTCACATGAAATATCAATAATAATTTCTATTTTAAATAAATGGCTAACCAGTCGTCCTAATATGAATTATTATTAGTCCAGCCCACCCATTCTCATCTACCTGAAATGCTACCTATTTTATCCTAATTTCACATAGCTACATTAATCTATTTGCAGAAGCTTTATTCTGTTGCAATATCCTCTTTGTCGTTGTGTCCTGGCTCCTCAATATATATTACCCATGACTTTATAGCAAACTTTAATTATCAAGTACAATAAATACCAATTCTTTATTTTGTCTTTAAATATTATATTTGTGTTCTCAGGCGAACATTAAAATCCACTGGTCTATTTGAAAAACAAGCAAAAACCTAAAACACTGAGAATGTTCTTTGGTTGTCATTTGTACACTACTGAATATTGCTAATTCTAGAAAGTAAATTCACCCATATCTTTTTCCTATCTATGGAATCAGGTCTTTGGACATCCTTCATTTGAGCTTTTCTCTTTTCTTTATGTAGGTCTTCAACATTTACTGTTAAGTGTAGGCCTGTATATATTATAATAATTGCTGCTATTTCAGAATTGAGTTCTTTTCCAATTATCTTATTCAATCATCATCCCTACTGGTAAAAAGGAAATTTACCTAGTCTTGCATACTTTTCATGTATCCATCTACCTTGCTGAACCTTTTTTTAAATATATCATTCTAAAAGTATTACAGTTAATTTACTTGAATCTCCTAGGCTGTGAGAATATGCAACAGTATTTGTGTTGCTTCTTTTTCAATACGTTTAACTCTTATTTCTTTGCGCTTGTTCATTTGGCTAAAACCTCTTAAGCAAATAGAAGAATCCCAGTGCTAAGAGACTTCTTGTTCTTATTCCCGGCTTTAAGAGAAATGCTTGAGATTTTTAAATAGATATACACATTTAAATTTTTTGGAAGAGAGGAACTACACTTTTGACTTTTAAAATTTCTACTATGTCACTCAATCTATTCAATTTTAACATCTCCTCTTCTTGGGACAATTTTGGTAATTTATATTTAACCATGAAATTGTTTCTTCCATGTGTTGGATTTGAAAAACATACACTCTCATGGCCTCTCAAGCTTATTGCACAAAAGACAGCTAAATGTCCTCCTCTTTAAATAGACTTTTTGAAATTTTGCAATGATTTTCATTTCCAAAACATTCAAGTTTACTATGAATATTTGTTAGTCCTTAGCACTTGAGTACTGTGTGTGAAAAAATAACATCAGAGGCCATGATCTTAAATGTTTATGCCTTGTTCTGTTTTTGACCTCATAAAGAACTACTGTTGGTTGCTATGGAGATGATGTTGATGATGTTAAATAAGAAATTAGCAAAAAGATTACTAATGCTTCCCACTTAGATACAACATTTTAAAAATGTTCTTAAGTAAATAAAACAATTACAAATTGTACATTTCAGTAATACAGAAGCCCTTTTCAATTTATAGCTCCATTGTGGCAGAGAACGTTAGTTCCTTAGTATATAGTCATTTTCCTTTTTCTCCATAGAAAAAGGTTAAGTAATTTATTCAAATTCATGGCATTAGTAAATGGTGGATGGAATTCATATCTAAACTCAGGTACATATGTTTTTAGATTCATATCTCTACATGGCATACAGGATATGAGTCATAAGCATGTGGGCTCAGGGAAAGTTCTAGAGAGGAGGTTTGGACATGATAGATGAATCTGGAATTTTTTCAGGTCGTCCAGGTGGGAAAGTGCAAAATGGGCAAAAAGGAACAATATGAACACTCAGAGGAATAAAAATGCACAGTGTATTAAAAAGCAGCAAACGGCCAAGTACAAATAAAGCTTAGTTCTAGATTTTCAAAATTTTTTTAATGTTTTATTTTATATTTGAGACAGAGAGAGAGAGAGAGAGAGAGAGAGAGAGCATGAGAGAGCACATGAGTGAGTGGGGGAGGAACAGAGAGAGAGGGACAGGATCTGAAGCAGGCACCAGGCTCTGAGCTATCAGCACACAGCCTGACGCAGGACTCAAACTCACAAACTGTGAGATCATGACCTGAGCTGAAGTTGGACGTTTAACTGACTGAGCCACCCAGGCACCCCTAGATTTTCTTTAAGCATTTGATTCATATCTCTACTCACAGAATCTTGCAATCATAGAATCAGGAACCATCACATCAAATCTCCAAAGAGGAAACATGCCACAGGGGGTGATAAACCTAGGAGTATAGACTTTGGCAAAAGACTTAGGTTTGAATCTGAACTCCATCATTTTCTTGCTTTATGTATCTGAGAAAATTACTTAATTTCACTTTTTTAATATTTTTTCCAAAAATTATAGTTTTATTAGATATTTCCAAGTCTCATTTCCTTTACTGCTCGGTTAGTACACGGTCATGTACCTTGCAGGTTTATGTGAAGGCCAAAGGCATGACAAATGCTTAAGAGGTTCTGACATATTATTGTCAACAATAACATACCCTCCAGATTTTTAACATTTAAGTCAAATGAAAGAACTACAGAAGAGTTCCAGGAACAATTCTACATTTCTTCATTTTCCTTTAAGCTGCCCCAGGCAATACCTTTCTTCAGCTGGCTTACAGAGCACTCCTTAACCACTCCATATTCCAGTTAGACTCCATCATGTGGTTTACTCTGCTATACGTGGGCATTTAGGTTGTTTCCAATATTTTGAAATTATAAAAATGCTGCAGTGAGTAATTCTGTGGACATACATTCTTGTAGTGTTGGAGCTGTACCAGTAATATAAATTCTAGAAATGATACTGCCAAGTCAAAAAGGATATGGATATGTAGTTTTTTTAGATATTGCCAAAATCATCTCCATAGAAATTATACCAATTTACACTTCTCCTGGCAAAATGCTTGTTTTTTCACATCCTTACCCACAGAATATGTTACTCGTCAGAGAGGCGAGAAAAAAGCGTGTTAGTACCATTTAAATGTGCCTCGCTGTTATGAGTTGAATTATTTTCAAATGTTCGATCATCATTTTATGTATTTCAAAAATAATTGTCAAATTTTTAATATGAAGGTTGGTCTTTTCCCATGTCTTAAAATAGTTCTTTAAGTATTAGGGATATTTGCCCTTTTCCTGAGATATCTGACATACGTATTTTCTTTCAGATTGCCATTTGCCTTTTGATATTGCTTATGGTATTTTTTACAATGCAAAAAATTCTTTTTAGTCAAATTTTTTATGTAGTCAAATGTATCAACATTACCTTTGATTGCATTTAGGCTTGAGTCATTGAAAAAAATCATTTTCTTACATTCAGAATATAGAGAATTTAACCATGTATTTCTCTAGTATATATGTGGTTTCAGCCTGCATTCTGCTCCACCTGAAGATTATTTTTGTGTGTGTATGATGTGAGGTATGGTTCTAATTTTACCTTTTCTAAATAGCTAACTTGTTGCCCTAACATTTCTTGCAAAAAAGTCCATCCTGTCCAATGATTTGAGATGCCACTGTTATTATTTATTAGCTTTTCATACGCACTTGAATATATTTCTAGATTTTCTACTCCGCTCCTCTAAATGCTTTCAAGTGCCTGTACCATACTGCTTTAACAAGAGGAGAGTTACTCCATTGCTTTCCTTTTTTTTTTTTTTAAAGTTTATGCATTTATTTTGAGAGAGAGAGAGAGAGACAGCATGCATGCAAGTAGGGAGGGGCAAGGAGTCTAGTGGGATAGGGTGGCTGCGGACAAGTTGTCTTCAAAGTCTATAAATTAACCCAAGCTTTAATATTTTTCTTCCTACCTTCACTAACTACCTTCCTTTTTTTTTCTTTCTGTTTTTCTTTCCTTGTAACATCTTTCTAATCCTTTAGAATTTATATTACGTAGCTCAGTTTATTTTCCAAACATATCGATATGTCAAAAAAATGTAATAATCAAGCCTCCTTAGGTGAGGGATAATTTCCCTCTTTTGGTTCATGGTTTGCTTCTTCAGGCCTCAAACATGCCGCATTATTGGTGTTCCTCAAGAAATGGAAAACCATGATTCATCTAGTAGTTTCTACTCTTGTGGATAATTGTAAACTTCTAGCATCCCAAATGGTATTTTTAAAAGTCTCTTCTACTGGATCATAGGTAAAAACTGAAGGCCTTTCTCAAGGCACCCAAGATCCAAAGAGAAAATCCAGAGGCTTTGGTGATAGGCCCCCTCTTTGTGACCATGAAGTTCTTATATTCACAATGTCCCAGATGAGAGGTGGGCTTGAGTTTTCTGGCCTTACGTCTCTGGGTGACAAAGATCTAGAATTCCCACATGTGGGAATGATAGGGGTCTGACATAAAGCCATCGTCTTTCCATGATGCCCTATATTCACTCTAAAACTTTGTATTCTAAAGCCATCCTCATTTAACCTTAAATCCAAAAAAGAACACCTGTGTGTGACAAATGACGTGGATATGGCATTTAATTGGAAATGAATTTGACACTAAATGCAATTAGAAATAATTTACATTGTTATTTTGCATTTCAGTAAGATATGTTACACTTAAAGAATTGTGCAAGGATTAGTCAAAGGATGGATGTTACCTGTAAAAGCAAATACTTAATATTGGAACTAAACAAGCATTAATAGGATTCATGAGGTTTTTAAATGATGGCACACCCTATATTACACATTGCATACTACACAGAATTTTAAAAATTATATAATAGTTCTGATGGCTAGTATTCCTGTAGTATCTTTTTAGGTCAGGCATGGTACAGAGCATCTTAAACATATTAACCCCTTTAAATTTCACAACTACTCTAGGAGGCAGGTGCTATTCTTTTCTCCAACTTGCCAAAGAAGAAGCTGAAACACAGTTAGATTAAGAAACTTGCCCAATACTACACAGCCAGTAAGTGAGAGATCTAGAGCCATATGTACCCACGTGCAACAGCAAAATATTTTATGAAGAGGAAAGAAAAACATAAACAAGGTGCAAAGTGAATGTGTAAAGTATAATTCACATTTCTGCAAGAAACAAATGCATGCTTATGCGTGTACATGTGTTTGTGAAAGGAAAACCATATTCAAGTGGATATAAACCATAATCCTAATGAGTAGGATTTAAACATCGGGGATTCTGCCCTTTGCCTGATACACTACTGAACATCTTCCAAAATTTATTATAATATACACATAGTTACTTTTGCAGTCCACAATTTTAATGTTATTAGAGTTTGTTTGGAGAAACTACCATATTATATATAATATGAAAAAAACCCTTAAGTCATTTCTCACACCTATGTTGTAAAGAACACTAATTCCATACATTTGTTTGTGTGATGGTCATTAGTTATTTCACTATTTGAAAAGTATTATTTACTATCAAAAATATGATTTTAAAATATCTGATTGGTGGATTTCTTTCTACATTTTGCTGCATCGATTTCCTGCCTCTAGTCCCTTTGCCTCTTAATCCTCCCATTGAATCTTCTCCCCCACGTTAGAGTTTTCTCATGTGAGAGAAACACATTTCAGATGTCACCATCTGGATTTCAAGTTTTAAAGTTTATTTAAGTACAAGAGGATGTTGCCAAGAATGCAAAACTCTGCTTGCTCAGCTGAGACTAGCTACAGTCGAGAACTGTATTGTCTATGTGGGCTAGAGGAGACCAAAATGCAAACCTCCTTACTGTAAACAGTTGACACTAAATAACATTATCCACTCAGCTGGCATTCAATAAATATTACTTATGGCATCATTCTCACTTTCTTTCAGAAGACATTTAGAAATTAGTACTATGTATCCTGTCCTTCCATCAACATGCAGCTTGTGACAAGTTAATTTCCATGGAAACTGATACAGGAGAAAGTATAATTTTGTGGAGATGTAAAACAAATTACATAATGAAATAGACAAAACACTTACAGAAACCCACTAATAATTCAGTTTCGACAATGTTAAGACAGTGTCTGAACTTACCTCCTCATAAAAAATTTTTGTTGTTTTAATTGGTAGAGATTTTTGCTTTTTTAAGGGATAAACAACTTTTCCTAAAATATGAGTGTTGACTCAGACGGATGTAAGTATTTAAACAACTATTAATCAGTCTTTTCCAGATACTGCAATATGTTTTGTTATGACTTGAGTATCAACCTACAATCAGTTGTCTAATAAGCAGAGCAATATATCCCTTGGTCTGCTAGATTAAAAAGTCATAAACACAAATATAATGGACTATGCATCATTTCCTTTGGAATTTATGAAACTGTTTTGCACAATTCCCTAAAGGGTGAGGGAAAAATCAAGCAATCTTTGATATGCAATATAAATAATTCCCCAAAGAAATCACAAGGACTGTTTTTGTTTATTTTTGCCTTAAGTATGCAAATATATTCCTTATCTGTACCTTAACTTTAGCTGCTCAAAAACATCCATTGCATAAACTAGAAAAAGATCTTATTTATGAATTAATTTTATCCTTTGTTGTTAGAAAAGAGAAATATGAAATGTAAAATGAAAGGGGAGTCAGGAAACACAGACACTAAGTTCATCTGAAATAGGATGACACCCATATAAAAATATAGCCTCGTATAAATATTAAAAACAAGAAATAATGGCTACTATTAAAACTATGTCCTATACAAAATGTTAAGATATAAAATCATGTTAAGTAATTGAATTTTTTTTCTAAAATATACTCATATCTTCCCTTCTCTTGTTCAGACAAATGCATAAAATGCCATTATCCACTCTGTTTACCTTAATAACTTCATGTTCATTATGATGTATTGTATCAGCTTCAAGAAAAAATAAGGAAGCCAATGGCAATAACTGGTAGGAGAAAAAGTAGATGATGTTCCTTACCGACACATAGGGCCATTCTTCTCCACTACACAATTCCCACCATTTCTGCAGTAACCCAATGGACATTCTAAAAGGAAGCGTCATAAAAACAACAGTTAATTATAAATATTATTAGGAAGGAGGAGGACATATTACTGTTAATTATTGTATTAAATCTAGTCATTGAGAGTATTTCTTCCCATTTGCTACAAGCACAAGAATTCTCCCAGACTACTTCCCTGTACCCCACAAATTTGTTCAGTGGCCCTTGCTGCCCTTGATGTGTTCATTCTCTTCACATGCCTGAGTGACCACAAGAGAAGACTTTTTTTTCCCCCCTGGATTAAGTAAAATCTACTTATTTAGAACATGTCTGCATGACATACTTGTAATTATACGGAAATTTGTTCTTTAATGGAACATTGATTGTCTTTCGTTCCACACAGCAGCCACCATCATGGCGGACACTGCCCCGGCCCTGCTCTTTGCTGCTTGTATCATTCCCTACTTCTAGGTTAGCATGAACATTTATTTTCAAAGGTAGTTTGCTTATAGACTAAAAAGAAGGTAGATATTGTCCCATAGTCATGACTCTGGAAGTGGTTAGTGCCTTTAGGTCTTCAGGGTTCTTTACAGTCTCTTTGTAACTTCACCAAACCATTCTGATCCACAAAGACCTATCACTTTCTCTACTCACTTACCCCCCAAATCGCTCTCCTTGGCTTTTTTGACACCTTCTCTCTTGCAGGATACCATGTTTCCCTAGCTGGACTATCCTAACTCTAATACTTGATGGAAGCCTCCACTTCCTTTAATTTGTAATCCAACACACCGATTCTGAACACCTATTAATGTCTGGTACTAGGCTAGGCACTGGATATGTACTATTAAATAATCTAGGAAGTTTACATAGTTGCTAAAGCTGCAGGCACCAGAGACAGACTGTCTGAGTAAGAATCTCGACTCAATTCACTTGCTGTGTAATATCAGCTAAGATTGTTAATTTCTCTATGCCTCTGGTTCTTCTCTGTCAAACAGGGTTAAAAAGAGTACCCATCTCATAGAGTTGTTGAGAATGTTTGGAAACAGCCAGCTCATAGTTTTTAAGAAATGTCAACCTAAAAAAGATACAAGTGCGGTCTTTGCTCTCATTGGTCTTCCAGCTTCATGGATAATGCAAAAAAGTGACTAGGGCATTAAAATACAGTAGTAAAGGTAATATAATTTGGGATGGATATAATAAGGTTTATGAAAATACCAAGGAGAGCACCTAAATCAAATTTGGGGAACAAAGAAAAGCTTTCCAGAAGAGAACCAGGCATTCATTTGGGGAAGGTAGGTGGTGTGTGTGTGTGTGTGTGTGTGTGTGTGTGTGTGTGTGTGTGCACGTGTAAAGATAAGCATAAAGACTCAGAGGCCCAAGAAGAGAGTGTGGTGTGTTTGAGGAACTGAAGGAAGTTCAGCCTGATTGGACTGATAATGTGAAGCAAGTATGAGAGAAGGTCACAGACACACAGGGGCCAGATCATATAGGCTCAGTGAGGAGTTTAAACTTTAACCTAGGAGGCCATAATTTGAAGACAGGAGGTGGATGTTTCACGCTTCAAAAAGACAATTCTGGATCCAGTATATAAAGTTAACAGAAGGGCTAAAACTAAAATTTGGGAGCCCAGTTAAGAGTTTTTGTAATAGTCCTATAAAAAATTATAGCTGCCTGAATGAAAGGGGTGGGGTGGGGAGTTGAGAATTGTGGGGATTGGTGAGATATTGAAATGCTGAGATCAAAACATCCTGGTGATCATTTGGAGGAATCAAGAATGATGTTCAAGTTTCTGGCTGGGCCACAGAATTGGGGGATTTGTGGGGAATGGAGAATTGTTTTTTTTTTAGGGGAATGGAGAATTTAAAGGGAAAGACACTTGTGTTTGAAGTGCCTAAGGGGACATCAAAGTGGAAGTATTCCTTGGACAATATGATTTGCAGGTATGAATTCCAGGTAAAACACAGCCTAGGGCATGGATTTGAGGCCTCAGATTTCTTCCTCTGCCTTTCAGGCTTGCCCCCTCCTCTCCCCAAATCACTTGGTATCATGTTTTTAGGTGTCATGGCATTACAAAGATACAGTGTTTGTCTTTACAGGAGCATGCAAACCTTAGCAGAGAGAGAAACCATTATTTGGGCAGAGAAAGGCTGATGATTATGAACAGTAGTAGAAAAGTAATAAGAAGAAACAGAAAGTTTATACAGGAAAATAATCCATTGGAGGAAAACTCTGAAGGTCAACTATACAGAGTCAGATTGTGGAGCCAGTCATTGAACATTAGAAGGGGATGGATGGGGCAGGAGGAAAGAGGAAAAAGCAGGAAGCAGAGAGGTTGCAGTGTGGGAACAGACTCACAATATACCATATGTCTGGTGTTCTTTTTGTTTTTAAAAGTTTCCAGTGATTTGCTTTTCCAGGGGTACACAGTTGGCCCCTGAACAATGTGGGGGTTTGGAGCATTGACCCTCACACAGTTAAAAATCTACATATAACTGGGGCTTCTGGGTGGCTCAGTCAGTTAAGCGTCCGACTTCTGCTCAGGTCATGATCTCGCGGTTCATGAGTTATAGCCCCGTGTCAGGCTCGGTGATGACAGCCCAGGGCCTGTAGCCTGCTTCAGTTGTTCTGTCTTTCTCTCTCTGCCTCTCCCCTGCTCTCACTCTGTCTCTCTCCCTTTCTCTCTCTCAAAAATAAATAACAATTAAAAAATTTTAAAATCCATATATAACTACTGATTCCCCCCCAAAGTTAACTACTAATAGCCTACTGTTAACTGGAAGCCTTAACAGATAGGTAGGGAACACATATTTAGTATGTTATATGTATCATATACTGCATTACTGCAATAAAGTAAGCTAGATAAAATGTTATCAGGAAAACCATAAGGAAGAGAAATTACATTTACAGGACTGTAAAAAATCTATGCATAAGTAGACCCACACAGTTCAACCCTGTGTTGCTTAAGAGTCAACTGTGTATCTCATCTTGCCTTCCCTTACTCTTCCCTATTTAACTAATAGGAGAGTGTGCTATTAAATATGGGAATACAGCTACATCCCTCAGGCTTCCGGGGCATGCTCTACTGAACAGAACAGATGTGAAATTTCCTTCATAAACAAGAAATTAGCTGGTTTGACTAAAAATAGCCCACTAGTATGATAAAGCATAAATATCTACAAACCTTTTAGATAAACCATTTTATGCTCATGTTTGGTCTTAAGTACAATTTTACTCTTCCTCACATAAGGGCTTTGCTTTTTTTGAAGAAAAACCAGTAGAGTGTCTGAAACTGCAGAACATCAAAATACACACAGCTGCACATTTTTTTTCCTAGGGTCATTAATATTTACTTTGACTGCTGAGAGTAAAACTGAGGCTTGCTTTACATCAAAATAATTCTGTGGAAATTTACATATATAATCTCTTACGCCAGATAATAGAACACAGTGGAAAAAACACATGCATTGGCCAGAACAAGGAATAATGCTTGGTGTTTTGGAGGTCAGACAATTTGTAGATTACCTCTACAAGAAGTTCTTTCCAGTTTCTGCTTAAACCCAGGTTCTTTGTCCATAAGATGGAAAGGCACAGTACAATGTAATATCACCTTTAATTTACTCAAAACAATTTAAAGTAGAGAACAGATAAAATGGAGGAAGGAGATACATATGAGTAGTTAGCAATGAAGAGATGTAATATTTCCAGTAGATAAGTAGAGTTTCAAATGGGAAGTAGGGATCTACGGGGTTGATACTAGAATCAGTGGCTCTTTAGCCACATCAGTGTCTCACTGCCTTGTTCCCTCTTGTGTTGGTTATTATGACCATGTATCTGCAGGCCAATATGATTCAAATGACTACACAGAAATAGCATTCTGTAAAGAATTCAAGTTCAATTCCACTCTGGCGTATCACTCTGGAAAAGCAGGAAAACATATAAATTGGACACCTATCTTTGTGTGTGTGTGTGGGGGGGGTGTCTCTTTCAGTGTATATGGAACCCAGGAAGTGACAGCTATTGTATTGTGGATTGCTGAGAAGACTGATAGTCACATGAATCCTGGTTTTCCCTCATTGATACCTTGCTCAGTTAATGTGTTATGGAACTTGGGGCTAGGTACTTCAAGTATAAAGTTTTATGTATTTAAAGTGAGGATTGTATCACCTTGCCTGCCAGGGCTGCTGAGAGGATAAAATGAAATGTATTTATAGTATTTCTATACTATTGAATGGTATGCATAACACATTAAATAATCGTTCTCACCCAGTTCTCTATACTTGGAAGTTCTTTAAATTGCCCGTGAAACCTAATTTCCATTACCATTGCTCTCTCCATCTTTTCCTTTTCTCCTTCTACCATCAGGAACACCATTACCACTCCATTTACTGAAGACCTGCTCTGTGTCAAGACTGTCCTAAGACTTGTACTGCCATTACCTCATTCAGTCCTCATAGCATTATGTGATATATCCCATATATACCTTTTTTTACATAAAAGGAAAATGGTTAATAATATAACTTGCTCAAGTGAACAGCAAGGGAACAGCTAATAATGAACTGAATTCCAGTCCTCTAACTCCAAAGCCTGTTAGTCTAAACATTTCAAATGATCTGATGCTATTCAGTTCAGAATTTCTATAACCCCTTACTGTTCCCGATATTATGATCATAAACCTCTCTGAATCATAAGGTATTTATGCACTGTCATGGATTAAATATATGCATACACAATAACTTGCATAGTTTCAGGAGCTGTACGGATCTAAGAGTCTTCCAGAAAACCAAATGTTTTGGTGCAGGAAACCAAATTCCCAGTAGGCAGGGACTGTTCTCTTTATCTTGAAATCCCAGCACAGGGACTGCAGGGAAGATTAACTATGGCTTAGAAATTTGGAATAGCTCCATAGTACTTTACATGAGAAGTTTTTATTTTGGTTTGGTGTATGCTCCAAGTACAAAAATGTTCTTGTTGAAAAAAAATAATTTTAACTGAGGGTACCCATTTAAAATAGAGCATATCAGAGGGTAGGTGGGGGGGGGTGTGTGAAACAAGTTGGGTGAAACAAGATGGGAATGAAAGAGTACACTTAACCATGATGAGCACTGAGTGATATATGGCATTGTTGAATCACTATATTGTACACCTGAAACTAATATAACACTGTATGTTGACTATACTGGAATTAAAATTAAAAAAAAACTTGATAGAAAAAAATTTTTAAAAACCTTCTGGAACGGTTTTAGGCATTATTATTATCATTATGTTGTTGTTGTTGTTGTTGTTGTATTGCATTCATAATACCCAATCCTACAAGTTTATATTTTTAATGCCTTTTCCTAATTCGCCTTCAAATGGACAGCTATCATAGTTGTAGTATCACCTTAACATAACTTTCATTAACCTCTACTACTGCAGATGACTGGAAAGTGACTCCCTATTTAAATGAGGCCAGACACATCCTGCTCAATAATTTTCTGTTACATAAGCAACCAAAACTTGAAAATAATATGCCTTTATAACATAACTTGGGGACACACAGGCCTTGTTGAAATCTACTTAACCTGAAACACCTATGCAGAGTCTGAGGTCAATGTTACTGTTA
Source organism: Acinonyx jubatus (assembly GCF_027475565.1). NCBI lineage: Eukaryota > Metazoa > Chordata > Mammalia > Carnivora > Felidae > Acinonyx > Acinonyx jubatus. Next base: position 17,983,378 of record NC_069387.1, on the reverse strand, counting down.
ATGACTTAAACCTCAGGTGAGGAGAGACCAGATGCTCACCACCTGCTGTGTTACCAGAGATGTTATTGGACGCTGTCAGGATTGGTCTTATAAAGTCTGTGAAATGCTGACCATAAAGGGATATAATGTTTGAAAAGAAAGAGGAAGGCGTCATGGGCATTTTAGCATGGATTAAGCTTAGACGCATTCTTAAACACAGAAGTGTTGACTTCATCATATTAGTTTGGCAAACTAAGAAGTACATACAATATAAATAGAGAACAAAAAATATAATGTGGATTTTATTTCTGAAAAGTGTTTCATTAGTTCTTCATATTACTATAACCCAGTACCTGGGGCAGTATGACCCATACTTTGTAAATGAACTGTGTGAGTGAACTGGTGAATGACTAAAATAGATGGGGCAGCCAGAATGTGTTCTCTGTTATTACCTACAGGTTGTCGATCACTCAGGAAGGCTAATCACTCTTCTGTTTTTCTGGCCACATTTTAAAAAGTGGAATATGTAAAATCAGACAATAAACCATAACATGGTGTGATATATTTGTTCTCCTAGAGGACTCTGCTGAACAAAATCCCATCTTTATGAATATAAATTTGGATGCTGGACATCAGTGCTTTTTCTTAATAGTTTCAAAGAATGAAACTCATTAGTATCTTTCTTACTCTGAAAAGAAACTGAAAGCGTTTCCTTTTGGGCATCAATCTGATAGAAAAGCATGCCTGGTACAGAAATAATGGCAAAGAGCATTCATCTTTGCATATTTTATGGGACCAGATTTGCTTGCTTCTTGATTTCCTTTTGTAGTCATAAAATTCAGTGCCCTGTGAGTATTCATTTCAGCAGTACAAAAAAATAAGATTTTTTTGCACTGTGATTTGATTGTAATTACCATGTTTTTGTCACTTATAATAGTCTTCTCTCTTGAAAGATACGAAGAATATATTCTCACCTAGTTTCGATATTAAATATCTCCAATTTGTTTAGAAAATACGATTGAATATATCTTTTATTACCAATTTATATTACCCATTAGTTGTGAGAGATTTATATTGACCCTATCTATTATTTTATGCCTCCTGCATGAAATAAAAATTCAATTACTAAGGAGAGATGTTAACAATGGACTACAATAAATTAGAGAATTTAAAAGCAGTTTGATAAAAGTATAATCACAAACATCCATTATCAACTCTTATAAATATTCCAGAGTCATGAGAGAAAAATGTTTAAAAGTCAGCCTAAAGCTTAATAAATTGGCTTTTTAATCATGACTAGATCATACAAAAGGATGGCTCTTAATGAAGTGGGAAAAATTACAATGAAAAAAATTAACATGTTAGATTGCGCTTCCTTATTTCAGAAATCAAGCAATTCACATCAAAGGGACTATCAAATACCAATAACTTTAAGTTATATTGAATTAAAATTAAGGGTGTGATTTTTCTTTACTTGGAGACCTTGTTTATATAGAGTAAGCATGAGTCCATTATATTATACAAGTTTTTATACGTGTAGCCATGTTAATATCCTTCCTGCCCCCAACCAATACTAGGAATTCAGTTATCCCATGCTTGCAATTATTTAGAATTTCAGGTTTTAATATTTGCATCATCTACAAGGTTAAGTTACTGGCTTATATCGTAAAGAATATTTTACTGGAAATAGAATACCTGAGCAGCTGGACTCATCAAGCTGGAAATCCGTGCAGCTGGCAAAACCATCACAGCGCTCGTGCACTGGGATACAGCTGTTCAAGGAGGGACACCTCAACGCGCCATCAGAACAGCTCTTATTGGCTGCAAGAAGAAGAACAATAACCATTTTTTAAATGAATTTCTTCTAATGAAATAATAAGACAGTTTATTGCATCACCCTTCATCTTTCTAGTCCCCTGTTTAAGTTATATATTATAGTTGTTTTTGCTTCTTCAAAAAGAAGTGTTTTGATAGAATCGTTTCCCAGCTGTGCATCCTGCAGTATCATACAGGTATGTATGTATAAACTACACTGTGCACACTATGTAGTCTGAATTGTTCTTAGACTAAACTTTTACTCCAAGGCAGAGTTCTCTGTGCTTCTATTGCTCCCCTAAGGTCCCTGACGTTATGTGCAACTGAAATGACAGCAACCATTACTTGTTTGAATGTTTATCAATTTCCAGATTGGACGTCATGGATAGTCACTGGATACATGACGTAGGTCACTGCAGCTCAATGTAGGATGACTATGTGCCTTTATAGCATGGTGCATTGGGCTAATTCCAGAGTCTCTTGTAAGCCTGACTTCAAGAGACAAGAACAGGTCTCGCTCTTCACATTTGGGTTGCTTCAGAAAGATGACTTCACCGATGGTGATCAAGAGGGCTGATCCTTCAATAGCAATCTAGTCCTGCCAAATACTTAACTTCCCCTGGATGCTACTCTTAGTCCTGAAACTGTATTTCTCTCTTCCTCTCTCATTGACTCATTAGGACTACAATTTCCTAAAGCAGTCATAATGTTTAGGCTTTTTTTTACAAGTTAGAGCTGAATCAGAGCCCTTCACTCCAGGCTGCCATCAGGCATCTCTTGTCTCCTGTTTGCTCAAGAACCTGGCAACCAGCAGGCCTAGGTTTCAGTCCTGATCTCTGCTCTCTGGTTCTACTCCAGTTTTGTCCCATGCTGGTGTCTGTCATGTCTCTGAGCCTTTTTATGTGCCAGCTGTTCTATCTAGCATTGCTCTGTGTTTGGAATAGAGGGAATGTTGAAGCATGAACCCATTGCACCATCTCACCAGGAGTTCTGGATAGATTTGAAAAGTACTAAATAATAATGATATTAACAAACTTAATCCAAGTCCAACAAGAATGGCTGTGCTTTTCTCGACTTATCTAGTAGTGTCATGCATAATACCTTATTTGAACATTTTAATCTAAACCTGCTGTTACAATTTCAAGAAAGGATTTACCTGGGAAGTCACTGAAACAAAGACAATTAAGTTTAAACTTCTCAAGCTAAATTGATAGTTTAGAACACTTGGGAATAAATATCCTCATGGACAGGTCTTACAGATTTTGTCAGTATCATCACGATTTCTTTTCTTTCTTCAAGTATATTTATGGGCTGGAATTGTTGAGTTGTCATAGGTTACTGATACAGTTTGACAATTGTCTATCAAACTTAATTTTCAAGTTGGACATAAAATGATGCTTTTAAGAGTGTGTCTTTCTACTGACTAAAAATACCAGCTCTGAAAATTAAAGTGATGGGGTGCCTGGGTGGCTCAGTCAGTTAAGCGTCTGACTTCGGCTCAGGTCATGATCTCACAGCTTATGAGTTCAAGGCCCGCATCGGGCTCTGTGCTGATAGCTCAGAGCCTGGAGTCTGCTTTGGATTCTGTGTCTCCCTCTCTCTCTGCCCCTCCCCCGCTCACACTCTGTTTCTCTTTCTCAAAAAGTAAACATTAAAACATTTTTTTAAAAATGAATGAAAATTAAAATTAAAGTGATGCTTTTCATTGAGTCATCTTTCCTGAGGTACTAGAACATCAATTCCCACTAATAAATATTATTATTGAGCTGATGCTACATGTGAGACTATGCTTAGCACTTTAACTGGAGAGTACAGGGGACACTTTTTAGAAAGAGTGATCAGGACATATACAGCAACGAAAGCAAAATGAAAATAGAAAGCAGTTAACAGTTCAAAATAATAACAAGAGAAATGCCATAAGTCCAGGCTTCATTGGTAAAGCATTGGTACAGATAAGCATTATAAAAATAAGAGATTCCTTTATTGCATGGAAGTATATAAAGACTGAAAGAGTAGAGTCTTGAAATGTTTTAAATTTTCATGTGTCCAGTAAAAACTCATTCAGCAGAGTGAGATTAAATCTATAAATGAGGCATCAGTAAGTTTGGCATTGGAACAGTGAGCAAAGCGGTTTGCCTTTCCCTGGGAAGTTTGTGTAAGGAGGCAGCACAGACAAACTTAGAAAACAAGGCTGAAACCAGATTGCAGAAATGGCTAAGATCCCAGAAGAGATGATCTTTAAGCTTTTTCAAGAGGTCAAATAATTTTAAGATATACATTGGCAAGATAGATGATATTGCAAACCAAGTGAACTAGTATATCAAATAATCTAACTCTTATAAGAGGTATTTGTAAAAAAAATGAAAACGTATGTGCATATATATATAAATATATATATATTCATGCATTTATATGTGTGTTTGTGTATATACACACAATTTTATCACCATTATTTTGCATTGCAAGGGGCTGAGCGTTCATAAAAGATGGCAGTTTTAAGGTTTTAAATAATAGGTTGAGATTTGCATACAAAGTTGATAATACAGATCTAGTGTCGAAGCATTATTTTGAACACATCTACTTTTGAGAATACTAATCCATCCATATTCCTTCACCCAATTTCCAGGGTGACTGATAGCTTAGTTTTCAAGTTAGCTGTACAGTGAAGAGCCCTAAACTGTATGAGGTGTAAATCCTCAACTTTGGCCCAAATAGTATTGAAACACATAAAAATACGTAAGCAAATACATTGTTTCGATTTAGAAAAAGTTTTACTTTTTCCCTTTTATAGAAAGTTTACAGTTAAGAGTTAAAAAATATTATGAAATTTAAAACTAAAATCGTAGTTTCTATGGCATTTAAAACACTATAACATTAAAGCTAATGGATATTTATCAACTTCCTTCTAAAAGCAGGTGGCAAATTATGAATGCAATCAATATTTATTGAAACCCACACAGCAATGGACATTGTACTGAAAACAGAAAATAAATTAAATCATTACTTTCTTTCTCTCCTTCACTAGTACCACATAGACAACAAGGACAAAAAATAGTCTAAATCATCTATATATAAAATTTATAGGCAACTAGGATTTCAAAACGTTTCCCTGGACAATATCTACTTTCGCCACATTCAAACATAGTTAATGTCTATAAAAACACTTATTTCAATCTGTCATCATAGAGGTTGACACTCATTCATACAAAAATAAGCCAGGTAACACAGAGCATGCTGTGGCTTTTAGTTCTTTCACTCAAGTGTTAGAGATACATTAAACAGAAGCAATTCATGCATCGTTTACTGGAGTTAAATTTCCCTAAAACAAAATTCCTTTTATAGATTATAATTGCTGTTTACAAAATATACGCAAAAGTAAAGTACATGTTACTAGGGGTGTGTATCCATTTACTATTAAGATGAAAACTCACGTATGCAGCCCACATTTCTAAGAGCAGAGCGATGTGGTCTTGAAACCTGAGAATGAAGGCTATCGGTCCTTTAAGGCATATACGTACCCAGTACAGGGAAGGATGGATTTTTACTCTCTCCTTAAACTAAAACAAACTACTACTCTTACTGAACTATCTTAGCAGTTTGAGTAAATTTTGTAAAACTCTATAAACAATTTAATGGGGAAAGAGTATTAATTTATTATGAGTATTATGCAATGCACCATAATCATCCGATTCTTCAGTATCTCTGTAAAAGAGACAATCACCACAATTTTCATGCTGAATAAAACTGAGCAACACTTTTGTAAGAAGCTGTCAAATGCAGAGGGATAATCTTTACAGTATTATTGATTGGGAAGTACCATAGGATGCTGGAATCCCAGCTAGTATATTTAAAGGCTAATAATAAAAATATCCTGATGATAAAGGTTGATTCATAAATCTGAGGAGTGTGACCCATTGTAAATCCTCTAAATGGCACTCAACTACATAAGACACATCAACTACTACTGGAATATAAGTTAAAGTTAGAAAGCAGGCAGACTGTCCACTTCCCTATCCTTTTCACAGTCATATCCGTCAGTGACAGATAGCTTCTATGTGCCTCTCCTCAAACATTCTGCAACCCCTCTCTCTGTTCCGGATCTAAAGGATGAACTATAAAGATACATCAGCATGCCTCTTGCTCACTAGCTACTCGTTGGGTTTGGCTGATGTGTAGAACCAGCAAGAGATAACATGGAGGGAAGAGACTGGAAGATCGCTAGCTGTTCCCAACCTTTTATCAAGCCATACCTTTTTTTAAAATTTGTTCTAGTTTTATTTTATTTTTTAATATGAAATTTATTGTCAAATTGGTTTCCATACAACACCCAGTGCTCATCCCAACAGGTGTCCTCCTCAATGCCCAACACCCACCCTCCCCTTCCTCCCATTCCCCATCAACCCTCAGTGTGTTCTCAGTTTTTAAGAGTCTCTTATGTTTTACAAGCCACACCTTTTATCAAGTAGCTCTCTCTGATTCCAGGTTAAGACACATCTTCCCTTCTCCCACATGCTTTGGTCTATGGGTGATAACAGCTTCTGCTTTTACCATTTGTTGCAGCTTCTTTATGCATGCTAGTTCCCTATGCACAACCTCTTTATGAAAATATTTTCAAATTTTAAAACATCCATGTGCCATGTATGTCTTGTCAGGATATTGACTGACACAACATCTGATGAAATGGAGGAATATTGGTAAGAGGAGTGCTCCTAGTTTGGTGCTCTGTTCCCATATAATTAAACCATACTTACTTTTCCCTTCTTTCTTTCTTTTTTGTTTTTTTTTTAAGGGAAAGGCGATATTTTTGGTAAAGATGTACCCCTTCAGTTTATTTAAAAAAACATGTTTCCACAGGAAAGACTATGGAATATGAATTATTTTTAAATGTTGAACTCACCACAGGTTTGCATAAACGTTCTGATAACTAGAATATTTATCTTTGCAAGAATAAAAGGCCTTTAAAAACCAATTGCTATTGATTTCCCTGCTTAAACTGTAACCACTTCAGAATCCTTATTCCTACACCACATTTAAACATGTGCAGGCCTCTCCAAACCAAACAACCAACCAAAAAACCTCTTACTTTGTCCTACATCACACTGTAGGTGCAAACTTATCGAAAGGGTTGTCTACAGTTGATTTCTCTCCTTGCCTACTTTCTCTACAAAAGGTTGGCATCAGAATTCTGCCCTTTCCATCCACAGCAAGTTCTCTCTCCAAGCTCACCAGGAATTATGTTTGCTTTTCTCGATTTATATATTTTTAAGCCTAAGCTTACATGATCTCTCAGAAATATTCCAACCTGTAAATACTCTCTGTACTTAAGGCTTTCTAAATTTCATTTATGGTTATTATTCTCTTTTTTTTCTGGCTTGTGTCTGTGACCACATCTCAGTGTCTTTCAATGTTTGCTTTTTCTAAACTGTCTGCCACCTTATGTCTTCCTCTCTATATTGTCTCATCCATACCCACAGCTTCAAGCCTTGTATGTATACTGAAGGCCATGTGTCTTCTATGCCTTCCCCTCTCTCTCTCCAGAGCTCCACATATCCATCCTGAATACATTCTGAACATTTCTGTGCAGATGTGCCACAAATGTCACAAACACAACATGTTTAAAAATGAAGTCACAATCTTCCACTAAGAGGTACTTCTCCTCCCATTTTCCCCAGCTCAGGAGAAATGGCACATTAGCTGTCCTATTGCCCAAATCAGAAACTTGGAAACTCTTGATCACACACTCTTCTCTTCACCTGAGTGTCTCTAAAGCCTAGTCAAAATCTTTACACATTGTGTTACCCAGTCAATTCTTTTATACTTCAGTTGTGATATCTCCTAACCAGCCCCCTCCTTCACTCCAGTGTATTCCATGTACCACCTGAACCGCAGCTGGCAGGGGCATGATGGGCAAGGAGGGACCCTTCAAGATCTGGTCCTGCTCATCTCTCCAGACTTATTTCTACATTTCTCACCATAAACTCTACACTAGTTATACCAAATATGCTTCAGGCAAACAACTTTTTCTCTATTTCTGGAACATTCTTTTTTTTAAATACTTTTTTTTTTCATGTTTATTTATTTTTGAGACAGAGAGAAAGAGAGGGGGACAAAGGATCCAAAGCGGGCTCTGTGCTGACAGCACAGGGCCCTATGCGAGGCTCGAAGTCACAAACTGTGAGATCATGACCTGAGCTGAAGTCAGATGTTTAACCAACTGAGCCACCCTGGCACCCCTATTTCTGGAACATTCTTTAGGGGAATCAAGCATCTCTACCTCACTTGCCTAATGACAACCGTCTTTCCGAATTTGCCTCTGTGAACATTTTTCTTATTAAAATTTACAGATTCCCCAGCACCACGGTTAGGAAATACCCTATGTATTCAATAACATTTATCTCTGCATTTATCTCTGTCACAGAACTTATCACATTTTATTTTCAACTATCGCTTACTAGTCTCCTTCAGGAATATATACTGTATTTACAACCTGAGTTGGTCTAATACCACATCCATCTGTATCATTAATGGCCAATACAATATGTGGCATAAATTACGTAAATGAGAGTTTATGAATGAATAAATGAGTGTGAGTTAAAAAAACAAAACAAAACATACCCTTCTAAATCAATAGGTAAGCCCAGAATAAAACAAAACAAAACAAAAACCAAAAACCAAACACCAAAAAACATACCTTTAATTGTTTGGTAAACTGTCATCATTAGAGGCTTTTATTCTGTAAATTTGCCCTAGCATTTTTTACTGTAGTTGATTTTGACACAGTTTTTTCTATAGAGTCATAACTTAATCAAATATTTTAGAGATGGACAGAAGCAATACTCTCATGATACCAGTCTATTCCTAGCATGGGCTTATTTCCCTTTAGGAAGAGAACTTCCTATGTTCCTACTTCATCAAATGCCAATTTTGCAATGAGTGTCTGAAAGTATAAGGATACTGTACTTTCCTAAGCTTCTATTTAAATAGCATTCTTATTTGAAGTCAAATATCATATGACTATATTGAACTTAATAAGATTTCTATCAACCAAATTACATTAGAGCCCTGATGGGAATAGGGATAAATAATTTGGCAGGCTTTCTCTTCTTCATTCTCTTCCATTTGTTTACCTTTCTCTAAGAAAATATTATAAAACTTGACAGGTTGGCTTTATTACAGGAAGAATGTCACAGGAAATAACAGGAACATGGAAAACCAATCTCTAGGCCTAAACTAGGAAAAGAAGTTCACTTATTTAAGACTGAAACCTTTAAATATCCAAACGCTATCTCCTCTTTCTTGAATTTGTCTGTACTCCTTTTCCGATAGTTTTAATTCCTGATGTCCAACCTAAACAAGACACTGAAATAGCCTTATATTTCTTTCAATATCCATTCTTAACACTCACAATTCAAGCTGCTTTTTACTACTTAAAAATAAAAAGTGGCCATTAGCATGTGGTTTATGTAGTTCTATCACTGCCAACTATGCCAAAATATATAATATAGTATAATATAAAACCAAACAAACAAATAATTAAATGTTAGTGGTGCTGTGACTCACTATGCTTTCATGATCGCCTTAATGATTTGTGAAATTACTTCATAACCAATACTCTTCCTTCCCTACATGACATAGGATAGTTATAATAAAAGTAGAAAATACTGAATGCAGGACTGAGGATTTCATGTATTCTCTCAAATCCTCACAGCCCTATAAGGTAGGTATTACACGAATGATGACTGATTCTAATAACTTTTCCAAGTTTGCATAGGTAATAGGTGACAAGAATGAGATTCAAGCCTATGACCTTAGGATTTACTATTCCATGGACTCTTTTTTTTGGATTGGTAACAATTATTCTTTTTTAATGTTTATTTGCTTTGTGAGAGAGGGGGGACAGAGGAGGGACAGAGAGAGAGAGGTAGGGAGAGAATCCCAAGCAGGCTCCATGCTGCCAATGCAGAGCCTGACATGGGGCGTGATCCCACGAACCATGAGAACATGATGTGAGCCAAAATCAAGAGTTGGACACTCAGCCAACTGAGCCACCCAGGTTCTCCCATTCTATGAACATTTTTAAGTTTCTTTATTTATTTTAAGAGACTGGGGGTGGGGGCAGAAAGATGGAGAGAGAGAGAAAGAATCCCAAGCAGGTCCTGCACTGTAAGCATGGAGCCCAACACAGGGCTAGAACTCATAAACCATGATCTCATGACCTGAGCCAAAACCAAGAGTTGGACACTTAACTGACTGAGCCACCCAGGTGCCCTTCCATCCCTCCATGAACTCTTAATGACATGATATCTACCTACATAGTGGTCCAGGTCCAACCCCTAACTACATACCCCATATAATACACACACACACACACACACACACATATATATGTATATACATATATATACATATGTATGTATAACACACATACACACATATATATGTATATACATATATATGTATATACATATGTATATGTATGTATACATATATGTATGTACATATATATGTATATACATGTATATACATATGTATATGTATGTATACATATATATGTGTGTACGTACATATGTACACACACGCATGTATGTATACATATATGTATACATATGTATATATACATGCGTATGTATGTATACATATATGTGCACGTACATATGTACATACACACGTATGTGTGTATGCATGTGTATATATGTATACATATGTGTGTGTGCGTACACATGCACATACATACACATGTATGTATACATATGCATATATACATGTGTATGTGTGTATACATATATGTGTACGTACATATGTACATACATACGCATGCATGTATACATATATGTATACATATGTATATATACATGTATATGTATATACATGTATATATACATATGTATATATATGTATATACATATATATGTGTGTGTGTGAAATAAATATATATAAATTATATATATATTAAAGTGAATATTTGCCTAGAGTCCTATACTTGAGCCATCTTCATAAATATTAATAACTACATGTCCACAATCCATTTCCATAAACATTTGTTAAAAAGATATCAAGTCCCATTTACAGCTGCCTCAAAAAATACCTAAAGGGGCGCCTACGTGGCTCAGTCGGTTAAGTGTCCACCTCTTGATTTCAGCTCAGGTCATGATCCCAGGGTCATGGGATGGAGCCCCGCATCACGCTCTGTGATGAGCATAGAGTCTGCTTGAGATTCTCTCTCTTGCTCCCTTGCCTCTCACCCCTGATCATGCTCTCTCTCTCTCTCTAAAATAAAATTCAACTTAAAAAATATATCTAAAAGTAAATTTAACCAAGGAGGTGAAAGATCTGTACTCTGAAAACTATAAGATATTGATGAAAGAAATTGAAGACAATGCAAATAAATGGAAAGATATATCATGTTCATGGATTGAAAGAATTAATATTGCTAAAAGGTCCAAAATACTTAAAGCAATCTACAAATTCAATGCAATCCCTACCGAAATACCAATATTATTTTTCACAAGACTAGAACAAATAATGCTAAAATTTGCATGGAACCACAACAGACTCCAAATTGCCAAAGCAATCTTGAGAATGAAGAACAAAGCTGGAGGTATCACAATGCCAGATTTCAAACTATACTACAAAGCTATAATAATCAAAACATTAGGGTACCAGCACAAAATCAGATACACAGATCAATGGAATAGAATGGAGTTTAGCAGTAAACCCATGCATATACAGTCAACTAGTCCATGCCAAAGGAGACAAGAGTACACAATAGGGAAGAGACACTCTCTTAAATAAATGGCACGGAAAGATGGGACAGCAACATGCAAAAGGATAAATCTGGACCATTTTCTTACACCATACACAAAAATAAACTCAAAATGGATGAAGGACCTAAATTTAAGACCTGAAACCATACAGCTAAAAGAAAACATAGGCAGAAACTTTTGGACATTCGCCTTAGCATATTTTTCTGGATTTGTTTCCCCAGGCAAGGGAAACAAAAGCAAAAATTATTCATTAGGACTACAGGAAACTAAAAAGCTTTTGCACAGAGAAGAATACTACCAACAAAACTAAAAAGCAATCTATTTAATGGGAAAAGATATTTGCAAATGATATACTTGATAAGCGCTTAATATCCAAATATACAACTCAACACACACACATACACACACACGAATAATCTGATTAAAATTGGGCAGAGGACCTGAATAGAAATTTTTGCCAAAGAAGTCATCCAGATGGCTAATAGACACATGAAAAGATGCTCACCATTACTCATCATCAAGGAAATACAAATCAAAACTACAATGAGATACCACTTCACACCTGTCAGAATGTCTAGTGCAAAAAAGACAGGAAATGACAAGTGTTGTTAAGGATTTAGAAAAAAAGGAATGCTTGAGTACTGTTGGTGAGAATGTAAAATGGTGCAGCCACAATAAAACAAAAATAAAACAAAACACAACAACACAAAAAAATTCCCAAGAAACAGTACAGAGGTTTATCAAAAAATTAAAAATAGAACTATCATATATATGATCTGGTCATTTGACATCTGGGTATTTACTTAAAGAAAACAAAAACACTAATTCAAAAAAATACATGCACCCTATGTTTACTGAAGCATTATATACAATGCTTCAACGTTTTATTATATATGGAAACAAACCAAAAGCCCATCAATAGATGAATGGATAAAGAAGATGTATATATACACAATGGAATATTATGCAGCCATAAGAGAGAATGAAATCCTGCCATTTGTGACAATATGGATGCACATAGAGTGTATTAATGCTAAGTGAATTAAGTCAGACGGAGAATGACACATACCATATGATTTCACTCATATGTGGAATCCAAAAAACAAAACAAATAAAAACAGAAACAGACTGATAAACACAGAGAACAAACTGCTGGCCGCCAGAGGCGTGGGGGTTTGGGTGTTGGGCAAAGTAAGTCAAGGGGATTAAGAGGTACAAGCTTCCAGTTATAAAATAAATAAGCCACGAGGATGAAAAGTATAGGAAATAAAGCTAATAATACTATAACAACTTTGCATGGTGAAAGATGGTCATGGCAACCACAAAAAAAGATAACAAACACATAGTAGCATTCCCCCACATGAATGGCCCAGATGTAAATAAAAAAGGAAGTCAGAGAAGTTTAACAGAGATTAGAGTGACTACAAACAGAATGTTTCCAGATATGCTAAGCAAGGTCTACATGCTTTGTTTAGTAACACAATACAAACCACTATGTTATGGATGCTAGGATCATGGTAAGACTATAGAGAAGTTTGTTTCACCTGTCAAGCTCTCTTTATAATTTCTAAACTGCATTTCTTCCCTGGCACACTGAGTTAGTGAAAATAACTCACAGCAGCTGGATTCATCTTCATTAAAGTGACAGTCAGGCACTCCATCACAAAGCAGGAGGGATGGGATACATTCACCGCTCCAGCACCGGAACTCCATTTCACCACAACGCTGAGAAGGGGGGCTGAGAGAACAACCCATTTCATCAGAGCCATCTACGCAATCTTCCTGTCCATTACATTTCCCTGAGAGAGGGACACACTGGAGTGTGTAGATACAAGAAAATTGATCGGCTTCACAAGGTGATGGCTGTGGTGCCACAGGACCTAAAGAGAGAGCAAGTCATTTTCGTATTAGGAGAATCATCACCCTGTTTAGTGTTGAAACATCATAGGATACATTTATTCTTGGGTAAAAATGAAACACTTTGATAATTTAAGTAATTTAATTTCCAGTGAGGAATAACATGAGCTCTACAAAACATCCAGAGGCTATTAGAGAATATGCCTCATCTTAACCTCAGAAACAACATTCTTTTTTTTTTTTTGAAACAACATTGTTAAAAAGGGTATCATTGTCATGAAAAATGACACATTGAAATTAAAGAAGAAATTTTGGTTTGTGGATCTTAAATTTGACCACTAAGTCAGATTTTCCCTGAGAGTAAAGACATTTTACACAGCAAGTTAAGCACTTTGGAAAGCTGAATTCATCACTTTAGAGTTTTGTGAAGGGATTGTCATCTAGTAAATGACTCCGTTGGATTTGAACCACATTATCTTCAAGGTTCCTGCCAGTGCAGGATTTCATCTTGCCATCCATTATGATTTCATTGGTGCTTTAGATATGGCAGCACATGACCTTTGAGCTGTCATCAGGACCGAAGGTCAAAGAGCAGTGTGACAAACCCATAGGTGACATCTACGTCTGTGACTCAGCCCTGACCAGGGTGTCAGAAGCCAAATTTCCCAAGTTGGAGGCACAAAAGTTTTTAAAAACTTGAAGATAATGTGGTTCAAATCCAACTGACCCATTTTACACATGAGGATACTGAGTCCCATAAATTTTGGGAGTCCAAAGACATAATACTAGTTTAATAAATTTTTGACACATGAAAGTATTTTGTAGCAAAGGTTTAAATCAACTCTAAGCCAAAACTTAAAGCATGAGCAAAGAATGTTGACTTGCTGCTGTTTTCAGTGGTCAGAGAATATACATAATTACACTAACATGCTGGACCATTATTAGTGGAATGGTTCTTACACTTCATATTGCCTCTGTGACAGTTGTTGATGGGCTCATCAGTATATTAAGGGAAAAAAATAGGTAATAGCGGAGATCAGTTCAGGAATCGTTTTGTATTCTTTACATTTTAAAACAACTTTTATTTATATATTAGTTAAATTACATATAAGATTATATATTATATCTTATATAGAATATATATGTAAGCTATATATTCTATTTAATATTATATAAGAATGATCTGTTTGATGCATAAACATGGTGCTGTGAATTCATTTAAACTTAAATTTGCAAGTTCCTCTTCCTCCTCACTCACTCAGTAGTGGTAATGTATCTAGAATATATTTACACCCAAACTCTGCAGTGAAAGCCATATATTTCAGAGATCCTTTCATGGAAACCAGCATATTTAACTGGGGTAAAAGCGTGACTTTGAGACATTATTACCGTGTTCTTATTTAACGGCTAATAGGTCACAGCAGCACATACAGTTGTAGGGCTCAATGTAAACATCCTGAACTCAAACTGAGAAAGTAAGTTAGATTTAAATTTTTATACCTTCATGTATGTATGTGTGTATGTATGTATGTGTGTGTATATATCCCTTTATATATATTTTCTATACCTTTATATATATAATTATATTTATATAATACAGCTCTTATAATATTTAACCATGGTCAGATAGTTTATTTTTTTTCTTTCCACTAATTTCACATTTCAGAAAATGCGACAATCCTTTCTTTTATTTTTTTCTAAAATATTTTATACACTGAACTCTTATCTTTATGAACTCACTGAAGGTTGAGAAGTTTGGATAAACTCTGTGTATGATAAAAATTCAGAATCAGATTTAGTTATACACCTAATACTTAGCTAAGGTACTAACCCTTTCTGGAAAAAAAAAACATTAAGGAAGTAATTTTACCCCCTTCATGATTTTTTACTCTCCTGTTCAAAACAGTGTGTGTGTGTGTGTGCGCGCATGCGCGCGCGCTCTGTTACTTTTTTCTTTATATTAGATACATAAATACAAAATAATCTCTTTTATGTGGAGGCAGTGATTCCATTATTCTAGAATTATTTATATCAAAAGGTAGTCAGAACTCACTTGTCCTAGGTCCTTCTTTACAGGGAAGCTGGTGGGCTTATATTGACTTTCATGGACTCTTGTCTTGTGCTTCCCAGGTTCTAACAGCAAGATCAAGGTGTTAATTCCCACAGCTCCTGGGAAGTTTCCCAACAGTTCACAACTGAGTCCAGCCCCAGGAATTTCCCTCTAAAGTTATACACCCTCCGAGGATCATCTCCATTCACTGCCTGGTGCTCTGGGGATAAAATGGCCCGGCCCCTAAGCCTCGGTTTGGGACATCTATGAAAGGGATGGTGCAGCCCCAGAACTCCCGTGACATCGTCTGAGGCCCCTACTGCACCTGCATCTCAGTCCAACTGTCCCCCTACCCAGTCCAGTTTCCTCCACTTCGCAGGGGGTGCTGCTCACAGAATTTCCAATAACCTTGTGCATGAGAATCTGTGCCTCCGAGTCTGCTTCCCTGGGAACCCGACCTAAGATGCTCTCCAGCCATCAAAATGTATTTTGTTTTAAATTGAATTCCCCTGAATCACATCTCAAATTTTCCACTGAAGTGTTTCTGATGCAAGAGGAACATGAACTTGCATCCCTAGGGGAGTCTAAACAGGCTCTTAGCCAGAAGCAGTTTTCCATAAGCTCAGCATTTCTCTTAAGTCTCTTGTTTTCTCTAATGAAAATTCTGTATTCTACTACGTAATATATCCATGCTTTCTTCATATAAAAAAAAACTTCCTCCAGGTATTCAAATGAAACAAGTACTCAGGGAAGATGTAGTGTATTAATCTTCTGAATTCAATGCATTCTGCTCTATAATCCCTTTGAGAAGTTAAAAGAAGTTCTCCTAAAATTTTAATAACGATGTATTTATTCTTGGGTGTCACCCATGGAGTTAGCTAATCATTACAGGTAATGTAATTCTCATATGATTCTGTAAAAAAGGAACAATATTGGGGTGCCTGGGTGGCTCGTCGATTAAGTGTCAGACTTCAGCTCAGCTCATGATCTCACAGTTTGTGGGTTCGAGCCCTGCGTCGGGCTCTGTGCTGACAGCCTGGAGCCTGCTTCAGATTCTGTGTCTCCCTCTGTCTCTGTTCCTCCCCCACTCATACTCTATCTCTCTCTCGCTCTCAAAAATAAATAAACCATTAAAATTTTTTTAAATGAACAATATTAATTGTTCTCTTTTATAAACTGAATATTCTCAGTACCACCTTAAATACATATTATTAAATGAAAGAAAAAAAAAAACAAAGTCAATCTGAAAAGGCTACATATTGCCACATTCTAACTGTATGATATTCTGGAAAAGGTGAAACTGTGGAGACAGAAAAATGATCACTGGTTGCCAGGGGACCAGGGGAAAGAGGACATAAATAAGAGAAGCGCAGGGGATTTTTAGAGCAGTGAAATTATTCTGTATGACACCGTAAGGGTGGATACATGCCACATCATAGGCTGAATGTGTCCCCCCCAAATTTCATGCTGAAATGGGATGATATTTGGAAGTGGGGTCTTCCGGAGGTGATTGGCTCATGACTGATGGGCTCATGAAGGCAGAACCCTCATGAATATACAAATAGTTGGGGCGCCTGGGTGGCACAGTCGGTTAAGCGTCCGACTTCAGCCAGGTCACGATCTCGCGGTCCGTGAGTTCGAGCTCCGCGTCAGGCTCTGGGCTGATGGCTCAGAGCCTGGAGCCTGTTTCCGATTCTGTGTCTCCCTCTCTCTCTGCCCCTCCCCCATTCATGCTCTGTCTCTCTCTGTCCCAAAAATAAATAAACGTTGAAAAAAAATTAAAAAAAAAAGAAAAGAAAAAAAAACAAATAGCTCTTGCTACTTGAACCTACTGAGGACACAGTAAGAAGGCATCATCTAAGAGAAAACAGCCACAATATACCTCAGAATCTGTATTTTAGCCGGTAACTCATATTTGATGTTTGACTTCTGAAATTTCTATGTTCTGATTTCTCCTAATCCATTTAATTAAATTAAATTAATTAATTAATTTATTTATTTAAAATTTTTTTAAATGTTTATTTTGTTTTGAGAGAGCGCGAGCAGAGGATGTGCAGAGAGAGGGGGAGGCAGAATTTGAAGTAAGCACCAGCTTCTGAGCTTCCAGCCCAGAACCCAATACAGGGCTAGAACCCACGCGCTGGGAGATCGTGACCTGTGCTGAAGTTGGCCGACGGAGCCACCCAGCTGCTCCTCTCCAAATCCCTTTTAAAATTCAACATTTAGGGGCCCAGTCAGTTAAGCATCTCGCTCTTGATCTCAGCTTAGGTAAGATCTCACAGTTCGTGGGTTTGAGCCCCACATGGGCAGGCTGCTGTCAGTGCGGAGCCTGCTTAGTATCCTCTGTCCCTCTCTCTCTATCCTTTCCCCACTCATGCTCTCTCTCTGTCTCAAAAATAAATAAAAGTGCTGAAAATAAAATACAACATTTAAAATATGCGATACTTTGACAAATGTAGGGTGCATAGGTCAAGCACACTGGCCCATGACTTACCACACCCGGTGAGCTATTTAGTCAGGTTGTTTAGAAACAATGGAACTGAAGTGCAAGGCCAGTGAACACACGAGGGGAGGAATACCAGATCAGCCCCAACCCTAGGAAGCTTCCTTGGAAATGCATGTTGTTCACTATGTGAGAGAGTTACTCTGCGTGACAGCATAACGTGATCAGGGCAAAACTGAAACCAGGAAATCAAGCTGAAACAGCCCATTCAGTGCCCAGAGTGTCATTTTAATATGCCCCAAGGAGCATTGTTAGAATAGGGAAAAAAATGAAAGAAAGTAAGAGAGATAGAGGGTGGTTGCTCACAAACTGGAGACTGTGAAGGAGGGAGAGAGAGAAAAGCAGGAAGAGACACTCCAAGAAAACGTGGACTCATTTTGACAATACAATTCACTGTTGAATTTAACGTTGTTTCTTCTTGTTGTTGTTAAGCCAACATTCCTGAGGCTGTATCTGATTAGAGATATTGACCAGACCTGATGCTGGGGCAGGAAGGGGAAAAAGGCTGCTGTGAAAATTTAGTGTACATGCATGCACACACGCACACGTAGACACACTAATATACTCTCTCATATTAGCTGTAGGGGAATGGTTCTCAAATGAATTACAAGTCTAAAGTGTGCTGGGATCAATAATAAAGTCTATCTCAAGTTGTAGCTTGCAATGGATTTTCTCTCTGGATGTTAGAGCTGATTCAAACCTGTACCAACAATAAAGTTACACTCACTCGCTGTACCCCACCAAGTATGCTTCCTCTAGTGGGGAATAGGTGTGCCTTTATAGCGAGCATTATAAATTATACATAAGTCACTGCTCTCTTGTCTGTATCGCATGAGGAGTATGATAAACACATGAACACTTGCTTCTGTGTGTTTCAACGGGAAGTAAGTTAGAAACACTGCTTTAGAGTGCAGGGGATTTGTAGGCAAGCTGATTTTGAGAAAAGTGATTCTGAAACAAGCAGAAAATCCCACAATCAGAGCTATACTAGCTCCATCAAGAAGTAAAGTGAAACCAGAAAGAGAAAGAAAGAAAGAAAGAAAGAAAGAAAGAAAGAGAGAGAGAGAGAGAGAGAGAGAAAGAAAGAAAGAAAGAAAGAAAGAAAGAAAGAAAGAAAGAAAGAAAGAAAGAAGAAAGAAAGAAAGAATCTGAAACCGGCAGAAAATCCCAGAATCAAAGCTATACTAGTTCCATCAAGAAATAGCAATTCCATCCTTGCCACCATATATTTTCCAGGTCTTTGCCCATTTCTTGCTCTGACTTGTGATTTCGTGTTGAGTTTGGACATTCCAAGTCAGAGATGCAAAAGTTTCAAACTTCTCTTGAAAATACAGTGACATCTTAATGTCCAAAGAGTTAATGGCAAGAGGTATGTATTCAATAAATAGTTCTCAAATTGATGAATACTAAATCAAGGAAATTGTACTTTCCTTGATAATAGGCAGTTAAATAACAAAAATGGATAAAATAATGAATGAATCGACAAACTATTTCCATTGGTTTAATAAGCCACAAAATAGGGTAGATCAGAAAAAGAGAAACTGGGAAGTTATTTAAAAAATATCCTCCCAACAGATTTTAATAAACCTTTAGCAACTAAAGCTATCATACATTAATATGGACATTATGGGTTTTTACCAACTGCTTCAGTAATTTCATGAAATTCTACATAAAGGACTTTTGCAAACAATGCTCTCTCCAGATATGAATAAATCTGCTCTTTTTGTTTTGTAGTAAGTCTCAGGATAGGGAAAAGGAAAAACAAAAGCTAAAACACCTGAGATAAGGGGTGAGGAACTGGCATTGTTAACTAACTTTCATATTCCCAGTAACTAAGACATTCCTCTCATCACCGCCTTCTGCTTCATTCTGTGCTCTACAGAAAGTTACGATTCCTGATGTTTTGGGTCTTTCTTTGTCCTACAGGATGTTGAATTTCACTGTTCACTCACTTAGTTTGGGAAGCAGTTGAAATACCTTTCTTACAGCAATGAAAATTATTTCACACTGATAATTTATACTGAAACACAGTGAATGCTTTTATGATTTTCATAGAAGTTCAATAAGAACCTTAAGTCTCAAGGATAATCTGATGGATTTTTATCTTTATGATTAATATGTTTAATGAAAGAAAAATTGATTTCCTGTTTTGAAAGGAACTTCAGTTTTAAAGGGCAGGAATTAAGCTCTTGCCAAATATTGCCATACTCAATGACATAAATGGTAAAATGTTCATTACAAAATATATCAAATATAAATTGGTAATTGTCTCCAACATATATCTCATTAATAATACTCAAAAATATCACAAAAAGATCACTGTAGGACTATAGGAGGGGGAAAAGACTTTACACACACACACACACACACACACACACACATATATATTTCAGAATTCTTGATTGGAGGATATTTTGAGTTATAATTTTATGTTCCTATTCCCTGAAGGACCCTTCATAAAGTACAAAAATTTCCATTTCTTTTTACATTAATAATAGTTATCTCTAATTGGGAGTATAACGGAATCATTTTGGTCTTATTTAATTTCAATATCTAATAGCTGAAATATTCCCAGAAAGATGGAATGCGACCTTTGTTTGGACTAAAGGAAACAGAAGTCTGTGGCACTTATAGAGATATGTGGGGAACATGCAGAGTATTTAAGTCAGGAGGGCTAATCTGGCTTGTCAGAAGGGCTACATGAAAGAGAAAAGTCAAAAGTCTGACAGAAGAGACAAAAGTAAGGGAAATCTAAAATTTTCCAGAAGTTGGATCCAGTGTGGAAGCTGATAAGAACCCGAGATGCCAGATGCCAAACAGAAAGTAATCATTATTTTCAAAGTGAAGAGCTATAGCCACTCAAGACTAAGCTAAAATAAATACAGGAGAAAGCTGAAAGAAATTCAAAATTTATATATAAATTTTGTGCAGGCATGCACATGCACACACCGGAGGGTTGTTTGAAGCCATAAAGCTCTTCACTAGTGATAGAAAGGTGGAGAAGGCCTGGCAGGGGATATTGAGCAACAGAAGCAAAAAAACAAGAACAAAAACAAAAACAAAACAAAAACAAAACACAAAAAACCTGAGACTGTGATAGAGGAGTGAATACCCGACCGCTGGATCTCCTGCTCTCCCCCAGCTCATATGGAGGTTTTGAAAGAAACCTTGAAAGAAAATCAAGAATATATTTATGGAAAATCAAGAGCTGAGGAAACAGAACATACTTCAGAGGCCCCCAAAGAGTTATCACTTCTACTCAACATCAAGGTTTGCTACGATTATATCAAACCGCTTCCTAACTACAAAAACAGTGATAGCACGATAAATGACTGAAATTGCATAAATGAAGAATTTTCTGCCATCATATAACCCCAAATAATCTAAAACGTGTGTGAATGTGGGAACATATATAAAAATATAAAATGGTAGAGTTGCTGCTGGTCATTTGTTTTTTGTCATGAAGCCTGGAACCCAGAGAGACCCTAGTGGATAACAGATTCATTCCTATTTTATCATTTCCAGATGGTGCTACGCTCCTGGTCAGATATATCTATGCTAGCGTGACCTCTACTACACATGATGTTGGACCAGGTTACGTACTTGACCTAATTTAATGCTATTCACTTGATGGCTCTATCCCA
Source organism: Acinonyx jubatus (assembly GCF_027475565.1). Lineage (NCBI taxonomy): Eukaryota > Metazoa > Chordata > Mammalia > Carnivora > Felidae > Acinonyx > Acinonyx jubatus. The sequence continues at coordinate 17,961,766 of NC_069387.1, read as the reverse complement.
TATTAACTGCAACTTTATTTAATAGTTTAAAAATTCCCCAAATGCTGAACTCTTGACTTCTAAATTTGGGGCCATTATTATTAAATGCATTCCTTTTTAAATTCATGCTTCATATTGCTTCCAGTATACATTTCCCAAAGGAAGATTCCTGCTCAAAAATGGTTCTCTAGTGCCTTACAGGATTAAATCCACTGTCCTTACAGGATGAAGTACCACTGTCCTAATGCCTGACTCAGCCTCACCTATGTTCTCCCTATCAAATCTAAAACTGCCAAGGAATAATGAATGTGTCAGATATGACGGTATTATACTCTTTGCTGGCTGGGAAGGGACCAGGAAAGAAAATGTCATTGTCAATCCTGTGAGTGGGAAAACTTTTACTTAACAGAAATTTTGAGTATTTTGGCACCGATCAGTTACTAGATTTTTTCTCTAAGTGTAGAAGGCTTGAGATGGAGAGTGGGAAGCTCTCTCTCCATCACACTCCATATACAACTGAAGGACATCTATAAAGAGTTTTAAGCAATCTGTGAGGGAATATTGTTCAATTTCACACACACTTTGGAAATAGCTGCTGTACATGTCTCGGGAAGGTCAAGGAGAGAGAGATGATGGCTGGTGGTAGAGAAGACCAGTCAGGAGTCAAATATAATTCTACGTGGTCTTTCAGAGACCTCTCAGTTGTAGTATCTTGACCACTTCTATGAGCCAACCAGAGAAAGTGGTTGTGATACCACAACTTCCATTAATAGGGCACTGGCACTAAAGACAGAGATAAACATAGCTGTTTAATTGAATCAGTATTAACTTTTGAGAAATATTAATAAGTAGCTTTACCTAAAGTTTGTAGTGTTGAATTTTCATTACTTAAAAAACACATAATTTTTAAGACTAATTTTTGCCTTTCTGATAAAATGATTAAAAGTGATTACTAGGGGCTCCTGGCTGGCTCGGTCCGCGGAGCATGTGACTCTTGATGTTGAGGTTGTGAATCTGAGACACCCATTGGGTGTAGAGATTACTTAAAAATAAAATCTTTAAAAAAAGTGATTACTTTAAAATATATTGGGTTATCTTGTCCCATATGCGATTCTACAGAAGGCATGACTAGCATTATGTTAATTATATTACAATCAAAAAGACCAGAAGGGGCAAAAAAGCAAGGTCAGTATATTTTAGAACTTGGACTGATTTCCTAATTGATTAATCATGTGCTCCATCTGGCATAAACAATCTAGCCCACCATTTCTTTAGACCTGTTTTTACCAAAACCTGGTTATTTCTCTAACTTCATGTTTTCTATTTTAAGTTTATATTAGCGAAAATAACTCATACATATAAACCCATTTATTCTTTGTTAAACCAAGAAAGTTGTGTGTTTTATTGGTTTGTTTTCTATTTTTCCCATTTCCAACTGTTTCCACAAAGAGTGACCAGTTCTTTCTGGGTAAAATGTTCTCACATGCCAGTAAGATGTTATCAGAAAAACTGTTATCAGAATTGTTGAAGTCACCTGATTTTTAATTTAAAAAAACTTCTTAAAACAGATTTTTTAGTGAAGCAGTGTCACTTTCTTATTCAATTTCTTAGGCAACAAACAAACAAACTTGTTTTCATAAAGTCTGGATATTTTCCAGAAAACAACATATGTGTTCCAGGGAATCAGGAAAACCATAATAAAAGTAGACTCTAATAGCCCAAGAGAACAAAACAGAGCCAAATTGACCTTGGCAATGAAAAGCTCCCAAAATCTCTCAGACACACTTGGCCTGGTAAAACAGTTGGCCTGCTGAGTATTTCTGAGTGAAAAGAAAGGATTTAGCAAAGGTTATGATAATTTCCAAAAATGACTAGGAATTTAGGAATTGATTATTGTTTCCATATGATAGAGAAATTACAAAATCACCACACCATGATTATATATATACATATATATATATATATATATCACACATATACATAACACACATATATATAACACACATATATATAATGTATATATAAAACTTATACATTAAATATTATGTATACATTTATATATCATACATATATATGCATATGTTTATATGATCATAAATAAATATGTTTATATGAAAACATCAGTGTTCACATAAAAGCATTAATCTTTAAGACAGAGAGTTAGAACAGTAACTTGTGGTTTATCTTCAGGTTCAGTATAAGGTACTTGTCAAATACAGGCTAATGGAGTATGGTTCATATTGGGACTGATTTTTCTATGGTTTTCATTTGGATTTCTTCCCCCTAATTTAAAACATTCCTTCCAGCCTGACGATCAGCAGGAAATCAAGCAAGAACCATTGCATAGTATAATATTCAAGTTTCCCCAAATGTAGTGAAGGGGGAATCCGGGTCTTGCTCCCATAAGTCTGCTTGGTATTAGCTTTTAGTGCCATTTTCTGGTTCTTGTGGTGTGTGTGTGTGTGTGTGTGTGTGTGTGTGTGTGTGTGTGTGTTCCTTTAAATGTAATGTCCTTCCCAGAGTAAAACGGAATTATCCCATCCTTTGATAAACTATGAGGACTTCATGGCCCACAATAATAGATATAAAGGCTAACAATATCCAAAAGCCAGTAAGTGAACTGGGGTTGACTGATTTTCATTTTCTTTTGGCTTTTTGTACATTAATCACTCTTAATTTTAAAATTAGACCCATGATCACTAAATGAATCAAAATTATAAGAATGAACCATACATTAAAATGTTTTAAGTAATTTCTCTACAATTGCTCTACCACTTCTGATATAAAATGAATATCTACTCTGTATCATATACTGATTTAAATTTATTTTATATTTTTCTCCAGCAACCTAAAAGTTAAAGATCACTCATTGTCACTAGAATTAAAACACACACACACACACACACCACCACCACCACCAACAACAACAGCAACAATGACAGGATAATGGCAATGGGGATTTTTCAACATAGAGGACCCCAAAAATGACAGAAAATAAGCTATGCATATCACAAAATACCATGTAAGCTGTATTAGAGGAGAGCTGCAAAGTTCAAGTTAAGAGAATCTGCAAAAGGGGCTGGCTTCCTGTGGGGAGTATTAAGGATAAATTCATGAAAAAACGTGGCTTTGATCTGCCCTTGAAAGTGGAAAAGCATTTATACAAGAGGAGGTAAAGGGCAGGGCATTCCCAGCCAGAGAAGTAGTAGGACTAAAATCATGGAAGTGAGAGAATATGGGGCACAGCTGAATAGAAGCAGGAGGTCCTACTTTAAGGGATTATTTTGTGGACAGAGACAGATAAGACAGGAGTTGTACTAAAGGATAAGAAATATATTGAGTATGCAATTGAGAGCCGCTATGGATTTTTCTTCTTCTTTATAACTTGTATGAATTTGTATATTTTGATTAGTTTCCCTTTTATTTCTTCTCTCTACATTGAAGTACAGACAGATAATTTATTATTCCTGGTCAGCTTTATAATCTGGTCCATATACTGCAGACTATCCAAGCTTGATTATGATTAAAAGAAGAAGAGGAATGGCCATCATTCCTCTTGTGGATGATGTGGAGATTAGATATGAACGAGTATAGCTTTTAGGGGACTCTAAGTATGGGCTTGGTCAATGCTATGCTTCCAACCAGCTCTTTTAATTATGATGGAGTGACACAGGGACCATTAGAGATTGTTCATAGTGTGCATGGCAGGGGAGTAGATAGACCAGCTTCCTAAACAAATCTTCAAAGACAGTGGAATTAGCCAGTTTTACCCTCTGATTTAGTTCATCTTACTTGCTTCCCTCTCATTTTTCTGTGTTAGATTTTCAGTATTACGTTTAATTTTGGAACTATCCAAAATCCTTCCAATAAACTTAGCTTCTACTTAGTTAGCCCTAGTCAGATTGTGTGGCTTGTAATAAAAAAAAATTATTTTTGATGTGTTGAATAAGAAAGATGTAAGGTCTACTTTTCTGGAACTTACTTTATAATAGGTGCTAGAAGATGAATTTGGTAGCAGTATAAGTGACAGTAAATTAGATAAATCAGTTATGCAGCCATTATGGAGATTCCTGTGAATAATAAGGATGCCTTGAACTAGAGTTTGGGCAGTAAAATGGAAGCAGGGGGTGGGGCACGGGAAGAAGGCAAAATCTATAGAATTCGCTGCTTGAGGTGTGTTTAGAGTAAGGGAATGCAGGGGTAAACACACACACACACACGCACACACACACACACACACACACACACACACACACCAAAACAAAAAAACTTATATTCTTATCTTCCCTTCCAACCCCAATCCAGGAGAGCACACAGCACATTCTCGACAAACACTGACTCAATAAAGGGCAGGTCTGCTCAACTTCACAACACACTGTGCAGTGATGAGTCTTCTCTAACTACAATGACCCCTCTGCTTTCACCTGCCGGCCCTCACCCCTGAAACCTCCTTAACTGCACCCCTCCTCCTACTCCCTGGACTCTCTCCCTCTCTTGGTCATTCTCTATGCATTCTTCTGCTTTCCTGATCCTCTTGTACAAATCCAGTCCTGATCATAAAATGGCAGGTTTGGAAGGGACTTAAGAGATCATCTACTTCATTTTCCTGATGATAAAACATGGTCTCAAGAGCTAAAATGATTTTCTCAAAATTATACACTTAGGCATGATTTAGACTCATGTCTCCAATATTTTAGTACATTTGTCACCTCTCCACCATGTTTGCTCAATGTCATGTTTGCTCAACAAACTCACTCAATACATGTTTGCTCCAAATGTCAGATATAACACTTTAGGTAACTACTCTCTCCATACCTTCAAGTAGATCCAATGAGGTTGCAACTGTTTATTTGGTGGTGTTGCATGCTCCCTGGCATGTCACTATGGGGTTCCACATACCCCCATTTGAGAAACATTGGTTTAATGCAGGATTTTCTAAAAACATCTGCTTGAATCAACCATGAAGCACTGTTGTAAAAATTATGCCTAGAGATTCTGGATTTTGGATGGGGACTGGGTGGGGGGGTTGGTGGAGGCACTTCTTTTACAGAAACGTACAGAAAGAAGACAACTTGTGGTTTAATGCCAAATGTCTTACTGTTTCTTTTTTTACTACCCTTGAAAGCATAATCTGTTCTGTAATATAGTAGGCAACAACCCAATTATACTGACGAAAATGTTAGAGACCCTGCTCACACGATCAGTTATAACCATTACCGTGATTATTTAGAATACTGACGTTTCAGCCCATGTTTCCTACACCTTGTGATGGGTTCTGGAGATGAAATAGACATGTTTCTCCTGCTCTTGAGGAGCTCAAAATTAGTCAGAAGTGATTAACGCATGTATGTGTACGTACATAAATGCATGTTTGCATGTGTGTGACAAGAGCTAAGAATAAGTAGGGGAAGGAAAGAAATGGAAGGAAGGACAGAGAAGGCTTCAATGGAATGGTGACTGGGAGGAGCTAAGACTAGAAATGACCAAGAACATTTACTGTTGGAAAGACAGAGGTTTGTTTTTGTTTTTTCCTTCAGACACATGGTGACAACAAAGAGTGTGGTTATGGATACAGGCACATTTGCAGGTGGAAAAGAGGTTTAAGGGAGTTTGTTACAAATGCCAGTTATTTTCTATTCAAAGGATACGGGAACATTGGCAGAGTGAACAAAGTTCAAGGGAGCAGCTGGGAGATTTGAGAATTGTTGTAGAAAAGCAGTGCCAGGAATGGGAAAAAGATGTGTGCAGGACCCTGGACTGCCCAGCTAAGGTGATAAACCAACATTTTTAATGGCCTCAACAGCATGACTAGCAGCAGCCTGGAAAATACAAAGGGTTATAGTAACCCAGTTTCGAAGACTGGTAAGGTCATTATGACTGAGAATGACACAGATACTTGTATTTATTCTACAGAGTTGGTCTGATAAATAAATGTGTTAATACATGCAAAGTAGTCAGCACAATGCCTGGCACATAATTAGAACCCAAATTTATCTCTAAAAAATTGGACATAAAATAATTCAAAGTGCTGACTGACAGTGGAATTGAGATGTTGGATCATTAGATCTGGGATTATTAGCGGGAAAAGTATAAAGAAGCTGTTTTATTGGGGGGGCGGGAAGCAGGAAGTATTGAGAATCTGGGATTATATTTTTTCTTATTATGCTGGAAAACAGGTTTAGGAAGAGTAATCAGGAAGTAGAGGATATAATGATCAGATGAGATTTTCAGCCCTAAAATTTCAGATGGAATGATAGGACCCAGGATGTAAGTGTGGGAGCTGGTTATGGAGGAGGAAGACTTATGAGGGTGACTAGAATTGAGAAGGTTAATATTTCACATAGGCTGAATAACCTGGAAGGTGAAATTGCCCAGGATTTAGGTTCCAGAGAAAAACCATTAGTAGGATAAGAACCCATATCTGTGGCCTTAAAAAAAAACGTTTTTACGTTTTTAAATTTTTAAAAATTTTTATTTTTTTAAACTAATCTCTACACTCAATTGGGGCCCAAACTTACAACCCCAAGATCAAGAGTTGGATGCTCTACTGACTGAGCCAGCCAGGGATCCTCAAAAGAAGAAACTATTAAATAGTTCTATAAAAATAAAATTTTGAAAGAGGCATAGCATAGCCATAAAGGCAATAACCCTATTATTTAACTTTGAAAATCTGAAGACTTTATAAAGAACATATGGCTACTTCAGTGGGAGCATCATAAACAGCAGAAATTCAGATTTCAGTTCAGCGAATTATTTCTTACAAAAAGAGTTACTGACAAGATTCTAGGATTCTTTATGCAATAAAGAATTCTAGAATTCTAGATTGTACAGTAGAAACACTGAAGAGAAGGGAAATAGCCTAGAGAATGAGGGAAAGTGAATGTGGATGGAAAAGATGGTTTGGAAGATGATGGGTGACCAGAAGAATCTTTACCTTGTATACTATTGCGAACCTTCAGAAATAAAGAAAGCAGACAATAATGCTCTTTTAATAGAATTAACTTTCCTCTATGTCTCTTAAAGAACTGTAATTGAAGTAATTTGGTTGCCTAGAGGACATGAAAACTTTATGGTTAAGCTCATTGCCAGAAAAACTTTACCTCCTACAACATATTTTGTTCTTCCTTCAACGGACGAATGGTACTGTACCTGGACACAAATGTTATTCATCAGGAATTCCCAGTTCTTCTATTTTTAGATAGTAAAAACAACACTTGCACATCTCATCTACTGACAAAACTACTCACCTCCAAAGACACATTCTGGGGTGAAAGAGATGTCATCAAGGGCTATAAAAACGTCTTCACTTCCAGCCAAATCAGCTTCAAATGCCACTTTAAATGCACTGTTACTAGAGAGCGGTACATATCCATACATCCAACCAGTTCTTTTATTTCCAATCACTGACCACACCAGGATGTTCAGCCCAGATTCCTCAATGGTATATACCTAATAATGGGATGGAAAAAAAAGAAAGAAAGAAAAGAAAAGGCAACTCTTTATGGTTTGCATGTTGTACGTATATGGCATCCTGGTTTAATGAAAGAATGGAGTCTGGCAACGTGACAACACAACACCTTGACTATGATATTTCTATCTGTACATAAGGGGATTACAAAGTGAGTTGTGTTTTCTTTAAGTTGTTAGACCTTCGTTTGGTTTGGTGTTGTCACGTCAATTTCCGTGTATCATATTAGGTATGGCCAAAACCTAAACTATCTTAAGAATCTATAAGAGCTGGAGAAAATATTAAACTAGAATTTCTCATTGCTAAAGGACTTCGTCCATGTTTCACTGAGGTTGTTTTAAAAGAAGAGAACGCTTACAGTAAGTGAAGATGATCGTATACATATTTATGTATATGTACCTGTGTGTGTACATATACATACGCATTTCAGAAGCCAAAACAATGTGCAGAACATACTATTTTCACAAACAGGAAATCTTCCTGAATTAATTAACATCAGTATCTAAGACCTTTTTTTTTAAGTGCAAGGACTAACATATTTAACAAATAAAAAGTGAAACAGAAATAAAGTTAGCTTTAAAACCAACCACCATGCCAAGTCCCAATAATCTTTTTAAACTGTAAAAACAATTCAAAACAAAACAAAAAATGCCACTTCCTAGTGTTCTTCAAAAAAATCTGTATTTTAAACAACAACAAAAACAAGTAAGGTTGTAAACATATTTTTCTGTATTACCTTTTTGTACCTAACTTTCAGTTATCATTTCCCTAGAAATGATAGTTATATATATTATAGTTTGTAATATAATTTAATAATCACTTACACAACTCTTTCTTTTACACAGGAAAAAAAAATGACCCAGAGGAAAGAAAACCCATGGACAGTAATTTTCTTCTATCGCAAAGGTGTTTTTGTCCAATGACATTCCTCCCTACTAAAAAAGTCTTACTTTCTCTCTTAAGATCAAAATTTATCTAAAGATAATTTATCCTATAAAAGTTTATCCAAATTTTATACTACCAGGAAAAAATGATACCACTCATTCTGTTGCATGTAATGTTAATACTGGCATTCCACAAATATTCCCAAGAGCCACTAAATAATCTAGAGTCAGAAATTAGCATGCTGCTAATGTTCACTATTACAAAAAGTCTAAGTCAGAAATCCATAGATATTTATCCAAAGGATACAAAAATGCTGATTCGAAGGGGCACACGCACCCTGATATTTATAGCAGCACTACTGACAATAGCCAAAGTATGGAAAGAGCCCAAATGTTCATCGACTGATAAATGGATAAAGAAAATGTGCTATATATATACATACACAATGTAATATTAGTCAGTGATCCGAAAGAATGAAATCTTGCCATTTGCAATGACATGGATGGAGCCAAAGTATATTATGCTAAGCAAAATAAGTCAGAGAAAGACAAATATCATATGATTTCACTCAAATGTGGAATTTAAGAAACAAAACATATGAACATAGGGGAAGGGAAGCAAAAATAAAATAAAAACAGAGAGGGAGACAGACCTTAAGGGACTCTAAAATACAGAGAACAAATTGAGGGCTGCTGGTGAGGTGTTGGGTGGGGGGATGGGCTAAAAGGGAGATGGGCGTTAAGGAGGGCACTTGCTGGGATGAGCACTGGTGTTACATGTAAGCGACAAATCACTAAATTCTATTCCTGAAATCATTGTAACACTATATGTTAACCAACTCAGATTTAAGTTTAAAAAAAATCCACCTCTTAATGGAAGCTAAAACAATAAAAAATACATCAAGATGATCATAGACAAAGAAAAACAGAAAAAATTGCCCAAGGTTAGGAAACATGAAAAGTGAGATCTAACATCAACAGTGTGGAAAAGCACACATTTTCTAGCAAAAAATCACTTTTTATATTGATTCCTCAATAAGCGAAATAAGCTGAGTCAATATGAAAGGAATTTGGGTCATTTGAGTGTTTCCCATCTCACACCTAAGCAAACACTCATCCCAAAGAGCATTCAGTTCAAGGATCTGGTGGGTACCTATTTCTAAAACTAAATTAAAATTTTTAAAAAGAATTAAAAAGGTAAAAAGCTTCCAATTCAATATAATAACAGGACAACTTTACAAAATCAACCTAAATTGAACTGTCTCAGTCTCTCTCTCTCTTTTTTTTTCTTCATAAATCCTAGGTTACATCACAAAGATTTAAAAGGGGATGGTTTTATTTTATTTATTTTATAACTCTTTCTGGAAAAACCAATTTAGAAGATCAAATTACATGAAAATAAAACCCAATACTTCCTGTTTTTCAAAACCCTAGTATAAATGTATTTTATTAATATATCTATTTTTATTGTTTTTCACCTCATTTTTCTCTCTGCTTTCAGTCTTCTTAATCTTCAGTTGATCTTACATGCTCATGCCAAATTCCATTTCCTCCATCCTTCTTTTACTCTGCTTCTCCCAAATCCACCACCACATCCCTGCCTGTTCTCCCTCCCCCTGTGCCCCATCAAGCCTATCAACTCTCCAATAAACTTCAACCCATGTCATCTCATTATTTCACCCTAGTATAGTCCACATTAATTCTGAGCAATTTCACCAATTCATTAGTTAATGCCAGTGAGACTTTTTGACAACCTCATGGGCTGTTTCAATCGTAACATGTATTATTAAATTGAATAATTACATGTTATGTCCAGTGTTTCTGTAGCCACAATGGCCAATGGTAAAAGTAAGAGGATCATGTAAAGATTCCAGATAGTGATTTTTTTTAATATGGCCAATGAGAAACCCACAAAAGGATAACATTATGTGTTTCTGTCTTTCAATGAAAATAATGTTCACTGTCCAGAAAAATTGTTGTGATAACCATCAGCAAAATAATTATGTTTAAAAAACTTTTTAGGGGCACCTGCATGGCTCAGTCAGTTAAGTGTCCAACTCTCAATTTTGGTTCAGGTCATGGTTTCATGGTTCCTGAGATCGAGCCCCATATCGGGCTCTGATCAGCTCAGAGACTGCTTGGGATCTCTCTCACCCTCTCTCTCTGTGCTCCTGAACCACTAGTGTGCATGCACATGCACACACTCTTTCTAAATAAATAAACTTAATTTTTTTAAAAAACATTTACTTCTTTGAAAAAGTAGAATGGCTAATATCCTTGAAAAATAGTTTAATTTGTTCCTAATTTTATATTTTATCACACATATTTTACTGAAAAACAATTTATGTTGCAATAATAACTTACTATTTGAAATAGCTTCTCAAATCTGCAACTGGACAAATAATTTGGCTACTTCTATTTTGATATTCTAAATTTTGGTTGGATGCTTACCCATTGATATCATAATAGTCAACATTATACGTTATAAAACATTTTATCATGATTTTTATCACAAAACAAAATGGATTCAAAGAAATATATAAACACATTATGTTTAGACATTATAATCAAGATTATATTATATTCAAAGATGATGTCATAACTGAAACTATTTATGATACAGGGCAGGGAAAACTTGAAGAGAACTTGCTATATCAAAACACAGAATAGAATTATGTGTCATATACATACAAATATTATAATAATATCCCATTAAATTTATGTTAAGTTTTTTGAGGAGGAAACTCCTCCACATTTACTTAGTACAACCATACCTTTGGAGGAAAATATCAACAGATATAAAGAGGTAATAGAAAATATGAGTGTTAATAATTAAATTACAGGACAGTATGGAAATGAGAGAGAAGCTATTTCGATAACGTCCGAGTATGTAGGTTTTCCAGGTAAAAAAATTGGAAGAGTCTGAATAGTAGATTTTCCTGAAGTTCCTCTCCTGAAGCCAGTCAAAATCTCTAAGGGCCTACAACACAGAAGGTAGGCTGATGCTGACTTAAACTCTCTTAATGGACACTTCTGGATATTAGAAACAATTTATCTATTTCACTATATATTTATCTTATTGAAATTAGTGCATGAAATGCATAAGTAAGATGAAACCTTGCCTATACATGGTCCCAGTAATTCCCAGCTATTCTGCTAGATGTCTGTTCATTAACAACCACTGATAGCACAAAGCAGTGAACTGAGCTACACTTAATCCATATCAGTGCAGTTTCTCTTGATTCATTTGCAAACACTTTAATTTATATAATAGAAGAAAGAAAAAATCAAAAGCAATGGAAGAAGAAATTTGCCTCAAAAAGAAGTTATAGGCTATAAACTCATTTAATTAAAGATAGAAATAATCCATATTAATGAGAATTTAGTACATTTACATACATTATGTTATGTGAACCCTACTACACATGTGGGCCTATTGACTGCCCTCTACAAATCTGGATTCGAGTTGTAGAGAGATATTAAACAATTCATTAGTCGTACACAGCACAGACTTACAGTCCTCCATATAGCATGTAAGGAGATTAGAAATCATCATTCCAGTCTTCGCAACAAGGAAAAGGCTGAGCTGAAAACCAACAATTGTTCTTAGATCCATCAGATAATTATTGTCACAGAGTAATCATGACCACTGCCCCCCAATTTGGGGAGAAAAATAGGCAGACACAAAGAATCACAACTTATCAGGGCAGAAGCCCAGGCAAAGAAACTCCTGTGGGAACCAGTAGTAGGGTAGGAGAATCTGGATTGAAATTGATGAATTGCTGGACTTGTCACTATGGATAAGTTTCAAAGTCAAACATTCTTGAAGGGATCCCACACTTTTGTGAACTTGACTTCTAGGAGCCCTACCAGTCTCTCACATTGAAAATCAGAGAAAATTTTGGCAAATAAAGAGGAAAAGTAGCCATTTTGAAATACACACAAAGCATTCTGTTCTTCCTGGCAAGACTTGCCCTTAAGACAAACTACTTAAAGAAAACAACCTCACTGGAGAAAAGAAAATACCTAATTCCAACTCCTGGTACCTTTCCAGGTGGGGAAAGAGAAATTCCAGCCACGTCTACCCTTCCTGTCTTACATCAGGAGTGGAAACACAAACAAACAAACAAACAAACCAAAAACTGGAAAAGCAATTGTAAAGGATACAACCCACGGATACTAAAGGACTCACTGAGACCTAATCATAGGCTCCAAACTTACCAACACATGAGGAGGGCTTCTGTGTAAGAACAGGGAAATACAATGAAATAATAGCACACTGAAGGCCTTGTTTAGAAATAAATCTCTCTGGGAACCCCAAGATAACAGGGAAGACAAAAACAAAGACAACAGAGGAAATTATAACTGACATCTATAGTTACAACAGAGAGTAAACATATCCTAACCTCTAGCCAGATACACATAAAACCTCACATAAAAGGCCTAATTCCTTCTACCCAGTACATCATGGCAGTCTGTCAAAAAAGACAAAAAACACAGTTTGAAGAGACAGAGCAAGCATCAGAAACTGGTTTAGATATACTACAGACATGGGAATTATCAAGCAGGGAAGTAATACAAGTATCATTAATAAGATAAGGGCTCTAATGGAAAAAGTAGACAGTAGGCAAAAATAGATGGATAGTATAAACAGAGAGATGGAAACTCTAAGAAACAATCAAAAGGAAATACTGGAAATAAATAAAAACACTAAAAGAAATTAAGCATGCCTTTGATGGGTTCATCAATAGACTGTACACGGGAAAGAATCAGTAAGCTTGAAGGTATGTCAAGAGAAACCACCAAATCTGAAATGCAAACAAAAAAAAAGACTGAAAAAAAATGGAACAGAATATTTAAGAACTGTGGAATGGTTACAAAAGGTATAATATGCATAATGTAAATACCAAAAGGAGAAGAAAGAGAAAGAAAAGAAGAAATATTTCAAGTGATAATGAATGATGCTTTCCCAAAATTAATGACAAATCCCAAACCATAGATCCTGGAAGATCTCTGAACACCAAATATTTGTCTACACCTGGTCATATGATATTAAAACTGCCGATATCAAAGACAAAAGTGAAAATCTTGAAAGAAGCCAGGTTGTGGGGGAATACCTTACTTATAGAGAAGCAAGGATAAGAATTACATCAAATTCTCTTTAGAGCCATGCAAACAAAAAGACAGTGGAATAAAATATTTAAAACACTGAAAGAGAGAGAGAGAGAGAGAGAGAGAGAGAGAGAGAGAGAGAGAGAGAGACTCTAAATTAGAATTCTGTATCCAATAAAATTATTTGTCAAAATAAAGAAGAAATAAAATTTTTCTCAAACATGAGTTAAAGCAATTTTTCATTAGTACACTTGCCTTGCAAGTAACGTTAAAATAAATTCTTTAGAGAGGAGGAAAATGATATCAGTCAGAAAATCAGATCTACATAAAGAAGGATGTTAGAGAGGAATATATGAAGTTAATAAAATAGTTTATTTTTTATTATTAATTGATCTAATAAGTAAGAGTTTGTTCAAAATAATAATAGCAATATTGTATTCAGTGATTTTAGTTTTGGCATAAGTGAAATAAATGAATGGCAGCATATCTAGGAGATGGAAAGGAGGACTTGAGAACATTGTTTATAATGTACTTACACTACCTATAAAGTGGCATAGTGCTATTTGAAAGTGGACCTAGATTTACAAGGGTAAATGCATACTGCAAACTCATGGGCCAAAAATTAAAAAGAAGTTAAAAAGTATAACTGATATGCTATGAAAAGAGAAAAAAAAGGAATTCTATAAAATGCTCAATTAAGACAAAAGCAAAACAGAGTGGAGGATGAGAAAGAAAGAAAGAAAAAAAGAAAAGAAAAGAAAAGAAAAGAAAAGAAAGAGGCAAAGGAAAGAAAAGAAAGAACAACATCTCCCAGTATAAAAGAGAAACAAATACGCTAGATATTAAGCCAAGTATGAACAATCACTTTAAATGTTAGTTTTCTAAATATACCAATTAAAAGGGATTGTTATAGTGAATTTTAAAAAAAGACCCAACTATATGTTTTCTATAAGAAACCCAGGTATCAAGGCACAGATAGATGAAAAGTAAAGGGATAAAGATACACCATGCTAATATTAATGAAAACAAAGCTGGAAAACCTATCTTAACTTTGGACAGAGCAAATTCAGAGAAAGGAAAATTATCAGGGACAAACAGGGTATAACATAACGAAGACAGTGGACAAATCTCTATGAAGACATAACAGTCCTAAATGTGTATGCAGCTAATAGCACATCAAATACCTGAGGCAAAAACTGGAAGAACTACAAGGAGAAATAGATTAATCCACTCATACAGTTGGAGACTTCAACATCCCTCTATCAGCAATCAGATCAAGAAGCAGCAAATCAGTAAGGTTATAGCTGAACTGAGCAGTATCCGTCAACTTTACGTTTGTAGAATACTTCAGCAACAGCAGAACTCATATTCCTCTAAAATTCACGGGGAACACTCAGAAAGACTGATGACATTCTGAGCAATCAAATACACTGTAGTAAATTTAAAAGAATAGAAATCATACAATATATGATCTCAGATCACAGCGGAGTTTAACTAGAAAACAGTAACAGGAAAATAGCTGGGAAACCCAAATCTACTCGGAGATTACACAACATACTTCTTAATACCACATGGGTTAAAGAAGAAATTACAAGAAAAAAAAACCTAAAATTATTTCATACTAAATGAAAATGGAAGTAAAATTAATTAAAATTTGTGGGACACAGTGAAACAATGCTTATGGGGTCATTTTATAGAATTAAATGCAGGTAGTAGAAAGGAAGAAAGATCTAAAATCAAGCATCTGAGCTGCTTCTTTGAAAAGAGTGATAAAACTTCTAGTCAGGCTACCTAAGCAAGAAAAAGAAGATGCAAGAATAAATATCAGAAATGAAAGGGGAGCTATCTTTACTGATCCTGTAAAAAGATAAGAAAGGATTATTAACAACTCTATGTCCACAGATTTGATAAACTAGATGAAATGTACTAATTCCTTGAAAAGGCATATCTTGTCAAATTTCACACAAGGACGAATAGATAATCTGATTAGGCCTATAATATTAAAGAAATGAAATGAATTATTTAAAGAGAAAGCACCAAGCCCAGACAGATTCATTGGTGAATTCTACCACACATTTAAGAAATTATACCAATTATCTACGATCACAACCCCAAAACAGAAGCAAAGGAAACATTTCCAAATTCATTCTATGAGGGCAGTTTTACCCTAACATCAAAACCAGGCAAAGACATCACTAAAAATAAAACCTATACACCGAGATCTCATACAGATTCAAAAATTTCACCAAAATATTGGCAAACTGAGTCAAGTATTGTGTAAAAAAATCATAAATAACATTAGGCGAGATTTATTCCAGGTATGCTAGGCTGACAAACATTGGAAAATCAATTAATGTAATCTATTATGTCAGCAGATTATAGAAGAAAAGTCATATAATAATATTGATAGATGCACAAGAAGCAGATGACAAAATCCTATACCTATTCATGATAACAACTCTTAGGAAACTAGAAAAAGGAAAGAAGCTTCCTCAACTTGATAAAGAACATCTTTAAAGAACCTAGAGAAAACCCCATTCTTCATGGTGAGAAACTATACACTCTCCTGCTAAGATCAGGGAACAAGCAAAAACAAGTGCCTTCACTGCTTCCATTCAACATTGTACTGGAAGTTCTAGCTAATGCAGTAAGAAAAAAAAAGATATACTGATCATGAACAAATAAAAATGCCTTTGTGTGCAAGTGACATGATCGATTATATAGAAAATCCCACGGAATCAATAACAACAAAAAACTCCTAAAACTACTAAGTAATTTATAATAAAGCAAGGTTGAAGGATACAAGGTTAATATACAAAAGTCATTGATTTTCTTATAATCCAGCAATGAACAATTGGAATTGAAATTAAAAACACAATACTATTTATATTAGCACAAAAGTACATGATTCATATGAAGAGCATTATAAAACTAATGAAAAGAACATGGAAGGTCTAAATAAATGCATGATATTCCATGAGGCAGCCTCAATATTGCCAAGATGTAAGTTCTCAACGTGATATATAGATTAAAATCCCAGTCAAAACCTCAGCAAGTAAGTGTGAGGCGTCTGTCAAACTCTTTTCAAGTTTACAAGGAAAGACAAAAGACATACAACAGCCAATACAATATTGGAGAAGAAGACACAAAGTCAGAGAACTGATACTACCCGACTGCAAGACATTTTAAAGCTACAGTAATCAAGGCAAGGTGGACTGGAGAAAGAACAGATGAATGGATCAACAGAACCGAAAAGGCAGCCTGGGCACAGACCCACATATAGTCAACTGATTTTTGATAAAGGAACAAAGGCAACTCAATGAGGAGGATTAGTATTTTCAACACATGATATCAAAACAACTTATTCCAATTGCAAAAAAGGCAATCCTAGATACAGAACTTCCATATCTCACCCAAATTAATTAAAAAATGGCTTACAGACTTAAATGTCCACTGGCAAACTATAAAAATACTAAGAGATGATATAGGAGAAAATTCTGTGTGGTCTTGGGTTGTGAGATGACTTAGCTATAAAACCAGTATCATGATCTATGAGTGAAAACATTGGTAAGGCGAACCTCACTGAAATTAAAAACTTCTGAGGTGCCTGGGTGGCTTAGTTGGTTGAGCATCTGACACTTCATCTCAGCTCAGGTCTCCATCTCAGTGTTTGTGAGATAGAGCCCTGCGTCAGCAGGGAGCCTGCTTGGGATTCTCTCTCTCCCTCTCTCTCTGGCCCTCCCCCACTCACACATGCTCTCTAAATAAATAAACAAACAAACATTTAAAAAAGCAATTAAAAACTTCTCCTCTGTTAAGGACACCCTTATAACAATGAAGAGACAACACAAAAACTGAAGAAAATATTTTAAAATACAAATCTAATAAAGGCCTAGATCCAAAATACTAAACTCTTATAACTCAAAAATAAGAAAACAAACAACCCAATTACAAAAGGGACAAAAATCTGAACAGACACTTCACCAAAGCAGCAATATAGATGGCAAAAAAGCAGAGGAGAAACACTCAACATCAGATATCATCAGGGAAATACAAGTTAAAACAGCTAAAACACCTATGAGGACAGCCAAAACCCAAATCACCGAAAACATCAAATCCCAGCAAAGAACTTTTTATCATTGTGGATGGGGATGCAAAATGGTATAAATACCTTAGGAGCCAATTTTACAATTCCTCACAAAATTGAACATACTCCTACCATATGATCTAGCAATTCTGCTCCCAGAGGAGTTGAAAACTCACATCCATACAAGAAATTGCTCCTGAATGATTAGAGAAGCTTTATTTATAATTGTCAAAACTTGGAAGCAACCAAGAGGTTCAATAGGTAAATGGGCCAACAAACACTGGTGCATGTGTACAATGAAATCTTATTTAGGGATAAAAGAAAAATGAGCTATCAAGCCACACAAAGACATGAGGGAACTTAACTGTATATTTCTAAGTGAAAGAAACTAACTGGAAAAGGCTATAAAACTTCTAGAGGTAATGTAGGACAAAATCTAGGTGACCTTGGGTTTTGGTTTTGGTTTTGGTTTTTGTGTGTGTGTGTGGGGGGGGGGGGGTTGTTGTTGTTGTTGTTTCTGGTTTTGCTGGTTTTAGTTTTCGAGTAAGAGACAAGTTTATGGATAATAGTATGAAACAGAGTGGGTCGATGTCAGGGCTTGTAGTAATGAGCTTCCCAGTAATAGACAAACAGACAGGAATAGTCCAGACAGATAAGCAGACAGACAGAGGGACAGGAAAACAAAGCCGAATGGGTAAGAGGCCAGGACCAGCCTCCGCACCTGTCGATGGGCTTCAGATCCAGTTCTGCCCTAGAGACCTAGAATACGGGCAGGGCTGGCATGGGCCTCAGTTCTCATAGTGTTCTTTCTCTTCACTCTATCTCCTCACTCCTTGAAGCCAGGGGACATTGTCCCTGTGGTTTCCTAGACTATGGAACAGTTGTTCCAGGAGTACAGGGACACAAAGGGTCAAATGTCTTGGAGACTCCCTGGGGAGGTGGAGGCCTGGGTGATGTGGGGTTAACAGCAACAAGGGGGAGAATACACTCAGTAGGACCCCTGTGTCTGGAAAATGTCCCCCACACCCTGTCCACCACACCAACATGGTGGGGTAAATAAAGTTTCAAGGGTAATTCTAACTTTATAAATTTCTGGAACATGTAAAACTATAGACATAGTAAGGAAGATCAGTGATTGCCAGGGACGTGGGAGAGGGAGGGAGGGAGGGAGGGGGTGGGTGAATAGGTTGAGCATAGGGAATATTCAGGGCAATGAAACTATAGTGTATAATATTGTAGCTATAGGTCATTACACATATGTGAAAATCTGTAGAATGTACAACACCAGGAGTAAGCCCTAATGTACTCTACAGACTTTAATAATAAAATCCTAAGGGGCACCTGGGGGCCTCAGTTGAGCCTCCGACTTCAGCTCAGGTCATGATCTCACAGTCATGGGTTTGAGCCCCGCGTCGGGCTCTGTGCTGACAGCTCAGAGCCTGGAGCCTGCCTCAGATTCCGTGTCTCCCTCGCTCTCTGCCCCTC
Organism: Acinonyx jubatus; assembly: GCF_027475565.1. Lineage (NCBI taxonomy): Eukaryota > Metazoa > Chordata > Mammalia > Carnivora > Felidae > Acinonyx > Acinonyx jubatus. The sequence goes on along the minus strand of NC_069387.1, from coordinate 17,942,751 downwards.
CCCCACTCGCATTTTTTTTTCTCTCTCAAATGAACATTAAAATTAAAAAAAATAATAATAATAAATAAATAATAATACTGACTCCTCAATTACAAAAACGTGTGTCAAAGTAATGTAAAATATTAATAATCATGGAAACTTGATGTGGGAGGTATATGGGAACTGTGTGCATTCTGCTCATTTTCTCTGTAAACCTAAAACTGCTAAAAAATAAAGTATTAATTTAAAAAATACTAAAAAATACAACTATACACAGTATAGAAATTATGGAGCTAATATGGAATTTTCCTTATTTTCTTTAATTCACTCAATTGCCTAGTTTTGAAAGGTTTATTTATTTTTGACAGAGAGAACAAGAGCAGGGGAGGGGCAGAGAGAGAGAGAAAGAGAGAGAGAGAGAGAGAGAGAGAGACAGGGACAGAGCATCTGAAGCTGGCTCTGTGCTCACAGCAGAGAGCCTGATGTGGGGCTTGAACTCATGAAATGTGATATCATGACCTGAGCCAAAGTCAGAAACTTAACTGACTGAGCCACCAGATGCCCCCACTCATTTACCTATTTTATTGGAAAAACATAAATGTCTCATTCATTTCAACACCAATTAAGCACTATTCAAATGGTCACTTGGTCTTCTAAACACATTCGCTCTCTCTTTTCTCCCTTGTCTCATTCCATCAAGCTTTCTACTTCCAGTATTAGACATGTAAAAAAGTCAGGTGGCACACAATCTCTTACCTTACAAAGGTCAACTACTTACCCCAATTTCCTCTAAAGAAACCAAGCATCTTTGCCTGATCAGAGGCAGATTCCCCTGATCAAAGTAGCAGGTATGTTAAGCTAGCAGTTTTCTAGAACTGGGCCTCACAACACAGGTAATAAAAATGTCCTTCCAATGGTATCAAAATCTCTTCAAGCTCTCTCTGCCCCACCCCTTCTTCCACATCTCACTACTCTCTCCATGAGGATCCCTTGCCACTCCTCCTAAACACCAGGGACACTCCCAACTTGGAGTGTTGCACTGTTGGTTTTTTTTTTTTTACTCTCTCTCTCTGTTTGAAATGTTCTCCCATCTCGGCCCCCATATTTGCATGGCTCACTCCCTGGTCTCTTTCAAGAGTTGGGTCAAAATTTACATTCTCAGTGTGGCCCCCTCTGACTATACCCAGCTCTACCAATCCTCTTACTTGGCCACACTTTTGTTACATGGTCTTTTCAAAGACTACCCAACCTACTTATTTATCACATTTCCTGTTTAATGTCTGTCTCCTCATCATAGCATATCCTCTTGGGGCAGGGAATTTGTTTTGTTTACTTAGGTATGCCTAGAATACTGTCCTGTACATAGCAAGTGCTCAGTAAACATTTGCTAAAAATGAAAGAATAGAAAAGTTCAAGATTTAAGAACTTTAGCGTTGGAAAGCCATTTCAGAGACTTGCTAGTCAATAACTTCAGAGAGGACCAGGGAGAACGCCTGACTCACTAGTCAGTGATGGAAGCAGAAACTCATGTTTCTCATTGTGCAGTTTCTACCTTAGCAGATTCACTATTTTATCTGAAAAAGAAATATATCTACTTATAAAAACCAAGATTTTTCAGGTACTGCACTGACAGTTACCAATGTTCTCATCACTAAGTTTACAAATAATTGCTTGTTCACAGTAAAACATCACCACAGCTTTTTGGGCTTGGAGGTCACTGAGTTATAAATAACTTATGGTGTCTTAAAACATGGAATTTACCATAGGTTAAGTAGAGGAATGAGTGGCTAAAAAATGAACAACAACAACAACAACAATGAACACCCCCCCAAAAAAAAACTTGGAACAATCAGAATTTGAATTGAAGAACAATCTACATTTCAGCTCTGTCTTTAAAAGTTGAAGAAACATATCACTCTTTTCTCTTTGTCTTTCTCATTTGAGATAGGAGATACAGAACCCCAGCCTGTTATCTAATATCTCAAAGAAAATAAAATAACTTAATTCACATGGAGTCCTTGTTAAAATTTAAAAGGACTACCCAAAATTGGTTGGTGATTATTTGTGCTATAGGGAGGCATTTCTGGTCATCTATTTCATATTTAAAAAGCATGAAGCCTTGCTTTAGTGTTTAAGTTACCTAGCAATAAGAAGGCTGAACCTTATTATGATCAGGGGCTAGAACCCGATTCTAATCCTGGCCATGCCAATACTAATTGGATGTCTTAGGCTGAATTATTTAATCTCTTTCAACTTTGATTTCTTCTCTATTAGTCAGAAGAAATATTAATCCTTATTTGATAAGTACAAATTAAAATAATGTATATAAAGTAAGTACCCTTCCTTTTTATGATTTATTATTCATGTGTGTGCTATTAAATATCCTATTTTGCCTATTCTAAAAAAAGATTTAATGTATCAGGATAAGTATGTTAAAGAGAATGTTAACTGGATGACTTCATTATGAAAAGCTGATACTCTTTCGTGGAATTTGAAAAAATGATTTCAGGATGCAATTTCAGGTTTTTCAGATCTTTTACAAAAGCACTTTAAATAAAGGAAACAAGAACCAGAGAGTTTTGGAAATATTCTAAGTTTCCAGTCATTAGTAACTTAGAAAGCTGGGTCTGGGACACAGGTTTCCTATATTCCAGTTGATTACTTTTCCTGAAAATCACTCAGTTTTCAATAAACAGCACAGGCTATATCAGAGAAGGATTTGCTGAGAAAAATTACAGCTACTATCCATGTAGCAATTGAAATGGCTGATTTGTATGTAGTTCTACAACATTAACTTCACTTTCTTTGCAAGGGGCAGACTATTTAGGAGTAATCAGAAATAAAGAACCAACCAAATGTTTCTTAATAGCAGAATGACCTGGGTGGCATTCAATATTAGGCTGGTACTCACACATGTTTTTCTCACCTAACAGTATCACTGTACAGATCAACTTCAAAATGCTTTCCAAATAACTTCTCTCAAAGTGAATGAGAATTTACCCTGCAGAACAGCAAAGAGGAAAAAAATGGAACTGTGACCTGATTTACTTTTAGAGTATCCTGCAAAATTGTAAATATATGGAAAAAAATGGTCTCTGGTTCTGATGGCTCACTGAAAACATATATTTACCTTATATTCCTCAAAAATATTCCACCACAAAGACAGGAAAAATCCTGAAATAAATCCACAGAACCACTGGAAAATCATGGGTACAGGTACCAATATACAAAAAAAAAAATAGTTTTTTAATGACTTTCTGCAAGTTTTAAACCAACGGGAAACTGGGGGCAGCTGGATGGCTCAGTCGGTTGAGCGTCCGACTTCAGCTCAGGTCATGATCTCACAGTTGGTGGGTTCGAGCCCCGCATCAGGCTCTGTGCTGACCTCCTGCTCAGAGCCTGGAGCCTGCTTCAGATTCTGTGTCTCCTTCTCTCTCTGCCCCTCCCCTGCTCACGCTTTGTCTCACTCTGTTTCTCAAAAATAAATAAATGTAAAAAAAAAAATTTAAATCAAAGGGAAACTGATAAAAATATACAAAATTAAGACACTTACAAACATATAGGTGAAATAAAGTTGAACAAGAAAATGTTCCCAGAAGAATTTCAGAATAACCTGAACTGGTGGAGAACAAATTGAAGGAGCTGTGCATGTGTCACCAAGTTAATCAAAGAACTTTCTAAAACCTAGATTGGGGCGCCTGGGTGGCTCAGTCGGTTAAGCGTCCGACTTCGGCTCAGGTCATGATCTCATGGTCCGTGAGTTCGAGCCCCACGTGGGGCTCTGTGCTGACAGCTCAGAGCCTGGAGCCCGTTTCAGATTCTGTGTCTCCCTCTCTCTCTGCCCCTCCCCTCTCCCCTGTTCATGCTCTGTCTCTCTCTGTCTCAAAAATAAATAAACGTTAAAAAATAAAAATAAAAAATAAATAAAAACCTAGGTCAACCCTTTGTGTGAGAAGCTGTTGATTCTAGCATTCATAGCTAGAACACCCAGGATGGGTAAACTCACTCATGAGTTTCCACGAGGGGACAAAGGGACCCCAGAAGTGAGATGATAGTCTCTTATGACTGCTATGAAGAACTTTACCTCCTCCAACAAATAAAGAAGGTACCAGTGCACCTTTACGCTAGAGCAAAAAACCAGAGATCTTGAGTCAGAACACGTATTCCCTGCTCGGGGAACAAAGTTTCTTACTGAGCCTGAGGTAATAAAATACATACAGTAATAGTATTCAGCCTAGATTTATCTACATATAGGAACAGAAAACTGATAGTAAATAACCTGAGAATTGAGAAAAATTCTTAAGGAGAGACATTATATTCAACAGAATACTGAACACCATGAGGATGGCTGCTAACAGAATAAATGGGAAAGAAAATAAAGAAATATCATTAATTTCCTTGCGATATTTGGGCATCCATCATTTCTATAAAATAGAACAGGCTGATATGAAAAAGAAGCATTTAGAGTTCCTAGAAATTAACAAAATTATTGCTAAAACAAAACCCTCAGAGAACTGACTAGCAGAATCAATGCAGATTAAATTCCAAACAGTAGATTGGAAAATGAAACAAAGCGATCCTTCTAAGACCACAATATCAGAGAACCAAGACAGGGAAACTTTGAGAATATTTACGAAGGGTTAGCAAGGATAGATACAGAATTTTCCACATGTATTTCATAGACTTTTCTAGAAGAAGATAATCAGATAAATTACAGATGAAAATCTCTCTGAGATGAAAAATAAGGACCCATCCAATTTCTGTAGGGATTTATGAACTCCAAGGATAAAAAGAATATTTACCCACTTCCTGAGAGAAAAGTAAAACATGTAAAAATCCTGGAGGAGAAATAATCAGACATTGGTCTTCTATAAGGCAGGTGGATAATGGATGTTAGAATACATTGCAGCAATGCCTTCAATTACTTAAGAAAAACTAATTTCGAACCAAGAACAATCAAATCACCTTTGTAATATAGGTGTGTGTGTGTATGTGTACATAAAAAAATGTACACATTTTTTTTTTCAATTAGGAACTAAAAAAGTGTACTACCCATGCAGTTTCTGAAATGTATGAGCAAAACATGTTAGGACTGAATATGCCCCCACACAGAGTTCATATATTGACCCCTAAACCTCAGAACTTTAAAAGATGACTGTATTTGCAGATAGGGCCTTTGAAGAGGTGAGTACATTAAAAGGAGACCATTAAGATGGGCCTTAATCTAATCTTGCTGGTGTCCTCATAAGAAGAGGAAATTTGGACACAGGAAGACATATGGGGGACACACACAGAGGAAACACAACATGAGGCCATGTCTAGAAGGCAATCATCCGTATGCCAAGGAGAGAGGACTCAAGAAATCAAACCTGCCTATACCTTGATTTTGGACCACGAGCCTCCAGAAGTGTGAGAAAATAAATTTCTGTTGCGTAAATCACCCAGTCTGTGGTATTTTGTTAAGGCAGCCCTGGCAAAGTAATATACCTTCTCAAACAAAAATGAGCTTCTAACCTCTCGCCATATATACACAAAATGAATTATAAGTGGCTTAATTAGTTAAGTCTAGAAATCAAAATTACGTCGTAATAACCAAAACTAATGAGAATATTTAGTTACTTTATGACAGGAAAGGGCTTCCTAAGCAAAGCATTAAAATCAGAGTCTATAAGACATTGACAGCTTTCTCAAAATAAAAATGTAAAAGAAGGTTGCTTTATCTTCGACTATGTTAATTTTTTTTTTAAGAAGTCATATTCAGCTTGGGACTCAGACTTCTAGGCAAAGCTGACTTTTGGTTCTTCCTCAAGGTGACTTTGCACCGAGTCTGTTTGTAGGCAGGTGTAAGAAATACCTTCTTCGGCAAATTCCCACATCTCTGTCTTAAAACTGTGACTTGATTTTAATATTTAGCAGCACAGCTCTTTGACTTGAGGTCACTCTTCTTTTGATGCTTTTATTATATTCTAAAAGGAAAGTCTAATTTGAAGGTCAGCTTAGATTAGCTCCATCTCTCAAGCGTCAACCATTGCATTCTCTGTGGTACTTTTCCAGCCTCATCATTTATGATTTAATAGCAACTTAGGTAAGTGTTTTTACCATCCCAAAGTTAATTTTTCTATATTCTACGATGGAGGATACACAGCACAAGTCAGCACAGAGCTATCAAAGTATCATTGCTGGGGCACCTGGGTGGCTCAGTCGGTTGGGCGTCCGAGTTTGGCTCAGGTCATAATCTCACGGCTTGTGAGTTCAAGCCCTGCATCTGGCTCTGTGCCGACAGCTCAGAGCCTGAAGCCTTCTTCAGATTCTAGATTCTGTGTCTCCCTATTTCTGCCCCTCCCCTGCTCACACTCTGTCTCTCAAAAATGAATAAACATTAAATTTTTTTTAAAGTATCATTGCTGTAAACATCTGCATGCCTACCTTTGCTAAGCTGTTCACATAAGCCTATGATTCTTACTATGTGAAAGGTAACACGTGTGTGTTTGACCCACTCTCCTATATGTAGCCAATCACAGGGGCCTAAGTGGTAAACTACCTAACAAAATGCCTGGCACACAGATATAATCTTACCTTTCTCTTCTAATCAATGAGACCTATCAAGTTAAAATACAGGATACTGATATTATATAGGAAGACACTTGACTATTCTCAGGGAGGACATTGTTAAAAAAATACAATGGTTCAGGGCACATGGGTGGCTCACTCAGTTGGTTAAGCGGCTAACTTCTGCTCAGGTCATGATCTTGCGGTAGGTGGGTTTGAGCCCTGCATCAGTCTCTGTGCTGACAGCTCAGAGCCTGGGGCCTGATTCAGATTTTGTGTTTCCCTCACTCTGCCCCTCCCCTGCTCACACTGTCTCTCTCTCTCAAAAATAAATAAAAATTAAAAAATTAAAGTTAATCACTAGAAACAACAGAAAAGAAGGATTAAATGATACGTAAGATAAATACCTTAGGCATTCCCCCATGGCATCTCACACACACTACACATTTAAGGAGGCACATCTGACCATTTAAATAATGATTATGTCATTTTTTTGTAAAACTTGCAATTCAATATGAATTTATTCTGAAAACTACAATATGCAGAATTAGAAAATATGCAAAGTACCTTTTAGAGAATAACTATTGGTATAAAATAAAATATGACTTTGGGTTTTTTTAATGTTCATTTTTAATGTTTGAGAGAGATAGACAGTGCAAGCAAGGGAGGGGCAGAGAAAGAGGGAGACACAGAATCTGAAGGAGGCTCCAGGCTCTGAGCTGCCAGCACAGAGCCCGATGTAAGGTTCCAACCCATGAACCGTGAGATCATGACCTGAGCCGAAGTTGGACACTTAACCAACTGAGCCAACCAGGTGCCCTGAAAATATGAGTTTTAATAATAAAAATATAGAGCATAAAATGCACCATAAAAGTAACCATCTAGTTCTAAGAGGCAGTGTAGCAGAGTAATTAAAAGTGCAGATTGGAGCCAGTGGATCTGGGGACACCCTGGCCTGCCATCTCCTAGCTCTATGACCTTTCACAAGTTCCTGGAGCTTTCTTGATCTCATTTTCCTCCTGTGTTAAAATGTACATAATGTCAGTATCTGCCTCACTGGAGGTTGTGAAGATTAGATTGATCTATCTAATCTATGTATCTAATCTATCTATCTATCTAGGACTTCAGTGTATGGCACATAGTAACCATCTGATATTTTTCCCAGTCTTTTTTTTTTCCCTCTGCTTTTACTATCTTGCTAAATGTCACATTAAAACAAAACAAGACATGGGGCGCCTGGGTGGCTCAGTCGGTTGAGCGTCCGTCCGACTTCGGCTCAGGTCATGATCTCACGGTCCGTGAGTTCCAGCCCTGCGTCGGGCTCTGTGCTGACAGCTCAGAGTCTGGAGCCTGTTTCAGATTCTGTGTCTCCCTCTCTCTGTGACCCTCCCCCGTTCATGCTCTGTCTCTCTCTGTCTCAAAAATAAATACACGTTAAAAAAAAATTAAAAAAAATAAAACAAAACAAGACAAAATTCACAAGCATGGTCCCACAAGAACAATAGTTTCCTGAGTGGAACTTCTACACGGTAATTTCCATAGGTTTTAGCAGAAATCATTTGGGTCTAAAACTCAGCTCTAAGGTAAAGATCATCTTATCACAGTAGGTTAACTTCTCTGAAATATGAACAATCGGCTCCATTCAGATGTATTGATTCATCTGTTATTGCTGAGGGAAGTTTTAGGAAGTAGTTCATTTTTTCCCCCTGAGCAATTAGAAATTTCTGTAAATGACAAAAAAATGTTATGAAAAGTACCAGTTCCAAAAGTTCCCTCATTTCCTTTCTGTGTCTTTAAAAATGAGTCTGGAATAATAAAAGGATATTGGTCATTTTTAAAGAAATTCTCTTTTCCTGTGACAAACTTTACTGCTTTTTGTAGATATTAAATAACTCACCTGAATTAGCTAAATTTCAAAACAAGCCAGAAGCTAGGAAGCTGAACTAATGGAACTAAGTAATCTCACGGGAAATTATCTGGTTCACTCAGGGCTCTATTAGCAATGTGGATCAAAATGTGACCAGCACCATTTTAAGGAGTGCTTTTAATTTTGTACGTAGGTAGGTAATTGAAAGACAGAAAAAAACTGACCTAGAAAATAAAGTATGTTTTACTATTATTCTCTTATTTCCCAAGACTTTGAATCAAAGAACACTGATGTCTATATGAACATTTTATTATTCCGAATATTATCCATTTACTATTCCAAATATTACTCCTTTAGATCAGGATTCCTAGTTTCTATAAAAAACATGCCTTCTTTATGCAGGCTATTTTGCCAACTTTGCAGGCTGGGATAAATCTGAATTGTTTGACTTTTTATCCTAAAATGTAATAAAAATCATAATTGAATTTCACCTTGATCTCATTGACTGTACATGTCTTATCTACTTTGGCTTTATATGCTACTCTTCATTAATACACTAATAAAATTAGAGCGTGTTTTATTTAGAAAATAATCTATGCCAGTGAAGATCTAAATATTCATCATGTGTAGAAATTGCTTACCAGTTTATCCCTAGACTTCACTGTAAATGAAGCCACATCTTCTCTGCTCTGGACTCCTAGAAATCATCTTCTAACTCGCCTCCTGTTGCCCTGCTGCATCTGGCCTCCTCCCACCCACCAGTCCCCACCCCTTCCCACACAGCAGCCAGACAGATCTTTTAAACTTTCAAATGAGGTTATATTATTCCACAATTTAATACTCTTGCTACGGACTGAACATGTCCCCCCAACCCCAATTCACGTATCAAAGCTCCAAACCCCAATGTTTTGATTTTTGGAGGTGGGGTTTTGGGGAGGCAATTAGGTCATTAGGGTAGAGGCCCCATGAATGGGATGAATGTCCTTATAAGAAGAGACATGTGAGAGATGATCTCTCTTTGTGTCAGGTGAGCACACAGCGAGAAGGCAACCGTCTGCAAAACAGGAAGAGGGTCCACACCAGGAACCAAATTGGTCAGTACCTTAAACTTGGACTTCTCAGCGTCTAGAAACGTGAGAAGTAAATTTCTGTTGTTTAAATCACCCAGTACGCAGTAACCTGTAATAGCAGCCCAAGAGGACTAAGACCGTCTCCAATGACTTCCTATGGTTCTTAGAATAAAATCTAATTTCCTGTGTCCCTACAAGGCCCCACACACATGAGCTGGATCTTGCCTGTTTCATCATCTCGTTCTCTCTTGTTTATTTTGCTCCGGCTATACTGGCCTTCAGATACCTTCTATGTTGAGCTTTTTCACTAGCCTGTTCTGTCTCCCTAGAACATTCTTACTCCAGATGTTCGCAAGGCTGGCTCCTTCTTTTTTTTTTAAGCCTAAAATCAAATGTCATCTTTCTCAGAGAGACTTTCCTACCATTCAGTGTAAAATAACTGTCTCAGCAGACCATGAGTAACTATTTATTGCAGAAAACTGTTTTATTTGCTCCAGAGTATTGTATCACAAATTGAGGTTTTCATATTTGCATTTTTTAAAACTGTGTTTTCTGTCTTCCCCAGCTGAAGGGCAAGTTTTTAATAAGTTAATATAAGGAGGACAAATTTAAACTGACTGGGCTTCAGTCAAATTTTTTCATTACGTTACAAGTTAATATTTTCAAAAGATTTGTGTTTTCTTTGGGGCGGGCACTTATACCAGATAGGGCCAAACTAGAAAATATAAACTAATCTAATCTATTTCTTCTTTGACACTCTAAAAATTTATTATTAATTTTTTTAATATAATTTATTGTCACATTAGCTAACATACAGTGTATACACTATGCTCTTGGTTTGGGGGTAAATTCCTGTGATTCATCACTTACATACAACACCCAGTTCTCATCCCAACAAGTGCCCTCCTTAATGCCCATCACCCATTTTCCCCTCTCCCCGCCCCCCCCCCCCCGCCACCAACCCTCAGTTTGCTCTTTGTATTTAAGAGTCTCTTATGGTTTGTCTCCCTCTCTGTTTGAAACTATTTTTCCTCTTCCCTTCCCCCATAGTCTTCTGTTAAGTTTCCCAAGCTCCACATGTGAGTGAAAACATATGATATCTGTCTTTCTCCGACTGCCTTATTTTACTTAGCAAAATACCCTCCAGTTCCATCCATGTTGCTGCAAATGACAGGATTTCATTAGAGAAATCTTAATGTAGAGAACTGGTCACAAAGCTTATGGAAAAGTTGAGAAATCACCAAGGAAATCATGAAGTACTCTAGGAACATAGTCTCACTTCTAACACTAGAGTCAAAGGGAGGTAGTCACTGAAACTGAGTTGCTTAGAAGATGGAGTCTGGCAGCCACACTTAGTGGAGGGAGGGCTTGTCTGGGTCATAAATGGAATGCAGTTAGAAACTCAGCCTAGACAAAGGACATGAGAAAGGAGGGGAAGGGTAGAACAAGAGGAGGAGGAAGAGGAGGGAGAAAGGAGGAAGAGGGGGAGGGAAGGATAGGGGGAGGAGAAAGGCCTGTCTAGTCTTCCTGCTCTCAGATCTTTGGCTAGTGCCTTCCACTGGCCAAACCCATGCAGGAAAGCAGAGAGCAAAGGAGCTTGGGAAGTGGAGTTCTCTGGGATACAGAACAAAACACAGAAGGGCTAGGGATGCCTAGCGCTTCATACAATTACATAAAATTTGTGCGGACCAGAAAGCATCCTACCACAAACTAGAATTTTAAATCTCTCTTAGGTGTGCCTTGCTATTGGTATTGCCTCCTAGGCTCTCTACTAAAAATCTTCACCTTAGGTATTTTCTTTGCCATATCCTTTCTAAAGGATTTATGTAATTAACTTAAGAAATAGTTTCAGGGGCACCTGAGTGGCTCAGTTGGTTAAGCATCCGACTTCGGCTCAGGTCATGATCTTATGGCTCGTGAGTTTGAGCCCCGCATCAGGCTCTGTGCTGACAGCTCAGAGCCTGGAGCCTGCTTCAGATTCTGTATCCCTCTCTGGCTCTGTCCCTCCCCCACTTACGTTCTGTCTCTCTCTCTCTCTGTCAAGAATAAATAAACATTAAAAAATGTTAAAAAAAAGTTTCAGATGAGCATAATTATACCATGTGCTTCAGAACCACATACATATACATATATAAATATATAAATGTATATGTGTATATATATATATACACACACACACACACACACATATATATATATATACACACAAGATTTTCCAGACCAATAGTTGAGAAAGTGAGACTTATCCTTATGTTCATCAGCGACATAAGGATACATCATGAAAACAATTTCTCTTAGATTTCTGTTACACTTAGGACTTTTCAGTAGCAAGTAACAAAAAGAGAATTTTATTGGCTCAGACACAGTAGGATCCAGGATTTAAACAGAGCAAAAACCATTCTGTTTCTTCCTCTTTCTTCAGTCAGAGTCCTTCTCCGTATTAGCTTCTTTCTCAATATCTCTCCCCACGTTGGGAAAGATGGCCTCCAATAACCCAAATCCAGCCTACAACCTTGTGCCTTATAATACAGAAGAAAGACAAATCCTCCTATCACCTGCACCAGCTATTGGAGAAGGCTATGCCTTGAGTCAGCTGTCGAGGTGGGAAAAGCAACCTACAATGATGGTCAACCCTATCAAAACAATTTGTAGTACGGAAGGGTGATTTCTCTACAAGAGCCAGATGTCAGGCTTTATAATTTCCCCTATTCTTCTCAGGAGACCTGTCTGAAGATTACCTGGAGCATAAAAGCATTGCTACACTTACCTGCCACTCTCTGGTTAGAAAAAACAATAGTCACCAAGAGCAAGGTCTCAAAAATCAAGACTTGAGGGCAATGTTTCTTTTCAAAGTTTACATATTTATAGAAACACGGCTAAAAGCAATGGGTAATGGAAATAGCTGTCTTAGGATTTCACACATGAATTTGGTGGTGGTGGGGGAGTTTTAGTCTGTAGTACTAACTAGCTGGTGAACAGCTACAAGAAATAAGGATGCTCTTTTTGAATAAAGAGCGTTTTAACATAAACAATAGACTAATCTACTGAGTTTTCATATATTGTATATAAAAACAATGAAAAAAAATCCAAAATCCTCACAAGATCTTCATTTACTCACCTTTTGAAACTGTTAATAATGAATCTCTCTCTCTGTTGTTTTTTACTGGTTTCTCTTTAGGAAAATAGACATCCATGTAGAATCAGTACAAATTCTCTATATTTTTACTTGAAAAGCTCCCTTTTCTATCAATGGCTAGTTTTTGTATTGTAAAATTGGGGAAAATACTCTACTTCATGAGGTGAATGGAAGAATCAAAAGGGGGAGCGCACACAAAGTTTAAATACCCAGCCTGAAAGATAGGAATCACTTACCAACTGCTATTGTTTACAAGGGACAATGTTTGAGATAAAGTCAATGATTCCAATTATATTTATTCAGACAACAGGTGGTTGTATAATTACAAAGCAATAACACCAGGTTCTGTGTTCTGATGTATAATCTTTCAATTAGAAATCAAGATTTCAAAATTGCTTCTGGCTGATTGAAAAGCTTGCTGATATTTCATATGATGAACGAAAAATGTAGCAACCTGCTTCTTCAAAGACATTTGTGTTTGAGGCAGATTCTTGTCTTAAATTAATCAAAAAGGGAGCAAGCCTACTGTTTTTAGGGTAAGCTGAGATATGCTGAAGATCTTAAATGTCTTTGCCTTTACCTTGTTTGGGGAAGAAAATTCTTTTTATCATTATCCCTCCCATCACAGTTCTTCATTTTCCCTATCTAAATTGTTAGTAGAGGACGCATGCACAATATGCCCATACTCTTTTATCTCTAGATGATCTTTTAAATAGCATGCACCATAATTGAGTTCAGGTGGCAGCCATGAATGAGATAAATCTTGAATGAGATTAAGATGAATGACAGGACTGCTTGCCAAAGTCCCACTGTCCCAGAAAGAAATCAGAGATTAATGGAATCAGCATTGGTGTTGTGTGATTTAAAAAGGAAAAAATGTTGAAACACATTCTATGAATATTTCAGTGAAACAGAAATCGCTCCCTTCCTTCTGTACCTTTAATATCCCCATATTCCTGGGATCAACCATGTAGAACCAGAACCGAACAGTACACACTCCGAGGCTTGCTGGAAAGTATTGGGAAGTAGTGATTCTTGCCGTGTAGCCTTCTTTGGGGCCAGATGAGTTGACATACAGGAAGTGCTGGCCACTACCTTGAAACAGATGAATACAACACTATCAGTACAATGATATGTGTTATAGCATGAGGAAGAATATATTTAAACCATGTGCAAATTTCACCCCCCCAACACACACACACAATTAAACACAACTCATTTTCTTTCTGTGGAGTCATATATCAATAGGGTTCAATTCTTTTGAACCAAAAAAGAAGAAAAAGAAAGTCACTACGATTATATGATTCACAAAATTCACCTCAATAGGTGACTCTTGAATTAAGTGATCAGATATTTCTGTTGACTCTGAAGGTCTATTCCTTTTCTTCTAATTTGCTCAAACCTGTCAGTTTCAAGTAAGTAAAATATTTTGTATGCTGTGAGTAGAGCAGGGACACAGGGTATTAGAGGCTGATTGGTATTGTATCTCATTTTCAGTTGCTCTGATTCCCACACTGATCAGAATAGTAGTGAATGTAATGGAGTACCAGTATAATTCTAAACGTGCCCATACTATTTTTTTCTTAGTGATAACTTCTTTTCTCCTCAACTGCATCAGTATGTGAAAGATCTCTTCATTTAAACACCAATGGATCTTTTTTTCTACAGACATCATTGTCATAATTCATCATAGCTACTATTCCCTTCATGGCTTTTACTATGAAAGAATGAAAAAACTATATATATATATATATATATATATATATATATATATATAGTTTTTTAACATATATATATATATATATATATATATATATATATATATATATACATACACACCTTTTCTTAGGTTAAATATTTGTAGCTTTAAATCAAAGCTATTAAAATATTTTCCAATTAAAGGTATTCCTTTTTTCCTGTGACATTTTAGTATTGTTACTGAGATACGTGGTTTCAAACCATGAATTGTGAGTTAATAGTACAAGAGGCTTCTTTTATGAAGCGTTCCTATTTAAGAGCTGGTTGTCAGGTAAATTTAGTACCCTCTGAGGAATCAGTATGTTAGTTACCTTTATCTGCCCCAACACTGAATTCTTCAATGGAAGGAACACTCATGCATTACACCCTTGAATAGAGTTAAAAATAGAAGTAGCCAGAGTGAATTGCAAAGGAGAGTTAGGTGACCACATTCGCACCAACTGATGCCCTGAGTTTTTGCCTGTTCATGTTCATAGAGAACATTATTTCACCATATGGATTGTTGGTAAATACAAATATGTGGCAAATGAGACAGCCTGGTTGTAGTCCTCATACGGCCTAAATAGAGATGAAAGTCTTAAGGGATTGCTTGATCTTGTGCCCATTAAAAAAAAGTAATAATAATGGGCTTTATGTTTTTGAGCAGTTTTAAGCTTAAAGGAAGTTGAAAGGAATCACAGAGTTCTTTATACTCCCTCCTCCTCCTCCTCCTCTTCCTCCTCCTCCCTACCACATGTAATTCACCTATTATTAACACCTTGCATTAGTGCAGTACATTTGTTACAGTTAATGAATGAGCCAACATTGATGCATAATTATTAAGTAAAGTCCATAGTTTACATTAGGGTCCATTCTTTCCCTTGTGTATTCCATGGACTTTGACAAATTTATAATGACATGCATCCACCATTACAGTATTGTACAGGATAGTTTCTCTGCTCTAAAATCCCCTGTGTTCCACCTCTTCATCTTTTCCTCCCTCTCTCCCCACCAAACACCTGGCAACTGATCTTTCAAGTATATCCATTGTTTCATCTTTTTATTCTGCCATATAGTTGGAATTATACAGTATGTAGCCTTTACAGTTAGCTTCTTTCACTTAGCAATATGCATCTAAAGTTCTTTAATATCTTCTTGTGGCTTGCTAGCTCATTTCTTTTTATCACAGACTGAATAGTATTCCTTTGTACAGATATACCACTGTTTGTTTATTCATTCACCTATGAAAAACATCTTGGTTTCTTCTAAGCTTTAGCAATTATGAATAAAGCTCTGAGAGCAACGGTGTGCACATTTCTGTGTAAACATAAGTTTTCAATTCGTTTGTGTATATAATAAGGAGCACAAGTATTGGATCTGATAGTAAGAGTATGTTTAGTTCTGTAAAAAACTGCCAACTTGTCTTCCAAAGTTGGCGGTACCATTCTGCACTCCCATGAACAATGAAGGAGAGTCCTCATTCCCCTTTATCCTCATCATCATTTGGTGTTGTCCGTGTTCTGGATTGCAGCTACTGTAATAGGTATGCACTGGTATCTCATTTTCATTTCAACTTGCATTTTCCTGATAACATCTTGTCACCATTTTTGTTCTTATACTTCTCTGCCACTTGTATATGTTCTTCAATAAGGTATGTGCTCAGATCTTTAGTCTATGCTTTATTGGGGTTGTTTTTTTATTGTTATGTTTAAGCATTCTTTTTATATTTTGGGCACAGTGCTTTCTCGGATATGTGTTTGCAAATTTTCTCCCAGTTGCTGTCTTATCTTTTATTTTTCTTAATAGTGTCTTATACAGACCAGAAGTTTTCATTTATTTTTTTTTCTAATTTTGAGAGAGAGAGAAAGAGTGCGTGTGAGCAGGGGAAAGGGGTGGAGGAAGTGAGAGAAAGAATCCTAAGGAGGCTCCATGCTCCTTGCAGAGCCTGACATAAGGCTTGATCCCACGACTCTGGGATCATGACCTAAGCCAAAAGCAAGAGTTGGATGTTCAACCGACTGAGTCACCCAGGTGCCCCTAGAAATTTTACTTTTAATGAAGTCCAACTCACAAACTCTTTTTCATTCACAACTGTGGTAATGCATCTGAAAAATCATCACCAAACCCAAAGACACCTAAATGTTCTCCAATTTTGTCTTTTAGGAGTTTTATAGTTTTACATTTTACTTTTAGGTTTATAATCCACCTTGGTTAATTTTCATGAAAATTTTAAGTTCTGTGTCAAGATTTTTTTTTTTTTTTGGCATATGGATGTTCGGTTGTTTCAATACCATTTGTTGAAAAGACAATACTTTCTCTATTGAATTACCTTTGTTCCTTTGTCAAATATCAAATGATCCTATTTGTGTAGATCTATTTCTGAGCTCTCTGTTCCATATCTTTTATCTATTTGTCTATCATTTTGCTAATATCACGCTGTCTTGATTACTATAGCCTATGGTAAGTCTTGAAATAAGGTATTATAACTCCTCCAACTTTGTTTTTATACTCCAATAGTGTGTTGGTTTTTTTGGGTCTTTTGTCTCTCCATGTAAACTTTAAAGTAAGTTTATTGATACCCACAAAATTGTGTGCTAGAGTTTTGATTGGAATTACATTATACGTATACATCAAATCAGGAAGAATTGATATCTTCAAAATATCCATTCTTCCTATCCATGAACATGGAATGT
This sequence comes from Acinonyx jubatus, assembly GCF_027475565.1. Taxonomy (NCBI): domain Eukaryota; kingdom Metazoa; phylum Chordata; class Mammalia; order Carnivora; family Felidae; genus Acinonyx; species Acinonyx jubatus. The sequence goes on along the minus strand of NC_069387.1, from coordinate 17,925,720 downwards.
ATTCCTATTTATTTAGATATTCTTGGTGAGTGAAACCATATGGTATTTGTCTTTCTTTGATTGACTTACTTTGCTTAGCATAATATAATCTAGCTCCATCCATGTCATTGAAAATGGCAAGATTTCATTCTTTTTGATGGCTGAGTAATATCCCATTCTGTGTGTGTATGTGTGTGTGTGTGTGTGTGTGTGTGTGTGTGTGTACACACATACCACATCTTCCTTATCCATTCATGAATTGATGGACGTCTGGGCTCTCTCCATAGTTTGGTTATTGTTGATATTGCTGCTGCTGTAAACACTGGGGTGAAGGTACTCCTTTGAATCTGTATTTTGTATCCCCTGGGCAAATACCTAATAGTGCAATTGCTGGATCATAGCATAGTTCTATTTTAGTTTTTTGAGGAACCTCCCTACCTCCAGAATGGTTGCACCAGTTTTCATTCCCACCAACAGTGCAAGAGGGTTCCCCTTTCTCCACATCCTGGCCAAAACCTATTGTTTCTTGTGTTCTTAATTTTAGCCAATCTGACAGGTGTGTGGTGATATCTCATTGTGGTTTTGGTTTGTATTTCCCTGATGATGAGTTATGTTGAGCGTGTTTTCATGTGCCTCTTAGCCATCTGGATGTCTTCTTTAGAAAAATGTCTGTTCATATCTTCTGCACATTTCTTAACTGGGTTGTTTATTTTTTGGTTGTTGAGTTTGATAAGTTCTTTATAGATTTTGGATACTAATCATTTATTAGATATGTCATTTGCAAATATCTTCTCCCATTCCATAGGCTGCCTTTTAGTTTTGTTGATTGTTTCCTTTGCTATGCAGAAGCTTTTTGTCTTGATGAAGTCTCAATAGTTCATTTTTTGCTTTTGTTTCCCCTGCCTTCGGTGTCGTGTCTAGTAAGAAGTTGCTGCAGCTGAGGTCAAAGAGGTTGTTGCCTGTGTTCTCCTCTAGGATTTTGATTGTTTTCTGTCTCACTTTTAGGTCTTTCATCCATTTTGAATTTATTTTTGCATATGGTGTAAGAAAGTGGTCCAGTTCCATTCTTCTACATGTTGCCATCCAGTATTCCCAACACCAATGGCTGAAGAGAGTGTCTCTTTTCCATTGGATATTCTTTTCTGCTTTGCTGAAAATGAGTTGACCATATAGTTGTAGGTTCATTTCTGGACTTTCTATTCTGTTCCATTGATCTATGTGTCTGTTTTTGTGCCAGTACCATACTGCCTTGCTGACTACACAATTGAAATATATTTAAAATGTACATGATGATTTGATACACATACACACTGTGAAAGGATTCTGACAACTGAGTTAATTCACACATCCATCCATCACCAAACATATTTATTGTGTGTGTGTGTGTGTGTGTGTGTGTGTGTGTGTGTTTGTGAATACTTAAGATATACTCTCGTAGCAAATTTCAAATATATAGTATGGTATTATCAATGATAGTCACCATAAAAATATGGAATATATATATCATGAATTCATGTGTCATCTTTATGTAGGGACCATGCTAATCTTCTCTGTTTCATTTAAATTTTACTCTGCTGCAGAAGCAAGCACTGAAGATATTCTTTATCAAGTTAGGTGCGTTCACCTTAATTCTTAGTTTATTGAGGTATTTTATCACAAATGAATGTTGGATTTGGTCAAATGCTTTTTTCTGCATTTATTGATATGACCATTACATTTTTCTGCTTTACTCTGTTGATGTAAAGGATTAAACTAATTGCATTTCAAATATTAAACCAGGCTGACATACTTGGAATAATTCCCACTTGGTTGTGCTGCATATATATATTTGTTTGCATTAGATTCGATTTGCTAATATTTTGTGGAGAATTTTTGCATCTGTGTTAATGAGAGATATTGATTTTTAGTTCTCCTTTCTTGTAAGGCCTTTGTTTTTGATGTGAAATGCCAGTCTCATAGAATAAGGTCAGAAATGTTCCCTTTGTTTGTATTTTCCGGAATATATATAGGTGGTATAATTTCTTCTTTAAATGTTTGGGAGAATTCACCAGTGAATCCATTTAAGTCTAGTGATTTCTGATTTGGAAGATTTTTAATTATGTATGCAATTTTTTATTAGATACAGGCTTGTATCAGATTATCTATTTCTCATGTGAATTTGGTAGATTGTGTCTTTGAAGGAATTCATCTACTTAGATTATCAGATTTGTGGGCATACAGTTGTACATAATATTTCTCTATTATCCTTTTAGTGCCCATGGGTAGGTAATGACGGTTTACCTTTTATTTCTGATAATTACAAATTTTTTTAAATTTATTTTTAGTTTGTATGGCAAGAAGCTCTTCAATTTTATTAATCTTTTCAAATAACTAGCTTTTGGCTTTGATTTTCTCTATGATTTTATGTTATGTTATTTTATTTTATTTTAAAGTTCAAGATTTAATTTAAATTCTAGTTAGTTAACATATAGTGCAATATTAGTTTCAGGAGTAGGATTTAGTGATTCATCACTTACATATAACACCAAGTGCTCATCACAAGTGTCCTCCTTAATACTCATCACCCATTAATCTATCCTCTCACTCACCTCCACACCTGTACCCCTCAGTTTGTTCTCTATAGTTAGCAATCTATTCTATGGTTTGCCTCTCTCTCTTTTTCCCCCTGTGCTCATCTCTTTCATTTCTTAAATTCCACTTGGGTGAATCATATGATATTTGTCTTTCTCTGAGTTATTTTGCTTAGCATAATACACTCTAGCTCCATCCACATCATTGCAAATGGCAAGATTTCATTCTTTTCATGGCTGGGTAATATTGTTATATATATATAAATGTATGTATATACACACACAACTTCTTTATCCATTCAACAGTTGATGGACATTTGAGCTCCTTCCATATTTGACTACTGTTCATAATTCTACTATAAACATCATGGTGCATGTGCCCCTTCGAATCAATATTTTTGTTCCCTTGGATAAATATCTAGTAGTACAATTGCTGGATCATAGGGTAGTTCTATTTGTAACTGAGGAACCTCCATACTGTTTTCCAGAGAGGCAGCACCAGTTTGCATGTCCACCAACAGTTTAAGAGGGTTCCCCTTTCTCCACATCCTTGCAAAACAACTGTTGTTTCCTGTGCTGTTAATTCTAGTCAATCTGACAGGTATGAGGTGGTATCACATTGTAATTTTGATTTGTATTTCCCTGATAATGAGTGATGTGGAGCATTTTTTATGTGTCTGCTAGCCATCTGGATGTCTTCTTTGGAAAAATGTCTATTCATATCTTCTGCTCATTTCTTAACTGGATTATTTTGTGATTTCCTGATTTCAGCTTTATTAATTTCTACTTTAATTTTTACTACTTCTTTTCTTCTCCTTATTTTGGATTTAAATTACTCTTATTTTCCTAGTTTCCTAAGTACAGATTATTGATTTTTATATCTTTCTTCTAATATATGCATTCAATGCTAAAAATTTCCCTCTATACACCACTTTCACTGGATCCCACACATTTGTATAAATTGTATTTGCTTTTTTATTTAATTCAAAATATTTCAAAATTTCTCTTGAGATGTTTTTCTTTGACTCATGTTATTTAGAAGTCTACTTGTTTATTCTTCAAGTATCATGGAATTTTCCAGTTATATTTCTGTTATTGATTTCTACCTTAATTCCAGTGTGGTCTGATAGCACACGTTTAGGATTTAAGTTTGTTAAGTGTGTTTTATGGCCCAAATGTGGTCTATCTTGGTGAATGTTTCATGTGAACTTGAGTAGAATGTATATTCTGCTATTGTTGGATGAAGTATTCTATAGATGCAAAAATATCCGGTTGATTGATGGTGTGGTTCAGTTTAACAAGTCCTTACTGATTTCTGCTTGGTAGCCCATTTACTGACAGAGGGATGTTGAAGTCTCCATCTATAATAGTGGAGTCATCTATTTCTCCTTGCAGTGCTATTAGTTTTTTGTGTGTGTGTTTTGAAGGTCTGATGTCACATGCTTACACCATGAAGGGTGTTTTGTCTTCTTAGAGTAATGACCTTTTTATCATTTTGTAATCCCCACCTTTATCCCTGATAATTCTCCTTCCTCTGAAGTCTTCTTTGTCTGAAATTAATGTGGCCACTGCTACTTTCTCTTTATTAATGTTGACATACTACACCTTTTTCCATTCTTTCATTTTTTTCCCCCATTCTTCACCTTTAATTTACCTATGTATTTATACTGCAAGTGGATTTCCTACTGATGATATGTGGTTCTTTAGTTTTGTTTTGGCTTCATCTTCTCTGTCTCAGTCTTTTAACTGGTGAATATAGATCAGCAACATTTAAGCTGATTATTGAGATAGTTGGAATTAACATTTACCTTATTTGTTTATTATTTGCGAATTACTGCTATTGTTCTTTTGTTGTTGTTCACTCTTTTTTGGTCTTTTCTGAATTTAATTGAGCATATGATTTCATTTTTTATCATCTCTTATTCCTACCAACTGTTTATAACCTTTTAAAACTTTTTCTAGTAGTTGAGAGTGAGTTTGCAATATACATTACCATTAACCCAAGTTCTCTTTAAAATATCACTATGCCACTTCATGAACAGTACAAGAAACAACAGAATTTCCCAGTAATCTCTCCCATCTCTTAAACATTATTGGGTATTTCTTCCCTGAGGTCAGTTAGGTGCTGGTAAAATAGCTTCTCTTGAAGGCAGGCTTTGTTATGAAGTACAGAATGCTCTGGGAAATTTTCAGAATGGCTATTTTTCCCCTCCACTTTCTGAAAGTAGAAAGGACTTTCCTCTTATCCTCACTGTGAGAAACTAACAAGACGCCTGAAGTCAAAACTGAGAAAAGTGTGGGGGCTCCCTAACACTGAATCCCCCTGGACTATCTCTCCAACTTATCCACATTGAGACTGCAGCAATCCATTGGTTACAGTTTAGGATTTCTTGCCCCATACTGACTCCTGTAGAGGTTTCTGTTCATGGGTGCCTCCTCCAGTAAGTTGTGATTTTCTGTTTCCACCTTCTCATCTCCAAGCTGGGGATTGTGGTTTGCCTTGAGACCTCAATTTTCTAATAAATCTAAAAAAAAGTTGTTGATTTTAGTTCATTCAGCTTTTTTATTATTTTTTTCTTATTAGGAAGAAGGGAATAATGACTTCCAAAATCCTTAAATGCCAGACTGGACACTGGAAGAAACTTGCATCTATTTTTTTTTAAGTTCCTTACTGAAAATATTTTCTTCACTCAGAACGCTTCATAAAGTCTGGAAAAATAAAAAAAAATCAAGAAAAATAACCAAGGAACATGACATGTGAATTATTGCTGCAAGATTTTCCTCAATATAAAATAGTGGTGGAAACAAGTTGAAAATTTTCCTGGCTTACATGAGTGAACTGTTTTCTATCCTCACTGTTTTATGAAACACATGTACTAACAAATATTGGATTAGGAAAATTGTACACAATTTTTAGTGCAGCCACAGAAAGGTATTCTTTCCTATTTCTTTCCAAAGATGTCATATGTTTGTTTTCTTATTTGGAAAATGAAAACATACACATGGCATCCACAGCCTAGATACACCTAGACTCCATCTGTCAAATCTACTAAAAACTATGGCTTATTCATTAAGAACATCCATTCTTTAAATCTATGCTATCTTTGATTAAATAAGAACATCTAAATGTTCCCTCATTTTATTGCCTTTTACACCCTTAAGGATTCCCAATGCATCTGGAATACAATATCAGACAAATTTTACATTATCCTGAATAAGGATAATACAGAATAGCCCAACTAGCTCAATTATAACTTTACTTATATAGTTAAAGCATATCATGGAATCTACTCATCCTATTTTGGGTATGAAGAAATAGCCCTGACCTAATTCCAAATAAGGCAAATTACCTTTAAGTATGTTTGTATAAAACTGCATTTCTTGGGGCGCCTGGGTGGCTCGGTCGGTTGAGTGTCCGACTTCAGCTCAGGTCATGATCTCACAGTCCGTGAGTTCGAGCCCCGCGTCGGGCTCTGTGCTGACAGCTCAGAGCCTGGAGCCTGTTTCAGATTCTGTGTCTCCCTCTCTCTGTGACCCTCCCCCGTTCATACTCTGTCTCTCTCTGTCTCAAAAATAAATAAAAATGTTTAAAAAAAATTTAAAAAAAAAAACTGCATTTCATAGCTCAGCTCTTAATTAGTATGACATACATAATGAGAACTAATATACTTCTATCTCAAAAGCAAATCATGTATAACTCGGACTTTAAATATATATCTTTCCATGCTTTACTTCTTACCTGATGTTGAAAATCAAATAGAGCAATGGAAAAAGAAATGATTGTGTTCATGGGCACAAATTTAATCTGTTTTAAAAATTAGGAATTCTGGTTTAAAACCTTGTATTATGGTAAATTTCTTCCTTTAATTGCATAAATGCATTAACCTTTCACTAACTCAGATGTCTCTTTTGAATAATTTTAATCATGTGATATTTATTTTTAAAAGGTAGGTTTTACGTTTGCATGGCAACCCGAATGCAGTCTACCCAAATTCTCCATCCTTTGTCACTGCCTATGGGCTCCTCATGTAACTCTGGTCACAGCATTCTCAGGGTCTCAGTAATTTTTTCATGGCACCCCAGATGGGAAGCAATATTTTGGTTTTGTTTATTAAGTAAGTAAGTCCAAACTACTTAATACTTGTTAATATTCTAACAACACTGCAGGCATTTGAAAGACTAATACACACAGATTGAAAAAAAAAAATCATTCCTAAATAACTACAATCACTTGCCCCTGGAGAGTGTACTTATTAGGCAAGGCCTGAACTCTCAAACCTTGAAATCAAAGTGAACATCACCACCTTTATTTCCTATCTCACTCTTATTTTCCCAAGTACTTACTTTTATCATAGTAACTACTGAAAACCAGTTTGGTAAACATATGACGCCATTGAAAGGAATGTAGAACAATGTAATGTTTGCATTTAGGGCTGTATCATACATACGTACTTAATGTAAAAAAAAAAAGTAAATTCACTGGGGATGATAATAATCCATCCATTCACTGCAGTATATTTATTTCAGCACAAGACAAACAGTGTTATGTAAGACTCAGCATCAAAGGCAGCAATTCCGATTATTAGTTAGGGGACTCTGGGTGAGTTTTCAAAGTCTACTCCACCTAGCCTCGTCTAATTTGCATATTCAATTTGGTCTAATAAAATCCTGCAGTCAAACACAAAAATTACCAAAGTTAGTTCCTGGCTGATGTATTAATGCATGCAAATGTGAACTTTTATCCATCTTAAAATTTAAGAACACAAAACTATGCCTGGCAATTTAGAAGCAACCATTGCAAATATAGTCATTGTGGATTTTTAATTCTAGAACTCTAGCATATCCAAGCTTGGTTTTGTAAGGGGAATGGATGTGTTGCAATGCCGTATTTTTTCTTCAGAATCATAAAGGTGAAAAGTTGCTTAGCCTCTTGAAATTATTAATAGAAATATATGAATTATCCAGGAACTATGTACTGTATCACAAAGTTATAAAAGCTTACATTGAATTATATTTTCAGAAATAGACTCATTTTTTATCTAGCACACTCAGACTAGACCCACTTTCAAACATTTATAAACTTTCAGTTGCTCCATTGAGAGCCACCTATTTATATATGTAGCAAAATCCTTGGGGAAGGTCAATCTAGCTTCCCACACAAAGTTCCGAATTTGTTAAAGCAGATAATAAAGCTTAAAAGTCTCAACTGCCACAACATATTTAGGATTTAATGGTAAATCATTGAACCACTTGACTTTATCTATATGTGACTCTGGAATGATCAACCACCTTCATTTCTTATACTACATTTATTTTCCCCAATGCTTACTTTTCCCAACATTCATGAAATACACTTCTATGGAAGCAGAATTTTTTGATTGTTGGTTTTTAGACAGTTTTACAGCTTTCTGCTGGCCATTTTAAAAGTTACTTAATTCTGACATATTGTATCAGAAAGTGTTCACTTAGGTTTGTAAAACTAGAATTAAATACTGCCAGATGTAGTACTCTGCAATGTGGGCATTTATTATCCATGTCTGAATGTTACCTCTCTCTATACCCAGCCTCCTGACATTTTCTTTACATTTCAGTGTAATATTTCAATTTTGCTTGTACAGGTTTTAGGATTACAAGTTCTTAAGATTCCTAGTGTACAGATTTTATATGTCAGATCTTAATTAGTTAAAATCAGGCACTGGATGGAAGCTCCTCATTAATATGCAATTTTTACCTTAAAAACTCTAAAGAATTACACACATTTTAAAAAACTGGGGCCACTTAGTGTGAAATAGTATAAATTCAGCATCACTTTGTTCGGAATACCATTGTTATTTGACGTTAGAGTGCCAAAATATATTAGCCACCTTCAGAATCTATCAGTGTGCTTCATGGCCATTCTTTCTCACTTTGGGGTTGGCATGCAGTAAAGACTCCAATTTGCCTTTTAGATGTTATTAGCTACAATCTTGAGTTTTTGAAAATGTTTCATCAGGTTATTATGTCATAAGGTAATAAATTTGACATTTCTTTTATAAAAAGACAGTTAATACCATATTTTTTTCAGCTCCAGTGCCCTCAGAAGAATCATACTCACTTGTACTAGGGTCACATCATAAAAGACAATTTCCCACTTCAAGTGATCTGAATTCACTTCCAGCTTTAAATTGTAGGCAATTTTAGTCTTTTTTTTTCTTGCTCATAAAATAAAGCTGCCTAATGGTTTTTTAAAATGTGATGCAGTATGCCTCTCTTTCAAAACAGCAAATGCTCCCTTGTTCAGAGTTAGACTTACTTAGCTTGATTCCATATCCTCTATAATTTCTGCCTGTCCCTCAATCTACAACAGAGGGGATACAATGATTATCTGTTGAAATGCCCTCAATCTCTTTTCATCTGCAAGTTTTAAAGGCTATGAAATGTAAACATGCTCAGAGAGAGAACAAAAATTTCCTTGAAGTTGTCAAAATGGCAACCACAGATACTGTGACTCTAGAGTCAAATGAAATTTTTTTCATGGTATTTGATGAAAATGTCTTTCAATATATCATTTCGATTTGCTTTTTGAAAAGCTGTATAATGAATAGATTTGGCATTTCTTTATTTCTACCTTTTCTAACAGTTTATTTTTCAGGCATCACTCTCTGTTGAGAGTAATTATTACCTATTTAAAAAAAATACTTTTCACAGGGATGTAGCATTTTAATACCATTCACCAAATTTTGGTTCTATAAACTGTCCCCTCTCAAGTAATCACTGATCTGATATAAAAATGAAGCTTATAGTTGAGACACGCCAAAATGGGATATATCCGTCTTATGGTGAAAGCTTTTAATTTGCTCAGCAGCAAGAATACCTCAATCACATGAGGGTGCTATATGAATCGAATTAGTTGGCACTTCCTATAAGTCGAGGTAGAGACAAACTATTCTGAATCTCTTAATGTTCATAATGAAAGAACCCTGAAGAACCTCTTTATATATCATGGTCTTGTCAAGATGCCTTTAGAAACGTGCATTTGCTTAATAGCATTTATGTAACTTGATTTTATTTGCCAAATTGAGATTAAAAAGAAAACTTGTTTCCTAGTCATGTAGAAAGGCAGAATTAATAAATCATAATATAATCCCTTTAGGTAATTGAGAAATGGTATGAGTTTTGCCATTTTTCGATTTCAGAGCCATTTTACCTGGAAGAGCATGAAAACATATGAGAACAGAGGAAGATTTATTTTCATTGAAACAGAAAACAGTATTGGCGGTTATTTTAATGAATATGTAATGAGCAGAAACTGTAGGCGGTGTTGTCCAATGGTTAAGCTTGCAGGCACTTTAGCTGAAGGTTTCCATTCAAATCCTGACTACACCGCTTATTAGGTATGTGACCTTAGGCAACCTATGTAAATTCTCTCAGACTGAGAAGCAAAAAGAGATTATTATAGTAAATAGATACTTGACCTCATGGGGTTTATATGTGATACACTACATGTAAAGTGCTTAGGCCAAAGGTGCAAATTAGTGCTACTCTCCTGGGAAATTCAGAAAATGGCTATAAAGATGATTCTAGTAGTACAAGAAAGATAACCCATCCCAAGTTATTGATTGGATAACTACTACAGAGAAGGCACCAAGTCCTGTATTTGGATGTTAAGGATATGGACAAGTTATAGCTGCGAAAATATGAAACACACCCGAAAGAATCTAACAACAACAAAAAAGCTAGCAGCAGATAGTATTCAGAAGACAAATTCTGGGTCAGACTATCTGGGTTCAAATCCAAACTCTGATACTTGCAAGCCTTGTGACTTTGGGAAAATCACTGAATTCCCACTATGTCTCATATTCATCATCTATCAAGTAGGATGATAATAATAATAATAATGATAATAATAATAATAATAATTATAATAAAACAGCTCACTGGGTTTATTGTGAGCCTATAACACTAAATGTTGATGTAGGTTGTAAATGCCATGTAGTTCAACTGGTAAAAGATGGCTTAAATTGGGAGACTCAGAATAGACTTTATAGAAGACATGTCATTTTATTAACATGTTAAAGAATATAATGGAGATTGTAATAGGCAAAGAAAACAGTTTAGAGTGGCAAAAGTTCATTCTTAAAAAAAAATGAGTAAGAGGATACTTCTGGTTTCCACTGTAGCATGTAAGAAGCTTAGGCAGCACACTCTCATCTTCACAACAACAAAAAAGCCAGACAAAATAAAAATTAAAAACTCTTCTTAGATCTAGCAGAGAATTAGAGTCGACATCACAGGGAAAACCACTGGAGACAGAAAGGCAGATACAGAGAATCAGAATTAGTGCAGCAAAACCACAGGAGCAGGAACCACTAATGGAGCCAGCCAGCCCTGGGTGAGGGAAACTTAACCTGTAATTAAGAAATTGCTGGAGGCTTATTGTGGAAAAGCTTGAGAGATAAGAACTCCCTGGGGATGAGTCTAAAGGGCATCTCCAAAGTGTTATCTCCAGAAGCCCTACCAAATTCCCACAGTGAAGACTGTAAAAATCCCCTCTGTTTCCTTCCCGTGGGGAGGGGAAAAGTAGCCATTTTGACATGTGTCTATTTTTCTTAAAATGGTCTGCAGAGCACCTGGGTGGCTCAGTTGGTTAAGTGTCTGACTTCAGGTCATGATCTCATGGCTCATGAGTTCAAGCCCCGCATCAGGCTGACAGCTCAGAGCCTGGAGTCTGCTTCAGATTCTGTGTCTCCCTCTCTCTCTGCCCCTCCTCCATTTTCTCTCTCCCTCAAGAATAAACATTAAAAAAAAATTTTTTTTTAAATAAAAAAAAGGTCTAGACTTCCTATCTTACCTAAGAGGGCAGGAGAACTGGGAAGCACTTGTGGAGGTCCCAATGAGAGAGCACAAGCTCACTGGAAGACTGAAAGAACATAGAATCCTGAAAGGCTTCCATTCCGATGACCTTTCCACTCACAGCCTCTAGTCTTTACCACCATGTCAATAGGATCCTATATATTAGCAGGGGGCTGCAATGGAATTAACTCCATCTCTCAGGCCTTATTTTTTATTTTAATTAAGTTTATTTATTTATTTTGAGAAAGAAGGCAAGTGGTGTAGGAGCAGAAAGAGAGACGGGAGAGAGAGAATTCCAAGCAGGCTCTGCACTGTCAGCACAGAGCATAATGTGGGGCTGGAACCCAAAACCCTAAGGTCATGACCTGAGCTGAAATCAAGAGTCCACCGGCTGCTTAACTTACTGAGCCATGTTGGCACCCCTCTCTAGCCTTATTTAAGAAGTTGCTAGGGAGGGGCACCTGGGTGGCTCAGTTGGTTGAGTATCTATCTGACTCTTGATTTTGGTTTAGGTAAAAATCCCAGGATTATAAGATCCTGTGTTGGGCTCCACACTGAGCATGGAGCCTGCTTAAGACTCTCTTTCTCTTGGGGTCCCTGGGTGGCTCAGTCGGTTAAGCATCCAACTTAGGCTCAGGTCATGATCTTACAGTTCATGAGTTAGATCCCTGGGTTGGGCTCTGTGCTGACAGCTCAGAGCCTGGAACCTGCTTCAGATTCTCTGTCTCCCTATCTCTCTGCCCCTCCCCCCCAAAAAAAACATAAAAAAAATTTAAAAAGAAGATTCTCTCTCCCTCTGCCTCCCCCCACTGCTTGTGCACGCACACACACACACTCTCTCTCTAAAATAAAGAATAGAAAATAAAAAGAAATAGAAGTTGCTAGGGAAACCAAAACACAAGGGAGATGCCAGAGGAACCAGGATGTCAGAGGACGTTATACTTTCTGACTTCTGCAGTAATAGTGTAAACAGAATATAGTAAACATGACCTTACTTCCTTAAACAGAAAAGTTCACAACGTAGGCCTGTTTACCTTAGTTCCTTTTACCTGGCACATTGCATCCACTATCAACCACAAATTACAAGTCATGCTAAAACAATGATATGACCGAAAACTGACATTTATAACACCCAGAACACATCTGAGGAACAAGAACACAGAGTTTGTGGGAGAATACAAATCAGAAATTCAACTTGGGGAAGGACTTGGAAAGCCCTTAATGATGCCCTAAAAGTCAATGAAGGGCTTCTGATCATTTGCAGGATCAGGAGTCACCATTCAAGAGTATTAATTCTGCATCTGTGTGAAGAGTGGCCTGGTTTAGGAGAGTATTTGCATTGGAGATGAGTTTCTTTGACATTTGCAATAGCCCAAGAGTGACTTAAGATGATAGAAGTGAAAATGCAGAGAAGTAAAAACACGTAAATTGAGAATAAAGAGCTGAATGAACGTGAAAATGAGGAAGAATTGTGTTAAACAATAACAATGTCAATCACAGAAATATTAGGAGCAGGAGGAGGCGATTCTATCTTAAAGGAAGGTAAGTTTGAGTTTGGATATGGGACTTGGAGACATCGGAAATTATCCAGCTGACAACTGAAAACGTGAGAGCCGAACATGGAAATAGAGACTAGAGGCAGGCAGAAATTTGCAAATTTTGAGCATGGAAAGAATAAAAACTCTGAGCCAGCAAAAAGTATAGGAAGAGGTATAAAAAGTAAAAGTCAGAATATGAGGTTAGACTCACATTTAGGTTTTGGAAGGAAGAAGAGAAAGCATCAAAGACATATGTAACATTAGGAAATACACATCACAGTCCACTGCAGGTGGAAACTTCAAGAAGATGTACTTTATCAGTAATATAAAGTGCAACATGAGAAGAATCAGTTCAGTATGGTTATAAAATCATGAAGTCTTCAAAGAAGCTAGGACATAAGCTCCATGAGACCTGGGACTATATTTGGGAAACACACCTCACTACAGTGTGAAGATCAGTGATCAAGAGGGGGTGGCCAATAATTATTTGCTGAGAAAATAATTTTTGTAGAAAACAGATTTTAGGGAACCAAAGATGTAAGTTGGTATAGAATATAAATAAATGTGTGGGGAAAGGCAATTTGAGATATGAGAAAAAAAAACAAAAACAAAAACAAAACAATAGTACTTTAAAGTGAAGTTAAGAGATTAGTTTTTTGGGTTTTTTTTTCAAGGTAAGAGAATTGTGATGCTTGAAAGCAAAAAGTATGATATGGTAATAGAGAGGCAGTTTGAGAACACTTAGAAAAAAAGGAGTTAATACAAAGAGAAAAGTTTTTGAGAAGATAGAAATGAATAAGTTTAATGGTTCATTATTTTACTGAGAAATAGTCTATAAATAAATATGAATTTGGTAAATTCCTTTTAGAGAAACTATAATGCCCAGATACTTATAAAACGATGAAATAATGAACCTGAAAATTATGGAACAAGGTAGTATCATATTTGGGCAATAATGCCAAAACCATTATTTTTGGACGTGGAAATTGCTGATATCATAAGAAGACTGTGCCACTGTTTAATGGATGTACTCTGTTAATATACATAATGAAATATTCTGAAGATAATATATTGGACTAAATTATTATAATTACACCACTTTGCTTTATAAGCAGCTTCCTCTTAAAGGAGCTTGGAAGCTGAATAGATCATCTTTGCAGGTCTTAGCTGGCAGAGTGTGAATTCATAAAAAAGAGATTGCCCGTCTTCAAAGATATCCAGAGACGTGTACTTTCCAGTATTTCTTTAGTCGAGGCTAGTGTTTTAGTCACTTTGTATACAAGAAAGTCTTCCCTATGTGTGTGTACTACAGAACAGGGCTGTCCAATAGAAACATACTGTGAGCCATATATGGAGTCTTAGAATTTTTAGTAGCCACATTTAAGAGAGTAAAAAGAGGGGCTCCTGGGTGGCTCAGTTGGTAAAACGTCTGACTTCAGCTCAGGTCATGATCTCAGGGTCCATGGGGCTCTGTGCTGACAGCTCAAAGCCTTGAGCCTGCTTTGGATTCTGTCTCCCTCTCTCTTGCCCCTCCCCCACTCGCACTCTGTCTCTCTCTCTTTCTCTCTCTCTCTCAGAACTAAATAAACATTAAAAAATTTAAAAAAATAAAAGAGTAAAAGAAATAGGTGACATTTTAGTAATATATTTTATTTAACCCAATGTATCCAAAGTGTGATTTCAATATATAATGATGAATATACAAAAAAAATTGATATATTTTTATGTTGTTTTTTTGTACTCCATCTTTGAAGTCCAATGTGTGTTTTACTCTTATAGCACATCTCAATTTGGACCAGCCACAGCTCAAGGGCTCAACAGTTTGTGTGGCTAGTGGCTATCATATTGGACAGTGTAGGCAATAGAAGAAAAGTCTTTTGAGTCAGAGAGTTTAATATTCAAGTCTCCCTGCTCAGTCACACCTGGACTTGATCAGCTTTTTAAATCTTTCTAAGAATTTATATCTTCCACATCACAATATTTTAAAAATATTAAATCAGACAACATGCCTATCTTCTTTTACACTGCCTGATTCTTAGGAGACATTTAACTGATTTTAACACCCTTTTTCTACACCCCTTTGAAATTTCTCCTCATTTTGTTTAAAAAAATTATTTTGCTTCGATTGGAATGAATGGATAAAAAGAGCAACTATTCAACATCCATTCAACCCTTTATAAAACTGAAAGCAGTAATGCAGGCCCCTTCATTCCAGTGGCTCCACATGAACATTCCTTTAATTTACCTGCCCTTCCCTCAAGCCCAAAACTCCTAAGCCACGCCCCCCTCCCCCCACCCCCCCACCCCCCGCCGGTCTCTGGCTCCTGATCGATTCTTCTTTTACCACTCTACTTTTTCCATTTTCCCCCCATGGCATTTATCAACTTCCAACAAATTATTATATATATATTATATATTATATAAATTAATTAACATATATTAATATAATGTTAATATATTAATATATTATATTAGTATAATATTAACATATCAATATAATATAATTAATATAATATGGATATATTAATACAACATAATTAATGTAATATAAATATATTAATATATTTAATTAATATAATACATTATAATATGATATAATTATATTAATTATAACAATGTAATTAATTAATATAATCAATTAACATATATTAATATAATTAATATATTAATTGATATTAATATGATTAATATATATTTAAGTATTATATATTAATATATTATATAATTTATTTATAATGCTTGATATTGATTTCCTATCCCTCTGCTACAATGTTAGCCATGTGATGGCAGAGATCATTCTCTGATTTGACCTACATGTATTCTAAGTACCTAAAACAGTGGCTGACAGAAATGGACTCAACGATTATTTGTTAAATGAATGAATAGGGGGAAAAAAAAGCCACTTTTTCACCATGCCAATGAATATCATTTTGTTTTCCATTTAGTCACATGTATTTTTAAAGTGGTGGCTGAAGCATCACACAAATCACATTTCCTCTTAATACTCTTCTCAGACTTTAATGTGATTATTATTATTACGGTACATTAGTAATTAACTCCCCTTGGAGTATCCAAAAAACATCCAATTTTAAACAGAAATCTGTTCTGACCTGGTATCATAATAAAGTCCAATGTATTACTGAAGGATTAGATAAAAGAAGGATTTACAAATTACAGTCTTTGATCTCAGTATAATTTGAAGATCTAGGGAAAAGATTAGTTTTATTATTATCATTTCTGTGTCTTCCCTTCTACCTGTTTCCAACTCCTTTGGTGTTTTCCTACTACCTAGTTCTTATTTCATGCTAGATGTCATACTGTCAGTATCTCTCACTTTGTTTATTTATTTTTTTACATATCTATTCATTTTTTCATATTTTGACTTTTTATTTTTTTAATATGAAATCTATTGCCAAATTGGTTGTTTAAGTCACATTCATATTTTGAGGGAACAATTTTTTTTAAACATCTTTTCTGGAAAATCTCAAATTTCTACCAAAGTAGAAGAAATATTATAATGAACTTCCACCTACTCAAGACCTTGCTTCAGTAATTTCAACCCACAGTCTGTCTTGCTTCCTCTATATTACCACCTATACCCTCAACACCACTAATTTTGAAGTAATCCTGGATGCCAAATTAGATCTCCTTTAAGTAAATCAGTATATAGTTCTACAAGATTAGACTTATTTTTTTCATAACTAGCATCTTATACTGAAAAATAACTATGTTTCCTTTTTATAATTACATTTTTGGTCCATAGTATGCATATTTTATTATTTAAAATTTTTTTATTTTAAGTAGGCTCTATGCCCAATGTGGGGCTTGAACTCACAACCCTGAAAGCAAGAAGAAAATATAACAAATGTCCACTACATTGAGTCATCCATTTCCTCCAGGGATAACTGTTCTTTTCACATTTTCATCTCTCTCTTTTATGATACTGCTTGTCTTTAATTGCCTGATGAGTTTTGGTTATTCAGTGAAAGTGCTGAATGAAGGCTTTTATTGCTTAATGTAGGTAACTTGAAAGAATTTCCACTGCTGTTAATACAGAACTGTTTTCCTGAAAGGCTTCTCCTTTGGGAGAAGGAAAAGCAGGTGCTATAGAGGTGGGCTGGGGATGTATGCTTTCCTGTAGGGAAGTAGTTCCTGACCTCAGCTACACACTAAAATCTTGGGACTAAGTCTTAAAAATCTTGATGCCTAGGCCATGATACTAACCAATTAACCAGGATCTTTGTGGACAGATACAGATACTAGTATTTTTTTTTTAACTCTTCATATGGTTCTGATAGGAACCCACATTTGAGAACCACGTTCTTTGGTGGGGGGACTAAGGGGTAAATTAGTAAGCAAGCAGACAGGCAAACAGCGATGCCCCTATTTTTTCTTCTTGGATGAGGTTTTCTTTCTTTATTTCCCCCTGCAAACCTATAGTGTTGATCCTGTGCAAATCCAAACATGACTTTGCCTCTTTTTTATGTTGTAATTACGTCATGATAATCTCTTCCTAGGCCCATGTCCGATTATCTTTAGATGGCAGTGATCTGATTTTACTTTATGAGTTAAAGCACTTCTGTGGTCATGGGAAGGGCACACAACGGGACCTGAGTGCTGGTTTTCAGGGAGCTCCTCTGAAGAACTCTTCACCACCTTTGTTGGTATTTGTATGTCAGTTCAGCCTGCCCCCCCCCCCCAAAATGCCACAAACTGGGTGGCTTAAAAAACAGGAAGTTATTTCCACACAGCGGTGGAGGCTAAAATTCAAGATGGAGGTGCTAGAGGGTTGGATTTTCCTGAGGCTTCTCTCTCTGGCTTGGAGGCTCCTCCTCATAGCCTCACATGGTCTTTCCTCTGTGTGTGCATATCCCTGGTGCCCCTTACTCTTTTTATAAGGACACTAGTCCTATTGGATTAGGGACCCATGGTTAAGACCTCATTTAACCTTAATTACTTTCTTGCCCTATCTCAGAATGTAGTCACATTGGGCGTTGGGGCTTCAATATATGAATTTTGGGGTGAAACAATTCTGTCCAGAACAGTATTTTTTACTTTGATCTTAGAATATCTGTGTAGCTTCCCTGGAAAGACATGTAGTGAACCATGCTTCCCTGGGCTGGAATTTCTCCTGTTTTTACTCAATTCATCCTGATCCCATCTTGCCTGTCTCTTCCTGGAATATCTCAAAAATTTCTGGTCCAATAATTAGATTTTAAATGTGATTATTTAAAAAATGTGATACAGTACAGTTATTTTATAGTCTCTTTAATAATAACTGATAACCGTGTGTGTGTGTGTGTGTGTGTGTGTGTGTGTACATGAGTGTATGCGAGTAAGATCAGTGAGTCTAGTAAACTATTGAATTAAGGTTGGCTTTAACAAATTTTTTTTATTTATTGTGAATGACAGAGAGAGAGAGAGAGACAGTGCACAAGCACACAAGCAGGGGAGAGGCAGAGAGAGAAAGAGAGAGAAAGTGAGAGAGAGGATCCCAAGCAGGCTCTGTGCTGTCAGCACAGAGTTCAACGTGGGGCGGAACCCACAGACAGTGAGATCATGACCTGAGCCAAAAGCAAGAACCAGAGGCTCAACTGACTGAGCAACCCAGGCGCCCCACAAAGGCCGAGTTTTATATATCTAACTCTGTATCCTTGACCAAGCCCCATCCCAAGCAAATGAATATGAGGGTCTCCCTCTACTCTGTCAGAGACCAGAGTGAGATGGTAATATTACCTAGACCAAAATAGAGATTAAGTGGCCCTAAATATAGAGATTAAGGAGATTCAAGCAAGAGCTTGATATATCATAATTTATAACATTATGTAATGGTAAACTCCTAAATTATTTCCTAACACTTTCACTACAGTAAACAACACAATCGTTAATACCCATTAAGGGCAAAGCATGCTACCAGATGTCCTGGAGTGGCCTTGGATTAGGCTCCATACACCAGGGATTCAGTTCTGGCTTTGATATTTGTGATACAGGCTTACACAAGTCATTTAGCTTTTCTTGTTCGTCATCTGTAGGAATAATAATAATGCCTGTACCATCTACTGAAAAGGAAGTACAATTATCCTCTGTCTAGCCCCCAAAGCTCTGTCAACCAAGTATCAAGTAAGTTATATTTGTTGAACACTCAGTACTTTAAACTGCTATTGTACACATCAAAGCATTAGTATCACTAAGATTGTTTTGGAGTATTTTTTGACCTTGTGTGGTGAATACTGAATTGCACAATAGTAACTGCATGTGGGCTATAATCAGCCAGCATATTTCATCCCAGTTATTTTACAAACATCTAGTTAATTCATACCCTCAGTTAGCAACGCGCTGTGTATTTAGCAGGCACTCAGGAAATGCTTGTTGCATTCATTAGTCCGAAATACATTGCTGTTAATAAATACAGAAAGAGACAGACAACCTGCATAAGTATTTATCAAGTGATTTTCAGTCTTAAATGCTGGAGGGAATATAAAAAGAGCAAAATATGTGACTCCTATCCTACCAGATTTTAGAGTTTAATTGTGGATATGGTCAATTATACCATTAAAAAGAAAATAAAGTAGTGAAGAAAGGGGGGAAAAAAAGAGACAGAAGCTTTTGTTTTATACCTTCATTAGTTCATGTCACCCAAATGTCACTCTTGCCATTAAGGCCTGTATATACTAAGCCTAAACACTATTCATGGGCGCACGAGAGTGGATTAATGTCTGTAGTTTCTCTCCACAGCTTCTGCAATGGCTCCAAAAAGACTCATAAATAGGCCCGTGATGGGCATTGAAAATGTCCTCCTTATGGATCTAATTCTTCATCTTGGTAACAATAAGTGAAAAGATCCATAAATACAGTTTTAATTAACAGCAACGTTGAGATGTTTAGAAATAGACTGTAGGCCCTTTGAATCTGTTTGGCCTTCTCATAAAGAATTTTGTTTTTCCCAGAGGGTCAAAATTAATTAATGTCCCTACAATTTATTTAGCAGCCCATTGTTTCAGAGATGCCTAAACAAGTTCAGTGAGCCGTATTAGTGTATCAGGGATGATATAATCAGGCTGCTTTGAAGAGACTGCTCTGTAAAAATATCCTGTCTCAAGTACTGATTAACAGGGGGGGATAATAAAGTATTCTGTCGGAATGATTACTTTTCTTTATCTGCGGACAACATTACTTGTGTACAATATTGCATAATGACCAGATTCAAAACTTTTCATGTGGCCTCTAATGAACTCACACAAGCTATAAAAGTTCAGAAAAGAAAATATAGCCATCAATAGTCTTTAATTATTCCATTAAAAGGTATTAACTGATCACTTATGTCTGTTTTTTTTTTTCTTTTGAACAATGCACAGAACTTTTCCCATGTCCACTGATTATATTATTACCTTTTCCTAAACTGAGCCTAGGATACTTTTGTGCCATTAGCAAGTGTTATACTAGCAGCCATGCTCTGTAATTTTCAAATACTGTCTTAAGATAAGGAGATATTGTCATCTAGAGACTTCACAGACATTGTATGTAAATGACACTGTCTAGATCTTGGTTGCAAAAATGAAAATTGGCTTCTTTCTCATAAGTTCTCATGGGAGAGAAACAAGTATTTATCCTCAAGAACTATCATAAAAGTAAAAAAACAAATATTCATCTAAATGTATATTCACTATTGTGATGTTTACTATAGTGAAAGTGTTGGGAAATAATTTAAGAGTTAACCATTAGATCACTTTATAAATTACACAATATCCCAAAAGTAGAATATCATGTTAAAAATATTTCATAATGTATAAACTTGTTCATGAGACATTTATCAAATCACGGAATCTAGTAGAAACCTATTTTTATTTGAAAATATGTATATTAAGAAAGAATGGCAAGATACACAAACTAAAGCTTAAAAACAATTATATTTCTCTATTGGAATTACTAGACAACTTTTTTTTTCTACTTATTTATACGTTTAAAATTTTAGAAAAAGATGTATTACCTAGTAATGTAAAATTGATGAAAAGAAATAATAAAGAAAAACTAAATATTAAAAGAGTAAAAAAGATGGTCATTCATTGTTTTTAAGTGGTAAAATTAAAAATATCCAGCACATTTTCTGTGGGGAACAAGCTTAGGGATTCCCTGAGCCGGCACTGATGGGTTAACAAGGCATAAAGAATTAGAAAGGCACATGATGAACACACCCAAGTTTGGGTAAACAAGATTAGGTAAATGGGGCAAAGGCCTCCAGTGTAGGACAAAGGTATAGGACAATAGCAGAAAGCTGTTTTCATAGGAAGGAAGGACCAAATTAGTAAACAGGTAAAAAGGCCAAAGACCATAGCAGGGCAAAGTTTCCCAGAGGGGAGCTAATTAGCAAAAGAAAGATGCCTTATTGACCCTCAGGTAGCAGGCTCTTTCTTGTTCCCTAGGCCAGTTTAGGTAATCAGAAGTGGGGCCTCTTGTTTGCTTTAAACAACCTTCCACCCAGCACTAGAATCTTGTTTTGTATTGACCCAAACCCCTAACACCGCATATCTCCAAACCGCCTTTTCCCCATGCCCATGAGTTAATATTCATGGCCATGAGTTAATGTTTACAGTTTCATTGTCTCTCTGTGCATGCCCATCACACCCATCATGCTTGTAAGCCTTCTGATCTTAATAAAAGCAGCTCAAAGACGCTTATTCGGGGCTCTCATCTTCTCCCAGACGTTAGCCTCTCTTGCACTTTTAATCCTGTGTCCTGCTCTCTTGCCGGACAAGAGAGAACTCCAGACCCAGAGTCTATGACAATTTTCCACAGACACATGTAGGTGCTACCATCATGTATGTTAGATTTTCTTTTGAGGTGCAATTCCTGTTTTTACTTCTTTTCTTTCTTTCTTTTTTTTTTTTAGACTTATTCTCCCTCTCCTCTACTCCAACCCTATCACTCATCCAAGTAATCCAAGTTAATAATATATATATCCTTTTTTAAAAAATCTTTCTCTTCATGCTTAGTTATTCATAGAAATATCTCTGTAGAATTATACACGTGCACAAATAAAGGGGCATGAGTCATTGTTTTAGAAAAAAATTGTATCATACGATAATCATTTTGCATATTGCTTTTTGCCTTTAATACATTTTGTAAATCCCTACGAATCAACTGTATAGTGCTAAACTCACTCTTTTTAGTGGCTGCATGATGTTGTATGCTTGGATTTAACAAGTTACATGGGCCTGCAGGCTGTTCCTCTAGTTCCCAACAGGGGGCAATGTTGTCCCCAGGAGATAGCTGCCAATTTCTAAAGACATTTTGAGCTGTTGATACCAGAGAGAAGAACGCTAGTAGTATCTAGTGGCTACAGGCCAGGAATACTGCCAAACACTATGTAGTGTATACGGCAGCATCTCAAAAATTAATTAAATTACCTAAAACATCACTCGTGGCCATGGGGCGCACCCGCAGACCATATTCTGATCTCAGGGCACTAGGCATTGGCTGTCTCTCTGACTGTAATCCTCCTCCCTTAGGAATCCAAATAGCTCATCTGTCACCTCCTTCAAGTCTTTTTTGAAGGGCATCTTCTCACTGCCACCTATCTAGCCAGCCTATCTACTGCAACACACACAACTATCCGTATGCCTACTCAATCCTACTTAGTCTATTCCTTTTTCCACTCAGCTTCTAACGGGGGACATAATTTATTTACTTACGATATATGTTCAATGATCTCTTCCTTTCTTCTAGAATGGGAACTCTACTGTGGAAGGTGTGTTTTATATTCACTAATGTATCCCCAGTACCTAGAACAGTGCCTTGCATGCAACAGGCGAATAAATGAATAAGAGAACAAATAACTGATTGTATGAATGAGGGACATTCATTTCTTTTCCCATTATTTTAAAAATTTTTAAAGTTTTTATTTATTTATTTTAAGAGAGAGACAGCATGAGTGGGGGGAGGGGTGGAGGGGGGCGTGGAGAGAGAGAGAGAGAGAGAGAGAGAGAGAGAGAGAGAATCCCAAGCAGGCTCCACACTGCCAGCACAGAGCCCAATGTAGGGCTTGAAATCACGAAACTGCAAGATCATGACCTGAGCTGAAACCAAGAGTTGGACACTTAACCCACTGAGGCACCCATGTGCCCCTTCCATTATTTTTAATGACAAACAATGCTGAAGTCAATATCATTATACACATGCGCTTATGTGTTGGTTTTTTATTTCTGTATGGCCAGAATGCTTTCCAAAAGGACATTTCCCCATAACTATGTATGAGTATCCTTCTCCAGCTACCGACTCTCCATTCCTCAACCATCTGCTGATGGCTTTTGAAAACCTTTCCCAGCTGCTTATTTTGATTTGAATTTTTCTGATGACATGTGGACTTGGGCATCATTTAATACTGTTGTTGATTATTTGAATTATATCATCTGTGAATCGGTTATGCAAATCTTTTCTGGTTGTTGAAATTGACACCTGTAGTTAAGTCTGTAAGTTATCCATATGTATCCTACTTGTAATTGGCACCATTTTTTTTTGTCTAAACTATCGTTTGCCTGTTGATTTTGTTTATGGAGTTTTTAGGCCACAGCTGTAATTTTATACCATCAAATATGTACATCTTTTCTTTTATAGCTTCTGGGCTTTTAGAAGTGAGATCCTGACTTTAAAGTGCATATAGTTTTTCCCTCTGTTTTCTTACAATAGTTTTATTGCTTTTATTTGTTGCATTTAAGCCTTTAATCCATCTGACTGCATTTCTGTATATAAAAGACACAAAAGAAAACCTGGGGTTTAATTTCATTTTATTTCAGCTGTATAACCAGATATGCCAAAACCATACTAAAGACTGTATCTTTTACCCCACGTAATCGACCTTTGTTACATATTAAAGTCTCCTAACTACTGACCTCAGTGTCTTAATTTTCTGTCCTGTTTGTTAACTTATAATCTAGTGTATACTAACTTCATGCTTTTTAAGGAAGGAAGGAAGGAAGGAAGGAAGGAAGGAAGGAAGGAAGGAAGGAAGGAAGGAAGGAAGGAAGGAAGGAAGGGAGGAAGAAAGAAAGAGATAAAGAAAGAAAAAACTTGGTGAGGAAGAGTAAATACAACTTGGCAGGTCAAAAGGAATAAGAATATTCAATTTGGATATGAATTAGGGACCAAATTTAAAACAAAAAAGGACAGCTACACTGTAATTGAAGGTCATATTATTTTCAAGCTGCCCAAATATAGAAATAAAAGTATTCTTCTCTTTTTACTACCATAAAACGGCTGAGACAATTACCCATACTTTTTTTTGAAAAGTCATTTTAATTAATTCCATAAAACCTTGTTCTTTTTTTCATTGGACCTATGCTTCAACTGTTTTGACTGATATTGTATTAAGTAGAGTTCTCTGGAGAAGCAGAACCGATAAAATATGTATGAATCTAGAAAGACATTTACTATAAGGAATTGGCTCACATAATTATAGAGGCTGGCAAGCCCCAAATCTGCAGTGTGGGCTGGCAGGCTGGAGACTCAGGAAAGCCAATGTGTCAGATGAAATCTTAAGGCAGGCTTGTGGGGAATTAAATCTGCTCAGGGAGGCCAGTCTTTTATGTTCTATTTAGGCCTTCAACTGATTAGATGAGGCCCACCCACATTATGAAGGGTGATCTACTCAAAGTTCACTGATTTAAATGTTCACCTCATCCAGGGTGCCTGGGTAGCTCAGTCAGTTAAGCGTCCGACTTTGGCTCAGGTCATGATCTCGAGGTTCGTGAGTTCGAGCCCCGCATTGGGCTCTGTGCTGACAGCTCAGAGCCTAGAGTCTGTATCAGATTCTGTGTCTCCCTCTCTCTCTGACCCTCCTCCGTTCATGCTCTGTCTCTCTCTGTCTCAAAAATAAATAAACGTTAAAAAAAATTTAAATGTTCACCTCATCCAAAAACACCATCCAAGTTGACACAGAAAAGTAACCGTTGCAAATATCTAAGGTCATTTTTTATCACTAGAAGAGCTAGATTTTATCCTTAAGAGAATTTAGAAAAGGTTTATCCCCTAAGAAAAGTTAGATTCCTAAGGGGGGAAAATCACAGAGTATACAAGACTTCAGGGTAAAAGTAAATAAGAATAAAAGCTGACTTCCACTCTGACTCTATTACCCATAAGACCATGAAGGATTACATTAACCTCAAATCACAAGGAAGGGGGCAAAACTTGTGAAAAGTATGCTGATGTTCATTTTTACCATCATCACTTTATGTCTCTGCCCCTACATTTCAGAGGGACTGAAACAGAATTGGTGGCTGCATCATCAGCATGAGAACTCTTATTACTGCTAATTGTACATCTTTGTACAATATGCATTAATCTGAATGCCCCTACTTGTTCCTGTCCCAACTGGACACTTTTTGACTCCACCTTTATGGGATAGTAAATAAAATCTTTGAGGCTCTTAAAACATGAGTCGTGGATTTCCTTGGTGTGGCAATGTCAGTTCTGAGTCTATTCAATAATCCAGAGTTTAAAAACAAGGACTAACTTTCTTTTCATGAGTTCTACCCACACACAGACATAAGGAATATTCTCTGATACTCATCCAAATTGTTAATACAGATTTCCATGAGTGGATTATTTGGCCTGTGTGTCTCTGGTAGACTTACCTGGTGTGTGATCAAAGTCTGGACTCAATGCCTCTGCAGGAATTCTACTGCCAATGGCCCAGTCTAAGTCATCTTGAGAGTCCTGAATAAGACTGCAGGCTGTGGTCCAGTTTCCCGAAGTTGTTTCAAAATTACAACTTCCCATTGTGCTCGTATACTGGCCTAAGGAAATGAAAATATTAACAGAATGTTCTGAAAATATATATTCTACACTTTATCACACTACACTTGTGATTATTTAAAATTAATACTTGCATATTTTAATTATTTATTAATAAATGTAAAGAACCAGGACATTTGCACCCATTGGTAATATCAATTGTACACTGTAGGTTTTTTTTTTCTTTTTTTATCATAAAGTCTAGAAGTAGTACATGAATACTGTCATTTATCCATGAAGGAGTTCTATGGGTTGACTAATAATATTATAGATGATTGATAAAACTGTGTCTACACATGAGCAATGAACATAATATTATGATAATACAGATAAGTCAGGTCAAATAGATCAACAGCTCCAGTTGTCTAGATGTTTAATTCAGTCCCTCTGTTTACTCTGGTGTTTGAACAGCACAGACCATTAGAGGGGCAAAGTCATTAACTAAAGAAAAGGTGCCTTTGGAGAAGCAGTAAACTGCAGAGGACACAAATGCTCTCGGCATACCATACCAATAATCCACATACATTTCAGAGCTAGTCACGAAATACTGAAAAAAGTTCTCTTCTAAGTGTTGATTGATAACTCATTAAAAATTATTTACAATGAGAAAAATTACTATTTAATAACTGAATGTCTACTACCTAGTCATCTATGAAAAGTACCATCATAACATGGTGATATATACTTTCATTTTTCTTTATTTTTTTCTTCTTTTCCTTGCACAACAGTTATTATTTTTGAGCATTCACTGTAAAACTGTTGTACAGACAGAATGATAGGGTTATTTAATCAGTATGAATCTATTGAGATTGTCATTGATTTTTTCCTTCCTTTTTAGAAAGATGAAGTTTGAGTTACTTTTAATATTTCTTCTCTGGAGGGTTTCTCTCCATAACTTCTTCTTAACATAAAATTGATACTAGCATATAGAAACTTCATCAGAAGAAGAACTTGCTGTTCAAATGGATGCCAAACATATAGCAAACAAAGTTTTAATATTTCTTCAGAAAATTTTCTGGATCCCTGAAAATATTTCACTAAATATCCATATTTTTACTTCTCAGGCATGATTGCATTTTATCCCTAAATTCTAGAATCATTTTTAATTATGTACATTTCTTTCATTCATTCTACATGACATATAATGCATTTAATTCTATATTCTTATTTATGGGCTCTCTATATCCCCTTTTTATGTTTATCATTCCAGTATTGTGAAAAAATAAGTTTATATTATGCTATACAATATGGCTAAAAGAAATCCAGTTCTCCAGCTGTTTAGCTAACACACCCACAAACATGCCGAATATGCCAATATAAATACAAAAAACAGCCATATGTGTTCTTTAGAATGATGTCACATACAGCTTCTGCACTATTGCATTTCTATGTAACTGACTCCCTAACACATACGACCTACAATAATTATTCTATATCCTTTTTGAGTCTCTGTAACCACTCTTGAACCTTCTGTCCCACCTTGTCTAATATATGACTTTATGTATGACTCTAAAGAGATCTATACAATCAAGATAAAATTTCTCTTATATTTCATTCTCTCTACCTCAAATTATGCCATTTTCCTTTCTCTTTTCCAGAGCTAATCTCAGTTTATGATCTCAACACCTTACCAAACACTGCTATTAGCATCCCACAGCTTCACTGATTTCAGTTAGAAAACTTTTCCAGGCCCTTCCATCTCACATTTTCTACCAACTCCTGTCTTATAACTTGCAGACATAGCCAGGTGCCCCTCTTGATTTAATTTTACATGCCTAAATTTCCCACTCTGTATAGATAGCTTCACTCACCCTGGCCCATGGTCCTTCACACTTTCATGCAGATAGCCTACAAATCTGCAGCCAGGATGAAATGGAGATGTTTATCTTCAAATGTGGGCTGAATATTCCACTTGGAATCTGCAACTGTCATCTCAAAACCAAAAGGCCTAAAGTGAACTCATCACTCACCTCTTGAAATTAGTTCTTCTCTTTGAGATTATTGCTTAGTTTCAGAGCATGAATCTTCTCTCTCTTTTTAAAGATGTTAACTTTGGAGCTATCTTTGATTCTGCTTTCCTCATTTCCATGTCCAATCTATCACCAACACTTGCAGGTTCTCCCTTCGAGAACTTAACTCACTCTTTTCCTTGAAGTTCATAACCCCTATTACAGTTCCATTGGTTCAAGCCCCTGGTTTATTTTAAGAGTCTACTTTTTTTTTTTTTTCAGTATAGCCTTCATCATATCAACTTTACAGATCCGAACCACATTAGTTATCTCTAAGAAAGCTCTTGTGTTATTTCCATTGCTTAAAATATCCAGTTTTTCACATTGTTTGAAAATACTCTCTTAAACCCCTCGCCTTGCATACAACAACCTTTCCTATGATGCAAAGTGTTCTTGAAACTCAATCTCAAAATTGTCTCTATGCCAGATAAATTTTTTTATAAAATTGTCTCTTAAATAAAAACAGATTTTTTTTCAACTTTTATGTTTAGGACTACTTTTCTCTCTTTTACGAATGTTTCTCTCACAGTGGGATCCTCATTTATCAGTCATTTCTTCCCTCTCTTGTAGAGGACAGACTGCCATTGTATTTGACTATTCATCTTCATTCACTCAGATATCTAGAGATGACTTATAATTTATTTAAGCAATTGTGAGGTGCAATGTTCTCTTCTTTCCTTGTATTGATTAGTTTAGCCATAGTCTTGGGATACAATTCTAGACAATGAGCCATATTGTGAAAAAGGGACCTAGGAAAAGTTTGCCTTGTTCTTAAGAACAAATCAAAAGAAAGAAAATCTGTTTATCCTTTCTGAGGATATCACTATAAACATGTGATCCTTGGGACTGAAGAGATTATATGGATAGCTGACTTGATTAAAAAGTCAGTTGGGGCGCCTGGGTGGCGCAGTCGGTTAAGCGTCCGACTTCAACCAGGTCACGATCTCGCGGTCCGGGAGTTCGAGCCCCGCGTCAGGCTCTGGGCTGATGGCTGATGGCTCAGAGCCTGGAGCCTGTTTCTGATTCTGTGTCTCCCTCTGTCTCTCTGCCCCTCCCCCGTTCATGCTCTGTCTCTGTCCCAAAAATAAATAAACGTTGACAAAAAAAATAAAAAAAAGTCAGTTATATGAAGATGGCAAGGATAAAGAAGGAAGGAGTCCATATAGTTCTAATATTTTGATAAGAAAAGTTGTTGCATTCACCAACTTTAAGCCTCCTTGCTTTTCACTTCTTGTTATTTGAGATAACACATTTTCCTTATTATATCAATCAAAAATGCAGTTGGTTCCCACTAATAAGTGTACTACTAAACCCAAGTAATAGTAGCTAAAACACACAGGAATTAATTTATCTCAATTAAAAATGAGTCAGGAAGTTGTCCGTGTAAGTATGGCATTGTGGTTCAACTGTGTGGTTGTAAAGCATATATTTTCCATCTTTTCTGTCATCTCGTCATCCTCAGGCTCTTCATGGTTGCATGACTGTTGTTCTTACCAGTATCACATATATTAAAGGCATTAAAAGAAGTGGGAAGAGGAGGGGTATCTGGGTGGCTTAGTTGGTTGAGCATTTGACTCTTGAATTCCACTCAGGTCATGATTCCAGGGTCGTGGATTGAGACCCACATTGGGCTCAGCACTGTGTGTGGATCCTGCTTAAGACTGATTCCCTCTCTGTCTGTGCTTCCATCCCTGCTCATTCTCTTTAGGAAGGAAGGAAGGAAGGAAGGAAGGAAGGAAGGAAGGAAGGAAGGAAGGAAGGAAGGAAGGAAGGGAGGGAGGGAGGGAGGGAGGAAGGAAAGGGAAAGGAGAAAAGCCTGTTTGTTTTTAACTATCCTGGGGCTTTTCTTTCTAAAAGGGATACCTTCTCAAAATTTCCATGTATATCTCATTAGCCTCTGATGGCTGCAGGGAAGTCTGGAAAAGATGGCATTTGTATTTGGTCACAAAGCTGCCCCAAATAAAACCAGAGTTCTGTTTTTAAGAAACAAAAAGGGGTGCTAGGCAACTAATAGGAACTACCATGATGTCTAAACTTGTTGAGGTTGAAATTTCTGCTACAAGCATATTAATTAATGTATCTTTTCCATTCCGCCTAGCAAATCCTACTCACCTTTGAATGCTCGATTTATGTCTTATCTTTCCTTTTCAGACCATTTCAGTTCTCTGATATTATGTGTACATGTGTGGTTTATGGCACTTAACAGCAACTATAGTCATTAGTATTCATTTGGAAATTCATTACTTCTTCATTGTAGATCGTCATCGTAATTGTTTATCATTGAATTACTATAAACATTTCTATGTGAGTGGTATTACTACTTAACCCTGTTACAACCATAAGTGCTTTCATATAGAACTATTAAATGATAGATGATACAAGGAACTCTGTAATATTACTTGGTGATGATTATGTGGTCAGTATTTTTTTAATGGTTACTGTTTTAGAAAAAATATTTTCTAAATTGTGACCTTTGTCATGATTCCTCGAATAGATTCAAAGCATTACTAACAACATTTAAACTACTGGCATTTTCTCAGTGGGAGGGTATTCAGCCACATGGTTGTATGGTTAGTGTAAATTTTGGTCAATTTACATTTTTTCAGAGCTGGCCCTGTAATTGATTATTTTTCATTACTCATATCCACATATTTGCCTTATTTTGCTATACCATAATGCATCATACTTGAATATTTAATACTTTCTCCTCAGTGTGAAATTGCTTCATAGAGCACTACATTGATAAGAATCTCAAAGAGTCTCGGTTCAGTGGGAAAGAAGGATCTGACTGGATAATGATGTTTGTAACTGTTGTAAAGTCAGGCGAGAGTGTTTTCACCCACACCTTGCACATCCCTAGCCTAGAATACAAAGCACACTTAATACAAGCTTTAGGTGACAATGTTCTTCCAAGTAAGAAAAGAGCACATTTTTTAAACAATTTTTTTAACGTTTATTTAGTTTTTGAGAGACAGAGAGAGACAGAGCATGAGAAGGGGAGGGGCAGAGACAGAGAGGGAGTCACAGAATCCGAAGCAGGCTCCAAGCTCTGAGCTGTCAGCAGAGAGCCCGACAAGGGCTCGAACTCAGGAGCTGTGAGATCATAATCTGAGCTGAAGTCAGACACTTACCTGACTGAGCCACCCAGGTGTCCCAAAAAGGGCACATTTTTAAACTCAACTGTTTATTTTAAAAAGAAGTGATTTCATTTTTTCTAAATGGTGCATTTTTGCAACAGAAGTTAGAGATGCAAAAGAAAATTTTATCTTTATTTATAACGTGCAGTAAAAATTTACTCATGAGGAACAGCTGCATTTAACTTCGAATAAGTATAAAGTACATGAAATATATACACTATGACTGATAAGTTTCAAGAGAATATAAAAATAATGAAATGGAAGAGGCCAACATTATTAATCCTTGAAGACTGAACAAATATGTTCTTTATGGCATTTAATTCTCAAAGCACTCTATAGGTTGGATGTGATTATACCTAATATAAAGATGAGAAAATGAATCTCTGAGAATTTAAATAATCATTCAACATGTGAGGGTCAATATCAAAATGAAGACTTCAGTTTAATAAACCAAAGGTCCATTTCTTCCTTCTATTTCTCCAAAGGTCATTTAAAAATTTTTGTCATTTATTTCATCATCCACAACAGATTATCGGATTGCAGGAATCTAACCCTGGTGCATCCAATGTATCCCAAAGACTATCAACATAAAATTCTAACGGTCAATTTGCAGAATCAATAAGTCACCTGTATACCCCTGTGTGTGGATGTGAACAACATCTATCAAAAGGTCTTTAGGAAAGTGACTATTTCATTTGTCTACATATTGTTTTAATTTTATTAAATTCAAATACAGCTTGCAGTTGTCCACCAAAGCTGTAGGTAACACGAACAAATATAAGTACATAACGGACTCAGTTTCTGAAAATCAAAACTGCCTTTGTATGGTTTCACATCAATACCTCATAGAACTGTGGGAAAAATAAAAATCACACAAAGCAGTCCGAGAAGAAAAATGAGTGAAGGCAAGGAAAAAAAAGCAACATTCATATTTGAAAACCAAAATACCTAATAACTATTTATGTTTTATAAGCCTATATTGCATGGGCACATGTAATTCTGCAACTATACTTCCAAAATAAACCATGATAACCTTATTATTATTATCACTTGTTACATTTCAAAAGTAATAAGAATTTGTAAAAATTATTACCAACTATAAAAAAAAAACAAAGAACACTATATTTTACTATATTCCCCCTGCCCTGCCGCCCCCCCCCACACACACACACCGGTTTTTCCCTCCACCGTTACTACGGTTATTGAAGTTTACCACAAAGTCTTATTCATTTTTATACATTCGTTGTTTAGAAAGTTGTTCCTAGCCCATACTAAGAATAGGAATAAATGGAAGAATATATTCTGTATGTAAATGTTTTCAAAACATTCCTCTCTTAAAATGAGAGAGAGGAAGAAAAATTTTTAATTCTTTAAATTAAATTAAATTAAATTATTTAATTAAGTAATTATTTTTCTATGTGCATGTGAGAGCTGTCCTTTCTCCTCACTGGATTATGTATATCAATGTCATAATGTTCCAAGTATTTTTCCTTAGAATCTTTCTTTGTTTTGCTGGCGGTTATTGAATACTCTACTTGTTAGGCCCGGTGGAAAATTAGTGATTTCACAAATGGTTTGGAGCATTGTTTTAGAGCACCATTGGAATCAGTTGTCTACTGTCAGCATCAAAAAAATATTTTTTGGTGCACCTAAGGAAAACAGCTGGAAAGAACAACTAACTGGAATTTAAGTAAAAACTTAAAAAAAAAGAATACTAGAAAGTATTTTTCAATGTATTACAAATTTTGTTGGAATTGCATATATATTATAAGGGAAATAAATAATAGTTTATAAAATCAAGATTATTATAGTACTGTGGCACTGACAGTACCATTTTAAGAAGTGCCTATGATTTTCACTCCCTTTTATATTTTGATTTTAAAATGAAAGTATAGGATTAATGTTGAGAAATTTATGCTAAATGAAATAAGCCAGTCACAGAAAGACAATTACTGCATGACTCCAAATACTGTGTATTTGTTGTCAAATGCATAGAACCAGGAAAGAAAATGGTGGCTTTCAGGGGCTGGGAGAGGGAAAATGGATGATTATTGTTTAATGGGCACAGAGTTTCGATTTTTCCAGATGAAGAAGTTCTGGAAATGGATAGTGGGGAAGTCTACAATAATGCAAATGCACGTAAGGCCACTGAACTGTACAGTTAGGAATGGTTAAAATGGTAAATTTTATATTATGTGTATTTTACCACAATTTAATAAATGCAATAAATGAAAACAAAGAGAAAATGAACACTTCAGAAGCATCATTACTATAAGATGCTGAGGAATAAAAACGAATTAAGTTTAAAATAAAAACTTAGACATGACTTCTGTGGTTCTCCCTTCCTATACATGCATGACATTTTCCCAGGGGTGGAGTTGAACCCTTTCTCTCTTTGACACTAAGACCCTTTGACTCTTTGACTCTAAGCTTTTTAATTTGAATGACCATTAGAAAGAACCAAGAGTGACATTCTAGACTTTCCAAGGCTAAGCCATAAGAATTCTTGTTGTTTTTTTCCTATGGATCCTAGAATGCTTGCTCTTTTTTTTAAAATTTTTTTAATGTTTATTTATTTTTGAGACAGGGAGAGACAGAGCATGAGCGGGGGAGGGACAGAGAGAGAGGGAGACACAGAATCCGAAGCGGGCCAGGCTGTGAGCTGTCAGCACAGAACCTGATGCAGGGCTAGAACCTGTCAACCGTGAGATCATGAGCTGAGCTGAAGTTGGACGCTCAACCGACTGAGCTACCCAGGCGCCCCTAGAATGCTTGCTCTTGAGATCCTTTACTCTGGTAAAAGCCAGTCCCATGCAAGATATCTGATTGTCTTGTGATAGCTATGTTATGGAAAGCCCAAGCCACATTTGATTACCCTGGAGGATGAGACGCCATGTCAAACCAAACAGACTAAAGAGAACCAATGTGCCAAACATGGAGGGGATACAGCTATCTTTAAAGTGACTCTCCCGTTTCAGCTATACTAGTTGAAGACATGTAAATCAGAGACAATTGGCATTGCTGATTCTTTTCGCAGTTAATGATCCACAAAATTAAAAGCCAAATGAAACTTTTATACGCCCCTAACTTTTAGCGTAGTTTCCTATGCAGCAAACACTGTAACAGGTAGCCTGTATGGTACCAAGATTCCATTCGAATGCTCGCCAGTAAGAAATATGAAAAAAACTTCTTTGGATTTAAATACATACTCACATTTTAAAATTACGTACTTGCTTTTATACATGACTTTTAGACATCACTTGAATTAAAGCTTCAATTGAAAAAACAAAAACAAAAACAATGTGGCCAATCTAGTCCTCTTTTCCCAGAGCAATGTAATTGATAAAATGAATCATTAAACTAGTATTTATTTAAAGTGCTCATTTTTAACCTCATGTATAAAATCAACCATCTTTTGGAAAAGGAATGGAAAAGGAAATGAAAAGCAATGAAGAAATGTAGATGGCTAGGTCAGTTTCTGGCAATTAAAATTCTGACCCCACACACAGTTCTGCACAATGACATGTTGAGAAATTTCTGTGACGAGATTTGCTGCAGTGTTTAGTATGGGGGTAAAATGGTTTAGAGAGCTGAAATTTAGATATGTGGAGAGAGAAGTTGGAGAAAAAAAAAAAAAACATTTCGGCTACTTTAAATCTACTCTAGTGCATGAAAAGAACACGTCCTCTCAGTCACCAATGTCGATATGTTACTTTCCTAATAAAATGCAAATCTGTGCTGAATGGGCTGCATTAGAGCAGCCAAGTCCACTTACCACAGTGAGCCTCATCAGACCTATCGGAGCAGTCTGGTTTATAGTCACAGACAAGGTGAGATGCAACACACTTGTTGTCATGGCACAAAAAATCAGTGGCTTCTGGGCAAATCTCAGAAGTCTCTCCCACTGGGGAAAAAAGATAAAAACAAAAAGTCATTTTTATAATATTTTATTCAATATTAGTGGTCTCTTAGTGGTTTTATAGATTCCACACTTAAATAAATGACTGATTTTAATAGTTGTCCAAGGCAGACTTCTAGACAACCCCACCCACCTCAGTACCACATCCAATTTCTCAGCAAGTTTATGTGGATTGCACTTTCAAAATCACCTTTGATCGGTCGAGGGTTGACCATTATCTATTATCTAAATAAGTCTTATTCAAGACCCTAAAAATGTTTTGCTTTGGTTCTGGCTTAGTTTTCTAGTCTCATTTTCTGCAACTGTCCTCATGAGCACCTCCAATGAAACTACCGTATAAGGTTTCACAGATAGATCACTGGCTCTTCATCCTTCCACGTGTCCACATACACTGCTTCCTTTACCTACCCTGACCATTCCCTCCTGTGCCCCTGGTGGTCTGCTCAACCTCAAGACTCAAGGAAACAGCGGCTCTGTCCCCTTGTTTTGCCTTTTCTTTGTCATCCAAGCCCCAGGTTGGGTACCTATGTTTAATGTCCCCTAAGAACCATTCTATTCCTATGTGAAATGTTTACCACCTCATATAAGAGCTGTATCACATGTCTGTCTGCCCTCCAGTCTCCAAACCCCTTGGAAACCCAAGTGGTGGATGTGTTTTCTGAGGCCAAACCCAGCATCTAATCCGTAGTTTGTACTTAATAAATGCTGGGTATAATAATTGAAGACATAATGGTTTCATCTCAAGGAAGCTTAGGAAAGTGAATTAACACACAATTTTCAAAGCAATTCACACCTTTTAATTGAACATATAATGTTCAATTAAATTAATTGAACATAATTAACATACAGTGTTATATTAGTTTCAGGTGTACGATATAAAGATTTAATAATTCTATACATTACTCCGTGCTCATCAACGTAAGTATACTTTTAATCCTCTTTATTTCTTTCACCCACATCCCCACCCACTTTCCCTCGTAATCATCAGTTTATTCTCTGTATTTAAGAGACTGCTATTTTGTTTGTCTCTTTTTTTTTGTCTGCTTGGTTTGTTTAATAAATTACACATCTTAGTGAAATCACATGGTATTTGTCTTTAGCATTATATCCTCTAGGTCCATCCATGGCTGAGTAATATTACATTTTATTTATATTCCACATCTTTATCCATTCATCTGTGGATGGATACTTGGGTTGCTTTGATATAGTTGGCTATTGTAAATAATGCTGCAATAAACATAAGTGTGAATACATCTTTGCGAATTAGTGTTTTCATTTGCTTTGGATAAATACCCAGTAGTGGAATTATGGGATACTACAGTAATTCTATTTTTCTTTTTTTTTTTAAGTTTATTTATTTATTTTGAGAGATAAAGAGAGAGAGACAGAGAGAGAATCTCAAGCAGGCCCTGGACTATCAGCACAGAGCCTGATGTGAGTCTCAAACTCACAAACTATGAGATCATGACCTGAGCTGAAATCAAGAGTCCGCTGCTTAAACCACTGAGCCACCCAGGCATCCCAATAGTTCTACTTTTAATTTGTAAATTTTTGAGGAAACTCCATACTGTTTTCTGCCATGGCTGCACCAATCTCATTCCGATCAATAATGCACAAGGGTTCTTTTTCACTGCATCCTCAAAAACATTTGCTATTTCTTCTGTGTTTTGTTGCTGTGTTATTGTTTTTTTTTTCCTTTGAGTCATTCTGACAGGTGTAAGGTGATAGCTCATTGTTTTGATTGCATTTTTCTGATGGTTAGTGATGTTGAACACTTTTTTCATGTGTCCTCAGGCCCTGTGTATATCTTGTTTGGAAAAATGTCTATGTGTCCTCTGCCCATTTTTAAAATATGATTATTATTTTTATTATTCAGTTTTTGGTGTTGAGTTGTGTAAGTTATTTATATATTTTGGGTATTAACCCCTTATTAGACATATCATTTGAAAATATCTTCTCCCATTGAGTAGATTGCCTTTTTGTTTAGTTGATGGTTTCCTTTGCGGTGCAAAAGTTTGTGGGTTTTTGTTGTTGTTTTGTTTTGTTTTTAGGTCCAATAATTTAATTTTGCTTTTGTTTCCCTTGACTATATATATATCTTCCCTTCAGGATATATATATATAGAGAGAAAAACGTTTCTATGCTTGATAGCAAAGAAATCGCTGCCCATGTTTTCTTCTAGGAGTTTGTTTCAGGTCTCATATTTAGGTCTTTAATCCATTCTGAGTTTATTTTTGTGTATGGTGTGAGAAAGTGGTACAGTTTCTTTCTTTTCCATGTAGTTGTCCAGTTTTTCCAACACCATTTGTTGAACAGACTTTTCCCCAATGTATATTGTTGCCTCCTCTATTGTATAACTGCTGGTTTATTTCTAGATTCTCCTATTTTGTTCTATTGATGTATGTGTTTATTTTTATGCCATCACCATGCTATTTTGATTACTACAGTTTTGCAGTATATCTTGAAATCTGGGATTGTGATACTCCAGCATTGTTTTTTTTTCAAGACTGCTTTGGTTACTTAGGGTATTTTGTGGTTCCATACAAATTTTAGGAATATTTTTTCTAGTTCTGTGAAAAATGTCATTGGTATTTTGATAGGGATTGCATTAAATCTGTACATTGTTTTGAGTAGTATGGCCACTTTAACAATTTTAACAAGTAAATTCAACCATTAAAACTTTTTAAAATGTTTATTTATTTTTGAGAGAGAAAGAGAACAGAGCGTGAGTGGGGGAGGGGCAGAGAGAGAGGGAGACAAGGAATCTGAAGCAGGCTCCAGACTCTGAGGTGTCAGCACAGAGCCTGACACAGTGCTCTGGCTCACAAACCATGAGATCATGACCTGAGCCGAAGTCAGATGCTTAACCAACTGAACCACCTAGGCACCCCAAATTCCACCAAAGATTTAAAGAAGTGTTAATACCAATTTTTTGCAAACTATTCAAAAAAAGAAAGAAAGAAAGAAAGGAAGGAAGGAAGGAAGGAAGGAAGGAAGGAAGGAAGGAAGGAAGGAAGAAAGAAAGAAAGAAAGAAAGAAAGAAAGAAAGAAAGAAAGAAAGTTTCCAAATTCATTCTATAAGGCCAGCTTTACCCTGATACTGAAACCAGATATAGACAATACCAAAAAAGAGAACTACAGGCCCATATCTCTGATGAACATGGATGTAAAAATCTTCAATAAAATATTAGCAAACCAGATCCAGCAATACACTAAAAAAATCATTCACCACAATCACGTGGGATTCATTTCCTGGATGCAAGGATGGCTCAATATTCAAAAATCAATTAATATGACACATTACATTAAATAGAGAAAGGACAAAAACCATACGATCGTCTCAACAGATGCAGAAAAAATTATTTGAGGAAGTACAACATAAATTCATGATAAAAACTGTCAACAAGAGTAGAACATACTTCAACCTAATAAGGGCCATATATGAAAAATCCACAGTTAACATCATACTCAATGGAGAAAAACTAAGAGCTTTCACTCTAAGATCAGGGAAAAGACAGG
The DNA here is from genome assembly GCF_027475565.1 of Acinonyx jubatus. Taxonomy (NCBI): domain Eukaryota; kingdom Metazoa; phylum Chordata; class Mammalia; order Carnivora; family Felidae; genus Acinonyx; species Acinonyx jubatus. Next base: position 17,887,431 of record NC_069387.1, on the reverse strand, counting down.
TTGTCCACTCTCACCACTTTTATTCAAGGTAGTACTGAAAGCCCTAGCCATAGCAATCAGACAAGAAAAAGAAATAAACAGCATCCAGACTGGTAAGTAGGTAAAATTTTCACTATTGGCAGATGAGGTGATACTATATATAGAAAACCCTAAAGACTCCACCCAACCTGCTAGAACTAATAGATGGATTCAGTAAAGTCACAGCATACAAAATTAATATACAGAAACTGTTGCATTTCTATACACTAATAATAACATTGCAGAAAGACAAATTAAGAAAACAGTTCCATTTACAATTGCACCAAAAATAGGGGCCCCTGGGTGGCTCAGTCAGTTAAGCAACTGACTCTTGCTTTTGGCTCAGGTCATGATCGCACAGTTTGTGAGCTCGAATCCTGCACTGTCAGTGAAACCCTGCTTGGGATTCTCTGTCTCCCTCTCTCTCTGCCGCTCCCCCTTTATCTATCTCTAATAAATAGAATTTAAAAAAAGCAAAAAAAAATGCACCAAAAATAATAAAATACCTAGGAAGAAACTTAACCATGGAACTGAAAGACCTGTACTCTGAAAGCTATAGAACATTGATGAAAGAAGTTGAAGATGATACCAAAAAATGGAAAGATATTCCACTCTCATGGATTGGAAGAACAAATATTGTTAAAAGTCCATATTACCCAAAGCAATCTATAGCAGTTCGCATATCTGAATATCATTGTAAATGATATTAAGTCCAATGATGATACTTCATACCTTCAAAGAAGTATGCATTAAAGGTCCCAAACTACTTTTGCCTAACTCAACAAATTAAATAAAGCTCAGCAATCCCTTTGTTACATAGATTATTATAGGTTCAGAGCCGGTGTGCCTAAGGGGAGGGTAATTCATTCAAAGGGAGGGTAATTTTCTCAAGGTTCGGTAAATCTCTAAGGATTTGATAAAAATTCATTTCCCTAGTTTTGGAATCATCCCCATAATACAATAGTTAAAGCCTGTATAATTTCTAGAAATAATTTACCAGTAAATTGCAGTATAAATATAAAGAATGAAGAGAAGGCATCTGAGAAAACAGCAAATATCTTAACTGTGGGCATCAACAAGAAGAACTAAAGGTCATGTTCATTGAGTGGTTTAGAATCTTTGCCACATAATTTTTAATTAACACTAGTGAGAATTTACAGTTAACCCAGAGCAGTATGTGGATATTATTTAGTATGCAAGTCTGTGCATTGGAGATTATTTTATTTTTCCATGCCATAGGCTGTGGAGCCATATATAATTATCCCACAGAGGAAATGTGTTTTGACTTTAAATACGTAGTTCTTTAGTTTTTAAAAATGACTCAAATAGACTACATAACTCAATGAGGCTTATTTCCTTAACAATATGGAATAGCAAAACAGGAAAAGAAATCAAGTCTGTGCTTTGAATTGCAGCAAACCAAGCAATGACTAATTTCTATAGCATATGAGTCTTACCAAGAAAAAACAAAAAAGAACCTATAATTCTTAAAAAAAGGTAGATGTTCTTTAAGACAAGAATATAATCAGACAGTTGCTACCAAAATCATTGCAATAAATAGAAAAGGTAGATTATTTTAGTGAGAATGTCTTACATGTATTTATCCATTTTCAATTTATTAATTCAGACAAACTGATAAAAGCAGTATTTACTAACCGGGTTGACAAATATACAAAAATAAAGATAATCCCACATATTCTGTATTTAATAATGTAAGAATGGAAAGAACACTGGTGTTCGGAATAGAGAGTTGAAGACAATTTGGCTGGCAGAAAATGGCATATAAAAACCACTAGATTAAATATTTATTTTAGAAAAAAAACCTGACAGAGTCCTAAAGACCTAAAACTAAAGCCTAAACTTAAAAATCCTAGAAAGAAGAACAGGTCTATAATGTACTATAGCTGTAACATAAAATATTGGATCCCATAAAAGCATGATGTATATGTAAAACTAATCCACTGTGGATTTGAACAAACTGCCACCAACCTGAAAAGAATTCCAATTTAAAACAGATTTTATTCTGCTCTGAAACAGAATTTACAACTAAGAAGCTCTTGTACCTTTAATTTTATGTATGGATTAAAATAATTTTATACACAGGGTTCATTATACATAACGAGATATAATCGTTCTATAGACTATATTTGTGGGCAAACACTAGTTTTATCATCTTTTTCAAGGCATGATATTCAATATGTTCTTAGTTTCAGACAGTAAGTTTCATGTGGGCATGTGTATTTTAAGCACCTTCATTTTTCATGCAGAATATACTTATCATATGCAAGACATAAAAGACATAATGGGCATATTCCCTGCCTTTGAAGACCATGCTATTGAGTTGGTAATGTCATGTCTTCTTAGGTGACTCTTCACTCTGACAGTTTCTCAGGTTTCCCAGGTTGCTGATGACTTACATTTGGAGAGTACTGGCCAAGTATTTTGTAGGATACCTTTCTACTGGCATTATTTTCCCCCTCCTGATAGAATTAATGGGTTTGAGGAAGAAAGAATACAGAGGTGTTATTTTCATCACCTAATGACAAGGGTACACGCTATTAATATGACTTGGCACTGTTTCTGTTGACCTTGTTCCCCTGTCTGGTGAACCATGATTCTCCACTGTAAAGTTACTCTTTTTCTATCCCTTTCCATACTGCATTCTTTGGAAGGAAATTACTGGGTGTAGGCCACATCTAAGGTGAACTATGCTCTCTTCCTTCGGGGCACAGAATCTACATTAATAATCTAAGTTAATTATTTGGAATTCTTATACATGGGAACGTTGTCTCTTCTCTCTCATTTATGTATTTATTCAGTCAATATTTATATCGGTATGGACTCAAGAACATGTATAATTTGAGTCATAATACAAGGCAACTTTGTTGCTCAAACTGTTCAAGCTTTGGCCAAGAGGAGCTCTTTTAACTGGCTCCTCTGTCTCTTTGACATACCCCATCAATGTAAACTTTTCTCCTTTTTTTACAACGTAGACTTTTCTTCTTACATACTACCTTATTTTCTAGCACTATTGGTTGCTTCACACTCATCTTGTATGTTTCCTGGCCCAGTCCTAGAATTTCTCCAAGAAGCCCTGATTCTTTTTAATGGAACATGCTATCAGAAACCAATCTCTGGGGACTACATTGCTTCTTGCCATTAAGGTGTCATTGTTCCTAAGCTATAATGACTATATGTTTACATCCAGCGATGTTATCAATTTAGAATCTTATTTATTCATCCTAGAAACACGTATTGAGCAATTGCCAGACAACATGGTGGATACTGCAACAGTTCTTACCTTCAAAGAATTTACAACCTGGTGATAAAAGTGTATTAGTAATACATGTTTAGCCCTATAATTAAACATATGCATGTGTTGCTCTCAGACAACAGTAAAAAGTAGTACTAGCTTATAGTGTCACATTAATAAATATTTAATACAGTTGATTTAATTCAGTTGATGGCCTTTCAAAGTGTCTATCATCTCAGTTGGTCATTTAACCAATTAGAAAGATAGACCAGACCACCTGACTGAGACCAAGTACTTTCTTACGAATTTCCTTTTTAAAACTCCATCCTTGTTGGTTTCCTTAACACGTCAGTTTGGCAACATGTTGAAAATATGGAAGATTCAGATCTGTTTGAAGAAAGAGCAACATCTGGTGTAGAGAAGAAATAGGCTAAAGAGTATTTTGGGAAAAAATCATGCACCTCAAACCTTCCTTCACAGATGAACTGCTTATTTCGCTTGAGTGCTCTCTGGTTCTAGAAATGCTATCAGGGGCAAGTTTGCAAGTGAAAGGAGATCTCAACACTGCTGAGGGCTTAATATCGCCTGACCTGTATTTTCAAGCATCCGGAAATTAACAATACCTTCCATAGTTTCTATTCAGCAGGAGCATTTAAATCCATCTTATGTTAGAAAAATCGCTAGGTTTTAAGAAGGTCAGTGCACATATCAGACAATTCACAGCAGGACTTCTGAAAATGCAACCTCAGTGATCTCGTGTTGAAATTATCGGAAGTGTTATCAGAGCTACTTGGCCATGTCTTAGTGTTTAGGGACACATAAAAAATGAGATTCGACTGGTGATACACAGAAGCAAGGTGCACACTAAATGGGAAATATCCTAAAGACTGATTTTTCATGTTTGTATGCAAAAAGGCGACTTTATAAACTGCTCCTATGCATGAGACTCAGATTTTCAACTTTTAAGATTTTTTTTTCTTAGATCTGGACATATGTTAAATATCCAGTTTTCTTTATGGACTCTTCATATTATTTAAGAGCAATAGAGACACCTGGGTGGCTCAGTCAGTTAAGCATCCGACTTAGCTCAGGTGATGATCTCAGTGTTCATGGGTTTGAGCCCCGCATCGGGCTCTATGCTGACAGCTCAGAGCCTGGAGCTAGCTTCGGATTGTGTGTGTCTCTCTCTCTACCCCTCCCCCACTCATACTCTGTCTCTCTATCTCTCAAAAATAAATAAATACTAAAATAAAAAAGAACAAGAGATTGCTGAACCCTACGCCATACACACATCAAGTCAGTGACTTAACGGTTTAGACAAAAATTATTATTAGAAGGCCCGAGAAGAAGGAGGGAGAAATGAGAAGAAAACAAAACACCACCAACAACAAAACTCAGAATGTGATACCTTTATGCAAGAACAAACACTTTCAGTGGTTTAGTGATTCAGACATCCTCACTCTCTCCCACCTCTTTTCTATCCTTCATATCCTTGTTCAGCTATCTGATGAGTACCTGATTGCCATTTTAAAAGAAGCATCAACCCTTTCCATTATGGACCTCACAGTTGCCTCTGATATGCCAAAAATGCCTTCTTTTTCTAAACCCTCAGTTCCTTTAGCTCCTTGGCTAAACAAATGAATCCTTTCCCGCTACTCTGCCATTTCTTCACCTTCCTTCTCATCTTGGCTCCTTTTCCAGGGCAAGTCTTTTAAATGCTAGCAGAACAAATTGTAACCCTGCTCTATTTTCCTCTGCTCTTCCTTGGGCATCATGGTTTTATGTGCCACCTGGGGGCTGATAATCTGATATCCACATCTCAATCTGAATGTTTTCCTGAGTTGAGAACCTTACGATACATTGTCTGTTGGATTTTTCTACAACATGTCAGACATGCTAAACACGACAAAAAGATGCACATGCTGCCTTCTTTTGCCTGTTACTTTATCTTTCCCTACTTCCGGCCTCACAAATATACTTCGTAATGCTCACCTATGCATGGTCCACAGATGCACATCTTTTTCACCCATTTTTTGCCTTTATTACGTTTCTATGCGCTCATCTCATAATCATTAGCAAAAATGACCTTGATTTTCTTAAGGTTGGTAAAATTGGTTTCAGAGAAAGAAACTCAAAAAGAATATAAGCAGTTAATCGCATCTATTATTGATCTATGTTGGTCTGACTGTAGAAGGAGGAGGACAACAACAACGGTCAATAATACACGTAATAAAAAATAATCCCATGTAAAAAAATATACAGCCTTCCTAAGTTTATAAGGTTCTAGCGCCTCTCTGATTTCTATATCATTAATGGACTTTAATGAAGAATAAGAGATTTTGAAATGCTGGACAATCTAATTCAGACTTTTTAATTAGCCCATCTCGTCTATTATTTATGTAGTAAGGTTACTCCAGGACACTGTTATATAATTTTCAATTTATGTGCAAATTTCAGGGTCAAACAATGATCAAGTTATGCTTTTCTGCATAAAGTGAATACAAACAAGTCTAATAACAGTAAGTATTATCTTTGACCCTTGCTATTGAACTCCCTCATATTTGTAAGATGTATAAAATTTTATTCTGCGCTCTATCGTCAATAGAGTATTTCGATCAGATCTTCAGAATTTAATAGGAGCACTGTGGACCAATGATGATTATTAAAGTTGAGACTCAAACATTTGGAGGTACTATGTAATTATAAACTAATTTACAAAAAATTTCAATATTTAAAATATTTTTTAACAAAATCTTAAAATCTGCCTGAGTAAAATCTGTAATAGCTGTGTGATTTGGTTAAATTAATTGATCTTTCTTTTAAGTTTTTTTTTAAGTTTATTTATTTATTTTGAGAAAGAGAGAGAACAGGGGAGGGGCAGAGAGAGAGAATCCCAAACAACCGTGAGATCTCACAAACCGTGAGATCATGACCCAAGCCAAAATCAAGAGTCAGATGCTTAACTGACTGACCCACTCAGCCACCCCAAGTACTTGATCTTTCTGAGGAGCAGAACCCTTCTCTGACAGATGCAGATATTCAAGTTCCTATATGGATTTGATGTGAACATTAAATGAGATAATGTATGCAAAGTTTTCAGTATACGCTGGACAGTTTGGTAAATGTTCTACTAATGTTAGCGTTTCCATATTTTCTTGATTATTGACTGCTTGCCATCTCAAAACCTTAGTTTCTTTATGTATAAAATGGGTTCTTATAAGATTTAGCTGAAATAAAATATATAAAGCTGGTGAAATTGTCCTTGATTTATAGGTGTTGGAAGTCGTAATTCATTCATCCTACGCCAGCATTCTTTCTATAACAAAACACTATTTGTGAAAACATTAATAATATTTTATATTATCATTTACTTTTTTAAAACATTTTTTAAAGTTTATTTATTTTGAGAGAGAGAGAAAGCACGAGTTAGGGAGAGGCAGAAAGAGGGAGAGAGAGAGAAAGAGAGAGAGAGAGAGAGAGAGAGAGAATCCCAAGCAAGCTACACATTGTGAGTGTGGAGCTCCATGCAGGGCTTGAACTCACAAGTCATGAGCTCATGACCTGAGCCAAAGACAGATACTTAACTAACTGAGCCACCCAGGCACCCCTATAGTATCATTTACTTTCTAAACAGAATTAGAAAATGATATCAGTATTAACAGATTGTACTAATTGTTCATTACAATATGCTATGTATTGTTTTAATTACTCTGCAAAGATTAAATCAATACATTTTCACAGTAACTGAATTTTATAGAAAAGGCACAGTGTGGTTAACTAACTTGTCCCAGTCCACACAGCTGAGAAATTGTAGCATTAAAATTCAAACTCAGGCAATGATTTCAAAGCCTATCAGGCTATATAATATCTAAGATATTGGTTTTCCAATCAAAAGAAATCAAAATGAGAATATAATTAAAGTGCATGTTCTATGCTTTTAAGGAAATTTGGAAAATGATAAAAATATTTAATAGTAGAGGTTTTCTTAGAACACAAAATAATACTTTTAGACTAGAAACACCTGGGTGATCAATCGATTCACTGTCAAACTCAACATTGTATTTAAATTGCTTAATATGTTTCATAAGTTATTTTAAAGAAAAGCTCACCAAACAGTACATTATTTCCTAAAGACTAAAGCAAGACTGACATCTGAGGAAAAGATGTACATTTTATATGGCTAAGCTTTTTAAAAAATATATTATAATTTTTCATAATGCATGTTACAAAACATCCCAAACACCTTCATGTTAATACTGTATTTGACATTTTTAAAAATATTATGGACAGAAAATCATTTTTCGACTAGCAGTTTTGGCAGTGTTAGATTTTAGTCACCTTATTAAGACCATCTAAGAGGAAATATCTACATTGTGTAACAAAATATTGAAATATGTTTTCACATATAGGAGTGTTCAAAGCCAGAAACAGAATGGATTCAGCCAATTGGAAACTGCTATTGAAATCTGCAGACAACTTCCCTGGCTCGGAACCTACTCATGGCAGGGATTTATTGGAGCCTCCCACAAAAAAGTGAATAGCCGACTTATACCTGCTGCCTTAGAGTTAATGGGAAACCTGCCCCTGAGAAGTGGTAGATGGATACATATGGACATGAATATGGATGTATATACATATGGCCATACATATATATGTATATGTATGTGTGTATATCTGTATGTGTATGTATATGTATATGTGTATGTATATGTATACGTATATATATGATATCCAGTATCATATACATATGAATAACAAAAGGCAAACAAAAAGCCAAGACACTCCTGTGAAAGATCAAAGTCAAGAGACTATATACTTCAGATAAATAAACTTAATTAAACATTATAATAAGCAAGATGGTGTGGAAATAACGAAGGGGTAGACTGACAGACCACTGAAGCATAAAAAAAGACCTAGAACTAAGCCTCATGTATTTAGGAATTTGATTTTTGGCAGACCTGACATGTAGATCGGAAGGAAAGGAATGCACAGGGACATCAGAGAGTACGTAAAGATTTTACAATAGGGATAAAGGAATAGAGTTTTAAGGAAACTGATCTTTAGAACTCCATTTCTAAATATGAAGCTTCTTAAAATGGACGTGCCCGTGAAAGCACCTGTGATCAGCCCGGCTTTCCTCTGTGCACTTCATTTTGGAACCATCCTTGACACTTTACAGAAGACAGACCTTTGCATCTTTCCCTCTATTTGATGTTCAGAAATATATATAGGCAGGCTGTGGCAGTAGAGATGTAATATTTTTAGCTCATTTAATGTCTCACACGTTTTAGCCCCTATTTTTAAAAAAATGCTTCATTTAGACGGAATTTCATGAGATTGAAATTTAAAAAATTAGCATGAAACTATTTATACAATAGTATTTACTGCCAAAGCACATAACTAAAAATAAAGCTATTTTTTTTAATTGAGAAAGCTGAAATACAAATTTAAATAAGTTTGATATTTACAGGCTCTCATCCACGTTGCCTTTGGAAGTTTATACAAATCAGCACTGCATACAGTAAAAGCTAGAGAAGTTGACACATCTATAGAAAAATGAAAATGCTCACTATATTACTAGTAGCTACAACTTGGAAGTTCAGTTCATCACCTCACAAAACTGATTCTCTATAATGACATCACTGTCCTTGAAGAATGAATATTAGAAGGCACTGTTCAACAGACTGTGTCACAGACTATGGGAGATCAAAAGAATATATGCATGAGAGCAAAGAAATTATGTTACTGACAAGAAGATAGACAAATGGCCAATTAGCACATGAAAAGGTGCTGGCCATCACTAATGGAAATTAGAAAAATGCAAATCTAAACCAAAATAAGATACCACCTCATACCCATTAGAATGACTATTATTTAAAAAAAAAATCAGGGGCACCTGATCTATTAAGCGACCGACTCTTGATTTCAGCTCAGGTCATGATCTCACCGTTTGTGAGATCGAGTCCCATGTCAGGCACAATGCTGACAGCAAGGAGGCTGCTTGAGATTCTCTCTCTCCTCTCTCTCTGCCCCTCCCCCCAGTCTTGCTTTCTCTCTCTCTCTCTCTCAAAATAAATAAACAAACATTTTTAAAGATATCAAGTTTTGGGGGGAATATGGAGAAATTGGAATGCTTGTGTGCTGCTGTTGAGAATGGCTCAGTGACCACAAGTAACAGAACGGTGGCCTTGAAAAAACTAAAATATGATTACCATATGACACCGCAATTCCACTTTTGGACATAAAACTAAAAAGCAAACAAACCAACAAAAAAAAACCAGAATGAAATCGAGGCCTCAGGTATCTATACACCCACATTCATAGCAGCATTCACCATAGCCAAAAGGTGGAAGTTATCCAAGTGCACACTGACAGAAGAATGGATAAATAAAATATGTTATATAACTAAAATGGAATATAATTCAGCCGTAAAATGAAGGAAATTCTGGTGTATGCTACAACATGGAGAAACATCTTAAGCAAGTGAAGTAAGCAAATCGCAACACCTATATGAGGCACTTAATCAAATGCACAGAAACAGAAAGTAGAATGCTGGTTGCCAGGGGCCAGGGATGGGGGGAAATGGGGAGTTACTATTTACTGGATACAGAGTTCCAGTTTTACAAGATGAGGAGTTATTAGATAGATGATGGCGATGGTAACACAACAATGTAAATATCTTAGGGTCATTGAACTGCACACTTAAAAACGATTAAGATGGTAAATTTTATGTTCTGTGGATTTTACCACAATTAAGAAAATTTTTAAAGGCAAAAATATTTGCTGATTGTCTACTGAAGGCTGGGCACTGTGCTAGGAGCAGGTGTTATGCAAAGCCTGGCTTTATGTTCAACTTAAATTTGGAAACAGTTTTACATTTTAAGTACACATAAGAAATTTCCAAAGTATAGATAATGCGCTTAATTTGTGGACAGTAACTTGGGGAATCATTTTATTCTAACATTAAGCTGAAGATATAATTTAAAATACTCTTCTTTTATATGTATAATCAGGGCTCACATTACTGGCTACACATTAGAATTACCTAAAGCCTGAAAAATTATGGAAGCCTGAACTCCATACCCAGAGATAACAGTTTAATTGGTCTGGAATGAGGTCTGGGTAGAGATATTATTTTAAGCTCCGCAAGAGATTTTAGTGTGCCGCCAGGGTTGAGTGCCACAATCACTGATGCATTTCACAAAAGGAAGTAAAATTGTTTTAGCAAGTTCAGCAAAGAAGAATGAGAGAGAAAGAGCAGGGCAAGAGAGAACCACAAAAAGAGAAAAAGAGAAAGGAAAGAAAACAAAGGTTTGCCTTTTCACAAAAACACAGTTTTCATACTAGACTATGTCTAACATTAGCATCAGAAACAATGAGAAAAAAGGCTATAAAATTACTCAGGGAGAGGACTGATTTCTGGACATGGGCTTTCTGGGATCCTGGACAACTGGAGATTCTAAATTTTTCAGGTCATCTGATCACAGGCTACAGTTGACCTTTTGTACAAGGACTCCACCTGCCTCACAGCGCATATGTCCTCATGGTCTCTTGAAGACATTCGATAACTTATGGGCAAGTGCATCCCATGCCTCCCAAAAGCTGTATTCCACTCAACTTCATTTCAAAGTACTTACAATATTTAATATGTACTGAGATAATATTCAATCAATGACTCAATTCATAAAAGTATATCTAGGCGTAAAATAGCTCATGCTAATGATGATCTAGAGATATATTAACAGTAGTAACAGATCAATTAGTGAATAATAAAATGATGAACTTAACATTTTCATTTCTTTTTGGTTTACTTTCTTTGTTTTATAATTCAGTCAACATATTTAGCTTTAGAATAGATTAAAAGAACCTTTTAATACTTTGGATTATGCTTATATTTAAAGCAATTAAGAAAATGAAAGCATCACCCTTCCAAATGAATTCCTATGAGTCCTTGATAATCAGGATAATCACCTAATTCCACATTTTAGTTTCCACCAGAGTAAGACAATTAAGAGAATTCTAATTAACCACTAAGAAATAAACAACGAAAATGAAACCAGGGTGTTCCCTCAGTGCAAAGCACAACAAATTAAAAAATAAAATAGATCACACTACTAGGAAAGTAAAATGTACCAGCATGTTGTAAAAAAGAAAACAACAACAACAACAACAACAACAACAACATGGTGAATTGTTTGGGTAGGGAACTTGGGAAAAAGGAACAACAAAATATATAAAGCATAATAAAAGTTAGACAAAATATGGTGATGGAGAAGTATGGTGCAAAGACATTTCAATATAAGCACTAAAATATAAAGATGAAAAACAGAAAAACATGAAGAACATTTTTAATTTCAGAGTATTTCTTAATGACAAAAGCAAACCTATAAAGTAAAACCTTCATTAAATTAAATTCAATTAAATAGAATAGAATTAAATTAAACCAAGTAAATGAAATGTTCTCAGTGAAAGTTCTATAAACAATATGAAAAGACAATTAAAAGCATGAAAAACATGTTTAGTATATATCTTATAAAATGGTTTATATAATCAGTGAAGAAAGAGCATGTCCCAAATAACACAAGAAAGCAAACAACTAAATAGAAATCTTTGGCAAGGAAATGAATGGGCAATTCTCTCTCTCTTTCTCTTTTTTTTTCTGATTTTATTTTTTTATGTCAATCATACCCCAATAGAGTGGTTTATTTATTTTTTGTAGATCTTTTTTTAAATATAATTTAGTGTCAAATTGGCTTACATACAACACCCAGTGCTCATCCCAACAAATGCCCTCCTCAATGTCCATCACCCATTTTCCCCTTTCCCCGACTCCCCCAACCACCCTCAGTTTTTTCTCTGTATTTAAGAGTCTCTTGTGGTTTGCCTCCCTCCCTCTCTGTTTGTAACTATTTTTCCCCCTTCCCTTCCCCCCATGGTCTTCTGTTAAGTTTATCAAGACCCACATATGAGTGAAAACATATGGTATCTGTCCTTCTCTGACTGACTTACTTCACTCAGCATAATACCTTCCAGTTCCATCCACGTTGCTGCAAATGGCATGATTTCATTCTTTCTCATTGCCAAGTAGTATAAATTGTATATATAAACCACATCTTCTTTATCCATTCATCAGTTGATGGACATTTAGGCTCTTTCCATAATTTAGCTATTGTTGAAAGCACTGCTATAAACATTGGGGTAGAAGTGCCCCTATGCAACAGCATTCCTGTATCCCTTGGGTAAATTCCTAGTACTTCTATTGCTGAGTCATAGGGTAGTTCTATTTTTAATTTTTTAAGGAACCTCCGCACTCTTTTCCAAAGTGGCTATACCAGTTTGCATTCCCACCAACAGTGCAAGAGGGTTCCCATTTCTCCACATCCTCGCCAGCATCTGTAGTTTCCTCATTTGTTCATTTTAGCCACTCAGACCAGTGTGAGGTGGTATCTCAGTGTGCTTTTGATTTGTATTTCCTTCATGATGAGTGACATTGAGCATCTTTTCATGTGTCTATTGGCTGTCTGGATGTCTTTGGAAAGTGTCTATTCATGTCTTCTGCCCATTTCTTCACTGGATTATTTGTTTTTCGGGTGTTGAGTTTGGTAAGTTCTTCATAGATTTTGGATATTAATCCTTTATCTGATATGTCATTTGTAAATATCTTCTCCATACTGTCGTTGCCTTTTAATTCTGTTGATTGTTTCCTTTGCTGTGCAGAAGCTTTTTTATCTTGACGAGGTTGCAATAGTTCATTTTTGCTTTTAATTCCCTTGCCTTTGGAGATGTGTTGAGTAAGATATTGCTGAAGCTGAGCTCAAAGAAGTTGTTGCCTGCTTTCTCCTCTAGGGTTTTGATGCTTTCCTATCTCACATTTAGGTCTTTCATCCATTTTGACTTTATTTTTGTGTGTGGTGTAAGAAAGTGGTCTAGTTTCATTCTTCTGCATGTTGCTGTCCAACTTTCCCAGCACGATTTGTTAAAAAGACTGTCTTTTTTTGAATGGACAATTCTCAAAAGAAATATGAATGACCAATAATGACCATATTGGTTAAAAAAAAGATTTAACCTCATTATTAATTGTGTATGCAAATTAAAACACTGTATCAATTCACTTACTAAATTAGAAAATATTTCCTGGTCAAGAAATTACGAAAAAGGAAAACAATCTTGAGGGAAGACAGGGGGGTTTAAGAAAGGTTTAAGGGGATGACTTACGGGGAGACACCCAAATTCTGAGAACTAAGCAGTAGTCACCCTTAGCAGAGAGCAGCATATGGAGAAACAACAAAGAACAGGAGGGTTTGACAATATACCTTTAAAGTCATAATTCTGTATGCTCTTAGGCTGAGAAATTGCCTAGTAGGAACTTCTGGTAGGCTATTAGGTCTCTATACAAATACCCACTCCCTTCTTCTTCCTTAGTTTTAAATAAACACATGCCTTGGATTTCCTCATGGTTTGAACATGCGACAGAATTTTGGCTAATTAGTTATAAGTTAAATTGATATGCAATGTTTATAAGGAAAACTTTTAAAAAATTTTAAAGTTTATTTGGTTATTTTATTTATTTTGAGAGAGAGGGAGGGAGACAGAGAGAGAGGGAGGGAGGGAGGGAGAGAGAGAGGTGGGGAGCATGGGTGGGGAAAGGGCAGAGAGAGATCCCAAGCAGGCTCAGCACTGTCAGTGCAGAGTGACACAGGGCTTGAGCCCACGAACCATGAAATCATGATCTGAGCTGAAACCAAGAGTCAGATGCTCAACTTACTGAGACACCAGATGCCCCGTCTTTTAAATTACGCTTGGTATATCCTCTTTGCCTCTTTCTCCACCTTTTTTTTCTTCCCTGCCAGCTGAAAGGTACACATAAAGACTAGAGCTGAAAGTGCCTATCCTGAACTGTCATCTTCCCCACAATTCTCCATAGACCCTTCCCCCCCTTCTCTGTTCCTACTGCATACTCTAAGTCGATAATGAATAATCTATTCATCTGTGTACTATACTTCAACACTTGTCTATGGGAAGTATTATGTTAATATTTGTTGAATGAGTGATTTGTTGCGTGAACATTCTAAGAATATTGTCAATGTGCTCCCCATGGACTTGTTTATTGTTTACCTCATTCCCTTCATGTGATGATTCCCTCTCATCCAAATGGTCACCAGGCTGGGGTCCCAGTAGGCTTATGTATACCATATGTCTGATGATGGTCATTTGACACAAGCTCAGTCAATCAGAGTCCCCTAACAGAGAACTTAGAAATATAACTAATGGGTTTCTGCAACAATTATGAGGTGTAGTCATGTGTTCTGCCTATGCATGGTGAAGCAGAGAAAGCTGCTTCCACAGAGAGAGGGCAGTGAAACAAATGTACAGAGAGATGCAGTTAAGAGACAAGAGGCCCAGAAAAAGCACAACTCAAGATCCCTCTTCAATCTTGGTTTTAGAATGTTCCTGAAGCTGGACTGTGTTCCTGATCTTGGGTTTCCTCAGATTCTTCCTATCCTTAAATAAACTCCCTTTGTGCTTAATACTATTGGCAATTAAACTAGACCTAATTAACCTAAAGACTTCCCAGAAATTATCATGAGAATGTATAAAGACCAAAAGACCAAAAAGCAAACTAGTGGAAAGAAATCCAAACCACACTTGGTTTCTTTTGCTGAGCTCCTTCCTGACCTTTGAATCAACAATTTAAAACTCTGTATTTCCCAAATCCACTGAGGCAACTCTCCAATCGGTGTGACTTATTTTGCTCAAATCCTTCAAGAACCCATTCTGTATTAAACATCTTTATTCCTTTCTTAAAAGAAACTATGTATGTGCAGGGGTCTGGTTTGACCTTGGCACCCACTAGGTGTCCAGTATGTATCAGTTTCCTTTTACTGTCTCCATTTTTACATATGCAATGCATGTTTCCGTAGAACAATGGAGATTGTATGCAAGTGGCCAGTGAGGGAATTGGGCCAATACAACACAGAAGTAGTGTTGATTCCTACATGATTTTCTTCACTAATGTCTTTGCCACCAAGGAGGTATAGCAACACAGCTGAGCCAGAGAGCCAAGAAAGGATACAGGCTGTTCAGCAAGTTCTTTACCTAGTCCACTCATTCTCCACACACTCTCTTTTGGAAGTACTTACGTACTGCATAGTTTTCCCAGTCTTTGGGCACTTTTTCCTTGTCTCCAAAATTAAATGGTCTTAATGTTTAAGTTTATTTATTTATTCTGAGGGAGAGAGCCAAGAGTGAGTGTGCATGAGTGCGGAGGGGCCGAGAGAGAGAATCCCAAGCAGGCTCCTTGCTGTCAGTGCACAGCCCAACATGGAGCTTGATGTCACGAAATGAACTGTGAAACCATGACCTGAGCTGAAACTAACAGTCTGATGCTTAACCAACTGAGCCACCTAGACACCCCTTAAACTTTTTTTATACCACCCTTCCATCACGATTTCTTGCTTGCCAACTCAACCCCCTTTTGAGGTAAAGTAATACATTTACTGAAAAGTTCCTCTATTATAATCTTAAAATGCTTTATACTGTGCTAGTATTTTTATTATGGTTGTTATTGTTTATATTAGCAGTCTACAACTCAGTTACCTATGCTTATAGTGGCTTGCCCCAATCCTATTTTCCCATAAGTCCTTTTTCTCATGTGATTATTCAAAATATGAGGTTTTTCAGAAACTCATATATGCCTCTGTGTATATGTGTTCCATCAAATAGACAAGAAATTTCGTTTCTAGCCTTGGCTTAATATATACATACAAATTTTATTGAAACTTAGTTCTTTATGTTTGATCCAATTAAGTTTCTTGAGTTCTACCTCTATTTATTTAAAGTACACCTGTAGCTTGTATATATATTTGTAATAATGTTTCAAAACTGAAGAACATACCATTCAACTGAGTAATATAAAAATTAAAAAAGATTTATCATTAATTTAAAATGGACGTCTTATTGATATGAATATTAATTTTGAATAGAAAATAATTGTTAAAATATAGTTCAGTAAAAATTGAAGTGCCATATCATCATAAATACTCTATGCAATGGTCTTACTGGCCAGGATATTAAATGTGGAAATGTTCATTGTAATTAAAACAGATTCTAATTAGAAACTACATGAACCAAGTATAATGTTAGTTTTCAGATTTATAGTGGCCTTAATAGGGGTATTTCAAAGGATATTTCAACCATACTGAAATGTATGCTCAAATAATTATTTTCCCTTAATATTATGAATGAATCAAGTTATATCATTGTGCCTGGATCATAATCAAGTATAATCACATCAATTATAGTATTTAGTTTATTGCTGTGATATGATTATAATCACAGCTTTAAATATGGACCTTTTTGACAATGGAACACTAATCTTATCAGTCATACTAAAAGATAAATATCCGATTATTTTCTAGGTATGTAATAAATGATTTCAATATAATATTGAAGTAACTGGATCTATCCATGTCTTTGATTTTTTTTAATTTAAAATAGCTGATTAAAAATATAATAAACTCAATTGCATAGTTCTGTGTTTAAAAATATGGGCATGGGACCAGGAACAAGAATCTATGCCCTGATTTTACAAGAAGCAAATAAATCAGTTCTAAGGCTTATTGAAGAACTATGTTGGTGGTTGACTGTGACAATGAAGCATCTCTCCTGAGGCCCTCTCAAATCAATTCAAGCAATAAAACAAAATGAGGGCCATAGCCGGCAATGATTGGGAGCAGGGGGTTGGTTCCAGAAAGACTCTCCACCTCTTGGTTCTGAATTTGGCTTAGTGTCAACTTTTTTTCTCCTGACTACTTTCCCCACAAGTCTAGAGCCAGGGTTGCTGAAAGTTCTTTCTTAAAATATTTAGAATATTAGAATTGGAAAGGTAAGTATCCTTCTCTTTTACATCTTCAGCTTGAGAAAATCTGCAAAGGATTGATAGCTTCGTTGTGATGTCTTTTTGCTCATTAGTCAAGCCACCACAATCCTCAGGATGTAACCTCAAAGACAGAAACGTATCTGCTCCCAAGGTTACAATGTTGGACAACCCAATGTCAAATACAACCCTACATATGTATAGTATAATTCTATGATAGCTCTAGCTATAGAAGTATTCCCCTCTGGAATACGGGAAATCACATGGCATGTTAGGTAAGACTAAGTAGATTATAGGACACAAAAAAAAATAACCCTCAAATATCAGAAACAGCATTTTTAGAGGGTCACTTAGTATACATATCTGAAAAAAAAGTGTGAGAGAGACTTTCTCCTGGGACCAGGCAGATGGAGACAAAACATCTGGAAAATAAGGCCTCCTCTACCACAGCATTAGGAGGGAGACCCAGAGGGTTGTCCACCAGCTTGTAAATGCCTCTGCCTGGAAATGACATGTCACTTACTGAGAGCACATTGGCCACCTCTTTTCACATTAATCCACATACCCAGAAGGGTCTGGGAAACATGGGAAGAAATGGATATTTTGCAAACAGTAAATAATCTCCACAACAAACAATGACAGGCTTAAAAAATCTGTAGTCTTTGTTTATAAGTCAGCAAACTGATATCACTTTTCTGTATTGATGAAGAATCAAAATTTTTGAGTCCATAAAAATCAGTTACCTTTATTCGACTGAAGAGTCAAAATGATGAGTTTTTACATTATATGGCATATATTAAATAAAATACGCATTTATATATGTCCATGTTACTAATACTGATAATTTAAGTTGGAAGTATATAAACTATGACAAAATATCTTAAAATTTGCCCTTCACACTTTTTTAAAGTTTATTTCTTTTGAGAGAGAGAGAGAGAGAGAGAGAGAGAGACAGAGAGAGAACAGGAGGTGCAGAGAGAGAGAGGGAGAGAGAAAAAATCCCAAGCAGACTCTGCACTGTCAGCGCAGAGCCTGAAGCGGGGCTCGAACTCCTGAACTGTGAACTCATGACCTGAGCCACCCAGGCACCCCCGCACTTTTTGTTTTTAATAAAAGATATTTGCAGGAATGTGAAGTATTTACTTTAAATAAGGCTAATTTTTCCATTTAAGAAACAATGGGCATTTTACCTAGCCAATAGATAAAGTTTAATTTGAAGTACCAGGTTTAAAGATATGATCTGTGCTGATATAGAGTATATTTAACAAATTTGGGGTATTTACCAAGAGGAAATGAAAACACTAATTTGAAAAAAATAGATATGGAAGCAGCCCAAGTCATCTATAGATCAATGGATGAAGAAAATGTGGTATACACACACGAAGACACACACACACACACACACACACACACACACACACACACACACATGCACGTGCTGGAATATTAGTCATAAAAAGAGAATGAAATCTTGCCATTTGCATCCACATGGATGGACCTAGAAAGTATGATGCTAAGTAAAATAAGTTAGTCAGAGAAAGACCAATACCATATGATTTCACTCATATGTGGTATTTATAAAACAAATGAACAAAGAAACAGAAGAAACAAACAAAACAAAACAAAACACAGGCTTTTAAATACAGAGAACAAATTGCCAGAGGGGAAGTAGGGAGGCAGATGGGTGAATCATTATGTTGTCCACCTGAAATTAACATAACACTGTATATTAATTAGACTTAAAGTAAAAGTTCAAAAAAGAGAATGGGATTAGCATCCCACCCCTCTCCCCACCAAAAGAGTATATTTAATAAATTTATGTCAAATCTTGGCAGAAAATTTTAGCCTTAGACACAGAAGATATGATGCAGTTATAAGGAAACCTAGAATAAAAATAGGCAGATATTATCAGATAAAGAAAGAACTTCCTTGAACTGGAACTGGTTTAGTTTCTATAACATTTGTACATCAGGTTTACTTTCTTTTCCCTCCCCCTCCTTATTGATTTTTTTAATCCAAAATAAAATAAGTCCGTAACAATAAGAATTTGTTGAATATTAAAAACTTTAAAAACAGGTTTTACAATGTTTAAAGATACTTCAATTAGTATTACTGAAACACTCCTATCAGCTGATATGCTTGATGTTATATTTTAAGAGCATTTGAAATTATAGAGAAGGTAGATATGACAGGTCCAGAGTGACTGCTTTTACCCCTACAGCATTTATCGTGATTTTAGTAATATTCCATGCTGTTGTGGCTCACTATAGCTAAGGTCCTATGCTGTTAAGCATCAGTAAGGAAATCTACCTGTCTGGTATTAGTTATTACAACCTCTGGGTACCTCAATTTTCTGGCAGTTTACTGAAAATTAAACTAAATACAATGGTGATGATTATGATGATAATCATATGCTTAGCACTTATTGACTAGTCAACATACAGCATTTCTCCTCAAAGCTCTTGGCATATATTAATTTGTTAAATCCTCACAATTACCCTATAAAGTAGGCCTCATTTTTATTGCCATAGAGAAACCGAGGCACAGAACTGATAAGCATTTATTTAAGGTCACAAGGCCAGTAAATGGCAGAGACAGAACTTAACCCTAGGGAGACCCGACTCCAGCCTGCTTGCTTAACTCCCGTACTGTCAGAAGATCCCCAGTACAGAGCAGGCATTTCTGATGACAAATTTCTGAACGCTGAGACCCATTGCTATCCCCCTACCCTTTTTTCCTTCTGCTCCAGCAATGTGCTTTTCTCCTAGTAAAACTGCCTGGCAGGTCCTGAGGCTGAGGAATGCTTCGCTGAGATGTTTGCACAGTCACCTCTTATTTCATTTAAGACCTTGTTCTACTGTTACCTCCAAAGGGACTGTTTCTTACCATTCTAGTCAGGGTAATAATTCTCCCTCACTTTCTGCCTGTATTATTCATAGCATCTATAATCACATGACACAATATTACATATAACTTTATTTATTATCCACAACTGCCACCAGAATGTAACTCAATGAAGCAGAAACTCGCTCTGATCTGAATTTTCACATATATACCAAGATTTGAGTAAATGGTTTCTATTAATCAACCTGTCTGCCCATCAATCCAGCCGTCCGTCCATCCATCCTTATGTTCTATGGTACTCCAAATTATGTATCCATTAGTTATTAAAAATGGGTGGCTTTTACATATTTCATTAGGGTGAGGTGTTTAATTATTATTATTTTTTTACTCATTGCCATCATGGCTTTCTTTTTTTTTTTTCCTTTTCTTCCTGGAAACATATACTTTAAAAGAAAATTGTTTGAGATCTAAAAGCAACACTTGCAGCACTCATATGTTGAGCAGAAATACAGCTTTTCATCTAAACTAAGTAAAGAAGGTTAAGTTTTGAAGTCAAACTCTACAGGCTTCTGTTTATAGATTTATGTATTCGTGAACTTTATATAGAGCAATCACTGTTTTGTGATCTCCCAAGTTCAATTTGAATCCAGAGTAATGCTGCACTGAAATCATCATCATCAAGCCACTATTTTTCACTCCAGATCAATTACTGTTTAAAGGACACTTAGGAGTCATACATACAGTTTTTGAGGGGAAAAAAATGAAAGGTGTGAAAGTGGTTATAATAAAAAAGAAAGCCTTTTCAGGTTTCTGTGAAGACAATTCACTAGACATCTAAAATTATAATGATGCTGGCTTCTCTTACTTTACTCCCAAGGTATTTCCTTCCATTCACATTGAGGATTATTTGGGGAGCATGATGTGTTTTGCTCTGTAGGAGTTTAGAGAAAGACAGAGTAGCTACTGTGCTACTGTCTACTTAGAAGATTTTATTGACTTCTGGAAGCATTTTCTATTCCCTAAATTACTCCTTCCTTTTCCCTGAACTAAAATCTGGTCATCATTCAGTTGAATCTTCTAGATATTTTAGTGAAAAAGGCAACATCTTACACTGTTATTGGCTTCCACCCTAAAGTATGAGGTTTATGAGTTTCTTGGAGACAAATCACAGAGCAGTCCAGGCAATACAAGGCACAGGGGGCATATAGGGAAATGCCCGCAGTCAAGAAAGGGGCACTGAGAGGAGAAATGGAAAATCAATAAAGCCAAACACTGTATAACACATGCATTCCAGCCCTGTTGTGAGGAGATGTTCATAGTACATTGCACAGAGTTTTCTGCAATCCTAGAAATCGATAAATGTTTGCTGAACATGTGAACAGAACAGAACCAGATCTTAAACGATGATACAAAAATTGTTCTGCCTAAAACAATTATCAAGTCTTCTACTCTTGTTGTTCCTTTATGCTTTCAGCTAACAAATATTCGGTGTTTACAGTATCTCATGCATTCTTGAAAGCACTTCGCATAAAGTAAACGACCTAGTTCTGTGAGAGGTCTATGAGACGGAAGCAGTATTTTTATGATTTTAGAGCTGAGAACAATGAGACAAAGGAAGATCCTGTGATTTGCCCCAAACCACAAAGCAGATAGCAAGAGGGAAACCTAGATTGCACCTAGAGGTCTTGAAGAACAGGCTCCCCAGATCTGACATAAATGCTACTTAGTATTCATGCTAAACTCTGTAAGTATTGGCTGAATGATTATACTTAATAGGTAATATTCTGCTTGAAAACTGAGTAACTATTTAAATTGAGAATTGACACTTTTATAATTACAACAATGGACTATTTCTTTCCCGTCTATATAAATTTCATTCCTACTTCTCTCTTGTATAGAATGGCAGTTTCATTTTATCAGACTTTGATTAAAAAATACCATTTTAAATCAACTTGAATTTAAAAAGAGGAGATATCAAGTTCATAATCTGTCACTTGTTTTTCTATGAATAAGCTACTTGCTTCCTTGTTCCCTTATCCAAAAAGGAGATACACTTCTTAATGTGTCCCTGGACGGACCAAAGACTAGGCCTAGGCCTGTGCTTTTGCCATATTTTTCTTTTTAGACAAACACAATAGATTTGATAGTAAATTGAAGATAGTGCCATGATGTATTCTGAATGTAAAGAAATAAAAAATAACACATAGAGCTTTATGTGGGCCATGTACTAAATATTATCTAATAAATTGAATTGTAAGTTTTTGAATGGAAAGTAAAAAGTAACTATGAAGCTCAAAAAGTTTTATTTGCGGGTAAAGTAGATAACCACCAAATATAAATATAAATATAAATATAAATATAAATATAAATATAAATATAAATATAAATATAAATATAAATATAAATACCACATATATCCTCTAACTCCTTCCACATCCACTTTTAATCAATTTTAAACTTTGTTCTCAATTATTCTGAAACTTTAAAAATATGCATAGATTCTAGAGTTGTCAGATGGTCCCAGGAAAATCTCAGAGATAGTCTATCATGATCCTGTCATTTTGCAAACGAGAAAACTGAAGCTCTGTAACAACGTAGCCAAAGTTAGAGGATTATTGCTAAACCCCTGAAAAAGATTGTGAAGCTATATAAATCTATAAGAACATATGGTGCCTTGCTTTCTGAGATTTTTCTAGCTTGTCCCCATTCCCTACTTTGATGTGGGTCTTCTCTTCCCTTCATTTTTCCCTAGTCTACTCGGTGCCATGTCTGCTCCTGTTTTCGTTGGTTGGTTTTTGAGTGTGAACTGCTGGAATGGAAGAGACTTATGGTGGCTCCAGTTTGAGAGTTCATGGCGTCAACTGCTCCAACCCCTCAGAACCTACCACAGAGCCCTCGGGCCCACTCATTCTATAAGTGAGTGAAACCCTCCAGTTCCAGCTGTTATTCTCAAACCACCTGGCTGCATTTTCCAGTGAATAGCTGCTGGCTCTTTGATGATTCTCCTCTTCTCCCTTACAGACATAAATACTACACAAGTCGTGTGGTTGTTGGTGGTTTGTCCCTATTTGCTTGTATACTGGTTTGATAGGGATGCATTTTCACTTAATTTTGTTGTCTATATTTCCCGTGACTCACTGACTAGGTGGTCTGTTTAGATGTGCGAACTTGGGAAAATCCCAGAACTACTCTGCCACCACATCCCCGTAACTCTCCTGCTTTATATATTTTTTAAAAACTTCACTGATTTATAATTTAGAATTTACATACCATTAAGGTCACCTATATTAAGTTTACAATTTAATAGCTTTGGAATATTCATGAAGTTGTGTAACAATTGTCATAAAAATAGAGAATATTGGGGCACCTGGTGGCTCAGCTTGTTGAACGTCCAACTTGGGCTCAGGTCATGAGTTTGGTTCATGAGATCGAGCCCCACACTGCACTGGCTGCTGTCAGTGTGGAGCCTGCTTTGGATCCTCTGTCCCCTCCTCTCTCTGCCCCTCCCCCACTTGGACGCACACACTCTCTCTGTTTCTCTCTCTCTGTTTCTCTCTGTCTCAAAAATAATAAACATAGAAAAAGAAAAAAATGTATTTTCATCATCCTATCAAAAAAAGGCCATATTCATTAGCAGTCACTCCCCACCCTTTTTTCCTTCAGCCCTAAGCAATTACCTCTACGCATCTGCCTGTTATGGATATTCCCTCCAAATGGTATCATATAATATATGCTCTTTTGTTAGTGGCAGTAGGTGGCAGAAAAACAAATATGACGTCATGTTTTAAGTTCTTTACTTTAAATGTCAAATAGCAACAATTCCATGATAGACTTTATGGCAACGTGTTTGCATATGATTTGAAGTAGGTTACCTAGTGCAGGACAATAAAACACCATTTGAAAATATAGCATGGCCGATACGAATGGTGACATAACTGTAACTATAAAATGTGATATGTAAGTTTCACTATGTATCTGGACTATTCCAAGCACGTCACATACACGAATGTATTTAACATTCACAGACATTTATGATGGAAGTACTACCATTATCATCTACATTTTATTGATAAGGAAACAGAGGCAAAGTAAAATAAAGAAAGTCACCCAAACTAGTCAGTGGCAAAGCTGATCCCAAACATAGTTTGACTCAAGTCTCCTAGTTCTTAACCACTCTTCTATAGTGCCTGAGTTGTAGGTGTTTAGTTAAATGCCATTCTCTTCTAAATTGGGGATAATGTCGAGCAGTTTAGGGTAACATATTCTGAGTAATTGATATTTTACTGGAAAATAATTTAAACCTAAGTGGACAAAATAATCATAATTTTTTAGTTCCATAAATATTCTTTCAAACTTTCCTGTAGTGCCTTTTTCTTCTATCTTAACTACAACATAATTTGAAAGCCTTCATTATCTGTAGCAGATGGGGCTTTAATTGTTTTCAATAAAGCAATGGCTACTTTGTCCTAAAACATATTTGATATACAACTGACCATATTTAAATACAATTGGTTACCACTGACCTCTTTATTTTGATGACATAGGAAGAACTATAGACCTAAAAGAAGTTGACCACTAAACATAAGATATTAAAATATTTCTCAGTAAGCTCAGCATTAGATTGAGTTGAACAAAATTAATTATAATCAAGTAAAATCTCATAGGACTTTACAAGAAAGGGGGAAAAATAGTGCAGACTTCATAAAACTGGCAAAGTTGGAATAACAACTCTCAGATTTCTTCTGTCCTGAATCAACCCATCTAATAACCATTCTGCCTCCCGTGGGAGGAAAGGAATCTCTCCTGTTTAATAAAAGCTTATTTCTTTCTAAAATCTTAGAAAAGGGAATTGAAGATTTCTTTTGAAGTTACCAGGATCAAGAACTAACTAAAATAGAAATTTAGCAAATTACTAGGAAGGTGACTGGCAAAGAGTGGAGGAAGCACAGTCTTCTAGAATAAGCAGATATCTTCTAAGATACATTTTCACAATAAATGTTCAGAACCTCATTTTCTGTTGTCCAGCACCCTGTTCCAAACATCCCGGAGCCCAAATCCCATCCCCTTCTTGATGCCCATGCCCAGAGCTCTGTGCTCCCTAGATCACCTGGGATCTTTGACACAGCCCTGCTCATAAAAAGAGCAGCCGCTGTAACATCGCCAAATACCGAAACACACTTTTGACCTGCCTCGGTGACATGATACTTTAACGTGGGAGCAATAATAAAATTAAACAGTACTCAAGTTTAGCTGCCAGTCCCAGGAGCTCGCCTAGAAGTGAATCAGTGTCGAATTTGTTGGCGGGGTGCACTACATGGCACTATTTTGGAAATCAGATGGAATAGTGCCTTCTCAGAAAGAACTTTGCCAGTTGTGAAATTGTGCAAGTGAATTTATAATTATTTTTGACATTTTCTGGGTAGTTCCGTAAAGAAAATCTAAGTATAGTTATACTTCACATTTGGAAGTGTGATAAATGATAGTCAAGTTTTTCAAGTTGCTGTTCACTTGCTAGAGTAGCATTTTAAATATCCAAAGCCTTGCTCTCACAAGTTCTGCCTGAATTACACCTGGTTGAATTCATTTCGCATGCATCCACTAAGTGCCAGCTCTCTGACAAGTTTTTACTAGTTCACTTCAAATTAATTTGGATAAATATATGTAAATATTAGGCATGCACTTTAAATCGTGTTGAAAAATAAATGCAACAGGGAACACTTCTACATGAAGGAAATTGATGGTCTGAAAGGAAGAAAGGAATCAAGAGCTTGGGTGGTTGCGGAATGGGGAAGCAATCCTCTCTTAACATGTCAGTTCGACAATTAGGAGATTATCTCTTTCAATTAATTTTTATGGATGCACCAAATATACAAACAGCAGGACATTTTATAAATGAGAAGATAAAATGGCTGGATGAGGAAAGTGGGTCCAAATGGAAACGAATTCCAGAAACTCACCAGTTGTGCAGTTTTCAAATCCAATGTCGTCAATGGCGGCTCCTCCTCCCAGATCCCTTGTTCTGATGCCTTGAAATATGACTTCAAAATTCCTTAACTTGCCTAGCAGGATGACTGCCTTTTGCCAATGATCACCGGAGTTCTGCTCACTTTCTTGCCACACTTTTGACAGTCCTTTCTCCGTCTGAAGGGAACAAGTTTGCATCAGAGAAAAAGAAGAAAAAAAGCCAATCGTTTAGAATGGAAGCATTTGATCAGTGAAAACTGGTGGAAAAACAGACACTGGAATGCTGACACTTTCCATAGTGTTTCCTAGCGGACGTACTGGTAACTCTGTTTGGGTGTTTTCAGAGACACCATTATTTAAAAGTATCCTACTCAGTCCATTCTGCCTCTCCCTTGTATGCACACAAGCTTCTCGATATCTGATGGGATCTGAACATTTTACAGAAGCCCTGGATTTTAGCTTGGGATGCTCACCCAAACGTCTGTTCATATTCTGTAATTATTTAGACTGCATCGCCCTTCAAAGAGCTGAAATAACTTACATGCGCAAAGAGAAAAAAGAGATGAAAGGAAGAACGTGTGGGAGAAATCATTATCTCTGATGATATGACAAAGGAATTATGAAATGAGCCATGGTGGCAAAGTGATGATTTCTAAGATCCGTAGGATTTCAAAAATACTATTATTTGTTATTTTGGCTTAAAAAAATCTATTATAATATGATTGCTATGTGAGCATCAAGTACAACTATCTCTACACCACATTTTTCACTTGCAAAGGAAAAATAAATTTTCTGAAAAAATTATATAAGTATCTCCTCTGAATGTTTAAGGTTGGTTTCATTGTTCTTTGCTATTCTGGGCCTAGCTCCTCCTGAGAATTAGATGTTTTCATAAATCATGATGATGGACACATAGCAAAGAAAGAAAGAAATAAACTATACATTTACTATATATAGCATTATACATATATATATACAGACACACACATCCATCCATCTATCCATTCATCCATCCATATATGATTATGTTTATGGTTACCCCCAAATAATTACTATCTCAACAGAAAGATGTATTGAGGGGAATGGCAATCAGAAAATCAAGCAAGCTGTTCCAACAGATTCACAGCAAACAGCTATGAAATACATAATATACAGGTTTTTTTTTAATATAGGCTAAAGAAAAAGAGAAATATTTGCAAAAAGAAGATCCAAAGGAGTTATATTTTCATAGGTTTGTGCTTTTAGGGCACTAATGTTGATAAATATGGCTGACACCTTGTTCTGCTGAGGGAGACACAATCAAGCAGTTCCTCCTCGGTTGAATTACAGAGAAAGTGGAACCACGTATCAGTTAATACAAAATTAACCTTGCAAAAACAACTAACGGTGTGTAGATAGATCTTTGAACATCTTTTCCCAAAAAGATGACAAATCTTCACACCCAGAGACTCATGTAACTTTTGCCTTGAAGGGGATGGGAAATTCACACCTAATTAATGGAATTTCATATCTTTTTTGATGACTAAAGAAGAGAAGTCTTTTTAAAAGTTAATCTTTGAATGTCAACGATGTGTTGGTGATGTGGAATCAAAGGAATGATTAGTTAAATTAAAGATTAAAGTAGAGGGGGACTGTCTGACACATAGCAACATAACAGCCATAGATATTGATAAAGTCTGTCTTAATTTACAAACTCAATTCACTTTGCTAATATTTCCTATTAATCAACTTCTGAAGTTTGCAGCGCTACTCATTAACTACGACAAGCCCCCAAAGGGTTTTCCACAAATACCATCACAGAAGATTGTGTGATCACTTTAATCAATAACATAAAAACCATTTCTTAAATCTTACAACTGACCTTCTAATAAAAAAGGATATTTGAATAATATATCCATTAGCATTTTATGTAGGAAGAAATGAAAATGAGGGTGAATTCTTTTGAAAACCAACCATGGATCAATCTAATGGCAGGTTACTGGAGAATATCATTCTAATATATTTACTATTATTTCACTTTAAATATAACATATCAAATCTTATCCACATAATTATCAAAATTATTCATCAAAATGTAAAATAGAGATTTACTTATTGACCTATATGTCCATTTATTCATTTATTCAGCAAATATTCGATGTTCACACGTACTGTAATGTTAGATATCAGGAATAAAAAGGTGGAAAAATAAAGACAGTCTAACCTGTGGAGGTAAAGATCTATTATGAGAGAGTCATAAAAATGACTTACTATAAAAGGGCAATATAAATATAAATTTTATTTATTTAATATATTTGTTTTCTGATATATATCAATATATACCAGAATACTTTCTAAAAAATTTTTAACATTCATTTATTTTTGAGAGATAGACAGATCATGAGTGGAAGATGGGCAGAGAGACAGAAAAACACAGAATCCGAAGCAGGCTCCAGGCTCTGAGCTGTCAGCACAGAGCCCAACGTGGGGCTCAAACCCATGAACTGTGAGATCATGACCTGAGCCAAAATTGGACGCTTAACTGAATGAGCCACCCAGGTATCCCAGAGTACTTTTTAAAAAAAGAAGTTAAATATCAATTTAATTTTTGTTCCACACACATTGTTGCTTTATTTATTTAGTTAATATTCTTATTTTAATTGTTTCTAAATTAAGAAATGAAAAACCTCTGGCTTTCAACTCATGACTTTGCCACTGGCCAAAGATTTATCTCATACATTCATTCATAAGGATGTTCAATTCAAGAACCCAAGGCAATATACATTAAAAATGATTGGCCATGCTAATAACAGTAAAAATAGACATTAATACAACAATGATTAAATTATAGAAATCAAAGGAATACTCTCTTCTTCTTATTTAGCCTTTTACTCAACTTTGAACTGATATTCCATGTATTACACATATTGACTCTTTATCTTATATATTGCATATTTGTTATGGCAATGTATTTGACCGCATATTTTATGTCAGCGTTTCTCTTTTGTGCTATGAAAAGTAGTAAGAAATACTAAAATGATAGAGTACCTTCAAGATATACATTAATAAGGTATACCATTTAGAATATTAGTTTCAGAGGTTTGAGGTGAATATATAAAATTTTCCTAGATATTAGCCATTTTTTCAAAACCCATGGATCAACAAATTTCTATCAGCTGACACCTTTTTCATATTTGGAATCTGTTTCTGGAGTTTCTGTATCAGTCTCTAATCTCTCAATTGCTCCATCAATGTCATACTTACTAAGTTACCATATTTTCTTTTTCTGGAAAGATTTGAACAGTTCTGTTTTCCATATCCCTCCTCCTAATAATAACAATTCAAACCCTGAACATTACATATAGTTTTATATAAACATAAGAAGGTTCTGAAAAGTAGAGAGAAGACAGACTACCTGGGAACCTCAGGACTCAAGGAATCATAAAATGGTGAGTTTCCTAAGTTTTCTTTTTGTCTCATATATTGCCAAATGAATATGTGAATCTGGCAACATGAAAATCCAACAGGCATAGACTACTCTCTCTAGGCAGAGGGCCAGGAAAAAGAAAATCAAGCAAGAAAGAAAACATTTTGATAATGACTGTTCTGTAACAGCCAGACATCATAGAAAATGTATACTCTATCCCCAAACCCAAAAGCAAAGGCTGAGCAGAGAGCCTAGACTTCCACCCACATCAGGGCCCAGGGACCCCAAGACTCCTCTTCCCAAGACTTTTTCAAATGAAGGAAAACTAAAAATCTGTCACCAGTAGACACCCCTTAAATGAATGGCTAAGGGAATTTCTTTAAGCATAAAAGAAATGATAAAAGAATGAATCTTATACTATCAAATAGTGACAAACACAGACACACACAGACAGACACACACACACACACACACAGCAAAAATGAGTAAATGCAATAAATTTCTTATCCACAGGGTTCGGATGAATGCAGATGTTGCTTGTTCTGTATCTCAAGGCCAGAAAGATGAGTTAATTCCTGAAGGAAATGACATTGAACTTACATCAAGCTCAGTTTCTTTGATTCAGCAGGCCACAACAGTTAAAAACAAGGATATCAGAAAAATTTTGGACGGTATCTATGTTTCTAAAAAAGGAACAGTTCCTCAGGTTGATGAGTAAGATCTAAGTTGTCCAGCTATAGAAACAGTAAGATGCCAGATGATTTTTCAGACTTATTTGTGATACTTTAATGATATAATAAAAACTGTATTGATTTCAGGCTTTTTCTTAAACAGTACATAGATAGATAGATAGATAGATAGATAGATAGATAGATGATAGATAATTTCTGATGGTTGAGGAAAAATTAAAACACTGTCTAATATGGTTCTTAATGTATATAAAGGAAAGAGTTAAACATTATGAATACAAGAGAGTAAACACATAAAGGG
Organism: Acinonyx jubatus; assembly: GCF_027475565.1. Classification (NCBI taxonomy): domain Eukaryota; kingdom Metazoa; phylum Chordata; class Mammalia; order Carnivora; family Felidae; genus Acinonyx; species Acinonyx jubatus. Next base: position 17,857,080 of record NC_069387.1, on the reverse strand, counting down.
AGGTAAAATGTCTACACTTGAGTCTATTAAGTCTTAATGTTACATTATAATAGGTCACATTTTCATCCTAAATTTTTTTCTTTTGTTTTTCTCATATATTCATTCTCCCAAAATGAATCATAGAGTAATTTAATGAATAACCAAAATATTGAATTGTTTTACCCTGAGATATCATATATTTTTTGACTTGTTCAGGACTGTATGCCACTTACTAAAATTTTAGTCTTTTTAATAAATAAGTTACCTACTTATTATAATGTTTATTTAGATATATGACGACGTGTTTTACAATGGTGAGTGGAATACAGCAAATGACTGGCCTTCTTCCTTTTCATAAATTACCAGAGACAGCAACTCACATCACTATAGATGCGTGAGTTCATAGGCCACAGTTACTAGTCTCTGAGAGGCCAAATAAATATTAAAAGATGACGATAAGCTGAACAATATAATACCTAATGCAGAATTTTAAAAACAGATGGAATCAGAGTTTTAGTACTGGGTACTGTATGGAAGTGTTCAATCACTATATTGTACACTATGTTGTATGCATGAAACTAGTATTACACTATATATCAACTATCTAGATTTTAAGTAAAGACTTTAAAATATATATTAAAAAAATAAAAATAAAAGGCTTCATGCATACACCTAAGAAGAGAACTGAAGACATGGCAATATAAAATAAAACTGGAAATAATAAAAGTAACTAGAAATATTGCATATGAAAAATATAATATGTACATAAAGAACAAATAGGTATAAAATAGCAAGATGGTTACAACTGAAGAATTAATAAATGAGTAGAAAGATTCAATTCTGAAACTCAGAGAAGCCAGCAACAAAATGAAGAGTAGGAATTGTTTTAAAAAATCTAAAGAGTATTTTAAAGATAAAAATAGAAAGGCCCCTATATATATAAAAGGAGTTCTATAAAGATTAAGAAATAAGAGGAGAAATGGAAACATATAAAAATAATACAGATAATACTTCAGAAGTGAGGGAAGACTGAAAGAGATCATGAAGTGCCAAACAAGATAGAAAAGGAAGACAAATGTACTTATGTGCTTATGATAAAATTTAAGGATATGAAAGAAGAAAATGCAAAAAGTTTCCAGAAAATAAAAGGTCAATAATTATATGGAAATCAGACTTCTTCATAGTAACCTTGGATACAAGAGGATAATAAACTAATAACTGCAGGAACTGAATGAAATGATCTTGAACCTTGAGTTTTATATCCAGCCAAATTGTCAAATATGAAAGCATAAAAAAAATTACCATAAGATATACAAGAACTCAAATTGGTCATAAAAAAACACATTACAAATACTGGAGCAGATGTTAAAACAAGGAAAGAAATCCAAGGGAATCTTGCAAAAGATATAGAAAGTAAGGGTTGTCTTAAAACACAGAAGTTGGGACCAAAGAATACAGAAAGTCATCACAAATACTCCAGAGCCAAAAATCTAGAAATTACTAACATTTTCAGTTCTTCTGACAGTGGAAAGGAGCATAAGAGAAAGGAAAGGACAGAGATAACATTGTCATGAGAGCATTATAAAGGGCTTATCTAGTTAAGAGGAAGAAATTAACAGGGGTAAATAAACACAAGTATGTGTTTTTAACTCAAAGGCCAAAACCATCCTAAAAACAAAAATCAAATGTAAAACTTAAAGAGAAATGAAATAATAGCCGTAAGACTTACCATAAGAACAATAATAGAAATATAAAAAGGTTAAAGACTAAAACTAAATCATAAAAATAGCTCCAAAAAGTCAATAGGAAAAATGAAAGAGCAGAAAAAAAAATATCTAAGAGATATTTACAAACAATTTACATAAGAAGAAACTTTAAAGATCAAATGACATATACGGAGATGTTCAGACTGTGGAAATCAGGCAATGGCAGGGTGAATTGATAAAATATGATGAGTACACCTCACAGAGTGTTTTGCAGCAGTAGGAGATAATTAACTGGATGCATATACCCAAACAAAGATGGGTCTTTAAGATACAGATTGAAGGGGAAAGAGTAATAAACAGAATGAAAGTTAGGACATACTAAAAAAAAATAGGACACATATTATAAAATGCATTTAGCCAAGCGTATATATTAGACTGGTTGTCTGGAAAAGAAGATACATGAGACAAAAAATGAAGATAAAAAAATAACTAAAATAGATACAATACACAGTGAAAGGACAAACTCAAAACAATAGCACACATAAATTAAAAGTTGGCTAAACTATGATTTTTTTTAAACGTTTATTTATCATGGAGAGACAGAGAGACACAGAGAGTGAGCAGGGGAGGGGCAGAGAGAGGGGGGAGACAGAGAATCCGAAGCAGGCTCCAGGCTCCGAGCTGTCAGCACAGAGCCCGACGCGGGGCCTGAACTTACAAACTGTGAGATAATGACCTGAGCCGAAGCCAGTTGCCCAACCAACTGAGCCACCCAGGCGCCCCTATGAGTTTATTTTTATATAACTATATTGTCCTTGGGTAATGTGCTGATTCTAAGTAGTTGTACTAATTTCTCAATATACAGTATTAGCATTTTGTAATGAGACAATCATATTGTCTTTTTACATAGGTTTTATTTGATCCTTGATAATATTTATTCTTCTGTCTTTAAAATTTTTTTTAATGCTTATTCATTTTTGAAAGAGAGAGACAGAGTGTGAGTTGGGGAGGGGCAGAGAGAAAGAGAGGGAGACACAGAATCCAAAGCAGGCTCTAGGCTCTGATCTGTCAGCACAGAGCCTGATGCAGGGCTGGAAGTCATGAACTATGACCTGAGCCGAAGTTGGATCCTTAACTGACTGAGCCACCCAGGCATCCCAGTTCTTTTGTCTTTTTATGTTACTCTTACACTGCCTTGAACTTCCAGAACACTGTCAAATAATGGGCATGATAGTGGTTGTTTCAAGCCACTTTAAAAGAAATAAAAATTATCACAAACAAAAGCTTAATCTATAAGCATTTTAGAAGTATAACCTGTGAAAATTTTGAGGAAATTACACCTTGAATACACATTCATGACTTAATCACTCCCCTGGTTCCCTGAAGAAGAGGCATAACCATGAGGATAGACAACCAGTGGTGTCAGGGAAAAAGTGACCTGCCAGTGGAAGTTGGATGTATCTTCCCCATACCCAGGAGGGCACTGGGCAGACCTTGTGGGAGTTTCTATGGACCATTATTCACATTGAAATTTCCAGAATGGGTTGTCTCTCTATATGAGCTGGTATGGGTCTAGTGAGTACAAGGAAAACTCATTCATCATTGAAGAGGACTCATTAGTTTAGCTGGATATTAAAGTGAGCAATCAAAATAACATCAGGGTGACCTCACCACTATTAGAATGGCTACTATTAAATAAAAGAATAAGAAATAAATAAAATAACCAATGTTGGTAAGGATGTGGAAAAACAAAGCCTTGTGGACTGTTGTTGATAATGTGAAATGGTGCAGTCACCATGAATTACAGTAAGGCAATTCCTCAAAGACTAAAAATATAACTACAGTATCATCCAGCAATTTCTCTTCTAGCTATATACTGAAAGGTATAGATCTTGGAATCAAAGTCTTGAAGAGAAATATTTGTATATCCATGTGCATAGCAGCATTATTCACAATAACCAAGATATGGAAAAACCCAAGTGCCTATTAACAGATGAATGGATAAATAAAATGTAGCAACACATATAATGAAATATGATTTGCCCTACAAAGGAAGGGCATCTTACACATCCTATAACATGGATAAACCTTGAAGACATTATACTAAGTGAAATATGCCAATCACAAAAGGACAAAAATACTGTATGATTCCACTTACATGAGGCATCTGAAGAAGTCAAATCCAAAGAGACAGAAAGTAAAACAGTGACTACCAAGGGCTGGGGGAGGATGAAAAGGGGGTTCTTTTTAACAGGCAGAGAGTTTCAGTTTTCCAACATGAATTCTTAGATGGATGATGGTGATGGTTGCGCAATAATGTGAATGTACTAAGTACCACTGAATTGTACACTTGAAAACTGTTAAGAGCAGAGGGAGGGCACCTGGGCGGCTCAGTCATTTGAGCATCTGACACTTGATTTCAGCTCGGGTCATGATTCCAAGGTTGTGGATTGAGTCCCGCATCAGGCTCTGTGCTGAGTATGGAGCCTGGTTGGGATTCTCAATCTCCCTCTCCCCCCCGCCCCCCGCTCTCTCTCTGTCTCTCTCTCTAAAATAAAATTAAATTAAAAAGCAGAAGGAGAAGTATTCTTACAAAGAAACTATCAATGATAATGGAATACATTTTTTAGGGAGACATAACAATTCTTAACATGTGAGTGCTTAACAGTAGAGCATGCCAATTACACAAGGCAAAAACTGATAGAACTGCAAGGGGAAATGGAGGAATCCACTCTCATAGCCAGAGAGCAACACCTCTCTCAGAAACGGACAGACCCGGCAGGCAGAAAATCAGTAGAGACATACATGAACTCAACAGGAGAATCCATCAGCTGGACACACATGATATCTATAGACTACTTCATCCAAAAACAGCAGAACACAGATTTCTCTCAAGCTTACATGGAACAGTCACCAAAACAGATCATGTTGTGGGCTATAAACCAAAACTATCAAATTGAAAAACGAGGACAAAAAGAAATCATACGGTATGTTTTCATACAACAATGGCATTAAACTAGAAATCAGTAACAGAGAGATAGTAAAAAATCCTTAAACACATGGAGATTAAACAACACAGTTTTAAGTGACACATGAGTCAAAGAAGAAATGTCAAGAGAAATTTAAAAATATGTTGAACTAAATGAAATGAAAACATCAAAATGTGTACAATGCAGTGAAAACAGTGTTTACATGGAAATTTGTAGCATTAAATGCATGTGTTAGAAAAGAAGAAAGATCTAAAACTAATAACCTAACTTTTTATTTACCAATATAGATGTCTCTTATTTCTTTTTCTTGTCTGATTGCTGTGACTAGGTCTAGAAATTTCTATCTTGAAAACTAGAGCAAGAAGAGGAAATTAAATCCAAAAAACAGAGAAAAAAAAAAAAACTTCAGCAGAATTCATCGAAATTGAAAATGGAAAATGAATAGAGAAAATCAGTGAAACCAAAGCTTTGTTTTAAAAACAAAAACAAAAACTGATAAATCTTTAGCCATGGTAAGACAGAAAAGAGAGTGTACAAATACTAATACCAGAAACGAAAGAGGAGACATCACTGTAGAGGCTGTGGCAATTAAAAAGATAATAAAAGAATGCTATGAGTAACTCTTTGCCCACTAATTTCACAACCTAGATAAAATGTATCAACTCCTTGAAAGACACAATCTGCCAAAACTTACACAAGAAGAAACAGATGATCTAAAAATGCCTGTAGCTATGAAAGAAACTGAATCAATAATTAATAACATACCAAAACTGAAAGACTAACCCAAATGATTTCATTTGTGAAATCTACCATATATTTGAGAAATAAATTATATGAATTATCTACATTTTCTTTCAAAAGAAGCAAAGGGAATAGTTTCTAATTCATCCTATGAGGACAGGGCTATCCTAATAGCAAAACAGACAAAGACATTATAAGAAAAGAAAACTATAGACCAATATCTCTTGTGAACATGAATGCAAAAATCCAGAACAAAATATTAGCAAACTGAATCTCACAAAAGTATAAAAAGAATTTTATACCATGACCAAGTATAATTTATCCCAGGTATGCAAAGCTGGTTCAACATTTGAAAATAAATTAATATAATCCATCACATGAATAGACAAAAAATAAAAATCACATTATTATATCAAAAATGCAGCAACCATTTATGATAAAAACTCTCAGTAAACTAGGAATATAGGGGAACTTCAACTTGATAAAGAATATCTACAAAAAATCTACAGGAAATATACTTAATGGTGAGAAACTCAGTTTTCCCACTTAAGATCCTGTATCTTAGGCAAGAATTTTATCTCTTACCATTCCTTTTAACATTGTACTCTAAGTCTGTGTCAGTTCAATAAGGCAATAAAAGGCAATAAAAGATAATACAGATTGGGAAGGAAGTTATTAAACTGTTTTTGTTCATAGATGACATGATTGTCTATGTGAAAAACTTGAACCAATCAAAAAACAAGCAAAAACAACAAAAAACTTCCTGGAAAAAAACATGATTAAAGCATAGTTGTAGGATATCAGGTTAACATACAAAAGTCTATTGCTTTCTTATATACCAACGACAAAGTGGGATTTGAATTAAAAACACAATGCCATCTACATTAGCACTGCACCCCACTCCCCCCAAAAGAGTCTAACAAAATACATACAAGATCTATATGAGGAAAACTACAAAATTCTGATGAATGAAGTCAAAGGACTAAATAAACTGAGATATATTCCATGTTCATGGATAAGAAGACTCAATATTGGCAACATGTCATTTCTTCCAACTTGACGTATAAATTCAACGCAACCCCAATCAAAATCTCAGCAAGTTATTTTGTGGATACTAACAAACCTATTTATAAAGTTCATAAAAAGACTTAGAACAGCTAACATAATATTAAAGAAGAACAAATTTGGAAGATTGATGCTATCTGACTTAAAGACTTACTATAAAGTTATAGTAATCAAGACAAAATGGTATTGATGAAAGAATAGACAAACAGATAAATAGGACAGAACAGACTCCTGAAGTAGATTTCCACAAACAGAGTGAGCTGATCTTTGACAAAGAAACACAATCGAGCAAAAAGTCTCTTTAACAAATGGTGCTGGAACAAATTGGACATCTATATGAAAACAAATGGACCAAGACACAGACCTTACACCCATCACCAAAATTAATCCCAAATGGATAATAGACCTATATGTAAAATGTAAAACTAAAAATCTCCTCAAAGATAACATGGGAAAAATCCTAGATGAGTTTAGAGTATGGTGATACCTTCTTAGATACAACACCAAAGACAAGATCCATGAGAGTAGTTAGTTGATAAGCAGGACTTCATTAAAACTCAAAACACCTGCTCTGTAAAAGAGAATTAGAAGACAAGCCCACATTGGGAGAATACCATTTGCAGGAGATACTTCTGATAAAGGATTGTTATCCAAATTATACAAAGAACTCTTAAATTCAACAATAAAGAACTCAATTAAAAAATAGCAAAGACCTTGATAGTTTACCAAAGAAGATAGTCAGATGCCAAATAAGTATATGAAGGGGTGTTCCACATGATATGTCATCAGAGAAATGTAAATTAACACAATAGTGAGATACTACTACGCATCTATTAGAATGGCCAAAATCCACAACATGACAACACCAAATGATGGTAAGGATGTGAGCAATAGGAACTCTCATTCATTGCTTGTGGGAATGCAAAATGATACTGCTATTTTCAAGACAGTTTGGCAGTTTCTTCCAAAACTGAACATGCTCTCATAATCTAGCAATCGCGTTCCTTAGTATTTAACAAAATAAGTTGAAAATTTATGTTCACATAAAAATCTGCCCATGGATATTTAATTGCCAAAACTTGGAATAAATCAAGATGTCCTTCAGTGGGTAAATGGATAAACTTTGGTACATCCAGACAATGGAATATTATTCAGTGGTAAAAAATGGGGTGAGGGGAGTATAAAGACATGAAAAGACATGGAGGAAACTTAAACGCAAGTTACCATTAAAAGAAGTCAGTCTTCAAAGACTCCAATCCACACTGTATGATTCTAACAATATGTATTCTCAATAAGGCAAAATTAGGGAGATAATAAAAAGATCAGTGTTTCTGGGGCTAGTGGAGTGAGAAATGAATAGGTAGAGCACAGAAGATTTTTATGGCAGTGAAAATACTGTTTTATAAATGTTCCTTGTCATTATATAACTTTTGTCCAAATCTACAGAATGTACAACATCAAAAGTGAACCCTGGGTAAACTATGGGCTTTGGATGATGATGATGTGTCAATCTAGGTTTATACTTGGTCAAAAATGTACCATTCTGTTGAGTGATAATGATAATGGGGAACACTATGCATATGTAGGAGCAGGGTATATATGGGAAATCTCTGTACCATCCTCTCCATTGTATTATAAACTAAAAATTGCTTTAAAAAATAAATTCTTAACAACAAGAAACTATCAAAAATCTTAAGGAAGTTCATTAAGTAATTGAAATGGGTAATTTGAGAACATGAAGGATTGGGGGATATTAAAAAATCGTTTCAGGAAAAAGCTAAAACTAAATCAGAGCGTTAATATTTCTAGAAGCCAAATATGTTATGCAATATATGAAATGGAGTTATCTCAAAATACAGGATGTGGAATACTTATGTGTCTCCAGGCTTTGAAATCAGACTCCTAGGTTTAAACCTCAGCTCTTCCTGTTGCTAGTAGTTATTCAATCTATAAAATGCATAGTAAATGTGTTTATCTCATCAGGTTGTTGTGGGGATTAAAAGGAAGTAATTTTAATAGAGCTGCTACATTCATTATTGATATCATAATGTTTACCATTATTTTTTGAGCAAAAATGTAAAGAATTGAATACTATGAGTGAAAGAAAAGACAAGAGATGTGAAAGAGTTAGGAAACCCATATTTGAATATAAGAGTTCCAAAAAGAAAGGAAAAAGTAAATTGAGGAGAAGCAATAATCAGAAAAAATAATAAAAGAAAACTTCTGAGCTAAAGAACAACTCAAAATTTTAAGATCAAAACATTATTGTGCAACCTCTAAACTCTAAGTTTAAGAGAAACTGTCACAAACTTCCAGAAATAAGAAGTAGTTTACATACCAAAAAATGATGATTATATTGTTATCAGGGTCCTCTTAAATGAAACATTAAATATGTAAAAAAATAGAACAAAATTTTCAGGCCTCTGAGAGTCACAAACAAAAAGAAAAAGCAAGACAAGACAAAAAATTAAAAAAGGTGATCCTAGAACCTATAGCTAAGCCAACATATTTTTGTGTCAACTACAAAGATTTAAGCACATTATTGTGTTCTTGTCCTTTGGAAGTGCTTGTCATTTCCTCCTGTCATGGAACTGTGTTTAGCAAAAAAAAAAAAAAAAAAAAAAAGAAAAACCACACTCCCTTTTCCCAATATTCATAATGCCTTTAATGTTTAAAGAATCATTATAGTCACTCCAAAATGCTTCTGTAGAAGACAACTGTCATGGCATTCTGGAAAAGCCAAATCTATAATGATGGCAAACAGATCAGTGGCTGTCAGTGTGTCAGTGGTGGAGAGAACTGAATAGGGGAAGCACAGGGAATTATTTAGAGCAAAAATTTTTCTGTATGGTATAATGGTAAATGAGCATTGAGCATTTGTTAAAACCCATGGAACTTTATGGCACAAAGAGTAACCTTAATGTATGTAATTTAAAAAATCCTGTAAGAGGTTGAAATATCCCAGGAAAGAATGCATAATGTGACAAAACAACCTAAATGTATTACAAGTAGATGGAAAAAGCCCACTGAAGGGATGGGGGAATAAGGTGCTCACCCAAGTTAATTTGGAAATGAAGAGACACAATGACTAATGTGAAAGAACTGCACATTAGCACTATATTCTATTTGTTTCCTGTGGGAGTAGGGGTGAGCAATTCTAAGCTACTACACATGTATACTACAATTGAACAATTAATTAAATGTATAGAAGATGGTGGGAGTCAGGTTTCTCATGGACTGAGAGGCTACATATAAGCTAAGTGAGAAGGCTAGAATAAAGATGTAGTGATTGATTATATAGGAGACAATATAAATTTGTATTTAGATTCATATAGATATAGATGGTCACAAATAGAAATATTTATAGATATGTGTATATGTACAGATTAGTATACACACACATATCTCTTAGCTCTGTCAGCTAAGAGATCCTACAAGCAACAAAACCCCATTAGCAAGGAGCATGCCTAGTGTCCAGATCTACTTTCTTTAATAAAAGGCACCAGGGGTCCTTGGAGAAACTGGTGATTATAGGACTGGGTCAGAAAATATACAACATGAGCCTGGGGCATCTTGTAGTACCAGAAATGAAATACTCACCCACAACCCCCACCAAAAAAAGGAAAACAAAAACAGAATACCCACAATGATGGGAGCATGTCAAAGGGACACAGGAGTTCCCAATGCCCAAAGCTGGAACAGCGTGAGAACAAAATAAAGCAGTACTGGATTATAACCCACAGTCTAAAATAAATATTAATTAGTCCATACTGATATAAATAAACGGTTGAATAAATTAGACAAATCTATAGTGAAAAATCGCAAATAATTAATGTATATATTCTACCCTTAAGAAGGAGTACACTAACTTCTCACTTCTTTAATGTGAGCTGCAAGAGTGCCATTCCAAAGTTACCATACGAAAGGGGGTAAAGAGTAAATTTCACCTGCCAAACCTGCCAAACATTACCTCAAGCCATGTGATCAAAATTAACATCGCAGTGATGTTTCCTTTTGATAATACATACCTTTAATATAATAATATGTTAATCACAACACATTATGCCCAGCCTAATCATAAGAAAAACACCAGGTTAAATACTAATTGGTGGACATTTTATAAAATACCTGACCAATAATCCTCAAGATCATCAAGGTCATGAAAACCAAGGAAAGCCTGAGAAACTATCATAGCCAAGAGGAGGCTAAGAAGGCATGACTGCTGCAACAGAAAAATGATATTAGGGGAAAACTGAAGAATTCTGAATAAAGGGTGAACTTCAGTTACTAATAATATATGACATTGGTTAGTTAATTGTGACAAATGTGCCATACTAGCATGAGATATTAGTAATAGGAAAATCTAGGGTGTGGGTATACAAGAACTTTTCATACTATCTTTGCAATAATTACCATAACTCTAAAACTATTCTAATACAGTTTAATAAATGCAATTTTAAAAATCTATCTCTCTATATATAAATGTAATTATATCTGCATATATTAATATATATTAAGTATTTTATATAATTTTATATAATTCCCATGAGAAACTAGAATTTATCAAATCAAATCTATGAGGCCAGAAAAAAAAAACAACTGTAAGAACTATTTGACGTTTACTCATTTGTAAGATAACAAAGCACAGTTTCCAAATACTCTAATTAAACTTTTTGTGTCTGGTACATCCATGATTTTTTTTTTTTTTTGCTACTTTTTTTCTAATTTTATCAGTCAAAAAAAAATTTAAATATGTTTAAATAAGCATTATGCTCATAAAAGATTGAGGACATAAAAGATAGGTTAAAAGATGAAAAGTCATATAGGAATCATTTTGAACCTAACCAATACAAGAAAAATCATTTAATACATGGCTGGCCCTAATCACTGGCATAGCAGCCTAGTTTCATCCTTTGCCTCTGGACAACAGTAAAACATTGAAAATTTGAAGCCACATGGATGATTTTACTGGTATTAAAACCTTCCAGAGTTATAATGTTTTAAAATATCTTTTAAGGGATGGAAAGGAATGGTTGAAACTTAGAATAATACCTGTATCAAGCAGATAAATATATATAGTTCTGTAAAATAAAATAGAAAATATTTTCTAAAATATTCAGTATTTAAAAATAAATGCTGGAAATTTCCTTACAACTGCAAACATATTGTTTATAGTCTATATAGAGGTTAATGCTATTTTGAATTTTCAAAAATAGAATGAAATCATGTGTAGGCTATTTTTAAATTACATAAAATCTCTTCCACAGAAATATCTTACAAACAGTCATTATACTTGGGGTAATAATTTTAGTCAGTGGCTTTTGTGTTTACAGAAAGTTTTCTGCTGGGGGGCGGTGATAATACTGAGAATTAGATCAATATACTCACTGGGTAGACATATGTGGTTTTAAATGTACATTTGGTGAAACCATTTTAAAAAGAATACTGTTACATTTTTTGCTAGAATATTGTTCCTTTAAATCCAAAACATGCATTTCTTGACAAATTTCTTTAAAAGGTAAGGCAACCGATGTGTGCCACTTAAGTAAACAGTTTAATGCGAATATAGAGAGCAATGAAGCTGAAATTGTATAATTAATTTCTTATGATCACTTTCATTTTATCATACCAATTCTTCTGTTTTCCATGATTTCCTATTACAATCATAAAGTTATTTACAGTACACAACACAGAAAATTAGTTTTTCATTTGTAAAAACATATAAGTCTGATATAAATATCCTTATTTACATTCCTATGTATTTTTGCCATATCACAGCTGCTGAAAGCTCTTCCAGGATCTTCCTTTGGGACTGGGAACCACATGTTTACACAGTCTAGAGAAGTTCATGCAATGTTTGTCCCCTGTTTGTTTACAGAATGATCACAAAATCCCATGCATGACTCTTACTTGAGTTTTTCCATTTTCCACACAAATATTATTTTTTTCCATGTTCACAAGGCCACTTTCTTTCACGTTCATTGCTGAAAGTCAATAAAGTGATACCTAACAACTGTCTTTAGGTCTTCAGATATACTTAGTAGAGCTAAGGAATTTCTCTACGACAATGGCCTAAAATGAATTGTCCCTGTTCGTTGGGTTTAGACATCAAGAGTGCCACAACATATCTGAACCATGACCATTTGATCATTCAGTGAATAGGTCATTAAGATATTCTTTAACCAGGGGCATGTGGCTGGCTCAGCTGGTTAAGACATCCAAGTCAGATTTCAGTTCAGGTCATGATCTCAGCGTTGTGAGATTGAGCCCTGTGTTGGCTCTGCACTGGGTGGAGCCTGCTTAGGATTCTCTCCCCCCACCCCACCCCTCTGCCCCTCTCACACTTCCTCTCTCTCTCTCTCTCTCTCTCTCTCTCTCTCTCTCTCTCAAAACAAAACAACTTCTTTAACCAAGAAAGCATGAAGTGCTAGTGCGCCATCTTGTAGGCCAGCTGTCACATGGACACATCTATCCTGATGGTAGAGAAGATCATGAGAAGCAGTGCATACATTCAATAAGCAGTATGGCTGACATGCTGTTAAATAAAATTTGGCCCTATCAAATGATCTCATAAAACCAATGTTCACATGATGACATCAGGAGGCTGCTATGCTCGATTAGCAGACACTTTCAGTGTCAACATTAAAGTGGCTCAGAGGTGCCCTGCCCAACCTGATTTCCCACCAGGCTTCTCTTCCTTCCTTCCACTTCAGCAGTCTTCTAATGGCCCACACTCCTTCCCATTTCAACACATGTATATGAAATGCTCTTTTTCTTTCCTTCTTTCAATCTAGTTAATTCCCACTCATGTTTCAATGGAATCATCACTTCCTCCTGCAGCCCTCATTGATCTCAACTAGGATCATACCTCCCTGCCCCAGACTCTGAGAGCTCTACGCACTCCTCCTCCACGGCACTTACCACACTTTAAAATATATAAAATCGTCACAAGTGTGGTGATCAGATAAATATCTGTCTCTCCCATTAGATACATGGAATTCAATGCTGGGCAAAATCCAATAAATGGTACCTGGCACAGTGCTTTGCCTATAGTAGGTGTTCAATGAACAACCACAAATGGAATGTTGTGTCTATGTAGACATATTTGTGTGAAAAGGAAACAAAAGCACCTTATAACTGATACTGAGTATGTAATATATAGAATATATTCTAAAAATGTTTTTGTTATAAAGCATCTAATATATTTCGATTTCCTTTTCAAACTGTTGGCAAAGACCCAGAATATTTTGAGTTTGGGGGAGGAAGAAAGGAAAAAACTGTATCAGGAATCCAATTCCTGGAATTACAGAAATGCTATATCTAGTGATTGGATATTTTTCTTCCAGGATCAACTTGGAGAAGTGGATAGGACTTTCAGGGTGGGTTCTCTCCTCACTCAGTAGTATCACCCTACTTTGTCGTTGATAGTGACTTTGACTTCTCATTTTTCAATACCATCTTATGTTTTAATTACATCAGTATTTGTTCATTGTCGGTCTTTCCCACCATAATTTAAGGTCCATGGGATTGAGCTTTCTCCGTCTTATTCACCTCTGTGTCTTAAGGCCTAAAACAGAGCTTGGCATTGGGTAGGCACTAAAAAAAGCATTTCTTTAATTAATTAATACATATTTAATTTCAACTTGGTGAATTAAGATACGCATGGAATTGCTAGTACTAGCTGAAAACTGGCTCAAAATTTCCCTATAAAACTTCTATTCAATTTCAGATTCTCTGATACAGGTAAACACTAATTTTAGTATGTTTAAATTGCATAACTTACTGTAATAAACATTTAAAAACTCACCCAAATGTATGTTTTCCAAACAGTGAGTTATTACATTCATATAATTTTCCTGAGACATACTACAATTATTCTAAGTTGTAGGTGATACACAGAGGAGTAAGAATTATCCATAATAAAGAACAGGCCAGGGAGCCGACAAAGTTATCCTCACAATGATCCTTGCAAGGTCTTTACCATTCTCTTTATAGGAAAGGCTCACTAACCCAATTAAAATTCCCAGTCTATGATATTCAAGGTGATTTCCTACTTAGTGGTTGATGGCTGGTTTCTATTGTCTTTCACGCTACATTTGGTTCTTGAAGGAGAAAAACATTCATGTGGTTGAACACAGAAGAACAATGGGAAAAAATAAAAATGAGAAGTCCTTAGGAAGCATCTGACAGGAAGAATAATCAGAGGAGGCAGCAAGGTCTGGAGCAAAATGTCAGTCGTGAATGATTGTATCTGTCCCTTGGCACAGTGCTATTCATGAGAGTTGATAACCATTCAATGCAAACAGAGGAACAGCGTTTTATGACAAAATTATTGGACATAACTCAGTTTGCTGTCTTCCTTGAGGGGTGGGGAATAACGAGAGAGAAAATAAAACAAATATATGAGTGTAAAGCAGCAAATGTGCAAATGAATAGCAAACTTGAGCTAGGATCCTTGTACAGATTTTTCACCCCAAAGGAACACCAGTATACACTGTTTATAAAATATGAATACAAATCTTTCAGTAGAGTATTAAAAGTAATATCCTCAATTCAAAATCCTCTAAAAATTAATACTGTCTAATGAACACAGAATACAATGGATGAAAGTATTACTACTCAGGAAAGTATATATTATGAATATATAAAGAATGGGAGAATTTTCTTGCCTGAATAAATCAATGGATTCCCCCAAACAAGAACATTTGGTATTTAACAGACAAGTAAAAAAAAAATGCTCAAACTTTTACTCTCAAAGTATATAATAAGGAAATAAAAAGATAGATTGAAAAAAAGATTATAAACCTAAAATGTGAGCCCAAACATGAAAGACCAAACTACTATGAAAATTGAGTCAATAATAAAAGAGATAAGACTAGCCATTAATTCACACAGGATAGGAATTAAATTGGGTAAACAATGGTTTATTAATTAAAGATTAAAATCCCAACATGATAATATGAACTTACTCATTTTTCTACTTACTTAAACCATATATTGAGCACTGACTCTAAATCAGGCATCCTTCTACTTGCTGATAAAATGTTATAATGACAGAAACAAAAATTTTAAGTTTGTTTTGCATCAACTCAAAGGAGGCATGTTTAAATTGCTAACTACATTTTAATATTCCCTGATGCATGTGAGGACAAGTAATGAAATCTGAACAGATATGATTCACATGAATGCTGTATTTTAATTTCAATCAATTATTATTAGCTATCTTTTATATGCCATTAATTCAGCTGAGTGTCAAGAAGAAAACTAAGTGAAAATTTAAAGGCCTCACAAATAAAAGGGAAGAAAAACACTACATTGCACTTGAATGTGAACAAATTCCCTTGTGTGACAGAAAATGGTACAGTGCTTTGGAGAGGTTGTAGTGAAATGAAGGGGCTGTGTGAAATTAGCAAGATGCATTAAACGATGTAGGATTTCAATTGAGCTTTGAAAAGTGAGCAAGCTACTACTAAGTACATAAGGTATATGAGAACATTCCAAGCAAAGAATTACCACGTGATTAAAAGCACTACTATATAGAACTATTTGAATATTTGGGAAGCCTTGAATAGTCGGATGTAATTAGAATATCAAAAGTGAATTAAAGGGATGCCTGGGTTGCTGAACCAGTTTAGCACCCAATTCTTGATTTTGGTTTAGGTCATGATCCTAGGGTGTAGAATCGAGCTCTGAGTCAGGTTCCTCACTGAGCATGAAGCCTGCTTGGAATGTTCTCTCTCATTCCCTCTGCCTCTCTCCTCAAATCATGTGCTTCCTCTCTCTTAAAAGAAAAAAAACAAACAAAAAGACTGAGTAGTCAAGACTAGCCATATAGACCAAGTCCATATTATGGAAAGAGTCATTAATGCTATTGTGAGAATTTAAGACTCAGTCCTACAGCTAATAGGCAGCTACTAATAGCTACTAATAGCTACTAAGTAAGGGAGTAATCTAAATTACTCCCTTAAATCTCATTAATCCAGGATGGATTAATGAGAACTAGTCATGGAGTTATGGAGAAAAGAAACAGAATTACAAGTGGGTTGGGATAGGGTAAGGTCATCACGAAGGTATGAAACTTGAGGAACAATGGCTGAGGGGTCGGGGAGTAGGTACAGCTTTATAACAAACAGAAAACTGGAAGGGCTACATGGATGACCCAACTGAAATTGGGTTTCATAAATTCATTATGAAACAGATCAATATAAGTGCATGGATTTCTCAGCAGCCTGAAACTAAGAACTAGAAATCACACAAAGATTGTTGAAAATATGAAGGTAAAATGCATACAGCAGAGTTCTGAAAACTTATGGCTACAGCATTTATCAGAAGCTGCATACCTAGAGATCAGGTTCCAGAGTGACTTTGGAATCTTAGTTACGTCACTTACTAGTGTGTGACTTTGGGAAGGTCGCTCCATTTATTTCGGCCTCTTTTTCCTTAGCTGTAGAGTGGAGATGACAGCAATACTCATTCACGGTCTGTTATTTCAAACTTTTGTGCTCGAATATGTTTTTTAATTCAGAATTTTTCAGATTTTAGGAAGACGTTACAGTACGCATACCATATTTTAGGTGTATAGCCAGTGAGTTTGTATAGTCAATTCCATAATAAGATATATGAATACTTCCAAAGTAAAATATGACTATTTATGTTCAATTAATAATTAAAGACTACAAATAGCCTCTTCTCAGTTTGTGTCAGGTTTTGATGTCAGATTAGTAAAAAACATTGTTTTTAATTTTCAGAGCTTTTTAGATTTTGAATTTACAGTTAGAGAAGCGTGGACCTGTGGCATCCAATACGTAAGGTTATGATTCAAAGAGATAATACATATAAAGGATTTTGTAGACCACCAAGCATGTGGGAAACGATCCTCTTATGATGAGGATGCCTGTGGTGGTCATGATGGAGAAGAAGAGGCAGAGATTAGGAGAATGAGGAGGACTTGGGGACACCAGGAATAGAAAACAATATTTAGTGTCTTGAAAAAGAAAATGATAGATGGTAGTAATCAGAGATTAGAACTTCAGAGTTTTAAAGAATGGAGACTTAGAGGAATTTGAGGTAAAGAAATGCCTTTTGAGCAGTTGCCTTGTGGGAAATTTAAAGAGAAGGGAAAAGAGGAAGGAATCCACCAAATATGGAGCCTGCAGTTAATGGCCACTAAATCTTTTCAAAAACATCCACTCACCTCCATACTGCCAGTACTTCATCTCCCAAAGCCTGTCTCCTCACCCCAAGAAGACATAAAGGTAAGTAAAGGAAAGTAATGTGGGGTCAGAATCTGCCCACAAGGTAGGAACAATGACCTAGAACAGTTGATACTGGTCAGAGATTCTGGACAGGTGATGAGAAACAGGTGAAGTATTTATAGCTCCTGATGTTTCTAGTTCAGGAAATTACTGCATGTGATTTGATATTTTGTCTGCTTGTATGTGTATACATATAATTTTAGTGTATATATACATATATATATACACATATATATATGTGTATATATATATATATATATATATATATATATATATATATATATATGTATTTATCTTATTGGGATGAATTCCTTCATGGGAAATTCCATGTCTTATTTTTCGGCGTTCTTCTATCAAAGATGGCATGTAAAATATCTCCTACATAGAATTATAAATAAATTGAAGTTTTTGCTCTCATATATGTATATGCTATACATGAATTATAATAATATTAACATAATAATAGCTGTAGTTCTTCTGGGGTCGTAGATTCAGTCTTATAATGATAAAAACAACCATATTAATTCACTTTATTATTTATCTTTATAAATAAGAAACCGGAGTCTAGTAGTCAGGAGCCTTGAAGCAAGCAATTTCAGGGTATAACTCAGATTTGTCTGAATCTAATGCCCATGCTGACGCCTACTACCTGGAATTGGAGAGCTATGCTAAGAAGAGGCCATCTGTAAGACATGGCTTATGCCCTTTCTAAGCCAAATGTATTATTTCTCTTTAAAAAGATAGTAACAACATTCACTCTGTGATTTATTATCTGGGCACTTTAACTGTTGAAATGCTAGAGTAAGAACTAAAAATGAAAGTTTGATTTGGTTTAGCCTTTCAATTTAATATATATGCATATATATAAATTTATATATGTAAAAATACATACATTATATATAAATATAATCCCAGAGCCATACTAAGGTTTAATATTAAAGAGCTGTGTGTGTCCCTTAAAGTCTTGGGCAACAGCACTGAGACACAAATGCCCATTTGTTGTGAGTTAATTACTCAGCGATAGGTGGGAAGAAATTTACTAGGAGAAGAACACTACATGTAAGGAATAATTATAGCATTTATTTACTCGCATTCTTGTTCCAAAATTTAAAAATGGAGATACTAGGGTAAAACTAGATAAAACTAAGACATAATATTATGGTTAAGAAAAAAATTGTATTTAAAATTAAGTAGATCCTAGTACACTGACCTAGATGTCAGCCATTGACATTCCTCATGGCCACATTCATTAGTGAAAAGAAGCTGCAAATAGACACACACACACACACACACACACACACACACACACACACAATGAAATGAGGAACATAATTAGAAACATATTAGGTGAATATATTAAAGAGAATAAAAGTGATATAAAGTTCTATCCATAGAGTTGAGATGCCAAAGTTTCTTCTCATTTATCAAAAGCTGAAAATTCCAAAACTACATGTGGGCTTAGCAGAAAAAACAATTAGTGATGCCTTCCATGAGACTTAGATGGGAGGGTAGTGCTGCTGTTTCCCCTAAACCACATGGTCAACGATAGAGGAATTGGAATCTCTCACTTTTTTCAATTCTGACTCAAGTATTTTGAGCTTTATTTTGAGTTCAATGGAGTGTAACAGAAATAACCCAGTTCTCTACTAATTAGACATGTTTTTAACCACTGTGAGCCTCCTCTTCTTTATGTGAAAAATGAAAACTGTCATATTTACCTTGTCTTTTGTGAGAATTAGAGATGGAGCATTTGAAGCTTTTAACACAATGCCTGGCATGTAGAACGCATGAACATTTTACCAACATATTCACACATGAATATTTAAGATTATTATTAGTAAATGAAAAATAGATTTATAAAACAGAAATTATCATTGTGTAAACAACGTCATCTCTCATCCTATTTTCTTTCCAATGAGATGTTTTGGGAGAGAGACGAAGAAAAATAAAAATAAGAAAAACCTGTAAGTACAAATATATAAATATGAGATCTATAGATCTCTCCTCAGTCTCGAGGATTAGATTAGTGCCCTAGCATTCCTGGCAGTGGGGGTGGGGGGGTGGGGGGGGGAGGAGACTAACAAATGAGCTGGTAGCTTGTGACTTGAAGGTCACTCTAAGGACAAAACGGTTACCCTGCAATCAGCCTGCTGCGTGATGCCCTGGACCAGAGAGGTCTGCACATTTGTCCTGTCAAGAAGGAGAGCCAAATGTCAGCTGGATATCTTTTCCCTCTTACTTCCTTCTACAGTTCTAACTGTCTCAGGAGAATGCCTGCAGCTCCTTTAAAACAAGAGACCAAAGAGGCACCGGGTCATTCACTTCTGCTCTATGCTTGCAGCTTACCACAACCCGCTAAGAACATTCATATCCTCCCTCTGATCTACTCGTTCGGGTCCACTGAAAGTATATCTATGTGTACGCATGTATATACATACATGTACGCACAGACACATGTGTATATATGTATCGACTATACCATGTATGTACACATGTGTATATATCTACTACCACACCGTGTATATGTACACACACATATGTATATCCACCAGAGCCTTTTCAATGCTACTGTTCCTTGAGGGTCACCAAAGCCATTTGCTTTCTCATAAGGGTAAGTCACTAATGATGAAAGAAGAGAGAGATCATCAGTAACAGGTAAAGATCAAACTGGGGTGAAATAAAAATAAGCAGCCCAAAATCAATTATTGAGGCTAGGAATAAGACTGATTTTTTAAAGGACCGATAAAGAGGGAGGTAGATTACATTGTCATTTAACAGCTGTTTTAGGGCAGATCACTACTGCCTTGGAAACGACTCTGGCAGATGAAGAAAGGAAAGACATAGCCCCCAATCACTTTTTAATGATGTGATTATATATACAACTACAGTGTTTAAAAAGACAAACCTCAAAAGCAATTCATGTCAACCATTAATATCTTTTATGGAAAGTGGTCTTCCTGTTCTAGTCCTATCCTCTTCCCCTATGTGGCATTTTTTTTTTTGTATTCCACTCTTGGAATCTCGACCTCCAATTTTAAACAGCCACCCATTTTCACCCACACTTCCAAGATTCTCTGGTATCTGATGTTAATCTGTTTTCTGGCCAAGGAAACTCAGCTTCAAATTTTGTCGCTTTTGGATGAAGGCCATTTCAAGACTTAGAGAGCAAGAACTTGTGATTTTTAAGCCAAATGTTAATACTGAACACCAAGCACAACTAGAGGAACTTCTAAACACGAAAGAAGAAATAGTGAATTGCCAATTTCACAAAAGTATCAAATGCATTTCTGTAATATTTTAATTGCATACTGAAAATAACTTTTTGGAATGTCTCTGTAAAGAGGCAGATCTCATAGTAATGTCTCTGTCTCTCTCTGTCTCTCTGTCTCTCTCTCTCTCTCCCTCTCTTTTGGTACTGCTTGAGTTGAAATTAGTTAAGATTCCATTAAGGAACAATTGGCATAATTCCAGAAATATGAGCTAGATTTCCAAACTCTTGTTTCAATTAATTTAATTAAATATATATTCCAAACAAATTGATTTCCTTTTTTTCTTTTTTGCTCTATTTTAGACTCTACACATTCTATCAATCTCTTCTTTGACTCGTTTCATTTATATTCTTACATTGTCATCCCTAATTAGATTAATGCCAAACATAAATGATCCACATGACATGGTCATCTCATTTCATTCTTGTGATATTTGTCAGCCTCTTCCTATGTCACACTGTGTTCATTGGTAGGATGGTTGTCCTTATGCTGATTGAAATCAGATTCCCTGCTGGATCCTGGCCTTCATGAACAGCAGAAGGAGGTGCTTCAGGGTGACATGAAGCTGCCAATTATACAAGTCTCTCTTCAGCTTTGTTAAGAGTTAGGCTCTGGGCATCAGGTGTGGAAAGAATGCTCGACCTTCTTCCCATGGCCCTAATCCATTGATTTCTCTTCTCTTCATTCTTGGCGTCAGGGGCGGTTGGTTGTCTCATGGCTGTAAACACATGGCGACCTGCCATTGGGGTCTCTCAATACTGTGATACTCTTCTGTGGGCACTCAGAGTGCCACCTGCACTACATTTCTTGCAAGCAGGATACTTATGATTTAATGCATTTAGTTTAAACCTTGATATCGTCATTTGCATAGAGGACTTCATTGTAGGGTGTTTGTTTTTGGTTGCTTCTGTATCATATTAACTTTAAAGCCTACTATTCCTAAATCATGGTCAATTTGAGGTAAGATAGACTATTTTAAAAGTAGTAGAAATAATTATTATGGTATTTGTTCACAGAGTTATAGTAAATTTCTGTCTCCAAAGAAACAGATTCAGAGTAAAACTTAGGAAATAGGATTGCATTTTACCACAGAATGGCAAGAGTATAAAATATGTAGATCTATGCTTTGTTGGAACAATATAAACAATTACCACCTTATACAATCTTCTAAGCCAGATTTAGCTGAACTTCATATAGCAAACACTAGGCTTCACAAAACTTCTTCAATTGGAAGGAGCACATTATTTTTTGGCTGCATCTCTCATTGTTTCCATCCTAAGGGGCCTCTTCCGATCTGAGAGCATAACCCAGCAGCCATTGAATACAGAGTGAGCATGGCAAGGGCTTGCAAAGCTCATCAGGGGCTTTGGTGCTTAGGAGAAGATTAGTTCTGATCACAAGTGAGGGCAGAGCCTGGTTAATGATGGAATTGCCCTAAAGTGGAAGAGAAAGAAGAGTGCAGACCCAAACTACTTCCCTTGGGGGTATACTTGAAGTACAAGAGTGAAGAATGAAAATGCTATCATTATTCCACATGTGGCATTTCTCATAGAAATTTCCAGCCCAATTAGTGAGGCTTCATCAACTTCCCACATTGAAGGGAAAATGGAAACCCAGGCAAATAAACTTTAGGAAAGAATTCTGGGTAAGAAGTAAAATCTGGCTTAGAAGATTATATAATGTAGTCATTATTCTACATTGTTCCAATAAACCATAGATTCAGAATATTCTACATCTCATCATTGGGTATAAAAATGCAATTCTCATTTGTTAAATTTCGCTCTAAATCTGAATCTTTGGATTCAGAAAGCAATTACCACTCTATGCACAAATACTATGTGGTAATATGCACAAATATTATGGGGTAATGATTATCTTTGTCATTCGTACATTCTAAAGTGTTGTCTCAGAAGCGTTCAGGTTTTCATTTCATGACCTCTCCAAGTATTGTAGGTCTTCTGGTTGTAGTCTACGTGTTATGTTTATTTTCTGTATATTACATTTTAAATATCTAAGATATTTATCTTGCTAATACTTTTATTATTGTTTTGTTTGAATTAATTTCTCATGCATTGATTACTACGTTCTGGCATAAGGGTATTTTATTGATCATAAAATTGCAAAGATATTGCACAGTGACATTCCATCTCACTGGGCTTCATCGTCAATTTTACTAAATATTCTTAGTGCCAGCATGAGGTTAGAAGAGAATATAAATTGGGCAGAGCCCACATAGAAACAGTGAGTCTTCTTTAAAGGCTAAACAAATGGATTTCCTTTCTCCAAATTTCTTCCTGGAAGAAACGCTGTTTTTCTGCACCAGTATCTTTATCAGCCTTCCAGAGGATTTTGTTCACTACTGGGATCATTCACTGCTCTTTGTTGTGTTTTAATTATTTTTTGTTGCATCATCAAAGGCAATTTGCTACAGATGGGTCCAGTCATATGCTCCTTCCATCCTTCTTCTTGGCACAAACATACTAACTTTGGCTCTGGTCTTTGAAATCCCTGTAACTAAGCCAATCTTTCTACACGTCTTTCAAGTTGAGGGTTTTAACCCTGTCCTGGTTTCAAAGAAAGGAAAGACGATGCAATAACCGTCTGCCTTTGAAGACTGGGAGGAATACAATGAATTATAAAAATCTTCTTTATGAATTACTGACAAGCCAACACTCTGAGAGTGGATGAAAATCGGTGAATTTGTAACCATATTAATTTGAATAGGATATACAGGATATAGTAACAGAGCAGCAATTAGCCACTGCTACATTTGGTCAAATTTGCAATGATAAGATGTGTTTCTTTCTTATACCCTTCAGTGTATAAAGCTTTTAAACATTCTCTAACCCTGGAGTAATTATCCAGGGACACAGTAATTATAAGACTTTGGTGTCTATAATGTCTTGTACTTATTTCACTGTGGCCTCTAACCAAGAATTAAAAGTGCCCTCTTTTAAGACTGTCTTGTCCTACAACGACCCCAAGTGAATTAGGTATTACTTGTTTTTCCTTATTTAAGTTAGTGAGTTTCTTTGCACATCTCCAAAGCCACCATTATAATGTCACTGCTCGGAACCAGAGTGCATTAGAGAGCCAGGGTTCAAATCCTGGTTCTCATTAACAGAATTTCTAGAATACAGTGTGTTACAAATTTCAGGTTCAAATAATACACATGCAAACACACATGAGTGCGCGCGCGCGCGCGCGCGCACACACACACACACACACACACACACACACACCGAAAACATTTATAGTGAACAGAAAAAGATAATACTAGTTTATTATTGTTTTGATAGGTTTGGAAAGGAAGCCCTGTGAGACATGGAAATAGCACAGGATCTTTCCCATTAACTTAGCTACTGTGCCCTTCATATCTTTAGTGAGATTTATCTTCATCTTTGAGAATCCATGGTGGACCAATAGATAGAGCCATTCTGCAAGTATAAAAAAGGGTCCTCAGGTAAGTTATGTGAGTAAAATAAAAATGAAATAACAGTAGCCCTACTTTTTTTTTTTTTAAGAAAATGGAATGTACACATTTGATACTAGCGGTGAAGATAATTTCACACTCCCATATACTTTGTAGTTTCTCATAGGAGGGATGTCGTGAGCCTTTGGACACATCACTGCCCTCTTTGCACTACATTTGTTGTTTAAATCTTCATTCCTGAAAACTTCTGCAAAGAAAATGTATTCTTTTATTTTACAGTATTGCTATCCAACATGGACAGCAATGATCTGATCCGGGCAAAGAGAACAAATGCAGAGAAGACTGTAAGAGACACAATAATAACAGGGCTTTAAAGACAACATGCTCCATTTCTAGCTGAAACTTGATTAAATGACTTGTAACCCAGACCATGATTCACTGATGAACATTAAAGACAGAGATGATGTGAGAGAACACTGGTTCTTCTCTTCTTCATATTTGATGAAGAAAACAGTGATTCCACAAATAAGATACCATGGAGACAAAATGAGTGATTGCTCCTCTTTCTGCAGATAACTTCTCTATTTACATTTAATAGAGGGCAGGGAAGGGGCGCCTGGGTGGCGCAGTCGGTTAAGTGTCCGACTTCAGCCAGGTCACGATCTCGCGGTCCGTGAGTTCGAGCCCCGCGTCGGGCTCTGGGCTGATGGCTCAGAGCCTGGAGCCTGTTTCCGATTCTGTGTCTCCCTCTCTCTGCCCCTCCCCCGTTCATGCTCTGTCTCTCTCTGTCCCAAAAATAAATAAACGTTGAAAAAAAATTAAAAAAAAAATAGAGGGCAGGGAAAATAACACTTCATTTCAGGTCTTCTTTTTATTTTTTCCCTTCCTAATAACAGCATTGTATTTAGTCCACTGATCCATTCAATAAACATTCATCATGCCTGGCCCTGAGCCTATGACTATGGAAAGTTCACTGGCTTTAGGAACTCAGAGACTATGGGAGAAGATATAAACATTCTATATAATATAAAATACTACAACTAATACAACTGAAGTATGAGTAAAATGTACAGGCCACCTGTGTTTTTGGCTGGAGCATTTCATGGAAGTGGTGCTACTGAATTGGTTTTGAAGAGTAAGAGGGATGGATTTTTTTTTTCATTTGAAAGAAATAATATCATTCTGAAAGGACCATGCATAAGACTATGAACACCACAAAGGAACATCCATTGCTGAGGGAGATGTACATATTAACAGACCAGAGAGGCTGGAGTATAGACCGTGTGGGACTCAGCTGGCAGTGGAGAGAGTTGGGAAAACAAAGCAGCTAGCTAGAGAAGGTTGTGCATATTAAAACCATTTGAGTTCATCTCTAGGGCTACAGGAGTCTGCCAAACAATTCTGAACAATGAAATGAACGGATCACATATGTGTTTCCGAATCCTGCTTTCTGTGGATGGATCAGGAGGCAAATTTTGGACAGAGACTGCTATCCTGGCAGTTGAGGGACATGCGAAGACAGAACGTAGAGAGGCTAGTCTCAGAGTCTCTGTGTGATGGAGACCCGACCTAAGATGTTGGCCATAAGGAAGGAGGAAATTATAAAAGGTCTGTGGATTAAATTAATAGAAAATCGAGACCAATTTAAGAAATGAGATATACATTTGTTTTCCTTACATTCATGGATAAGGAGACATTCTCTATATGACTCTGGAAAGAAGCTTTTCATCATGTTTAATGCATAGAATATGACAAGTCTTCATTTTATAGTAATTTTAGTAACTAGAGATGGACCTAAGGAAAGCCAAATGGCCATAACAACGTGGCTACCATCCTACTCTGGAATTATTATCAGTGATACAAAAGTACTTGGACATCATGGGAGGCACTAGAAACCAACAGTTATTATAATTTTATCACACATTAGACACTAGCATGGGTATTGGAGCTTATTTGAAGAACAAAACCTTAACCCCAACCTCCAAAATGTTTATGCTAACAAACAAATTCTATAATATACAAACAAAATATAAAATATACCTAAAAATAGTGACCGAGATTGAAAACTATCATCTTTGTTTTATTTATTTTAGTTTAGAATCTTCTAAACTATGACATTAATGTTTGGAACCAGTGCACATGTATGTATAGGGGCAAGTGATGTGTATTTTATCCATCTGTCTCTATTATCTAGCTAGGTGAATCTCTCTCTCTTTTTTAATTTGAGAGAGAGAGAGAGAGAGAGAGAGAGAGAATGAATGAATGCTGGGGAGAAGGGCAGAGTGAGAAAGAGAGAGACTCTTAAACAGGCTCGAACTCAGCATGGAGCCCAACACAGGGCTCAATCCCACGACCCGAGCCGAAATCAAGAGTCGAACACTCAACCAACTGAGCCATTGAGGCACCATCCCTGAAAATATATATATATATATATATATATATATATATATATATATATATATATATATATATAATCTCACAAGCACCTACATTATGATAGTTATCTAGGGTGATCTACATTTATCCTGAATCTTTGCATTCTTTGTGATCATAATATTCATGAGGTCATGAATATAAAATTGTTAAGATCTTTCTTAGGTGACTCTATTTGCCTTAAGAAAAATTAATCCAGAGGGCAGGGGTCTATGCATGTATGTGTTTGCTGTAACCCCAGTGCCAGGCACACTGTAAGTACTTGGTAAACATTCATTGAAACACAAGGAAACGATATTAACACTAAATATTAACACTATACCACCAATGTATATGATGTGATATGTATTGTAATACATATGTCGTCTATTTTATCTATGTATCTACTATGTATGTACTATGTATGATATATCTATCATCTCTCTGTCGTAACTTTGAAATGAGATCCCTATACTCTACATTGTGGCAAAGAAATGCATAAAAATAGCAGTAAAAATAACTGCACAAGGCATAAATAAAAACGAATGGGGTCAATCTAGGAAAAGCAATTTTTACTCATTTAAGCCTATCATGAAAGCATATTCTCTCCATTCAAATCTGTTACATGTGCTTACTTTTTAGATATTTCTGCCTATGTAAATTATTACAGAAAGGTTAATTAACAACTGTACTTAGAAGTAAATTTGTTTCATTGCCTAGAGCTAAGACTGCATTTATTTTACAGTTTATTCTTCCTTGCCATATTGATACATTAATTGAATTAGAAGAATATTAAGCACCAATTTCTCCTTCTTGTTGTGTTGTATGTCATGACAAATATAAAAGTGTAAAATCCAATTTCAAAAGTAAGTATTTACAACCACTCTGGGGTAGATAAGTCATACATACATGAAGGTATTATAAAAATAAGGGAGCATAAAAGCATGCATCAAAATCAAAGCTTAATTTGGATATGCTAAACTTATTGGCAATCAAATTTTTTAGGTAGTTTGTGTGAGACCAGCAAAACAGTGGACATTTAAATTATATGAAAGGACAAAACAACATAGGGATACATGAAGAGAAAAAATGAGGACACAAGGATTATGCCCTGAGGTCGCTCAGTATTTTACAAGTTGAGCAGAAACAGAAGAATTTGGAAAAGGATATGAAAAGGAAAAGATAGAGGTGTTAGATTAAAACCATGAAGGTATCGCATCCTGTAAGCTAAGAAGAGAAAAAAAGAGAGTGTTTTTACGAAGGGATGGACACAGATGTCGAATACTGCCGAGCAGCCAAGCGATTTGGGCGTAGAAAAGTGTTAATTGGCTTCAGTGAGATAAAACTGGTAACCTTTCCAAGAGAAGATTCAGGGAAGTTTCAAGGGGTGAATACACATTGGAGAAGTGACAGCAGGGAAGCCAAATAAAGAGATGGTAACTGAAGTAAGAAACGAGATCGATAGAGGATTTTTAGAAGATATTTGCGTGCTGACTTGACGACGCAGCGAGAGGGTGAGACTGAAGGCACAGGAGGATGGATGCTGTCAAGGAAGCAAACAGAGGGAGGAGGAGAAGATTGCAATCCAGAAAAAAATACTTGGATGGAGATGAGAGCAATTGTCTGAGATGAGGAGGTGAACGATGCTTTCTGTCAAACCGCTGAGAGTGATTTGCAAGGATTACAGGTTTGAATTTTCCTTTTTTTTTTTCACCTGGGCAGGAGGCACTGATGAATATATATAAGCAAACGAGAACTGTTAGAATTTACATCAATGTAGATTAATCTGGTAGAGGTTATCAGGCCTTCCCTGTGGCAGCTAGCCTCCCGAGTGGCCCCTAATCCCCCCCCCACCTAGATGGTAAAAGACTTCTGCCTTGCTCCCTTGGGCAAACTAGTTGCCATGCAATCAGTGCTTTCTTACAAACATATAGACAATTTGTTTATAGCCAGAAACAAACAACAAAACTTCCCTTAGATTATTTTTCCTTAAAAGCCTTATTCATTTAGTAAATAAGTAGGTGAGTGTCTCTACTACATGCATTTCCTGATGCTTGGAATTTGTCGATGTCCAAAACAGACAAAAAAATCCCTGACTATGTCAAAACAAGTTAACTGCTCAAAGATCATAAAAACCATGAGCATGCCCTTTCCTACTGGCAGTATTGCATAGCCAGGGTTTTTCACTTAAAATTCTTTTGTTATCCCTATTAAATATGAAAACTATCCTAGGATCTTTTAAAAGGTAATTCTCATGTGAAAGTCTGCAGAAATCACCTACTCCCTAGGATCTCTTTCTTAAAAGAGCACACTCACGAATTAGAAAACAAACAAAAACAGCCATTAAAATGGTCTGGTAATTGGTGTAAGTCCTATTAAAACAATTCTGCTTTCCTGTCTGATCTACATGTAGAAATGCATGTTGGTTGCCATTTATCACGTTTAAATATGTGAATCAACTCAATTAGCCTGTAGGCCATGTAATAATGCATTATTTATGAGAAGACAAATCATTTTAACTAACAGAGTCTCAGAAATTGGATTGTATCTTTAAATTATAGATTTTGCCTAATAACTCAGAAGGGGGAATCCCAATACCATTAACTATTTTTCAAAAAGTTTATGCAACTAACCTTCATTTAAATGAATACGGATCTTATATTGATTTGAAGACACGATCAATGCCCAAATAGAAAAATCCCTTTATGGGGCGCCTGGGAGGCTCGGTCAGTTAAGCATCCTACTCTTGATTTTGGCCCAGGCCGTGATCTCACAGTTCATGAGTTCAAGCCCCACACTGGGCTCTGGGCAGTGCAGATCCTGCTTGGAATTCTCCGTCTCTCCCTCTCTCTCTGCCCCTCCCATACACTCTCTTGCACGCGCATGCGCACATACTCCTTTTCTCAAAAATACATAAACATTTAAAAAAAGAAAAAGAAAAATGCTTTTATGGCTGTGTCTTGTTAGTATGTGTGCTTAATTGGTCGGTCATCCATCTGGGTAGCTATTAAGGCTCTTATCATCTTCACCCAAGTTCTGCATACCCTGTCCATCTCCTGTCAGCCATTCTCTTAAGTTTAGCTGTTGGAATCAGAAGACTGGATGAGCCATCTTCCATGCCCACACACATGATTCATAGGCCTTCTTCCCATCCCAATCCTACTTCCTTGGTTTTGAGGGTATAATATTATTTTTGGTAAGAGGCCATAGTGCCCCACAATCAATAGTTTAAAGCAGTTCACTGAAACCTTCGTAACATCTTAAGTCCTATGGTTTTGTCCACAGCTCTGGGGTAGATGAATTTGAACACAGAACTAGGAAGTGCCATGATTTGAGTTTCTCAGTGAGAGACATCTGTCAATTAAA
This sequence comes from Acinonyx jubatus, assembly GCF_027475565.1. Taxonomy (NCBI): domain Eukaryota; kingdom Metazoa; phylum Chordata; class Mammalia; order Carnivora; family Felidae; genus Acinonyx; species Acinonyx jubatus. The sequence continues at coordinate 17,826,864 of NC_069387.1, read as the reverse complement.
AGGGCAGTGTCATCAATGTGAAGACCTGGGACTCTGAGCTCAGATACTGAAGTCCAGTCAGAGACACAAAGCAAAACAAACAAATATGTGACAGAAAAAAGAAGAATGATGGGTCAGAAAGGACCTTCCGCTGTGGAAGCAAGGAGAAAAATAAATATGGAAAATATAACAACGTAAAATAGAGAAAATTAATCCACCGGAGAATTAGAAGAAATTTTAACCTCAAAGCGTTAGGAGAGACAGTCAGAAAAGTTTGGTGTTTTCAAATAAAAACATTTGCTTTAATTATAATTCAAATAATTAAAGTGAACCCAACTGTTGGTGTTGGCAATATTCAAAAGCCAAGGAAAAAAAGCTGAAAGTACTGAAATAAAATTAAATGAACAGAAAACTACAGTAAACGTTCAAGGACTTTGAGATTGCCCACAAATTCCTGTTAGTCTCCATATCTCTCTATTTATCACTCCCAAAATAAATTTAATTTTTTCTCAATTGTCCACATCCAAAAGTAAATCTACAAACCCATTTTACTCAGGGCATATTTTCCATTTGGTTTACTTATCTCTAATTCAACACTTTTAAAACTTATTGTATCTATTGAAGGTTATTTTGTCTGTCCCATGTGCTTCATCATATTTTTGGTATTTAAAAACAAGAAAAAGATGTTTTCTATACCTATTATTTTAACTTCAGGTATAGAACTGCATTATAGTTTCAATAGGGTTTTATAGACTGGTTTCTGAAACAAGCCATGATTTACAAGATTGTTTCTACAGAAAAATGTGTTGCAAGTTCCATTCAGCTGATTTACTGATGATCCTTTGAAAAATAAAACATCCACGCATTTGGGGCTGCCTAACATCAATGTGAAGAAGGTCTGGCTTGTAGTATAAAGACTTACAGTGTATTCAAGATGCTTTCTTCTCTTCTTACATTTATGTAGAAAGTTATGCCATTTATAAATTTTGTAAGAAATTTTATAAGACCCATGATCGTCCAGAAAATTGCTAAGCTACAGAGTTCTTAGAGGAATACGTGGCTCAGAAGATGCTGATTACAGTACTGATTGTCAAAAGCTGTCCCTTATTAACCTTTATGTCCCTTGGCACAACTTTAGTACGTTTCTGAGTTAACTACCAATTTTTCACCTCCCACTTCAGCATCTTCCTGGCCACAGCTGCACAATTCAAATTACACGTTCCATGTCATATAAGCACTAAGACAAAACCTAAAACTAATTCATCATCTTCCTTCCTAAAATTAGTTTGGTCCTCCTCTGATTTCTCTCTTCTTCCTACTTATAATTTTTACCCTGGCCACTCAAATTCAAAACGTAGGAATTTTATATTTCTCTTTACATGCCTTTCCAATTCCAAGTCACAAAACACTTATTTAACAATATATTTTAAAATCTAATTCCCATCCTATTTGTGACAAAATGGCTTATCAATAATTACTTCATGAATTTTACATTACACCTGAACAGACTTTATTCTTTCTCTCCTTCAAGTGCATCCCATGTGCTACCATTAGAACAACCATCTAGAAAAGGAGTAGAGATATTTATCCACAAGTCTAATTACTGAACACAGTATGTTATCATATAAAGGCTATACCATCAAGGAGACTGAAAAAAAATACTGAATAATAAACTATATTTAAAAGGAAATTAGCTCACTGGGAAGGAGTGGGAAGCAGTGATGAGGAAAGAAATTGGTAAATCCACAATTAAAAAAACAAACAAACAAGAAAACCAACCCACTCATTGTGCACTGGAGTAGAAAAACAAGGAGAAACCAGAGAATAGTAACCCAACAGATGAATGGAGAAAGCTGGGAATGCAAATAAACATTTTCTAAAATTCTTACATTTTTCACGATTAAAAGAGAAATAGTACAATTGAAATGTGTTCACCAAATAGAAAATCAGTATATATTTTTCTAAGCACATATCAAAAATTGTGAATAAAGAGAATCTCTCAAAACCAACCTAATAGAAAATAGGGAATTGGAAAGCATAGTAAATTGAGGATTAATATTGAAATATCATTGTGCTTTCTCTGAGAATTTTAATCTATCAATGTCTCAGAACTAAACTGAAGTAGTGTTGCAAAATGATAAAATAAGTAAAGGGATTTTATAAAATTCCAGCATAAAATTATCAATAGCTCCCAAATTTCAAAACTATTTAGTAGTTCATTGTTATCAAAAGCTATGATGTGAGATTTAAAATCTTTGTGTCTTGGGGCACCTGGTGGCTTAGTTGGTTAAGTGTCCAACTTTGGCTCAGGTCATGATCTTGCAGTTCATAAGTTCGAGTGCCACATCAGGCTCTGTGCTGACAGCTCAGAGCCTGGAGCCTGCTTCAGATTCTGTGTCTCATTCTCACTCTGTCCCTCCCCCACTGAGGCGCGCTCTCTCTCTTTCTCTCTCTCCCTCTTTCTCTCTCAAAAATAAATAATAATAAAAAAACACTCAAAATATCTGTGTTCAGTTCCACATCTGTAAAATGTAACAGATAACTGCTTCATAATGTTTTTAAGGAAATCACAATACATCACATATATTGTGCAATGTGCCTGCACAGAGAAGGTACTCCATAATTGGTATTTACTATGACTTTCTATTCAAAGATTTCAGTCTGGGTATATCAAGTGGGCTTAACATGTAAGAATAAGATTATCTTCTAAAATGCATCATACAGGAGACTCCTGGGTGGCTCAGTCGGTTAGGCATCCGACTTCAGCTCAGGTCATGATCTCATGGTTCGTGGGTTCGAGACCCGCATTGGGATCTGTGCTGACAGCTCAGAGCATGGAGCCTGTTTCAGACTCTGTGTGTGTGTGTGTCTCTCTCTCTGCCCTTCCCCCACTCATGCTCTGTCTCCCTCTGTCTGAAAAATAAACATTAAAGAAATAAAATAAAATAAAATGCATCATACAGAAATGACTTTTTTCCCTTTCTCTGTAAACTTCGAACTTGCTCAATGTTTTAAGCATCTAACATTTAACATGACCATGAGAGAGAACAGTGATACGCCAATCATGGAATTCCCCAGATGGTAGGCAAATTTTCATGGAGAAACATGGAAAGATATAATCTTGGGAACTGAAATGGCATGATAGTTCTTTGGCTTTATGACACGTGATACAGACTTGTGGTGGCTCACTTACTATCTTGGTTTGTCATTTCTTCATTGCAAATCCATCCTTTGCAGGAGGTTGTGTGTTTAAATTGTGACCACGTCCTTGTAGGACATTAAGTTTAGCCGTAAAGTTTCAAGTTGTCCTACATTCCTTTCGGTACTTATCTTTCAGTTCAGTATGTCTCCCCCTATGCAGATAATGTGCATTGAGACTTAACACTGAAGCATTTTACAAATCTGGGTTTTCAAGTTATTTCAGAGACCTTCTAGGCCCCACACACCTCCTGAGAGATGGTGAACATTTTTGTTGCCTTTCCTTGCTAGTTGATGTAGTTTTACTTGTACAATTTCTATTGATTATTGGTTAATGCAATATATGTGGGCTAATTATATGAGCCCAAACTCTTACCCTTCTTTAAAAGTGTGGATTCCAAGCTTTTTTAAATACAGTGTGAGTTACAAATTTTACTTACACAATAATCATTGTGAAATAAAGGTATCATAAATGTATCAGAAAAATGTGTGTATATCTCCCACACAGCTCATACTTTGTTTAAAATTCGTTAATATAGTTCTAAAGTTGAGTAGTAAAATGTTCCCTTACCAAACTACAACTCACTATTACACTCAAAGAATTCTAGGAAAGTACTTAGTGCCCTTTGGCTGTTTGCTAGATGTTGAGTGAAGGCTGTGTGCAGAATGCGTAAATCTCCAAGTCCTACAAGTTGAGAGGAAGCTGCGGTGATGGTTAGAAGCCTGAATCCTCAAGTTGGACTGTTTCGACTTACACTCCAACACTTACTAAGTGGAGCAAGTGAATGAGTACTCTGGAAGTTATTCCATCTAAGTAAGAATATAATAATAATGCCCTCTTCATAGAGTGATTGTAAGGATTAAATGAGATAATGGATTAAGTTAAAAGAGGGTTCAGTTAGTAAGAACAGATGACTTAGCCACCACTGTTCCATTAAGCATACATTTATTCATTGCCTATTAAGTGTTTGGAAGTCTTTGGGTAATTTCGATACCCATAGTGATAGCAATACTGGGTAAATAAATACTAGCTGCTGTTGACGCTGCTACTTGTTTTTAGAACTAGGCGCTATCTATTCGCAAACCCAAACATTTCAAGTTATGTTCTTCATATCGTTACTTAGCTCAAAATGGTAAACGGAAGGAGTCTAAACAATATCTTCTTACAAGCCTGAATTGGAGACATTGAGGGTTGCTCCACTCATCCCTGTAGACAACTGCTACAGCACACTTCAAAAATGTCCTTCTTGGGGCACCTGGGTGGCTCAGTCGGTTGAGCGTCTGCCTTTGGCTCAGGTCACGATCTCGCCGTCCGTGGGTTCGAGCCCCGCGTCGGGCTCTGTGCTGACAGCTCCGAGCATGGAGCCTGTTTCAGATTCTGTGTCTCCCTCTTTCTCTGACCCTCCCCTGTTCATGCTCTCTGTCTCAAAAATAAGTAAATGTTAAAAAAAAAAAAAAGTCCTTCTTCTACTTGCTTTTGGCTAAGAGGGTAACCCAATATTCAACTTCTTCTTAAGCAAAAAACTGTCCAATCTGATATCATATTTAATCACGTATTCACTGATAATACTTCTCTGAAAATGAAATGGTAGCACATTTACCAAAAAAGCCCAGTTATGAGAGAGTCAGTAAAATAAACCTGGAAGAAAAATCCTTATGGCCAAATCACTTATCATGAGAGACTATGTTGCTAGGAAATATTGTCACCAAGAAGGTTCTTTCTTTTTTATGTTCTTTTACACAAATTCAGTTTTCGATAGACTGGGATCCAAGTGTGAAATTTGTGAAGTACCCCAGGAACCAAAAAGAATTCTTAGAATATTAAATCTGTCATCTATTTGCTGCTGCCATGCGACATTTATTCCCACATGTGCCCAGTTTAAAGTAGGTCCTCATTAAAACACCGGAAGGAAGGAGGAAGGAAGGAAGGAAGGAAGGAAGGAAGGAAGGAAGGGAGGAAGGAAGGAAGGAAGGAAGGAAGGAAGGAAGGTGATCAGTTCATTAGCTTCTGCCTGTTTTCACCTTCTCACATCTATTACCAAGGTTATTTCCTGAAGTGCACAATGTTCACACTTAGCTGAGAGATTTAATTTAGATTTCCAGGGGTCAAGGGCTAGGCTTGTACTATGCAATTCTTTTGGTTTGAATTACCTGACTACAGATTCATCAGAAAGTGAGAATTATTTCACCTAAAATTTCAAAGAACTGAGAAAAATGTCTGTTTTCTAGACTTCACATTTGTGACAACTGCTTCGAGTTTCATTTAGAGTGACTGTATGTAATGATGAAAAAAAAAATTTCCAAACTGAACTTGGGCCATGAAATATCAAAACCATTTAGCATCTACCAGTTAAAATCTAAAACTTCATACAGGGTAATATAGATAATACGAAAAGCAGAGAGTGTGAAGATATACATTTGTAAATATGAATTGCTGAAATAAGAGTAAAATAGAAAAGACACTATAAGTAGCCAGGGATATTATCTGTGTACTAATTTCGAGACATGACCTGTAACATACACAGAGCAAGCTTCCAATTAACTAAAATCTGGAATACCATAAGCTAAAATTATTATGGTGTCCATTTTATGATATCATGAACTATAGATCCTACAGAGCTAAATCTAATGTCACAATTAAGAAGATGGAAATCCTGGGGTGCCTGGGTGACTCAGTCAGTTAAATGTCTGACTTCGTCTTAGGTCATGATCTCGTGGTTAGTGAGTATGAGACACAGGTCGGGCTCTGTCTTGACAGCTTAGAGCCTGGAGCCTGCTATGGAGTCTGTATCTCCCTCTCTCTCTGCTCCTTCCTTGTGTGCACGCGCGTGCTCTCTCTCTCTCTCTCTCTCTCAAAACTAAACATTAAATTTTTCTACATAAAAAGAAGAAGATGGAAATACCTTCAAATTGTATAAATGGCAGAGATATCTTAGTTGTACATAAGGTGAAACACAACCACCATTAGGATTTGAATTAAATACTTACAGTTCTTTTTGTTTGTTTTTGCTTTTTTTTTTTTTTTAGAGGGAGAGTGAGTGTTCATTCCACTGGGGGTGAGAAGCAGCAGGGGCTGAGAGAGAGAGAGAGAGAGAGCACAGAGGAGAGAGGGGGGAAGGAGACAGAGAGAATCTTAAGCAGGCTCCACACTTAGCAAGGAGCTGAATACAGGGATCGATCCCACAACCCTGGAATCATGACTTGAGCTGAAATCAAGTCTGACACTCAACTGACTGAGCCACCAGGTGCCCTGCCCCCCACCTTACAGTTATGTTTTTAATGTCTATTTATTTTTGAGAGAGAGAGAGAGGAGAGAGAGAGAGAGAGAAAAAGAAAGAGAGAGACAGACAGAAATCAGGGAAGGGGCAAAGAGAGAGGGGGACAGAAGATCCGAAGCAGGCTGCTGACACAGCCTGATATGGGGTTCAAACTCATGAACATGACCTAAGCCATAGTCAGACATTCAACCAACTGAGCTACTCAGGCACCCCTATAGTTATTTTTAATTGAACTTATTTTGAGATAATTATAGGTTTACATACAGTTTTAAGAAACAATGTACAGATGCCCTTTACCCAGGTCCTCTGGGAGAAACTACAGCACAGTATCTTCACCAGGATACTGCTGCTGATCCAGAATGTTTCTACCACCTCAAGGATCACTCCTATCCCTCACTGTTCTCTCCCACATCCAGCCCTCCTTATCTCTTAGCAACCACTCATCTGTTAATCATTATTTTTATAATTCTGTTACTTTGAGAACATCATATAAATGGAATCATATAGTTTATACAGTTTGAGGATTGTCTTCTTCACTCAGCATAACTCTGGAGATACATCAGTTTGCTCCATGTATCAATAATCTGTTCCTTTCCATTGTAGAGTCAGTATTCCATGGATGGGCCACAGTTCAGTTAATCATTTGCCCACTAAAAGAAACAGGAATGATTCCTAGGCTTTGACTATTACAAGTAACGCTGCTGTAAACATTTGTGTGCAACTTTTTGTGTAAACATAAGTTTTCTTTTTTCTGGGATGAATACCTGAAAGTTCAATGACGAGATCATATGGTAGGTGTATGTTTTTATAGTCAATTTGTTTCAAGAAAGTGCCAAGCTGTTTTCCAGTGTGGCTGTACCATTTCATATTCTCAGCAACACAGAATTGACCCAGTATCCCTACATGCTTCTCAGCATTTGGTGTTGACATTATTTGTTTTTATTTTAGCCATTCTGATGGGTGCGCAGTGATATTTCATTGTGGATTTAACTGGTATTTCCCTAATAGCAAGTCATATTGAAAACCATCTTGTGCTTTTTTTCCCCATCTATATATGTTCATCAGTGAAATATGTCTTCATGTCTTTTGCCTGTTACCTAATTGGATAGTTGAGTATTTTGTATGTTAATGTATTTCACTAATGTATTAACATTGTGTTTACATATCACTCATTACTTAATTGAGTCTACTTATGCATGAAGAGGACAGGTTAGGTAATTCCTTGAAAATATTCAAAGGAGGGTCAAAACTGCAGTAAAGGAGCAAGGCTGAGAACCAGAATGTGCTCAAAGAGGGAATCCATGTGTGAAAGTTTGATATTTATTTTTCCTTTTACATTAAGGGAATAGTCATATTTGATCATTCTCTTATTGTCTGATACTTGGGTCGGTCCCAGCTTACAACTTCTATAAGCTCTTGGCTTTGAATTATTTTTTCATGACTCCTGGACACATGAGCAAGTATGTTTGTGGAAAATGTATAAAAGAGAAACACAACCAAGAGAATATGCACAGCTTCAATTTTACTGAATCCAACCAAGTTATTTTCCAAAATTGTTATACCAATTTACACTCCCACCAGGAGTGTTCAAGTCTTTCATTGCCTGTTCTGCATTCTTGGCAATATGTGGCACTGCCTTTTAAATTTGTTGTTTTTGTATGGCTTTGTTATTGCTGTCATTTTGGTTCTACAATGCCTTTTGAATTTTTTCTCAACAAATGAGTATGAAATAAGATCTGCCCATGTTTTGATTTGCATTACCTTGATTACTACAGTGGTAAGCATCTTTACATATGTTCAGTGGCCATTTTGTACTTTTGCTTGGGTGGAATACCCACTTATGACTTTTGCTCATCTGGCTATCCTTCAACAATTTTAGGAGTTATTTATTTATAGATGAAATAGGATATGATGGCTAAAAATGAAGATTCCAGAGCTTAAATTTGGAGATTTAATCCAGGCTCAGGTCAAGCCAGGTTCTAGGATGGGGGCACAATCAAGACCAAAGGTGGAGGACTTAGCCTACATCAGGAGGAGATACCCCTTCACCATTTAAGACAGGAATAAAAGCCATACATGTATTTGGAAGTGGAAGATAGACACAGCGTTATACATGGAAAACCAACAAAAAAATCTAAAATAAAATTAATCATTAGATTATCCTTCTCATACTCAGTGCTTTTATGAAGAACTGGCATTCTGATAACATGTGAGCATTGTAGTTTTTTCTGGGTAGAGAGCTACTAAAAGAGTTGTCCACAGCACTATGTCATGTTAACGTTCTTCTACCTGTGAGATGTGGTGATTATTTGAAAATGCATCATGTGAGAAAAGGGAAATAATGCTTTTTTAATAGGATATGTCGACATACCTCAATGCCCTCACTTTACCTTAAAAGCAAACATCTTATTTTTACCTAGGTATGTATTTGTCATGAATAACCCACCCCACAACAACATTCTGCTTTTTTTTTTTTTAACATTATCTCATAATTGGTGGGCATCCTTAGCCAGGTTATGGGAAGCAAACAATAAAAGCTTATACTCTAAGCTTAGCACCTGACAGAATCTCATCAGGGCTCAGCTACCAGTGAGCACAGGGACAAGGTTCCATGCACACCCATCCAAGCAGACAATGTGTGAGAATAAACACAGATAATGAGTTCTGACATAAAAAAAAAAGACACTTAAATGGTACCAATAATAAAACTCTCAGTTTTTGGACTGTGTGTGTGTGTGTGTGTGTGTGTGTGTGTGTGTGTATCTTATTTTTAACAAAGTAACAAAAATAAATAATTCTGAATTATTCATTTCTATCTTTCTTATGCTTACTTTCCATTAAAAATTTTAAAAATGACCTAAAACTTATCAAATGCTTTAGAGTTTCCAAAGCACATTCTCACCCATTATTATAGCATCTAATGCTCCTAAAACTATTTTAGTTCATGTTATGACTATCATTTTATATAGAGCAACATGGATGCTAAGTGATTTGCCCAAGGTTATGAGTAATAAGTGGCACAACCAGGATTCAAATCTAAGTCTCTCCCTCTCTGGCTACATGTCCAATGTTCTTTTATCATATTCAGAAGGCCACTGTGACATTCTTGCCAGATAAACACCTCATACTTTGGAAATGAGCTGATACAGGTCATGGCACTTTTTAATTGCTCTGGAAAAAGGGAGGAAATTGCATCCCAAGTCAAGATCAATTGCTATGTTTAGGGGATGGTGTTATTTGAAACTGGAATCTATCTGTGCACTGGAAGGATAGATCATGAAATTCTTTAAAAGGCTCAAAGGAATGTCAAAAGTGAAGCAAAAAATAAGGCTCTGAACTAGTTTTGTTTCCCTTCCTATGTTCTAAAATTCAAATTAGATTCAAACGTTCTGTAAAATCTATGACATACACGTAAGACTTGTGTTGGTGGTTTAGTTTTGAATTACTGGATGGGATCAAAGGGGAATGTAATTTTCTTCCTTGGTTAAAAACAGCAAGGTGACTACAGAAGGGTATCAAGCCAGGGGCCTGAGTCTCAGATAGCAACTAGAAGAAAATAATCAATGGCCAAAAATTTTGTTGAGAGTTACAAGTAGAAGTACATAATGCTGAGAAGCAGCTTCCTGGTGAGCAACCCAGTGGTAGATATAAAAACAATACCAAAAATACTAGGAAATTGTTACCTTTTAAAGGGGTGGCCTTTCTTGTCCAACATAATTTTCTATAAAAGTAATGAATTTGTCATATAGCTTCTTATACATACTAATAGTACTCCCTTCCTTCATCAAAAATAACAAGGAAGGAGTCTCAAGTATCTTACAAAATTCACATATATAAAGAAAATTAGAGTAACATGAATATATACAAAATAATCACTAATGCCTTATTTCAAAACTCACTTTCACAAATTTTATCAAAGTACTGATTTTTTGTTGTCATTATAAAATACCTATTGAATAAGATGCTAATTGTTTTCATGAATGCATATATAGACTTTGTATTTATGAATATATTCACAGGAAACTATAAGGAAAAATCAGTAACTTTGCTTTCTTTTCTCTGTATATAGAATTTCATATATATTTGCAGTGATTATCACATATAAGAAGGCACAAAGGGACTGAGTACTGTGCCTTGTATAATGATTCTGAGCTTAGCAATTCACATTGAAGTTATTAAATTGGACAGAACTCTTATAAGTGCTAACTTAAAAGAAAATATAAGTAATTTACATTATGTGTGTACAATATAAAATATAATATGGAGCTATCATTCCCCCAGAGATCTAGGAAAACAAAATGAATCTACAGTAACCCGTCAGTCAGTCAGAATAACATCCTGCCATTTATCTGTCTTTAGCTCAATGTCTGACTATGTCTGCATTCATAAAATTTTGTTAGAAATTTGTATAGTGTCTAAACTACTCTAAAAAATTCCATATATTTGGAACTAGAGAGGTTGGAAGGAAAAATGAGATATTTTCAAAAAAGCAAGATATATCAGAAACTTCTCATAGGAAATAGAAGGTACTACCTCTTGGCTACAGATAAATTATCTGGAGCTCCAGTTCAATAATTTGCCTTTAATTGTTTTACAAAGTACAAAAACATTTTTCAAGTACTGAACTATCTGTTTAAAAGTATCATATGAGTTTTTCCTAATGATGTTTATTACTGCATGGATGGGAAAGTAAGAAATAATAATAAAAAAGCATAAATACACTCTAAAATCACTACTGCCTGCATACATATAAAGATAAACCTGTTCATAATCTCTTCACATCTAAGTAAATAAAATAAATTGCAAAAAAAATTCATTTCTATGGCCCATCGTATTTTATGCTCAAATGTAGGAAGAAAATGAAAACAAAAAAAGATTTCCTATAATTTTGACTATTTCTTTTTCTATGTATCTTCTCTTCAGACATTCTTTGGAATAAAAAAAAACCCTCAAAAGGAACAAAATTGCTTTCAAAAGCTTAGCTTATTTAATGCCATTTAAAGTTATATTTTCTACTTTTCAATTTATGTGTTTGTAGATGTATATATTCTTTTGACTACAAAGGAAAGTTAGCTCCAATTCTAATGTAGCTAAGACAGTTATTAACTTCAACATTCTACCTTATAATTTAGAGCTTTTATCAAAAGTAATTTCAATGAACTCTCTCCCCACCCCCATCGCCTCCACCAATTAAGTCCTCCCCCTATAACTTGAAGAATTTTATCACCATTCTGTCATTCAGGGACCATAGGCACTTCTAATGTTGGTGAGATTTTACTTGCTGACTGACCCCCAGTGAAGTTAAAGAGTCAAGATAACTCATTAAAAATATGACCCCTAAAATCCTTAGGGGTCCTGCATGCTGATGAAAAGAAATCCATGAATTCACAGAAAATATCATTTTACCCTTCTTTTTAACCTCAAGTATCTATGTCACTGCCACACTAGCACTCAGAATAATGATCCCTCAGCTCATAAAACTGAAGAACTAAGTACTCTCTCTTGCCACCAGCAAGTTAGCATAAAAGAGGACAGAGCGATGCAGAATGATCATCTACGGGACACAGTAAATGGCGTGTACTGAGTGAAAAATAAAATTTACCAGTGTTTGAACCCATATCAAAGTCTTCAACGAGTCATTCATGGAAATGTTATATGCATGATCTAATCCATAAAATAAATCCGCCAATAGATAGTCTAATTAATAAAAAGAACAGTGTTTCAGCTAAATACACTTTTAATATCTATTTTTTCCATTCTTAAGAGAAGGATATTAACCACAACATGAGAGAATATTTTAAATTAGGGCCACAAAAGTAGTGGTTTTATATAGCATGAACAATCTGTTTAGATTGCATAGGTGATTCTGTCTTCGCTCCCAGTCAAAATTTACCCCAAATCTTCCACTTTGCAAATTCCTGTTATTATGTATTTATATAGTGTTCTCCTTGCTTATATTTAAGCTTTTTGAGACACTGAGAATCTGGCTTATTTTTTCTAACAAGTTTTTTTTTTAATTTAAACATTTCACTGATGTACTAGGTAATAATATACTTAGGGTAATCATACACTTTATCACCTAAACTGGGATACTTTTGAGAATGAAAGGGGAGCTACTGATAATTACATGGGGACAGGTTACACAGCGGCTGTCCCATGTAAAACAGATTTCCATCATCCTATGTCTATCACAAGTCTGTGCAAATCTCTCTGAAGTAGTGCTATGATCACACTCCGAACATACATCAGACTTCCGTGGTTAGGGACTAATCTAAGTCTTCTCTATAGCAATGGTCTTAACCTAAACAACAAAATGCTAATCTAGAGCTGATATTTTAAAAATCAAGGCAGGAAGACCGGAAATCACACAGGGAAAAATACAATGTTAACAATTATGATAAAGGTTGATATAAAAACCATATGGATATGAGGTTGAAGAGCACACAAATCGTAGAGTATCTCAGACCTATTTGGGAAAGGGTGGGTGTGGGCACTAGGTCTTGATGCTGAGGTGGTATTTGTGACAGGTGGCCCATCACTGATCTTCTAGAAACCTAACAGATACAGGTCTTTCCCTTCTCCCTTACCTCACTTAGAGGATGATGACATAGAATGTTGTATTAGTTCCAGGTTTACAACATACTGATTTGACAACTCTATACTGTATGTTAATCAATGTTCACCATAACAGGTGTAGTTACCATCTGTTACCATACAATGTTATTACAGTATTATTGACTATATTCCATATGCTGTAATTTTCATCTCTATGACTTATTTATTTTATAACTGGGAAGTTGTACCTCTTAATCCCTTTTATCTATTTCACTCATCCCCCTTCCCACCTCCCCTCTGGCAACCACCAGTTTGTTCTCTGTATTAAAGAGTCTGGGTTTTCTTTGTTCACTTATTTTTGTTTGTTTGTTTAGATTCCATATATAAGTGAAATCATATGGTTTTGTCTTTTCCTGACTTATTCACTTAGTAAAATACACTCTTGATCCATCCATGTTAGTGGAAATGGGAGGATCTCTTTCTTTTTCTGTGGTGATAGATAGATAAACACATAGACAGACAGACAGACACACACACACACACACACACACACACACACACACACAATCTTCTTTACCCATTCATCTACTGATGGGGATGGGGGTTGCTTCCATACCTTGGCTGTTGTAATAATGCTGCAATAAACATAAGGTAAATAATAAGTATTTCCTCTAATAAGTATTTTACATACCTACAATGAGTCATTCATTATGAAGGACATAAAAGAAATTGTAGTTCTATCCTACCTTCAAGATAGTGGTAAAAAGTGACAAATACCAGCAGAATGTAGAAAAAGACATTGATCTTTTAAATTATGAATAATAAAAGGCATGCATAAGAGCATAAAAGATAAATGTGTATGGGGATGCTTGGGTGGCTTAGTCAGTTAAGCACTGGACTCTTGATTTTGGCTAAGGTCATGAACTCACTGTTCCTGAGTTCAAGCCCCATGTCAGGCTCTTAGCTAACAGTGTAGAGCCTGCTTGGGATTCATTCCCTCTCTCTCTCTCTCTCAAAATAAATAAATGTTTTAATTTTTTTAACGTTTATTTATTTTGAGGGAGAGAGAGAGACAGAGCATAAGCAGAGGAAGGGCAGAGACAGCGAGAGACACAGAATCTGAAGCAGGCTCCAGATTCTGAGCTGTGAGCTGTCAGCACAGCGCCCGATGTGGGACTCAAATTCACGAATCGCCAGATCATGACCTGAGCTGCAGTCAGGTGCTTAACTGACTGAGCCACCCAGACACCCCACTTATTTTTAAAAGATAAATTTGTATGATAATATGTGGCTGTATTTTCCAGATGAAAAATATTTAAAGAGCAAAAATAAATTTAGCAATGGTATTAAGTTAGAAAGCTTGTCCTGAGCAAAAATGGAAAAAGATGGCCCACAGAAGAGGAGGAGGGACATCATAATTGAGATCTTCAGAGAGGCAAGTAAAAGAGTATAACATGCTTCTTTAACGTGGCCAAAAACTGGTTCTTGGGGATTAAAATTTTAGATATCACAAAGGTTTGAGGACTTCCAAAGCTCAATGTTACCCAGAAAAATCTTATTCATTAATTACTTAATCCTATTGTTTTTTAATCACATGAATAGCATTGACATGGAGTTCTTAAAAATTACATAAAATGTAAACAAGATGGGTGTTACAAAATGTTGGTAAATTGATGGCTCTGACTAGAGAATCCTCTCTTGACTGATTTCTCAATATTAAAGTCATATCATGAGAAGTAGGCATTGTGTGTCTTTGGCTGCCATTACCTATTTTTATCAATGCTGTGTATATTTGATCTTAGGAGATTTTACCCATAATTTGAACTATGAGAACTAAAATTTATATATTTTTAAATTTAATTCTACGAAAGTTGCCCAAACCATCATGTCAATTACTAAAATAAAATTTCGACAATGCTTGGAGGAATATATAACACCTTAGTTGAAATTTGTTTTCTCATATCAAGCAAAATTTAACAGTTAAATTCATTAAAAATAATCTTTAAGAATTTAATTTTCAAGTGTTATCCTTTTGCTCTTCCAAAAGCAGTTTGAATTACCTTTAAATTTGATTTCAAGTTGTTACTAGTGTTTACACAGATTGCTAATTTCCAATTATAATTTGATGCATTACAATTTATTTATTGTGACTCGATAAACATGGTTATAAAGTTAAGTTAAAGCTACAGATGGCCCAGGCACCATATGCTCTGGAACCCTCCAGCCCCGCCTGCATCCAATCCAGCCTCTTCACAAATATGATCCTCATGTGAAGTGATCAAGGATACCCCAGGTAGTACCCATACCATCTCTAAATATCCTGCAAAACTGGCCCCAGTGCAGTGTGCCATGGGACTCTCCCACCAGACCACATCTTCATCAGCTCCAGCTGGCCTGCCAAGGTACATCAAGCAAAATGTGACCTGAGATCCTACCAAGGTGGTTCTGGCACAGCGCACCCAGTGACCTCACAGCCTACACCCACTCCAGCTGCAAGTGTCCTATCAATGTGGTACTGACCCAGTTTGCCTGCCAAAGCCACCAGGGACACCCAATCTACACAGGGGATGCTCCTACCTAAGGCGACTCCTAATTTATAGAAAAAAAAAACAAGTCAAACAAAATGAGGAAACAGAAAACTGAGTCCCAAATAAAAGAACAAGATAAAACTCAGAAAAAAAAGACAATGAAAAAGAAATAAGTAATTTTTTTGATAGTTCAAAGTAACAGTCATAAAGATGCTCACCAAACTCGGGAGAAGAATAGAGGAATACAGTGAGAATTTGAACAGAGTTAGACAGTTTATGAAAGAACCCATCAATGCTGAAAAATATAATAACTAAAATGGAAAAACAATAGATGGAATCAGCAGCAATTTAGATGATGCAAAAAAAAAATCAGTGATCTAGAAGATAGGGTAGTAGAAGTCACCCAATCAGAACAACAAATACAAAACAAAATTTTTTTTAATGAAGATAGTTTAACGGAGCTCTGGGACAACGTTAAGCATATGAGCATTCACATCATAGGAGTCCCAGAAGGAGGAGGGAGGGAGGGAGGGGCAGAAAATGTACTTTTAAGAAATAATTGCTGAAAACTTCCCTAACCTGGGTAAGGAAAAAGACATTCAAATACAGGAAGCACAGAGCATCCCAAAGAAAATGAACCCAAAGAGGTCCACACATAGTATAATTAAAATGTCAAAAATTAAAGAGATAGTCTTAAAGGAAACAAGAAAAAGCAGATAGTCACAAACATGTAAAACCCCATAAGATAGGTGATTTTTCAGCAGAAACTTTACAGGCCAGAAGGGAGTGGCATGGTACATTTAAAGTACTGAAATGGAAAGACCATCAGAAATACTATACCCAGGAAGGTTATCATTCATAACTCAGAAAGAAATAAAGGGTTTCCCAGATAAACAAAAACTAAAGGAGTCCATCGCCATTAATCAGGTCTCATAAGAAATGTTGAAGTGTCTTCTTTAAGTGGAAAAGAAAAGTCCATAAGTAGAAACCAGAAGTATATTTAAAAAATTCACTGGTAAAGAAAAATATATAGTAAAGATAGTAGGTAGGTCACTTAAAAAGCTAGTATTGAGATTAAAACACAAAAACAGTAAAATCGACTATAAGTACCTAAAATTAATAAAGTAGTGAAAGGATACACAAAATACAAAGATGTAAAATATGACATAAAAATATGGAGTAAAAAGGTAGTACTTTTAGAATGTGTTTGAACTTGTGACTATCAAATTAAACAGATACTCTATGTAAAGACTGATATACATGCACATTATGGAAACTACAAACCAAACACAATAGATGCACAAAAAATACAGAGGAAAAAAAACCCTAAACATAACACTCAAGAAAACCATCAAACCACAAATGAAAAAACCACGAGAAGACAAAAGGAACAGAGAAGAACTACAAAAGGAAAAAAAGAAAGAAAGAAAACAATTAACAAAATGCAGTAAGTACATACCTATCAATAATTACTTTAAATATAAGTGGACCAAATACTCTAATCAAAATCATTAGGTGACTGAAGGGATAAAAAGAAAATAAGATCCATCTATATACTGCCTATAAGAGATGCACTTCAGATCTAAAATACCCACAGATTACAAGTGAAGGGAGGGAAAAAGATATTCTATATAAATGGAAATAAAAAGAGTGCTGGAGTAGCAATACTCAGAGACAAAATAGTCTTTAAGACAAAGACTGTAACAAAATGCAAAGAAGAACATTTTAATAAAGAAGTCAATCAAACAAGAGGATACAGCATTTGTAAATATTTATGTGCTTACCATAGGGGCACCTAATATATAAAGCAAATATTAACAGCCATAAAGAGAGAAATTGACAGTAATGCAATAATAGAGACAATGTTAATACCTTAATTACATCAACAGATAGACTACCCAGACAGAAAATCCATAAGGAAACATTGGCCTTAAATGATACATTACACCAGATTGACTTAATGGCTGTATGGACAACACTGCACCCAAAACAAGTAGAATATACATTCTCAAATGCACAGGCAACATACTCCAGGATAGTTGTCATGAAGAAAAAAAAAACAATAAAGCAAAAACATGTAGGCTAAATAACATGCTACTAAAAAAAACCCAACGAGTCAACGAAGAAATCAAAAAATCAAAAATACCTTGAGAAAAGTGAAATGGAAATACAACTTTCTATCATCTATGGGATGCAGTAAAAACTGTTCTAAAAGACAAGTTCAGAGGAGTATAGGTCTACCTCACACAAGAAAAATCCCAAGTCAGCAATTTAACTTTACACCTAAAGGAACAACAACAAAACAAAACAAAAAAAGGCCAAAGTTAATAGAAGGAAGGTAATAATAAAGATCAGAGCAGAAATAAATTAAAGAGAGACTAAAAACAAACAAACAAAAACAAAAAAAATAGAAAAGATCCATAAAATCAAGAGCTGGTTCTCTGAAAAGATAAACAAAATCGACAAACTAGCTATAATCATCAAGAGAAAAAGAGAGCCCAAATAAAATCAGAAATGAAAGAGGATAAGTTATAACTGACACCACAAAATACAAAGGACCATAAAAGACTGCCACAAACAATTATATGCAAACAAATAGGAAAACCCAGAAAGAATGGATAAATTCCTAGAAACACATGATCTTCTAAGACTGAATTAAAAAGACATAGAAGACCTTAATAGGCCAATTACAAACAATGAAAATGAATCAGGAATAAAACTACTCCAAAACAAAAGTCTAGAACCAGACAGCTTCATAGATGGATCTACCAAATATTTAAAGAAGGGTTCGTACCTATACTTCTCAAATTATACCAAAAAACTGAAGGAAAATAAGAATGCTTCCAAATTCAGTTAACAAGACCAGCATTACCCTGGTATCAAATCCAAAGACACCATACAAAAAGAAAATTATGTGGCAATATCTCTGATGAACATAGATGCAAAACCCCTCAACAAAATATTGGCAAACCTAATTCAACAATACATTAAAAGGGACACAAACAAAGCTTAAGTGGGATTTATTTCAGGGATGGAAGAATGATTCAACACCCACAAATCAACATGATATACCTCTTTAACAAAATGAAGGATAAAAATAATATGATTTTCTCAACATATGCAGAAAAAGTGTTTAGGATAAAAACTCTCAACAAAGTCGGTATAGCAGGAAATATCTCAACATAATAAAGGACATATATGTCAAACCCACAGCTAACATCACACTCAGTCATGAAAAACAGAGCTCTTCCTCTAAGATCAGAAAAAAGACAAGGATGCCCAACCTTGCCACTTTTATTCAATATATTAGAAGTCCTAGCTACAGCAATTAGATAGTAAAAAGAACCTAAAAAAAATCCAAACTGAAAGAAAGATGTAAAACTTCTTTTCAGATGGCATTACACTATATATAGAAAACCCTAAAGACTCCAACAAAAAACTATTAGAACTAATTAACGAATTCAGTAAAGTTGTAGGATACACAATTAACGTACAGAAATTCATCATGTTTCTATAGACTAATAACTACGAGAAAAAGAAATTAATGACGCAATCTCACTTACAACCACATCAAAATAAATAAAATCCCTAGGAATAAATTTAACCAAGGAGGTGAAAGATCTGTACTCTGAAAACTGTAAACATTGATGAAACTGAAGATAACACAAACAAATGGAAAGAAATATCATGCTTCTGGATTGGCAGTGTTAACATTGCTAAAATTTCCACACTACCCAAAGCAATCTACAGATTCAATGCAATTCCAATCAATATAACACTGACATTTCTCATATACTAGAACAATAATCCTAAAATTTGTATGTAACCATGAAAGACCCAAAATATCCAAAGTAATCTTGAGAAAGAACAAAGGTGAAGGTATAATGGTCTCTGATTTCAAATTATACTACAAAGCTATAGTAATCAAAACAGTATGGTACTGGCACAAAACAGGCATGGAGTTCAATGAAATAGAGAGCCCAGAAAAAGCCCCACACGTATATGGTCAATTAATCTATGACAAAGGAAGCAAGAATACATAATGGAGAAAACACATTCTTTTCAATAAATTATTTTGGGAAAACTGGACAGCTACATTTCAAAGAATGAAATTTAGCCACTATCTTATATCATATACAAATATAAATTCAAAATGGATCAAAGACTTGAATGTAAGCTTGAAAACATAAAACTCCCAGAAGAAAAGAGGCAGTAAACTCTTTGACATTGGTCCTAGCAAAATTTTCTGGATCAGTCTTCCAAAGAAAGGGCAACAAAAGACTAGAATAAAAAAAATGAAATGATATCAAAGTCAAAAACTTTGCACAGTGAAGGAAACCATCAGCAAAACAAAAAGGCAACCTACTAAATGGGGGAAGCTATTTCCAAATCATACATTCAATAAGGGGTTAACATCCAAAATACATTAAGAATTTATACCATTAAGAATTTATGCATATATATATATGCAATCTGATTAAATGCAATCTGATTAAAAATGCATAGAAAACTCCAATAGACATTTTTTTCCCCAAAGAGGTCATACAGATGGCTAACAAGCACATGAAAAGATGCTGAACATCACTAATCATCAAGGAAATGCAAATCAAAACTGTGATGAGATACTACCAGTCAGACTGGTTATTACCCAAAAGATAAAAAAGTAACAAACGTTGGTGAGTCTTAGGAGAAAAGGGAACTCTAATGCACTGCTGGTGAAAATGTAAACTGGTGGCAGCCAATATGGAAAACATTACAGAAGTTCTTAAAAAAATTAAAAATGGGGGCCCCTGGGTGGGTGGCTCAGTCAGTTAAGCTCTGACTCAACTTCGGCTCAGGTCATGATTTCACGGTTTGTGGGTTCAAGCCCTGCATCAGGTCCAGGACTACTGGTGCAGAGCCTGCTTGGGATTTTCTCTGTGTCCTTCTTCTCTGTGTCTCCCCTTCTCTCTTTCTCTCCTGCTCTCTCCTACTCTCCCTCTCTCTCTCTCTCTCTCTCTCAAAATAAATAAACTTAAAAAAAATAGAACTATCATATGATCCAGTAATTTCACTTGTGTTTATTTATCCAAAGAAAATGAACATGACAATTTGAAGAAATATATGCACCCTGTGTTTACTGCAGCATTATTTATAATAGCCAAGGTACAGAAGCAACCTAAGTGTCCACTGATAAATGAATGGATAAAGAAGATGTGGTATATATATATATACAATGGAATATTAGCCATAAAAATGAGTGACATCTTGGGGCGCCTGGGTGGCTCAGTCGGTTGACTGTCCAACTTCGGCTCATGTCATGATCTCAGGGTTTGTGGGTTTGGGCCCCGCATCAGGCTCTGTGCTGACAGCTCAGAGCCTGGAGCCTGCTTCGCATTCTGTGTCTCCTCTCTCTCCCTGCTCCTCCCTGCTCACACACTGTCTCTCTCAGAAATAAAGATTAAAAAAAATTAAAAATAAAATGAATGACCTCTTGCTATTTGCAACAACATGGATGGACTTGAAGGGTAGTATGCAAAGTGAAGTAAGTCAGACAGAAAATGAGAAATACTGTATGATTTCACTTACATGTAAAATCTAAAAATCAAAGCAAACGAAACAAAACAGAAGCAGTCTCACAGGTACAAGAAACAAACTGTAGGTTACCAGAGGGAGATGAGTTGGGGGAAGCAGGTAAAATAGATGAACTAGATTAAGAGGTATAAACTTCCAACAAAATAAATAAGTCATGGGGATATATTGTACTGCACAGGGAATGCAGTCAATAAATAATATTATAATAAATTTGCACAGTGACAGATGATAACCAGATCTATCATGGGCATGATTTTGTAACATGTAAACATATATACCTGAAACTACTATTATTTTGTATATCAATCATACTTTAATAAAAATTAAATACATTCATAAAATATAGTATCCCCCCCAAAGGACAAAACGTAAAGATAATACATCAGAAACAACTGTAAATAATAAATACAGTAAATTTAAGCAATACTGTGTTAAATATAGTAGCTTCACATGATTAAATATAAACTGAAGAGTTAATTAATGCTTACTTTATTATTTGCATTAATATTATGTCTTTATTAACTGATAATTGGTAAACTCAGGGCCAACTCAATACACCTTATGCTTCTCTACCTTTATGTGTTCTCTCATTTGAAATGCTCTCTCTTCGAGCCAAAGCATAAGAGACTCTTAAAAACTGAGAACAAACGGAGGGTTGATGGGGGGTGGGACGGAGGGGAGGGTGGGTGATGGGTACTGAGGAGGGCACCTTTTGGGATGAGCACTGGGTGTTGTATGGAAACCAATCCGACAATAAATTTCATATATTGAAAAAAAATGCTCTCTCTTCTTTCCTCTATTTATTTAAATTCTTCTTGATTGTTAAGATCTAGTTCACTTTTGTATTTCCTCTGAACACTTTCAGTTCATAAACATGTTAATAGCTTTTGAACTCCTACGATGTTAAATGTTTTTTGTATATAATTGGCATTTAATTATGCACCGCTCATACTTTCACTCATTCAATTAAAATACCTACTGTACACAAGGCACTATGCTAGGGCTAGAAATAGGACAGTAAACAAGGCAGATGCAGTCTATGTGTCATTAAAGCTCCCTGGTCATTGGAAAATAGAACTTTATACACAAGGTCATCGTGCAGTGAAGTAGGACCACAAAAAAAGACCCGGTGATATGAGAACACTATGCCACTCAATTAGGACCCATCCCATGAAGCTTGGAGCAGTTCCTGTTCCAGGAATGCAGCACAGGAAGTCATAAGTCACCTTCTCAGAAAGAGGATAATTTCAGAAAGAGGACAATTAAATATTGAAGAACATCCAGGGACTAATGGGAGAGCTCTGACTGTTTCTGATAGAAAGGCTGAGTGGCATACTGCTGCTTTTTGCAAACAGCTAATTTCACTCTAAACCCACAAGCTCCATGTCAACTAGGAGTGTATTTAGTAGAAGCTCCCTACAGATGTGTTCGAATGCATGAACTGGAAGCAAGTGGTGGAAAATGTGGGGACTAGGCTAGAACTCGGTGTTTGCAAAGGAAAGTTGTAGTCCTCAACTAAAGAGATTGTTAGTTAGCAAAAGACTATATAAATCAGTGCATAGTATATCCCAAGGTACCCTGATTTTCTTTTTCTCTCACATAATGCTATCCATAGAAGTGGAATCACAGCAGAATTTACAAAAGGCCATTGTTGAAAAAAACTAAACATCAGTAGAAAATATGTGAAGATGGGAAGAGATGCACTAATCTGTAAAGTGTAAATTTAAGCATAAATATTTACTCATTGTTAAAAAATAGGTTTTAAACATTGGTTTTTACTGAAATTCACCAGAGACTACAAATAGGATTATTTGATACATTCATGTCTTACAGAGCAAAGATTGCTAACATTATTAGAATTTTATTTTGATAATGCATATGAGGTGAATCATGGGGGTTTTCTCTACTTCAATTCTGTGATCTATAATTAGTAAACACATATTGGAAATCTTGTAGCAGCCTCTGAGTCAGAGATGCAATTCAATTAGAATAATCAGCCCACAGACAAGCAATTCTAACCTATTTTCACAGAAGGCTGTGTCACAAACTGCACAGAAAATTCACAGCACAGTTATTAAAAATTAATAGCACAGTTAATTCTGGAACTTATGGGTTCCAGAAAGACTTACTATCATGTGCTGAAGACTATTATGATTTTCCAGTCAATGTCCTTAAAAAAAATGTAGTGAGAGGAAAAAGGGCTGCTTTCCCACGATGTTTGTTTGAAACAGTTAAAATGCAATCATCAGGAAATAAACAAGTGTGGAAGTGAAATTAACTAGCACACAGGATTCCTACATAAGGCAATTCTGTACAAAACTGCCCCAATGACTTTTCTGTTGACAAGTGATCAGTAACCCCATGAAGCAATGAGCTAATTATACCTTAAACTAGGTAAATTACAATACTGTTTTTCTTCTCTGCCTTCTCCCGTATCTTACATTACATAAAAACTCAACAGCTATGGCTACTTATGACATTTGAAAAAACACTCTGTAATTCGGATGACAAATCTCAACATATTAACCGACTGTACCTGGCTATAAGCCTGATGCACTAGTTCTTTGCCATGACATCACCTACACCTATTTACAATTAGCCTGTTTGGAACTTGGCTCAGATAGAATGTCATCTTTGGTGCCTTTGTGCTTCAATTACAGTGAAACCTTGGTTTGAGAGCATAATTCATTTCAGAAACACATTTATAATCCAAAGAACTCGCATATCAAAATGAATTTCAAGAACCATTGGGTCAGTTGTGATCATGTGACATTCAGTGTCAGGTACTACTCCTGTTGCAAGACATGGATCCTTTATCAAGTTAAAATTTATTGGAATGTTTGCTCGTCTTGCAGAACACTCACAGGACAAGTCACTCGCAATCCAAGGTTTTATTGTATTGGGAATGGAAGGCACACTGATTTTTCTTAATAAATAATTATAAACGCTGAACATATAAGAGATACTCTTATAAAATTAAAAAATTTTCAAGGCCCCTTACATATAAAATACTGGTTTTCAAGAGGTTGTAACATGGATGAGAGAACTATGTCTTTATTTTCACTAGCTTCAATTAAAATTTGGTATTTTCTTCAATCATAAATTCAAACAACAAATCATTGTTTTAGTAGTACCTGTGACTCTCTAACAAATAATAGCAAATATTTTAATATCACATTAGAGTGATGAGAATATCTCAAAAATGTCATTTATGCTTATCAGTCCTTTAAAGTAATAATATTATAGTTACTCTATCCTCCTTCATATCTTGTCATTTAACATACATTTACGAAGTCTAAATTTGGGATTTTAAAAAATATTTTAATAATTGGTATTATTTTGTTTCCTTTGTAATGCTAGCATTTTATTTTATACATTTAAAACAGTATTATGAGAACTAAGAAGTTCTCAGAC
The DNA here is from genome assembly GCF_027475565.1 of Acinonyx jubatus. Classification (NCBI taxonomy): domain Eukaryota; kingdom Metazoa; phylum Chordata; class Mammalia; order Carnivora; family Felidae; genus Acinonyx; species Acinonyx jubatus. Next base: position 17,802,338 of record NC_069387.1, on the reverse strand, counting down.
TGCCAAAGAGGTCTGTGACACACAGAAAGACACACACACATGATTAATTCTGCTTGTAAATTAGAATGTCTCTGTTTTCAGAGGGGAAAACTGTCATTGACCAAGTTTGACCATACTAAAAAAGCTGAGAGAGGAAGACTCCCAAAGAATAGATATGTGCAACTTTTTATTTATTTCTTTAATTAAAAAAATGTGTTTACTATTGAAAGACAGAGAGAGTCAGATCATGAGCGGGGGAGGGGCAGAGGGAGAGGGAGACACAGAATCCCAAGCAGGCTCCAGGCTCTGAGCTGTCAGCACAGAACCCAAAGCGGGGCTCAAACTCACAAACCGCGAGATTACGACCTGAGCCCAAGTCGAACACTTAACCGATTGAGCCACCCAGGCGCCCCTATATGTGCAACTTTTTAAAGTTGTCATGTTTGAATAAAAATTAATATAATTAAGGGATTTTCTCTAGTTTTATTCTTATAAAAATCAAATTATATTATTTCTAATTCATTCTTTCCTCATTAACATTAATGTGCAGCTATTAAATATGATTTTGTAATTTTTGAATTATAGAGGTGAGGAAGAATGATTGAGAAATATATATTATTACTAGCTGTTGACAAGCTAAGTTAGAAAATAAATAAAACTATAATGGTTGCTGAACATAAAGTAATCACTTCCTCTCTCTAACATATGTAGATCAATACTGTAGATTAATATGGAGAGAAGGAAATCTCTAATTTGTATGATCAGACCCACTGGAAAACATTGATAGTAACATCACTGCTTTCTGGATATGAGAATGTTTTCAATTTAATAGTAGAAGTTGAATGTAGTGGTTTAGAGGATGGATTTTGGAGTTAGAATTGGCTTTTAATGCTGATTATACCATTTACCATTTATGTGACCTGGGTCTCAATTTTGTGGCCTGAAAAAATTAGGACAAAATATCTACCTGGCAAATTTATTCTGAAGAACATTAAATGAGCTAACAAGTGTAAAAGAATTAACACATCATAGGAAAAAAGGAATCAGTTAATAACTGGAAGCTAATCACAAGATTAGCAGCCGTAGTGGGAAGAGAAATGGAAGGAAAATAGCAGATATGGTATGGACAAATATTCTTTAGAATTGGCCATATGATTCTCTTGAAAGAGAAACTAGTGTAATCAATTAAATAACATTGTTAGCATCTCTTAAAAAATTTTTTTAATGTTTATTTAGTTTTGAGACAGACAGAGACGGAGCATGAATGGGGGAGGGTCAGAGAAAGAGGGAGACACAGAATCTGAAGCAGGCTCCAGGCTCTGAGCTGTCAGCACAGAGCCCCACGCGGGGCTTGAACTCACAGACTGTGAGATCATGACCTGAGCCAAAGTTGGAAGCTCAACCGACTGAGCCACCCAGGTGCCCCTAAAATTGTTAGCATCTTAACAGGACCCCTCTCTTCATGACACAAGGGGGTCCAGGGGCACTGGCTGCTCAGAGCCCTGGTGGGTAGCATTAGAGGCATCTGAAAGAGGTAAAGGATGTGGGGATAAAAGCAAGAACTTTAGGAAAATCTTACTTAGTCAACAATATGCCTGGAACAAATACTGCCACATTCTCCAGGTTGATAAAAAAGGAACAATGATTTTATATAAATCAGGGCACTGTAAGCTTGTGACAACAAATTTAATGAAACTCTGGAAGTACCGATATCTCATATGCTATAGCTTAAAATGCAAAAGTCAAACTGTTTTCTCTCTCAATTTGGTCCAGGTCAATAATATAATACAGCCCAAACTATGTAGATTGAATTGTTAACATGCTGAAACAATTCTGGAATAGCAAGTGAAGTTCTGGCACTAAAGGTTCAGTTTAATTGATTTACAGTCCAAAATCTACAAGACAGTCTTTGAAAAATCAATTTTCTATATCCAGATTCTATGTATCCTCTCTGTCCATGTTCTCTACATCCTTAACTCTGAAATAATGACTAATATGCCAAGATGACTAAAATAGTATCAGATGCTCAGTAGGCTGAAGAGATGAAAATACGCCTAAATCTGAAAATGCATCTGACACACTCCAATAGTTAGACACCTGTAGTGTTAGCAATTAGTTGTAAATCTGCGCAGATTAAGACTGTAGTGAGCATATGTGTAGGGGGATGGGGTAATGGTGAGTTAGGAAGGACAGAGAATGTTCACTTCTGTGGGTTAACCCTTACACACAACGGAGGTGCATTGCTTACTAGACTGAGGGTAAAAGCAGACCTAGAACAGCCACAGTCTTCTAAGTAGACAAAGGAATCTGGCCTTTCATTCGTTGATTTGACATTTTTCACTGAACAAAATCTGTATTTCCATATTGAATATGATCTTTACAGAGAATTTCCAGGTAGACAAATATCAGAGCTCTCAATCAGAAGTCAGAAGAAAACTGGACTCATACTCTTTTTCTTAAAGTACCATGTGAGCTGGAGCAAGAAATATAACCTCCATAATCTTAGCCCCTTCATCTGTAAATGAAGAGTTAAGACCGAACAAATTACAGGCAACCCCATCTGCTCCAAAATTCTCTGAACCACTAAGCAAGATAAAACAATGAACTCATTTAGTAATGGTTTTTCAGCATAACTCATTTGCTATAATCAGGAGGCCTCTCCTGAAATACATTATTTTTTCTCCACTTCTGGCTTGAATATATTATTTTTTTCTATCATAACAGTATAACGGATAGTCCTGAATGCCTTCAGTCAAATATATTAAAATTCCCTACAGCACACAGTCATCTTGATTAAAATATCAACAGTTTATTACAGATGGAGTAGTTCCAAAACATGATAATGCTCTTCAGGTAGCAGGTGTTCCTGGGTGTTATTCAAATGGCTAGCTGCAAAGATGCAAAAGTCTTTTGTTTCCTGATGAGGCTAGATAGACTTTTACCTATGGAAACAAACTGTCAAACACAAGTAAACTTAAAAATCCCTATAACATTGCTTTTAGTGCATTAAAATCTGTGTATTACTCATTTTTAATTAACCCCATCAGAAAACAAGTCACTAGAAAAATAGGTAACATTAAATATATATGTAAGAACAAGTTAACTTCTATGCCATAATACTCTTATTCTACCCCTAAGCACTTATTTCATTTCTTGTTTTAAATCTTAGTTTGAAAAGCAAAACATTTAAATTTAATGAGATACTTAATACTGAATGTAAATGAGATAAAATAGGTGAACATGATATCAAGAATAAGTTTACTATTTTTTAAAAATATTTATTTATTTTTGAGTGACAGAGACAGACGAGCATGAGGAGAGAGAGAGGGAGAGACAGAATCTGAAGCAGGCTCCATGCTCTGAGCTGTCAGCACAGAGGCCAACATGGGGCTTGAACCCACAAACTGTGAGATCATGACCTGAGCTGAAGTCAGATGCTTAACCTACTGAGCCACCCAGGCGCCCCCAAGATTATTAAAAAAAGGGGGGATTACAACATTTAAAAAAGACCTATCCAATGCATATTAATGTAATTATCCACATCCAGTTTTCCTCTATAGAAAGAAACAAAACTGATTGTATAACATTCTAATTTTTAATTTTTACATCACCTGAGTTCAAGTCCTAGCTCATCCACTTATAACCTTGAATTTAATAAACTAAGTCCATCTAAGTTTTGACTGACTCACCCTAACTGAAGGCAATGAAATAACAGAAATCACAACCAGTTCCCATGGACTAAATCCCACTCACAAAGTGGTTTGGCCCAAGAGATGACTGATAGTCAAATTTTCTATGTGGGAAATTATTCAATCTTATAAAAATTACTTATATTTTCAAATTTATTTCTCTTGAAAAATCCATTTGATCACGTGTATGTGTGCTTACAAATGTAACTAAGCCAAACTCAAAGGAAAGAAAAAAATAAAGTTACGATCTCAACGAAATACTCTTTCCATCTTCTTGTAATTCTCACAGCACTTCCAGACACAAAGATTACATTTGTTCCAGATACATCTCTTTAGAGAGAATTAGTTCTCATGTGACTGTAAGCAAGAAATATAGAAGTATAATATATACAATATGGATAACTGTAATGTTCTTTACTAAATGCTTCCTAAAAAACAGCTTTGCTGTGCTGGTCTTCCCCTAAATTCACTCCTTTATTACAAGAGTCTGTCACTGACTGGTTATATAGCCATAAGAGGGTTAGGTTGTTTCTATGAGACCCCTTTGGCCACCCTTCAGTAAAATAGGGTTCACATTCTTTAACTCTGAGGATTGCACTATAAGAATTAATTACATGAAATCGGGGTGCCTGGGTGGCTCAGTCCCTTAAACATCCGACTCTGGATTTCAGCTCAGGTCATGATCTCACAGTTTGCAGGTTCAAAGCCCCACTTCAGGTTCTGTGCTGACAGCTCAGAGCCTGTTTGGGATTCTCTCTGTCTCTCTCTTTCCCTCTCTCCTTCTCTCTTTCTGCCCCTTCCCCCTGAAATAAATAAACAGACTTTAAAAAAAGAATTACATGAAATAGCATTACGTATTAAGCGTCCATGTTCAACAACTGGTATATAGTTGGTGTTCAATGAATAAATCTATACTGTTGTTAAATTATTGCTCAATGGTTGCATGTGTCTGGCATGCGATTGCATATATATATTTCAGAGTTCGATAACAAAGTCTCCAGATGAGACTTTTTATTGAATTATACCTGACATACAATACTATACTAGTTTCAGGTTTATGGTATACTGATTCAATATTTTTATGTATTATGAAATGATCACCTCAAGAAGTCTAGTTACCATCTGTTGGTATACAAAATTATTACAGTCTTATGACTGTATTCCCTATGCTTTGCATTTCATGCCCATGAGTTATTTATTTTATAACTGGAAGTTTGTACCTCTTAATCCCCTTCACCTATTTCAACTGTCCCCTTACCACCACCTTTCTGGCAACCATCAGTTTGTTCTCTGTATCTATGAGTCAGTTTGTTTTGTTTTGCTTGCTTTTTTAGATTCTACACATAAGTGAAATCAGATGGTACTTGTCTTCTCTGACTTACTCACTTCGCACGATGCCCTCAAGGTGCATCCATGTTGTCACAAATGGCAAGATTTCATTCTTTTTTTTATGGCTAAACAATATTCTGTTGTATAAATATACCACATCTTCTTTTACATTTACCTATCGATGGACACTTAGGTTACTTCCATATCTTAGCTATTGTAAATAATGCTGCAATAAACGTAGGCATGTATATATATTTTCTAATTAGTTTTTTTTGCTGCCTTTGTATAAAAACTCAGAAGTGGAATTGCTGGATCATACGGTAGTTCTATTTTTAATTTTTTGAGGAAAAGTTCATACTGTTTTCCACAGTGGCTGTACCAGTTCGCATTCCCACCAAGAGTGCATGAGGGTTCCCACATCCTCATCAACACTTGTTATTTCTTGTGTTTTCGATAATAGGCATTCTGACAGAGGTGAGGTGATGTCTCATTGAGGTTTGATAAGGCAGCATATCGAAGAATCTGCTTTTTCTTATCCATTTAGGCACCCTATGTATTTTGACTGAAGAACCGTCCATTTCCATTTAAATTATTGATAACCATGTACTTACTGTCATCTTTTTAATTGTTTTCTGGCTGTTTTTGTTGATCATCTCTGTTCTTTCCTTGGTCTGTTCCCCATATTTTGTTTGTTTTCTTCATATTTAGATTCTTCTGTCTTTTATTGTTGGGCTCTTAACTATAAGATTTTTCTTTGTAGTTACTGTGAAGTTCATATATATTATGTATATAAAAGTCTCTTTTAAGTTGATAGAAAGTTAATTTTGAACATATGCCAAAGCTTTATATTTTTACTTCCCTCCCCTACATTTTGTATTTTTGATGACACATTTTACATCTTTTTATTTTATTTATCCCTTAACTAATTATTGTAGTTTTAGTTAATTTTACTACTTTTCCTTTTCCTCTTCATATTTGTTGTATAAGTTGTTGACCCACTACCTTGATTACATGTCTTTTCCAGTTAGGTTTTTAACCTTCATTTGTTTTTTTTGTTTGTTTGTTTTTACCTTAGAAGAACCCCTTTAACATTTCTTGTGTGCTCAGTTCAATGGTGGTGAACTCTTTTAGCTTCTGCTTTCTGGAAAACTCTTAATCTCTTCTTCAATTCTGAATGATAACCTTGCCAGGTAGAGAATTCTTGGTTGGGAATTTTTCCCTTCAGTACTTTGAATGTATCATGCCATGCCCTTCTGGTCTATAAAGTGTCTGCTGAAAAACCTACTGATAGCCTTATGAGGGTTCCCTTTTGTACAATATGTTGCTTTTCTCTTTACTGCTTTTAATATCTTCTCTTTATTATTAATTTTTACCATTTTATTTTTTTAATGTTTGTTTTTCAGAGAGAGAGAGACTGACAGAGTGCAATTGGGGGAAGGGCAGAGAGAGAGGAAGACACAGAATCGGAAGCAGGCTCCAGGCTCCGAGCTGTCAGCACAGAGCCCAATGTGGGGCCTGAACCCACGAACCATGAGATCATGACCTGAGCTGAAGTCAGACGCTCAACTGACGGAACCACCCAAGCGCCCATAATTTTTACCATTTTAATTTTAATGGTCTCGATGTGTTTCCCTTTGGGTTCATCCTATTTTGGAACTCTCTGGGCTTTCTGGACTTGAATATTTGTTTCCTTCCCCAAATTAGGAAAGTTTTCTGCCATTATTTCCTCAAGAATTTTCCTGGCCCTTTCTTTCTCTCTCTTCCTCCTGGGATTCCTAGAATGAAAATGTTATTCTGCTTGACACTGTCCCTTAAGGGGACATCCTGTCTTTTTAAAATCATTTTTTTTCCTTTATTTTCCTTCTGTGATTGGGTGCTTTCCATTGCTTTCTTTCCAGTTCACAGATTCATGCTTCTATTCCATCAGTTCTGCTGTTGAACCCCTCTAGTGTATTTCTCAGTTCAGTTTTAAACTTCTGTTTGGGGGCGCCTGGGTGGCTCAATCAGGTAAGCGTTGACTTCAGCTCAGGTCACGATCTCGTGGTCCGTGAGTCTGAGCCCCGCGTCGGGCTCTGGGCTGACGGCTCAGAGCCTGGAGCCTGCTTCCAATTCTGTGTCTCGCTCTCTCTCCGTCCCTCCCCCATTCATGCTCTGTCTCTCTCTGTCTCAAAAATAAATAAACGTTAAAAAAAAATTTAAACTTCTGTTTGGTATTTTCTTATATTTTCTATCTGTTTGTTGAAGTTCTTGCTGTGCTCATCCACTTTCCTCCCAAGATCAGTGAGCATCTTTACACCCATTACTATGAATTCTTTATTGTGTTGCTTATCTCAGTTTCGTTAAAGTCTCTCTGTGGGGATTTCCCTTGTTGTTTGGTTTTGGATATATTCCTCTCTCTCCTCTTTTGCCTCTCTCGGTTTCTCTGTATGTATTAGATGCAGTGGCTCCCCCTTCAGTCTTCAAAGAGTAGTCTTGTGTAGGCATTGTACAGTGTGAGCCAGAAGCACAAACTCCCCACAACCTCCCCGCTCCATGGCCCCACTCTATGGGCATCTGCTGTATGGGCTGCATGTGCCTGCCGGCTATGATACGGCATGGTTGCTGTGCAGGGAGGTGAGGGCTTATGTCACTTACCCATCCCAGTTCTGCACAGGGAGGGCAGGGCTCAGAGCACTCCTCTGATCTAGCTGTACCTCGGCTGCTGCATGGGGAGGATGGTCTTTTTGCAGCTCTCGTATTGCCCAGGGTGGCTGAAACGTGGGGTACTCTCTCAGCCTGGTTATGTGGTGGGGAGGGCAGAACACGCCCTCCATGTGTTAGCAGGCTAGCGGGAGGGCACCAAAAATGGCAGCCATTTACTCCATCACCAGGAACTTAGTTGCAAAAATGACTTGTACTAGCACTTCCATCCCTGGATAAAGTCCTTACAGGTTGCTTCCTGTAAGGCAAGAACCTTTAAAATCTGATAGTCCCTTTAAAATCAGTAAGGTACTTTTCAATCTGTTTCTCTTGTGCTAGATCTCAGGTGAGTGGGTTTGCATATGAGCCCTTTAAGAGTGGGATATATGTCCTCTAGAATTCTATGATTCTTCTGGTCTTCATCCCCATTTCTTTTTTAAATCAGGCATTGTGTGTGTGGCGGTTCATCTTTCCAGTGCTAGCCCTCAAGGTAAGGGTACCTGATATAGGGTACTATCTCTTTACTCCTTGTGGGAAAATTCCAAATTTGGAAAACTCTCCCAATTGTGAGGTCACTACATTTGGGGTGGGTTCTCAGGAAGGCCATGTCTCTGTCTCTCCTATCTTTCTCAAAGTATTTCTTTTGTGTTTTGTTGTGAAAGTGTTAGTCTTCTAATTCTCAAGGTTTTTGTTTGTTTGCTTGTTTTCAGAGAAAAATTATTACATATGTAGCTATAAGTTTGTTTTATCCATGGAAGGAGTTGAACGCAGGGTTTTCCAACACCACCATCTTGAAACACCCTCCCCCCCATTCCCAGAATAGAACTTATCGTCTTGTATGTAACACATAATCAGCCACTTTTTTCAAAAGAACTGTCCCCAAAAAGGATGTCCTGAGACTGGCAGTGGGCTCTAGGGGGCCACCACTTTTTTTCCTGCAGTCCTTTCTCTGAAGAGATAAGAGGGACATAAAGACTAAAATCTCAAGGTCTTGCTCTCAAGATTTAATGACCTGTCTATTGAAAGACAGTTGAACATCCAGTGAGAAAGAGGAATTTCTGGAGCTGTGAGGGACACTCTGAGAAAGACTAATCATGACAAGCAAAGTGGTAAAGGAAAGTTTTGTGAAGGGCTGAATCTACCAGATTGTGTTGGGCTTGGTGTGGAGGCAAAAGAGGGAAACACAGAAGGAGGCATTCCTGAGAATAGACAGGGGAGACTGAGCCAGAGGCAACACATGCATAAATTCAGACCATTTCAAAAGATGAGAAGTAAAGAAAGAAAGAAATAAAAGGCAGAATCCCTGCCCCTATTGTGTTTGCCATCTGGCCAGGATGCTTTCAAATTAATGAGCAGGTTAAAATCCAGCATGGTTCCACACAGAGAGTAGCCTAAGAAGTACTTTGTAATGATGATCAAAAATATGTATCATATTAATTACCAAAATAAAATGATTGCCCTAAAATTCCTGAATATAAAATCAATATATGCTATGAAATATTTCTCTTTTGCAGTAAATGTCACTAAATGGGGATAAGCATGTTTTTTTTAAACAAGTGTGACTGTTTGTTTGTTTTCAATATGGTAGGAAGATAGTTGCTTTAAAATGCTGTTAAATGTCCATAAGACATTCTTCCACTGGAGGAACCATAGGCATTCAACTGAACTTGATAACAAGACATATCTCAAAATAGTTTAATTTTGCATTTTATAGTAATATAAAGTTTGCTACTAGGATATAAGAGAGATTAAAGGTGACTATGAGTGGAGCAAATAATAAAAGCAAAGCCCACAAAGTGGTACAAAGTCCTTCACATGGTAGACACCACATCATCAAGTATCCCATTCAAAGGAGTACCAGCAAAATACTCTTGTGAGAACTTTAGGCATTATATTTAAGCTTCCCTATTTAAATATAAGAAGAAATCACTGTGGTATTTGCTGCATGTATTTTATTAGGCAGGCATTTCTGATTATAGGAGAACCCTAAATTATAAAGTTAACTCAAGTTTCAGATAAAACATGGACGATGCAGTCATTAGCCATTCAGATGTAAGAGCCCTTTGGTATTGTGGTCAGGCATTTTCCATCAGTGCAAGGCACTTCAGCAAAGTTCGTGTGTGATAAAACAGCAATGGCCTCTAGAGTGTGTTTTTAAAGTGAGTTTTCTCAGAATTCTAACTAGATTCTAGAAATGAACAGACACACGCGTACACACACACACACACACACACACACACATAATCAGCCATACACACGCATACACACACACACACACACATGCACGCACGCTCATCTCCTTTTTTGCTGCCGTTTTAACTTGCCAAAGAATAAAGGTATATGAACCAAGTCTTATTAATATTAATATATACTTTGTTAGTTTGCTCCCTGAACACTGTCACTTTGTTATACTAAATTAAAGCCCTGACAGAAACATCCAATTAATCCTCACTAAGAAAATGCATTATTGTGTCATCATTAATAAGCGGTTCAATGTAATCACACCTTGATCATGCTCTTGAGTGGGTTCAGTCCTTTGCACGGCGTGCTTAGAACCAAAATGTCTAATATTAGTTCCCTTAATGATCATTCACACAGGAGTTAAAATGGATAGTCACTCTCCTTTCGGATGTACAAATCATCTATTTTCTTTTACTGAGAAGGCTAGGGAAGGAGATGCCTAAACAGAAAGGAGAAATTCATGAGTCTTAGACTAACCGTTATCATAAGAGGAGACTCTGGGATTCAGTCATAACCACAGGGTATGATGTTGAGCTCAAAGCTAGTTCCCATGCCCCGCTTATCAAACCCCGCCGAGCATTTGAACCACAAGTGGAAGCTCCCCGTGATGAAAGGAAGCTTCCTCTGGCCAAGTTAGCAGAACTATGATAAAGTCCCTTTGGCCATGTGCTGCCTGTAGGAAGCCTCGCTAAGCTCAGAGGCATCACAGATGAATACCCTACCTTAATGAGAATCTGAATGGACCCTGTAGCTTTTGCAGATATGAAATACCAGAAGCTTATGGTGCAGGCAGCACTGGATTCCTGCCACACAGCACTCTTGAGGTGTGCTTCTTCGCCCTGAAGGCCCACCGGAGTAGCCTCCAGATACAAGAAGTGCCCTAGGAACAAGGATAGCATTCACACAGGACAGAAATAACGAGGGGATCATTTTAGCTTTTCCATCTTAGTTAGGGTTTTTAATTATATTTCATATGATATGAGCTGCCAAAGGCATTTCCATTTGAAACAGAAAGAAAATCTAATAGCCTTGCTTCTAGCTCACTGACAGAACAATTTCCAACTGTCTGTGCTTTTAGCAAAGTACTTCACAGTATGCAAATTAACCGATCTGACAGGATATTTGTGCCGCTGAATCAACAAGATAGTTATAGAAATCATATAATGGACTCCTCAAACTATCGAGTTCTTGTAAAACAATGGGAAGATACTACCTATGAAATATGAATAAAGGAATATGATGTACTTTTCAAAACTTCACTCATCTATTGAGTATATAAATAAAATGCTGAGAATTTTAATATGTAACATGAAAAGTACATTATACTTATGTATCTAAGACTCAAAACATTTTACATATGTAGAGCTGAGTGTTTGCATGGGACCCAGACCTTCCTTTCTCTGTTGTGGTTATTTTGGCTTAGATGGCTTTGTTTTATCAGAGGCCTGTGGAATTTCCACCCTTAGATACCTCTTCTCTTATTCTGTGGCATCCAGGAATTCAGGGTCCTTTCTTCATTCTGCTAACGTCCTCTGTCCTTTGACCAATGAGTCTGAGACTTGATCTCATCTACTTACTGCAAAAATGAGGCATTCCCAACACTTCCGACATATGTGATCTTACGGTTACAAGTGCATGGCACTTCTAGTTTTCAAATTGCTTTCCCTCCATACATGTCATCTCGCTTCTGTAATCCCTGTTTGGTACACAGGGAAAACTTTATTCTCTCCATATGCAGATGGGAATTTTGAAAATCTGAAGAGCTACATGATGTGCTAATGATCAAATAAGTGGCAGAATTCAGCAATACTAATTATAAGCACGTGTCATTGAGGAAAGGTGCCTCTATCGATATTACCATGTATCTACAATGATCAGAATCATATTAAAATTTGGTTGCTCCCTGTTATATGTTGAATTGTGTCCCCCCCGAAGATGGTGAAGTCCTAATTCCAGTTTCTGTGAATGTGACCTTGTTTGGATATAGGGCCTTTGTGGATGACCAAAGTAAAATGAAGTCATCAGGGGGGCCCTAGTCCACACTAAGATTGTGTCGTAATGAAAGGATAAATTTGGACATAGAGGCAGACATGCATAGAGGGAAGACAGTGTGAAGACACAGCAAAACATCATCTACAAGCCAAGTAATGTCCAAGACTACCAGAAGCTAGGAGACAGGCATGCTATAGGTGATTCTCTCTCTCAGCCCTCAAAAGAAACCAATTCTACTGAGACCTGGATTTCAGACTTCTAGCTTCCAGAAGGGTGAGACAATGTCTATTGTTTCCATTTCTGGTAATTTGTGATAGCAGTCCCAGGAGACAAATATATTTGTGAAATGCCTGACTTGCTGGCCATGGTACTATGGTAGTCTCTCTGGAGCTCTCCAGTTGCTGTTGGGGAAACAATGAGATGCTCACTGTGAATATGATTAGGACTGCTGTAACAGCCTAATAACCTACCATATTTGTTTCCGAGTGTGTGGTCTTTGGGAGGTCGTAGGCTTTGATGAGAGCCAACCCCCAAAACCCAATCAAAGTTTTCAGCCAGGGAGTTTTGCCAGCCACACCAGCCTTTCTCAAAAGTACAGGAGGTACCACATTCATCTTCATCAGTGTAATCTCCACAGTCATCTACGAAATTACAGCTTTGCTCTGGTTTATAACATTTGCCATTCTGACATTCCCGATAGCCATGAGGGCAGGGACCTAAAAAACAGAAAACAAATGAAGATGATGAAGATGAGGAGACACTACTAACACATCACTGAGGTTAATAGCTAGTAAAATGGATTCACTTCAACATATAACGAAACATGGTATTCTTAAGAGTTTGAGTTATCTGACCCCCATCTCTTTTCTAATCTCCCTCAGGGTTCCGGCCAATAGATCACTCACAAGGATTATTCAAAATGAAAAAAAAAATCAAGTATCATTTTACTGATCGAGGAAAGTACCTCAAGACTCCTCAAATAGAGCATTTCCTGTAAGCTGAGTTCAAGAATATATATTAGATCTGAAAGCCAAAGTGTGGCTTTCCATTTTTTAGCCTGAAACAAAATCTTTAGGGTATTAAGAGCTTATGTATTATGGTGTATTTGGAAGTAAATTCCATCACCACCCATGCATTTCAATATTTATCAGAAGCCAAATACTTATATGGTACTTACTCAGAAGCAGGGGTATGAATATATAAGTAATATTCAACTTTCTAACAGATTTTTTTCTCCAAAATGCATATATATCTGTCAATTGTTTCGAATTTTAGAAGCAATTTCCCTACAAAGCAATGTCAACAATAAAGACTTTTTTTTCCAGAAAGCTTAAAATAAAAAGCAATGTTTTTGAAGATCTGAGTTTGAACTCTGGTATTGATACTTCCCAGTTATGAGACTTGGATCATACCTACATTTGAAGAGCTTTCTAAAAAGAAAAAAAGAAAAAAAAAAAGGACAGTAAAACCTACAGAAGGTAAACTAACTAAAGAGACTATTGTTTATATCCCCAGTACCTGGAACAGTGCCTGGCCATGAGTAGAGGATCAGAAAATATTAGTCAAATAAATGAATGTGTGAAATACAGTGCTCTGGAAACAGCAAAGTAGTTCAATATGCACATTCAAGGTATTGTTATTATCCTGCTCCAGTATTACAACAGAGCATAAGCACCAGTGTCCCAATATTTCAGTAGGAAAGGTTGTTCAAAGATCCAACTTGGGATATCCACGTCCCAACTGCTCTATGACACTATGGCATCAGAAATTTTCTTCCTTCCTGTCCTCCCCACCATCTAGGGAGAGAAGCTGATAATGCCTCCCTACTTCACTTCTACATGGTAGCTTCCAGGGCCTGGTGTTGTCTGGTGGTTGAGGACTGGTGTGGATTAGAGCTGGGAGGTGACTCAGGGATTTATTCGAAGGTGTTCTGGGAGCTGGAAACTCCTGCTGATAAAATCTCATAAAGAAGATTTTATGTCCTGGATCAGTCTCACATTTTAGGAAATAGACGGCTAAGAGGGAAGAAGTGGGAGGAGATGGTGGGATGCCATGTAGAAACCGCTAGGGAGAAGAATGGTATTCCAAACGCTTCCAGCCATTTTGTGTGCTAAGCTGTTTCTGGGTTGTTTCTTCAAAATTGCCTAATTAAATGCCCTTTACACCTGCAAAGCCTTTGAAAATAACTTTCAACCATGCATTTTGCCTTTAACAAAACTTTTTTGTCTGGGTTAATTGCTAACATTTTCCTTTCTTGTAGCGTGGGATTAAGCTATTTTTATTTAGGCTCCCAACTCAGTTTTAGCAGATTGGGGGTAAGCAAAAGACCTTTAATGTTTCAATCACAGAACTTGACTCAGAATCATAACATTAAAGCATTTTTGAGCTACACAGAAATGGATATCACTTACATTAACTCTCATTTATAGATGAAAAATAAATGAGAATTATAGATGTTAAATGGCTTGATGATTTTTCAAGAGCAGAGGTGCAATTTGGACACAGGTCTATTGTCTTCTGATCTATTTTTTAAATCTATTGACTTGAAAAGAAGAGCAATGATACAAGTCAACTATCACAAGACAAGCCCACCAAGGAACAAAAATGGTGGTGTTGACTACCAGATGCATTATTTCTCAGGGGACTGTTGAGAATCTGCAAAATTACTAGATCATTTAGTTTTACACAAGTTGGCATTTGTATTGATTCTGTCAATTCCAATTTGTTTGGGGAGTAAAAGCAAAACTGGTTTCTAAGATTATTTTCTCCAAAGACACCAAATCAAGCTAAAATTTAATTCTTTCAAGACAAACAAGAAAATATTTTGAACATGTTTCAAAACGGAAACACACCATAGACCCCAATATATTACACAATCAATATAGAATCATAAAAATTAAGATTATTTTTTACATTTCTAAAACATAAATAGCTACACAATTTAAAAAAACACAACAATTCAATTATTACACAAGATAAATTTTGAACAGAAAGCCCTTTTCACTGCTATCATAAAATATTTTTTTGCTAAATATCAAGGAAAATTATCAGTTAATGTTATTTCCTTATTTCCAAATTATTTCCCATGCCTGTTGTTTCATCCAACGAAACCAGCTACTTACAGGTAGAGTGTATATCTTTAAGTGATTGTGATATGAAAGCTTTTATGCAATTGTATAACTTTGATTTTTAGTAAAAATATATTCTTATTTCAATTAGGCAGAGACCTTCTTAGTGGGCACTTTCTTTCTATAAAAAAGAACAAATTATAAAAGCCAAAAACCTACAATGTAAATAAATCTTAAAGACATCTGAAGCTTAACAATGTTAACTGCAAACTCTGATTCTTCCCCTCCAAACTTTTCCAGCGAACAGACTTCCTCAACTGGGTTTATGGCAATTCTATAACTACAGTTACTACAAATCTTCTAAGGGGCTCTGTGTAGTAGTGTAGTAGAGTCTGATTCTACTTTTTGATGTTTGACGTCATTGCTGAAACATAGTAAGGTAGCCCCAGTGCTCCCCCTATTGGCAGGAGGTTCAAATCATTACATGCCCTTACCTGTGCACAGAAATTCTCACCCCAGTCCCATCAACCACGATGAAACTCTACCCCAGTTTTCCCTTCTCACTCTCTAAAACTACTTTTAGACATGCTTTGAAGCTACTCTAATGTCCCAGGAAGCCTAATTATGTAATAGACATTTTCAATCCTTTTAGTATTGTCAGTCTTAACATCTGAACCCAATTTCATTATCAATTTTCTTTAAATGATTTTATTTATTTTTGAGAGAGAGTGAGAGAGAGAAAGAGAGAGAGAGAGAGAGCGAGCATGAGTAGGGGAGGGTAGAGAGAGAGGGAGACACAGAATGGGAACTAGGCTCCAGGCTCTGAGCTGTCTGCACAGACCCCGACTCTGGGCTCAAACTCACATGAACCATGAGATCAAGATGTGAGCTGAAGTCAGAGGCTCAACTGACTGAGCCACCCAGGCACCCCTACATCTGCACCAAAGTTTGAATGGAGGTCCACCTTGTAACTGAGGATGGGCCCAAGTTTTAAACACATACATAGCATATGAGTTATGCTATATATATGTGTGTGTGTGTGTGTGTGTGTCTATATAGCTTATATATATATAGTTTATATATATATATATATATATAACTCATATATACGTGTGTGCATATATACACACACACACACACACACATATATACATAATTTTTAATATCATAACTCATATGCAATCTTCCTTCACAATTACTATTTCGGTCCAAGCAACCAACATTTTATGTGAGTTTATTACAATTCTTTCCCTTCTGATCTTTGTGTCCTACCCGTGACCCCTAAGGTCCATTAAATAAAAAAGAACCATGTGATATTTTAACATAATTGAATATCACTCCTCTGTCCCAAACTCTATTTAATTAATATTCCCCACTAAAAGGAACCAGGTCTCCTTGGGAAAATGGTCTATTTGGAGCTAAGAGCAAAAATGTTCAAGATGAGCCTAGATATTCTTTGTCACAGAAAATAACAAAGTACTCAAATATTACAGCATTATGATGAAAGGTTTAAGGAGCCAGGTTTTAGAGAAACTTACTGGCCAAATCAGAGACAAATTGAGTATCAAAGTAAGTAATAAGACCTGCTCCCAGCATATGCACAGTAAGAAAGAGTAATAAAGTATGAAATTATCCTTCGGCAATAAACAACTAAAAACTAGGGCAAAACATATAAAACAAGTATTTTCAAACATCGGACATCAGGAAACACAGGATGGTGATCCCTTAGAAAAATGAAAAAAGACACATCCTATGATCACCCCTAGATTTCTGCATGGAAGCATGTTCTAGACTGTAACTCTCAAGGGTCAGCCCATCATAAAATGGAGTAACGCTGAGTTGAGATACAGTCTGGGACAGCTAAAATTTTCAATGTTCGGTTGTGGGAGGAAAGGGAGCTATATAGAAAAGGAGATCAAGAGACGCTTAAGTCTTTGTCTGAATTCTAGCTTTTATATTTGTAGGATAAAATCCAAAAAGAGAGACAGAGAACAACTAAGAGAATAATAACTAGGAGGTATAAACTGAAAAAATTACCAGAGTCCACAAAGGGCTACATAACTTTGAGTTTCTACCAGCCAGGGTGAGTGGAGTCCTTGGTGAATACACAGGGCATTCAGTATGAATTCCAGAAGGGTACATTTTAGTATGGGGCAAAGTAACTCTTGAAGGAAATAGACTCTAGACTATGCATTGGATTGGCAACCTACAGTCTTGGGACCAAATCTGGCCTACCACCTGTTTAAGTAAATAATGTTTTATTGGGACTTAGCCATGCCCGCTTGTTTACACATTATCTATGGTTACTTTCACACTAAAATGGCAGTTAAGTAGTTGCAATCAAGACCATATGGCCTGCACAGCTGAACATATTCACTCTCTGAACATATTCTTTTAACCTCAACTTGTTTTTACAGTAGATTACTTTAAAAAGAAGACTTAAGTTTCCTGAGTTAAAAAAAATACAGAAAAAAATTTGTGAAGAGGAAAGGGATAAAGAGGTACAAACTTCCAGTTATTATTTTTTAGGTTTTTTTTAATGTTTATTTATTTTTGAGAGAGAGAGAGAGCAGGGGAGGGGCAGAGTGAGAAGGAGACAGAGAAGCCGAAGCAGGCTCTGCACTGACAGCACAGAGCCCAATACAGGGCTCAAACTCACGAACTATGACATCATGATCTGAGCTGACGTCGGATGTTTAACTGACTGAACCACCCAGGTGCCCCGAAACTTCCAGTTATAAAATAAATAAGTCACAGGGATGAAAAGTACAACATTGGAAATATAATCAATAATATTGTAATAAATTTATATGATGAGAGATGGTAACTGTTATTGTGGTGAACATTTTGTAATGTATATTAATTACACTTTTATACATTTTGTAATGTATAAATCACAGTGTTCCACAACTGAAACTAATATCGTACTGTGTTTATACTTCAAAAAAATTAAATTAAAAAAAATGCTGACTTCTGTTCTACACCTGTCTTTAAAAATTGTTTTAAATAAATCACAAAGGACCCAAACAGTACTTAAGTACCTCTAAAACAAAGTTCAATTATTTTTAAAGGAATATACAAAGCCTTAACACTTAGCAACAGAGAATTCACAATTCCAGCATCAAATTAGAGATTACTAGGCTGTGAAGCAGGGAAATGTGATCAATAACCAGGAAAAAAATTAGTCAATAAAAGTAAATATAGATACAAAGAAGATGATGGAATTATCAGGCAAAGAAAGCAAAGCATAAATGTGCTCAATACATTCATCTAACAATAATACAAAATCTACAGAAAGCTCTTGTAATAACAAATAATTTTAGCAAGATTATATGTCATCAATATACAAAATCAATCACATTTCTGTATGCTAGAAGTAAACAACCAGAATCTGAAATTTTTAAAAGTCCTTTAAAAGAGCATTTTAAAACATGAAATTATAGGGATAAATTTAAAAAAAATAGATAGCTGGCCTTTACATTGACAACTACAAAATATTGATAGGACAGAGACTCTAATTACATGGACATATATATCAGGTTTATGGATCATAAACCTTAATATTGTTAAGAACTCACATCTCCTCAAATTTACCTATAACTTCAATATAACCTCTATCAAAACTTCAGTAGGATTTTGTAGAAATTAACAAAATTATTCTAAAATATATACAAAAAGGTAAAGCACCTAGATTAGCTATGAAGTTATCAAATATACAACACATGATTTCAATAAATACTATAAAGCTATAATAATTAACACTGTGTAGTACTGATTTATGTATAGACAAAGTGACCAGTGAATCAGGATATATCATTCAGAAATGGATTCAGAAATATATGATCAGGGCACCTGGGTGGCTCAGTCGGTTAAGCATCCGACTCTTGGTTTTGGCTCAGGTCATGACCTCACAGTTTCAGGAGTTCAAGCCCTGCGTCAGTCTCTTCGCTGACGGTGTGGAGACTGCTTGGGATTCTCTCTCTCTCTCTGTCTCTCTCTCTCTCACTCTCACTCTTTCTGCTTCTCCCCCACTCATGCTGTCCTTGTGTCTCTCAAAATAAGTAAACTTAAAATAAATTAAAAAGAGAAACACGATTAATGGATTTTCAAGGAAAGGTGACAAATTAATGTAGTATTTTCACCAAAAAGGAATGAACTGAAATTAGATATAAGGAGAAATCAACAAACACCAACTGAGGGATACTCTACAAAATAAAAGGTGTATACTTTTCAAACATGTCAATGTCAAAGAAGACAACGAAAGGCTTAATAGTTGCTGTATATTAAAGAAATATAAAGATAATTAAAACCTAAAAGCAGTGTATGATTCTTGAAGAGATCCTGAACCAGGCAAAAAACAAAAATTACATAAAGGACATTTTGAGGGAAATTCATAAATTATGAATGAAGCCTATAAATTGAATAATAACACTTATCAATGTTAATTGATTATACATGTAAGTGAATGTCCTCTATTTTAGGAAAGAGACAATGAATTATTTAGAAGTAAAACGGCATGATGATATCTGCAACTTGCTCTGAGATGACTGGAAAGAAAGTAAGATTATATATAAAATAAAAGGGCAAACTGATAATAATCTGCAAATCTGTATGAAATATAAGTTCTGTATAGTTATTGTGATATTTCCGTGAATTGGAAACTATCCCCAAATTTTATAAAAATATAAAAGTTAAAAAGTTAAAAAAATAAAACCTTCCAATGTCATCCCATCTCAATCAGAGTAAAAGCCAAAGTTCTTAAAATGGCCCACAAGGACTCCATAATCTTGACCCCATTCTCTCTTAATTGTCTTCCAGCCAAAGAGTATCAGGCACACTGTAGTTGAATAAAATTGGGTTTATCATTTGTTGCAGTGATGGAGAAAAAATACCATGGGGAACCATGGGGCCATTCAGTGAGAGCGCATGAAAAATGATTTATGGGATTAGGGCTTTGGCTAGGTTACTTTGGGGGAGGGTCGAAGGAAATGGAGTTTTGATCCAGATTGGGTGCTATCAGGAAGCAAAATAATTATGTGATTGGATACCTTAAAGATTCTTACCTAACAAAGGGAAGACTAGAATAGGCTAAAGTTGTAATTGGTTGGAAACACTCCTATGAGTCAAGACACAGGGATGTTTGGTCATTTCTGTGGCTGGGACAGTGTTTGTGTATCATCTGTGCTCAGTCACAATTACAAAAGTGATCTTGTTTTTACTGTGATCCACGGTTCCAGAGTGGCTTTGTCCGACGTTGATGTTCTGTGAAATTGTTCATGTTCAACAGGAGAACCACCAGCTCATAGCAACACTGAAGCCTAAATGATACAGTAGTAGGCCGGGTCCCAGATTCCAGGAGCTGCTTTTCTTGCTCTCACTTTGTAATTCTACTTATGTAGCAAGAGAGTTCTGTGGAGCAGCCAACCCTTCTAAGAGATATAAGGATAGAATATAAAACTCTTATGGTGCTTCTTTTTTTTTTTTTTTCTTGTGGCAGGTTAGAAAAAAAAAAAAGGTAGACCAGTTGCTTTGAGAGATCCTGAACCATTTCAAAGGCCTTCATATTTGTTATTTTTTAAGCCCCTATATATTTACCCTTAGTAGTTTGCAGCAAAAACCTGAAAATGTGAAGGTGCTATGGCATTTACTTTAATGTTAGCACAAAAGGAGGTAATGTGTGGAAAGAAATTCCATAAAATATAATCCTAGCCATTAGGAATGGACAAAGAAAACAGGGAGAGGAATTGTGATCTGCATTAAGAAAACAAGAAAAACACAGAAGGAAGTCTAGGCAGAAAAGAAGCCCCTAAGCTTTGAGGAGAAAGGTCTACCACAGTTCCAACTGGCTTACTACTGCAATGTGGCTGAGGCTCTCGTTCAGAGGACAGCGGGTTCTGTTTCTATGTTTCCTAGGCAATGTTCACTAGCCCTGGGCTCAGCCCTTGACTGAAAACAAACTGCAAATTGGCTCAAATACTGTTCCTGCAGTTTCTATCTTCATTCCAAAAGGTTCCAAGTCAAATATTCAAAGGACACTTTCTACAGTCTTGATCAGCATGGCAAAAACTTACACTACATTGCCACTCCTGTCATTCAAAAAAGTATTTCCAGAAACAATGGTTTATTCCTCAGTTTTTTAATTACCCAGTTTTAATAGTTAACAGTTAAGAAATGTTATGCTAACATTGCATGCTAACATTCAACTAGTTCTAACTCTCTGCTGTAAAAGCACTAAAACAAGAAATCCAAAGGTCTATTTAAAAAAAAAAATCTATATTCTTTCATGATTCTGACTTGGAGGAAATTTCTGATGTTTTGGTGGTGAACAATTTGTGTACCTGGGTTTCTAGTGTATCATATTTAAGAATGTAAAGTAATGAGTTTGAGCATTAAAAATAATTATTTTTTGAAGTTTCAAATTCAACTACCAGGGATAACACGAAGACAGTCGAGTAAATTCTTTCTCCAGTGATTATGATAATCTTTTATTGTTTTTCAATATACCTGATAGAGGCTCTGAATATTTAAAGAGAAATGGTTATGTCTCTAAGTACATTTTAAATGGAGCTGCTACCATGAGACGGAACTAGAGTTAGAAGTATGAGATAGGGATAAATCTCAAGATCAAAACACTTCAGGAAAATTATATTTTGTACATTTATGCAGTCAACTTTGTCAATCTTTCCTTTTTGTTTTTTGACAATCCAATAGTAAATGTAATTCTCTCATATTTTTTCTAGTACTTGTGATTGCTGTATAATTTCATTTTTTTCTTTAAATATTTTAAACTCTTGAGACAAGTGAAATGTACTTGGTATATAGAATAAATGACAATATTTTTAAAGTGAGAGGGGGGAATACATACACACCCACAAGATACACACATGCTGGTGTATTTAGTGAATGTTTCTGGAAAGATACATAGGAAATAAGTGGTTCCACTGGAAACAGAACAGAACATAAAAACGGAAGTCAGAAGAAAAAATTTTTTTAATCTAGCCCATCTTTGACAATACTACATGTGTGTATTTAATTAAACGTTTGTTTTATTTAAAAACAACATGCCAGGGTGTCTACCTACGATAAAGAAGGATTCAAGTAGTAGAGTTACAGTTGGGGAATTCAAACCAGGCTGAAGCTCCTTTGATGAGTATTAACCTGGACTGAGGGACAAGAATGTTGACAGTTTTCTGGAAACCATGATTTATGCCAAGTGGAAGCCTGCACGCTCTCCACTCCAGGGGGCCGTGGAGGAAATGGCTAAATTAAGGAAGAACCAAATTCCAGTTTAGAAAAGTAGATATAAGGAATGAAATACTCTATGAAATATCTAAGATCTGTACTAAATTTATAGTTGAGTATGAACTGCAACAGGTAGAAGAGAGAAGGTAGGTAGTGGTAAAAGAATTCAGGAGAAATTGAGTTAGTCATCCTCAATCCCTGTTTCTCCTTCATTTCCCATATTCAATCAATCACTAACACCATCCTATTTTACTTCATAAATTTTCCTGAATCACGCACTTCTCAAGAGAGAAACTCATGTCTCTCCTTGACTAATGAAACAGCTTCCTAACTGATTGCTCTGCATCCACTTTAGTCTTCCTGAAATTCATATCCTACATTGTAAACAGAGTAGTTTTCAAAATGCAAATTGGATCACTATGCTGCTTGAAAGTCGTTAAATGGCTTCCTACCAGAGTTAAGATGAAGATCAAATGTGTTAATGGGCTAATGGACACAGATTCAACTCAGAGTCTGTGTGCTACTCATGTTTCCAGCCTTATCTCCTGTCATGGTACCTCTCAACTCCTCACAACAAAAACCTACTAACCTTCTTACAGCTCCTCCAACCATAGATACCTTACATATGCTGGGCCACCTGCCTCTAGAAATCTCTCCTTGAAAATCTTGCAGATTTCAGCTCAATAGCTACTTTCTGCAAAAATCTTGACTGGTCAACACCATCCATTACAGTCTCTCACCATACCAGGTAACTCTTTTTTACACAACTTTAGTAACATTCAGCATCGTACTTGTCTACATGGTTATGTGCATAATGACTATCCCCACTGCTAGTCCACAGGGCCCATGGGGGATAGAAACTACCATATACTTAGAAAGCGTGCACTATACATTCTCCTGGGTACACAAAGAAATGAATGAAGGAACAAATGAATGAACTGAAGAAAGCAAGGAGGAGGCACATGTATCAGTGAGTGAATGAGAGATTCCCAGGAGATGGCTCACTAGAAGATAAGTTGCCATTTTGGTTTTTGGACAAAAATGACAGGGATAGAGCTGTGTCTGGATTGCTGAACTTTGAGATGCCAAGAATGAAGGTATTAGAGAAAGAGAATCAATCACCTCTGACTTATTTACTGTGATGAAATTGACAAACATTTCTGGGTTTCTTTCCTCTGTTTTAGATAGTAACAGCAGCTATTCAATTTGTTCAAAATATGCATTTCTAACACTTTCAGCAAAGACTTCCCTATTATGTCTGTAGACAGAATTCTACAATCACAATCCCAATTTAATAATACCTTTGTATAATTTGATCTATAACAAAGCAATTTCCATTTTTAAACCTTGCCGACCTGGTGAAAACAAATTCTATGTAATGTAACCAAGACAATTATCTAATTCAAAGTGGAAAATAAAAGAAAACAAGTCACCTAAGCTAAATTCTGTTAAAAGGAGGCGAAACAAATGCATGGTATTTGTATGCCTACATACCACTCCAGTATGTTCACAATTAACTGTGATAAATTATATTTGAATTTGTTTCAAGGTATATATTTTTTTACTTTGTATTCATCATTCATAATGAATAGAGCACAAACTTCTTTTAAACAGGATTAGGAGGGCTCTTTTTCCTTAAAACGTACTATCAAAAATAGAGTAAAAGTGTTCTCCAGTATTTGTGTGTGTGTATGTGTGTATACACACACATTATTTATGGGTGTGTGTTACATAATTCACACATATTACATACAAATGTGTATGTTGTGCATGCATGTGAGTATTACATACATGAATTCGCATATGTATAAACGATGTCGGTAAAATCACCACAGAGCAATGTAAAAGTGGCTGAAAACTACTTTTTCATGATGATAACTACTATTTATTAATCACCTCCTACATGCTATGCTTTTCGCTGGGTACTTTATGAATATTATCTCTAATCCTTATAACAACATTGTAAGAAATGTTAATTACCTCAAAAAAATTTTTTTAAGTTTTCAGATTCCAGTTACCATATGGCAGAATGTTAGTTTCAGGTGTACAATATCATGATTCAACCCTTCCATACAACACCTGGTACCCATTACAACAAGTGTACTCCTTCATCCCTATCACCTGTTTCACCCACCTTCCCTCCAGTAACCATCAGTTCATTTTCTATAGTTGAGAGTCTCTTTCTTGGTTTGTCTCTCCCTCTTTTTTTCCTCCTTTTTTTCCCTTAAATTCCACAAGAAAGTGAAATCATATGATTTTTGTTTTTCTCTAACTTATTTCACTTAGCATTATACTCTCTAGCTCCATCCATGTCATTGCAAATACAAGATTTCATTTTTTATGGCTGAATAATATTCCTTTGTGTGTGTGTGTGTGTGTATATATACTGTATATATATATATACACATACATATATACACATATACATATGTATACATATGTATACACATATACATATGTATACATATGTATACACATATACATATATACACACATTGTATATATATATACATATATACAATGTATATATATATGCATTGTATATATATGTATACACACACACACAAACACACACACTGTATACACATATACATATATACATATACATATATACACATATACATTGTATATATATATTTACACATACTACATCTTCCTAATCCATTTATCAGTTGAGGGACACTTGGGCTATTTCCACAATTTTAGTTACCTCTGTTTTCAAAAATGGCAATTAAGGATAAGAAGGCTTAAGTGTAGGGGAGCCTGGGTGACTCAGTAGGCTGAGGATCCAACTTCGGCTCAGGTCATGATCTCAGGTTGGTGAGGTCGGTTTGTGAGTTCGAGCCCTGCATTGGGCTTTCTGCTGTCAGCACAGAGCCCGCTTCAGATCCTTTGTCTCTTTCTCTCTCCGCCCCTCCCCTGCTCGCTCT
Organism: Acinonyx jubatus; assembly: GCF_027475565.1. Taxonomy (NCBI): domain Eukaryota; kingdom Metazoa; phylum Chordata; class Mammalia; order Carnivora; family Felidae; genus Acinonyx; species Acinonyx jubatus. Next base: position 17,777,189 of record NC_069387.1, on the reverse strand, counting down.
CTCTCTCTCTCTCTCTCTCTCTCACACACACACACACACACACACACACACACACACACTCTCAAAAAGAAACATTTAAAAAGTTTTTAAAAATTTTTAAAAAGAAAGTTTAAGTGCAGTTTCCAACATTATATCTAGTATGTCTGACTCCAGATTCCCTAACTTAATTAAAATTTATCAAATATGTACAAAACAAATAATAAAATAATAATAGCCAATAACATAATAATCAAGTATTTAATTCTGTCTGGCCCTGCCGTAGGTGTTTGCTATATATTATGTCATGTAATTATAAAAATCACCTTATGAAGGGGATACCACTGGTACACAGAACATCTATCATGGTGTTGTGCTAGGGCTGGACAATTTATCTCACTTTATCAGTCATCTAATCTGATTAAGCCACTCCAAACCAATATGCTCCAGGGAAGGGCTAACAGCCCTAATGTCATATATCCATTTGAGCTGGGAATTCACACACTATGCCCCTGTTTTTGTTGCTGTTCCCACTCGTGACTCTTAGAATAATGCAAAGACTATGATTGTTCCATTCCTTTATGTGGTAAAGAGAAGGGAAAGAATATCTGAACCCTTTGTTTAACACTGAATGGGTAGCAACTATCATGAATATGGGAACCTTGAGTACACTGAATTCAGGTTTGCTGGAGAATCTTTCAACAAAGTGCGAGAAAAAACAGGTTGAGGAGTCAACATGTTAGAATCACCAAAGATTTCATCTGGCCAACTCCAGCCTCTTGTATCAAGAAAGTCTTTTAGTGTCTTAAATCCAGATGAGTTGGTACACACGTCAAATAATGAATAAACATGATTTCAGAGATTAGCATAGATATGTTTTAGTATTTTGTTTCTTTTCCATAAGAATTGAAGGGGCCAAATGGGTAAATTAATTGAATCACCCTATATAAGGAGAGACTAGTACAATGAATCTGGATACAAACTTAGAACACAAAAATCATCCTGCAATTATAATAATAGGGATACAAGATCATTCAGAATAATACAAAGGGAGGCATAAGGAATTATAAAGCTGAGTATCTGTAAGATAAAGTCACACTATTTGCTTAGGAGAAACATAGCACTCCTTGACACAATGCTGCAAAGAAATTTCTCCCATGGATCTTCAATATTGTAAAGTGCATATCAGAAAGAAAAGGAGAAGGAGAAGGAGAAGAGGAAGAAGGAAAAGAGGAAGAAGGAGAAGAGGAAGAAGGAGAAGAAGGCGGCAATGACAACATTGAACCAAGGGAATTAAGCTTTTTATAAAGCTTTTGATGAGACCAAAAGTACCACAAGAATTTTCACGTCATTGCTTTCCTTATTCCTTTATACAGTAAAGAAGTAACAATTGTCTCCTTTGTGCTCTGGCATAGGGAGCATAGTGTTGAAGAGGACCGTGTTTGTCCCCATGGTGTTTCTCCTCCAATGAGGAGAAAGATAATGATGGAACACACACACAGAAGAAGTAACAGTAAATCATGTGTGGGTGGAAGAGGAGATGGTCCTTTGTAGTCATCTCTAAGGATGTAACATTGGAGTAAAGAACATGAATAAAGTGAAAGCAGAAAGCCATGCACAGTAGGCCAAGAGAATCACAAGTTCAAGGCCTTCTGGTGGGAAAAAGCTTGGAGTTATGGAGGGTTGTCAAGAAGCCCATGTGGCTAGATCCTAATGAGAATGGTTCTAAGTCATGGGAAGAGAGAGAGAGGAGACCAACAGAGGGGCTCCATGGCCATTGTGAGGACTTTGGCTTTACTCTGTGATGGGAGCTACTGGCAATTCTTACTTAGAATAATGGGATAATAAATAACATAAAAAATTCTAAAAAAAAAAAAAAACATTGGCTGGCACATGGAAAGTGGACAATAGAGAGTAACATGAATACATAAAAAAGGACAAATTAGGAGGCTATTATAGTAACCCAGTTAGGCAATGAAGTAGATTCACACTAGCAGTATTAAGAGTTATTAAGTAGGCAATGCCTGGAATATAGTAATTATCCAATAAATGTGAGATATCATTATTATTGTTAGAGTGACTACAGGGTTGATAGTGAAAAGGCATTAAAATTTGAAAATGTTTTGAAGATAAAATCCACAGAAATTGCTGATAGATTGCAGACACATAATCAGAGTGGGAGAAATCAAAAATGGCATAAGAAACTGGGTGAATGATGTAAACTTTTACTCAAGTTGGGGGAGGGGAGAAGTTTGAGGCAGAATAAAGTTCTATTATTATATGTAAAAAGAGAGATTAGGATCATACTGGAAAATAATATAAAACACTTATTTTTATAGGACATTAACATGTATTATTTTAATTTTTTTTAAGTTTTTTTATTTTGAGAGACAGAGAGAGTGGAGGAAGTGCAGAGAGAGAGAGAGAGAGAGGGAAAGAGAGAATCCCAGGCAGGCTCCAGGCTGTCAGTGCAGAGACCAGCACGGAGCTCGAACTCACAAACCATGAGATCATGACCTGAGCCAAAACCAAGAGTCAGACACTTAACCCACTGAGCCACCCAGGTGCCCCTTAACATATATTATTTTATATTAGTCTCATCTCAATTCCCAAGGAGATGCAGAGACCAGGATCCTTTTGTATAGATGAGGAAATGGAGCTGGTAGTAAATATAAATGGCTTCAAAGTCTATAAATCAGCCAAGGTATATTATCACAGCTAATTATGCCTTAGCAAATATTGACTATACCACCGTATTCAACTGTAATCTCTGGAGAAGGATAATGCTGAACTTTCCCTGAAATTTGCTGATGAGTAACTATATATATATAATGTATTTATAAAGAGAAAGGGAAATAGTCATAAATTACAAAGAATACATTGAGAAATTAATTGAAGGAGAAAGTAATGAAGGTAATCAAAGGTACCTTCCTTTTAAAGGTTTTAAAAAATATAAAACTTTTACAAATAACAATCAATGTAAAGAAAAGCTATTTTTTGAAAGATTTTTGGCTGCATAATCAAAACGCCAAATAATTTTGATGAATATGTACAAATGCCAGATAGTTTCAGCACCACAAATTTCACTTTTGGTATAAGAAGGCTTTGGAGGAAGCACAATAGTTAACTAAGCCTAGAACCAAAAATCACCACACTGAGGTCAACTCACAGAGCTTCAGCAACTCAATGTCTAATCTTAATCAGTTCTTTTAACTTTTCTGTATAAAAATGTTTCCATTACTAAAACAGTTATTACAAATGACCGCACTTACAAAGCTGTTTTGAAGTCTAAGTATATAATTATAAAATATTTTGGGGGGAAAACCCCAGATCACTACTTAAATGACTATATCAAAAGAAATTTAGGTGAATATATGTTTTCACTAAAAAAATGAAAATATTCATTAGTAGTCATCCCTTTCATGATCATAGCTAAAATTAATTGAATGCCAACCAATACCAGACATTTTGTATATATTATTTCTAATACTCCAAGTTTGAAAAGTAAATATTATCTTGATTTTACACCAAAATTAATTAAATTGGACATATTCATATTGTTGGCACATGGGGCAGTTGGGATTTAGACTCAAATGGATCTAACACTGAAATTGTGTTCTTTTTCATTATAGTCCATTGTCTAAAATCCTAGGCCAAACAGAAAAAACTAAGAAGTAACAAGAAGCAAATGGTTACATCTCTGTCCTAACGGAGTTAAAAAATAACACCCGTGTATGCAGTTACAGTAAAGGTTCACTAATAACACAGTTCAATATATGGCGAGAGAACTGAATGACAGTCAATGCCGGAAAAGACCGCTGACACCAGAAGACACAACACTGAGGTCACTGGGGTCACAGCAATGGCTCCGCAGAGGCAGTAGATGCTAAACTGCCTTAATAAGAAGACTGGAGTTCATGGGAGAAATACAGAGAATAGAAAAAGCATTTCCAGCAATTGAAAACTGACATGACTAATAAAAACAGGCAAGATTCACAGCATACTTGTGGATTAAGAATCAAATCAATCTTGTTTGAGATCCAAACTAATATTTTTATAGCACTTGATAATTTACAAAGCATTTACAATCCGCGTGCATGTGTAGAAATATATGCACACGTACGTGCATGTACATACACAAGTGTATGATCACACTTGTTCTGCATCAAACTTTAAGAGCGACCATGGAGAGAACAAACCAGTCAGTACTGGAGCCGGAATTCAAATTCCATATCCTCTCAGAGACTCCAAAATTCACGTACGGAATTCATGGACGTAAAACCATATAGGATTTTTAGTTGTCTGCTTCATGGCCAAAGCATTTCCTCATCCCCATCTTCACTGGGATTTATTGATTCTCACCCCCTGAGTATATTACTCAAAGCCATTCACAAGCCAGGCCCATCTTTCTGGCATTATTCCAAGTCCTTGCCACACCATCTACCTTTCATTCACACTAGGCATCTTTCCATTTCTTTAAATACACATGGACTTTTACGCACCTGAGTCCTTGATCTTCTTCCTAGTTTTAGGTATATCTTTCTCTATTTAAAGGTTACTTTTAGATCCAAATAAATGAACGTTACCAGTTACCTTATTCTTTAGAGAAAAGAGATAAAGAAAGGAGCTGAGTGTGGTAGTCTAAATAAAAATACCTGCTCAAATCTCTGCAAATGTGTTACTTCACATGGTGGGGGGAAAAATGTGATTTTAGCAGTTGTGATTAAAGGTAAGGATCTTGAACTGGGAATATTATCCTGAATTCTCCTGGTAAACCTAATCTTATAAATCCTGTAAAGTCCAAGAGGAAGGCAGAAGAGTGAAGCAGGAAAACTGAGCGGCGGAAAATATTCAAATTACGAGAGGGACTTGATCCAGTGTTACTTGCTTCGGAGATTGAGCAAAGAGAGCCACTAGTCAAGGAATGTGGGTGGCCTTGAAAAGCTGGATATAACCCTCAGATGACAGCCAGCAAGGAAACAAGGAGCTGAGTCCTACAACCATGAGGAACTGAATTTGGCCAACAGCCTGAATGAGCATAGAAACAGATTCTCTCCTAGAGCCTCTAGAAAGGAATGCATCCCTCAGACACTGTGATTGTCCTTCAGTGAGACCTGAGTCAGACTGCTGACCCTACAGAGCCATGAGATAGTAAATCTGTGTTATTTAAAGTTACCAAATTTTTTTTAATTTTATTTTTTATTTTTTAAAATGTACATCCAAATTGGCATAGAGTGAAACAATGATTTCAGGAGTAGATTCTCTAATGCCCCTTACCCATTTAGCCCATCCCCCCTCCCACAACCCCTCCAGTAACCCTCAGTTTGTTCTCCATATTTATGAGTCTCTTCTGTTTTGTCCCCCTCCCTGTTTTTATATTATTTTTGTTTCCCTTCCCTTATGTTCATCTGTTTTGTCTCTTAAAGTCCTCATATGAGTGAAGTCATATGATTTTTGTCTTTCTCTGACTGACCAAATTTGTGATATTTTCTTATGGCAACCACATAAAAGTAATACAGTGGGGCATGGATGTTGTAATTGGGCAAATTTGAGCGTGAATCCCACTTTTCTTTATATGATTTGGTAAGTCATGTTTTCATGAAATTATATCATTTGTAAAAAGAAGATAATCTTTCACAAACAAATGTATCTAAAATTCCAAACAGTGCCCTGATACACAATACATAGCAGGCTATCAACAAATGATGGCTATTATTATTATTATTATTATTTTAATTATTTCCTTTTGGAGGATCTTCATAATGCTTATATTTATCACAGTACTACTGCACATAGTGTGATATTTTAAAAATAATTACTCGTTTACAAGGATGTCTCGCCTAACAACAAGAAACTGTAAGTTTCTTTAAAAAAAAAGGAAAAGTTTATGGCATTCATCTTTGCATCACTAAAGCCTAGAATATTATTATATACATAGTATCCATTCAATAAATGTATGGTGAATTGAACCAAAGTGCATACCTATCTGAGAAGCTTGAACTTTTATCTTTTAGCAAAGGAAAGCTATTCCTTTCTCAGCACGGGGGTGATGTGGTCAGAATATTGTTCTAAGAAGTTTAATCTTTTAAAAGTGAAAAATGAATTGAAATTTGGAATGGCTACAGGCAGTAAGACTAGTTAGGTCTCAATTAGTTTCTTTCATTTGAAATTTGACACATTAGAAAACTGGCAGAGACTGAAGTCACTTACTTAAGGCTACATTTTTAGCTCTGAGGAGACAAAGGGCTAAAACTCATTAAAAAATCAACTCCAATATTTTTCCACTGTATAGCATTACTGCACATGGTTTAGAGTCTGGTGGTGAACTTAATGCAGAAACTTGAGAGGCAACATCACCTGCAAACAGTATCCAGTTTCCAAAGTATAATGGAAAATTAACTAGGGACAGCCTTCCCTGGCCCAGCTTAATTTGCAAGGAAGGACTGATTCAGGGGGCTGAAGCTGGACATAAAATCATGCAGATATTTCTGTGATCTATGCCAACAGTAGCTTTCGGTTACATTAGGTCTCATAAGACTCAATAATTTTAAGACTCATGAAGAACCAAATATAAGAATCATTACTGGAGGCAGAAGCTATGGATAGGGATCATCCAGGCTAACAGGATTCTTTAAATCAGAGACCCATCTCTCAGGAGCCAACACCGGTCCGTTCTTTCAGTGCATCTGATTGGGACAAATAGACCATGGGGCTTTGCATCAGGACACAGCAAGAATTCACCACTCATTAGCTACACCCAACCTTCAGTCAATGAGTCATCTAAATATTCTACTAACAATAAGGTGAACTGTTGTGTGATCTTATGATTATTTTTTTAACCTTTTATTTATTTTTGAGACAGGGAGAGACAGAGCATGAACAGGAGAGGGTCAGAGAGAGGGAAACAGAGAATCTGAAACAGGCTCCAGGCTCTGAGCTGTTAGCACAGAGCCTGATGCGGGGCTTGAACTCACAGACCGCGAGATCGTGACCTGAGCCGAAGTCGGCCGCTTAACCGACTGGGCCACCGGGCATGATTATTTTTTTTAAACAACTTATCAGGATGTTAGCTGTTCAAACGAGTGAACTAAGACGACATGCTTCAAATGCATTGAGGCAAGATACAAAATGAAAGCATATTCTTAAAAAATTAAGATTCAACTTAAATTCATCTATAATAAATGATAAATTCATCTATAATAAATGATAAATTCTTTTAAAATATGTATATTGAACCAGGAGACAATTCTAGGACCGGGCATGGAAACGTGTGATATGTAAGATCTGACTGCTACCTTCTATGAGCTTAAAATCTTCCTAGTAAAATAAATCATCTATTTTTTAACAGATTAAAAATCTATTTTTTAATAGATCAATAAGCCAATCTATTGTGTATGTGAAACATACACAATAAAGACTGCGGTTTGCAGACTACTGGTCTAAGGGAAGAATAATAGTCTTTCAGCGTAGTTACTGGGACTGGATGACTGCTGCCACCCAGTGGACACCAGCAACTTTTAGTCTGGCCAAGCCATCAACAAACCAAGTCCAAGTATCCTCAAGAAATTCCTGGAAGCAGGCTCCCAAGGTAGTCAAAGACTTCTGTTCTTGGTTAAGGGGGAACTGAAAGCCTCTAAAGATGTGCCTGTGACTATTCTGCATGAAGAATAACTGCAGAGATGGCTCCTCCCTTGAATGTACCGTCTCCATCTAGCAAGAGAAGACCGCTGAACCTTTCCAAGTCTGCAGTTAGCACCTGAGTGTCCCCCAACCCAACATGGGACTATCCAGGCACAATGTTTCCGCTGGAAATCCTGTGAAAGGTATGTGGTCTCCAAGACTTCCCAGCAGTAGACCAGTACCTATTTCTCAAATGAATGTAGCAGTAGGCCTACTGGGAGGCAATGCATCCCATACCTATAGGAAACCACCAGGCAGAAGCTGCCTCCTTTTTCCAGAGGCTCCAACCACTGTAGTCATCAATAACAGACACCTGCAGTTCAGAAGGAACCTTGGGGAATTTAGGCCCCAAGGCAAATGCTGCTGAGACAGCCAGTTGCACTGCCTCCAGTGCTGCGTGCTGCTCAAGATGCCAGCTACACGGAGCACATTTTCTGGTCAGCTTGTACAAAATCACTAGATGAGGCAAATATGGTCTCTAATATCCAAACAGCCTGATTAGGTGCTGGGCTTCCTTTATGGTATTGAGGGCCACAGGGCCAAGTAAATCTTCCTGTCCTGTCTCAGAGATCAAGCTTTGATCCTTAAACCTATATTGCTCCTTAGAATCTGACTTGGTTGTCAAGAACTGTGGAGGGTTTGCAAGTTTACCCTCACTGCAGGCTAGTAAGTTATCCTGCCATAGTTTTATGGATGTTATTAGAAAACACAGCACTCTGGGATCCAAGATGAAGGACAGTTCAATATTCACAGTAATAGCAGTAGCCAGAGCATTATCACTTTGTGAAGTGTGTTAGTTCCCTGAGTCTCAATTTCCGTGGGATGAGGTGAATAAGAGTTCATGGCACCTGCACAAGAACTGGGTTGCATTGAAGGAGAGGAACTCTGAGCAACTCACGGGAGCTCTGTGACCTCCTTTTCTCCTCTTAGAATGTTATATTCGTTTTTTTTATACACAAACAGGAAGCCTATTTGATGGTTTTATGGGCACTAGTCCTGCTACTGCCTCCCTAGGAGATGCTCTTTGTAATCAGAAAAATCCCACTTGGACTTGATGAGCATTCATAGTACAAGCAGGTAAAACATCAAGGTCAATTATGTGTTGAGTAGCATGCACAAGAGAAGATGTAAGAGTCAGAATGATCGTAACCCAAATGATTGTAGTTACCTCCCTTGCTGATATCACTCCAGTTCCAAATCCAGCCAACTGAATGCTTGGCTTACCACTCTCAGAAGAACCTGATATGCAAAGGGCACAAATATTTGTATCTATCACTTTCTGCCCCTACCCCACTGTAAGTTCACTGGGAATTAAGGCTTTCTGTCTCACCTGTAGTTGGGAAACCTAAGGTCCACCCTGGTTCTCCCTTTTCCTTAAAGGCTGTCAAATGAGAATACTGACGTCCAAAGGTCAGATAGTGGAGAAGCCCAAAGATTAATTTATTCTAAGAGCCACACCCTTGGTTTCCCCAGTAAAGGAAGATTTATTTCTATGGAAGAATTTGGTTCTATACAAGTGCCTTCACTTTCAACTAGTTGCGTAATTGCCTGATTGTCTTGGATTGTCTTCCATGCTTTGCTTGGTTTAGGGAAGAGTCTATCTTTGCCCTGGGCATCTTTTGGCTCAAAATGATGAAGGCCTGCTACACAGGGCTTCCTGGTACTAGCAACACGTTTAGTGAAGTCCTCCATTATTGTGGAGTAGGGTTAGGTGCAGCAGACCTTAAAACTTAAAAATTCTCTGTATGAGGGACTCATGGTCAGAGCTGTCATTCTGTCAAATTATACAGCCAGAATGAAGCAGCTTTCACTAGCATCCTCTACGGGATTGCATGGAATTTTACTGGCCTTGGAGAAGTGTCCCTGTGTTAGCTATAATATAATCATAGAAACAGATATCCAAAGTAGCAAGCTCTGTTGCGGGGCAGATTTGGTCCTCAAGTGAATAACAGTGGCTTGAAGCATAAGGTCATGTCTGAGGTGGTTGCCATTTGCCCTCTAAGAACACAACCATTTTTTACTGCTTCTTCTCACAGAGGCATCAGCCAAGGCTCTAACATCTCTGCAGTCTGTTAGCTAAAGGGGTCCTGGATTTCCTTTTTCTTTGCCTAATTATAGATCAGCACCTCAGTAGCAAAGGGGCACTCTGACACCCAGTGATGGCTCTCCATGTGCCACATCTGAGGTACCCAAGATCCCAGGCTTCATCCCATTTGTGATAAGCAGCCAACAAGCCAGTTCTTCTCCCCTAGGGAGAAATCAGTCACAGGACAGTCACTCTTTGGTCATCTTGCCCTACCTAATTGCCTTTGTAATTAGCTACAGGGAGTGCTCAATGTCAAGGGACAGTCTGGTACACTCGTCAAGAACATGAGATGGGCTGATGGTAGACTTTCTGTCCCAATAGTACGTTAAAACTGAAAAGTAGCAGTTGAATTACTTCTAGAAGGAATGATAAAATGGAACCAACTGGTATCATGTGATGCAGATTCTACACACCCCACTTTTCTGGATTTTAACACTATTTATTGTAATAAAGTTGATAAACTTTGATATGGCAAAGTAAAGCCAATAAAAATAGACATCTGTAAATTTGAAATCAAGCTGTAATTTTTAGTTAATAATAAGTTGATTTAATGGATCTGCTTTTTAATGAAGGATACAAAGTTATTAACAAAAACAAACTCAAGAGTATACAGATCTGGCCTTTTGCTGAAGGGAATAACAGATCACTGCACACGTGAGATGTGCCCCTTTCACTCCTCCGTCACAGCCAGTCCACCGTGGCACCTTGCCCCTAAGAACATGAAAAATAAACAAAAGCCAGAAAGGAACTTTTGTCCTTTTCTCACGTTTACATCATAAGACAACTTACATATGCTCAGTCACCTGAGCCTCTTGTTCTGAATACCTTAAGCAATACCTTCTATGTTTCATAGATTTACAACGGCATCTGTAAAGGGAATCATCTGATTCACTCAAAATGGAGACTCAGTAAATACCAAATGGCACTGTAATTGTATAGCAATCACAGCCCACACACGTCTTGTGGGTAGTAGGTATTCTAAGTACTTAAGTTGAACCACATTATTGTTCTAAGAATAATCTACCGTGTTGATGAGAATTGCTCACGTATGAATAGGTTTGTCCTGGAGCAGTCAGAATATAGGTAGAAAATGAACAAAATGAAATAAAATGAATACTAGTCAAACTACCAAAAATGTTTTAAGTAGCGCTACAGACATAGAGAAGTCCACCTTGAGAGGTCTGCTTTTGGAGAGCAAAGACAGCTGGGGAAAATCTTATGATTTATTTAGATGTGCTTTCAGTGCAATTCCCTACGTGGCTACAGGCTATGATTCCAGTTTTACTATCCACATAAAGCATATATTATTTAAAGTGAAGAGAGGGGAGGAGGAAAGAAGGGAAAGGAGGAGGAGGAAGAAGTTTATTTTAAAACACTTACTCTTGGTTCTTTGTTACTGAAACAAACAAACAATATTAACAACCAAGAATAATGGTGACCTGGTACACAACCACGTGCTCGTAAATCCTGGTCTTCCAACCCCCTTAGGCCTGTCGCTCCTGTAGTTAAGGTTTTGGTGTTTGGTGTGTTTTATGGTTCCTCGTTCTCCAGGCACATGACGCTTAGTGCTATTTTCTGTTACGTACTCACCAAAGAGAACTATTTCTCCTCTATAAACATGACCATCATTTAAGGTTCTTTCAGGGAAGGAAATGAATGGCAGCATGACTTCAACCAGGTATTTATGTGGAAGTCTACAGACTGGCCTTAGTGTGTAAAACAAACTCTGTGGCTAGTCTGTAAACAAAGAGCTGAGAGCTCTCCTTGTTGCCTAAATTCACAGTGGAGCAATTCATTTATGTGGCTCTTCTCTTCCTATTTCTTTAGCGTTAGTGGCCTCTGGGCTGTGCACTCACTTGGCAGGGCAGCATACGAAAGCACTCTTACTCCCAACAACGGGTTGTAGAACAAAGTCTAGAAACAATTTATTTTCAGAAAGGAATGGAATTCAGAAAATCGAGGTAAACGTGACACTTATTTAAAGCTGGTTAAGAGGTCCACGCAAGGAGCACCTACTGTGATCATTCGGATAGGCTGTATTTTCAGCTCAAAACGTTATCAAGTTTCCCTTGTGATTTCTTCTTTGATGATCGATTTATTTAGAAGACTATGACTTAATTTTGTGTATTTGGGATATTCCAAGTATGATAATATTAATGCCTAATTAAATCCCATTTTGTTTAGAGAACATGCTATATGATTATGATAATTAGCTGCATAATTTCCATTCATTTAAATTCACTGAGACTAGTCGTAGGGTTCAGTATCTTGTTGAATGTTTTATGTACACTTGAAATCAGTGTTTCTGCTATAGCTGCATATAAGCCTCCTACTGTCATGTTACAGATTTCCTGAAATTTGGCAACTTAACAAGACCCATTTATGATCCGAAAGTTTGGGTTATCAGAAGTCTGGGTCGGCTATACTGGGTTTTCTGCTTCAGGTCTCACAAAATGAAATCCAGGTACTGGTCAGGCTGAACTCCTATCTGGAAACTTGGAGAAAAATTTACTTGGAAGCTCATTCAGGCTGTTGGCAGAGTCCAAATACTTGCCACTGGAGGTGTGAGGTCCCAGGCTTCCTTCCTCAGGGACAGCCAGGGATTGCTCCTCAGCTCCTATTCAAGCGCCCTCCTTCATTCTCAGAGCCAGCAACAACTTCTGCCCTCCCGCCAGAAAAATCCCTCTACTTTTAAAGGGTCATCTAAGTAGGACTCCAGAGGCTTATCTTCACGTCAACTGACATGAAGCTTGCATTTGTAGACAAAACACCAGGGTTCGTGTTTGATTGAACAAACAGGGAACAGGAATCTTGATGGGGTGGAAGGACATCATCAGAATTCCGCCAGTGACACACCAGGGGAAGTGTCCTAAAGATACGAATTGTAACAGTACAGTTGCTATTTTTTCAAATCTAGATGTTTCCTGATTTTGCTCTCGTTCTCTCAATTACTGAGAACACTCAAATCTGGTACATATATAATTGTTCTATTTCTCCTTCCAGTTGTCAGTTTTTCACGTGTTTTCATGTATTTTGGAACTTTGCTGTTGAGCGCATACACTTTTAGAAATATACGCCTTTATGATGAGTTGACCCTTTTATGATAAATTCTTTTTTCCTGGTAATATTTTTTTGCTGGTAATATTTTTTTGTTTTAAAATCTATTTTGTGTGAAATTATTACAGTCATTCCAGATTTCTCCTTATTAGTGTTTGCTCTCTATATCTTTTTCTCTTCTTTTTTTTTTAAAAAAAACTTTTTTCTTTGTTTTTCAAGTAGGTTTCTAAAGTTTATTTATTTTGAGAGAGAGAGACAGAGAGAGGGAGTGCAAAGGGAATGGGGCAGAGTGATGGAGAGAGAGAGGATCCTAAGCAAGCTCTATGCTGTCAGCACAGAGCTCTAACTCACTAACAGATCATGACCTGAGCTGAAACCAAGAATTAGACACTTAATTAAGTGAGCCACTCAGGCACCCTAAAGTAGGTTTCTTATAGAAGCATGCAGTTGAATCTTGCTTTTTAATCCAATACTTGGATGAAGTGTTTAGGGTAAAGTGTTGGTGATTAAACTTAAATCTCCCTTATTAGCAACTGTTTTCTATTTGCCCTAAGGATTCCTTGTTCCCACCTCTTCCACATATTTGTTCACTTCTATTTTATATTTTTTCATGTTATTCAGCATTATTTTGCATTTCATCTCTTACACTACTTGTTCCACCTGTCCTTCATTCCTTCTTCTCTTCTTCTTCCTTTTTTGCTTCTTTTTTTTTTTTTAATGTTTTATTTATTCTTGAGAGACAGAGTGTGAGTCGGGGAGAGGCAGAGAGAGAGGGAGACACAGAATCTGAAGCAGGCTCCAGGCTCTGAGATGTCAGCACAGAGCCCGACGTGGGGCTTGAACTCACAAACTGAGATCATGACCTCAGCTGACATCAGATGCTTAACTAACTGAGCCACCCAGGTGCCCCTCTTTTTTTTTTTTTTTTTGCTTCTTTTGAGTATTTGTAATAATTTACTTATCACCTCTCCCGACTTACTGATTTACTGTCTTTTTTTTTTTTTTTTAGGGAATTCCTCTTTGATTTAAAATATGCATCTTTAACTTATAATAGTCTACTCTCAGCTACTGTCATCTCTGTCAATAAACAAAAGTAAGAATCATAAACATATACATACTTCCTCACCTATACCCTCTCTGTGCCTGTGCTGTCAATATTTTCCTAGTTTATTACTGCTTTGGTAAATTTATTACAATACATTTTAGGTATTATTCCTTTGAACAATTATCTTTTAAAGGTTTTTTTTAATGAGAAAATGATGCTTATATGTATAAAAATATTTAGCATTTCTGGTGTTCTTTCTTTTTAAAAATTTTTTTTTAACGTTTATTTATTTTTGAGACAGAGAGAGACAGAGCATGAACGGGGGAGGGTCAGAGAGAGAGGGAGACACAAAATCTGAAACAGGCTCCAGGCTCTGAGCAGTCACCACAGAGCCTGACGCGGGGCTCGAACCCACGGACCGCGAGATCGTGACCTGAGCCGACGTCGGATGCTTAACCGACTGAGCCACCCAGGAGCCCCAAGTGTTCTTTATTTCTTATTTACATCTGACTTTCTAGATGATATCATTTCCTTCCACCTGTAGAAATCCCATGACCAATTCATGTAGCACATGTAGGGTGGTGAAGAATTCTCTCAAATTACAAAAGATCTTTCAGTTTAATTTTTAAGGCTAATTTTACAATTCTCTTTCAACATTGTTGTAGCAATTAGATTGCTTATCTTAGAGGCTTTCTTTTTATTTACCCTGTTTGGTGCCCACTAAAATTTTGAGTCAGTGGGTATACAGAATTGATCAAATATGAGGATGTTATAGACATTTCCTCAAATTATTTTCTACTTTCCCTTTCAATCTAGGATTCAAACTAGCAGTATTTTAATTCATTTGATATTGTCTTGCAGGTTACTAAAGTTCTGGGTTTTTTTTTCTTTTAATCTTTTTCTCTCTCTGCTGCAATTTGGATTATTCCCTTTGCTATGTCTTCAAGTTTACTGGCCTTTTGGTCTGCACTAACATTCTGTAAATCCTATTGATTTTTTTTTTATTCTTTGTTAAGATTCATTTTTTTTTAATTTAATTTGTTTTTTTAATTTACATCCAAGTTAGCTAACAGATAGTGCAACAATGATTTCAGTGCAACAATGATTAAGGAGTTGATTCCTTAATGCCCCTTACCCATTTAGCCCATCCCCCCTCCCACAACCCCTCCAGTAACCCTCTGTTTGTTCTCCATATTTGAGTCTCTTATGGTTTTTTTCCCCCTCCCTGTTTTTATATTCTTTTTGCTTCCCTTCCCTTATGTTCATCTGTCTTATATCTTAAAGTCGTCATATGAGTGAAGTCGTATGATTTTTGTCTTTCTCTGATGGACTAATTTCACTTAGCATAATACCCTCCAGTTCCATCCATGTAGTTGCAAATGGAAAGATTTCATTCTTTTTGGTTGCCGAGTAATACTGCATTGTGTGTATATACCACCTCTTCTTTATCCATTCATCCATCGATGGACATTTGGGCTCTTTCCATACTTTGGCTATTGTTGATAATGCTGCTATAAACATGGGGATGCATGTATCCCTTCAAAACAGCATACCCGTATCCCTTGGATAAATACCTAGTAGTGAGTGCAACTGCTGGATCATAGGGTAGTTCTATTTTTAGTTTTTTGAGGAACCTCCATACTGTTTTCCAGAGTGGCTGCACCAGTTTGCATTCCCACCAGCAGCGCAAAAGAGATCCTCTTTCTCCGCATCCTCGTCAACGTCTGTTGTTGCCTGAGTTGTTCATGTTAGCCATTCTGACAGGTGTGAGGTGGTATCTCATTGTGGTTTTGATTTCTATTTCCCTGATGATGAGTTGTGTTGAGCATTTTTTCATGTGTCAATTGGCTATCTGAATAGACACTTCTCTGATTGAATTTTTTATTTCATATTTTTCATCTCTAAAAATTCCATATATTTTTCTATATATATTCTTTTTCCTGATTATGTTCATAGTTTTCTTTAAAACTTTGATTATAATTACTTTCTTAATTTTGTTCTCTATTAATGATTCTATGATTCTATTTTTTGGTTACTATTGATTAATTTTTAGTAGTGTGTGTGTGTGCATTGGCCATATCTAGCAACTTCTGATGGAATAATGGGCATTGGAAATATAACTTTATTGATTATCGTATCATTTCTTTCATTTAAAAAGTCTGGCCTTGAGAGGGGCATCAGCAAGATGGCAGAATAGGAAGTCCCATCCTTGTCAGCCCACACAAACACTTCAATTTACCACACAAACAATTTACCAAAAATATATGGACCAAAATACCTTTATGAGAAGTCTAGATCCCAGTTAATTGGTTACAGTACTCCAGACAATCACAAAACTGACAATAATTGACTTAAAATGCACTAGAAGAGCAATTTCACTCTACCTGCATCAGCCCCTCCCCCAACATGGCAGAGCTTAGTACCAGGAGAAAATGTATCCACTTTCAATTTCTTCTTTGGGGAAAAGAGAGTGGAGCACGCATCCAATGTTCCAGCCGTCTAGTACACTGCCTGAGAGACTGGATCCTAACTCACATCACATGGAGCATTGATGGAACCAGAATGGTTTTGAAAGATGGTGGCAGCTAAGATCAAAGAAATGAGGCAAGCAACTTACTGCTGCCTGCATGATTCTGTAGGGCTAGGAGAAGGTGCAAAACTTTGTAGCTTTTCCCGTAGGAGATAAAAAATATTGGAGCTTGTCTAACTTCCTGTCTTTCAGTGCACTGCCCTAGGAACCAGTTTATATCTCTTCTTACCTGGAGTGCTGAGGGAATTAGCATAGTTTAGATGCCTAGGGACAGATCAGAATAAAGTAAAGGTGTGGGCAGCTTACTGAACCCAGTATGGTTCTTTAAGATTGGGAGAAGGGGAAAAAAAGATTGTAAGATGACGCAAAACCTTGAGGCTTCTCCCCCAGGCAGAAGAGAGAATGGTAGAGCATGCCTCCAAAATCCCATCCTTTCAGTATACAGCCCTAGAGACTGGTTTCTATCTCACCTCACTTGAAATGCTAATGAAAATAGCAGGGTTTGGTGAGGACAGAAAACATGGTCAGCATTGTACTGTGCCCAACACACCTTTGCCCCAAAGAGGAAAGGAGACGAGTAGAGAATGCCTTCAATGTGCCATACCACAGCATAGCAGTAAGATGCCACAAAGAGGAAGAAATCATGGGATCTTGAAAAAAAAAAAGAAGAAAACAGGATATCCTTATATTTAGAAATTTATACTCATAAATCCAGAGAGTACAATCCCTTGAAAAGAAATGAGTAGCTCCTGGAATCTCAAATTGGGCTCACTGTTGAAGCCAGACTATAAAGCTGGGAGAAGTGACTGTTTCTTCAAGTGACACCAATACTAAGTTACAAGGAACATGAAGAGTCAAAAAAAAAAAAAAAGACAAAAACAAAAAACCATGACACAAACAAAGGAACAAAATAAATCTCCAGTAACCAACCGTAATAAATGGAGATCTATGGATTTACTGACAAATCATTTAAATTATCTTAAAGTGCAGTGAGTTACAAGAGAACATGGACAAACAAATGAATTCAAGAAAATAATACTTGAACAAAATGAGGACATCAGCAAAGAGATAGAAAGTATAAAAAGGAACCAGACAGAAGTTCCAGAACTGAATAATACAGTAATAGACTGAAAAAAAAAAACCATCCACAGAAAGCTTCAGCAGCAGATTTGCTCAGACAGAAGTGTCAGCAAATTCCAAAAGAGGTAATTTGAAATTATCCAGTCAGAGAAGCAAAAAGAAAAATAACGAAAAAGAGGAGAGAATAAAAGAGGAGTTATAGGACAAACATCAAGTCAACCAACATATATATTATGGAAGTCCTATAAGGAGAGACTAAAGAGAAGGAAGCAGAATGCTTATATAAAGAAATAATGGCAAAAAAAAGCCTTCCAAAATCTGAGGAAACAAATGGACATCCAGATTCCTGAAACCCAAAAGACTCCAAAGAGGATGATTCATGAGAAGTCTACATTAAAACACATTATAAGCAAACTGTCAAATTTAAACACAAAGACAAATTTGAAAGCTTCAAAAGCAAAAATATTCATTACATACAAGGGATCTTCCATAAGACTATCAGACTATTTCTCAGCAGAAACCTTACTGGTCAGCAGGAAGTGGAATGATATATTCAAAGTGCTGAAAGAAAAAAACCCTGCCAACCAAAAATACTCTATCTCATAAAACTGTCCTTCAAGTGTGAAGGAGGGACAAAGACATTCACAGACAAACAAAAGTTGAGGGCATTCATCACCACTAGAACTGACTTACAGGAAATGCTAATGGGAGCCCTTCATATAAAACTGAAAGGGTGATAAACCACAGTAAAGCATAAAAGTATACAATTCCATGGCAAAGGCAAATATATAGACAGATACAGAATACTGTCGTAGTGTTACAATTATGTGTAAATCACTATTAATTCTCATATGAAAGCTAGAAGACAAAGTATTAAAAATAACTACAACTATAAAAATCTATTAATGAATACACAATATATAAATATCATTTAGGAAAATAAGTGTAAAAACATCTGGTCCATAATATCCAGTGTTTTATCTACATATACCAGTGTACCTGAGACTTGGCTTCTTCTTCCTTTTCTCAATAAAATTAGCTTACAAGAATTAGAAATAACTACTTCTACTAAGCACAATAATCCCTGGTGAATATTCCAGAAAAAGGAACTAACCCAATATTAATTATGTGCCTTTTTTTTTTTATTTTTCCCTGTGTCTCACTGACTTTGCATTGGTGTCTTTAATATCTCAGCACAAGTCAGTTCTTATTTTTGTACCTATAGCAGAATGTTTATCTTTATATCGTTATATTCAATTCCCTCAGCATTATTGTGTGTCCATTTATTTTTCATTTTCAGATTATGCTGTATTTTCTATGTATGCACACTTTTCTAGCAAAAGAATTCTTAACTTTAAATTGTGATGATACTCCCATGTTTATTGAATTAAGGAGCCAGGAAGTAAGTGTAACCCTTTGCTATTAACCTCATTCTTTTGTCCCTGCAACGAACGCTTTATTTAGGCCTAGTGTTTGCCCAGGACAATATTAAGCACAGTGGTTAGAAATACAAAACACTCCATTTAAAAAAAGAACTAGATTTCTCTAGCATCTTGAGGATTGCAACAAGAATTATTTCTGTGTACAGCATCTTGTTTTCATTCAGCCCTAAATATTTCTGATAGTTATTTTTAATGCTGTCATGTCTGAGATTAAAGCATATGACTACATTTCAATAATTATGGCACACAGCCCTTCATGGATGCAAAATATTTCCTTGATGGCCTCAGTGAAAGCTCAACTCATTGTGAGAAATAAAATAGCTATAAAATTTGACTGTCTCTTGAGCCTTTGGTAACTAAATCCCCATGTGTCTGTTTTGTGTGGAGTGTTGGCTATTTTCAGATTATTCTTGTGGCTTTCACTTCAGACCTCCAGTCAAGTTTACCCATCCTTTCAGCTTGGCATGCCTTCACTAGGCAAATAACCCACTCAAAGCAATTGTTTTGTAAGTGTATTTGTGCTTCTGTCACCTGTTAAAGGTCAATGTTTACAAAATTGTTGAAGCTTTTTTTTTACATTTGTGCAACTTCTTAATACATCTGTGTGCCTTATATACAAAGCATGTATGTCAGCAAGAAGCCACACATACTCAACTATCATGAAGGCAACAGCATTAGCAAAGGGTTTTGTTTTGTTTTGTTTTAAAGAATATGCTTGGAGTGGAATTGTGGCTTTTGCATCCATCCTGTCTCTCTTCAACTGTTTGACACACACTAAAATGTCTTTAATAAAACTGTAACCTACCAGCATGTTTGTAAGGACTAATAAAGGTAAGCTTTCTAGCAATGTTTGTGGCATAGTTACTCAGATTTTTTCTCCTCAAACCACCATTATGATGGGGATGGTACATGTCTGTTATGATATAATCCAGACTGCTCTAATCTAGTTGTCTACAAGGTACCCAGATTTTGGGGGTCACTATTTCCTCTAGTATTTAGAAAAGAGACTAGATCAAGCATCCATCTCATGTAACATGGAAAATCCGAGCCCTCCTCAAGATTTCTCTGGATGATAAACATTTTTAATTAGTCAATTCTCCACTTACATAAATTCTGCCTGTTCTGGTGAAGTTATAATACTGACTATTTTGCTTCTTAATCCAGAATCCCAAGATTTATCTTGATTATATCCCAGGTTCTACCATTCTCTATCTCCAGTAGCTTCTACGATCCAATTATCTCTTTAATTCATTTCTCACTACAGTGGGCAATGGTCAAATATATTCTGGGCTATTGTGTTAAGGAAAACTATCCAATATTTTGGAATAAAACACAAAAGAGGGCTATACATACTTTCAGTATCCTACTGTAATATTAATAAGCTCATCCAAAAATTATTTAATTTTTCGCTTTGCTATATATTATTAAAGGATAAGACTCAATGACAGTATATGGTGACATGTAAACTTGCAACCAGTAGAGACACAAAGAATTTTGGTAAAAATATATAGATTGATAGATGCAAACAAAGATTAGACTTTTTTGTCCAGTAGGAAGTTAACCAGACTAGTCCTCAAATTTAAAGAAGAAGAAGAAGGAGGAGGAGGAGGAGGAGGAGGGGGAGGAGGAGAACAACTCAGTTCTAAAATGCTGATTGAATCCATTTTAAGATCTTGCTGAACTGCTCATTAACTTGTTAAATAACTTTGACCTTTATTCCTTCTATGAGATTTATCCCTTCCAAATTTCTATGAGTTGTGTTTTTAACTTTTGAAGATTACACTGTGATGATGAAAACAATCTTTTTGCTCATTTTAATATGGTTTCCAATACTGCTGCTGGAATGATATATCTAAAAAGCAAATCTCATCATGATATCTATTCCTTGCTCATTTTTTTGTCTTATTATGCTTTTATCTTATTTTAGTAACTAGGATTTCTAGTACAATGTTGAAAGGAAATAGTGAGAAAGGACATCCTTGCCTTGTTGCTGATCTTAGCAACATTTCTCATCATTAGTTATGATACCACTCTAGGTCATTTTGTAAATGTTCTTTATCAAGCTGAAGAAATTCCCTTCTATTCTTTTTACTGAGAGTTTTTTCATGAATGAGTATTGGGTTTTATCAAATGTTTTTTCTGCATCTGTTGAGTTGATCATGTGATTTTTCTTTTTAGCCTGTGGATGTCATGGATTATATTAATTGATTTTTGAAATGTTGAACCAGGCTTGCTTACCTGGGATAAATTCCACTTGGTCAGGGTATAGAATTCTTTTTATACACTGTTGGATTATAATGTTTTCTAATACTCATCTAATGTTTTGTTGAGGATTTTTGCATCTATGTTCATGAGGAATATTGATCTTTAGTTCTCTTGTAATGCCTCTGTGTTGGGTTGGTTGATATTTGTGTAATGTTAGGCCTCAAAGAATGAGTTGGGAAGTACTTCTATATTCTGGCAGAGACTGTTGAGAATTGGTATAATGTCTTCCTTAAATGTTTGGGAGAATTCACTAGTGAACCCATGTGATCATAATGCTTTCTGTTTTGGGAAGTAATTAATTATGATTCAATTTCTCTAATAGATATAGGCCTACTCAAATTGTCTATTTCTTGTGTGAGTTTTGGAAGATTCTGACTTTTAAGAAATTGGTCCAGTTCATCTTAGTCATCAAGTCTTTGGGAACGGAGTTGTTTATAATATTTTTTATTATCCTTGTAATGTCCATGTGATCCGTTGCAATGTTTCCTCTTTAATTTCTGATACTAGTGATTGTTGCCAAAAGATTCAGTAACATGTATTAGGTCCTACAAACAGATTTATTTCTGAAACGTGGTAAGATTCTAATTATTGAAGACATAGTATACATTCTTTTAACTTCTGGAGAAACATTGAAATTCCTAATGGAATTTCATTATACAAGCAAGCCTCTAGATTGTTAGACATTCATGTGTACAAAAGGGTCCTACTATCTGTACCTTCTGGCCAATTGAGGTTAGGGTTCCCTGACTTTATAAGGACTCCTACAGCAGACCAGGAAAGTTTGTGGAAAGCACAAAGTACATATGTAGAGCAAAGCCAGGATCAGGGCCTTTATCTGAAGTAAACAGCAGGTGAAAATCCCAAGTTATTACTTCATCACCCCTCTATTATATAAACCCAAAACAGGACAAATGAAACTGTATTATAAAAATCAGAGTTATGAAAATTAAGAGACATAAATACGAAAATATGGCACCTAGGATGTAATCATATAAACCTTAGCAGATATGCCAAGAATATAACCATTCGGCTAATATGACTTTATGCCAATGCTCCTTTACACACTCTTCCTTTCTCTCTCCATCTCTCAGACAAATAGACATGCATACCACACACACACACACACACACACACACACACACACTTCTGTCAAATATCAGATGTTATATACATCACAATATTGTACAAGTTGAAAAGGTATCAAACTAGCACATTGTGAAAGTGATCTTCAGTTATTTGGATTTTTTAATGCAGTGAGATCTAAGACTATCATTGTCCTTAATTGTTAAAGTCAGGATGCATTTAAAAGAAGGGAAGTGTTTTTAAGTTCAATAATCTATAAGCTGTTTTTCAAAACTACACACACCTGAATATATATACATACAAGTTATATAGCATTTGTGATCATGTTTTAATAGATAACAGATACCAGACAATTTAGTTAAAACTTCATTCAAGTAGAAATACATGTTTTTCCCTGAACTCTTCTATTGCGTTATGTTCCAGGAAATTAACAATAACCTTATTTTTAACAGAGGCAATAAGGAAAATTATAGAAAATCAGATACACTATAGATCTTTAAGGAGAACTACTTGGAGATAAAACATTTGACTAATGTGCCTGCAACAGTTCCAGTAACTTAATTGACTACTGTGAGATGAAATTTAATGCAAGAATTT
The DNA here is from genome assembly GCF_027475565.1 of Acinonyx jubatus. Lineage (NCBI taxonomy): Eukaryota > Metazoa > Chordata > Mammalia > Carnivora > Felidae > Acinonyx > Acinonyx jubatus. The sequence goes on along the minus strand of NC_069387.1, from coordinate 17,754,348 downwards.
GTTCAGCATTCTCTCCATCAGATTAGGTGCATTCATCTTCTTGGGAAAATATGTAAATGAGATTTACATACCTTCAATCTTAAATGTAATAGTATGAAAGTAGCAGTCATAGTATAATCTATATTGTATTTTTATGAATATTTTACTAAGATAGAATGGCTACAATTCCTAATGTGGATAAGATATTATTTCTTCCATTAACTCTGATTTCACATACATTAGCCCTTGAGATAAAAATGAAATAGATTCTATAATGGAAAATTTAAATCAAATAAGAAGTGGAGTTGGTACCATTTCTTCTTTTCTTTGCTATCTTGTGCTAATTATGTTCCCTTAATTTTTTTCAAATCGTTGACAGTGGAAAAACAACTGGATAATACCCAATTTTAGTATTAAAAGTCCTTTTAGAAAACAAGAAATTATAATACTACATTTATATGGTCATATAATTTATACAATAACAAATAAAGTTAACTATTTATAAATAACTGTCTTGTATCCTATTTTGTTGCTGTAATATAAATTTACATGCGCTTTTTTTTCGGGGAACTCAGGAAGTAAGAAAGACCCATTCATAGTGGACATTTTCTGTCCATTTTCCACTATTAAAAAAAAAGCAGAAAAATTCTCAAATTATTAAAAAGAGGTGACCACCACTGTGGAAAATCCCTATCCCTCCAGTAAAAATCACGCAGTGAGGGTTCCCTTTACAAGAAATATAATACAGAAGGCCTTTTGGGGTTCATGCCCAAAGTAATAGATAACAATTTTATGAGTGATAGGAATAAATGTGTAAGGACAAAAATTTAAAACTCATGTGTGAAGTGCATGGATATTAAGGCATAATGAGTTGTTAGGCTGTAAAAAAATCTGGTACATTATATTGTGCAATATGATATCCTAAGCTACTGAAATTGTACAGGACTTGGGCAATGAGATACAAAAGTAATACGCCAAGGTGTCGCAAGAACTAGATAGTTTGGTGGCAGTTGGATCAGAATTGAATGATACTAGATATTCACCATAGAGAATCTTTTCCAAAGAACTAGAGGATTCACAAACCACAAAATTCACCAGGGGCAAGGTAACGACCTTGCTCCCTAAGACATGACTGCTATGTATAAACCATACACGTATGGACATGTGTAAGACCATCCTCTGGGCACTGTGCAAGGTGTTGTGGCAAGAGGGAATTGGCCTAGCGCTTGATGAGCAAACTGCCTGGAAAATATTAGTGCTGTGATAGGATATATCCACTGATCACAGAGAATCAGTTTCTCCTATGTAAATGCAGGGTCAAAACGTGAAGTAATGACACTGGCTGTATATGATGATTAAGCTGAGGCTTGAGTTCAATTTCTCCACACTTTCTATAACATTCTGAAACCTCAAACAATCCTACAGAGTGGAAAACAGATCCTTGACAATAAAAGCCAAACTATGATGATCGGTCTTTAGTCCTCTTAATCTATACTTTCATCATCAATAAACACATTTTCTCACTCATTGTCTGAATATGCAGCTGAATTTGTAGTCAAGACAAAGCCTGTATTCACCTTGTCTTTCCAGAACTTTAGACTCCCTATATATAACTGCTTAGCATATTTCTCTACCTGAAACCTCCTTAGATATCTAGGACTCAACATGTCTAGAACTCCCTGGGCCTCTGATCCCAATTGCCACATAGTAGGTTATACAAAGGGACCAAAGAGAAATCATAGGTTCATTATGGTCAATCCTCTTTTGTCTCTAGTCCCCAAACTGTGTTGTTTCTACCCAACACTTCTCAAATATCTCTCCCCATCCTATCACACTGCTGTGATTCATATATTCCTTATCTTTCATCTAGAATACTTTGCTAGCTTTTCCCTTCCTCTTCATTCATCCTACATGTTTTCAGTCTATTTTTCTAATTAACAAATAAATATATCACCCCCAAGGACCTAAAAAGCCTTATGCTATCCAAAGGTTCAGGAGCTCCATCGACTCCAACATGAATGTTCGTGCTCTACCATATCATTAAAGGCCTGTTTCAAGTGTATCCAAATTATCATTCTCATGTCCAAGGTCTCCCCGCCATGAGCCAAACACATTCCCTTTCTGCATCCAGATCTCTGAGCATTCCTTTCTTTCACTGTGGTCTGGTTTCCTTCGTGTTTCTACTATGCATTCTTCAAGCTTCGGCTCAAATATCATTTGTTTATTGACAACTTTATTCCTAATTTGTGCTAAGTGTTTTTTCATTCTCTGTAGTCCCATGGTATACCAACAGCACAACCACTGCCTCACTCAACATGCTGAATTTAATTATTTTAATTACCTAACTTAGTCCTTAACACATTACATATGCCAAAATGCTTTTGAATGAGTAAACAAATAAATAGAAGAGTGAATGAATGAACAGTGCTCCAATATTGAGGATGGAATCAGGAGACCTGGATTTTAGTCACAGATTTGCTACTAACTAAATGTGTAATCTTGGAAAAGTCATTTAAATGCTGTAGGACTCAATTTTATTATCTCTGAAATGCAAGGCTTTGTTAGGTTACCTCATTTCTTAAGTCATCCGTGTCTCAATCAAAATACTGCTTTGTTCTATATCTTAAATCAGGAGACAAATGATTAGTCATAATCTCGTGTCTGTATTTTTCTCCAAGCAAAGGGGTGATTCACTTACACTATATGAGTTTGAAACCTGTTGGACCAGAGAGAAATGTCGGTAGCAGGGAATGTTTAATTTTCACTTATTTACTGGGATGTCACCACGATTTTCTCATGATCAAAGTTTGGTTTACAATATATTTCACATATTATTTACATTTATAGTCTTTCAGAAAAAGCTCCATTTTTTTTTCTTTTTTACATTTCTTTATAAATGCTATTCTCCTTAGGCTGAAATTTTAATCTTTTGTAATGGTGTTATCTGTACATTCAGTTAAGAAGCCACATTAATTTAATTTCAACTCACAGAGATGTGAACAATGAAAACAACTAATGTAGAAAATACCTAATGTAGAAAGAAAGTCACAGAAGAAACACAAGTAGATTTTTCTTAGCTGGATGCTCAGTTTTGAGACTGAGAACCCCTGTTTGCATACCTGTGGCTGCAGATTCTGTGGAAGCATCTTCCTAGCACTTGTGAAGATGTGTAAGATGTATTGTCAGATGTGATATGCTGATATGTACATAACTAACATATTTGAAAAATGTATGTGGCACTTCTATTTCTAGGAAATTTTGTGGACCTTAAATTCTGAAAACCTACTACTATACAGCATTTAACAGTGATTATCAAATAGTAAATTGAAAATTAAATTAAGAGCATGCACATACATAGACCCATTCTTACAATGAGATGAGCCTTTACAGCATGTAAGTAGAACCCACTGAGGTCAGAAAGGGAACAGAAAGAAAACCCAGCAGTGAAGCTGCTAAATCCACTGAGGAAATGTAGAGAACCATGTGGAGTAAATCAATGTTTCCCAACTTTCCTACTTCATGACACATGCAAAAATTAATTTTATTTATTTGCCGTGGTAAATGGTTGGCTAATTACTGGTAGAAGCAACCATCCTAAATGCTCTGGCTTGCCTAATGCAGTAGGCTGAACGCTTGCGAGCACCCAAACTGTATATGCTGAAGCCCTAATCCCCATGTGATGGCATTTGGAGGTAGGGCCTTTGGGAAGTAATTAGGTCATGGGAGTAGAGCCTTATCAAGAGTATTAAGGTCCAACAAAAGAAGAAGTCCGAGTGCTAATTAGTTCTCTTTCAGCCATGTGAAAACACAGAAAGATGATAACCTTCTATGAACCAAGAGTAGGGCCCTCACAAAAACCTGACTACGCTGGTACCCTGATCTGGTACTTCCGATCTCCACGAGAAACACATGTTGGTTGTTTGAGCTACCCATTTCATGGTATCTTGTGAGAGCAGCCAGAGCTGATTGAGACACCCAGTCCAATTCTGTCTGAATTGAGGGTTAAGGGGATCAACGGCTTGGCACACGCTAAGCCGATTAAAACACACCCACATACTATGAAGGGCCAGCTGGGAAGCTCTAGCCAAGGGCTTTGTAGTGAAGAAGACTAGAGTCAACCCTGGCCCTTTGAAGTTGCCGGGAGCTAAGAAACAGACAAAAGCTCATAAAGCTGGAGCCAAGAAGAACACTATTCAAGAGAACAAAATGCACTGTTTTTGAAAAACCAGCATAAAAATCATTGTGTGTTTAGACCTCAGGTATAAATGGAAGTAAAATTCCTTGACAGTTAAATATATATGTGTGTGTGTGTGTGTGTGTGTGTGTGTGTGTGTGTGTGTGTTTGACTGTCTACACTACCTGGCCAGTCCTTTAGACCAAGCTGAAAACTACATTTGAAACCACACAGGCACAAAATGCCTGGAGCAAAATTATATCTGCTTGGGGTAACACAGACTTAACCTCAGCCTCAGAGAAATCACACAAGTGACCTTCTACCAAATATTAGTTCACAATCAAAATTCAAAACATATCCTAAGCCAGTGTGAGCAGAAACAATCACCAAGCATCTGAAACAGACTCACAAAGACTTCAAAATGGATGTTACTAAAAACAGAACATAAGACAAATACATTTAATAAGATTTAAATAAAAGAGGAGATTGCAAACATGACACTATCCAAACTGTCCGGGGAGAAAAAATTTAGTAAAATTTATAGACTCTGAACTTAAACTCCAAGAGAAATACTAAGGAGAAGATTATGTACGGGTGAAATAGCAATTAAGTAGGAATGCAATTCTGAAGTCCTCATCTCAAATGAAACAAAGACAAGAAAATGGAAACATGAAACAGTTTGAGAAAGAAAGTGATAGACTGGCAACAGTTAATCAAAATTCCAGGTGAAAGAAGAGTTAAATAAAAAAAAATACCATCAGTGTTAAACACACCCACACAAACAGAAGACATTAAAAGGACCTGCAGTAATTACAGATTACTTAATAAATAATAATATAATGAATTCTCAACAGCAACAGCAGAATCCTGAAATGAGTGGAATGACATTTCGAACCCCGAGAGAAAATAGTGGTCAACCCAGAATTGCATGCCACTGAAACTGCCATCAAAAATGAGTGAAGGGAGGGAAAGAAAAATAAGATAAAAACAGAGAGGGAAGCAAAGCATAAGAAACTCTTAAACACGGACAACAAACTGAGGGTTGCTGGAGGGGCGGTGGGTGAGGGGATAGGTTAAATGGGTGATGGGCATTAAGGAGAGCACTTGTTGGGATGAGCACTGGGGGTTATACATAAGTGATGAATCACTGAGTTCTACTCCTAAAGCCATGACTACACTGTATATTAACAAACTTGATTTTAAATTAAAAATATCATAACAAAAAATTTTTAATGAGTGCTTATTAAAGACAGTTTAAGGTAAAATGTAAGTTTATCATCTAAAGACCCCTGCTATGGAATACTAAAAGCTCTTTTCTAGGAACAAGTCAAATGATCCTAGAAGAAAAATCTGAGATGTGAGAAGAAACATAAAGAAAATGCTACAGGGAGGGTAACTATTACAAAACAATAAAAGCAATAAGGTCAAATTTTGATGTAAAAATATCAAAATAGAAAGCACTTGAAAACAACTTTATGTAAGTGATTAGAAGGGAAATGGAGGTTAAATGATTTTAAATTGTATGTAATATTCAGAATATATCAAATTAAACATAATACATGCACCGTAAAATTCTAAAGTCTAAATTCAGTGTATATTTTCCAAAGAGGTAGGGATAAAAACTGTGTAAAATAAAATTTAAAAATCCTTTTGTTAGGGGTGTCCGGGTGGCTCATTCAGTTAAGTGTCTGACTCTTGATTTCAGCTCAGGTTATGATCTCATGGTTCATGAGATACAGCCCCACATCAGACTCTGAGCTGACAGCACGGAGCCTGCTTGGGATTCTTTCTCTTCCTATCTCTCTACCGTTCCCCCACTTGCTCGTGCGCTCTCTCTCTCTCTCTCTCTCTCTCTCTCTCTCTCTCTGTCTCTCACTCAAAATAAGTAAACTTAAAAATCATTTTTTTTTAAATAAAAGGCTAAGCAAAAGGCAAAACAAATCCTTTTACAGGTCTGGGAGATCTTATGATTCCATGCCATTAGGATAAAGAGAATAAGTAGAATTCAAGCTGGGAAATACTTCCAAATGCAAAGGGGGGCATTTTACAATGGTAAAGGCTAATTTAACCAAGAAAACATAACAGTCCTAAGTGTACATGCACCTAACTAAATAAAGCAAAAATGGAACAGAGCCGAAAGGAGAAATGACAGGCAAATCACAGTATTAATTGGGAATGATACCACTTCTCTTCCAGTAGAACAAGTTTAAGGATATAAAAGACTTGAACTCATTATCAAGCAAGTTGACCTAGTTAACATTCATAGAACAGTGCACCAAACAAGAGCAGAATACACATTATTTTCAAGGGCATTTGGAAGGGTCACCAAGTAGGACCACATGCAGGGCCATGAAAAAATTTAAAGAAAGGAGATCATACAGAGTATATTCTCTCAGCACAACAGAGTTAAATTAGAAGTCAGGAACAAATATATATCTGGAGAATCCACCAAATGTCTGAAATTTAAAAAATGCTTATACATAAGCCATGGGTCTAAAAGGAAACACAAGGGTCATTTCAAATATATTTGAATTGGATGAAAATGAAAACAGCTCTTCAAAATTGATGGGCTGCAGCTAAAGCAGAGTAGGTGTATATATATACCTTTAAGTGCTTACATTAGAAACTTTTAGAAGGTCTAAAATCAATTGTCTAAGTTTCTACTATAAGAAGCTACTAAAAGCAATTTAACTTATAGAACGTAAAGGAAGAGAAATAATAAAGAGAAGCCAGTGAAAGAAAAAAGAAGTGAAAAAGATTGGTGAAACAAAAAGCTATTTCTTTGAAAGTACAGTAAAATTGATAGTTGCCATTTACATTTATCGAAAAAAAATAAAAATGAGATGCAAATTACTAACATGAGAAATGAAAGAGGGGCTATCACTGTGTGCTGTGCAGACATTAAGAACATAATTGGTTGGGGGCGGCTGGGTGGGTCAGTCGTTTGAGCACCTGACTTCAGCTCAGGTCATGATCTCGCGGTTTATGAGTTTTAGCCCCCATCGGGTTCCCCACTGTCAGTGCAGAGCCTGCTTCGGATCCTCTCTCTCCGCCCCTCCCTGACTCACCCTTTCTCTCCTTCTCTCAAAAATAAACAAACATTTTAAAAAAGGGTTTTTTTTTTAAGAATATAATAGGATTTAGGGGGGGTATGGAAGACTCAGTCAGTTAAGCATCCCAATCTTGATTTCAGCTCAGATCATGATCCCACAGTTGTGAGATCCAGCCCAACATCAGGCTCCATGAACAACAGGCTCCACGCTTAGCATGGAGTCTGCTTGAGATTATCCCTCTTTCTTTCTCTCCTTCTCTGCCCCCACCCCCCTGCTTGCATACGCAGGCACACATGTGCTCTCTCTCTCTCAAAAAAAAAAAAAAAAAAAGATAATAGGGTTTATCTGAATAATTAAATCCTATTCACAAAAAAGATCCTAAGATAAAATTTAGCTGATGAATCATATCATACTTGGAGAGAAAAAAGACTATCAATCCAATATTTCCATCAAAAAGAAAAAGGGGAAGTGTATTTTATGAAATCAGTATTACTATAATGCCAAAAAATTAATAGATCAATATTGCTCGTGAACCCGGCACAATATTCTCTGATAAATTAGTGAATAAAACCCAGTGATATATATAATAATGAACATGTTGATGCCAGGATGCACGGAATTTCTCTGAATGTTAACATGAATAGCCATACACACAAAATAATGGGGGAATAAAAAGCACAAAATCTTAATAGATTCAGGAAAATATCTTACACGTATCAGGGCAAGAGCTAGATGACACAGCTGGTGACAGGCTCTATTCTCTTCCAACTCACCACAACACCATGGGCTCTCATTTCTGTTGTCCCTTTGCCTCTGCAAATCAGGACGCTTCCATGGCAGCTACAGAAATACATATTTGAACTGGAAAGCATCTGCTGGTAAGGTGGTACAAAGGGAGTCTAGAAAACACATTTCCCTCCAGCAAATCAGCTTCTACCAGTGGACTGTATCTTACCATCATCAGCATCATCATAAAGTGCATCTAGGAAATCAGAGTGGAGAAATCTCTTCTGTTCAATGAGGCTTTGGGAAATTCAAAACTATTAAATGTCTTTCAATGAATTTAATACATATTATTAAAGCTTCGTGTAATTTTAGTTCCAGATACAGAGGTGACTTCCATACAATATAAATTCTAGTGCTTGGTCTCCAGGAATCTTAATTTTGGTGTGAAAACATCATACACATTCAAAAATTAAATGATTAATGTTTTCTAATGAGCTATGTAATGGGTGGTAGGGAAAGATAGTGTCAGTTAATCCAATTAAGTTTTTAAATCTGTATATCACGTTTATTTTATCATGAAATCCCCGATGATTCATAGGTTAAAAAAACGGGGGAAAATGTGAATTAAATTCCATTGGGATTTTATTACTGGCAATTACCAATAATGTCGTAAAACTGAGGAAATCCCTGCTCAAAGAATATTTAAAAATCTACTAAAAATAAACTATATATTAATTTTATAAACTTTGGGTTTATTAATTGTAGATTGTTGACAGTACTAAAAAAAACCCTCAGAAATCACAATCTACTATTTCTTCAAATCACATTTAAACTATACTTGCTACTTTCTTTGAAAATAAATGCTCACAGTAACAAACCTGGCCCTAATTCAACAACAGTCAAGTGATGAATGGTAATTATTAATATCAATAACAAAACAATAATTATGACTAACACTTATAAAGAATTTACCAATAAGGGGTGCCTGCATGGCTCAGTCAGTTAAGCGTCCAACTTCAGCTCAGGTCATGATCTCACAGCTCATGAGTTCGAGCCCCATGTTGGGCTCTGTGCTGACAGCCCCCAGCTTGGAGCCTGTTTCAGATTCTGTTTCTCCCTCTCTCTCTCTCTGCCCCTCCTCCACTCATTCTCTCTCTCTCTCTCTCTCTCTCATAAATGCATATAAAAATTTTTTTAAAAAGAATTTACAAATTGCTAGTCATTCTTATAAATGCTTTACATATCTTATTCAAGCTTTACAGCACCATGGGGTTGATTTGCTTAGTCACCCCATTTTACAGGTGAAAAATATTATGAACACGGGTAGAGTGCCTTGTTCAGGGCCACACAGCTAGTAAGGAGCACAGCTGTGAGAGGTGTATCCAAGTAATGTGGTTCAAAAATCCATATTCTTTTTTTAAAAAAAAATATTTATTTATTTATTTTGAGAGACAAAGATTGGGGAAAGGGCAGAGAGAGAGGGAGAGAGAGAGAATCCCAAGTGTAGGCTTACAGGACCCCCCACACTGGGCTCAGTCTCACAAACTGTGAGATCACGACCTGAGCCAAAATCAAGAATCAGATGCTTTCACCAACTGAGCCACCCATGTGCCCACCCATATGCCTCCGAAAATCCATATTTTTTTTAAGTTTGTATATTTATGTTGAGACAGAGAGAGAGAGAGAGAGAGACAATCATGCAAATTGGGGAGGGGCAGGCAGTGAGAGAAGGAGAGAGAGAATCCCAAGTAGGCTCCGCACCAGCAGTGTGGAGACCAATCTGGGACGTGAATTCACAAACTGTGAGATCATGACCTGAGCCAAAACCAAGAGTCAGACATTAAACCAAGTGAGCCACCCAGGAGCCCCTGAAAATCCATATTCTTTTTTTTTCAATATATGAAATTTATTGTCAAATTGGATTCCATACAACACCCAGTGCTCATCCCAAAAGGTGAGCCCACCCTCACCCTCCCCTCCCTCCCACCCCCCATCAATCCTCAGTTTGTTCTCAGTTTTTAACAGTCTCTTATGCTTTGGCTCTCTCCCACTCTAGCCTCTTTTTTTTTTCCTTCCCCTCCCCCATGGGTTTCTGTTAAGTTTCTCAGGATCCACATAAGAGTGAAAACATATGGTATCTGTCTTTCTCTGTATGGCTTATTTCACTTAGCATCACACTCTCCAGTTCCATCCACGTTGCGACAAAGGGCCATATTTCATTCTTTCTCATTACCATGTAGTACTCCATTGTGTATATAAACCACAATTTCTTTATCCATTCATCAGTTGATGGACATTTAGGCTCTTTCCATAATTTGGCTATTGTTGGGAGTGCTGCTATAAACATTGGGGTACAAGTGTCCCTATGCATCAGCACTCCTGTATCCCTTGGGTAAATTCCTAGCAGTGCTATTGCTGGGTCATAGGGTAGGTCTATTTTTAATTTTCTCAGGAACCTCCACACTGTTTTCCAGAGTGGCTGCACCAATTTGCATTCCCACCAACAGTGCAAGAGGGTTCCCGTTTCTCCACATCCTCTCCAGCATCTATAATCTCCTGATTGGTTCATTTTGGCCACTCTGACTGGCGTGAGGTGATATCTGAGTGTGGTTTTGATTTGTATTTCCCTGATGAGGAGCGACGTTGAGCATCTTTTCATGTGCCTGTTGGCCATCCAGATGTCTTCTTTAGAGAAGTGTCTATTCATGTTTTCTGCCCATTTCTTCACTGGGTTATTTGTTTTTCAGGTGTGGAGTTTGGTGAGCTCTTTATAGATTTTGGATACTAGCCCTTTGTCTGATATGTCATTTGCAAATATCTTTTCCCATTCCGTTGGTTGCCTTTTAGTTTCGTTGGTTATTTCCTTTGCTGTGCAGAAGCTTTTTATCTTCATAAGGTCCCAGTAATTCATTTTTGCTTTTAATTCCCTTGCCTTTGGGGATGTGTCGAGTAAGAGATTGCTATGCTGAGGTCAGAGAGGTCTTTTCCTGCTTTCTCCTCTAGGGTTTTGATGGTTTCCTGTCTCACATTCAGGTCCTTTATCCATTTTGAGTTTATTTTGGTGAATGGTGTGAGAAAGTGGTCTAGTTTCAACCTTCTGCATGTTGCTGTCCAGTTCTCCCAGCACCATTTGTTAAAGAGACTGTCTTTTTTTCCATTGGATGTTCTTTCCGGCTTTGTCAAAGATTAGTTGGCCATACGTTTGTGGGTCTAGTTCTGGGGTTTCTATTCTATTCCATTGGTCTATGTATCTGTTTTTGTGCCAATACCATGCTGTCTTGATGATGACAGCTTTGTAGTAGAGGCTAAAGTCTGGGATTGTGATGCCTCCCACTTTGGTCTTCTTCTTCAAAATTACTTTGGCTATTCGGGGCCTTTTGTGGTTCCATATGAATTTTAGGATTGCTTGCTCTAGTTTCGAGAAGAATGCTGGTGTAATTTTGATTGGGATTGCGTTGAATGTGTAGATAGCTTTGGGTAGTACTGACGTTTTGACAATATTTATTCTTCCAATCCATGAGCAGGGAATGTCTTTCCATTTCTTTATATCTTCTTCAATTACCTTCATAAGCTTTCTATAGTTTTCAGCATACAGATATTTTTGAAAATCCATATTCTTAAACACAATGCATACTGTTGCTTGCTTAATGTCATTAAATGTGTCTTCATAAAAATTTTTTAGTTCAGGAACATACCCTTGTTAATTTTTACTTAATGGATAAAAATCACCAATATATCTTTTAATTTTTCCTTATTTTTCTAAATAAAATATCAAACCATCTTTTTTTCTATTTTTGAAATGGCCCTAAGCTTTCTCTCCATTTTATGAACATTAATTAACAAGTTATATGGAGATAGCCAAAAAAATTAAAGTGCTTGAATAATGTTTTGAACTCCAACATTTTGCCTAGTTTTGTTTATGCCTCAACATATTTGGCAACAATATGTTAAACTGTATTTTTTAAATTTTTTAATGTTTTTTTAATTTTTTTTAATTTTTTAAACTTATTTTTGAGAGACAGAGAGAGAGAGCGAAAGCAAGCATGAGCAGGAGAGGTGCAGAGAGAGAGAGAGACACAGAATACGAAGCAGGCCCAAGGCTCTGAGCTGTCAGCACAGAGCCCAACACAGGATTTGAACCCACGAACCACGAGATCATGACCTGAACCAAAGTCAGCCACTTAACCAAGCGACCCACCCAGGTGCCCCAATATGTTATACTTTTTAACTTACCATTTTGTACTAACAGAGAATCATGTTGCAAGAATTGTAGAATATGTTTTATGTATCTTACTATGCCAATCTTCTCCTTAGATTTAACAAAATTTGAAAAGAGAGTCCCTCTTCTATTTCTATGTAGTTTTCTTCTTGATAAATCAAGTTAGTACATTCTCTCCGTAAGAATGAAATGAATTCCTCCCTTCTAAAATACTGTCCCTTGAATGGGATAATACATCAACTCCTTGGCTTTAGAACCTTTTTATTCTCAATTGTTCGAACAGTGCCCCACATCAAAGAATATCCAGCAAGCTGCTGTAGGGAAAGTAAGGCTATGGTTTCTGGAGACCTCTCTTTTGACATTCTTTTGCCACCACATGTAATTGCTACTTGAGGGGCTCCTCAGATAAGCAGAAACTCAGTGCAATACAACCTGAAAATCCTTGTATTAACTGCAGAATCATTAGCCCAGATTAATTTGGGGTAGGAATTTGATGAAATAAAATATTTCACACTTACAATTTGAAGGACATGAGGATAGGGAAAAGAAAGAGACCTTCTTTAAGCACTTTGAAGAATTTTCCAGGGAAACCATGAAAGCCTGAAGATTTCACTTTACAGAGCTTTGTAATTATTAACTCAAGTCCTTTAATGGTTATAGTGCTGACTATTCAGGTTTTCTATTTCATATTGGTTGACTTTTGGTAGTTTATGGTATTCAAGGAATTGACTTCTGTCCCTTCTTATAATAAGGAAATGAAATTTCTGACATCTATACCAATGATTCTCAGCCACATCATGTATCAAAATAACCAATGTACCCCTTAAAAAAACACAGTTAGCCAGGCTGGGCTTCAGGCCTTCCAACTTAATAAGGGGCTATGAGGAAAGGGTCAGTGTGTCTGTATTTTTATAAGGTTTTGCAGGTTATTTTGTCATGTCAACATAGTTCAAACTATTATCATAAAGTCCAAAATACTTTTCTATGATAACAGCCTTCTCTTCTCCCAACAGCCCCTTCTCTCACCATCACAGTAAAATTCTTTCTCTGTAATAAACATTACACTAGATCAAACTGCACCCTCCTATATCTATCTATGCCAGCTGCCTTATTTCTTACTCTTCTGAAGTTGCTATTGATGAACTTCCCCTTGGCATATACTGAGAAACATTACTCAAACACCTGAAACATTAAAGTCACCTATTATACCTACTGCTGGGAATTCTGAATGTATGCCAGTGGAAGACACTATCAGGCCCAGAACTAAGGGAAACGATGTTGCTATTGAACTGATTATCGATTACAGCTATGCGTGCTATATCTTACCATAATTTTATTTTCCCTTCGGTCAATAAGAGGCTTATGATATCATTTCTGGTCTGCCTATAGAAAGTGTGGAATACTATAGGGCATGAATTTCTCGTGGTGACTCTTACTTTACAATATACGATTTTATAGCACAGCCCTCTTTGCCCCATGTATTGTGCTCTGCTTCTGTTGTATAATTTTTGGCTGGACACAGGGCTACCCAACAAAAAGTCCATTTCCCAGAAACCTTCAGTGTGATCATGTGACTAGGTTCTCACCAACGCCAGGTAACCCCAAATGTGCTGTTGCAACTTCCAAAATGTTCCTTAAGGTAATTTTCTCTATCTCTTCATCCGTCATTTTCACCACTTTTCCAACCATCTCACTACCACCATCTTGGATCATGAAGACTGAGGACTATGAACAGTTGCCTTAAATGGAGAGCAGTGACTTGGAAGAAACTTGGGTCCCTACTCCCTTGGTTGAAAACTCCCTCTCTCTCCCTCTCCGTCTCTCTATAAGAGTATGTATATATGTGTGTGCATATATACTTAAATACACACATTATGTACATGCTTCTTCAAATCACTGATGAAATAATATATGATACTAAAGAAAAGCTTATAACTGTCTCAAAAAATTGCACACAACTTCAGAAATGCTAACTAAGTTGGTGATAGCTTATAGAAAACAGATGATACCATCTGTGCTACTGGGCTTCGTACCAATTGTGAAATCTCTAATGTGAACATTTATCATGAAAAATTTCACATTAGAATTTTTAATTTATCTGAAATAAACTATAGCATTAATATAAATTGAAATCTCAGTTATATGCCCCAGCAAGATTATACAATATAATTTCTAGTATATTAAAATGTTCTCTATATTACAAGAAAATGGATTTCTACATCAGGACTTTATTGTACTATGCATGCAGTCTGTCGAAAGCATGTACAAAATAGTAGTGTGTGCTTCTATATGCAGTCTGAGTCATTGAAAACATTTAAAAAGTAGCTAACGCATGCACATGTTTAAATGAGCTTTCTTTGAAAAGGCAATAAAGATGTCAAAATTAAAGTCCCTTCACAAATAGCTTCTCAATTTACCAGTATAAACAATAATTTATGCTAAGTGAGCAGTAAAGAACCGCATTTCATTCAGTTCAATCGCTTTTGCACTGTCCAACATGAAGAAAAAACATGCTGGTCACAAATTGTTTCGAACTAATAAATGTGTTTTCTTGAATATTCAGTGCAAATCTGACAGACGATTCCAAGTTTTCTACTTCCATGCTGAACTATATTCTTACTTTGATGCCTGGGTCACAGCCACACAACAGTGCAAAAAAACTTCCAAAGCCCCCTGGATTACTGACCTTTGTATTTTTAGGAAAACACTGTGAACGATGTTCAGCCCACAGATCCAAGGGCAATTCAAAGTGAGGAACAGTACATGCAGAAGTGTAAGAGGGGCTCCAGTTCAAGATGGCCGTGGAGGAGATTCCTGAACTCATCTCCTCCTGCAAACACAGTGAAAAGGCAGCTACATATGGTACAACTTCCTCTGAAGAAAACATAAAAATTGGCATTGCAACTCCTTTGTATCAGTGAACAAGAGAAGGCCCACATTAAAGCAGATGGTAACACTGACGACCGGAGAGGTGAAACCTGTGCTGGAAGCCACACCCTGAATGCAAGCTCCATGAGAGCAGAGTCTGTTTTACATTCCACTGTATCCCCAGGGCCTACAGTAGAAACTGCCTCATGAAGTAGGAGCTCAATAAATCACTGTTGGGGAGGTGGTTCAAAATGGGGTCATAGGCAGATCCTGAAATGACCTCCTCCCATAGACACGTGTACAGCTACTTACAGAAACCATTCCCTCTGAGAACGAGCTGACCATCTCCTCCACAAAAGTGGATGAAAGGGCCACAATCAGGCAGAGAAGAGGCATAGGCATTACCTCACCAAATCCCCACCCTTGGCACAGATTGCCACAAGTGTGAGGGATCTTCGAATATGGAACTTCTCCCTTTGCAACAAGGGGTTTGTGTTCCACGTCAGGCACCCCCAGCCTCGAAACCTGCGTGACAAACACAAGCCTCCAAAATGTCTGGCATTTGAAAAGCAACTGGACTTAACATCCGGGAGAACTACAGGTCTGTGAAGAATGGAGATTCTGCTCCTAAAGGGTTACACGCGGATTCACCAGCCTCAAGACCCAGTGCAAAAGCAGTGGTTTGAAAAGAATCTAAATCATATGCAAAGGAAATTCATTCACGAATCTTAAAGAGACTGCAAGAGGGGCAAAGAACTCCTGGAACACTACCCAAGGAAAGAGATGCTTGCAGGCACCATTTTTATGTTCTCCCTTGACCTGGTCAGTGCTGCCATTGCCAAGCACAATTTTTGCACATTCTCTCCAGCTAGTGCCTGCCGCCTTTCCCTACCCCCTCCGCCCTGTGCCCAGGTGCCGTGGCCCTGCCAGAGGCAATCCGTGAGCACCACATCCCCATGTCCTACTTCCACAGCCCCGAGCACCCCACTCCCCCACACTGCCCCACCACAGGCAGTAGGTGAGTGCTTCACCCCCACCACTCACACAGACCTGCCAGAGGCAGCAGGCAAACACTCTGTCTACCCACTGCCCTTGTGGCACCCCAAAGCCACCCCATGCAGGGCCCACCCAAGGGCTAACCCCTTGAGCACCAGCTTGTAGTGGACAGGTATGATTGCATTTCTGTACCCAAGGGGTCTGAATCAATCAGCGAGACAGTATGAGGGACAACCAAGGAAAAGATCAAATAGTAAGTTACAGCTCTCACAACAAGGCCACCTATTCGGGAATGGGAAAGATAGATATTATACAGAGAAACGAACACAGAGTCAACCAAAATGAGGAACTGGGAACACGTTACAAATAAAAGAATATGATAAATCCCCAGGAAAAAAAAAACTTTATTGAAACGGAGAGAAGTAATTTACTTGATAATGATACAGAATTCAAAGTAATTGTTATAAAGAATGTTCACTGACTTAGGGAGAAGGATGGCTGACTGCAGAGAAAACTTCAGCAAAGAGACAGCAAACATGAAGAAGTACCAGACAGAAATGACAGAGTTTAAAGTATATATAATAGCTGAACTGAAAAATACACGGGCGGGATTCAACCACAGACTGGATGAAGCACAAGACGTATCAGTGATTTGGAATTCAGGGCTGTGGAACTCACCCAAATGAGGTACAAAACAATAAAAATAAAACTTTTAAAAGGCGAAGATAGCTTACGGGATTAATAGAACAATATCAAATGAAATAACACTCATACTACAGGGCTCCCAGACGGATACATGAAAAGAAAGCAGGGTGGGGGGGTGCCCTTTCTTCCCAAGTGCACATAGAACATTCGCCAGAACACATCACATGCTTATCACAAAACAAGTTCTAATAAATTAGAGATTTTTAAAACTTTTTGTAATGTTTATTTATTTTTGAGAGACAGAGAACGAGCAGGGGAGGGGCAGAGAGATGGAGAGACACAGAATCTGGAACAGAAACATATTTGCAGAAATGATGGCCAAAAATTTCCCTAACCTGGGGAAGAAAACAGACATTCAGTTCCCGGAAGCCTATGGAGTTTCAAATAGTAAGAACCAAAAGAAACTCTTAACACACATTATAATTAAAATGTCAAAAGTTAAAAAGAGAAATTCTTTTAAAAAGCAAGAGAAAACAACTTGTTACATACAAGGAAACACCATAAGGTTATCAACAGATTTCTCAGCAGAAATTGTGCAGGCCAGAAGGGAGAAACATGATATATTCAAAGTGCTGACAAGAAAAAACTTGCAACCAAGAATTCTCTACCAAGAATACCCTATAAAGAGAATTGGAAAAGTGATAAAAAGTTCTCCAGACAAGCATACACTAAAGAAGTTCACCACCAATAAACAAGCCCTACAAGAAGTTTAAAGGAACTGCTTTCAGCTGAAAAGAAAGGGTACTAAATTACCAATAACAAAACATAAAGTAAAAATCTCCCTGGCAAGGGTAAATATATAGGCAAGGGGGTGGACTAATTACTTATAAAGCTAGTACAGAGGTTAAAAAGAAAAAGGAGTAGAAAAATAGCTCTTTTAATTAGATGGGGGAGACATAAAAATGTAATATGAAAAACATATTGATAGGAGGAAGTGAAAATGCAGGTTTAGAATGCATTCAAACTTAACTTGCTATTAATTTAAAGTAGACTGCTCTCTCTCTGTGTGTGTGTGTGTGTGTGTGTGTGTGTGTGTGTGAGTGTATCTCCTCTTCTTATATGTGACCTTCATGGTAATCATAAAGCAAAAATCTAAAGAGACGTAAAGGGTAATGAAAAAGAGATTTAAGCATAATACTATAGAAAGTCACGAAACCACAAAAGAAGAAAAAGAAGAAAGGGATAGTGAGAAACTACAAAACATCCAGAAAACAATGAACAGAATGGGCTTCTCAATACCATACCTATCAGTACATAACCACCAGTAATTGCTCCATATGGACTAAACACAGACTAAATCCTCCAATCAAAAGACTGAATGGATTAAAGAACAAGACCCAACTATATGCTTCCTAGAAGTGACAGTGTCAGATGTAAGGACACACAGAGATGGACAGGAAAGGGATGGAACGAGATGTTTCGTGCAGATGGACACCACAGGAAAACTGGGGTAACTACCCTTCTACCAGACAAGAGACTTCAAAACAAAGACTGTGATGAAAACAAAGAAGTGTATTACACAACGAAAAGGGGTCAATCCAAGAAGAACATATAGCACTTGTAAACATTTATGCACCTAACACAGAGGCATGTGTGTGTGTGTGTGTGTGTGTGTGTGTGTGTGTGTGTATATATATATATATATATATATATATATATATATATAAAGCAAATATTAACAGACCTAAAGGGGAAAATTGACAGCAATACAATAATATTAAAGGACTTTAGTATCCCACTTACATCAATGGATAAACCATCCAGACAGAAAATAAATAAGGAAACATAAACGTTGGCCTTAAACGACACATTTGGCCTAAAGGACTTAACAAATACACCACACTCTACCCAAAAGCAGCAGAATACACTTTCTTCTCAAGTGCACATAGAACATTCGTCAGAACATATCACATGCTTATCACAAAACAAGTCCCAATAAATTAGAGATTTTTAAAACTTTTTTTAATGTTTATTTATTTTTGAGAGACAGAGAACGAGCAGGGGAGGGGCAGAGAGATGGAGAGACACAGAATCTGAAACAGGCTCCAGGCTCTGAGCTGTCAGCACAGAGCCCAAGGTGGGGCTCAAAATCACAAACCGTGAGACCATGACCTGAGCTGAAGTTGGATGCTTAACCGACTGAGCCACCCAGATGCCCCCAATAAATTTAAGATTGAAATCGTACCAAGTAATTTTCTGTCTACACTGGTATGAGATTACGAACCAATTGTATGAAGAAAACTGGAAAAATAAAAAATATACAATGATTAAACAACATGCTACTAAACAACCAATGGGTCAACAAGGAAATCAAAGGAGAAATCAAACAATATTTTGACACAGTAAAAATGTAAATACAACATGCCAAAATCTGTGGGATACCCCCAAAAAATCTGTGGGACACTGCAAAAGTGGTTCTAAGAGAAAAGTTTACAACACCACAGGTCTACTTTAAAACAAGACAAATCTCAAATAAGCAATCCAAATTTACACATTAGGAACTAAGGGGGAAAAAAGCCTAAATTAGGTAGAAGAAAGGAAATAACCAAGACCGGAGTAGAAATAAATCAAATAGGGACTAAAAAGACATTAGAAAAAAAGTCAATAAAAGATGGTTCTTTGAAAAGATAAAATTGGCAAACTTTTTTCACTAAGAAAAAAACAGACATGGCCCAGATAAATAAAATTGAAAATGAGAAAGGAAAAATTAAAACTGATACCATAAAAATATAAAGGATCATAATTATAGACCAACAAATCAGACAACTAAGAAATAAGTGGATAAATTCCTAGAAAGAAACAATCTTGCAAGACTAACTCATGAAAACACAGATAATCTGAATAGGACAAATATTAGCAAGGAGATTAAATGACAAATTAAAACACCTTGAAACAAGAAAGGTTCAGGACCAGGAGGTTTCCCTGGTAAAGTTTAGCAAACATGAAAGTCTTTAAGTTTATTTTGAGAGAGAGAGAGAGAGAGAGAGAGAGGGAGGGAGGGAGGAAGAAAACAAGCACACGTGAGCAGAGGAGGGGCAGAGGGAAAGGGAGAGAATCCCTACACACACACACACACACACACACACACACAAATAATAATAATAATAATAATAAAGTAAATAATTAATCACATGCCAATAATCCTGGAAAACAGAGGCAAAAATCTTCAACATAATATTAGCAAACTGAAATCAACAGTGCACTAAAAGGATCATCCATCCTTCAGCAAACTGAAATCAACAGTACACTAAAAGGATCATACATCATCATGAAATACGACTTATATAGATGTAAGGATGTTTCAACATCTGCAAATCAAACAATGTGATACAGCACATCAGCAAATTAAAGGACAAAAATCATGTGATCATCTCAATAAATACAGAAAAAAGCATCTGATAAAATGTTAACCTCATTTAGGACAGAAACTCTCAGTGAGGTGGGTATAGAGGAAACATATCTCAATGTAATAAAGGTCATACATGACACTCCACACTAAAATCATGCTCAACAGTGAAAAGCTGAAAGCTTTTCAATTAAGACAAAGAACAACACAAGGACCTCCACTCTTCCCACTTTCATTCAACATAGTATTTGAAGTCTCGGCCAGAGCAATTAGGCAAGGAAAAGAAATTAAGACCAAGCTGGAAAGGAAAGAAGACTCCACAACACAACACAACACAACACAACACAACAAAACAAAAAAACCTGTTAGAATACATGAATTCAGAAAAGTTTCAGGGTACAAGATTAATATACAAAAATATGCTGTATTTATATAAAAACACAGCATAAACTAACAAAAACTATCAAAAAGAGAAATTAAGAAAATAACCCCATTTACAATTGCTTCAAAAAGAATAAAATGCCTGGGAATAAACTTAATCAAGGACTGAAAGACCTATATTCTGAAAACTATAAGACACTGATGAAATAAACTGAATAAGACACATAAATGGAAGATTATTCTATGCTTATGGATTCGGAGAATATATTGTAAAAATGTCCATATTACCCAAAGCAATACACAGATTCAATGCAATCCCTATGACATTTTTCACACAATAGAACAATCTTAAACTACGTATAGAAACACAAAAAAAAATCCTCAGTAGCCAAAGCAATCTTGAGAAAGAACAAAGATAAAGTCATTGTGCTCTCTAATTTCTAACTATATCACAAAACTATAGTAATCAATACAGTATGGTATAGGCATAAAACACATAGAACAATACAGCAGAGAGTCCAGAATGAACACAAGCAGACAGAGACAATTTGTGACACATAGGCAAGAATACACAATGTGGAAAAGACAGTCTTTTCAACAAACGGTGCTGGAAAAACTGGATGCCAATGCAAAAGAATGAAACTGGACCACTATCTTACATCAAACAGAAAAACTAACTCGAAATGAATTAGAGACTTGAATGTAAGACCAGAAACCATAAAACTATTATAAAAACCTATAGATGGGGCGCCTGGGTGGCTCAGTCAGTTAAGTGTCCAACTTTGGCTCAGGTCATGACCTCACAGTTCATGATTTCGAGCCCCGTGTCGGGTTCTGTGCTGACAGCTCAGAGACTGGAGCCTGCTTTGAGTTCTGTGTCTGCCTCTCTCTGCCCCCCACCCCCGCTCATATTCTGCTTTCTCTCTCTCAAAAATAAATAAACATTAAAAAAAAAAAGAAAAGAAAAAACCTATAGAGGGTAAACTCCTTGGCTCTGCCCTTGGTGATAAATATACATTTTTTGTTACCTGACTCCAAAGGCAATGACAACAAAAGTAAAGATAATAAACATATGGGACTACATCAAACTAAACAGTTTCTGCAAAGTGAAGAAAACCATCAACAAACCGAAAAGCAACCTAATGAATGGGAGAAGATATTTGCAAATCATATATCCAAATAAGGGGTTAATATCCAAAATATATAAAGAAATTATATAGCTGAACAACACAAAAACAAACAATCCAATTAAAAAATGAGCAGATGTCTTAATAGACATCTTTCCAAAGACATACAGATGACCAACAGGCACATGAAAAGATGCTCAACATTACTAACCATCAGGGAAATGCAAATCAAATCCATAATGAGATATCATCATACTTGTAAGAATGCCTATTTTCAAAAAAGACAAGGAATAACTAAGTGTTGGTGCAGGCATGGAGAAAAAGAAACATTCATGCATTATTGGTGAGAATGTAAATTGGTACAGAAGCTATGGAAAATGTTATGGACGCTCCTTAAAATTAAAAACAACTGCCACAGTGCAGAAATTCCACTTTGGGGTATTTATCCAAAGAAATCACAATACTAAGTCAAAAAAGGTATATGCACCCCTACGTTCATCACAGAATTATTTAGAATAGCAAGATATGGAAACAACCTGTCTATTTATAGATGAATGGATAAAAAAGATGTGGTGTATATATACAATGAAGTACTACTCAGTCATAAAAAAGAATGAAATCTTGTCATTTCTCCCAACATGGATGGACCTTGAGAATGTTATGCAAAGTGAAATAAACCAAACACAGAAAGACAAATAACATATGATTTCACTTATGTATGGAATCTAAAAGGCAATACAAATAAACAAATACAACTAAACCAAACAAAACTCATAGAGAATAGATTGGCAGCTGCCAGAGAGAAAGGAGGTTGGAGGGGGTGGGTAAAATGGTTGAAAGGGATGAAGAGACACAAATGTCCAGTGATAAAATAAATAAGTCATAAGGATACAATATACAGCAAGGTGATTAAAGTCAGTAATATTTAAAAGTTGCTAAGAAAATAAATCTTAAAAGTTATCACAAGAAAAACGTTATAATTTTGTATGGTGGCAGAGGCTGAAGAGACATTGTGCTGATAAATTTTCAATATATACCAATGTCAAACCTGATGTTTTACACCTGAAACTAACATAATGTATGCCAATTATATTTCAATTAAAAAGTAAGAAACTTATAAGAACACATTTCCTTAAAAAGTTTTATAGAAATGGTTCCTTCATGCTTTACATTATCATCCTCTTTCTTTCTTTTTGTATTTAGTATTTACTAAAATGCAAAAGAAACCTTCAGTAAACAAAAATGAGATGAACGTTTATCTTCATGTTCTACTGAAATAGCATATGTTTTAGCAATGGCTTACTTTTTTCCAAAGAGTGTAAATTCACATTTTCTAAGAAATTTAATCTTTAAAAGACCACTTGAAAATATTCATTTGGCCAGAGGACTTTAATTCACAAGAATATTGATTTTTGCATCATTAAATGATCTTAGATTATTTATGAACACTATAATGACAAGGAAAAATACACTGTCTGATTGACAATCCCAGTCTTAAGAAACCTGATGACTTTTTCTAAACTAGACAAGTTTTATCTTCAGTATATATAACCTTCTTATCCAGATAAAATTTACTTTGAATCAATTTTTGTTTTTTATTAAAATAATACATGTATGGAGTTTTAAAAGTTGAATACTATGTCAGATAACTCATGTCTCCTTCCACACTAAGTCTATCACTATTACTTTAGACCAATTCATTTTCAGTTTTCTTTATCTATTTTGTCTGGTATTTTCTGCATGGCTATAAATAGAATATTTATGCTAATCTTTGATTTTTTTAATTTTAGGTATAATCTATTGCTTTTGTCCTTTGGGAAATAAGGACATAAGTCTTACACTACTCTTTTCTCCAACACATATACTCATATATTCAAAGGTTTTTATAATTTTTGGTTAAATTTATATTCGGTGTTCATTATTATTGAAAATATATACATATTGTCCTTGACTTAACCACATATATATTTAAGTTTATTACACTTAATTTATACAATTATTACTTTCCCTGTACTCAAATATTCCCTATTTCTCTTTCACTTGATGGTAAAATAGAGATACAATCTCCTCTGAATATAGTCAAATCTATGATTTAATTCTTCACTTATATGTTTTCTTGAAGATATTGCTTCTGAAGTTTATGCCTCCTCCTGACCCAATCTTGGCTGACTGCCTTGTGAACCAACTCCATACCCACATCTGTGGGGATTCCCTTTGCCTTTCTCATTAATTCATTTAGAAAATAATTATTGAAGGGTGCCTGGATGGCTTACTCGGTTAAGCATCTGACTTTGGCTCAGGTCATGATCTCACGGCTTGTGGGTTGGAGACCCACATCGCGCTCTGTGCTGACAGCCTAGAGCCTGGAGCCTGCTTCGGATTCTGTGTCTCCCTCTCTCTCTACCCCTCCCCCATTTGTGCTCTGTCTCTCTCTCAAAATAAATAAACATAAAAAATTTTTTTAAAGAAAATAATTATTGAGTTCCAATTATGTGCCAAGTGGGGGGGGGGGAGAGAAGGAGTTTTTAAATTGCCTGAAAACATGCAATAAAATTACAGGAGAGGATATAGAAATATATAAATGAATGTGATATATGGACTATAAAAGATGAGATAATTGGAGACAATGTACAAAATAAGAAAGTTACAGAACAATGCTTTTCATTTATATATATGCAAAATCTCCAATGAAACTTATCAACTAAAATCTAAAATGTAGACAGGACAGCACACTCTAATCAAGTGAGGTTCAACCTAAGAATGCAAGGCTTGTTCAAGCTTTAAAAATCAGTTAATGAAATACAGATACTAAAGGAGAAGCAGCACACAATTTTCTTCATAAATCCAGAAAGAACAGTTGACAAAATTTACTATCCGATCATGATTAAATCTCTCAGAAGATCAGGAACACTAAGAAACTTTTTCAAACTAAAAAGGACTCTACTTTAAAAATGTACAGCTAACATCATCCCTAAGGGAAAAAGGCAGACTGCTTCCCCCTAAAATGCGAAGCAAGGCAAAATGTATCTGCCTTCCACTTATTTTGCTGTTGTCTTGGATATCCATTCTGGCCAGCAAGAAAAATAAATAAATAAAGCTTTCAAAGCTTGCAATGGAAGAATAACACTGTCTTTTATCATGTTCAATGGTTTTAAGTCCTAAAGAATTTATGAAAGGTGACTAAAGAATTAACATGTGAATTTTGCAAAGCCATAGATATAAACTCATCATACAAAGTCAAATATACTAACAATGAACCTCTGTAAAATAAAACAGTACCACCAACAATAGCATTAAAAAGTTAGAGAGAACTGTTTTACACAAGGACAAGACCTATACAATTAAACTAGAAAGTAGTACTGAGAGAAATGAAAGAATATCTGAATAATTGGAGATAGGTCATGCCCCTGGATGGAAAGACTTAGTATTATTCATATATCAAACCTCCCCTAATTGACAGGTATAATGCTATCACAACCAATATTCCAGTAGACTCTAACATTAAGATAAAAATATACAAGATGTAGAATAAGTGGTAAGAGTAGACAAATAGACCAATGGGAGAGAATAAAGTGCCAGTTTTAGTTCTACACTTATATGATTAATTTTTGACAAAGGCTTTCAGGCAATCAATAGGTAAATAAAAGTCATTTCAATAAATGACTCTGGAACACATACATGACATTAATTTATGATAAATCAGAGACCTAAATATAAAAGCTAAAGTCCTAAAATATATGAGAAAATATAAAAGAATATCTCTGTGACCTTGGGTAAGGAAAGGTTCCTTCATAAGGCCGAAAGTATGAACCATTATAGAAGAAATTGATAAATTGGACATTTCTCATTAAAGAAATTGGATACCAGTAAAGTAGGACACTAAGAAAAAATTGATATATATATATATACATATATATATATAACATAGGTATATAATATATATGCATATTATAGACATACATGTGTATATATATTATATATATATATATATATCTCAGTATTAAACATACAAGTGGATAAAAAAATACATAGACATTCTATAGAGGAATATATACAGAGGATCAATAAGCACAGGTAAAAACCATCAGGTTAAAGTAAACTGAAAACACAATGAAACATCACTTCATACCCTCTAGAACTGCTAAGATTAAAAAAACAAACAAACCAAATATTGGTGAGGATAAGGAGCAACTTGCAATCTCATACACTGCTGTTGGGATTATAAAATAATATAATCATTACTTTTTTTCTTGTTTCTTATAAAATGAGACATACATCTGTCCTATGACCAAGCAATTGCAGCCCCAGGTATTTACAAGGAGAAATCACATGTCGACAAAATGATGTATACACAAATTTCAACAGCAGCTTAATGCACAGTATTCAATAATCTGAAACAACCCATGTGTTCATCAACGTAATGAGCGCATAAAAATATATTCACACAGGGGCACCTGGGGGGCTCAGTCGGTTAAGTGTCCAACTTTGGCTCAGGTCTTGATCTCACGGTTTATGGGTTCGAGCCCCACTTCAGGCCCTGTGCTGACAGATCAGAGCCTGGAGCCTGCTTCAGATTCTGTATCTCCCTCTCTCTCTGCCCCTCCTCCATTCGTGCTCTGTCTGTCTGTCTGTCTCTCTCTCTCTCAAAAATAAACATTAAAAAAATAATATATTCACATAATAGAATACTATTCATTGATAAAAATAAACAAATTAGGAATACACTTGACAATATAAATTTCAAAAATCTATGCTGAGGAATCCTTAGGTGGCTCAGCTGGTTGGGTGTCTGGCTCTTGACTTCAGCTCAGGTCATGATCTCACGTGTTTGAGGGATCAAGCCCTGCACTGGGCTCTGTGCTGATAGCGAGGAGCCTACTTGGGATTCTCTCTCTCCTTGCCCCTCTGTACCTCCCCTGTTCACAATCTCTCTCTCCCTCATAATGAATAAACAAACATTAAAAACTATTCTGAGAAAAAGGAGCCAGATATACCATTGATGCAAAACTCATGACAGAAAAATATAATATATAGTGATAAACATCAGAGCATTGGTTGTCTCTGACTGGCGGGATAGGGGAAGTATTTTTTTAGGGGACAATATTAATGAGGAGAACAAGGAAATGTCTGGGGTGATGGAAATGTTCCATATTTTGGTGTGGTTTGGGCTATACAGGTATGCATTTGTCCAAATTCATTGCATTATATACTAAAATGTGTACATTTCACTATATCTAAATTGTACTTCATTTTTTAAAAGGAAAAAGAGATGAAAAGACCCAAAATAAGTTTCCAGAGATCTAGAAAGAAAAGACTGAATGGGGGAAAGCAATATTCAAAGACATAATAGCTTAGAATGTTTAAGAATTTACAAAGCACATCAATCCCCAGGTTCAGAAAGTTCAATGAATCTCAAGCAGGATAAATAAGAGAACTACCTGAATTCACACAATTTAGTGGAATACCAGAAAAAGAGAGAAAATATTAAGAACAGAAAGGGAAAGAAACGTTACATATGAAGGAATAGCAATTGGATTAGAGCTGATTTCTTAATCTCAACAATAGAAGCCAAAATACCGTGGGAAATGTTCATTAAAAATATTTAACAGAAAATAATAGCCAAACTAAACCTGTATGCCCAATGAAACTATCTTTCAAACATTATGCTGAAATTAAAGCATTTAATCAAATTAGAATTTATTATCAAGAGACCATCATTAAAGGGACTTCTTACAGATATATTTTAGGAAACAAGAAAATAATCTCAGAAAACAATATCAGAGATGTAAATAGGAATAAATGAACAAGAAGTCTGGATCTAAAACTGTTACAGCTTCTTTCTGAAAACATTTTTTAGATGAAAAGATTTCAAAGATAGAAAAGGCATTCTGGCATACAATTTTATATTAGCAAATGTGGTATTTCAAATAATATTCTGATTAAGTAATTTTATTTTGGTTGTCTATCCATATGTCTGTTAAAGCAGATAATGTTCATTGGAAATTCCAAATATGGTTAAAATAATAGCCCTCAGATATCCTAATTTTCAGTATTCTTTCCACAAAATAAAATAAATGGCTCATGTGGAAAAATCCTAAATTGAATACAGGACATTTTGTTGGACTATAGTTAAAAGTTAAAGTATTTTAAACTGCATCTCTCCATTACTACATAAGTAGGGTAGAGCCAATTGGCAGTTCAAATGAGGCTGAAATTTCCCAACATATTAAGTTCATTGGGTCGTGAAATATATTTGATTTCACATAATTATATTTTTCTTCCAAGAGAAACATAATCTCTGTTGTTTCACTTACACTCTACCATTCAAACAGCTTATCATATGACCGTTCTTAGTTTTTATTTAACTAGAATATATTTTGGGGGCTCAAACAAAAAGAATAGTTTAATTTTACTTTGATAACCAAGATAATATGCTGATAGTGTTATGATTTCTAAATTTGATTATAATATAAATATTCTAATCAGGATCAAGTTTACAAAAAAACACAAACACATACATTACTTAAGAGATCATAAATGTAGTGTTCTTTTGTAGGGTTCTTAAAAACCAAACTGTTAATGCAAAGGAACATACTTAAGTCACAAAAGCATATTTTTGAGAATTATGTAATGATATCACTATCACTGATCATTTAACAAGAAATGAAATAATCATTATAAACTGGTTTATTGGGTACTACACTTCAAATTATTTCAGTACTAATTCAACAAATACAGTACAAAGTGCTACCTGTGCAAGGTTCAAAGAACACAGTCTTTAGTTAATTCCATTCTCGATTTTCATCATTTCCTAACACTTCATCCGAAAACCAGTGATTTCTAGTGTCCAATCCTTTCTTATTTTCTCATATAAAAATGGTTTTCCCTTCTTCCCCTATGCTCTTTTTTTAAACTTAAGTATCTTTTTCCAACATTTCCCATCACATGCTATAATTCTATTTGTAAGCAAACTAGTCCATATTCTCAGAATCAGAATGGCACAGTTAGAAAATTCATACCACAGGTGATCAAAACAATAAAATAAAACCTTTGGTACCAAATGCTTGATCAATCAGGATTTAAAGGCAGATAAGATAAATTACTGTAAATACTTTAAACAGAAGGTGATTTAATAGAAAGAATTATAAATATTAAAAATTATTGAAATAGTTAAAGGAGTTATCTGTTGTGTGGTCCCCCAGGAATGACTCCAGAAATGACTTCCCAAGAAGCCAATTACCAACACAGAAATCATAGAACATCTTTGCTGGTGACATGTGGAAAACTAGAGATCTTCTAAGTATAACTAGAGACAAGCCAATGTGCAGATAAACATCATAATATGCAGCACCTAACAAATGCAGCAAAACTAAATTCAACAATACATTGAAAGAATGATTCACCATGATCAAGTAGGATTTATTCTGAGTATACAAGAGTGATTCAATATTATCAAATCAATCAATGTGATACATCGCATGAACAAAATAAAGGACAAAAACATATGATTATCTCAATAAATGCAGAAAAAATACTTGACAAAATACAATATCCATTCATGATAAAAACTCCCAGCAACTTGGGTTTAGAGAAAGCATACCTGAACTTAATAAAGTCCATATATGAAAACCCCACATTCAATGATGAAAACCTGAGAACTTTTGCTCTAAGATCAGGAAGAAGACAAGGATGTCCCTTCTCACCACTTTTATTCAATACTACCAGAAGTCCTAGCCACAGCTATCAGACAAGAAAAAGAAACAAAAGATCCAAATTTGTAAGGAAAAGTAAAACTATCACTATGTGCAGATGCCAAACTATATATATCTGTGTGTGTATACATATGTGTGTGTGTGTGTGTTTGTGTGTGTGTGTGTGTGTGTGTGTGTGTGTGTGGCTAATCATTTCACAAAAAACCTCTGAATTTAGTAAAGTTAAATACAAAGCAAAATACAAAATTAACATAAAGAAATCTGTCATGTTTCTAAAACTAGAAATAAAGTAGGAGAAAAAGAAATTAAGAAAACAATCTCATTTACAATTGAATCAAAAAGAAGAAAATACCTAGGAATAAATTTAACCAAGGAGATGAAAGACCAATACTCTGAAAACAATAAGATGCTGATAAAAGAAACTGAAGATGACACAAACAAATGGAAAGATATACCATGCTCATCAACTGGAAGAATTAATATTGTTACAATGTCCATATCATCCAAAGCAATCTACAGATTCAATGCAATCCTTATCAAAATACCAATAGCATTTTTTACAGAACTAAAAAAATAATGCTAAAATTTATATAGAAGGGTACCTCGGTGGCTCAGTCAGTTGAGTGTCTGACTTGGGCTCAGATCATGATCTCACAGTTTGTGAGTTCAAGCCCTGCATCGGGCTCAGTGCTGACAGTTTAGAGCCTGGAGTCTGCTAAGGATTCTGTGTCTCCCTCTCTCTCTTCCCCTTCCCCCACGCATGTTCCATCTCTCTCTGTCTCAAAAACTAAATAAATACTTAAAAATTTTTTAATTTATATGGAGCCACAAGAGACCCCAAACAGCTAAAGCAATCTTGGTGGGGGGGGGGAACAAAAATGAAGGTGTCAGAGTCCCAGATTTCAAGAAATACTACAAAGTTATATTAATCAAAACATTAAAGAATTGACACAAAAGAGACCCAAAGATCAATGTAACATGAGAGAGAGCCCAGAAATAAAGCCACATATATATGGTACATTAATCTATGACAAAGGAGGCAGGAATACAGAATGGGGGGAAAACAGTCTCTTCAATAAATGATGTTGGAAAACTGGACAGTTACAAGCAAAAGATTGAAACTGGCTCTCCTTCTTATACCATACACAAAAACAAACACAAAACAGGTTAAAGACCTAAATGTATGACCTGAAACCATCAAACTCATAAAAGAAAACGTAGGCAGTAATCTCTTGGACAACAGCCTTAGCAACATCTTTATAATTGTTTCCTTTGGAAAGGTAAACAAAGGAAAAAAAAAAACTATTGGAACTACACCAAAATAAAAAGCTTTTGCACAGCAAATGATACCATCAACAAACAAAAAAGCAACTTATGGAATTTTAGAAAATATTTGCAAACTTTATATCCAATATGGATTAATAGCCAAAATATATAAAGAACTTATACAATTCAATAGCCAAAAAAATATGATTTAAAAAAAGGCAGAGAACTGGGGCACCTGGGTAGCTCAGTTGGTTGAGTGTCTGACTTCCGCTCAGGTCATGATCTCGCAACTAGTGAATTCGAGCCCCAATCGGGCTCTGGGCTGACAGCTTGGAGCCTGGAGCCTGCTTCGGATTCTGTGTCTCCCTCTCTCTCTGCCCCTAACCCACTCGCATTCTGTCCCTGTCTCTCAAAAATAAGTAAACATTAAAGAAAAATTTTTTTAAAAAGGGCAGAGAACCTGAATAGGGATTTTTTCCAAAGACATACAGATGGCCAAGAGACTCATGAAAAGATATTTAACAGCATTATTCATCAAGAAAGTGCAAATCAAAACCAAAATGAGATATCACCTCCCACCAGTCAGAAGGGATAGTGTCAAAAAGACAAGGAATAACAAGTGTTGGCAAGAATGTGGGGAAAAAGTGAACCCTCATGCACTGTTGGTGGTAATGTAAACTGGGGCAGCCACTATGGAAAACACTGTGCAAGTCCATCAAAGGAGTAAAAATAGAAATAGCATATGATCCAGAAATACCACTACTGTGTATTTACCCAAAGAAAACAAAAGCACTAATTTGGAAGGATATATGCACACTTATGTTTATTGCAGCATTATTTACAAAAGCCAAGATATGGAACAACTCAAGTGCCCATCAATAGCTGAATGGATAAAGAAGATGTGAGATACAAATACACATGAGTGCACAGACGCACGCGCGCGCACACACACACACACACACACACACAAATGGAATATTACTTAGTCATAAAAAAGAATGGAATTTTGTCATTTGCAACCACATGGATGGACCCAAGGATGTTATGTTATGTGAAATAAGTCAGATAAAGACAAATACCAAATTATTTCACTTATATGTGGAATTTAAAAAACAAAACAAATGAACAAACAAAAACAAACACACTTAAATACAGAGAACTGGGTGTTGCCAGAGGTGAGTGGCATGATGGGCAAGATAGCCACAGAGAATTAAGAGGTGCAAACTTCCACTTATAAAATAAATAAGGAGGTCAAAAGTACAGGACAGGAAATATTGTCAATAATATTGTAATAACATTGTATGGCAGCAGAGAGTGACTACATTTAGTCGTCATCACTGAGTAATGCACAGAATTGTTGAATCACTATGTTGTACACTTGCAACTGATATGACAGCGTATGTCAACAAAAAAAAATAATGAGATTCTTGCTTTGGCATTTAAAAAATATTTAAAATGTATAGAAACTTCAAAACATTACTGAGAAAAATTAAAAATCACCTAAATAAATGTACTTACCCTTGCCATATACAAGGTTAATGTTATAAAACATTAATTGCTTGTCCGTACACCAATGGAAAACTAAAAATGAAATTTCAAAATGATACCACTTACAAAAACATTAGTGTCATCAGCATAAAAATATTAAATACCTTTACCATGAAACTATAATATACTATTAACTCTTTCAATCCATGGTAATAACATGTTTTTCCATTTATTACAACAGAGAAATGCTATGTGTCTAACTAAATATTGAGAGTTTTATTACTATAAGAAACAGAAAAAAAATGTCTATTTCAGAATAATAGCAGACTAGCACACCTCCAATCTTGGGTGATTCAATAAAACAATAACACCTTATTTTCATAGCAGCACTTACTTTTATATAGTTAATTTGTGTGAAAATATAGTGTAATAAACCTTTATGAAAGAATAAATTTTCAATAAAAAATTCATTGGTTATCTCAGGGCACCTGGGTAGCTCAGTCAGTTGTGTCCAGCTTCAGCTTAGGTCATGATCTCACAGTTCGTGGGTTTGAGTCCTGCGTCAGGCTCATGTGCTGACAGCTCAGAGTCTGGAGCCTGCTTTGGATTCTGGGTCTGCCTGTCTCTGCAACTCCACCTGGTCATGCTCTGTGTGTGTCTCTCTCTCTCTCAAACATAAACATTTTAAAAAATTAAATATTCATTGGTTGCCCTAACAACTAAAGAAAAGGTGTTCTTTTTATTTTTTAAATATTTATTTATTTTAAGAGAGAATGTGCATGTACATGCATGTGAACAGGGGAGGGGCAGAGAGAGAAGGAGAGAGAATCCCAAGTAGGCTCTGTACCCAACACAAAGCCTGAAGCAGGGCTCACTCTCATGACCTTGAGATCATGCTCTGAGCTGAAATTAAGAGTTGGATGCTTAACTGAGCCAGCCAACTACCCCTAAAGAGAAAATTTAAATTAATACAATGCCAATATTAGCAAACATGTAATATTATTTGCAATATATAACATTACTAATTTCTACTAACACATTCTATAATTTTGTAAGAAGTATTGATGTCATGAATTGAAAACTGATACATGGGATAAGTAACATGGAAGAAGCTGATGAATAAATATTTATAAACCTGCTTACTATGTTATGATATATCCCAAGCTGATTTCAAGTATTCTAAACATATTGGCTAGCATTTCCAGAGAGGTTCTTTACACAAGTTGTATTGAATTTTGTACAATATCTCCTGTATAACCTGTGAGGTTGGAAGAAGGAACATTTATAAAATAGAGTCTATCACCAGCAGTAGAGAAATGTGGGACATGAGAAAGTGGAAGGCCACGCAGACACCTAGCTGCCATAATGAGAAAAGTTTTGTTTTTCCTGGAATATAGAAAAAAGAAGAGTTCCAGAAAAATTAATTGTATTAAAGAAGAAAGGGGAGGCGATGGAGTTAGTTACACTATTAGTTGTTACATCCATGAAGACAGATATTTTTTTCAAAAGACCTACATGGCACAAAATAAAGCAGAACTTTTAAACTTGAAAAGGCCCAGTCCATCCCTGACGGCTCAAATTTGAACTCACAAGTCCAAGCGCGGGCTAACTGTATCCATCACTGTGTCCCACTGGAAACAAGCTAAGCATAGCCCCTTCATGCACACTGTTAGTAATATGTTCCTACAATGCAGATAATGGGTTTAAAAATGCTATATCCATAGCTAATTCTCCATTATTCAGAGGGGAAAATGACAATGCAATACACATAAACCCATCCATCTACAACTAAGTTCTAAAAATGCAAATGAAACACAGTGAAACACCAATGAAGGTATTGTATTTATTACTGTGTTTTGAGAGCCATAAATTCATTTGAGCCAGCAATGTCTATCAGTTTGATTAGCTGGTCTTCTGAGCCTTCATTTTTGTCCTTCTGAGACTAACATTACATGTTATATGAACAAACTTAGAAGTGAATCAATCAATGAGAAATTCTAAGAGTTCTCTGTTTTATGTATTTAAATTTTTTGGTCTACCTCTTCAAAGCCAACTCTCCTTAGTCAAACTGTTGTATTTTAATTTCTCTTCTCTTCTATCATAATCTCTTTCACTTGCTTTGTTTTTCTCTCCACAAATTTCTTCAATACTTTCTCAATTTCCAGGGGCATTCATTGTCCAAATTGGACAAAGCATGACTACATGTGAAAGTCACTGAAAAAACATAGTCGCGACAAACATACAATGAGATAATAGCTTGCGGTGCATTTGCTGCTGTGATAGCCTTCTCTTAACCATAAAAATGTCCAAGATGAATATCTGTATTGCTACTGCATGAAATTTTGAAAACATCTTTGTCTACCAATAGTATTTGGAATGAAACCTGAGACTCTTCCTGTACAATATATTACCTAAAGAGTATTCTAATGGGTTTGGGGGTGATGTAAATATATTTTCCAGTGTAAATATTAGTGCCCCTCCTAATAGCAAAAACTGAGAAAGAAGAGATACAAGCATTCTATGAATTTGAGTATTAAAAACTCAGTTTTTTAATTGAGGTGTTCTAATGTAACATTCACTTTGAAAAGTATTCTGGAGAGTATGCCTGTATATTTCAAAAAGAACTTCTCTCCTCTTCCCTATCCCCACATCATACCCAACCAAGTCATTCACTTCTGTGATTCTCATTAATATTTCTTTCCTCTCCATTGCTTACTATGAATAATAAAATTAAATCAGAAAACTCAGCAATTAGATATTTGGGGCTTTTGTGAGAGCAATTTCCTTGAAGGAAATGAGAAGGGAAGAGGAGGTATGAACCCTTGTTTTGAGCAAAAAGTAGAACATGATGGAGAGAAAATAGCAAGTAGGCAATATGCTCTCAATAAATTTCAATGTATGCAGAGTTAAATTTCATAGTCTCTCTAGCAGGGAAGAGGATTAACAGAAAAAAAAAAAGAAATGATATTTGCCGAACACCAACTATTTGCCAAGTATTGTTTAAAATGCATTATATAATTATCTTAACTATTTTTCAAATCACTCATAAGTAGATTCCAATAGTCCCATTTAAAAATTTTTTTAAACATTTATTTTTGAGAGACAGAGTGAGACAGCGCACGAGTGGGGTAGGAGCAGAGAGAGGGGGTTACGCAGAATCCAAGGCAGGCTCCAGGCTCTGAGCTGTCAGCACAGAGCCTGATGCGGGGCTCGAACCCACAGATCACGAGATCATGACCTGAGCCGAAGTTGGCCGCCCAACTGACTGAGCGACCCAGGTGCCCCAGTCCCATTTTTAGACAAGAAAGGTAAGAATTAGAGAGGTTAAGTAGATCAGGTGAAATCATACATGTAGTTGGCCTTGCAAAGATCCAAGTTTATGTCATTAAACCTCAGGCACACATACTTTGCTCTAAGTATTGTGTACAGGGTTCACTAAATTAGAGCCAAGCACAATCAGTTAGGATTTTCCTAACTCAAGACTCTGCCTGAGCTGCTGTGCCGGCATTCTCATCAGTAGGTAGCAGCCCTTTAAACTACTGCCAAATATTTCAGGGAAATGAGTGACCTCAAAGAGGAGCTAATCCATTTAGTCCTCATTGCCTTGCATACATTTTTTAAAGCAAAAGTTGATTAGCATGTGATATCCCAAAATATATTTGTTGTATAACTCATATTTGGAAATAACTGTGGGGATTTAAAACATACATGCACACGCACACACGTGCGCACACACACACACACACACACACCTGGTCTCTGCCTTCATTATGCTTGGAATTTTTAGTATATATCTGCCAATACAGAGAATATGGCAATGGCTAAGTTTGCATGTGGACGTTTAGAAGAGGGATCTTGGTTGCCTTTTTCTTACTAAAATTCATTAAACAATTATTTTCATCCATTATCATTTAGCAATTAAGAAAACTGCCATCATGATAAGCTCTTAAATATAACTTCCAGAGACTTAATAATAATTTAATATTACTTTTGCTAATAAAGCCTTGGGTCTTACTTGACTAGTTAGAATCACTGATAGCAGATTCAGTTCAATTATGTCTTCCTAAATGTTTATGTTTGCCTCCTCTTGTCTTCCCTATTTTAAGCTATCCTTGATGGAGTTATTAGCCCACACACATGAAAACAGATGAAAAGGAGGTGAACAAGAGTCATCTCCAAAAGTCTAATGGATGTAGCCACTGTCTGTGGGACATAATGCCATTTACCCTTCTTCTATCTGTGCAAGTTCCAAGTGTTTTTGCAGTAAAGAGTAATTAACAACCATTAAGTATTTCAAAGATACACACATACACACACATTTTCCATGACACATTGAAAATACCTAATTAGAGAGGTTGTCAATAAATGATAAGATTGAATGATAACAATGCAATAAAAAAATTAGATGCTTGTGCTCTATGCAAGAAAAACAATTTTGTCAAAACCAATGGTAGAAACATGTTCTTAATAAAGTGCAAATAATGGAGACTTATTCTCAAATATCTATACCACCTAAGGAATACTGACAAAGACACCCAAAATAAAGAATCATATAAAATTAGTTGACTTTATTGAATAAACATCCACCCTGTATCAGACATGAGACTAGGCAAATTACCATAGGCAGTGACCTCTTTATTCTCAAGGGCCTAAGTTGTAAGTAATATTCTCTCTGCTTTACGGATGAGGAGACTCAGTCTCAGAAAAGTTGTACAATACACAGCTAGTGAGAAGGGAGTTGGAGATTAGCATCTAGTGCATTTGAACATGGCACCCATGGTCTTGAGGTACCTATTTGTGCTTCTATTTAAATAATAACACAACTGCAATTCTTGGGAATTTACAAATGGTAACCTAACTAATGGAACCCCATTGTCAGGAACAGACCCGAAAGTGCCCTAGGATATTCACTTCACCTCCTGTACTGTCCACTAGGGTGGCCATTACCCTAAGTGTATATTGAGCAACTGAAATGTAACTAATCCCAAATGAGGTGTGCTGTGAGTGTAAAACGTACATGGGAGTTAAAGACTTAATATGAAAACAAGAATGCAAAATATCTCATTAATATATTTGTCTTGTTTTATATTAAAATGATATTTTTGATATACTGAAGTAATGAAAATATATTAAAATTATTTTCACTTTTAAAAATATAACTTCCAGAAAATGCAAACTTACATACGTGGCTTACATTTGTGACCCTTTTTATACTTCCATTAGACATTCATGATATCAGTGATGTGTACAGGATATCACCCTCCTCCACCCCCCAAAACCTATACAAAGAGAGAGACAAAAACTGTATAACTATTTGCTAAATAAATGAAAATTAAAAATAAATAAATAAATAAAAATAAAATCATCAGTGACTCCAATAGAGTCCTCTAAATTCATGATGAAGTCATAGTTTGTCAGAATCACTACACAGTTCAAGTCTAAGCAAACTTTCGCTTTTCACTTTTACCAAGAGAAAGCATATACTTGAGCGCTCATAATAGTATAAAGACCTCTGGGTTTTGTTTTTTTGTTTTTGTTTTTGTTTTTTTCCTCTTGGGGTCTTTCTACTGCAGCCATTTCTACCAATGATCATACTTTGTATAAATGAATACTGTGCCTCCTTTTTACCTTGTACTGTTTTCTTTGCTCTCTCTCCCTTTCTTTTCTTCCTTCCTTCCTTCTTTCTTTTTTATTTGTTTCCCAAGCAGTCAATACATTTTCAATGTATGATCATTTGGGGAAGAAACTAAAACAAACTAATATTCAACGCGGTCCCAGTTTAGCTCCCTGCTTCCTTTGTAGTATTATCTCAGCGCTACTAGGTTCCTGCTTCAACCGAATCACCCACTCACAGGCCACCTTGGCAGCCTGTGTGTCACCATCTCTGATCTGTCTCATGCCCTTATTCCTCCCCACATTGGTTATTTGTTCCACTGTGCTCACACTTGGCACCCCTATCCCGCAAAATGAAGGAGTCTTTCCTTCAAATAAGCCCCAGGTATGGTTCCAAACTCCTGCATGCCCTATAAATAAATCTCACATCCGATGTCCTCAGCTGGGTGTTTTCTTCATTTGCTTTGCACCCTCATAAAGTTTTACGTATTTCTCCTGGCATTTAATTATATCATACCACATATTAGAGTTATTTGAGGTGTTACTCGTATTCTCCCCTCACCATAATACTGAGTTGGTCTTAAAAGCAGACATTCTTTTTATTTTCCATTCTTCAAAAAAATTTAATATAGTACCTTAAATATTGTAAGGATATAAAAAGAACTCTACCTTTATTAATATGTGCCCTTCATTTGATAATCAATATATATTTTATACCAGTTTATAGATATTTTAAAATTTTCCTTTGGAAATTTTTTAAAATAAATTTTATTGGAGATTTCACAAATTTAAGAATCTGATATTCCCAACAAGATTGATTTGTTCCTCATGCATTCCATTTCGTTTGTTCATTAAAGTTGGAAGCAATTCAATGTAAAACTTGCTCCCTCACTACTCAGAGCCTATATGATAGGTTTTTTTTGTTTTGTTTTTTTTGGATCTATACCCAAGTTGATACACCTGCCATCCAAAGAGTCAACAGAGAATGGAAAGTAAAGCTTTTCTCAAGGAAGTAGATTAAGTCTGAGGTATCTGAAATGCTCCTGCATTACATTTACATAAGGATACTAATCCCTAAACAGCCTTGAAATATGTTTGTTTTTCTCTATAGTATTCCACATATTGCTAGAAACAGGTCAGGGGAAAACTGTTCAACTAGTTGTCTACTGGGGAATGCTCTCTTAACCAAATTAAAATACTCCCTTTGGCATGAATGGAGAAGTCAAGGAAGAAACACAATGTTCCTTATTTCATCTGCCATGCTAAAAGCCAGAACAAACATTCATTCTTTTTAAAGCACTATTGTATTTTACCAATTATAAGAGATAAAATTTATATACCAAAGGAATGGCACTTTTGGTATCTACACGAAACTAATAGTTTAACTATTAATATGTCGTATCAATTGACAAAATTTGCTGTCTTGTCATTTTAATATATATACCATATTTGTTTTCATTCCATCCCTCTATATATCATATGGATTAATGGTGCTTGTTATTTCCACTGCTTACAATGCTGTCACTATGTGTGTATACTGTGTATATGTGTATATTGAACATCATTTTAATGTTTTAATATTTTAATATTATTAAATAAAAATTATTAAATAAAATTATTTAAACATATACATATTATATTTATATATATAAATTATTAAATAAAATGATTTAATATTTAATATTTTAATATAATTCTTTAGGCAAATTACCACAAGATATTTTAGTTTAAAAGACTTTAGGAGCATATTCAATCCCTTAAACTATTTAAATATGTAAACTCAACCATTCAAATCGCAATGTCCACTGGTCTAAAAAGGATAAAGTAAAAGGTCCGTCCATAGTAATGCCCAATTAAAATCGAATAACTCTGTTCTCGATGTTCTTATATTTTATTGAGAAAATTGATATTTGTTAAGGATTGAATTCAATCGTACAACAAACAAAGGAGATTTCTCTTATTTCACGGATCTAAGATGCAGCTGACTCAACAGAGAACTCAGACACTGGTCAACATACTGAGGCTTGGAGAAAGCCTGGAAGACAGTGTGATGAGTCTGAGCTTGAAAGATTTTTTTTGTTAGATTCAGAAAGATTTTGTTCTTTATGAAAGCAACGAATCACTAGGTGTTTACATCATTTCTTTTCCACTTCTTTCCTTCCTTCCCACCTTCTATTCTGTGAAAATACCAAACAGTCACAACTTAAAACGTACCTGTTGGGAGAGGTGCTGCTGGTTCTCCTTTCATGGACCAATGGGACGGCAGACAACTCTTTGTAAGCACAATGTCATCCAGGGCAATATCACCACGGTGTCCTTCCCCAACTCTACCTTCAAATTTGAGTTGGAAGTCCTCATCGCCAGACAGTGATATTTCTTTCCGCTGCCAGAAATTGCCCTGTTCTACAGTGAGGTTAAGTAGGACCTTCGTTTGGTTTGAGATGGACACCTGGCTCAAGGTGAGCGCCCCAATGCCATTTCCATACATGTGATAATGAAAAATTATCTGTAACCAAAAACAGGAATATTATATATAAATAGTACAATTGATTCCATTTTACTTTCACGTATATCATATTGTTCTCTCCGTCATTAACAGAGTCAAAGGAACACGAGATCTGCATATCCTAATGTTCTGTGAGTACTCTAATACTGAGTGAGGTTAGGCCCACCTAAATCCTAAGCTATAATACATGGGAGACAGTGTAGTCAGAATCAAATAGAAATTTAGGTGAGAAAAAAATGAGCAGATTTTATTTTCTTTCTCTGACTTCTAAATGCATAATTCCTCAATAAACTCTTAAACTCCACTGTCAAAGGAATAAAATATCATTAAAAATTGATCCATCATTTAAAGACTTTTCATGATTAAGCAATAGCAGGAACTAAAGAAGAACATTTCCACTCTCATAAATCTTAAATCATTTTCTTTGAAAAAGTAGAGTATTCTGTTGCTTATTCTAATACATTCTTGTACTTGGAACACATTTTTTAGTTCCACAAGATCTTTAGGGCTCCACCATATACCACAAAACCACCAAACAGCAGCTATCCAAATTTAGTTGAAATGCTAGGAACATGATCTAGGATAGCAACCTTGGGCACTTCCCCCCCAAGAAAAATTAACAGAAATATTTCCAAGGATTAACATTTCAGTGTTTCAAAGGTGGACTTCACCAGATTTTTACTAACAGTTACACTGAAGGGAAAATTCAGGGAGAAATTCTAGGAGAAAAAAACAGTGCCAGTTAGAAATAATAAGAACTCAGAGCATTTTAAAGCTTTTGTCTTGTCATTTGTATGAATGAAGGAACACAGCAAAGGTGAGTGATCTCCACACAGGAAAAAGACATTTCTGAACACTAGCAGTCAGCGATGTTATTCTCTAGAGAAAGAAAAAAATGAATGTGCTTAAAGGGTAAAGCATATGATTAAATAATATATGCAATGCATACTTCAAAAAGCATCAATTTAACATAGGCAAGCCATGTGCAAGTGACTCTACTGAGATCTCCTAGTTGATGGTGTTCTTCTAGGATCCAAAATTGTTTCTTCTGTTGATAGACCTTTCCAACACGAGCTCTGTGACCATTATGACATGCTCTGGGAGAGGACCCATGGAATCTGGGTTCTGTGACTCGACTGGGTAAGAAACATAAGGGGCCCAAGGACAACCTCTTGACCAGCAACAACCAGCCCCAGAAGAAATGGCATGATGGGCATCACACACAGCTATGTGGAGCCCCTGCTGCCACAGAGATGGTCTTTCTAGTGCTCTGCCTTGTTCTGTCTGATTTGAACAACAAATCTGAGGTCTAAGTTTCATGTCACAGTAAACACTTCCCTACCTTTTTGAGGACATTTGTTGAATGGTCCCATCTGGTTAACATGCAAACAAGCATAAAAACACCTCCATTTCTATAGAAAACATTTGACAACAACATAGTCTAGTTTCAGGGCACCGTGAGGGAATAAAAGTCTTCTAAGCACCAAATTCTTCTGACGAGGCTCTTTCACTAGAAATTTCAGAGTTACTCAAAGGTCCGTATCTCTTCCCTCCTCAATCTGTCTCATCCCTCCCACTACCTATCCCTCAAAAGGAAGAAAAATCTTCCATTTGACTTTTTTTCTGCTTGAAGGTATTCCACAAGGTCAAGCGACAGAAAGGATTTTCATGAAAATCCAGGAGGTCACTCTGCTTACCGATGTACATATTTTTTATATGAGAGACACAATCATTCCCAGCATGACCTTTCCTCACTTCTTTGTATTCAATCTATATCATAAATATTCATAAAATGAACCATTCATCATTAATTTTTTGACATTTCTTCTAGGCATATTTCATTATTCTCACACAGATGTTTAAAACAGTGGGGACTACAGTTCCAGGACCAGGGAAAGAGAGAGATGGATGAAATCCTTACTTGCTACAGTATGAAAAACAAATCTTTTTCAGCATCTTCAGACAAAGTCTAAATAGAAAAGTTGAGAAGTTAAGCTAGAATTCTATATGGTATGCTTAATTTCTAATTAGCTTTCTAAGACTAAAGCACATTTGCAAATTTCAGAGTATCTACGGGTATAGAAAGAGAGATTTATAGATAAAGACTAGGCATATAAAATCTGGTGTGTTTGGGTTTGGTATTTTTGAGAAAATACCAAGTAATTCGGAAAACAACAAAAACAAACAAGAAATGTATTTGATTAAAACTCATTTTCTTTGGCCAAACTAATTACATAAAGTTTAATGTTATTCTGTATGATTTGTTACATCTGCTCGAGACTGCTGAGTTATCTCTCTAAAACTCTGATCTGGGCATGTCACTCTCTTACAGAAAATTCTATCAAATGCGCCTGTAGAGATAAGAGAAATGAGGTTTACCCCCCAAGAGTTAAACTATAAAATCAACTTAAGATGAGACAGAAAAACTTCCAATACAAGCTAAAGACTTAACTTCTATTAAGACCATGACAACGGTAGGAAGAGAAGGCTGATCAGCACAAAACAGAGAAGCAAGCATCTGTAATGGGTGCAGGCAATGTGGGGAGCCTTTGAGCAAAGGCTAAAAACAACTCCTTCCAAGGGGTAGGGCTCTCACTATTGTGGAGTCAGGTACACAAGAATATTATAATTTGAAGACAACAAAGATTAAATCACATTATTGTCTCCCAGCCCGATTCTTTGATCAACTTTCTAGACGTAATCTGCTTTCCTTTCAGTGTTCAGACACTGGAGAACACACCAGTCAGAATACATGTGTCCAGATCTTATGGAGATCACATTTCTCATTGTAAGTATAAATAAATGGCACATTTATTCACGTACCATTCTCTTGTAAGCAAGATTCTTGAGAAGTCACCTCTGAATGTTTCATTTACATTGTATGTAAAGCTAAGTTTAGTTCCTAACTCAGCTGGCTCAAATCCTTCATGAAATTAAAAACAACCAATCAATAAAGAAAAAGTAGAGGACCTGAAAATACACACTCATCATAGGAGGCTGCTTGTCCTGAAGAACCATACAATCCTATTTATAATTTTAATAGTACAAATGATTTCCTTAAGTTTCCATAGGATAGTGGCCAAACCATCTTTTCTTCTTGCCTACAGAAATTCTTCCTTTTTTAGGGATAATTTTAGCCTTTCCTTTTCCATAAAGACTCTTCAACCATTTTACAGTAGCTCCAACTACTTCTGATACTCATTCTTGGAAATATGTAACTATCTACTACTTGTTGTTGAATTTTCCGATGACAGAATTCTCATATGCCCAATAAGTACTAAATTCCTTGAGTGGAAGCAACTTGATTTTACTTTTCTACTATCCATAGTGACGGATAATAACCATGAAGCTTCCCAGTGGTTTCCAAAATTAGAATATCTATGGAATTGATTGATATGATAAATTCTTCCCACAGTTCTCACCATCCTTCCCTTTTCTCCTTACTTCACTTTCTCCTTCCCATACATATCCCAGGTTGAGTAAATTTAAAGTCGGCTTTTGCCTGGTCCTGGCCATTCCATTTTTCTGTATTAGCTCTATCAGCAGTCGCTTACAGTATTTGTTTTGCTTCATTTTTTTTCCATACCTTGCAGTTTTTGCTTCTTCTACTTATGACTGGGCTTGAGATTCTGGCTGCTCTCATGGGCTGCTGAGGGAACAAGCTCTTTATAAAGATGTAATGACCAGAGGAGTTCCGGAAGGTGTGATCAGCAGCTGGTTCCGTGCCTGCAGCAGGGATGCTGCTAGCTTTCAGATTCCAGTCAAAGTCATCATCCTGTTCCTGCTCCCAGGAACAAAGGTCAAATTCAAAATCACAGTGCCCACTGGAGGTACCTGGAAAACATTTCCCAATTTATGGTAGAGAGAAAA
Source organism: Acinonyx jubatus (assembly GCF_027475565.1). Classification (NCBI taxonomy): domain Eukaryota; kingdom Metazoa; phylum Chordata; class Mammalia; order Carnivora; family Felidae; genus Acinonyx; species Acinonyx jubatus. The sequence goes on along the minus strand of NC_069387.1, from coordinate 17,710,319 downwards.
AGGAAATTAGCTGACTTTAGGACATACAATGCAAATTATAGTGATCTTGACACATCATGTAATATTCAATACCTAAGAATATTATCCTGACACTAGCATTAAAAGAGACTATTTTAAACCCATGTTTAGTAATTGATGTTTCAGCATTTTATCTTATTTGGAAAAGACTTACACATCCAATGAATTCAACCCAATTTATCATTTAACTGAGCAAAACTTCAAAGTTTTAGGTTACCAAAGATTTTGAAAGCTATTTAACAGTCTATAAACCTTTTTTTATCTTTCAGCCCACTTGTTCTTTTTTTAAATTTTTTTTTAATGTCTACCTATTTTTGAGAGAGACAGAGTGCAAGCAGGGGGAGAGCAGAGAGAGAGAGAGGGAGACACAGAATCTGGAGCAGGTTTTAGGCTATCAGCACAAACCCCAATGCAGGGCTCAAACTGACAAACCTTGAGATCATCATGACCTGAGTAGACGTCAGACGCTTAACTGATCCATCCGGATGCCCATCCACCCTCAAGTTCTTAACAATTACCCATGAAAATGTCCTGAGACAAAATAAACCATTATCTTAAGTTATTTTTGCTGGCAATTTGCACCAGGTACAACATGAATTCAACTAATAAATTCAGATAGAATAAAAGCTGATTATCCAGAAAGGCTTGGGGAGACACAGGAGTAGGGCAGCTCACAATTGTTTACTACTTAGGTTTTATTGGGAACTAAGGTTTCTAAGAGTTAAAATTCTGGTAAATGTAATTAAAATTCCAGAATGGATAAGGGAAGCACTATGTATTTTGGAAAGTAAGATGCGTAAGAAAGGCATAAGCAATGAAATATATTTTTGTTAAGGGGAAAGAGTAATTTTGTCTTAAAATGGGACTAGTTATTTAAATAGAGAAGGCTTACAATAAAATCTGAATTGAAACTTGTGAAACGTTTGTGAAGGGGAATCTTTGGAAAAAAATGTATCCAAGGTTAGAATGGACAAAAATTGGAATAAATGAACTTTATTTTATTTTAATTTTTTATTTTAGAGAGAGAAAGAGAAGGGAAGAGGATTAGAATGAAAGAGAGAGAGCCTCCACACTCAGTGCAGAGTCCAACGCAGGGCCCGATGTGGACTCAACAAAGGACTTAACCCCATGCCGTTGATATCATGAACTGAGATGAAATCAAGATTGGGATGCTCAACCAGCTGAGCCACTCAGGCACCCCAGAATAAATGAATTTTTAAAGTACACTGCTATAAAATTGAGATCTGGCTTTCTCTCTGCTAAATAGGTTTCTTGGATTACTTCTCTGTTCTTAATAAGAAACTGTAAGTAAAGTTTCTGTTTTGTCTTTATCAGTTCTTTAATTACATGAAACAGTTAAAACTTAGCAAAATAAAAGGAGCAAAGTTTTGCTAACAGCGAGACAAGCCAATGCTTTTTGAGTTTGGAATCCCTTGTTGCCAGCTTGGTTAAATAAACAATGAAACAAGTTTTATAGTGATCTTTGATCCTATTTAGGCATGTGCTTTAGAACCTTCTGATATTTTATAACAAACTTCCCAAAAATTCAAAATTCTCAGTAAAGTCTTTTTGACTACAAAAAAAAAAATGTATGTGCACACACACACACACACGTATGCACAAACACACATGTGCGTGCACACACACACACACACACACACTATTTTAGTTTCCTACAGAAAGCTATTTCCATGGCTTGTACAAGTCTATTTCTCTACAAATCTGGTTCCCAGTCTCAAAATCAATAAGAAGATACTTTAGCATTACACACACATTTCTTCCCCCAAGCACCTATTTGATCAATGTAATTTATATCTTCTCTCTTCTCATCTTTGCTCCTCGGGTCCTGGTAGAGAATTTAGGAAGTTTCTTGTTCTACTCAATACAGCTTGGCTTGGAAACTGCTGCCTAAAGCAAAAGTTATTAATCACTGCAACGGTTTTTAAAACATAATCCTTATTTTAGAGATGAGAACATTGTGCAACAGGAAGGTAAAGAGTGTGTTAATTGGAATTTATGATAATAAGCTGTAGAAATTAAAAATGTTAATTTGCACAAAACAGCAACTATCTCCCAGGCTCTTAAAATTATTTCCTTACTAACATTGCTTAAGTCTTTTCTTCCGCTTCCAGGATAGCAAGAATTACTGAGTTCGACTATGACCTTATTGGTTTTCTGCCTGCTGGATCTATCCATTTCTGATACAGGAGGGCGGAAACCCCCAACTACAATAGTGAGCCCATTGATTCTCCTTGCAATTCCGTTAGGTTTTTGCCTCATGTTGTTGGACATTCTATTGTCAGGTTCGTACACATTAGGGACGGTCATGCCTCCTTGGGGAATGACTCCTTTACTATTATGTAATACCTTTATTTACCCTTGGTTACTCTTAAAAGCTTTTATTTTACCTTCACTCTCCAAAGCTTTCTTTCCCTTATGCAAATCTGAGTTTCTAATCTATACCGGTTTTCAATCCTCTAAAAACAAAGAAGGTTTTCTGGCAAAAAAAAAAAAAAAAAAAAATTCCCTCAGTCTGTGTTTGTCTGAGAAAATTTTTCTTGACTCTTCACTTTCAAAGGAAAATTTCAGAATATGAAATCTAGGTTGGTAATGCTGTTATTGTTGTCCCCCCCACACACACATCTTAAATATTTCACCCTTTCTTTTTACTTGCATAATTTCTGAGACATCAAGTGTAATCCTTACCTTTATAGTTAAAGTGTCTTATCCTTCGGACTTCTCTCAGGATTTTACTTTGATTTTCTGTGGCTTGAAAATGATATACCTAGGTGTAGTTGTTGTGTTTTATTTGGGGGGGTGTTGTGGGAGGTTTTTGGTATTTATCCTGATTCATGGTTTCTGCGCATCTGGATCTGTGGTTTTGCATCCGACATTAATTTGGGGAAATTCTCAGTCATTATTCTTTCAAATATTTCTTCTGTTCCTTTCTCTCTTTCTTCTCCATGTGATACTCCCACTAAGTACATTACACCTTTTGTTGTAAAGTCCTTGGATATTCTGTTGTGTGTTCTCAGTCTTTGTTCTCTCCACTTTTCAGTTTTTGAGGCTTCTATTGTGATGGCCTCTAGCTCAGGTATTCCTCCACTGTGTCTGGGCTAATAAGCCCACCAAAGCCATCCTTCACTTTTGTCACAGTGGGGTTTTTTTCCCCTTGATTTTATTTTATTTCTTTATTTTTGTTACTGGATCAGATGATTTTTTTTTATTCTCAAGTTAGTTAACATAGAGTTAACTTGGCTTCTGGAGTAGGGCCCAGTGATTCATCACTTACGTATAACACCAAATGCTCATCCCAACAAGTGCCCTCCTTAATGCCCATCACCCAGTGCCTCCCCTGCCCCAGCAGCCCTCAGTTTGTTCTCTATATTTAAATGTCTCTTGCAGTTTGCCTCCCTCTCTGTTTTTATCTTGTTTTTCCTTCCCTCCCCCTATGACCTTCTGTTTCTTAAATTACACATCTGAGTAAAATTATATATTTATCTTCCTCTGACTTATTTCGCTTAGCATAATACACTCTAGTTCCATCCATGTTGTTGCAAATGGAAAGATTTCATTCTTTTTCATTGCCAAGTAGTATCCCATTGTATATTTTGACCACATCTTAATCCGTTCATCATCAGTTAATGGAAATGTGGGCTCTTTCCATAATTTGGCTATTGTTGATAGTACTGCTATAAACATTGGGGTGCATGTGCCCTTTCAAAACAGCATTTCTGTGTCCTTTGGATAAATTCCTAGCAGTATAATTGCTGGGTCATAGGATTAGTTCTATTTTTAATTTTATGAGGAACTTCCATATTGTTTTCCAGAGTGGCTGCACCAGTTGGCATTCCCACCAACAGTGCAATAGGGTTTCCCTTTCTCCAAATCCTCTCCAACTTCTGTTGTTTCCGGAGTTGATAATTTTAGCCATTCTGACAGGTATGAGGTGGTATCTCATCATGGCTTTGATTTGTATTTCCCTGATAATGAGTGACATTGAGCAGCTTTTCATGTGTCTGTTAGCCATCTGGATGTCTTCTTCGGAAAAGTGTCTACTCATGTCTTCTGCCCATTTCTTCACTGGATTATTTATTTTTCAGGTGTTGAGTTTGGTAAGTTCTTTATAGATTTTGGATACTAATCCTTTATCTGATATGTCATTTGCAAATACCTTCTCCCATTCAGTCGGTTGCCTTTTAGTTTTGATGATTGTTTCCTTTGCTGTACAGAAGCTTTTTATCTTGATGAGGTCCCAACAGTTCATTTTTGCTTTTTTTCCCTTGCCTTCAGAGACATGTCAAGTAAGAAGTTGCTGTGGCCGAGGTCAAAGAGGTTTCTGCCTGTCTTCTCCTGTAGGATTTTGATAGTTTCCTGTCTCACATTTAGGTCTTTCATCCATTTTGAGTTCATTTTCATGTATGGTGTGACAGTGTTTTTGATTGCTAGGATTTCTTTCTGATTCTTTCTTAAGATCTCCATCTCTCTGTTTACATTGCCCATCTTTCATTGCATGCTCTTTTATCCACTAGAGGACTTAGCATATAGTTTTAAATTCCTGGTCTGATAATTCCAACACCCCTGCCATATCTCTTTCTGATGCTTCTTCTGTCTCTTCAAATTATAGTTTTTTTGTTTTGTCTGTTTTTTGCCTTTCAGTATATGCCTTGAGATATTTTCTTAATAGCTGGACATGATATATTGGGTAAAAGAAACTGCTTTAAATAGCCCTTTAATGTGGGGAAAGGGGATATTCTATGATTCTGTTATTAGTTCTCAGTCTTTCAATGAACCTATACCTCTGGACTATGAAATTCACAAGTGTTTCTCAGATTTTTTTCTCCCCCCTTACATGGAACAGTATAACTAGAAAGGTGTAGCACTGGAGATTTCCCTTCCACAAAGTCAGTTAGGCTCTGATAGTACCCTGGCAGTTTAGAATTTCATTATCTGAGGGAAGACCTTGTTACGAACAACAGAGTTCTAATATATATATATATACATATATATATATATATACATATATATATATATGTGTGTGTGTGCGTGTGTGTATGTATATATATGTGTGTGTGTATATATATATATGTGTGTATATGTATACATTTGAATATATATGTATATGTATGTATATACGTATGTATATATATGTATGTGTATGTATATATATTTGAGAGAGAGAGTGAAAGACTGTGCATGAGCAGGGGAGAGGAGCAGAGGGAGAGAGAATATTCAGCATGCTCCAAGCTCAGTACAGAGCCTGACATGGGCCTCAATCCCACAAACCACGAGATCATGACCTGAACTGATATCAAGAGTCGGACGCTCAACCAACTGAACCACACCTTATAAGGTATCCCTAGAAGGGGGTTTCCTGAAGGTTTTCGCTCAGGCTTGTCCACACGGCAACGCTAGAACTTCATCAGCATCATTTCACCTTTTCCTACCCAGGTGTGGGTTCCTTTAGTGGATTCTTCTCCTGAGTGCCAGGTCTGATAATATGTGACTCCCTGTGTTCACTTGCCTCTCTCCAATCTTGGGACAGCAATTTGCTCTGTGTCCTCCCCTCTTTTATGGATTGAATAAGAGTTGTTGATCCTTCGGTCTGTTCAGGCTTTGCTTGCGAGAAGAGAGCTATGAGTTCCAAGCTCATCATACACCAAGCTGGACAATAGGAATTACACAAACATCTTCCTATAATTTTGCTGGTAAATTATAAAGCTAATAATGTAAGTGAAGATGTTGTAAAACTGAGCATTCTGCTACTAAGAGTTTGTATCTTATAAAATTCTGCTACTAAGAGTTTGTATCTTATAAAATTATATTCAGGATACTTTTCATGTTCTTTATTTTTAAATGTATATGCATGATGCAACATACAGCCCATGAGTGATTCATTTGATCATACGTAATAAAATGAACTATTTAGAATTCTTTGATAATAGTAATTCTTTATTAAGTTCTCCCTGAATATTAAACTGAAAATGAAAATCTTGAAAACCATAATTATAGGTGAGATGGTACCCCAAAACTAAAAATACTCAAGAACCTAATTTGTAACACGTCAATAAGTATCTATATAAAGATTTATCTCTTTAAAAAAAAGCTTATTTGGGGCGCCTGATGACTCAGCCCGTTAAGCATCCAATTTCAGCTCAGGTCATGATCTCAGGGTTTGCAGGTTCGAGCCTGGTGTTGGGCTCTGTGCTGACAACTCAGAGCCTGGAGCCTGTTTCAGATTCTGTGTCTTCTTCTCTCTGTCTGCCCCTCCCCTGCTCGTGCTCTCTCTGTCTCTCAGAAATAAATAAACATTAAAAAATAAAATTTTTTGAAAAAGAAAGCGTATTTGAACAAGTACCCAAAAAATCTCCGGAAATTTAATGTAAATGAGAGTAGGAATGATTCTGGCAACAAAGCTCTCAGGGACCTGCGCTCTTAAGTGCACCAAAGGAAAGCAGGTGCACATCCCAGCTGAAGCCACAGCCATTCTGGGACAAAGATTCTACGCTATTCTTTTTCTTCTCTTTTTTTAATGTTTATTTATTTAGAGAGTGCATGCACACAAGCGGGAGAGGGACAGAGAGAGAAGGAGACAGAAAGTCCCAAGCAGCTTCCGCACTGCCAGCACAGAGCCAGACCCTGGGCTTGATCTCACAGGCCCTGAGATCATAACGTGAGCCAAAATCAAGAGTCAGTCACTTAGCTGACTGAGCCACCCAGGCACCCCCTACACTATTCTATAACAAAAAACTCTTTAAGAATTTCCAATTATGCTAGGCATAAAAATTATGTCTTTATGGACCTATTCTTACAATTAGCATAGGTCAGAATAAATGAAATACACAAAATACCTTCTATGTTATTTGTGCCTAATAAGGTGGAAAATTTTAAAACACATGGGCGTTATCATTATTTCAATACCATTTTGGAGTGTAAAGACCACTAAGATGAAAGTTAACTTGGGGTACCTGGGTGGCTCAGTCACTTAAGCATCTGACTTCAACTCAGGTCATGATCTCACACTTCATGAGTTCAAGTCCCACACTGGGCTCTGTGCTGACAGCTCAGAGCCTGGAACCTGCTTTGGATTCTGTGTCTCTCTCTTTGCCCCTCCCCAGCTCACACTCTGTCTCTCTCTCTCTCTCTCTCTCTCTCTCAAAAATAAACATTAAAAAAATTTTTAAAGTTAACTTTATCACAACTTCCAGGAAAAAGAAAAAAAAAACACTTGCCAAACAATGAAAATATCGTTTTCAGTTTTCGAGATAATTAAAAATTAATAAAGTTAAAAGGCATCAAGACTAATGTGCTTTTAAAAATGGTTTAACAGCCAGGCTAACACTGATATCTAATATTTTCAAGGATACAGAATTTTCTGCCATAATTCTGTCACCAAATGAACAAGATGGCATTTACAATCCAATTGCTGATTCAACTTTAAAATTGTATTTGAGGGGCACCTGGGTGGCTCAGTTGGTTGAGCAACTCATGTCATGATCTCAGTTTCGTGGGTTCAAGCCCCCATGTCGGGCTCTGTGCTGATGGTATGGAATGCGCTTGGGATTCTCTGTCTCTCCTCATTCTCTGCCCCTCCCCCACTTGTGCTGACTCTGTGCCTCTCAAAATAAATAAATAAATTTTAAAAAAAGAAATAAAATAAAGTTACATTTGAAACTGATTTCGGTAATTTACTCTTTCTGAGAATAGACTGTATACAGTCTGTTAGCTCAGAATACTAAAGTTCTCCTAGGTATCTTTTCAGAGATCTGGGAGGTAAAAATATTCAGCATCATGTTTAGAATCTGAATAGTTACCTTAAGCATTATAAAATGAAGTGACTAATTCAGTTGACCTTGTATTGGAAAATTTAGCAGCCCATGAAGACTAGATTGCCATATAGACCAGCATCTATAAAGGCCACTTGTATAAAAAATAATGTGTGCTGTTGAAAAACAGAGCTGTTCTGTTTTTAAAATCATACAAATGCTGCTACATGAATCTCTATCATTTAAATTCTGTATTTCTTTTGAAATTTACTATAGTTTTGAGGACGTGTTTCCTTGGAAAGTTTAATTGTAACCTATCAGTGGGGAAAATACAATAAGCAGGCCTAAGTAGTTTGGATTTCACATCACTGTGGTGAGAGGGAATAACTTATAATTTCATATTCCACAATTTCCTATGGATGCCAAGTGAGGAAAGCAGCAAATAGTCTTCCGTGAAGATGCCAATTCCTGTCATTTCATGGAGCAATTAATGCCAGTGCCAGGCAGGTGTGCCATCAAGAAGAAAATGACCACCTTTGTCTACAGCTGTATCATCAATCAAACCAGTTTCTACCTTTCTAAATGCTATCATTCTTCCATCTATCACTATCTTCAGGAGTATGAAATATCGGTTTCATTAAAAAAAATTCTTAATTTTGGAAGACCATAACCTAATTCTTTTTAAGACCCAACTAGCGAATTCCTAAAATTAAGTTCTCACCATTCTATTCAATTATTCATTTAATATAAATTTATTGAGCATATGCTATAAGTAAAGCACATTTAGGAAGATAAAAACACTGACTGGAAGGGGGGCTACCGTGCATTGACCATGCGTGCTGGGTGCTAAGTATTCTCCTTATTTATGTTATTTTATTTAAGTCCCACAAAATCTGAATATAATAGTCATTATTCTTCTTTTGCTTGATGAGAAAGCTGAAGTTCAGAGTATGATCCTAAGCAAAGTATCACACTGTAAGTAGCAGGGCTATGAGTTGAATAATGACATGATGGAACCCTGTACTACTACTCCCCTTTATACTGTGGTATGCAGCACTCCAGGGGGAAGGCTTCACAAAAAAAAAAAAATTGACAACTACTACAGGATAAGAAAATGTGTCTATGAGGAAATTCTTGAAGGGATCTCTTTGTCTATAGGTAGGCAGCCATGAAAATATGGCGGTTATCCACTTCGGCTTGATTTTTCTTGAGATAGCATGGCACAGTTTATCAATTCTTTGTTCATCTAAATTTGAATGTCCTCGGGCACCTGGGTGGCTCAGTCAGTTAAACATCTGGCTTTGGCTCAGGTCATAATCTCATGATTCAGTTTGTGAGTGTGAGCCCCACGTCAGGCTCTGCGCTGACAGCACAGAGTCTGCTTTGGGTTCTCTGTCTCGCTCTTTCTCTGCCCCTCCCCTTCTCTCTCTCTATCTCTCTCTCTCTCAAAATAAATAAATAAATAAATATTTAAATATGAATGTCCTGCAGATGCCAATTTGCCATCCAAAGGAAGAAGTTTCTGCAGTCAAATGAGTATGATGAATCCTATAAATTATATCTCTCTTTGGGAGATTTAAAAACACACTAATATATTATTAACACACTAACTCTAAGAATTCCCACAGTATGGAAACTATTTCTTTATATAAAAAAATTTTTTAACTTATCTAAGGAGGCAATGTACTTTTTTTTTCTTTTTTTTTTTTTACTTATTTGTTTAATAGAACCAAGAATATCATGTCGATTGCTACCGTGGTGATGCACAGGACAAGTTTTACAAATACTATTATTAAAAGAAAAAAGAAAAAAAAGCATAATTTGAGAAATTAGTTTCCAGTTCTAAATGGGGTAACTTCTTGGCCGTGTGACCTTAGGGAATGCATTAGTTTCTTAGCACTCGCATAATAAAGTACAACAAAAAGGGCAGCTTTAAACAACCAAGATTTATTCCCTCAAAGTTGCTAAGGTTAGAAGTCTGATATCAATGTGTCTACAGTTCCATGATCTCCCTGATGGCCCTTCCTTGTCTCTTTGCATTTCTTGCTTACCAGCAATGTGAGCATCCCTTGGCTTGGTTTGTACATACATCCCTCCAATCACATGGCATTCTTCCCTGTGTGTTCCCACACCAACTTCCCCCATCTTCCCTCTGGGTGCCTATGTCCAAATTTCCTTCCTCTTAAAACAATGCCAGTCACTGGGTCAGGGCTTATTTTAATCTAGCATGAACTCATTTTAATTCAGTACATCTGCAAAGACCCTGCTTCCAACTAAGGTCACGTTCACAGGTCTTTGGTGGACATGAGTTTGGGGGAGCCACTATACAGGGCTGGAATGTTTACATAGTTTTATGTTATTCTCTTGGGCTTTTGAGATATATAATCATATCTTTAGAAAATTATTACGATTTAGTGTTACTATATTTTATTTTATGCCTTACATACTGACTAGAACCAGAACAAGAATATTAAATAATAACATCAATAGTAAGTACTCTTGATATAACCTTGATTTGAATGAAAATACTTCCATTCATTCCTTCACATTCCTATCAGTTATGATATTTTCAGTACTTCCTTTACATAGGGTAAGACCCTCACCTCAAAGAGTATGATATAATGATTCTGTTGCTGAATTTGGTTTGCTAGCATTTTAAGTTCTTCTACATTTATATTCACAGGCAGTTTGAACTATAGTTTTCTTACTTTTCTAATTTTTGGAGGCTTCATTATCAGTGATATATTAGCTTCATAAAATAAATTTAGTCATTTTATATGGTTAGAATAGCTTCTTTGGCCATTATCAGGTCATTAAAATGTGATAGAACTCAGTAGTATCTATCTCAAGAGACAAAATTGAAGGATGTTTGTTGATAACTTTATTTGAAAGTTAATAGTCTGTTGAGATTTTCCGCTTCATTAGTTAATTTTGGTCATTTTTCTCATAGAAAATTAACTATTTCATTGACATCTTCAAACTTTCACAGAGTTATTGGTCTCTACATGGTTATTAATTCCCCTACATGGTTATTAATTCCCCTTTAACAAGTCTACATTATTTAAATGTTTTCTTCCTTTTTAAAACTAAACTTTGGTGTTTTATCATTTGTCTACTTTAAAAAATAAAATACTTCTCTATTTATGATTTGAATTTTTTGTCTTCCAAACTAGTACCTCTTTCTCCTGAGTTTCTTTTTTTCTTTTTTCTCAGTTTCTTAATATTATTTCATTTCTTATAAATTTTTATTTTTAAATAAACTCATATTTAAAGAAACATTGTAAGGGTAGCACAGTACCAGAAAGCCTATTGATATTTAAATAATAGAAAGGAAAAACCATTATGAGTAATAAATTTATTCTAAAAAATCAACAACTTGGAAGAAATGAGAAAAATACCTGTAAAAACACCTTAAAACTAAAACAAATCTAAATGACACTCTATTAACAAAATTGAACTCAAAATAAAACTTTTTCCACAAGCCCAACTTTCATTTCAGATGGCTTGATGGGTAAAATCTACCAAACATTTAACGATGGAATGGTACCAACTGACACAAACTCTCAGGACATAAGGAAAAGAGAACTCTTCTCAACTCTCTTTATGAAGCCAGTATAATACCAATACCAAAGCCAGACAATCAAGTACTAGAAGAGAAATTTAGAGACCAATATCGCCCACAAACATAGGTGCAAAATCTTTAACAATACATTTTATCAATAAAGTGTTTGACTTACTGCTCAAAAATCAAATAATGTAATTCATCACTTTAACACAAAAGGAAAAAATATCATATGATGTCTTCATCTAGATGCAGGAAAGGCACTGATAAAATTCAAGACTTCTTAATGCAAAACTTGATGTAAACAAGCTATAGAAGGGAGCTCCCTCAAACTGAAAAAAGTGACCTGTGAAAAACATACAGGTCATGTCATATTTAAATGTGGAATATTGAATAATTTCACCCTAAGACTGGAAATAGGGTAAGGTAGTCCAAAAGCACCCCTTTTATTCAACAACTGTCCTGAAAGTTCTGGTAGCAGGTGTTCAAAGTAAACATCAAGAATACTGTGACATATCAATATCCTAACTCCTGATATGATGTACTGAGAAGGACCCATGATTATATCTGTGGTATTCGTGTTAACACAGTGAATATTTTTCATAGTTATAAGATTAACAGAGATTATGATTGTGATATGACTATACTTGTGAATATTTCTATTGTTATGTTAATTCTTTCGTATTTTATTTCATGCATTTTGAAACTCTATTATACATGCACATTTCTGACATAACTTGATAATTACTTTGTGATAATACAATTTTCCTTTTACTATTTGTAATGTTTCAAAACTGGTATATCAATTTGGATACTCTATATATATTATATTCACTATTTGTAACAGGACAATTTATTTATTATTTATTTATTTATTTATTTATTTATTTATTTATTTCATTTGTTCTCATAATAAATCTCTGAGAGAGAGTGGGGAAGGGATGGGCAGAGAGAGGAGAGAGAGAATCCCAAGCAGGCTCTGCACTGCCAGCACAGAGCCCAATGCAAGATTCAATCCCATGAACCATGAGATTCTGACCTGAGCCAAAATCAAGTCATATGCTTACTGACTGAGCCACCCAGGCACCCCCAGAACCATTTCAAATATAAATTCAGTGATAGTTTGAAAGTAAAAGGTTAGAAAAATATTTATCAAAGAGTTGTATCATGCTTTTTTAACCAATCAGAAACGTTTACACTTTAATTGGTATGATTAGACTAGTTGCATTTGATATAATTAATGTTATAGAAAGATTTATCTTTCATTTTATTATATTTTTGTATTTAAAAACATTTTCACATTTGTTTTTTATTATTCTATTTCTCCTGTGTTTTTAATTTTAATTCTTAATTCTCCATTTTAATTCTTCTATTTGGTTTTTATCTGTATCTCTTTACAGTTTAGTGTTGGTCAAGTGATTGCATGTGCATACTTTACCATCACTATCTAGAGTTCATACTGTTCTTCATACAAAATTTAAAAACTTTGGTACATTTTAATTCCACTCACTTCCTGTTCCTTGAGCAATTTTTGTCATATTTATCTGCACTGGAATATAAAAGCTACAAAATATGTATGTTTTATTTAGAAAAGTCACATACCTCTTAAAGAAGTTAGCAAAAGAGAAAATGTGGTCTTGTATATTCACCCACATAATTATTATTTATATTTTTCTTCATTCCTTGCTGAAGATTCAAGTTTCAATCTGCAACTTTTAGCCATAAACACGTCCTTTAACATCTTTTACAAAGAATGCTGATATCTCTTGCTGTTCATTTATTTTAAAATGTCTTTAAAAAAACGTCTTCACTATGTTTTCATTATTGAAGGATGTTTTCTGTAGATACAAAACTCTATGTTGGTACGTCCTTTCCTCTTCCCCCATTTGAGTATTTAAAGTCATTCTTCCAATATAATTAGGCCTTTTTTTTGTTTGTTTTTCTGATGAGAAGCTTTCAATCATAGGATTGTTAGATTATATATGAATTATTTTTCTGATGTCTTCCAAGATATTCTCTTCATTTAAAATAAATTTTTATCAGTGAATTAGGAGGTACCAAGATGTACCAATTTTCATTTATGTTGTCTTGATCATCCTAATCACTTTAAGGTGATGTTTTCCACAAATTTGGAAAGATTTTCATAATTATTTGTTCAAATATTTTGCTGCCTCATTTTTCCTCATTCCCTTCTGTTGTTTCATGTACATGTACATAAGAATATATGATGGAGTTGTGTAGATCACTAAGGCATTGATCAGTTTATTTTCTTTTTTTCTCTTCTTAATTAGATAACTTCTAATTAGATCTGTCTTCAAGTTCAATGATCTTTCTTCTGTTGTCTATGTACGACTAAGTCCATCCAGCAAATTTTATTTTAGATAATGCATTTTTTAACCCTAGAAGTTCCCTTTGTTTATTTATTTTAGTATTCTTCCTTTTTCCTTTACCTCCTCCTCTTCCTTCTTCCTCACCCTCTTTTTCTTCTCCTCATTCTTCATTTTCATTTCTCCACTGAGGTCCTCCAAATCTGTTTGTTTATTACAGCTATATTCTTATTTAAATCTTCAAAGACATTTGTAATACCTGCTTTAAATCCCTTGTTTATTAAATCTAAGTTTTCCATTATCTTAGGTTCAATTTCTATTGACTATTTTTGTTCTCTCAAATGTATGTTAATTTTCCTGTTTCTTGACATGTGTAATTTTTTTCTTTTTACTTATACGCTGAAATTGTAGATGGCACATTATAGCAAATTTGAGTTATGTCATGCTCCTTAGAAATGTTTTATATTTTTTACAAACAGTTAATTTTTGACAGATCCTTTTCATCTAATCAGGCTATTTTTTGATTAGGTATATTAAAATTTTCCACTTAATCCTACATTATGTTCTGTATTCTTTAAGAAAGTTTAATGAACTATACAAAAACACAGGCAATAACTAAACAAGATTTGGAGAACAATGCATGAACAAAAATGAGGTGTTCAACAGAGAAAGAACAGCCGTCTCACACACATACAAATTCTATAGTTGAAAAATACAATAACTGAATTGAACAATTCAATTTAGAGTTTAAAATATATTCAATCATTCAGAAGAAAGAATCAGCCACCTGGAGAATAAGACAGTAGAAATTATTCAGTCAAAAGAGAAAGAAGAAAAAAATGAAAAAGAGTGATGTAAGTCTATGGAAATATGGAACACATTGAAAAGAAACAGTATGTACTTTGTGGGAATTCCAGAAAAAGAAGATAAAGAAAAAAAACCAGAACGTATATTTAAAGCATTAATGGCTGAAAACTTCCCAGGCTTGGGAGAGAAATGATCATACAGATTCATAACACCCAAAGGACTGTGAATACATTGGACCTTAATAGGGCAAGACTGAGACACAGTTTAATTATAATTGTCAGAAGTCAAACACAAAGAAAAAATTTTAAGAGCAGTAAGGGAATACAGAAAAGCTATAAACAAGGGAATCTACATAAGACTTTGGTGTATTTCTCAACACAAACTATTCAGGCTAGGAGAGAATGGGATAACATATGTTAACGTTTTGGAAAAAAATATAATAATAACTGTCAACAAATAATTCTATACCCAGCAAATCTGTCCTTCAGAAATGAAGGAGGGACAAAGATTTTCCGAAACAAACAAAATGTGATGGAGTATAATGCCACCAGACCTGCTTTACAAGAAATGTTAAAGGGAGTTGAGTGGAAGTAAAAGAAAGCTAATTAATAACAAAAACACAAAACATAAAAGGTGAATCTCACTGGTAATGTTAACTATGTAATTATAGTTAGATTATGCAATATGCTAATAATGATGCATAATTCATTTACAATTCTAGTTTAGAAGTTTAAAAAATATAATGAAATCATGATAACTACCATAATATGTTATTCCTTTCATAATATTTTTAAAACATGTAAATTATGACATAAATGATTTGAAAATGTAAGGGGAGGGAGCACCTGTGTGGCTCAGCTGGCTGAGCATTCAACTCTTGATTTTGGCTCAAGGCATGATCTCATAGTTGGTGGGCTGAGCCCTGCATTGGGCTCTGCCCTGAATTCCCTCTCTCCCTCTCTCTCTCTGCCCATCCCCTGCTTGTTCTCTCTAGCTCTCTCAAAAATAAATAAACATTTTTTAAAAATTTGGGGGGGGAATCAAAAGTGTAAAATTTACTAATATAAAAGTTAAGTTGTTTTCAGTTTAAAATAAGGTGCTAAAATTTAAGAAATTTTATGTAAGCCCTATGGTAACCACAAACAAAATTCTGTGGTAAAAACACAAAAGAAAATGAAAAGTTGTTAAAGCATATTGACATCAAAAGATATCAAAACAGGAGCGCCTGGGTGGCTCAGTCGGTTAAGCATCCAACTTCAGCTCAGGTCATGATGTCACTGTTCAGGAGTTCAAGCCTCACATTGAGCTCTCTGCTGTCAGCATAAAGCCTGCTTCAGATCCTCTGTCTCCCTCTATCTGCCCCTCCCCCTACTCCCTCTTCCTTTCCTACTGTCTCAAAAATAAACATTTCAATAAAATAAAATAAGAAGATATATGTTAGCTGAAACTGTTGTGGTATCATTTCACAATATATGTAAATAAAACCATCATACTGTACACACTAAACTTATAAAAATGATGTAAGTCAATTATTTCTTAATATAACTGGAATAAATTGATTGATGATAGAATGAAGATATGGGGAAGGTGTATAACCATTCAACTAGATTGTCTGTTTACACTGATTATATGAGTTTGGATAGGCTCAATGATTGGTAGAAACTTTGATAATGGAATTTTAATATCAATACGTGGCAATTCCTACTTTTCAGTTTAAATGTAAATGGATGAGATAGGTATCATCCAGAATGACTGCAGGTGGGGAATAGATTTAAAACCACTGCATATTAACAGTAATTTCCAAACCCATATTTCTATCACTTTCTGAAAATGACACTTGGTGATTGCCAATTACCCACTTATTATTAAATCTAACAGAGATTTTTCAGTACTTATTTGATGTTTGCATCTTTGATAATGTTACCCACTTTTTCCTTTCAGAATTATAACTTTCCTTGTCTTCTATGACACCAGGATCTGGGTTTTTTTCTTTCCTTTTCCTTCTAGTTACTTCCTTTCTCTGTCTCTCTTATAAGATTCTTCCTCATAAATATTGGTATATTCAGGGTTTGATCCTATGCAATTTCTCCTCTTCACATTGTACATACCCTCCTTATGTGATATTATCCATTTGATTATGTTAATTACCGTCATATATTGATGGTTCCCAATTTTATGTCTGCTGCAGAAATGCCTTCCCAAGCTTAAGATCTATTTAGCCATCTGTTTATTGGACAGATCTCCATTTGGAAGGCCCACACACATCTCAAACTAGACAAATCAAAAAGTGAAATAATGTACTTTAAAATCACCTCATTCTCGTTTCATTAATTAAGAAGAGTAAATGAAACTTCCAGTTACTCACTTATCCAACCCAGAAATCCTCCACAGTTAACAATCACATTTATAGATTTTTCTCTTCTAAACATGTATTCACTTCTTTCCATCTTCATTGAATGTACCCTGAAACTATTATCTCTTTAATGGAATACTAATAGAGTTTCCTGACTAATCCCCATGCCTTCATAATTACTGTCAACTACACTGCTGTCAGAGTGATTTTTCTAAACACTAAATTTTATTATATTATTTCCCTATTTAATATCCTAAAATGACTTTCTGTTACTCCAAGTTAAAACACAAATTTCTTAAAGTGGACTACCAGATTCCCCTCCTTGTCTCTCTGAACTCATTTCTAGCCATTTCCACCTCTTAATCTAAATGCTCCATATGCTAAGATTTCTATTCCACAAACTCACCAGGTGATCTTTCTTTCCTTTGGGTCTTTCCTACTATCTTTGTAATTCTTACTATTTGGAATCTTCCTTATTTGTTATTTATTCATGCAACTTCCTACTCATTGTTGTTAGTCATGATCAACATAAGACTAACTAAAAGAATAAAAAGCTAAACTCCTAAAATTCCTAGGCTGTATGAATCTGTTACAGTAGATGAAACAAGGGGGATACTGAATATTTTTGTGATGGTCTAATTCTAATTAGAGTACTGTGGTATTTTCTGAATACTTAATTCTCATGTTTAAGGGAAAATTTGAGAATTGAAACCATACATTAAGAGGAAGGCCAGAGAGTAGAGCTCTAAAATCATGCATATATGATGTTATTAAAGAATTCAAGAATATTTATACAGACACTATGACTACAAACATCAGAAAGAAGAATAAGATGTGCAGAATCAATGGTATCTGTTACCAATTCTTAAAGTTTTATCATAGAGAATTACAAGTAATAAGAAAGATTATCATTAAAAACCCATACTGTGCAAATATGGAAATACAGATTCAATATTAGGAAAAACATTATGACAAGGGATTCCTTTAGATGAAAAGAGGTAGTGTACTATTTCGTATGAAAGCATTTAAGCAGGAATTGGGTGAATCTTCCTTCCCGCCTACTTTGCCAGGTTAGGGAAGTTATAGAAATGATTCCTTTATTCGTTGGTAATTCATTTATCACTAGCAGTAGCAATTTAAACGTTGGGCTGATCCACCAAGAAACATGTCCTAGTGGATTTCTCTCACATTTTAATAGAGTGTGATATGTGCTAGGATGGAAATATAGGACCAATTGTAATTGAGAAAAATGAGTCCTTAGCAGAAGTCTTAGTGTTAGATCCTATTCCAAAGAGGTTGGACTAACTTCTTTTACCCTCTCAAATTCTAAGATTCTTTGTTTTTATAATTCAACTACTTGAACTTTGAATCATATCTTGACAAATTACTTATGTTGTATTTATAAAAGGGTTAGTAGCTATGTCTCCTCTTTAATTAATTGGCATTTTCAATTAAAAAAATGATTAGCAAAGCAAAGAGAAAGAAGACATAAGTCACTTATAGTAGGAATGAAACAGGATATATCAAACCTTGTGGGTATCAAAAAGATAACACAACAATGATATAAACAACTCTACATGCACACTTGACAACTGACATGAAATGGACCCATGCTTTGCAAAGCACAGACTTGGCCAATACAAAATAATTTGCACAAATTCATAACTATAAAGGAAACTGAACTCATAATTTAAAAATCCCTGAAAAAGAAATCTCTAGGCTCAGATTAATCACTGGACATTTCTACCAAATCTTCAAGGTACAAAGACCAGAAAGGAAGACTTCCAACAGTCCCAATTTTCAGATGATATGTCTACAGAGGAAATCTAAAGAATGTATTGTAAAACTCTGAAAGCTAATAAATGAGTCAGCAAGGTTGCAGGATACAAGTTCAATATATAAAATTAGTTGTATTTTTATGTACCAACAATGAACCCAAAGAAACCAAAATTAAAAATGTAATAGCCTTGGGGTGCCTGGGTGGCACAGTCGGTTAAGCGTCCGACTTCAGCCAGGTCACGATCTCGCGGTCTGTGAGTTCAAGCCCCGCGTCAGGCTGTGGGCTGATGGCTCAGAGCCTGGAGCCTGTTTCCGATTCTGTGTCTCCCTCTCTCTCTGCCCCTCCCCCGTTCATGCTCTGTCTCTCTCTGTCCCAAAAATAAATTAAAAAAAAAAAAAGTAATAGCCTTTGGGCACCTGGGGGCTCGGTCCATCAAGCCTGCTTTGGATCCTCTGTCTCCTCTCTCTCTCTGCCTCTCCCTGGCTCTCACTCCTATGCACACTTGCACTCTCTCTCTCAAAAATAAATAAAAAACAAAAAATATGATAGCATTTATAATCCTTCAAAAAATGAAATATTTAGGTGTATATTTTATAAAGAGGACAAGGATAAGTCACCCCAAGTTGGGCCACTCTGGCAGGAAAATTATTTTGCATTAAAAGCAAAAACCCAGCAGATTCAGGGAACGCTCTTTACCTCTTGCCCCTCAACTGCCTGCTTGTACTATGAAGACAGCTATAAACAGAGATTCCTCCTTCCCTAAGAAACTCACCTACATAATAGGGCAACCTTTGCTTTCCAAACATCTTCTCCCACTTTCCTGCTAATGTTCTTTCTCACCTTTGCAACCTCAAACCTCTATCATCTCCTTAGCTCACCGAAGCATCATGTTGCCTCTGTTTTTGGAATTTCCATGTCTGTGTTGATTGTACATACACAACAAAAATTTTCTCCTGTTAATCTGCCTCATGTCAATTTGATTCTTGGTCCAGCAGAAGAACCTTGAAAGGCAGAGGAAATTCTTACTCCTCAACAGTATGTGTGGGACTTTTAAGATGAAAACTACCAAACAATGATGAAAGAAAGAAAAAGAAATCTAAACGATGAAGAGACATACATACATACTGTGCTCAAGGACTGGAAGACTCAACATATAAAGTA
Source organism: Acinonyx jubatus (assembly GCF_027475565.1). Lineage (NCBI taxonomy): Eukaryota > Metazoa > Chordata > Mammalia > Carnivora > Felidae > Acinonyx > Acinonyx jubatus. The sequence continues at coordinate 17,690,545 of NC_069387.1, read as the reverse complement.
TGTAACTATCCCCAAGGTGATATATGTGCTTCATGAAATTTTTATGAAGCTAAACAAAATTTTATTTGTATAGAACAGGATTTTTCTAAAATTTTGATGAAAAGTCAAAGGAACTAGAATAACATTATTTTGAAAAAGAGGAATATTAGGAGGAATCACTCTACCCAATTTCAAAATTATATAGCTAGCTTTAGTTAACAAGACTGTAGTAATGATGGAGGAATAGATGCCTGGATCAGTAAAACTGAATAGAGAACCCAGACATAGCTTTACACAAGTACAGCCAATACTTGGCCAAAGTACAAAAACACTAAAATGAAGGGAGAACAGTCTTATCATTCATGATGCAGGAATTAGATAGTCATAGGGGGAAAATATCTTGACCTAAACCTCACACCTTAAATAAAAATTTAAAACATAAGTCATAAATTTAAATATAAAATATAATGCTATATGAGTTTTAGAACAAAATACAGAAAAAAATTAGAGATTTCAGACTTTGTATTTTCAGATACGTTATCAAAATCATGATCTCTAAAAGAAAAGATCTAAGGGTTGTACCAAAATAAAAATAAACATTTGCTCTTTTCCTATTAAGACTATGAAAAGACAATTTAAAACCTGGGGGAAAGATTTGCCACTCACTTATCTGTCAAAGGACTTATATCTATATTTATAAAACCTTCAAAACTCAACAATTTCAAAAAGTTAAATTAGAAAACAGGCAAAAGACATGAGGAAACATTTCACCAAAGATGATATATAGATGGCAAAGAAACCTACAAGAATACATTCAACATCACTAGCTGTCACAAAAGTGCATATTAAAACCACGATTAGGTATTATTACTCCACACCAGAAAGCCAGCGAAAATAAAAATAGTTAAGATATTAAATACTCACAAAGAACCATATAAACTGCATCTCTCATGCATTGTTGGTGGTAATGTAAAATAACACAGCTGCTCTGAAAAATAGTACATCCATGCCACGAGACATGACTCGGTACCAAAAAAATAATAATAAAATAAAAAATGACTTATACATACAATTTTGACTGATCACAAGAGGTTATGCTGCATGAAAAAAAAAGTTTCAAAAGGGCACCTACTGTATGGCTCCATTTACATAACCTTCTCAAAATGACAAACCATAAAAATGGGTAACAAAGTAGTAGTTTCCCAAGGCTGGAGGTGGGAGAAGTAAGTATAACTATGAGCGAGTAGCTCAAGGAAGATCTTTATGAAGATGGAGTATCTTTTTTTAATGAATATGGGATATCTTGATCGTGGTAATGCTTACATGAATTTACACATGTAATACATTTCCATAGAATTTACACAGGCATATGAAACCAATGTCAGTTTCCCAGTTTTAATATTATAGTAGCATTGAGGGAAATGCAAGAAGGGTACACAAGATTTCTCACTACTATCTTTGTAACTTCCTATGAGTTTATAATTACTTCAAAATTCAAAGTTAAAAAAACATCATTTTCCAATTTTCATTGGATGACATCACTAGCAATTTAACTTCCTTTGTATTTCCGTATTCTATCAAGTAATAATAATAAATTCTCTAAGAAAAATTTTCCAGACTGTTTCACAAAACAAATGTTCAGTACAGAATATATTTGTTCCCATACAAAAAGGGTTTGGGGGACAATTTAGAAAATTTTATTGATAGTACCAACCTTTTGAAAATTTGCAATGCACAAATTGATTGAACAATGCTCCTAACACAGAAATTGTTTTTGATAACTACTTGATTTCAAAATATAAAAAATACTACCCTAACACGTCTCTTAAAACACTGGGATAGTGAGAGCAGGGACCAGTATCGATAATTTTGGAAAGACTGTAAGGGTTAAATTGTAGTGTAGGGCTAACGCTTAGCTTGAAAAATAACAGCTTTGTGTTGATACTGAAGGTTAAGAGATAACAGCCTTGCTTTACTCTTGTAAATTAGGCTTCACCAATTAGGAAACAAAAGTTCAAAGAAAAGAGCATCAGAGGCAGGGTCAAGGAGATCCACTGGTTGCAACTTAGAGGCAGAAAGTCTAAAATAAACACCTCATTAGGCAACTGTTTCTAACTCATCTGGCAACTGTTTCTGACTCATCTGGAAACTGTTTCTTTGTTCTGTTTCCAGGTGATGATAAAACGATGTGATCGGCTATAAAAACTCCGTACCCCGGCTGTTCAGGCCGCCCTCTTATCAAGAGTGTTGTTGGTCCCTATTGGTCGGCCTTGCCTCTCATTGTAATAAACTTTGTTGTGACTGTCACTGGTGCCCGTAGCATTCTGTTTCAGGAGTCGTGTGGATGCAACAAGACAAGAGCTTTCAAACAAGAGCTTTCTGAGCCCCATTCAGCTACAGTCTACAATAATGAATCTCTGATGCTTAAGACATCACAGGAAGCCTGCTTTTTTAACACATTATGATACCTGGCCTGCTTCTCGCATAATCTCCCAAAGAAACCAAAAGCTATTCACAATCTATGATTAATAAAGTCTCTAAAAACACACTAGTTGTTTTCAAGCTGATGTATTACTTTTGAAAGGTCAAGCTGGGATTAGTATTTCATATATAACTAAATTACCTCCCCTTATCCCCTCCAAAAGTGATTTGTACTTATTCTGACTCTCATTCATAATGCAAATGTTTGTACCTGTCTCTTTTACTAGACAAGCAGTGCCACAATTATTTAGGTTGTATCTTGTTTTTGTTTGTTTATGCTCCAGGGCCATTTATATCAGTGGTACCCAATGTTTACCAAATAAACAAATGGAAAGTAAATTTGTGTTAATTTACAAGTGCTTGTTAATTACAAAGTGCTTTAATTACAAGTGTTAATTACAAAGTGCTTGTTTAGACTTTATATGATCACTGACAAAGAATGAAGTAATTGTCTAGGTCAGTGGTTTTCAGTGATGTGCCTTACTGCACTGTCACCCTCCTACTGGGGGATCCTACACTTTGAATTGCATTTTTGCCACAATGAACACAAATTCTGATATGCTAAAAAGTTTCGTATGGAGCACTCAACTGGATATGGTAGATAAGCAATTATATATAATCTTACAGTCAGCAAAAAGTAAAACATATATCAGAGTATCAAACCACACCCTCTGGTCCCCCAAAATTCATCAAAAATGTGCAAATTCTGCTATAACAAATGAGAGAGGGAAGTCAGGATATAAATAAGTCAACTCAAAACAAACAAAATCCTAAAGGATAACTAAGTGTGTTGGGAAAATATAGTCACACATTTATAGAAATCAAAGGACATTGCTATTGACATGGTGAAAATATAGAAAGGATTATTTTCATTACTGCTGACTTCTAAAATATTTTTTGACTGTCTTAAAAAATTCAGTCACAAATACCTGATATAACTTAGCTTAACCATTTTTTTCACTTTGTTCAAATTTTAATTTCTCAATAAGGACTTCTGTGACTGCCCTATTTGAAACTACAGCCACCATTCCAGACATTTTTTCTACTTTTCTTTATTTAACATCTTGCTAGAGCACTTACCATTATGAAATAAATCGTGCCATTTTACTTATTTCGTTTGTTTGTGTCCCTCCGCACCACCGGAGTGACCACCCAACCAATGGAAATTTGTCTACATCATTGTCTACATCAACCAATGCAGGAAATTTGTCTACATCATTCACTGCATCCAAACCCTGGCACATAATAGATGCTACATAAATATTCCTGAATGAATGAATTAATGGTCATTTAAAATTTTTCTTAGTATCTCCAAAAAACTGTATCTGGTAATCAAATACATACATAACCACTAAATCCTGACTTCAATATAACTGTACCAATTAAATTCATCAAGAAGATATACACAAGATTATTTTATTTTAAAACACTAGTTATTGCCAATGATTAAAAGCCTGATACGTGTGCATGTGTCAATAAGAAAATAACAGTTCTCTCTTTTCATCAGACAACTTTTTCAAAATTGTGTATTCTTTAGATTAGCGCTTCTCAAATTTTAATGCACCTACAACTCACCGAAGAATGTTGTTACAATGCAACTTACAATTCTGGGATGGGTACTGAACTCTAACAAAAGATTTATTTGTCCATAGACCCAGATTTGAGTAGACGAGTTTAGGTTATTTTCTAACAGATAAATTGCACGCTGATATAATATTTCTACAAAATGGTATTTTGAGGATGATTTTATTCAGTAGGAAAAATGTGTTTAAAAATACTTGTAATGACTTTAATGAAACTGTTATTTTGTAATTGAGTATAAGAGTGCACTACATTATTTATCAAACATCCTTTTACCATGAGGGAACCTGAAGTAAACTACGGAATGTGAGGGACACATTGATGTAGGTTCATTGATTGTAACAAATCACCACCCTGGTGGGGAACACTAATAATGGGCAAGGCTGTATGTGTATGGTAGCTCTGATTTGCTGTGAATTTCAAACTGCTTTTAAAAAAAATTCTATTAAAAATAAAAAGTAAAATAAAAATGGCAACCTACAGAATGAGAAAAAATTTGCAAATCATGTATTTGATAACAAGTTAATATCCAGAATATATAAATAATTCCTACAACTCAACAATAAAAGACAAATAATCCACTAAAGAGATGGGCAAAGGATTTTGACATTTCTCCAAAAAGACATATAAATGGCTAATAAGTGCAAGAAAAGATGCTTAACATTATTAGTTAGTAGGGAAAGGCAAATAAATCAAAACCATAATGGGATTCCCCTCTATACGCACTAAGATGGCTATAATAATTTTTTTTAAAGGCAAAGAACATGTATTGTCTAAGTCCCAGACCTGCCTCAAAGATTTGCTTGTACATTTTTCATCCAGGTCTGTTCTTATCACCTCCTTAATACTGCAATTTGCACTCCCTCCATTTATGGTGTCCCTCAATTTACTGTTTTTTTTTTTTAAGTTTATTTATTTTGAGAGAGAGAGAGAGAGAGAGAAAACGAATAGTGTGGGGGAGGGGCAGCAAAACAGAATCCCAAACAGGCTCCGTGCTCAGCTCAGTGTAAAGCCCTACACAAGGCTTGATCCCATGGCTGGGAGATCATGACCTGAGCTGAAGTCAAGAGTTGATGGCTCAAGGGATTCAGCCACCCAGCGGCCCACACTGTATTTTCTCAAAGTACTTGTCACCTTTTAACAAACTCTGTCATTTATACACAAATGTGGCGGTGGGGCAGGGGGAAGGGGAGGAGAACATTTTCTGTTTAAATCAAGAAAATGAGGAAAAGGATTTTTGTCTGTTTTACTTACTGATGTAACTAGGTGTCTTCAACACTGCTTGACACGTAACTTCTCAATAAATTTATGCTCAAATTTATTTGCTATTTCTGTTTTCTCTACTTCCCTTGATCATTCTTGACAGGGTTTTAAAATTTTATGTCTTTTCTAACCCTCTCCATCTTAACAACTAAGTTCTATTCCATTAATTTGCACTATTAGGTAATTAGTTTCTAATATAAGGAGTTGAGTCTATAAATTTTCCTTTAAGTACTCGCTTAGCTAAACGGCACAAGATTTTTAAGCATTGTTATTATTACTATTTATTTAAAACCTTTTCTTATTTTACTGTAATTTTTTTTGGAGGGGAAGCATAGGTTATTATTAAAAGTGTGTTTGTCCCAACCAATAGGTATTTTCCTGCTTTTGTTTTCCAATAGATTTCAAGCCTAATTAAAAAGATAGGGTCTATGTCACTTTAATCCACTTAAAACAATTGCAATTGCCTTAATGTTTAATAATATAATCTCTCTTTTTTGGTAAGTATTCTGTGTGTGCTTGCAAACAATCGATATCTGCAGATAGTAAATACAGTGTTACATTTGCCCATTAAGTTCAGATTACTTACTAATTGTGTTGATTAAATATCCAGCATCCTTACTAATTAGGGTACAGAATTAAATCATTTCCAGTATGAGTGAGACCCTCTTAATTGTGTATGAACAATAAATATGCTAATGGGAGTATATGGTGAAACAAAAAATATGGCTGCTTTCCAAAGGTGCATCTATATCAGTGGCAAAGATACGTTCAGATAAGATTTTAGAGTTGTTGGATGTACAAATCACTTTCTTCTTTGACCACATCCCATATTTTAGACATGTTATTTACATAATAAAGCCAAAAATAACATTCTCATCTTTCTGCTGAATTTTGTTTTCAGAGTCTATACTAATCTACAGAAAATTAAAGCAGCAAGTGCTTTTGTTTTTTAAAGGATTCTTTTATAAAATGATATAAAATATTACATTATCAGAGATAATCCATTCCTGTAAAAAGAGTTTTTAAATTCCTTCCACTATTCCTCCATGGTGTATTTCTACTTAAGGATACTTTGGAAATTAGAGTCATGATATATGATCAGTCTTTACCTAGAATTCTCAAGAAACCAACAATTAAAAACCCCAAATACAGTGGAATTTCAGGCTAAATATTTGACTAGTTACCAGCCAAATTTCTTGAAATCAGTTGCTATGGTAATTGTCAAGATTTTTTCTTCCTATTCTCCTGGGTCTAATTAAAGCATCAAAGTTTACATTATACACAGGATAATAACTCATAATTCATGTAGCATATTCTAGCCACTCTATAAATAAAACATTTAATCCTGTAGAATGGGAATATAGGTGAGTTTTTTAAATGTTTGTTTATTTTTGAGAGAGCGGAGCTCCTCACAAGCTCCTCTTGTGAGCAGAGGACGGGGAGAAAGAGAGAGGGACAGAGGATCCGAAGCAGGCTCCGCACTGCCAGCAAACAGCCTGATGGGGGGCTCAAACTCACAAACTGTGAGATCATGACCGGAGCCAAAGTCAAATGCTGAAGCCAATGACTCACCCAGGCGTCCCTAGGAGAATTTTTAAAACTACATAATAAAGGGGCACCTGGCTGGCTTAGCAGGGACAATATGCAACTCGGGATTGTGAGTTCAGGCCCCACATCATGTGTACCGATGACTAAAAAAAAAAAAAAAAAAAAAAAATTTAAATAACTTAAAAAAATACATAATAGGAGCACCCAGGTGGCTCAGTTGATTAAGCACCTGAGTCAGTTTCAGCCCAGGTCATGATCTCCTGGTTTCCTGAGCTCCAGTCCCACATCAGGCTCCCTGCTGACAGTGCAGATCCTGCTTGGGATTCTCTCTTTCTCAGTCTCTCTCAAAATAAATAAATAAACTTAAAAAATAATACTTAGTAAAAATAAACAATGTTATTTGAAAAATCATACTCATGAGGGTGCCTGGGTGGTTCAGTCAGCTAAGTGTCAGACTTCCAACTTGGGCTCGGGCCATGATCTCAGTCAGGGTTTATGAGTTTGAGCCTCACATCAGGGGCCGAGGATCTGCTGTCTCCCTCTCTCCTTGCCCCTCCCCATCTTGCACTTTTTTTCTCTCTCTCTCAAAAATAAATAAAGATTAAAAAAACATATTAATGTATGAGAACCAATATCAAAATGTGGGTTTCTTTTTAGGGTTTGTTCTGACTTTTTGTTGCCGTTGATTCGTTCTAAGGAACTGAAAAAGTTGTTCTTTTTTTTTTCTATAAGCTGTAATATCTAGAAGCAATTCAGCCGTCATGCTCCAATATTACTGATATAAGTAACCCCACCCAAACTTTTAACAAGAGTGATCCGGCAATCGATTCACTAAAAAGCACCTTCTGGTACAACTTTCCCTCCAAAGCCTTATGATTACTTTTTTCTTTGTTTTCATACAAAAGGACTACCAATATTATGCTAAGTGAAATAGGTCAGAGAAAGACAAATACCGTATGGTTTCATTTATATGTGGAATCTAAAGCACAAATGAAGAGACAAACAGAAAGCAGAATCAAACCTATAAATACAGAGAAGAGACTGAGGGTTGCCAGAGGGGAGGAGGGGAGGGGGAGGGGCAAAATGGATGAAGGGGAGTGGGAGACCTAGGCTTCCAATTATGGAATAAGCCATGGGGATGAAAAATACAGCATAGGGAATATAGTCAATGGTATTGTATCAGCCTTGTATGGTGACAGATGGTAGCTTGTGAGCACAGCATATTGTACACAGTTGCTGAATCATATATTGTACACCTAAAACTAATCTAAGAGTATGTGCCAACTATACAAAAACAAAACAAAACAAAACACTACCAAGACAGTAAGGTCCCAGATTTTCAGACTCTCTTAGTACATCAGCATCCTTTCCTAAATACAGATAAAGCATTCCTAGAAATAGTTACAAACTTAGAACATAAATACACAGAGTACAGGGAAAACTTAACCATAAATAAATCGATACTTTATTAAAAAATGGCATCAAATTTGATCTTGAGAAAGAGATACATTTGCCACATGACTCACAAAATTCAAAAGCAAATGTCTGTTCTATCTGACTGATAACCTAAGAGATTTCTGTGAACGGAAATGAAAATTACAATGAAGAGAATGTAAAAGCATCTGATGCAGAAAGTAACTAAATATGAAGAAAATATTTATAAGGTAAAGATATATATTAATATAGAATTCAAAAGTCGCCAAATAGTTTTGCTTGGTTCATCTGTAGTAATAATAGATGTAAGAAATAATCCACAACTAAAGGAACAGTTACATGATATAAATAGGACATCTACATGTATAACATTTTTATATGTATTTTTAAGGTTCAGTTTTACACATAGCTGGAAGGGGAGCTTGGACAAAGAAGTGAATCATAAAATACCTGATTCTATGACCAATTCTGTCAACATCAGTCTTAAAACTGACAAAACATAACCACATCTGTTAAGAGCTTCATCTATGGAATGCACTAATAATATGTGTCCCACTCACCCTGCAGGGCTTCTGTGAAGATCAGGTAGAGATTAGTAGATAAAAGGGCTTTGAAATGTAAAAGTTCTATACAAATGTGAGCTCTTCTTATACTGAAGTTGTTCTGGATATTCCAGATTTGGTTCAACAGACCAAAAACAAAAACAAAACAATAAAAGGCTCAAACTATAATATTCTTGCTCAGAAATTATTACAAATAGAATAATTTGTCAACCCTCATTTTGACAATCTGTATTCAGCTCATTTGCAGTGAGATGAGGTAATCACTGGACTGCATTGCACAATTTACAGACTTACCCAAATGAGCATATATGGCCCATTTAGCTGAGGATATCTTAATAGGTGCTGTTTATTACGAGTTGGTCTCCTACAATATCATATAATTGATACGTATATCCTTTAGAAGATCACTTTGTCTAATATATTATCTGGCTATTTATTTTTTTTAACAATTTATCACATCTCATAATTTACATAAAGGGATGACAACTCTAAAATGCATCAAAGGATAGAGGCTTGTCAGCCCTGCATGAATTGGCTTTGACGGATGCTTTGCTTGTCTTTTCTCCAAAACTTGTCTTCACATGAAAAATATTTGTTTCCATTCTGTTTGTCTTTGAAGACGCTTGTTTCCCAATCTATAGCCAGTTATCTCAAACACACCAAGCTCCCAACTCGATTTTTAAATGTTTATTTATTTTTAAGAGACACAGCATGAGTGGGGAGGTGCAGAGAGAGAGGGGGACAGAGGATCTAAAGCAAGATCTGTGCTGACATCAGTGAGCCCGACGCAGGGCTTGAATTCATGAATGCTGAGATAATGACCTGAGCTCAAGTTGGATGCTCAACCGACTGAGCCTCCTAGGTGCCCCCACCAACTTGTTTTAATGTTTTTGTTTGTTTTGACAGAGACAGACAGTGAGTGAGGGAGGGGCAGGAAGAGAGGGAGACACAGAACCCGAGGCAGGCTCCAGGCTCTGAGCTGCCAGTACAGAGCCCGATGAGGGGCTCGAACTCGTGAACCACGAGATCATGACCTTAGCAGAAGTCAGACGCTTAACCGAATGAGCCACCCAGGCACCCCCACCAACTCATTTTAAAATGAATTACAGTTCTAAATTTAGTACTGAGAGAAAGAAAGAAACATATTTAAATAGGTCAATCACCTTACCTGCTCTGGGTGCTGAACCATACATACTTTTTCTATGTTTCAGCAATTAACACACCACATACAGTGCAAGGTTGCAGGAGATAAAGGCAAAAGCAAGGAAACAGAAAACTTCCACTTACTGCAAATGAAAGGAGACTCATCTGAATTATCAGCGCAATCATTCACAAAATCACACAGCTTGTCCTTTGCAATGCAGTGCCTGTTTGCACACGTGAATTCTTGAGCAGTACACTTTCTGTCTGGGCTAAGTAGAGGGGAACAATCTTGAAAGGAAATATCATCCACTGCTACATCTCCCATGTAACTGACACCACGCTTTGCCCTGAGGACAATCTTTAAAAAAAAAAAAAAGAAAGAAAGAAAGAAAGATGTCAATTGAGCCGTCCAAGCATTCAAAAATTGAGGCAAACATTAAATACAGGATTATCAGGCTGGAATCTCGTAACGATACTCCCATAATGAAACTGACCCAGGAAGTCTGAGGGTCATGTGATATCTGTGCCACCCTCAACACCTAAAATGTGAAAATGGCAATATCAGTGCCTCTTGTTTAGATTTTTAGGACAGGTGGCACCGAAAACCTGTAGGAGCCACAAACCCACCCACTGCTGCCTCTGTGGTTCTCTGATCCAAAACAATACCTGCTCATTTCTTACAGCCTCACTGCATATGGAGAGGAGGCCAATCCGGTGACAGAGAGCACCAAGAGAATGAGGATGTGACACACCCTGTGTTCTGCCCAATTCTTGCCACTCCTCAGATCTATCCATCCCAACTATGTGAAAGCAAAGATATCAAACCTCAATAACATGAGCTGTTTTTTTTTTTAATTTCCCACATCTTTGAAATTAGAAAGATTTGGATTTGCCTTTGATTAATGTATGTGGTGAACAAAATCCTTACGTGTTCCACTGTTTGACAGCGAGCTTCCATTTATATGGAATCCAAAAGAATTAGAAATGATTAGAAATAATAACAGGAGTTGCTAAAATGTTTAGAAATCCCACCTTCAGTTTGTGACATTACCACTGCTTAGACGAACAATGAACACTATTTCATGGAACGTAAATAGTCACAAACTGTTTAGTTTCAAATTTCTCAGTGAGATTAACTCAGAGTACTTCTGTTATATTTCTCTGCGTGCCAAATATCTGTTTGTGTGTTAAGATAAGAAGTATTCATAAATTTTATTATTTTTTAAGTTTTGTTTTTTTGTTTTTTTTTTTTGTTTTTTTTTTTGTTTTTTTTTTGTGAGAGAGAAGGAGATAGAGCGTGAGAGAGGGAGGGGCAGAGAGAAAGGGAGACACAGAATCTGAAGCAGGCTCTGGGCTCTGAGCTGTCAGCACAGAGCCTGACGTGGGGCTAGAACTCACGAGCTATGAGATCATGACCTGAGCCAAAGTCGTACACTTAACCAGCTGAGCCACCCATGCACCCCAGAAGTATTCATACATTCTAAAGAAAATTTAGAACAGTTAGAAATGAGTTAACAAGGACTAAAGATTTACCTCAGTGATTTTATACAAATATTTATTGTGCAAACTCAAGAGCACCTTTTCACCAAATCTAAACAATCATTTTTCATGAAAGAATTATCATTTTCCCTAAGATGTGTTATCCTTTTATATGACTATATGAAAACCTACATGTTTTCCTTTTAAGATGAGATGATAGAATAAATGCAAATAATGTCTCTCAAATTATCAAAACAAAAAATAAAAATTAAATTTCAAAAATTCATATAACAAATTTATATAAATTGTTCTTCATAACAGATATGCTGGAAAAGAAAAATAAATTTGATAGACTGAGAGATTGGAAATTATTAAAAAGAGGCAAAACTGGAAAAAATAATAAGGACTACAATGTTTTTATAAGGAAATACTGATACACAAAAGGAAAAGGGTTCTCTATTGTCTGGATACATCTAACCATTTAAATATGTGATGCAATGTTCTGTAAATAAGAAATCAGATAAGTGTTCCTTTATTAATTTGTTCATGTGCAGGCCTATAGACAGAATCTCAGGTGTCTGCCATGTCCAAATGATCAAATCATTGCTTATGATCCCAACGGTCCATAAAATGTTAAGAGTCCATAGACTTGAATACAGATTACACTTTTCTAAAAGAGTAATTATATTTTTTTTTCAGTAGAATAAAAGCAGGGTCAACTATCTTGGAAAAGCTGGGAAGCAATATGGCATAGCAGTTGGATTATGGACTGGTAGATAAACTGTCTATGTTTAAAGCCTATCTAAGCCATTTTGTAAAATACAACTAGAGTAAGTTTCCTAATGTGCAGGTCTTTCTGTATTCTAACCTAGAAAATGGAGACCGTGATTATGCAATTATTGGAAACACTAAAGGAATAAACATTTCGGAGTCATGGTATAGTACTTAGCATTTATGAAGAGCTATGTGAATGACTGTTCTAGTTATATACAAAACATTTTAAATAAATACTCTGTTTAAGTTTGAGGGCTCCCAAATAAAACTCTGAAAACCACCCAGTGCTGATTCAGATATTTCAAAAAATATCTTCTACTCTTACTCAACGATTAGAGGTATTCCTCTTTCTGAGGTGAAAGGGAATCGTATTGTAAAAATGGAAGAATCATGGAGAGTATGCCTGGCTCATCACTCTATCTCCAGTGCATGGGAATGAGCTTTGCCCATGGTAGGGTGCTTAATAAGTTTGTATTGTAGGAATGAGTGAATCACAAAAAACATCAAATATTTACAAGCCATTAATATCTAAGTTTAAGATTCAAACAACATGGGCATATTCCTCTTCAATAAAATTTCAATAAATGACAAACCAAATTTCAGAAAGGCTAAATTAATAATTAATTCTTCCTGCTGAAATCTCGTTTCTTATTTTGAACATGATTTTACTATATAAGCATTCTGCTTGCACAGAACTAGGTAAGAATTCATTGCTTGGGGTAGAGCCTCTGTCTGGCAGCAGCAAAATCTTCTACATGTTCTTGCTGAGTCTCAGTTAAAAGACCTTGGACACTGAACAGGTGGAATCATTTTGATATTAAATTTCATGTTGTGTAATATGAAATTGCAGTCCAAAAATTGCACCTTCAGGGTGAACTTATTTCTTCTCAGTTTACTAAATTAAATACAAATGACCCATAAGAAAAATGGACTCCAGTGAGAGATCAAAAATATGTGGAATTCATGGGGTGCCTGGGTGGCTGAGTCAAGTAACCGTCAAACTTCGGCTTAGGTCATGATATCATCGTTTGTGGGTTCAAGCCCCTCATTGGGGTTTGCACTCACATTGTGGTGACTGCTTGAGATTCCCTCTCTCTCTGCCCCTTCCCCACTTGCACTCTGTCTCAAAATAAATAAACCTTTAAAAATATATATATGGAATTTATAACACCTAACATTCCAAGAAATTGGGGACAATGATCTCTGTATCAATGCCTTTAGACAGCTGTAGCTAGTCTGGGCTTCCACTGGAATTGAGAAGGGCTGATCTATCAGACACAGCATATGACTGTACCTCCTGAATATTCACAGGATAACTGGCTACTATTTCTACTTATGCAGAGGACCGGAAACACAATAATTAGCCAAGATATTGTATCTTCTATCTAGAGATAAATTGTTTTAAATTCATGAGATTAAGCTTTGTGCAGTTAGACTAAGAAATGTTCCCAGCATAAATACCTCTGGATTCTCACTCTCCAGATCCAGGTCTTAAAAATCTTAATAGCTAAGCCTCATCTTCCAAGAAAACCCCTCTTCTGCGAAACACACACACACACACACACACATCCATGAGCTCTTATTTTCTTGATAATCCATAAAAACCAAAACCCATACCAATTACCTTGGCAAGTAATTATCTTCAGTTCAAGCATTTTAATCTATGCCCTACGTGTTCTTTTTGTTTTAATTATTAGATACATATAGGTCTTATCCTCCTAATATTATTGTCATCTCCATGAAGGCAAAAATACAGCATCACACAATTTCGTGCCTCCCCAAAATATTTTTGAATTAAGTAAATTATCTCTAATAAATTTCAACAACATAATGTGCTTTCAAAAGTCTGTCGTTTTAATTAGGTTTAAAATAAATTTACATAATTACTCCAATGTCCCTGAGAATACATTTGTTAATAGGGGGAGGTGTTCTTTATATGAGGTAGGCCGATTATGAAGTGGAGCATGGTTGGCATTACATATTCCTAGAATATGGTTGCCTAACTAGGAGGAATTAGGACATCTGAAGCTGTAAGTTCCTTATGGAAATTCTACATGGAGTGGCAGGCATTCACGTAACACATCAGAAAGGGGATGGGAGGGCAGGAAGGCCATGAGCAGAGGAAATAAAGTAGGATTAGAGAAAAAAATCAACAGAATTTCTTCATCACCCAACTACTTGGATTACAAACCTGTATATGTGATTGAACGCCTAAAAACACTTCTACTCTTTTCCACTGTGCACCCTGCTGTCCACTTTGAGCCCACAATTTAGAAGTAACATTGTCTTTCTTGCTGAGTACCTACAGAAATAAATCAAGTAAGAGGTGTTAAAATATTCTGTCTTGATAAATTTTAAACATTTCGAATTCTCCCAGTGATTTTTTTTAAATTTTAATATCAACATGAATTCCCTTGGGGAAATTTTTCATTAGACGTCTTTGTTTTCTGTACAGCAATGTGTCTCCAGGGTACCTCACAAGCTTTGTGTAATAAAAGTCCACATGAATATCTGTCAGTCAAGTCCAAAGGATCTGGGCAACATTTAATTAAGAGCTCTTAACCACATCAGCTTTTAAAAACCTGACAGCAGTAACTATTGGAATTTTATGAATTAAATAATATTCATGGAGTCGACTAAAAAGCACTTATTACTTCACTTATTACTTACTAAAGCGCTTTTTTCAAGATGACTTTACTTCCTTATCCTCTTGGGTTCAATAGGGAAAGTGGTGTTATAGTGGGAGCCCATTCAATATTTTTAACAGCACACGTGGGTGGTACGTGTGGGCACTGACTCATGCTGTGATGGTAAGAGCTCCCTACCCAAGAGCCTTGAAAGCTCAAATTCTCCCCAGTACTATATCCTTATTCTGAAGGGAAATTCAGATTTGTCTTAGGAGACAAATTATCATGGCTCTCTCCTAGAATGCTACAAAATGAGCCAACAAGAGAGTAACTGAAGAGAACAGGGACAGGATAAAACAATTCCACATTTTAAAGTTAATTGACTTAGATGGCTAATTTAATCATATCACAACATTACTTTTTAAAAATACAATGTGTACAACCAAAAGAATCATTCTGGTAAAGGGTTTGTGAAGGTTTTGACTTTCGAAAGTGGAGGTAATCCTGTAATGGTTTTGTTATTGCTTTATTTATGGTTAAATTCAAACAGTTATTTTTCTTGGAGTATAATTAACAAACTATTATAGCAGTAGAGTTTCTAGACCCTTTAGAATTTCTAATATGAGACTAACAAAAATACCACCAAAGTTTTGCTACATATATAATTTAAGTTAAAACAACGTATTTTCAAGGTCAAGAAAATACAATTTCTAAAAAAATAAAAATCATTTTTGATGAATACTTTTAAAAAATATGGGAAATAGATCTTTATACATATACCACTCTATATATAAATCACTATGAAAATGTATTCATGCACAAAAAATATCACACATTACTATTTTAATTATTTGAAAACTAATTACTTATATTTTAATAATATCATAATTTTTCACCTACTAATACAAACTTGTACCTGAAAAAAAGAATTTTTCAGATAATTAATTCTTAATCATAAAATATACCAGCTAAATAATTCTCATTTTTCTGATGAAAACCCTGCAGTAAGTTGTACTGATTGTTTTGCCAAAAACCATTTTTTGAAAGCCAATGTAAAAGAAGTGATAAGCTGTGGAGTGCCTGGGTGGCTCAGATGGGTAAGTGTGTGACTTCAGCTCAGGTCATGATCTCACAGTTTGTAAGTTCAAGCCCTGCATCGGGCTCTCTGCTGTCAGCACAGAGCCTGCTTGGGATCTTCTGTCTCTCTCTCTCTCTGTCTCTCTTTCTCTCTCTCTTTCTGCCCCTCCCCTGCTCATGCTCTTTCTCTCTCAAAAATAATAAAAGCATCTAAAAATTTCATAGAAAAAAAGTAAGTTGTAACTTTAATTCATAAGACTCCTGAATGGTTTTAGATTATTAAATATGGACACATACTTCTTTAGAAACAAGTTTATTTTTAAATCGTTACAGGTAAGGAGTCTGACCTATAATGAACAAGATAATTCTTCTAAAGCTGATATATAAATTTAACATATTTCCAGGTAAACAAGTAAACAATAAAAACTACCTATATTTGTGAAATATGTGTATCTAAAACTTATTTGGAAAAATAAATGTTTAATACAGTCAGGAAAATCTTAGATTAATAGAGTGATCAATGGAGAGCCAAAGTACCTAATATTAAAATTATACTCAAGGTATGGGGAAGATGTGGTTAAGCAGCTGGTCTGCAGTCTGTTTCTCTCTCTTCATTGGACAGCATGTAACCTAACTGTAAACTCTTGGCAAATATGCTAAACATGAACTTCTTGGCAAACAAATTGATTGTATTTGACAAGGGGAGAGCCCTTTTCTGTGCCTGCTTTTAGCAAGATATCCCTGCTCTAAAACTGCTCGAGCTAAACAATTCTAGGACTTTGGGATTTATCGTTCAGACATGGCTTCCTGGAAAGTGCTGCAAAGGCTATGAAACAGTACAAATGGAGATGTTTGAAAACTGAGTTGGCTTATTCTGTGTAAATGATGCATCTCTACATATTACTTAAAACCTCATATATTATATATGGCACAGCCAATATGGGAAAACAGGATCTAGGGATCTGCATTGAGATTCAAGAACCTCTCTCTGGTTTGCTTGTATAACTTGGTCTTCTAAAAGAAGCCAGGACCCTCTGGAAAAACAGATAACTCCAGGGATGGAACAGGATAAAAGTAACAGAAGTCTGGAACATCTGCTTAGACAGACATGAAGGAAATGCTCAAAGACTGAAGGGCTTGTCAAAGAGACAAAAAGTCAGCTTAAAGAGTATCCTATGAGCATATCTGGGGCAAGGTAACAATCAATAAATAATAATAGATGATAACAAACCGAATACAAAACGAACCCATGAATCCACACTGATTTAAGTCAATAAATGGAGAGCTAAATGGAGAAGTGATTTGGTTGTTGGTGGTGTGGGTGATGGTGTTTTGTACAATAGAAAACCAATGTACAAATGTAAACAGAATAATGGAGTTAAAAAATCACAATTAAGCCATCATCACAGTCAAACGAATTCCAGCGAAAAATATTAAAGAATGCAAAAACTAGCAAGTAAAATTGACTTGAGAACAGGATTTTACATACCATCAAAATCTCTCTTCACAAAATATTTATTGATAACACAGGGTATAAAAATAATGAGACCTATAGACATCATAAACTACCACTAGGATGCAATTAAAAGAATACAATATTGATGATATTATAACATACATATTTAACATTAAATCTAAAATGAGTAGATTCTACATACTGGATTAGACTATAATATTTTAAAATACCAAGGTCCTAAGAGTCTAGAGAAGATTAAGGAATTATTCCAATTTGAAAAGCACTACAAAGAAATAACTGGATATGATAAGTGATCCTGTATGGAATTTTTCCTATAAAAGATAATACTGGGACAATGGACCAAAAAAAAAAAAAAAATAGGAACTCTGAGTAAAGGTTATATTGGAGTTATCTGTGAGATTATTGAAACAGTTTGAGACAGTCTAAACAGTAATTCTGAAAACAGTTTAATTTTTTTCACAAGGAAAAAATTGAAAAAAGATAATTGGGAAACATAGCAGCAATACCATCAGTATGAAGAGTGCACATCCAAACATCACCAAAGTGTGTCTAATCCATATGCACTATTCTCAGAACATTGGTATTCTTAGAACATTGATACTAAAGCCTACATGAAACATTTCAAGTACAAAACTGTATTACAGAAGCTGTAACCTCGTAGTAAAGATAATAACCATAAACCAAATAGTAAAACCAATATCCTACTAGCCATTCAGGTCCCATTCTGCTAAAGCTCTCTTTCAATCATACCATGGTGAACCTAGTAAGGCGCTGACAATTATCCATTGTCACTTATTAGCAAACTATATTTTAATACCACTAGACTGTACCGTATGAGTTTTTATAGAGAAGTTTTAAAAAGTACAATTGCTTAAGTAATACCTGGAGAGAACCAACCGTCGCCCCATTCATGTGAGTCCAGAACACCAGAGTACATTTTGGTCCCATGCGTGAAATAACAGGAGTGAGTATATCAGCCATATCACCAAACTTTCCATTTGAGCTATCAGCATACAGATACCAGCCATCTGTGGTATTTCTGGGGAAAGTACAAAGCATTTATCAGATTAAAAAAAAAACAATAAAACAGAAGAGAATCATAAACTATAATACAGTTCATCATTTTTTGGGTATACTTTATATAGTTCATCATTGACCACAATTTATTGCTCTATAAGTTTTCCTAAAGTATAATAATGTTTTATAGCATAATGATAACTCATAATCTTCAACAGAAATAATTATTGTACTGCCTCTTACTTGTAGCCAAGAGGTTGCCACAGTCTGTTCAAGACTGGCTACATCTGACCCCTTTCTGGGCACTGGGGACTAAGATAGCAGGCCTTGGCCTCATCTCATCCCTGAGACATTAGGACAGGAGAGTGGGAATTCTTTTCTCCCACCCAGACGAGTTTTGCCCCCACGGATGCCTTTCTAAGGGAGTGTATTCAATGTTCATTTAAGACATAGCCTATTTGGGGGCACCTGGGTGGCTCAGTGAGTTGAGCATCCAACCGACCCCAACCCAGATCACAATCTTGTGGTTCACAAGTTCGAGTGCCACCCCTGGCTCTGTGCTGACAGCTGGGAACCCAGAACTTAGAGCCTGGAGCCCGGGCCTGGAGCCTCTTCAGATTCTGTGTCTCTGTCTCTGTCTCTCTCTCTCTCTGCCCCTTCCCACCGCGTCCTCTGTCTCTCTCGCTCTTTCAAAAATAAATAAAACATTTAAAAAAATGTTTAAAGTGGGGTGCCTGCGTGGCTCAGTCGGTTAAGCGTCTGACTTCAACTCAGATCACGATCTCGCGGTCCGTGAGTTCGAGCCCCGTGTCAGGCTCTGGGCTGATGGCTCAGAGCCTGGAGCCTGCTTCCGATTCTGTGTCTCCCTCTCTCTCTGCCCCTCCCCCGTTCATGCTCTGTCTCTGTCTCAAAAATAAATAAATGTTAAAAAAAATAAAAATAAAAATAAATAAATAAAAATGTTTAAAGAGCCTAATTACAGCTGGAGGAGAAATGTGCCCAACACTGGTGGAGATCTGACTCTCACTAGGGCCCTGGCCTCCTTCACAGCCCTGCCAGTAGTGGTCCCAGAGCAAATGATGGCAGAGAAGGGCACACACCCAGCATTCCCTCTGCTCCCTAACCCTGGGTTGCTAAGATCACTCAGCAGACTTTCTCACAGCCTTCTTGTGCCTGGACATTCCGTGCCTCTATCATTCCCTTCCTCCAAGATTCTCAACTCCTTGACATATTGGCTGACTCCTACAAAACCAGTGTTTGGAGCAATATGATTATTTTTGCTTCAGCCTTTTTTCTAAGAAAAGGTAAAGAGCGGGCATTGTGGGAATCTTCCTTCCACGCCTTTGCAGTGTACCTCTTCAAGAAGAGAGATTTTAATAGGATGGATGTCTGAGTTTCAACCTCAGAGTACCTTTGGTAAAAGTACTCCTTAAGGAGGGAGACCCCTAACTCTCTGCCCTCACCTTGCTCCATGTTGCCTGGGCTTCCAGCCCCGCCCACCAAGTGCATCTCTCACCTTTAATCCTGGGTGCGCACTACCCATATCTGGGGCATCGCTGGCTCTTGGGTTATGGGTCTCCCCTGACTCCTTTCCCCTTCCTTGGTCTGTGTGGTGGCCATACAGGCACAGCACTACTGGAGTCACTTAGGAACCAGCAAACTGACAAAGGCCAAGCTTGGGGCTGAGGCCCAGAGATGGTGCCTCGGCGATCCTTCCACACCTGGCTGGGGCACAGCCTTCAGGATGCCAGGCCCGTCTCTGATCTTGCCCGCTAGGCCTGGAGGACAGGGACTCCTGTCTAGAGAGAAGCCTTCGGAGGGGAAACCAGGAGGTGGGACTTGAGGGTTGGCTATCATAAGCTGCCTCAGCCACCATCTAGAGGTGAATGCACTGCCACCCATCGCCTGCAGGTCCCCACATCTATTTCCACGAGAGGCCACAGAAGGGAGGGACTTTATTGAAGAATATTTTAAAGAAATCTTTTGTACCCCCTGGGACTCCTTCATCAAAACAAGGGACTATGTGGCAGAGTTTTAACGTTCATGTGCGGCTGACTTGGGTGCAAGAGAGGTTTTGACCCAGGCTCAAAGTTAGTTTCAAATACTACTTAATAAATCTATTTTTCTTTATTTTTTTTTTTCTGGCACAGAAGCTGGTAATCTAGGACCTACATGTGAAGAACTTTATGTGAATATTTTTTGTAGTTAGTTTACTTGGGTTGGTAGGACACATTATATTTAAATTCCTTGAACACTGTGGATCCCCCTAATGTGTATGAATGACTAAGGCTTTGTAAATTAAGGAATGTTGGCGAATAAAGTTATTTGACGGGATCAAAGAAACCAAAAAAAAAAAAAGAAATAATTATTCTACTCTTTTGATTTTAAATCCATGCATCATTAGTACAATGTGCACAAATTATGATAAAGGCTGAAATTACCAAATCTAGTCTGTAATAATTTGGTTGTGTGGGTTTTTTTTTTACAATAATACTGCCAATAATGTGGTCAGCTTTGTACAGCGTATTTTCTTTTTTTTAACATTTAATTTTTTATTGTAGTATAATTGACATACAATGGTATATTAGTTTCAGACGTACCACATACTGATTTGACAATTGTATACATTACTCAGTGCTCAGCATGATAAATGTAGTCACCATGTGTCACCAAATATTATTACAACATTATTGATGATAGTCCCTAAACTGTACTTTTCATCTTTGTGACTTACTTACTTTATAACTAGAAGTTTAAAGTATGTACCTCTTAACCCCCTTTACCTATTTTGTCCATTCCCCGCCCCCATCCACCTCCCCTCTGGTGGCCACCACTTTGTCCTCTGTATTTAGGAGTCCATTTTGTTTTTTGTTCATTCGTTTTTATAGATTCCGCATTTGAGCGAAATCATATTTTCATGTGGGTAGAATGGGCCCTAAAGAACTGAATATGTTTAGAAGAGGCACATAAAGAAGAAATTATATACATACATATATATACATATATATACACACACATATAAATGTATACATATATACATGTCTATATGTGTATACATTTGTATATACATATATACACACACACACATACATATATAAAGCATGGAAAATAGAAAGGAAACTGGTCTGGGGTTCTCCTTATAGGTCTAAAAGGCTTTCAAGTCTCAAATTTAGTCTCTATTAATTTAGGTCAATTTTATTTAAATATATTTTAATAAGCTTATAGGTAATTTTTAAAATGTGTCTTTCCCTTCCTAGCTCTAAGTCAAAGACAAAGAATCAGGATGAAAACAATTAAATATCAATGTAATCTTGCCATAAAAGACAGAGTTTATGCTCCCACTTTAAATATCAATTCAAAAAAAGAGATAATAAAACATTAAAGACATCTAGGTAATATACAGCCTTTCGAAGTATTAAGTGAAGAGGTGATTTCTCACAGTATGGGCATTCTGGCACTCTGATTAATTAGATTTCTTACCACTTTCTCACCTACAGATTATGCTAGATACTATAGAATGTAAATTTGCTACTTATTAAAACCATTTTTATTTTGAAAGTTATATCTTTTTTCTTTTTTGAGGAAAGAAATGTGAATCACCAATAGCAAATGGATGGAGAAGTTACCACATAGTTATTGAGTGGATCTTTGCAGTCTTGCCTGCCCAAGTCACTGGGAACATGATTGTGAGAAGCCCACAACAGAATTTGGCCTCTGGCCTGATCATTTACTGGGTAGACAATATTAGGCAGGTTAGTTAATCCTGCTGAGTATGTTAGTTTCTTCATTTATGAGATGTTCCATGTATGGTCTTAATAAGAATCAGAAATAAAATAAGGGAATATCTAAAAGAGTACCTAGCCCATTCTATGTATTTAATAAATTACAGTTGTGATTTGCAGTTATGTTTATGTCATTAGTTGCTGCTAATAGAATAAAGGATTTAGTGTCCCATAAACCACAGAGGGTATGAATTAAGACCGTTTTTAAGAGGCAGAACTATTAATCTGAATTATGTCTCAATAAGTAAGCACTTCCAGTTTTGTTCCTTGTGTGTTTAATATCCCAAGATCCTAGGGATAACAAGAACAGAAATGAATATATAATTTATTCATAGATTCACTGAGACCCAGCACAATTTCCACAGACATTTCTTCCTAGTTATTGACAGATTCTAAGCTTCATCTAGAAATCTAAAGGACTAAGAATAGCAAATTTTAATGTACAGAAAAACAAAGAGAATTTAATAGGTCAATTCATTATAAATGTGGAATAATCAAGACAGAGCAGTACTGAAGTAAAGATAGGAAAATGGACCAGATAAATGGACAAAACACTCCTGAAACCAATTCACATATATTTGTACACCCGATTTTGAAAAGTTTGATTCTTCAAAGCACTGAAGGAAAAGACAAGCTTTTCAATGTGGACTGAATAAATCAGGTAGCAATGTGGGGGGAAAAACAAAACTTGCCTCTATTTCACAGCTTTAAAAAATAAGGAATTCCAGGTAGATTGTACCTTGAATATAGAGGGTGAAACAATAAAGTTTCTCTAAAATAACCTAATAGGGGCACCTGGATGACTCAGTCTGTTAAGCATCTGACTTCAGATCAGGTCATGACCTCACGGTTCGTGAATTCAAGCCCTAGGTCGGGCTCTGTGCTGACAGCTCAGAGACTGGAGCCTGCTTTGAATTCTGGCCTCCTTCTCTCTCTGCCCCTCTCCCACACATGCTCTGTCTCTCTCTCAAAAATAAATATTAAAAAAAAAATAAAAAAGAAGATAACCTAATAATATCTTTATGATGTGGAAGAAAGTTTTAATAATATATAAAAATTGCTAACCATAGGGGAAATATTTAAAAATGGGACTATATTCAAATTAAGGATTTCTGTTTATCAAAGATGCCAAAATGATGATCATAATCATCACTGAATCATCATTAGCAAATGGGAGGAAAGCATACATATCACATACATAGAATATAACACGTACTGACTGCTTACTATGTACCATGCTCTATGCTAGATGTTCAACAATATGTGTGTGTGTGTGTGTGTGTGTGTGTGTGTGTGTGTGTGTGTGTAGGGACCATGTCTATTTTGTTTCCTATGCAGCAAACTGGATCACAGGCCCTCAAAAAATACTTGATAAAAACTTGATAAATGAGTTTAAAATTAGTAGAACAAATGTGGAAATAAAAAGAATAAAAAGACCAAGGGAGTGACAGAACTATAGATTCAGATCAAATCATTCATGAAAAGCTGATAATGTGTTTCATGCTGGGGGGAGAAAAACAACATAAGAAAAGACAAAACAAAGTGAACAGATCTGGAGACCATGGAGGAACGAAGTGACTAAAAGTCATTCATTCTGGCAATGATAAAATTATCAACAGTTCTTCAACTGGAGGTCTCTGTATGAATTGTCCAGAATTAAACACAATTAAAAACTATTCATGTGTAATTTTCCCAATCCAATATAACTTGATATAATTCAGTCACAAAGATATATATAAATTACTAAAGAAATTCCTTGTAAGTATATATCCCTGAAATATCCCCCATCTGCAAGGAAAAGAAAAAAGGGACACATATCAGGAGATTGACTTGCAAACCACAAACAACAAAACTACATTTGTGCCTTCACATCATACTATGAACACAGAACACAGCACTGCATCCTGTGGTCACCAATATTACATGCGTTAATTGTGGGCACGTGATGTATGCATGATTCCTAGTGGAAACTTGAAGAATTACACAAACACTTGCTTGTGTTTGGGATGAGATCATCCAAGCACGTACTTTCAGAGGAAATCAACCCACCCCATGGAATGGGCAAAGCAGTAATGACCACACCTAACAATGCTGTCACCCACAAAATATCAGTGTCTCTCTACTGGCCTTAAAATTGTCCTTTCTCATATAAGGTAAGAAGTAGGATGTTTTATAGGCACATATATTTTCTAATAAAACATATCGTAAACCACATAGGAAGTGTTATAAGACAAAGAAAGTATTACACACCCAGAAGTTGCGCAAGGAAAGATACTGGGTGATGATGTACAGGTCATTTAAAAAGTGATTATAAAAAGAGATCTTACTTACCGTCCGCGTTATTTTTTAAAAAGTCTCCTAGGCCTCATAGGATAATCAGTTTCTAAAGTCTTAACCATGACATAAATTAAGCAATTAAAATATTGAATATTTTCCCTTATTTGAGAATCTCGTGGGTATTCACCCTAAATAAATTAGTAAGAAAAAAAATACCCTTGCAAGGACAAGTCAAATTATTTCTGGGTGAGATAAACTGACCTGTGATCCTGTACGTATACAACATCAGGGACATATTGTCCAGGAGTATTTTTTGGGTTGAAAAAATACCTTTTAATTCATTCTGATACTATAGGCCTTTTTTTTAACATTTATTTTTGAGACAGAGAGAGACAGAGCATGAACGGGGGAGGGGCAGAGAGAGAGGGAGACACAGAATCGGAAGCAGGCTCCAAGCTCTGAGCCATCAGCCCAGAGCCCGACGCGGGGCTTGAACTCACGGACCGCGAGATCGTGACCTGAGCTGGTCAGACGCTTAACCGACTGAGCCACCCAGGCGCCCCACTATAGGCCTTTTTTTTGCGTAACTAGTGAGATATGATCTACTAAAAGCTGTCATGGACTTTATTAGCTTCAGGAGTAGCAGAAAATACAAAGTGCTCAATAGTGCAGCTCTTATAATAGTTTCCATAGCACTACCCTAATATCTGTAGTGAACCATTCTCGTGGTGTGAAACTAACCGTTCCCCTCACCTCAGCCAACAACTTCTCTGTAGAAGACAAAATCCCTGACCCACCAACTGCTGCGGTAGGCTTCCTAAGCAAGCCAGACTAATCAGCGTTCTCCTGTGGGATTTTTAGAATATAAAAAGGGAAAAGGAACATTCCCTCTGCAGTGTTAAATCTTACTAGCTGACTCCCCAAGTTGTGAAACCAGTTCTGCCTGATTCCAAAACTCCACACATGGCTGTCTACACTATGCTTTAGTGATGCAGAAGAAGAGTCCAAAAAAAAAAAAAAGTTTCTATTGACTTTATTGGGCCTTTCTGAAATACACATCTGATTCTACCATCCTGCTTAGAAATCTTCAATATATCCTCACTAACTCAAAGTAAGACCCTTGAACTAAACTGTATGCTATTGGACTACAATACAAAGCTTTAGTGAACTATACATCTACTTACTACACACACTGTCCAGATCAGCTGACATATTTTTTTCCAGAGCACAGCTTTCTTGATAAAAGAAGCAGTGAATTAACTTGCATTCTAGTATTTGTAACTAATTCAAGTATTTGTAACTAATAGTCCACAGACTGATATTCCACACTGCAACGCTACATAACTGGGTCAGATTTTTTTTTGTGAAGGCCATATAGTAAATATTTTAGGTTTTATGGGCCATAAGGTCTCTGGTACAACTATTAAACTTCTGTCTTTGTAGCATGAAAGCATCCATGAACTACTTAAATGAATTGTCACATTCCTGCTCCAATAAAACTCTATTTGCAAAAAACAGGCTTCAGGCCAGAATTGGCCCACAGGCCATCCTTTGGTCACCACTATTCATTCTATGGATAAAGTCTCAATTCACTGGGATCTGACGAATAACTTTCTAAAAAAATCTGGCATCAACTTTCATACATTACTCACTCAGATATATACCCAATGCATATGTGTGTGTAATTACTTGAATACATCATGCCCTTTCTTTTCTCTGTCTCCCTTATTCTGAGCACTCTTCTTCTGAGCACTCTTATAACCTGTGCTGTTGGTCTTTCCTCTATACTACTTTCTCAACATATCTCCACAACATATCTCAAGTATATTCTCATTTCCAAGCCTTTTTAGATGCCTAGACTCAAAATTCCTTGATTCAAAATTACCCCCTTATGGAAGAATTTCAGAGCACTTATACACAACTTTTTAAATGTATTTTTCATGTTACGTTTTAATTCACTGAATATAAAGCTTTATTCCCCAGTAGATTCTATCCATATCATGACACAGATTTTAACTTATTTATCTACCTCACCTTGTGTATCCAGAAAGCCTTGTAAAGCGACTTAAACTCAATTGGTACTCAATAAATATTTCCTGAATCTGTTGCTTAACATTAAATAAAAGTGTTAGAGAATTCTTGCTTTTCTATAGCAAAATTCTCCTTTACAAGTGCAAGGAATCTCAATTTAAAAAACACACACACAATTTTAGCAGAATGCTTTTGGGTTTTTCTTTCCTAGTCTCATGAAATATAAATGAAGTAATGAACAACATTTGCTGAAATTTTATATAACCACCTGGGGCTTTACCAACTCAAAATTCAATATCAAATGTATCAAAGCCAACTATTTTAATTAGGCTCCCCCACAGTTCCTGTTTCAATATTGTATGACATTCACTGCAGAAAAACTCTTTGTGAGTCAAACAGAAACACACACACACACACACAAAATAACAATGGATAAATCTTAAAGCTGAAGAAATTACATAATGTGGTTGTATTTACTTATTTACTTTCTCTTTTCAAAACAGAATTTTTAAAGGCTCATTAAAGTAATTATATTCTTTGTAAAACAGATTTTAGGCCAAAACCCCATTAGTTTCTGAGATACATAAACTAAAGTATCTGAGGTTTTTAGATCAGTCTTTAAATTGTAAGTCTTTCAATGAGGGAGTATTAAGTGATAGTTTGTCATTTAATATTTGTAACAAATCTGAGAGGCAGGATTATAACCACTACTACTTCACAGAGAAGTAAAATTAAGTAACTTGTCAGTGAGATCCTTCTCCCACGTTTTATATTCTCAACTAGTTGTCCTCTAACTATGGGGTCAGAAACAGCACATCAGGATTACCTGAGAACTTAGTTTAGTCACTAGTTCTTGGGCCCTAATGCAGATATACTGAATCAAGAACTCTGGGCTAAGAGTGCCTGGGTGGCTCAGTCAGTTGAGCGTCCAACTTGGGCTCAGGTCATGATCTCCTGCTTAGTGAGTCCCAGCCCTGCGTCGGGCTCTGTGCTGACAGCTCAGAGCCTGGAGCCTGCTTTGAATTCTGTGTCCCGGGCTCTCTTTGCCCCTCCCCCATGAGTGCTCTCTCTCTCAAAATAAATAAACATTAAAAAAAAAAAAGAACTTTGGGCCAGAGCTTAGCCATCTGTTCAACAAATTCTCCAACTTACTCCTGTGCATGCTAAGTTTTGAGATCCACTCTTCAAAACCACTTACGCTAACAGCTAAACTAGTACCTTCAAGTCCAAGATGCAAAATCAAGATACCAATCCAAAAGGAATACTTAGAAAAGTAGACACTCATGGGGTGCCTGGGTGGCTCAATCAGTTAAGCAACCGACGTTGGGTCAGGTCATGATCTCACGGTTCCTGGGTTTGAGCCCCGCATCAGGCTCTGTGCTGACTGCTCAGAGCCTGGAGCCTGCTTTGGATTCTGTTCTCCCTCTTTTTGCCTCTCCCCTACTCACACTCTGCCTCTCTCTCTCAAAAATGAATAAACATTAAAAAAGAAGAAGAAGGAAAAAGAAAAGTAGACATTCAAGCTTAATTTTTCTTCCCAAAATAAACACTCTGGGGAAAACAAGTACTTGTAAGATTAAAGAATTTTTTACACTTGTTTTTCTGGCACCTTATTTTCTATTTCATAGTGTGTAGAACACAGGCACTGCATTTGACTTAAAAAAAAAAAAAGAAGAGTTGACTGGGAAGCGTACGATTTGGAATTCTTAGTCAAATATATTTGAGAAACTCAATGCACAGTTCCAGAGTACCATTCACACACACACACACACACACACACACACACACACACACACACACACAGAATTTGATGTAAATAATTCTTTAGGAATTGTGTAATCAATTTCCATTATACTCTCTCTTTATATAACTCACATATCCTTAATGTATTTGACCAAAAAAAATGTCTGTCACATGATAAGTACTCAAAAATATTTGTCAAGTTGAGTGAATGAAACAAACAACTGAAGGCTTATTTTTGAGCATTACTAGATAAATAATACCTTCTAACAAAAACTTATTGACCTAAATTTCAAAAAATAATTTAGTAATTTAAATTTTTGAGATTTTAAAAACAATTTTTAGAATTAAAAAAATACTTTATCAGATATGACCATTATTAATCCAAAATGTATTCCCGTGTTACTTTGAATTGAACGTTCTATTTGTTTAAGAAATGGTTTTTTTTCAGGCTTCAAGGCAAAGAAAATCATCAGGAATAAAGAATTTTATTACATAATGATAAAAAGGTCAATGGTACAAGAAGACCTAACAATCCTTAATGTTTATGAGCCTAAAAACAGAGTGTCCAACTATGTGAGGCAAAAACTAACAGAATTTTTTAAAAAAGCAAAAAGCAAAAACAAAAAACAGATGAATCCACTATCATCATTAGAGACTTCAACACCCCTCTTACAGAAAAGGACACATTTCACAGTCAAAAGATCAGTAAGGACAAAGGTGAACTCAACATCATTAATCAGCTGGATGTAAATGATGCCTAACACTGCTTTATCCAATAACATAAGACTATACATTCTTCTCAAGCTTACAGCGAACATTTACATCTAATAAGGACTGTTAAACAAAACATACAGAAAATTCTTAATACTTAACAATAAGAAAACAGACAACTGATTAAGAAATGGGCCAGGTTTGGCGGTGCCTGGGTGGCTCAGTTGGTTGAGCGTCGAACTTTAGTTCAGATCATGATCTCACAGTTTGTGGGTTCGAGGCCCACATGGGGCTCTGTGCTGACAGCTCAGAGCCTGCAGCCTGCTGTGAATGTGTCTCCCTCTCTCTCTGACCCACTCACAGAGTCTCTCTCTCTCTCTCTCTCAAAAATAAATAAAACATTTAAACAAATTAAAAAAAAATGGGCCAGGTGTTTAGAGTTGTGTCTTTCCCGTCATGGGTTTTGTAGAGTGAGCTTGTGGGTCTGTGAGACCCAAAAATTGAGAGCTGCTTCACTCCCAAGCAGCTGCACCCAGCATCTATGTGGCTGTCTCCAAGCCACAAAACAAATACTGGGAGCACAGTGGATTTCTTTTGTATTACCACGAGAAAAAGGGAAAGAAGGAAGCTGGAGAGGCTCATGAATGTTCAAAGAAGGCCAAAAAAAAAAAAAAAAAAAAAGATGATTAGTCTGAAAGCTAAGCTTTTCCATAAACAGTGCCATACTGAGAAAATACAAATGAAAAAGACTATCAACATGCAGTAAAATAAAAACAGTAAACAAAAGGATGATGAAAAGTTTCCACAAGGAGCACTACTTGCATACCTCCTGGACAGGGAGGGACAGTCCCCAGCTAAAGTACTTTGCAACATGATTAAATAAAAATGAAGAGAAAGCAGGAAAATGGGAATTCCCTTTGCCCAAAGCTCATGCCCACGGACAAATGGAAGTATTAACAGTTATTCGAACAGGAAAGAAAAAGAAAAGTAGACATGGTAGAAGATGGTTTCTAAAATTGCTTTGCTGGAGATGGCTTTACTCGAAAATCACCTAAATAAGAGTGATTCATTACGTTAATGACCTTACATCTCAAAAAGGTCCATGTAACACATCCTGAATTGAAAGCCACTTTTTGCCTGCCACTACTTGGTATAAAAAAATCCTTCACCCACACTATACACAACTTTGGGTATTATTACCAAAGGTACGATCACTGAGGTGTAAGTGAGTGACTTGGGCCTTGTGACACAAGAAGGCAAGGTTGTATGGGAGAAACACAGCCAGGTTACACAATCCTGAAAATGATGGATGCATAAATGCAGTCTTGCTGGTTCAACAGCAGTTTCAGACAAATAACTCCTTATAAGTACTGAAGACTACACACCAATCAGGAAAACCACTATGATTGTGCTCGTTCTGAATACTAGCAAATAGCCTTATATACCTGCTGTCATCAGAATTATTTATTCCATTGTAAAAGAAATAAATTAAAACATCCCAGTTTTACAAAAAGAGAAAAAGAGAGGGGCACCTGGGTGGCTCAGTAGGTTGGGCATCCAACTTTGGCTCAGGTCATGATCTCATAGCTTGTGAGTTTGAGCCCCACATGGAGCCTGCTTTGGATCCTGTGTCTCCATTTCTTTCTCTGCCCCTCCCCTGCTCGTGTTCTCTTTTTCTCTCCCAAAAATAAACTTGAAAGAAAGAAAGAAAGAAAGAAAGAAAGAAAGAAAGAAAGAAAGAAAGAAAGAAAGAAAGAAAGAAAGAAAAAGATGGTGAGAAAAAAAGAAGAGACCAAACACCTGAAAAGACACCTCATGAAAGAAAATATACAGGTAGCAAATAAGCATATGAAAAGGTGCTCCATACATATGTCATCAGAGAAATGCAAATTAAAACAACAATGCAATATTACTATATACCTATTAAAATGGTCAAAATCCAGAAACCAACAATATCAAATGCTGGTAGGAATGTGAAGTAATAGGAATTCTCATTCATTAATGGTGGGAATCCAAAATTGTATAATCACTTTAACAGGCTGTTTGGTAAGGTTTCTTACAAATAAATACACTCTTAATCATATGATCCAGAAATTAGGCTTCTTGGTATTTATAACCAAAGGAGATGAAATTTATGTCCAGACAAAAACCTACACATGAATGTTTATAGCAGCTTTATTCATTACTCCAAAAACTTGGAAGCAAGCAAATATCCTTCTGTAGGCAAATGGATAAATAAACTTTGGTACATTCAACAATGGAATATTATTCAGCACGAAAACAAAATGAGCTATCAAGGCATGAAAAGACAAGGAAGAAACTTAAGTCTATATTAATTATGAAGTGAAAGAAGCCAATTTGAAAAGTCTACATGCTCTATGATTCCAACTACATGACATTCTAGAAAAGGCAAAACTATTGAAACAGTAAAACATTAGTGGTTGCCAGGGCTTTGGCAGGGAAAAGGGAGGGAGGAATGAACAGGCAGAGCACAGAGGATTTTTAGGACAATGAAAGCACTCTGTATTGTGCTATAATTCTGGATATATGCAATTACGCATTTGTCCAAACCCATAGAATATATAACACCAAGAGTGGACTATAATGTAAAATATGGATTCTGAGTGTTTGGATAAGTCATGTAGGATCATCAATTGTGAGAAATATACTGGCATTAATTCTAGAGAATGAAGCAGGGTTCTCCTTGCACATAAGGGAAGAATCTAAAGGTACAGAAGCTGATACAAAGCAAGAGGCATTACAAATAGAAATGAAATAAAAGACAGAAAACTACTTGATAAGTTTCAATCTGTTACACAAATGATACAGCCATTATTCAATGATTTCAATTTGAGGCAAAAATAAGTTAAAAGGGATTTTTTTAAGTTTATTTACCTTTTTTGAGAGAGAGAGAAAAAGCGAGTGAGAGTGAGAGTGGGGGAGGCACAGAAAAAAAGGGGGAGAGAGAATCCCAAGCAGGCTCTGCTCTGTCAGTGCAGAGCGAGATACAGGGCTTGAACTCATGAACGATGAAATTACGACCTGAGCTAAAATCAAGAGTAGAATGCTCAACAAACTGAGCCACCCAGGCATCCCTAAGAGGGAATTCTTACTATTTTCTGAAACAATATGAGCTAGCCATGTTTGCAGTAAATACATTTATTTATTAATCTGACCTGATTTTTTTAAAAAAATCAATCTTTCCAGCACTGATCTCTAAGGCTATTTATTCAAAATTCTACTTGTAACCTCACTGGGATTTTGAAAGTTCCCTGTAATGAAACTAGCAAATTGGATTCTGCTCACTAGATTCATGACTTTATCCAGTTTTATGAAATGGACTTATAAAATTTCAGGATTGTGAAATCAATACAAGACATAGCCAAAACTTACTTTGAAACATCTTATAGATGAAATCCCAGTAGGAGAAGGGATTGAAATGGCTGTGCACTCTCTCTCCCCAGAGATAACAATTGTAAATATGGCATAAAATATATAAAGTTAATTCTAAAATACAAACCAGAAAATTTCCAAAGCAGACAAAAATCAGAGGAAAGCATAATACACATACAAACTTGCAACTCAAAGTGGTGAGAACAGTGAGTTTGTGTATTTTTGATCTGAAAAAATTGACAATCTCCCTTACCCTTTGGCTATGTTTGTAAAAACTGACACAATGACAGTCTTACTGGCTAAAGGAATGAGAGATCAGAGTTCAGAAGAAAATTTAAAAGAGAAATCCTAGAAATCTTAACAGCAAAGCTACACAGTTACAGGGGCGACAACAGGAAGCATGGCAAAATGCAGGTAGGGACCAGAGAAAAAACTATGCTGAAAGATTAGAGCTATGTGGACACAATCTTCAAAGGTAAGGTTTTTTTTTAACAGTATAGTTTTTAACCGTATATAGCTCAAACACCAGAAGGCACAAAGCTTTATGTCCTTGTGGACTTGAAGTTTCAGAAAAGAGAGTCTGAAACTGACACAGCATGGATAAAGAAGAAATGCACAAAAAAGCAACACTGGAAAATGATAAAAACAGAGCAGAGAAAGGAGTAGCTACATTCGGTGCACTAGATAAAGTTTACAGTTTAAAACCAAGTACATTAACTACCTATTGAAACAGAAAACAAAAATCTTAACACGAACATTACAGAATCCAGAGTCACTAAAATGTATTATCAGTAATATCTAATTTTCAATCAAAAACCTCTAGACATACAGAAAAAAATGTAGTATGATCATTACCGGCTAAAAATAAACAGCCAATAGAAAATCACTCCATGTGGGTCAAGATGTTGACTGTATCAGACCAAGATTTTATAGTACCTGTCATAGATACATTCAAAAAACTAAAGAAAAATTATTCAACCAACTGAAGAACATTAGGTATCAATGGATGCATAGATAATCTCAAGAGTAAATGGGAATTCTAAAATAAATAACCAAATGATAACTCAGAGACTGAAACCTACAATAACAGAAAATAAAAAATAAGATGCTAGCTGGGTTGAATAATAGATTGGATATCACTGAAGAGGAATGAGTAAACATGAAAATACATTAGTGAAGTTATCAACTCAAGAATCACAAAAATTGACAAAAATTAACACCATTCGAGACTTGTAACACAATATCAAACAATCCAAAATTGATATAAATGGAATCTCAGAAGAAGAGAAGACGAAAGATAAAATATTTGAAAAAATAGTGCCTGGAAAGTTCCTAAGTCTGGTAGAAAACAATTAAAGATCTAGTAACCTTAATAGTAGATACACCATAGCCAAAATGTTATAAGCCAAAGATACAGAGAAAATCTTATAACTGAACAAAGAAAACAAAGAAAAATGATGCATAAAGAGAAACATCAATACGACTAACAACAGATACTGTTTCTGAAACTAGTATAGATACTGAAATTATATGTTCACAGTGCTGAATAAAAATAAACAGAAAAATTAATTCTATACCCAGTGAAGCCTTCTTTTAAAATTGAAAAGGAAATAAATTTTTAGATTGAGGAAACAGGGAGAATAATTTGCCAGCAAACCTCTACTAAAAGAAATACTAAAGAAATTATCTTTAGAAAGACTGATGAAATAACACCAGCTAGGAATCAGATTGAATAAAATGATAAATATGTTATATTAAAGTATATGTGTATATAATTTATGTATCTTACACGTATATATTTTAAATTATATAAGTAATATATGTGTGTGTGTGTGTGTTCTTTTTTTTCTCTTAATCCTGCTGAAAGACAAAAAGACTGAATGAAGCAAAAATAATAACACCGTTTTGATAGATTTGTAATTTATATTGACAATATATATGACAATAATAGCACTAAGAATAAGTAGGAGTAAATAGAAATAAACAGTACTAAAATCCCTATATTTAACCTTGACTAATTCAATATTAACACTAGGTACACTGGGTCAAATTTAAGATGTTTGCTTTAACATCTAGAGCAGCCAATAAAAATTGCAAAGATATATAGTAAAAATAGAATGATAAATTTTTTGAATTAAAATTTAAAAAAAACAGGAAAGGTAAAAAGAGGGAATTCTAAAAACTGAGATACATTTAAAAAATAAAAAATAAAAAACCTAAATATAAGCATATCAATAATTACATTAAATGTAAATGGAATAAATACCCCATCAAAAGACAGAGATTGTTGGTTAGAATAAAAGAGCAAGAAACAACTATATATTATTTACAAGACATTTTAAATACAAAGACAAATGTAAACTGAAAGTAAATAGCTGTGAAAGAAATACTGGTAACCTATGAGCATAAGAAAGCTAAAGAAATTATATTAATATCAGACAGGATGGATTTCAAGACTGATATGTATCAGTCTATATCATGTACATAAGATATGTATATATGTATCAGTATATATCATATACATATTAATTGAAACTGAATCAAAGCCTTGAATGCAAAATCTAAATAATTCTCAGGAGAAACCGAGGGGAAAGACCTCATGACTGCATTTGGCAACAATTTCTTGGATGTGACACCAAAGGTAAAGATAAAAATAACAACAAAAAAAAATACATTGGACTAGATCAAAATTAAAGCTTTTGTGCATCAATGGACACTACCAACAAAGTGAAAATTCAACCCACAGAATCTGAGAAAATATTTACAAATCATATTCTGAAAAGAGATTAAAATCCATAATATAAGGAACTCCTACAATTCAACAACAACAAAAAATAAAAACCTAGTTCAAGATGGACAAAGGACTTGAACACACATGCAAATTACCAATAAGCACATAAAAGGATGGTCAATGCCACTATCCTAAGAGAAATGCTAATTAAAACCACAAATCACTTCACATGCATAAGATGGCTATTGTCAAAAACAAAACAGAAAATAAGTGTTGGCAAGGATGTTGAGAACAGGAACACTTGTTATATATGCGAAATTTTATGTTACATATATTTTAAGAAAGAAAATTTTAATTAAGAAAATTTTAAATTATTTTACCAGGATGCCAAGTTTTTATTATACTTGCTTAAAAAAGCATTAGTTCTATTCAAATCCAATATTTAATACCTTCCAATATTTCACTTTACTTCTCTTACCATAATAACATAAAGAAAACATAGAGATTTTATCTTAAATATTATATATATAAATAAACCCTCAAATCTCCTGTAATTTACCCAAAGTATTACTAGTATTATCATTTCCTATAGGATTAAGAAGTGCAGGGTGTTGGGGCAGCTCATTCTGTTGAGCGTCTGACATCAGCTCAGGTCATGATCTCACAGTTTGTGGGTTCGAGCCCCCCATCAGGCTCTGTGCTGACAGCTCAGAGCCTGGAGCCTGCTTCAGATTCTGTGTCTTCCTCTCTCTGCCTCTCCCATGCTTGCATTCTGTCTCTCTCTCAAAATTAATAAACATTTTAAAAATTCAAAAATTGGCTTAAAAAAAGTACAGTTATACTCAAGCCTCCTTTCCTATTAATTGGCCAGTTAATTTAATTGTAGGAATATATGAAATAAAAGCCAAAGGAGAAATTGAAGGGAGCAGAGATACAGCATGGTCTCAAAAAAGTAATATCTGTAATGGAGATATTATTGAAAACTACTATTGCTAAAGATAGGAATATGGCAGCATAGGAGGATGGTGGGCTCACCTCGTCCTGCTGATCTTTTAGATTCCACCCACATCTGCCTAAATAACCCAGAAAAATGCCAGAAGACTAGCAGAATAGACTCTCAGGAGCCAAGGTAGACAAGAGGCCCATGGAAGAGGGTAGGAAGGGTGGAGAGGCAGTGTGTGCTACAAGGACTGGTGGGAGGGAGCTGGGGCGGTGGAGGGGCAGCCTGCCAAGCAAGGCAGAGCCCCTAAAGTCTGGCTTGCGAAAGAGGAGGGGCCGGACTCCATGACTTCTGACAGCCAGCAGGACTTAACATCTGGAGAGCAGGGAGTGCGATAGGATGCGGGGAGGGAGAGTTGTTAAGCCCCAGAAGGACAGAGGTTGGTGGGGGAACAAAGGCGCTGGCAAGCGCCATTTCCCTCTCCCATCCCCTGGCCAAAATGTCAAAGGGAACCAGTTCCCATCACCCAACTTGAGTGCACCACACAAACACCCAACATTGTGTTTCTGTGGATCCATCCCTCCAACGGACCTGCCTCCCTCGTGGTGCTGCAGGTCCCCTCCCGCAGGGGACTACCCATGGCAAAACTAGCTAAGCCTGCCCCTCCCGTCACTTGCACCTTGCGGATCCACCCCAGCTAATATGCCAGATCCCATCGAAGCAGCACCACAAGCCTGGCAGCGCACAAGAAGCCCAGATAAGGGCCACACCACTCCACAGTGAGTCCTGCCCCTACCAGAGGGGAAGATAAGGTACACACCAGTCTGACTGTGGCCCCAGCAGCGGGCTGGGGGCAGACATCAGGTCTGACTGCAGCCCTGCCCACCAACACAAGTTATTCAAACAGCACAGGGGAAGTGCCCTGCAGTTTGGAGCTACCACAGGGAATACCCAAAATGATGAAACGGAAGAATTCTCCTTAAGAGAAACTCCAGGAAGTAGCAACAGCTAACTGATCAAAACCAACTTAAGCAATATAAGGGAACAAGAATTTAGAATAATAGTCATAAAATTAATGGCTGGGCTTGAAAAAAAGCATAGAGGACAGCAGAGAATCTATTGCTACAGAGATCAAGGGACTAAAACATAGTCATGAGGAACTAAAAAAGGCTATAAATGAGGTGCAAAATAAAATGGAGGCAGCCATAGAACAGATTGAAGAGGCAGAGAAGAGGTGAATTAGAAGATAAATTTATGGAAAAAGAGGAAGCTGAGAAAAAAAAGAGATAAAAAAAAATCCAGGAGTATGAGGGGAGAATTAGAGAACTAAGTGATGCAATCAAATGGAAAAATATCCATATCACAGAAGAAGAAGACGAAGAAGAGAGAGAAGAGAAAGGGGCTGAAGGTGTACTTGAATAAATCATAGTTGAGAACTTCCCTGATTTGGGGAAGGAAACAGGCATTGAAGTCCAGGAGGCACAGAGAACTCCCTTCAGACAACCTGAATCAATCTTATGCACAACATATCACAGAGATCCAGAAGAAGAGAGAGAGAGAAAGGGGCTGAAGGTGTACTTGCATAAATCATAGTTGAGAACTTCCCTGATCTGGGGAATGAAACAGGCATTGAAATCCAGAAGGCACAGAGAACCCCCTTCAGACATAACTTGAATCGATCTTACGCACAACATATAGTGAAACTGGCAAAATACAAGGATAAAGAGAGAATTCTGAAAGCAGCTAGGGATAAATGTGCTCTAACATATAAAGGGAGACCGATAAGACTAGTGACAGATCTCTCTACTGAAACTTGGCAGGCCAGAAAGGAATGGCAGGAAATCTTCAATGTGATCAACAGAAAAAATATGCAGCCGAGAATCCTTTATCCAGCAAGTCTGCCATTCAGAATAGAAGGAGAGATAAAGGTTTTCCCAAACAAACAAAAACTGAAGGAATTCATCACCACTAAACAGCCCTACAAGAGATCCTAAGGGGGAATCCTGTGAGACAAAGTACTAGAGACATCACTGCAAGCATGAAACCTACAGACATCACAATGACTCTAAACCCATATCTTTCTATAATAACACTGAATGTAAATGGACTAAATGCTCCAACCAAAAGACATAGGGTATCAGAATGGATAAAAAAAAAAAAGACCCATCCATTTGCTGTTTACAAGAGACTCTTTTTAGACCTGAGGACACTTTCAGATTGAAAGTGAGGGGATAGAGAACTATCTATCATGCTACTGGAAGTCAAAAGAAAGCTGGAGTAGCCATACTTATATCAGACAAACTAGACTTTAAATTAAAGGCTGTAACAAGAGATGAAGAAGGGCATTATATAATAATTACAGGTTCTATCCATCAGGAAGAACTAAAAATTATAAATGTCTATGCACCGAATATGGCAGCCCCCAAATATATAAAACAATTAATCACAAACATAAGCAACCTTATTGATAAGAATGTGGTAATTGCACGGGACTTTAATACTCCACTTACAGTAATGGATATATCATCTAGACACAGGATCAACAAAGAAAAAAGGGCCCTGAATGATACATTGGATGAGATGGACTTGACAGATATATTTAGAACTCTGCATCCCAAAGCAACAGAATATACTTTCTTCTCGAGTGCACATGGAACATTCTCCAAGACAGATCACATACTGGGTCACAAAACATCCCTTCATAAGTATACAAGAATTGAGATCACACCATGCATACTTTCGGACCACAATGCTATGAAGCTTGAAATCAACCACAGGAAAAAGTCTGGAAAACCTCCAAAAGCATGGAGGTTAAAAAACACCCTACTAAAGAATGAATGGGTCAAATGTGTTGGGATGCAGTAAAGGCAGTCCTCAGGAAAATAAATTGCAATCCAGGCCTATCTCAAGAAACAAGAAACATCCCAAATACAAAATCTAACAGCACACCCAAAGGAAATAGAAGCAGAACAGCAAAGACAGCCTAAATCCAGCAGAAGAAGAGAAATAATAAAGATCAGAGCAAAAATAAACAATATAGAATCTAAAAAAATGTAGAGCAGATCAACGAAACCAAGAGTTGTTTTTTTGAAAAAATAAACAAAAGTGATAAACCGCTAGCCAG
Source organism: Acinonyx jubatus (assembly GCF_027475565.1). Taxonomy (NCBI): domain Eukaryota; kingdom Metazoa; phylum Chordata; class Mammalia; order Carnivora; family Felidae; genus Acinonyx; species Acinonyx jubatus. The sequence continues at coordinate 17,651,370 of NC_069387.1, read as the reverse complement.
GCTTCTCGAAGAGGACAGGACCCAAATAGATAAAATCATGAATGAAAATGGAATTATTACAACCAGTCCCTCAGAAATACAAACAATTATCAGGGAATACTATGAAAAATTATATGCCAACAAATTGGACCACCTGGAATAAATGGACAAATTCCTAAGCACCCACACTCTTCCAAAACTCAACAGGAAGAAATAGAAAACTTGAACAGAGCCATAACCAGTGAAAAAATTGAATCAGTTATCAAAAATCTCCCAACAAATAAGAGTCCAGGACCAGATGACTTCCTTGGGGAATTCTACCAGACATTTAAAGCAGAGATAATACCTATCCTTCTCAAGCTGTTCCAAAAAATAGAAAGGGAAGGAAAACTTCCAGACTCATTCTATGAAACCAGCATTACAAAAGCACCATGGCATGAAATACTTTGAGAATAAACAGGTTTGTTGGATGGATGGGAGAGTGGGCTCGTGATGAGGCCAAAATAAGAGGGCTGAGTCCAACAAGTAAAGATCCTAATGATGGGTATGTTAACCAATATTGTTGTGATAATACTCATTTTGCAAAATATACCTTATAGAACCAGTATTTCTTACACCTTAAACTTATACAGTACTTTATGACAAGCATATTTCACTAAAGCTGGAAGCAAAACAAAGATTTCAAGCCCAAGTTGGAGATGACGAACATCTACGTGGATGTCTGCTGGGTGCATTAAAGAACTCAAAAATAAAATCAGGTATCGTTTTTCTGTTTCCACAGAAAATTCCTAACTGGACTCCTGTGAACCCAGGTTTCCAAGTTAAAAACTAATGGTGCCCTTTAGTGGCTATTTTTCACCTTGTATTTCCAATTAATCATCAAATTGCACTGCATTTACTCATCTGTGTATCCTATCAACTTATACCATCTTTCTTCTTTATTGTTCTTCCTAATTTTGCCCCTTACTCATCACTTAGAGTATTTCAACAATAAAATAGTTCCCAGGCACAAAGTAATACACTACCCCAATCAATGTTACCAACGACTTCTGTTTAAAAAAATCTAAGCACATCTTTCCTTCATGAACTCTTATCACTCTACTGTTTGAAGAATGGTCTCAACTCTGAGGATCTCTATAGAATGCATCATCCAGGCTCCATTAGCTTCTGACTTCCAATTCTATTTGGCTAATGTAAGACACTAGCAGGAGACTGGAGGGTGAGAGGAAAAATTTTCAGGGTATTTACTCCCATAACCCCAACCACTTTGCTCTCTGCCTCACCATGGTAGGAAACTGTGCTCTTTTGAGGGTTTACCTCTTTTGGGGCAATTCCTCTTCTACAGCTCCAGGTTTTCCTAGATTTCTATGACCCAGTCTCCTTCTTTCATCCCTTCAAGCTTAGAGATGATAATGGTTTCTTTTGGGTGGTCTTTGGGTGCATCACCAGCTCTGCCCGTGACCAGCTTGAGTTCATCATGAATCAGAGAGGCCAACTGCGTATTTGGCAGTAACAACTAGCATAGAACCAATTTTTCCTATTACACTGTAAGCCCTTTAAGGGTAGAGATGTGTTTTTTCTGTCTCAGGCACTTCAGATTCCAATACAATGTTTGGAACAAAAGAGCTCAGCTAATGTAAATTTCCAAATTCAGAGTTAAAAAAATACAATTTAATCTTCAGAAAAAAATTATTTTGCACTAAGAATATGATAAATCAAGTAAAGTTAAACTAAGAAAGCAATGCAATGAGCTAATATATGAAATAAGATTGCTTTGTTTTAGAACATTGAAGGAGTGATGCTACACTTTGCAATCCTGGTTTTCAGCTTGAATTGCAAGTCAGAATTATGAAAGACAAACAACTGGAAATTACAGAGTTTAAGGTCTTCCTTCCTATTGCCATAATTCTAAATTTAACAGTTGTTATATAATTGTTAAAGGAACCAGAATTTCTATTGTTTCTGTTTGCCAAGTGTATTTCCTCTGACAGAAGAGATGTGTGCAACTTAAATTTATGAATACATGGAAATCAGAGTAGAACTTGCATTTTCTCTAACATGGTGTTCTTGACTTTCTAATTAGAACTTCCAAAGAACAACAGCGACCAATATTTAACGACTTATAATATCTCTTATTTTCTTTGTTTCCTTACTTCTATTATTTACTATGCATCTTATAAGACAAGGCATTTTTACCAACATGTGTCTACTTATATTTCTGGCCATATTTATATTTGTTCACATTTATGTCTCTTAAATTGAAACTTATTACAAGTGGGATTCTCTACCGTGTATCACTGTAGTACTATGTCAGACTCTATGCAAAGTTTCCTCGATTTGGTTTTAAAGTTGTTCATCATTTACAGACTAATGCTAAAAATCATCTCAAGATTATGGAACCACTGAAGAAAGTAGAAGGCGATGAATTTAATGACTGTATGTACCTTTGTTGCTAAAGTTTATTGGTTGAATAGTGGAAGATTTTCATAAAAATTTACAGTAGTGGTAACTCCAATTCAAGATTTCTTTAAAACAAAAGGAATGCTTACCAAATTCTCAATAATCAAAGAAAACTGACAGTGTAATTTACATTTTCTCACCTATATCAACATCACATTTCACATGAACAAACTAAACCTAAAACTTCAAAACATAAAAAAAGCTCATTTATGACCTATAACCTAGGTCACAAAGGTGAAAAGCATAAGAATTGAAGCTTTTCATAATACAGATTAATACAGATTAATACAGATTAATAAGTGATATTACATGTTTTTATAACATAAATCAACATGTAGCTTAATTTAGATATAACTGATAGCACTATATAAACTGTCTGCAAATCTACAATAAGAATTTCAAGAATGATTTGCTGATATTGATGAATTTAATTCAGGACCCTGAGTTCACCCTGTTCCACATTTGCAACTAGATATTGTCCACATTCAAGTCAATAAATCAGAGTGATCCTAAGCCTGCCGGGACAAACTCCACAACTAAATAAAGACAAGAAGCAGCATGTGAAAGATTAGGAGGTTCAGAAAGGTACAGGGAGGCTACCTGAAGGGTGGAGGAAACTGCACAAGTAGAAAGGCCAGTGAAATGGGCCCTCACAACAGGGAGCTGACATGGGGAAGACTAATCCTCAGAATTGTTTGGCCTTAAAAACCAGAGAGGTTGAATTCCATGAGTTTGTAAAACCAGTGGGACTTAGAACATGGAGCTTTGGAGTCTGGCTGACTCAGCACTGGGAGAGCTAGGAGGGCCTGGGCCAGATGAGTTGTACCCCTTAAAGAGAGAGCAGCCTGTGTGGAAGGGCAACATAAAAACAGCAGTTCACACAACACCAAAGGCAAATGAGAGACAGATCATGTTGGGGGACTTTGAAAAGAAAGGGGCTGGGCAGGTGCCATTTTCCTTCCCTGCCCCTCAGTGTGAACACAGAGACACCTGTGGGAGGTTGGGCTGCATAGACACTTGTAGCCTTGGCCCAGGGCTCAGAGCAACTTTGGTTAAAGCTGTGTGCACAGACCACCCAGCCACCTGGTACACAGCTGATGCCATGAGCCCTACCCACCTCCAGATAAAGCCCAGCTGCACACCACCAGACACTTTCACATGCCAAGCTTAGCCTGCCTACCCATCATGGCATGCTCAGCCCAGCCTCCCACCTGCAGCAACAGCCCCCAACCACCCCAATGCTTTGAGATCGGGCATAAGACTAGTGGCCCTATGCAAATTTTGCTCACACTGCCACCCCACTCCCAAGTTCCTCAGCTGGCACCTCTCCTCAGAGCACATCCCCTCCTGCCTAGGTCTAACATCACAGAGAGCAAGCACAGCCCACAACAGGCAGAGAGTCTGTGCAGTCAAAAGAAAAAGTGACTCAGATACAACAGCAGGCTGTAAGCATCACAAATAGGATGCTCTCACAAAGTGACAGACTCTGATAAACAGAGGACACTGCACTGCAGGGCACTCCAGGACTTCCTCTTCATATAAACACTATGTCCAAGAGCAGAGGACATAACTAATTTTCTTAACATATAGAAACAGACATAGAGAGACAGACAAAATGACGAGACAGAGAAATTTATCCCAAATGAAAGAACAGGATAATACCACATCCAGAGATCTAAGAAAAGCAGATATAACTAGCATGCCTGGTAGAGAATTTTAAACAATGATCACAAGGATACTCACAGGACTTGAAAAAGCAGTGCAAGGCATGAGTGAGGCTCTTAACACAGAGATAAGAAATAACATAGCAGAGATAAAGGGCTCAATAAACAAAATGAGAAACACGCTTGATTGAATGACTAGCAGAACTGAAGAAGCAGAGGAATGAATTAGTGACCTAGAAGACAGAAGAATGGAAAGTAATCAAGCTGAACAAAAGAGAGAAAAAAGAATTACACAAAATGAGAATAGACAGGAAACTCAGTGACTCCATCAAACATAATAGCATTTATTTTATAGGTATCTCAGAAGAAGAAGAATACAGAGAAAAGGGGGCAGAGAATTTATTTGAAGAAATAATAGCTGAAAATTTACCTAATCTGGGGAGAGAAATAGATGTTCAGATCCAGGAGGCACAGAGAACTCCCATCAAAATCAACAAAGCAGGCCAACACCAAGACATACTGTAATCAAACTTGCAAAATACAGTCATGAAAAAAAAAATCTTAAAAGCCGCAAGAGAAGTCAGTAACTTACAAGAGAAAACCCCTAAGGCTAAGCAGGAGATTTTTCACCAGAAACTTTGCAAGTGAGAATGGAGTGGCATGATATATTCAAAATGCTGAATGGGAAAAATCTGCAGCCAAGAATACTCTATCCAGCAAGACTTTCATTCAGAGTAGAAGGAGAGGTAAAGAGTTTCCAAAACAAAAACAAAAGGAGCTCATGACCACTAAACCAGCCCTTCAAGAAATATTAAAGGTAGTTCTTTGAGTGGAAAGGAGAGACCAAAGGTGATACCGTAAAGGTAGGTGTCAGGCTCTATGCTGACAGTTCAGAGTCTGCTTTAGATCCTGAGTCTCCCTCTCTCTTTGCCCCTCACCTGCTCAGGCTCTGTCTCTCTCTCTCTCTCAAAAATAAAATAAAAATTTTAAAAAGGGTTTTTATAAAGGTAGGAAACACAAAAGCAGTAAAAATGAGTATTTCTGTAAACGAATAAGTCAAGGAACTCACACACACACACACACACAAAAAGGGTATAAAATATAAGAACATGTACCTAAAATGTGGGAGGAGAAAATATGGGTTCAAACTTAAATGACCAAAAGTTTAATGTACACTGCTATATGCAGAAGAGGTTATATACAAATATAACAGCAACCACATATCAAAAACCACTAATAAATATGCAAAGAATAAAGAGAAAGAAATCCTAACATATCACTAAAGGAAACAGCAAAACATGAAAAAAGACAAGAAAGGATCAGAGAAAATCTTCAGCAACAACTAGAAAACGAGTAATAAATCGCAATAAATATATACCTGTCAATAATTACTTTCATTGTAAATGGACTAAGCGCTCCAATCAAAATACACAGGGTGACACTATGGTTTAAAAAAGAGAACCATTAATATGCTGCCCACAAGAGACTCATTTTAGACCTAAACACCTGTAGATTAAAAGTCAGGGGATGGAGAAACATTTTTCATGCAAATGGGTATCAAAAGAAAGTGGGATAGAAATATAGCAATATTTACATCAGACAAAACAGACTTTAAATCAAACACTGTAACAAGAGACAAAGAAGAACACTGTATAATAATAAAGGGGACAATCTAACAAGAAGATGAAATAATTGTAAAACTTATGTGCTCAACAAAGGAGCACTGAGACACATGAAACAGTTAATAACATAAAAGAATTAAATGATAAGAATACAATAATGGTAGGGGACCTTAACACAACACTTACATCAATGGACAGTTCATCTAAAAATAAAATCAATAAAGAAACAGTGGCTTTAAATGACACACTATGGGGGGAAGGGGCCAACATGGCAGAGAAGTAGGGGGATCCAAACTTCCTTCTTCTCCCAAACAAAGAAGTGTTGAAGCCAAAGGACCTTGAATCCCGAAAGTCTGGGAGGAAAAGAGGCAGTGGTGCTTCCAGGGACCCATCGGGACAACCTGATGGGCCATAGGTGCATGACTGCAAACCAGCAGAGATAAAAACAAATGGAGGGGAGGGATCCGCTTCTGTGGAGAGACAAAGGCAAGATAAAGAGTGGCTGGGGAAGCACAGGACTGTATCTGGACAAGAGAAAAAATCTTGGACTGGGATAGAGAAAGATCCAGTCTATAACTGCGGGGCTTTCTCCGGACTGGGGCCAGGTGCCCAGATCATGAACCTGGAGAGGAGGGGAGCCAGCCCTGGGCTCCGTGGCTAGGTCAGGAGCACAGTCCGAAGTAAGAGAAAGAGATCCCCTCCCTGGAGTGCTGTGGGACAGGACAAACGCCGCCTGTGTCCACCAGCCTGGGACCACATATCGGGCTGCATCCCAGCCAAGCGACAGGCACAGGAGCCCACGGAGTGAGACAAACCACTAAGTTTGTGCCTGAGGCACAGTGACGATGGCTCGAACAGAGTGGTTTGGGATACCTGGTCTGTGGAGGAGAGACTGGGATGTCACGATTTTTCTCCCTATCACCAATAAGGGGAGACTTCAGCAAATGGACAGCTGGGTCCACAGCGGAGGCACGACCCGCCTACACCAAACCACGCCCCTCCACGCTTGGCAACTGTGTATCTACAGGAGTGGGATTGGCACTGAGGAACCAGACAGCCCCTCCTCCAGACCTGCACTGCTGCATTGCCTGGTTTAATTTTCCGACAGTTATTATTATATAGATACATTATTCCTTCCTTTTCTCCTTCTTGTCTCTTCTCTCCTCTAGACTGGTTACTCTGGTTGTTGGTTTGTTTAAGCAGACCTATATAATCCATTCTCTTGGCACATGTTCCACACTTCCTTCTTTATTGTCCTCTCTCTCTGGAATAAGCCCTATAGTTTCTCTGTCTGGACAACTTTATCTTCTTTTTCCCCCACCTCCTTAATTTTCCTTCTATCTCTCTCTGGATTAAGTATTATAGTTTCTCCGGTCAATTTTTATTCTTCCTTTTTCCCCATGCCTGTCATTTGTCCCTTTGCAACTATGTGGATGGAACTGAAAGGTATTATGCTAAGTGAAATTAGTCAGAGAAAGACAAAAATCATATGACTTCACTCATGTGAGGACTTTAAGAGACAAAAAGATGAACATAAGGGAAGGGAAACAAAAATAATATAAAAACAGGGAGGGGAACAAAATAGAAGAGAGTCATAAATATGGAGAACAGACTGAGGGTTATGGGAGGGGTTGTGGGAGGAGGGATTGGGCTAAATGGGTAAGAGGCATTAAGGAATCTACTCCTGAAATCATTGTTGCACTATATGCTAACTAATTTGGATGTAAATTTTAAAAAATAGAAAAAAAATTTAAAAAAAAAGAAGAGTTGGTTTTTTGAAACAAAATTGATAAACTTCTAGCCAGGCTTCTCAAAAAGTAAAGAGAGATCACCCAAGCAGATAAAATCCTGAATGAAAATGGATTTATTATATCCAATCCCTCAGAAATACAAGCAATTATCAGAGAATACTATGAAAAATTATATGCCAACAAACTGGACAACCTGGAAGAAATGGACAAATTCCTAAACACCCACATACTACCAAAACTCAAGCGGGAAGAAATAGAAAATTTGAACAGACCCATAACAAGTAAAGAAAATGAATCCGTTATCAAAAATCTCCCAACAAATAAGAGTCCTGGACCAGATGGATTCCCTGGGGAATTCTATCAGATGTTTACAGCAAATTTAATATCTTTTTTCTCAAGATGTGCCAAAAATAGAAATGGAAGGAAAACTTCCAGACTCATCCTGTGAATCCAGCATTACTTTGATTCCCAAACCAGAGACCCTACAGAAAAGGAGAACTACAGGTCAGCGTCCCTGATGAACATGGATGAAAAAATTCTCAACAAGATACTTACTATCAAATAGAATTCAACAACATATAAAAAAGTTATTCACCACCATCAAGTGGGATTCATTCCTGGGCTGCAGGCCTGGTTCACTATTCACATATCAATCAATGTGATGCATCACATTAATAAAAGAAATGATAGGAATCATACAATCCTGTCAATCAATGCAGAAAAAGCATTTGACAAAATATATAGCATCCTTTCTGAATAAAACCCTCGAGAAAGTCAGGATAGAAGGAACATACCTAACATCATAAATCCATATATGAAAAGCCCACAGCTAATATTATCCTCAATGGGGAAATCTTGGAGCTTTCCCTCTGAGATCAGGAACTCAAAAGTGATGTCCACTCTCACCACTGTTGTTTAACATAGTATTGGAAGTCCTAGCATCAGCAATCAGGCAACAAAATCAAATAAAGGACATCAAAATTGGCAAAGAAGGAGTCAAACTTTCACTTTTCTCAGACAACATGATACTCTACATGGAAAACCCAAAAGCCCACCAAAAGACTGCGAGAACCGATACATGAATTCAGCAAAGTTGCAGGGTACAAAATCAACGTACAGAAATTGGTTGCATTTTTATACACCTATAATTAAGCAACAGAAAGAGAAATCAAGAAATGGATCCCATTTACAATTATAGCAAGTACCATAAGATACCTAGGAATTAACCTAACCAAAGATGTAAAAGATCTGTGTGCTGAAAACTATAGAAAGCTTATGAAGGAAATTGAAGAAGACACAAAGAAATGGGAAAACATTCCGTGTTCACTAATTGGAAGAATAAATATTGTTAAAATGTCAATACTACCCAAAGCAATCTACACATTCAATGCAATCCCAATCAAAATTGCACCAGCATTTTTCTCAAAGCTAGAACAAACAATCCTACAATTGTATGGAACCACAAAAAACCCTGACTAGCCAAAATAATACTGAAGAAGAAAACCAAAGTGGGAGGCATCACAATCCCAGACTTTAGCCTCTATTACAAAGCTGTAATCATCAAGACAGCATGGTATTGGCACAAAAACAGACACATAGACCAATGGAATATAATAGAGAACCCAGAATTGAACCCACAAATGTATGGCCAACTAATCTTTGACAAAGCAGGAAAGAGTATCCAATGGAAAAAAAGACAGTCTCTTTAGCAAATGGTGCTGGGAAAACTGGACTGCCACATGCAGAAGAATGAAACTAGACCACTTTCTTACACCATACACAAATATAAACTCAAAGTGAATGAAAGACCTGAATGTGAGACAGGAAACCATCAAAACCCTAGAGAAAAAAGCAGGAAAAAACCTCTTTGACTTCACCTGCAACAATTTCTTTCTCAACACATCTCCAAAGGCAAGGGAATTAAAAAGCAAAAATGAACTATTAGGACCTCATGAAGATAAAAAGCTTCTGCACTGCAAAGGAAACAATCAAAACCAAAAGGCAACTAACAGAATGGGAAAAGATATTTGCAAATGACATATTGGATAAAGAGCTAGCATCCAAAATCTATAAAGAACTCACCAAACTCCACACCTGAAAAACAAATAACCCAATGAAGAAATAGGCAGAAAACATGAACACGCTTTTCCAAAGAAGAAATCCAGAAGGCCAACAGACATATGAAAAGATGCTCGATGTCACTCATCATCAGGGAAATACAAATCAAAGCCACACTGAGATACTACCTCACACTGGTCAGAATGGCTAAAATGAACAAATCAGCAAACTGTAGAGCAAGGATGTGGAGAAACGGGAACCCTCTTTTACTGTTGGTGGGAATGCAAACTGGTGAAACCGCTCTGGAAAACAGTGTGGAGGTTCCTCAAAAAACTGAAAACAGAACTACCCTATGCCCCAGCAATAGCATTGCTAGGAATTTCCCAAGGCATACAGTGTTGCTAATGCATGGGGGCACATGTACCCCTACAGCCAAATTATGGAAAGAGCCTAAATGTCCATCAACTGATGAATGGATAAAGAAGATGTTTATATATACAATGGAATACTACTTGTCAATGAGAAAGAATAAAATCATGCCATTTTCAGCAACATGGATATAACTGGAGGGTATTATGCTAAGTGAAATAAGTCAGTCAGAGAAAGATAGATATCATATGTTTTCACTTATATGTGTATCTTGAGAAACTTAACAGAAGACCACAGGGGAAGGGAATGGGAAAAAATAGTTGCAAACAGAGAGGAAGGGAGCAAACCATAAGAGACTTAAATACAGAGAACAAACTGAGCATTGATGGGGGGTAGGGGAAAGGGGAAATTGACTGATGGGCGTTGAGGAGGACAATTGTTGGGATGAGTACTGGGTGTTATATGTAAGTCAATCTGACAAATTATATTAAAAAATAATAAACAAATAAACAAACAAATAAAATGCCACATTGGAACAGATGGATTTAACTGATATGTTCGTAACATTCCATCCTAAAATAGCAGAATACACATTCTTTCCAAGTGTACATGGAACATACTACAGAAGAGATCACATATTAGCCCACAAAACCAGTCTCAACAAATTCACAAAGATCAAAGTCATATTGTGCATGTTTTCTGACCACAACACTAGTTCTGACCACTATGCTAGTTTGTTCTGACCACAACACTTCTATTAAACTAGAAGTCAACCACAAGAAAAAATCTGGAAAGATCACAAATATATGAATGTAAAACAATAGGCTACTAAACAATAAATGGTTCAAGCAGGTAATCAAAGAAGAAATTAAAAAGTACATAAATCAAATGCAAATGAAAACACAATGGTCCAAAACGTTTGGAATGCAGCAAAAGTGATTCTAAGAAAGAAGTTTAGAGCAATACAGGGCTACCTCAAGAAGAAAAATCTCAAACAACCTAACTTTACACCTAAAGGAGCTAGAAAGAATACCAACAAAACCTAAAACCAGGAAAAGGATGGAAATAATAAAAAGCAGAAGTAAATGGTATAGAAACTGAAAAAACAATAGAACAAAGCAATGATATCAGGAGCCAGTTCTTTGATAAATATCAAGAAAATTGATAAACCTCTAGCCTCATTTACCAAGAAAAAAAGAAAAAGGACTTAAATAAATAAAATCACAAATGAGAGAGGAGATATAACAACCATCACCACAAAAATACAAACAATTGTAAGGGAATGGTATGAAAAACTAAACGCCAACAAATTGGACAACGTAGAAGAAATAGATAAATTCCAAGAAACATATAAACTGAAACAGGAAGAAACAGAAAATTTGAACAGACCCATAACCAACAAATAAATTGAATCAGTAATTGAAAGACTCCCAACAAACAGAAGTTCAAGACCAGGTGGCTTCACAGAGGAATGCCACCAACATCTAAAGAGGAGTTGATACCTATTCTTCTCAAACTATTCCAAAAACAGAAAAGGAAGGGAAACTTCCAAATGCATTCTACAAGGCCAGCATTACCTTGATACCAAAATGAGATAAAGACAGCACTAAAAAAGAGAACTACCAGCCAATATCCCTGATGAACATGCATGCAAAAACCCTCAAAAAATACTAGCAAACTGAATCCAATGATACATTAAAAATATCTTTCACCCTGATCAAGTAGGATTTATTCCTGGGTTGCAAGGATGGTTCAATATTCACAAATCAATGGGATACACCACATCAATAAGAGAAAGGATAAGAATCATATGTTCATTTCAATAAACGCAGCAAAAGCATTTGACAAAGTACAACATCTATTCATGATAAAAACCCTCAACAAAATAGGTTTAGAGGGAATATACCTCTAAAGAATAAAGGCCATATATGAAAAACTCACAGCATCATCCCTAATTGGGAAAAACTGAGAACTTTTCCCCTTAGGTCAGAAACAAGACAAAGATGTCCACTCTCACTACTTTTATTTAACATAGTGCTGGAGTCCTAGCCTCAGCAATCGGACAACATATAGAAACAAAAGGCACCAAATCAGTAAGGAAGAATTAAAACTTTCATTATTTGTAGATGACATGATACTACATAGAGAAAATCTGAAAGACTCCATGAAAACCCTGTAAGAACTGATAAACAAATTTATTAAAGTCACAGGATACAAAGTCAATGTAAAGAAATATGTTGCATTTCTGTACACCAATTATGAAGCCACAGAAAGGGAAATTAAGGAATAAATTCCATTTACAATTGTACCCAAAATAATGAGATACCTACAAATAAACCAAGAGGTCAAACACCTGTACTCTGAAAACCATACAACACTGAAAAAACAAATTCAAGACAACACAAAGAAATGGAAAGACATTCCATGCTCATGGATTGGAAGAACAAGTATTGTTAAAATGTCTATACTACCCAAAGCAATCTACACATTTAATGCAATCCCTACCAAAACATCAACAGCATTTTTCACAGAACTAGAACAAACTATTTTTAAATTTGTACAGAAACACAAAAGATCCCCAATAGCCAAGGCAATCTTGAAAAAGCACAGCAAAGCCAGAGGCATCACATTTCTAGACTTCAGGTTATATCACAAAGCTGTCATGATCAAGACAGCATGGTACTGGCATAAAAAATAGGCACATAAAAGAGGTTAGAGTGGAAGAGAGCCAAAGCATAAGAGACTTAAAAACTGAGAACAAACTGAGGGTTGATGGGGGGTGGGAGGGAGGGGAGGGTGGGTGATGGGTATTGGGGAGGGCACCTTTTTGGGATGAGCAGTGGGTGTTGTATGGAAACCAATTTGACAATAAACTTCATATATTGAAAAAATAAATTAAAAAAATAGGCACATAGATCAAAAGAACAGAATGGAAAACCCACAAATAAACTCAACAATTATATGGTCAATTAACCTTCAACAAAGCAGGAAAAATACCCAATGGGGAGTCTCTTCGACAAAAGTGTTAGGAAAACTGGGCCACTTTCTTTCACCATACACAAAAATAAATTCAAAATGGATGAAAGACCTAGATATGAGACCTGAAACCATAAAAATCCTAGAAGAGAACACAGACAGTAACCTCTTTAACATCGGCCATAGTAACATTTTTCTAGATATGTCTCCTGAAGGGAGGCAAAAGCAAAAATATAGGGACTCCATGAAAATACAAAGCTTTTGCACAGTGAGGGGAAAAAGTCAACAAAACTAAAAGGCAATCTACAGAATGGAAGAAAATATTTGAAAATAACATATTCTATAACGAACTAGTATCCAAAATATATAATTTACAAAACACAATACCCAAAAAATAAACCATCCAATTAAAAACTAGGCAGAATACATGAAGAGACATTTCTCCAAAGACGACACCCAGATGGCAAAAAGACACATGAAAAGATATTCATCATCACTTACCATCAGGGAAATTCAAATCAAAACTACAATGAGATATCACCTCCCACCTGTCAGAAAGGCTAAAATCAACACTCAAGAAACAACAGGTGTTGGTGTGGAGAAAAAGGAACCCTTGTGCACTGTTGGTGGGAATTCAAACTGGTGCAGCCACTCTGAAAAATAGTATAGAGGTTCCTTAAAAAGTTAAAAATAGAACTACCTTATGACCCAGCAACTGCACTGCAAAGGTATGACCCAAAGAATACAAAACCACTAATTCAAAGGGATACATGCCTTGGGTAAATTCCTAGCAGTGCTATTGCTGGGTCATAGGGTAGGTCTATTTTTAATTTTTTGAGGAACCTCCACACTGTTTTCCAGATACCATATGGTTTCACTCTTATGTGGATCCTGAGAAACTTAACAGAAACCCATGGGGGAGGGGAAGGAAAAAAAAAAAAAGAGGTTAGAGTGGAAGAGAGCCAAAGCATAAGAGACTCTTAAAAACTGAGAACAAACTGAGGGTTGATGGGGGGGTGGGAGGGAGGGGAGGGTGGGTGATGGGTACTGAGGAGGGCACCTTTTGGGATGAGCACTGGGTGTTGTATGGAAACCAATTTGACAATAAACTTCATATATTGAAAAAAAAAAAAGGATACATGCACCCTATGCTCATAGTAGCATTTACAATAGCCAATATATGAAAGTAGCCCAAGTCTCCATTGATTGATGAATGGATAAAGACATGTATGTGTGTGTGTGCTTTATATATATTTATATAAATATGTATATATATAATGTATTATATATAAATTATTATATTATATTACATAATAATATAATATATAATATATTATTATATATAATATGTATATATATATAATACACATATACATACAATGTGATATTATTCAGCCTTAAAAAAGAATGAAATCTTGCCACTTGCAACAATGTGGATAAAAGCTAGAAAGTATAATGCTAAGCAAAATAAGTCAGAGAAAGATAAATACCATATGATTTCACTCATATGTGGAATTTAAGAGACAAATAAGCAAAGGTAAAAAAGGGACTGAAAGAGACAGAGACAAAGCAAGAAACAGACTCTGAATTAAAGAGAACTGATAGTTACCAGAGGGAAAGTGGGTAGAGGGTTGGGTTAAATATGTGATGGAGATTAAGGTGTGCATCTTCTGTGATGAGCACCGGGTGATGTATGGAACTGTTGAATCACTATATTGTACACCTGAAACTAATATAACACTGTGTGTTAACTAACAGAAATTAAAATACAAACTTAAAAGGGGCACCTGGGTGGCTGAGTCAGTTAAGGGTCCAAGTCTTGATTTTGGCTCAGGTCATGATTTTATAGTCATGAGATCTATCCCTACATCGGACTCCGCACTGAGCATGAAGCCTGCTTGGGATTCTCTTTCTCCTTCTCTCTCTGTCCCTCCCCTCCTTGCATGCATGCACATAAGCACTCTCTTTCTCAAAATAAATAAATAACCATTTTTAAAACACTTAAGAAAAATACAGTTGTCTTTAAATTTCTGATATACCTCTTTGAAACTGATGTTAATAACACTATGTTGGTAAAAGGGTTAGAGAATGTATTTAACTTGAATAAATGAAGTTTTGAAATGATATGCTGTTGCTTTAAGGTTAAAGTGGTTATTGTGAAAACAATGAACCAATTTCTCAATATGACAACCTGAAAGGAAAATAGTATTTTCATATTGAACTCAAGTATATCTGGAAAAACTTGAGTATCTGAATTTACTTTTTCAACTATAAAACTTGTGAAGTCTACATAGAACACAACTATTCCCAATGGATATTTAGTATTCAAATTGCAATGTGAAATGTAAAATTCACACTGGGTATTGAAAATTGATCATAAAAAGACTCATATAATATCTTAATTTTATATTTCTTGTATGTTGAAATGAAAAGTTTATACATACTGGGTAAAATATATCAGAAATAATCTCATGTATTTTTATTTCTCTGTAATATGACAGCTAGAAAATTTTAAATTACACATGTGGCTTGCATTATATTTCCACTGGACAGCACTAGAATAGCATTCTAAATATATGGATTAGTTCAAGTCAATTATATGGCTTACTTTTTTACATACTTACTGATTTTTGTTCAATGTCCTTCTGAGAGAGCTGTGTCAAAATCTACCATTTTAATTAGAAATTTGTGTATTTGTATCTTCTGATCACTCTGCAAATTTTTAGTTATATATTTAAGGGTAAGTTATAAAACACACAAACTTAGAACAGCAGTCTACGTTTGGTGTAATGTCTATCCGCTCATTATCAAACGGTCTTCTACTTCTCGTAGTATTTTTGACCTCATGTCTATTTTCTCAAATGTTAGTATTGCCACACTAGCTTTCTTGTTTTGGTCTTGGAATGGCATAAGTCTGTTTTTTCTCATTCATACTCTTTTGAAACTTGCTAAATTCTTATTCAATGCATTTGTCTTATATGTACCATATAGTTGGGTTTTGTTTTATGTTCCCT
The DNA here is from genome assembly GCF_027475565.1 of Acinonyx jubatus. Lineage (NCBI taxonomy): Eukaryota > Metazoa > Chordata > Mammalia > Carnivora > Felidae > Acinonyx > Acinonyx jubatus. Next base: position 17,635,477 of record NC_069387.1, on the reverse strand, counting down.
TTGATCCAGTCTGACTATCCTTCTCTTTGACTTTAGTATTTAGTCCACACATGTTTAATTTAAACATTGCTCTTTAATCTACCTCCAGATCATTTTTTCCTTTGTTCCAACATTTTCACATTTCTTGTCCCTCCTTTCATCCTTCTACTGAGTTAGTCAAGGCTTTTTTTTTTTTTATTCTGCTTCCCCCTCCACTCTATTAGCCCATCAGTTACAATATCTTTTTAATTTTAACATCCTTTTAGAGATTAAAACATTCTTGATTCAATTGTGTCTTTAAAAATTCACTTCAGACCTACTGAACATGGGAGTCTAAAATAAATTTACCCCTTTCCTGTTTATTTTTACAATAGCCTTATTGAGATGTAACTCACAAATCATAAAGTTCACATTTATAAAGTACATAATTCAGAGAATGTTAATACACTCCCCGAGCTGTGAATCCATTAACACTATTCAGTCTCACAACATGTTAATTACCCCCAAAAGTGGCTTCCTATCCATCAGCAGTCACTCTGCATTGCACCCGCCCCCATGTGGGTAACCATGTAGCTACATACAGTATCAACAGATTTGCCGATTCTGGACACTTCGTATCAGTGGAATTATAAAATATGTGGCCCATATATATGTATTTTCTTCCCCTTTTCTAGCCCTGCTATCTTAAAAGAAGATACTCTATAGTCATGTTCTTCTCTTACAACAAAGTGACCACATTAACCCTTTGGCATCGATGATTTCCAATAGTCACAGAGAATATACACACATATGCCTAAGGGTGTATGTTTCTTAATACAGTAGAATGTTCCCTCTCCGACAACATTTTTCTTTCTTTGTCTTCCTTATCTGCTGTCTTGCAAATCATCTCCTCATGGGATCTTCATTTCTGGTTTTGTTATCACTACTCTTCCAGTCACCAAGGCACTGAATCGGGAAATCAAACATTCCCTGCCAGCCCCTTGCTCTGAATTATTAAGTTTGTATATAACAAAACTCATGTTTATCATCCCTCCATAAGGGATGTAACCACTACTTTATCTTGGCTTGATGAAATTCTGTGCAGCTCTTCAAAGCCACTTCAAAAATTACCTTTTTCATAATGCTTTTCTTCTTTGTGCGCTACAAAAGGATCCCTCCTCTGTGCCAGATAACAAGGTACTTTCTTTACGGTCTTTAAATTTTGTTTTAAATGATACGGAATTTTTAACATCTATCTTATCTGTACTCCTAAGTTTTAAGACTCTTGCATCTCCTTCTGTTGCTTATATAAAGCATTTCTGGGAACTCGTGTGCAGAATTATTTCTTAAATTACATTTTAACAAGTCTTTAGAAGTAATGTTTCTTAGGGAATATAATGTTATAGTTTTCAAATTTATGAAGCTGCCTGTGTAGTCACTACAGTCGTACAAAAATCTGACTAGATATATAGAGACAATTCCAAAACAATGGCAAAGATGATACACTTTTTAAAATCTAAAATCTGAACCCAAACCTCATTATCCCATAAATTGCATTACGTGTATTGTTGTGCCACAAAAGAACCAAAGCGTTTTCAGTTGCCTAAAGAAATCATCTACATATACTCGCTCTTTTAATCTTATGATTGTATAATTTTAAGAACTCTTTTTAATTATTTTATGCTGAATAATGAGGAAAATGAAATTACTTCATAACAATGAAAACAATTATAAGTAAATAATAAGGCATTTCAATTAAAGCAAAGTTCACAGAAATAGTATATTTCCCATGGGAACATTAACATCACCTGCACTTCCTCAATTTACTTTTTATTACTTTAAAAACCTCACCTTGTTATCAAAATATAATGCTATTTACAAAAATACAAGTGATAAAGTGTGATATTGTAAACTAAAAGGCACACATACACAAATATACAGATGAGGTAAGACTAAAAGGAAATAAGAGTTGAAACACTAAAAGGAACCCCAGATAAAACCAGGTCACAAAATGCATTCTCTAAGTTTTACAGAATCACTAACACGAGACTAAATATGTGATTCTGAGCTTTCTATGAGCTCATATGATCAGGGGGGCATAAAAGAGTAAGAGAATTCGGAGCCTCAAGGGAACCCCAAACTGAAGAGGCTACATTAGCCCTTTGGCATCAGTGAACACACACACCCACTGTTGATGGGCTGCATTTCTCAATACAATAGAATGTTGGTAATCATGAAACGTGATCAATTAGAAGCCCATTCCTGTATGAGAATCAGGGCAGGAAAGAGTCCCTGGAGCTTGTGTTTTATCTGTATGGGGCCTGGATCTCCATATCTTTTAACTGTGTCTCCAGGTAATTCCAATGAGCTACCAGTTGGGAGAACCATATCTTGACTAAATAAATGAGAACACAAAGTGTGGCTCCCAGACTAGCAGGGAACTACGTCACCTGGGAACTTGCTAAAAAGGTAAATTCTTACAGTCTACCCCAGACCCACTTAATCAAAAATTCTGGAGTGAGCCCAAGATTCCTGTGTTTTAATAAGCTCTCCAGCTGATTGTGATGCATGCTTGAGAACCACAGGACTAAAACAATCCTTGGCAAAGAAGAATGAGATCACCTTGCCTGGCTGATGGCCATAAAATTTGAAGTCTTGACATTAAGAAAGAAGGAAGGCAAAAATGGTTTTGGGTGCTGGACATTTCCTGATGACTGTTTTCTCTTCAAGTCACCATCACTAACACTTCACGGATCTTATCTGCCTTTTTCTTCAGAACTATAGACTACCATTTTCCTCTCTTCCCGTCTCCTGTCAGGGCATAAAACTGAAATTAAATCACATCATAAATCTTTTAAATGCTTAGCTTTTAAGCAAGAGAGATTCACGACAACATGTAGGGCTGTGTTTAAGAGCACAGACTTCAGCATCTGTGAGATTTGGATTTAAGGGTTCCAGCTCACAAGCTGACTAAATTGTGGGCTCCTGGGCAAGCCGGTGAACGTTACACTTGGATTTGCTCACATGTAAAACAGGAATAATTATACCACCTCTACAAGTTCCCTGTGAGGAATAGACGTGATTATGTATGAAAGGCATCCACACAAAGCCTGTGATGTAGTAAACACTCAATTAGTATTGTTTTCACTTCTAAGATGCTTCATTATATGAAAGCCACCACTTTTGACATATCAGACCTGTCTGTTAGCTTTGCGTTATCAGAGAGGGCATGCTGGAAGACATACACCTACTTAACTATCAGAATTTACTTATAAACTCGGCATTTCCCCCCATTTTCTTTAACATCATTCAGTTAATTGGGTATTATTCTTTGAAATAGGCAAAGTAATGGTAGGTTTTAAGTATAAACCACAGACATAATTTATTGTTATTCTATTTTAACTTTGCTACTCACAAATAAATCACTTGAAGTCTCCAGAGGAAAATAATTCAAAGCAGAAATCATTGAGCTAATATAGTTCTTTCCATTAGCCAACACATTTACATTTTCTATGAACTGGTAAGCACATTGGTGCTAGGATCTATTATGTACAAGACTATGCATTTTTTTTTTACAAATACAAAGATAGATTTATTTATTCATTATTTATTCATTATTTATTTATTTATTTATTTATTTATTTATTTATAAGAAAGAGAGAGCATGAGTGAGAGTGGGAGGGGGGAAGGGCAGAGGGAGACTCTGAAGCAGGCTCCACGCCCACTGTGGCTCAATCTCAAGACCATGAGATCATGACCTGAACTGAAATCATGAGTCAGTCACTTAAACAACTGAGCCACCCAGGAGCCCACATTCAAATATTTTCATGGATACCTTTTAAATAAATACTGTAGTCAATCTATAGAGCGAGTCAATCTATGGATATATTAATGAATTCATGAAAAATAATATTCTATAATCTTTATTATGTCACACCTCAATCTTCTATTTGGTTACAAACAGAACAAATATATAAAACAATAAGAATATAAACAAACCTTTTGGTAATCGACTATTTAAAAAAAAAAAACTGATCTGACCCCTTGGTAAACTAAGGCAATACCACTCTTCTTGTATACTAATGTCACTAAAAACTTGAAGAAAATTAGTTCTAAATAGCAACCCTGCTGAAAAAAATCCATGAGATTTATCCATGAGATTTATCCATGAGATAAACGAACTGTATTTTGAATTTCATTATGACTGTAGCTCTAAAAGATAGACTTTGTAAGATCAATGCAAATAGTACCTCGGAGAAAAGGTCTGTGCCAGACAGGATTACTAAATGAAAACTACCTTTGCTCCTAGTTTATGGTTTAATTTAAATATCACATAAACTCTCAGGAATAATTTATATTCTTAATGTCAGTGATATTTGGATGGCTGCATTAAAGTCATACCATCCTGCAAATAAATATCTTTTTAATATGCAAAACATCAGCATTAGATTTAAGCAAAAACCTTCACTCCATAAAGAAAATGCAATGTCCTCCCTTACCTGTATTTCTGTGCCTACTGAATGCATAGACAACAAATGGAGGAGATACTAGAGCTTTCTTTTCTGCCTTATTAAAGTTCACCCTGTGCTTCTTATATTAAGCCTCATATAGATTTTGTTAACTTTTGCTCAATTATAGTATCTCAAAATCCCCAATAAAGTTTCAATTCAACTGAGTTTCTTTTAAATAGACAGAAGTCCAAAAACCTACTTTTATGGTAATACTTGATGACTGAAAATATTAAACTAAATTAATAATGTTTATAATGAAGATTGAAATGTCAGATTGCAAGTAGAACTAAATCAAGCAGGTGCAGGTGAAGAAATGTTCCCATCAGAATAAAATCATCTAAGAATGCAGATTATAGTAAGAGATGCACTTGGCTAAATAGGAAGCCACTTTATAAAGTAAACTTGAAGCATTTTCAAAACACTTTTCTTAGTGCTAATATTTAAGAAAGACAGGAAAGGAAAAATATTAAGGCCACTGGGGGTATTTGGGTGGCTCAGTTGGTTGAGCGTCCAACTCTTGATCTCAACTCAGGTCATGATCCCAGGGTTGTGGGATCGAGCCCCACATTGAGCTGCGTACTAAGCACGGAGGCTGCTTACGATTCTCTCTCTCTTACTCTTCCTCCCTCCCCTGCTCACTTTCTCTCTCTTTTTTGCTCTCTCAAATATTTTTTTAAAGAGTTTTAAGAAAATATTAAGGCCACTGGATTCTAACGAGACTTGCAACCTAGTAGGAGAAAGAAAATAAACCCACATGGATATATGCAGAAAACTCAACTGATGGAATTAATGCTAAGTATCGGTATAATAAGGACAGCCATAAAGTATATTACTGAAATAAATTATAATTCCAAAGTCAGGAAAAAAGTTCTCTCTTTCCATCTCAACTCCACTTGCAGATACAGCTTACTTGACAAACATTCTAAAGCTTAAATGCTACCATTCATTTCCTTCTTAGCATCATGACCATAGCAAAATATGTTCTCCACTATCCCAGCAACCTCTAGTCAAGATTCTCATCTAATATAATTCTGATAGAAATATTCAGTGCCCTTAGACTTTAAAATAATGGCATTGCTTTGGGGAATCAGTAGTGTTATTATCTGGACATATTTGGTCCATAGTATTTTTTTACGCTGTCTTCCAAACCATCAGATATGATGCCAACCCCAGAAGCAAAAGTTCCTTTTACTTCTTTTCCTTGTTAACTCATTTTCCGTCTTTTCTAAGTAGCACCCTTTACTTTTGTGAATTTCTTTATTGCCTTTTAGAAGCCCATCCTCTTCCCATTAGGGTTGATAGTAATTCATAACGTATTGGGGATGAATGTATATTAAAACGGAAAATTCTCCTTTAGTACTCTGAAGAGGCAATCATTCATAATTAAGGGTAAAAAAAATGGCATGGCTTCTGCCTTCCTGGAGCTTATGATCTGGAGAAGACACATAAGGTCTTTACTTTCCAGAGATACTGTTTTTCTTTAGTTCATGTCAATAAAAGGCCCTCAATAATTTCAACTATTTGCTTCCCTCCTTCTTTTCTCAATCCTCTTTACACTCAGACAACAGAACTTTTAATGCCCTTCTATTATCTTCTGACTCATTTGCATGAAGCCTAAATGATTCCTGTATGCCCCAACTATCTCCCACTCCTGCCAATATTAAACTAAATCGATGAAGAAACCAAAATGGAGAGAGTTCATAGCATCACCTATATCCACACAGTTAATGAATGCTGGCTCTGGGATTAAATTTAGTATTAACTTCGTTTGTTCACTACAGTAAGTTAAACAGTGCCCCTCAAAGATATCAGATCCTAAACCCTGGAACCTATAAAATTTGCAATCGTACACAGCAAAGCCTATGCAGATGTGATTAAATTGACAGTCTTCAGGTGGGGACAATTATCCTGGATTATCTGGATGAACTCTTCATGTAATCACAAGTGTCTTTTAAGAGTGAGGCAGAGAGAGATTTGACACAGACAGAAGACAAGGAAATAATGTGACCATGGAGGCATAAAATGGAGTGATGTGGCCACAAAACCAAGAATGTTGGCAGCCAACAGAACCTTCAGAGTGGGAGTACCCTGCCAATACCTTGATTCTGGCCCAGGAATACTTATTTCACATTTTTGGCCTCCAGAACTGAAAAAAAAATGATTTCTGTTGTTTAAAGCCACCAAATTTGTAAGAGTTTGTTACAGCAGCCACTGGAAACTAACACAAGAACTGAAACCCTGTTTTTACACTGCCACCTACAGGCAAACCCTCTGGTTCCCCAGTCAGAATCAATCTCCGTAGGAATTAGAATGATGGCCACAGAACTAAGTTCAAAGGCATTACTTCCAAGTGTGTAGTAGCTTGGATACAAAAATCAAACAGCCCAAACATGAAGGAAAAGGGGGCCCACAGGCTGAGAACACTCATCAAATTAGAATTAGAGAGGCATCAAAGAAGACATAGGCCAAGAGTAACCCTAAATACTCATGTTAGCTTCCTTTAGATGTTCTACTGAAAGAAAAGTTGGTTCTTGAACTTCGTAGGGCTAACCCCACAAGATGGAAACAGCTGATTGTTCCTCAAGTGGGAGATTTCCATGTAACAGCAAACTAGTAAGGTAGGTTGGATGGATGTAGTCACATGCATGCATTGCCGGATAAACATAAACATGGCAACATAAAAGCAGAGCCCTGGTTGCATGTGACAAATAGAGCTTTGGCTGTGGCTTTGACTGATGCTATTCAACATGTATCAATAAGTGTCATCAATACAAAGACACCAGGATAAGATGTAGATTTTGTCACCTAGGGCTATACGTCTTTCCGTGACAAAGTATAGTAAGTTAAATCAGATTGCACTTATAGGAGCACCATGGAGACATTGGGGGTTCAGTGCCAGACCACCACAATGAAGCAAACATCGCAATAAAGCAAATCAAATGATTTTTTTTGGTTTCCCACTGCATATAAAAGTTATGTTTACACAATATTGTTGTCTCTTAAGTGTGCAACAGCATTACGTCTAAAAAAACAATGTACATATCTTATTTTAAAAATACTTTATTACTAACAAATGTAAACCATCATATGAGCTTCCGGGCGGTTGTAATCACTGGTCATAGAGCCATATAACAAATCAAGTAATAATGAAAACAGTTTGAAATACGGCAAGAATCACCAAAATGTGACATAGAGACATGAAGTGAAAGAATGTTGTTGGGGGAAAAAAATGCCACCAATAGACTTGCTCAACACAGGGTTGCCACAAACCTTCAACTTGTTTAAAAAAAGAAAGTAGTATCTGCAAAGCACAATGAGGTATGTCTATGCCCATATTAAAAAGTGTTAAACTGATCAGTTATTAAGGAAAAAGAGGTATTTTTTCTCATAACATTCACCAAAATAAGTTGTTAGATGAATTAAGTACATAGTTGCAAAACACTGAAACTACTCAAATACAGTAGAAAATACAGGTGAATTTGGTATGAACATGGATACAAAAGGCCTTTTTTTTTGTTTGTTTGTTTAGGTTTATTTTTTTTCAATATATGAAGTTTATTGTCAAATTGGTTTCCATACAACACCCACTGCTCATCCCAAAAGGTGCCCTCCTCAATACCCATCACCCACCCTCCGCTCCCTCCCTCCCACCCCCCATCAACCCTCAGTTTGTTCTCAGTTTTTAAGAGTCTCTTATGCTTTGCAGAAGGCCTTTCTAAGCATAAAAGATGGAGTGATGTCAGTAAGATGGCAGGAAAAATGGTTTGTTCAGTCCCCTTCAAAGAAAGACCTTCCAGCAAGTATCCACAGACAAGTCACCTTTGTGAGAATCCCAGAACCAAGGGTGAGGCTCAACTACCCCTTCGGCTCACAAAAGAAGAAAACAAATGCATTTGAAGAGTAAAAGAAGCAGTTTCACTTTGACCCGATCACCCCTTCCCAAAGCCAGCACAGCATGGCACCAAAACGTATCCCTAGGACCTCTGGTTTCTCCAGTGAGAAAAAGAGCCCAAGGGGGGCATTCAGCTTTCTCAGTGTTACGAGTGCTTCCAAGAATGCCCACCTCAGTCTCAGCTCACAGGGATCACTGGGGAAATAAATGGGGTTAGACCTCCAGGTATCAGGACAGAGAGGAAAAAGGAGCTCATAGCACCTAAGGCAGGGATCATGGTGAGCTGTAGTCCTGCTGGGGGTAGCACCTGACCAGACATCTTGGCCAGTGTCTCTTCCCATTTGCAGAACCAAGACCATGAACACTCTGGCAAAAGAGCTCAATAGGCTGGGTCTGGGTCCCCAACCAATGGTCCCTATAGACAGAGACAATCTTATAGTCTGCCCATACAGGGAAGGAAGTGAGCAAACCCACCCAATGGCTGAACACTGCCTCTGGCCCTACCTGACCAGGAAGCCTAATCGTTGAGCCCTGGAAGGTCCCACAGCCCAGGTTATGACCCCACCCAGACAGGGAGCCAAGCCAGTAGCTCTTCCCAACTGTTGACCAAAGACTACAGTCCTGCCTAACCAGGACATATGAATAGTGACCATGGGCAGCCTTAGAGCTCAACATACAGTATTGCCTGGACACAGAGCATGGCCAAATGCCCTGGATGGCAGTGTAACCCAGCCCACAGCCCTGCCTGATTGCTGACCACAGCCTGAGGTCCCACCTAATCTCAAAGTGGCCTTACCTCAATGCTGAGTCAAGCCAGGGGCACATTTGGATGGGGAGCACGAGCTGGGTCCTCACCCAAGCAGGGCCAGTTGCAGAACCCGTCCTGCAGCCACACCTAAATGCAGAGTCCATCCAGTAGCACTACTCTGCTGGGGAACACGGACTGTGACCCCAGCCAACCAGAGGTGAATGCTGAGTGCAGCTAGTAGCTCCACCTGACCACGGAGCCAAACCAACAGCCACTCAACCAGGGAGCCAGCCAGTAGCCCCGTTTGAAAGCCAAGCTGAGTCAGCAGGCTCACCCAATCGCAGAGTTGAGCCAGAAGCACTCCCACCTTGAAGAACAGACACTAGCCCTACCTAATTAGAGACCCTGACAGCAAGCCTCTCCTACCCACAATTACTACCATCTGACCCATCTTAGCCCAAAGGTGAGCTATTATTGGCTTAAAAGAGAATGCTGAAATTCGAAGATAGTTTATGTATACCTCATGGCAACAATGAAGAAAAAAAACCTGTAGTAGATTAAACCAAATATTGAGATGAGGAATCAAAGCAAACCACTACAAAAGTCATTATATCACAAAAAGCAGCAAGAGACAAAGAAAACAGCATAAAAGAACTACAAAACAGTCAGAAAATAATTACCACAATGGCAATAGTAAGTCCTTACCTAGCAGTACTTTACCTATCAATTACTTTATCATAGGTTGATGAAATTCTCCGATTGAAAGACTTAGGAAGGCTGAATGGTTAAAAAGCAAGAAATTAGATCAAACAATATGCTGCCTGTGGGGAAATAGGTTCAAGAATTCCTTACACTTAAGGGTTAAAAAAGCTTAGGGCAGAAAGCTGCCGCCACAGGATGAAAGCGCCCAAGGTTAGTGAATGAGACATTATAAAGGGATCATGAGTAACTTGTTACAGGAAACTACTTTCCATCTGGCGCCAATATTCTATTGTGCTCTGATCACAACTCCAAATGCCACTTGCCCTCCAGACCCTTAGCTTCTTACACACACAAGTTATTGATTACTACCTGATTGTTTTCTTCACGTCTACCATGTGTGTAAGATCTTGAGAGCTCAATAAATACGGAGACAGAAGCCCTGTTTGGGGCTCTTGTCTTCTCCCAGACACTGGCCTCTCTCATATTCAATCCTGCATCCACTCTCTTGCTGGACAAGAAAGAACTCCAGACTCATAGTCTGCAACAGTTGTCTACAAGAGATTCACTTTAGTTTTAAGGACTCACATAGGCTGGGAGCTAAGGGATAAAAAAGATTCCATACAAATGGTAACCAAAAGAGAAGAGGGGTGGCTATACTTATATCAAACACACTTTAAGTTAAAAATAGTCACAAGAGACAAAGAAGGTCATTGTATAATGATGAAAGGGTTATTAATTCATAAAGAAGGCCTAACGATTGTAAATATTTATGCATCCACTATCAGAACACCTAAATATATAAGGCAAATAATAACATAACTGCGTGGAGAAATAAACAACAATACACTAATAGGGACTATTATTATTAATATTCTACATCCAATAATAGATGGATTACTCAGAAAATCAATAAGAAAACAGCACTACAGTGTTATTTGAGTATATATATGACTGTATATAACACTTGACTATGTAATATGACTATATATTATTTGAGTTAACACTATATAGTGTTAATAGAACAACACTATAGACCAAACAGACATAGCAGACATATACAAACATTGTACCCAATAGCAGAAGAATGCATATTCTTTTCAAGGGCACACAGAACATTTTCTAGGATAGATCATATGTTCAGCCATGAAAAAGTCTTAACAGATTCAAGAAAATTAAAATTTTATCACATGTCTTTTCTGACCACAATGGTATGAAATCAGATAGCAAAACAGGAGGACATTTTGGGAATCTACAAATATATAGAAATCAAACACACTTAAATAGAGCAAATGATGGATCAAAGAGGAAATCAAAAGGAAAATTAAAAAAAACATTGATACAAATGAAAATGGAAATACAACATGCTAAAATTTATGGGATGTGTTAAAAGCAGCTCTAGGAAGAAAGTTTACAGTTATAAACACCTACATTAAAAAAAGAAAGATCTCAAACAACCTAACTGTATACCCCAAGACCTCAAGGAACTTGAACAAAGTAAGGTTAAGTTTAACAGAAGAAAAAATAATTAAGATTAGAGCAAAAATAAATGAAATATAGAATAAGGAAAATAGGACCAACTAGGGGTTAATTTTTTTGAAAAACTAAACAAAATTGACAAACCTTTCACTCGACTAACCATGAAAAAAGAGATAAGACTCAAATGAATAAATTTATCAGTGAAAGAAGAGACATTACAATTGAAGTCACAGAATTCCAAAATATCAAAAGAGACTACCACAAACAATCGCATGCTAACAAATTGGATAATCTAGATGAAAGTGATAAATTCCTAGAAACTCACAATACACTAAAACTGAATCAAGAAGAAACAGAATATCTGAACAGACTAATACTGAGTAAAGAGATTGAACCAGTAATCAAGTCTCCCAACACAGAAAAGCTCAGGAGCAGATGGTTTCAATAGTGGGATTCTACCAAACGCTGGTGAATTTAAAGAACTAAAGCCAACACTTCCGAAACCCTTCCAAAAAACTGAAGAGGAGGGAATACTCCAATATTCATTTTATGAGATCAGCACCATCCTGATATTAAAGCCATATAGACACTAAAAGACAATAAAACTATAGGCCAATATTCCTGTTGAACATAAATGCAGAAATTCTCAAAAAAATACTAACAAATCAAGTTAACAGCACATTAAAAGGATTATATACTGTGATTAAGTGGGATTTATCCCTGGGATGCAAAGAAGGCCCAACATAGTCAACAAATGTGATATACATATTAGTATGATGAAGGATAAAAATCCTATGATCTTCATAATACATGAATAAAGCATTTCACAAAATTCTTTGGGAATGAATTGTGTCCCTCTCTCGTCTCAAAAATAAACAAACACTAAAAAATATTAAATTATAAATCAAATGTTTCAAAAATGTATAAAAATTCTACCCTGTTTTTTTTTAATTCTTAGGACATAATCTGCAATGTGTACAAAACCTGTATATTGTTCAGGAAAGACTAAATTTGTGCATAATCAAAAGCAACTCATAAATCAAATAGTGAGGAAATGAATTAGTGAATGATGGTACATTCATTTAATGGAATACTACTGGCTCATTAAAAGTATTGGTGAATAGTTGTTTACAGATTGTACATAAAATTAAAAGCAGATTAGAAGACAATATGGTCATTTTTATTAAAAATGCATATACACACACAATGCTTTTATCAGGATGGTTTAATTATCATTGATGTGGTTTATCTTTCCTACCTATATTTAAACATTTTCCTACAATAAAAATGAATTTCTTATTTTGTGGTAAAAGGAAAAAATTCTTGTAGAAATAAAAAAAAATTAAGAAATTCCTAAGGGAGTCAGTACGTGGTCTTTACCCAGAGTAATATCTTAGTTTATTTGTACTATCCAATAACATCCAAAACTAGAGATTCCCCTCAGGTATTATTAAAGACACATACCCAACCAGGGGCACCTGGGCGACTCACGGTTAAGCATCCGACTTTGGCGCAGGTCATGCTCTCGCAGTTGGTGAGTTTCAGGCCCCCCCCCCCCCCAGTTGGGCTCTGTGCTGACAGCTCATAGCCTGGAGCCTGCTTTGGATTCTGTGTCTCCCTCTCTCTCTGCCCTTTCCCCGCTTGCACTCTGTCTCTCTCTCTCAAAAATAAATAAACATGAAAAAAAATTTAAAGACACATGTACAACCAAGATAGACTTGAGGACTTGATAAGATCTTTTCTGCGCCTCCCAGTGGAACTCTCTGTCAAGCAAGTAACCCTTCCCATTACACATTACACATCTATTCATGTGTATGTCGGTTCCATGTGTGATTAAGTTTTCTATTCTCAGGAAATACATGCCTAATATAACAAATTGTGTGCCCTAACCAGAGCTACCCCTGCATCTTACAGACCATAAAGTTCTCTGGTGTTTCTTCTAGATTATGTATAACAATAATAATTCTGTGCAGGAGATAGAATAAAAGTATATTCATTACATTTTAATGTAGTCAAAACATTTATTTTTTTTTAATGTTTATTTTTGAGACAGAGACAGAGCGTGAGCAGGGGTGGACAGAGAGAGAGGGAGACACAGAATCCGAAACAGGCTCCAGGCTCTGAGCTGCTAGCACAGAGCCCGACGCGGGGCTCGAACTCATCAACTGAAAGATCACGACCTGAGCCGAAGTGGGACGCTCAACTGACTGAGCCACCCAGTCGCCCCCAAACACATATTTAAAAAATTACACAATTAAAAAGCATTTTTAATTTCTGAATGCATTTATAACCATGATATAAAATTATTTTATTATTAAACAGTGATTTTTGGTAACAACATCATACACTGTATGATGAATATATTCTTAAAATTTTACCTTGTATAGCAAATATACTACCTAACCATTATATATGTTATTTCAGCTTTGGTTTACAGGTATTATTTTCAGCATAGATTTTTTTCTTAAATTCCATGTTTTTAAGGCACTGTAGTCAACTTTTAAAAATTACTTATCAAGCTAAAATACACGGAATAAAATTACACTTAAAATGATTTAATTCCCTTAATTAACACAAATTATTAATATGTATGCAAATATAAAGAATAGTTGCTTAACTCAAGTACAATATAAATAAAAGCAATTTTGCTTGTGCTTTAGGTTTGCTTCATACTCAAGTCCTGTGGTCACACTGCCAGAAATGCTGTTTCTCACAAGGATTACAACAGTTAAAAGAAAATAATTACAGTTAATTTAGATTTTGACTGCACTTTTATTTTTATTTCGGCAAAACTGTTCCTAAAGCCTTGTATTTAACCATTATTCTAAATTTATAAAACTGGATCTTTTAGAAATTATGTTGAGAGAGTGTTAAGGCATCTAAATTGGCCTATAAAATACTAGCTTATCTTCTTACCAGAGAAGGCTCTAAGAAAGCAATAATTCTGGTCTTTAATGTCTAAGAGATTAAGGCTTTGAAAATTGTTATTGTTGCAGAGCAGAAAACATTAAAATATTTTCAGTCTCACTGAAGCTTTTATTCACATTTACATCCAGCACTTAGATACATTATGATATGCACAGTTATGTCATAGGGACAGTTTGCATTATTTATGTAGCTTTTAGTTTATAATGAGGTTAACTCTGCACAAATGCATAATATATACAGGAATGTAGGTACATTTGCAACAGTGAGGACTATAACTCATTTCCACCTGAAAGACAATGACAAGTGTTGTGAAATAAAAGGAAAAATCTAAGAGAAAGTACTTCTACTTGACAAAGAAAACACTGAAGAAACTGTGTTCTATACATAATCTGCATTTTTAATGAGATAGTTCGTATTCAAATAGTTTCTCAACAATCTATAAGCAAACTCTAAAATCTAGTATGTTTTAAAGTATCTGTCTTTTCCATATAGGCAAAAAGGCCTGAGAAAAAAATGTTGGGTATTAGACAATGAATGAGGCAATATAGAGGGGGTCTTGAAATTATCTCTTCTAGACTGGGGGAAAAAGTTTCTTGCACACTCTTTCTCAATTATAATACTTATTTTGCAAGACAAAAATCTTATTTTTAAATGCAATTACCTTAGAACAATGTTTTTCTTTCTCCTGAAACATTTTGTACTATTTTTTTAATTAGTCACTAGATTTAGAGAAAAATGAATCTGCTCTGAACAAAACTGGAAAAGCAAAGTGAGAAAGCCATCCTGTCTTTCAGCTGTGCTTACAGCTCAGAGCCTGGAGCCTGCTTCAGATTCTATGTCTCCCTCTGTCTCTGCCCCACTCCCACTTGCGCTCTGTCTCTGTCTCTCAAAAATGAATAAATGTTTAAAAAATTGGTAATTAAATATATACAATATTTTTAAATTTTTAAATTTAAGTAAAATATAGTATAAATAAATTTTTAAATTTAAATATTATTTATCATTTATAAATAAAATATATTAAAAGTTTTTACATTTAAATAAAATTTTAAAACATTTACATATATATACATATATGTGTGTGTGTGTGTGTGTGTGTGTGTGTGTGTGTGTGTGTATATATATATATATATATCTGACAGTGTTCCCTGATCACCATTTTGAGAAACTTCCCTAACTAAGGCATCTATGAGCACAGTTAGAAATCACCAATGTAGAATAGGCACCCATATTCCCCTAGACATCATTCCATATCAACAGTGAAGTGTGGAGAACTTAATTATGCCTGAAGGGATGATTTTATATTCCTGATAAATCTTAATATTAAACCTCATTCAACCAACAGATGGGCATTTAGTCAAATAAATAGGTATGAGGGCCACGAACTCAAAACTTTGCTCTCCTTGCCTTCTAGTAGTAAAAATCAGTAAGTTGAATCAAAGGCTTTTTCCAGGACATAAAAACAATTATAAATTTATGGTACTTAGCTACGAAACAATTTATATATTATGGTAAAATGGCCGGGCTAAAAGATTAGGCCAATTAAACTGATTCTAGAGGTAAGAGTCCAGAAGTCAGAGATCATATAAAACTACAAATGGAGAGAAATCATTACACAACAATTCCAAATGTACAATATCCTAAACATATTTAAATCTCAATTAGCTACAAAGCTCAGGTGCTAAGTGATCAAATATCTTAATCCAATGTTAAGCAAATAACAATTAAAAAAAATTCTCAGCTGAGTAGGAATAATGTTTTTGCTAAGTTCCCTAGTAGTTCCTGGAACAAGAATGGATATATACTCACTTCTCTTCTGCTTTTCTTTTCTTTTTTTACTATATTATGTTTCTTTTTTCAAAATACTAAGAAAATAACTTTTCAACTAAATTTTCCGTTACTGTATAAGTTAAAAGAAATGCAAATTTTACCCATACCCAATCTCAAAAAACATGCAAATTGCAATTGATGATATTTACAATGAATGAATTTTACTTTATTAAGTCACCAGAGTATAGCTGAGAATAGTATTATTTCTATATGCCTTGATTTCAATCCTATGAAAAAATCATGCTTGGTGCCTTTATTTGGGCCCTGCTGTGCAAGGTGAAGAAAGAATCCACTCATCAAGTCCTGTGCCCAGGCCATGACTACATATCCCCAGCCGGAGAAGAGGTGTCTTTTTCTAAGTCATGTCAAAGTGTTGAATAAACCAATTGTATGGAATGGTGTTAACCCTCCCCAAGGTGAAAAATAAAGATGTAAACCCCCCACCGACACTTTTTGTTAGACCACAAAGTTCACTTCAGATATTGAGATACAAAGCTTACTGGTTCATTAGAGTGTGAAGGCAAAAAAGCAGAATGTCACTTGGAACATCCGTTTATGCGTGAAACACACACATTAAGATCTGACCACACAATGAAAACTTCCCTACATAATCCCACACCACCATAACTTTTCTAGACTTTTTATTGCTTCATTAATATGTGAAGTGAGAGAATATTTTGAAATATAATAATGTGCTCTTTTTCTTTTGCACTTGTTTATGAATGGTCTTCACCAACCTGAGCCTGAATCAATCTTTGCCACAAGGAAAACTGGGATCACAGAATGTGAAGACGGAGAAAGAACTAGTGCAGAGCTTTTTGATTTTCAAAATTGGTCTTGAAAACTATTTCTAACACAATGGTCTTAAAAACCTGGCTTTAAATTTCTGGAGCCACACACCTGAGAGAGAAAAGCATTTTTCTAAATTAGAAAAGCTTTCCTTTAAATGTGAAAAATAAAATTTGGAAAATAGAGTTTGGAGATTTACTATAGGCCAGTGAGCAGGCTGGATATTTGGTGCATAAAAACTATTTCTTACGACAAAGTGAAAAAATGTCAAACCTTCCCTGGCTGCAGAAAGAGCCTGGAGAAGAGAGGAGAAGAAGTCTAGGGGAGATACAAGCTTAGGGACTGCTCCCTTCTCCTGATTCATTGTCATGTGGAACACATCTATTAAACATTATCTGATTATTAAATATTCTCCTTTAAAATATATTTTTTTTTGCTTTGCAGCATATAATTATAAAGCATAAATATATAAGTTCTTATCATCAACTAATTCATTCAACAAATAATTATGGAGACTTTTTATATATCAGTCACTTAGAAATAATGCAATGAAAAGGGAAGTCACAGACCCTGCTACACCTCAGAGAATGTGCAGTCTATTGGGGGTTGCAGGGAGGGGAGAGACAAACAAGTTAGAAGCAAAGTATATTTCTGTGTTTATAATAAGCTACCACATTTCTATGTATACCTTTCCCACATACAAGTGAGATTCTAGTCTACCTTTTTCTTTATGGAAATACACATGATTGACTCAGTGTGGTTTATTTGCAGGTGCCAGAGAAACTTTCTGAAATTATCCTTTGCTTTTTTATTAGAAGCAGCCCAAGGAAAATTTGTATACTGAAATTTCCAAAATTAATCGCCAACTGTCAAACATGATCAAAACACTTGGTATTCATATCTGCTACTATATATATACTTTGGGCAACATGGCTGCTAATCCTGAAATTGAATGATAGTAAAACTGGAACCATTTTAACAAAACAAAACCACAAAAGACAACTCAGAAAATCAGAGTGCAAAAGTCAGCCCAGAAGATATTGTAGCTCTCCCTGAGTACCAGGTCACGTTGGGCAAGGCAACGATGGACTGGCAGTGGACACACCATTAGTTTTCTTTGAAACAGAAGCCACAGAAGTGGGGCTCATGAAACTTTAACTGCAAAGAGGTGTGAAGGTACAAAGGTTTTGAAAACATTCTTGGTAATACAAATGGGGATCCCTTTGTTGTCTTCGGTAGTCCTTCTATGAAATCACTAAAAGGAAAGAATGAAGGATGGGATCTTAAGGAAGTCAGCACTCAACGTATCTGTGGACTCCAAAACAGGGTAAGGTATGAGCTATGAAGCCTTGGAAACAAAAGACCAAAATAAATGAAGATCAAAGACTGGAAGAGGAGGAAAGGGTTAAGGAGAAAGATGAGCTAGAAAAGGAGGAAACAGGGAAAACAGATTTGGGGCACGGGGTGGGGGAAGGGGAGAAAGGAAAGAGTAGATAATTTTATTCTTTTTAATTAAAAAAAATTTTTTTAAATAGGCTCCATGTCTAACATGGGGCTTGAACTCACAACCCTGAGATCAAGAGTCACATGCTCTACCCACTGGGCCAGCCAGATGCCCCAGATCATTTTGAACAATATATTAACAGTGCTTTTCAATGAGTGGTGATACTACAAATTATTTTTCTTATACTTTTCTCAAGTTTCTATGACTTTTACAAGAGTATTTACAGCTTTTTTTAACTAAATAATTGGTTTTATTTTCAATTTTATATGAAAGAGTGCACTTAGCCCACTTACTCTGTAACTTAAACATTCATCTTTATAATTGCATTGGCTTTTGGTAAGGTGGTATGTCAGGAATTTGGGAACTGCTTAACACACAGTTCTTAAGAGACATGTTCAAAATATGTAGTCACTTACGTTGTATGATCCACCGATGGCCTGTGATTCTCTTCCCCATGATGAATACTGGTTCCATTGCCAAGTCCCCACCTGAATGTGTTTGAATCTCGAATTAGATTTTCTGGGATTGGCTGGTACCATTCACACAGGCTTCCTTTTTCAAAGCTGCAAACTTTCATGGCTTGAAGAGAAAAGAACAAAGACAAGATGAGCTAATCACAATAAATGTGTCAATAAATGGCAATTTCTACCTGCATCAGGCACTTTCTTACTGTTGGGTTTCTTTATTATTATTATTATTATCATTTAAGCATCATTAAAATAATTAGGCAAATGATTTGTATAGTTACTAGCAGAGTTTTAAAGAAATCTACGTGTACTATATTCAAATATCTATAGTAGCTATAACATGGGAATAAATGCAAAAACTAAAGACTTTGCTCTGATAAGGAGGTGAGATTTCAATTAGGTCCTAAAGCAGCAATCTAAGCATTGGCAGTTTCTTCTCACATAATACCTACATTGCTTACACGACCCAAGTTCTGGTAAGTCTGTTCTGTAACCACAGTATTATTATAGAGCTAAACTTGACTTCGGTCTCTGAAGGAATTAGTCCAAATTCCAAACTACTCAAGTTTCAAGCAATAATATTTACAATAACTTCTATATTGGACCTCTTTCCTTGAAAGTTTTCAATATTCTTGTAATGACTATGTTCTAATATCACATGAAATTACAAGTCCACTGATTTTTAAAATACACAGGTTGTGTGTGAAATGTTTTCTTCCTCTTTCTCTCTGAACATGTTCATGTGCCTTTTGGTCTGTCTTAAATTATCCACTGTTCTTGTGTATGCCATAGAAGATGTAGTGGACACATCAGCTTTTAAATGGAATTAGCAGTGTTAGCAAATCACTATCATCACTGAGTTCATGATTTAGTGTAAAGTTTGAGAAGGAAACACTCCATCAAAAATAAAAAGTGATTTTTAATCATGACATTCAGGTGTGTTATTTAATCTCTGACGTTATTATTGATCATATAATTATATTTATCTTATGAAGAGATTTAAAATTCAGTAGAATTTTGTTTTTCTTTTAAATTTTTTTTAACGTTTATTTATTTTTGAGACAGAGAGAGACAGAGCATGAACGGGGGAGGGGCAGAGAGAGGGAGACACAGAATCCGAAACAGGCTCCAGGCTCTGAGCTGTCAGCACAAAGCCCGACGCGGGGCTCGAACTCACAGACCGTAAGATCATGACCTGAGCCGAAGTCGGACGCTTAACCGACCAAGCCACCCAGACGCCCCAGAATTTTGTTTTTCATATCATTAAAAAAGAAAAGAATCACTGTTGTTTTTTTTTTTTTTAATTAGAAGGCATAAAGTTTCAGTCAAGCAAGACAAATGAGCTCAAAGATTTGCTGCAAGACACTGTACCCAGAGTCAACAATAATGCATTGTACACTTGAAAATTTGTTAAGAGGGTAGGTCTCATGATGTGTTTTTTATACACAATAAAAAAACATTGGAAAATGTAAGACCAAACCGGCAGATTTTTATAGTTCATCTTACAGAAAGATGGCGGAGGCAAGAGCATATAATTTGTTCAGAATTTAATAATTCAGTTCATGGGTATTTAAAATAAATAAATAAGGGGCACCTGGGTGGCTCAGTCAGTTGAGCATCTGACTTCAGCTCAGGTCATGATCTCACGGTTGATGAGTTTGAGCCCCGCGTCAGGCTCTGTGCTGATGGCTGGGAGCCTGGAGCCTGCCTCAGAGTCTGTGTCTCCCTCTCTCTCTGCCCCTACCCTGCTCGTGCTCTGTCTCTCTCTGTCTCAAAAATAAATAAACATTATTTTTTTTTAAATAAATAAATAACACCATGCTTTTAAAATAATAATTTAATAGGAGCCCTTCAGTCAGGACATTTGAAGAACTTTCTCAAATCTTCCCACCCCATCATAAATTACATTACTAAAATTACAAAGTTGAACTAAGAAGAAAGTCAGTATTCGCTAAAGACATTCATTAATTAACTAGATTTTGTGTAAACTTTTAGAAACGCCACAACTTAGGTACCATCCTGAGAGGATGTTGTCTCCCCATGAGGAAGTCTGAATACTACACAATCTTCCATTACTTTATCTTCCATCTGCAATGCGTAGCCTATATTCCTCGCCAACTTGAGTTAAGGGTTAAGAACCTCTTATCCACGCAGTGAGTTAGCTTTGATTTTATGAGTTTTGGGTCTAGATTAATTTATTGTATATTTGTACATTAAAAAGCATTTCTCTTCTTAAATTAAATATGAACCTTAATTGACTTTGTAAGTTTTAGAATTTCTTGACAATGCTGACAGAAGACAAATTACAGTTTCAGCTATACTCTGTATTTTCTGCATGGTCCGAACCCTTAATATCATCAAGACACTTGAGAAATATTACAGTAAATTCATATACTATCCAATATACAGTAGGGAAGGGGAATAATGGGAAAGTGTTCACTCCTTCTGCTCTATCTTGTGCTTTGTCCACTCAGACACAGATTAAATTTTCTTCTCTAAGATTGTGTCTTTGCCTGAGAAGTTCACTCTTAAATTACAAATTTGCCTTAAATGCCATGGATTGGCAGATGCCAATAAATGAAAACCATCTTTCAATGGGACACAGGTACTGAAGCGTTCATTTGTATTGGTTCATATGAATTCTACATATTTAACATAGCATTCATTTTATATTTTGGCAATGGAAAACTTGGACAAATTCATCTAATTTGAGGGTTTTATAATACTTGCACCTTAAACATTCCCATTTCACGAGTGTGAGGAGTAGAAGAGAAACAAACAGGGATGGATAGAAAAGAACTAGTAAACTGTAGTCTTGGAGTCGAGTACAGTCCATGAAACGAGTGTTTTTAATCTTGGGGCGCCTGGGTGGCTCAGTTGGTTGAGCGTCCGACTTCAAGTCAGGTCATGATCTCGTGGTTTGTGAGTTTGAGCCCCACATTGGGCTCTGTGCTGGCAGCTCGGAGCCTGGAGCCTGCTTCGGATTCTGTGTCTCCCTCTCTCTCTGCTCCTCCCCTACTTGTGCTCTATCTTTCTCTGTCTCTTAAAAATAAATAAATGTTAAAAAATTAAAAAAAAAAAAAAACAAGTGTTTTGAATCCAAAAAATTCAATTTAAAAACACTTACCTCTTGTTGAGCAGCACAGAAGAATGCATGCTGATTCTTCTACTATAATTTCCTATATGAATAGCTTTTATATTAAAACCTGCTCTAAGCCAGGTTGAAAATTTGTAACTAGGACACTAGGCCATGCTACTTAGAGCTTATACTAGTACTGTCTGTTTTGTGGCTATATTTAACACAAAATAGGAATTTACCTACCACAGAATGCTTCATCTGATTGGTCAGGACAGTCATATCTAAAATCACAGTTCTGGATTTTTTCAACACAGTGACCACTGGACCTGCAAACAAATTCACTGTCTGTACAGTTGTGTGGAGGTAATGTGACTGGAGCTGATATTTCAGGTGGAGTTGGGAGGTCCACTGGCAAATTACCTTGATAAGAGATAACATACAGGCATCATTTAGCAGGTTTTTCATGTAAGATTTCACACAATAAGCTTTTCTACAGATGTTTCACATTCAATATTATGAAGAATGTTTGGTGGCCTTTGGCGATATGCTGAACTTTATGTAAGCATGTAAGCTGGAGTTCTAGGTCTTAGCAATAACAAATAGCTGGATATAAACAGATGAAGGTACAGATGGAAATTACAGAAAAACTACTCAAAACTTGCTGAATAAATGGAAGGCTCAAGGACAGGGCTAGGATCACTGGGAACCAAGGGAGTCTCAGATGCTAGCATTAGGAACCAGAGTCAAGGCCTGGTTAAACCTTCTGGGACACTAGGTAAAGAAACTTTGTTCTTCCACCTGCTACAATTAATCCAACATCTCCTCACCCTGTTTCAAACAGTCTTCAGATATTCAAGATTCAAAGTTGCAAGACAGAACTAAACCAGAAGTAGTCACCTGGATGTATTTACATAATTAAGATAATAATGTATGACATTACAGAACTTAGAAGACATTTATAGAATTTACACAGCAAGTTAGTCCATCAGCATTTATTAACAACACCCTGTGCCACGGACATGTGGGTACAATGCATTGAAAGCCAAATATGCCATCATGGTTGTAAAATAACTTACTGACTAGTGGATAAGGCACTCAGGTAATCTTTCATTATGGTTCCATGGGATATGTTTATGATAAAGATTATGACGCCATAGGGGGAAGAACGACACCTACCCTTTTACTCCTGCATTCATAGCACAATTCCCAGACCACAGTACATGGTGGCTAGACAATCACTGTAGAATGAGTTAACAGACAGGTGGAAAGATGGATGAGTGGATGACACGGTAAATGAACAGATGGACAAATGGAAGACTTCCAGAAAAGTAATGCTTAAGTTAAAAGTTCTTAGCTTTAAAGGATGATGAGTTACTGCCAAGACGAAAAAAGGTACAAGGTCTTTTTGGATGATAAGAGAAGATTTGTGTGAAGGCAGAAAAATATACTGGCCTGTTGTTTTTTGTTTCACAAAACTGTGAGAGTTTGGCACAGAGAACATCTCGTGATAGAGTAAGAATGCATAAGATAAAGTCACTAGATGTGGAACTAGACAGTAGACAATTACCACATCATAAAGGGCTAAGTGGGTCCAATTTAGGGCTTGAAATAAATACAAAAGCTGGTAGAGAAATGCCAAGGTATACAATTTCCACTGTAAGAAATACTTTTCTAGCATCAGTGTGAAGAATGATTTGCAGGTGGTTCTGACACGGAAGAGAAGAGCGAATCTTTTACTTTAATCCCAGGGAACTAATAAACCAAAGCACAGGGTTTGGAGAAAAGAGCAGAGACCTGAGCAATATCAAACATCCAGTACCCAGAGGACTGGGGATTCAGGTGCTATTGGGAATCTGGGGAAAATCCAATAAGTAGTACTTTCTTTCTTAGCTCAAGTTTTGCAGTAATTAAGAGCTAAGACTGAAGCAGATGGGAGATCAAAATATCAACTTGTTATGATAATGATATTGGTAATGATATTGATGAATGATAATGATTGATAATGAAATTGATAATGATGAAAATGATTTATACCTATAGACAACTGGTCTTTTAACGTATAAAACTCATGAAAGAAACAGCCTAGGTTATAACCTGTGCTGAAAACTTCCAGCTCTTCCTGTACGGAAGCTTACCATTGAGAACTACAGCAAGAAGCGAAGCAGATTTCATGCCCCCTTCAGCTAACTAGCTCCAAAAAGAAAAGAGGAAACTAAGAGGACAGGTATGCATGCCCAGGCCTTCCTTGCAAACTCAGCAACCCATTGTTGGTTTTCCACAACTGACATTAGGATTCACTCTTGGGTTTCATTTTACCCTTTTCCTCCCTCTCATCTATTCTATATTTTCTTCTTAATTTTGACAGTCATATTATGTCTCCTGTTCTATTTTTCCATATTTGGCTCCTCTCATCTGGAGATTTCTCTTTTTTAAGCTCAATTTAACATTTAAATAAATGCGTGTTTGACATTTCTAGGTGTATACAGTATCGTAGTGTTCAGATCACCTGGTCTGCCATATTATTAAAACCAGTTGCCATATTTGCATCCTTAGGCCTGATTTCAATTTAAATGAGGTAATAGTTCCCCTTAAGAAGATATCATGAACATGAGTGGATGTCTTAGAAAAAGAAGGTTGATGAGCCAATGCTCAGGAAAAACAGAGACAACTCATTTAGTCTATCAGAAGTGAGCCAGGAATGATAGGTAAAAGGACCAGTACTGTAAAAAGAAATTGGAAGATCCTGAAATTCTTTGTCCTGTCCTCATTATTCCTTGTTATTCTGCCAGAATGAGTACATCTTAAAAACCAAGTAAGTCCAATATGTTTGTATTTAAGAGTAAACAGAGGAAGTGTCTCTTACTCCTGAGCCAAACTTTGGAAACGGTGGTGTTTATAACTATGGAGTTGTGTGTGCCTGATTCCTTGGCATCTGGCATGCACAAGAAAAACAGAGGCCTGAAACATCGTTAGGCCAAGACTCAGTTTGGAAACTGAGGCATGTAAAGGACTGCAAGCTTTCTGACACATTCTCCGGCCTGTGAAGATGGCCCAGACTTTCATCTAAAGACCATGAAAGTCAACTTGTTTTACTCTGCAATGACCTCAAGCAGTATTTCCTAAAGTATCATACTCTAACTCAGGGGATACTAGAAATTACTTCATGTAGTATATGGATAAGTTTTGTTAAGTTTTTAAATATGAATTTTGAACAATTTTAATAGTGAAACATATCTAGAACAATAAGCCTATCTTAGTTTGGATTGCTATAACAGAATACTGTAGACTGGGTGGCTTAAACAACAATTTATTTGTCAGAGTTATGGAGGCTGAAAGTCCAAGATCAGGGTGACAGCATGGTTGGATTCTCGGGTTCTGGGTATGTCCTTTCATGGCTTTCTATACTCATGCAGAGAGAGAGAGAGAGACAGAGACAGAGACAGAGAGACCCTACGTCTCTCCTCTTCTAATAAGAGCACTAATCCCACCATGAGGGCAGCACTTTTCATGACCTACTCTAGTCCTAATTACCCCTAAAAGGTCCCACCTCCAAATACCATCACATTGGGTGTGAGGGCTCCAACATATGAATACTGGGAGCATACAAACATTCAGTCCATTGCAAAAGTTATGACAATTATTTTTAACCTATAATTGCTTAAAAGGCTAGAGTTGATGGCAATGATAGAGTTCAGTGTCTTTGAACAAAATACCACAAAAAACTTTTCATGTTAAACAAAATTGGAAAGGTGAAATGTAAGTGACTGAAATTTACACTAAGAAGCAGAGATTAGTCTGGTTTGAGCTGATCTTCTTCCACATCCCTAAGCCACAGGGAAACCAACTCACCTGTGCACCTGTCCTCATAAGTAGGTGACTCAGGCTCCAGAGGGACTTGGAGTTCTTGCTCTGTGAATGCTTGTAGCAACTATACTTCGTGCTACCCTAATGTAATCTTTCTGATAAAACAGATTTTCCATTTATTTTATATGAGACTCCACTCCCTACAGCCATTCCCACATTGGTAATTAAGAAAATAAAACCGATATTTTAACACTTCTAGTCCTTAATAAATTATTGCCAGCTTCAACGTACCATAAATGTGTGAACTTTTTGACTGATATGTCTAGTTGATTTTCATCTATCTCCAGGTAACAATGTCTACGGTTTTCCTGGGACTTCTGATGGTAAGATATATATTTAATTTAAAAAATCTAAAAGTCTACTTGAGGTTTAAACATGATCAATCTTCAGAAAATTTAAAAATCTGAAATATCTCCAGGATAAAAGTGTATTTTTTTTCTTTTGCACTGAACACAGTAATATTGTCCTACCCACAAGGCGAAACAACTATATTCAGCATAAACGTACTGAATGTCTGTATAAGGTCTCCTTTCCAGGAGAGTAGGTTTTGCTAAAAGTTAGCTATTCTTTGAATAGAATTTATAACAGCTATGTGATACACTGTTTGCCACATATTTTGGAGGTGTCTTTTTTCTCGTCTGCAACGACAGATTAGCTCTTTAGAAACACTGTTGCTTTCACCCATGCATTCAATGAAATTTTCTAGGTGGTACAAAGTATTTTCCATTTTTACAGACACTATATTGTATATCAAAGTGACTACAAATAGACGGAAGTAGTAGTTGAACAATTTTCAAGCTAAAATCTAAGTATTTTAACAGCCTTGTCCATTTTTGGTATTTAGCATTTCTCTCAAATAAAAGATGACAAAATTGTAAATTTTTAACTTTAAAAAAGGTTAAGTTACTTAGTTGTCCAATTTCATTTTCTAGAAGCACAATTAAAATACTAAATTGAATGGACCACAGGCTTTGGCCAACTTTTTTCCTATATATTTTCTATATATTTCTGTATATTGCTAATATTCCTATAAACTTCCTATATTTTGCTAGACTACACCAAACATGCTAAAACCAGAATATTTAAGACTGCAATCATGAGTGTCAAATTTCTTGATGCTGCCTTGAAGTCTTTTATCAAACTGTAAGTATTTCCAATAATTTGTATTTTTTCGGGGTATGTGTTGTATTTCCTTTAGAAAAATATGGTAGAAAGACCTTAACACCAGTGCTTTTATGGAATGTATTGTTCTGAGGCAAATGTAACAAACACACCAAACAGCTTAATATTATAAGGTAAAAAGCTGCTGGTGAGATCTTAAAAGTAAACACAAAAGTACCCATACTTTTTCCCTTGCCTTTTCATTCCCACTGAAACAAACATTACTGTTTGCAGAAAGAAAGGAGCCCTCAACAAGCACTTATAGATAAAGCTGATGAGACATTGAGGTTAATGAGGAGGGATGCCAAGAATCCAACCAAATCAATCAGTTTAACAATGAAAACAACCAAAACCATTCAGCGGGTGGGAGAAGACATCAGAAAAATTGTGCTGAAGCATCCTACGGTTACTGTAACTTCTCAGTTTTAAGCCATCATCAGTTGCAAGACATGTCGCTGACTTAGTAACAATTTGCCAGAGAGAAATAAAACACTAAAATCTTGGGATGCTGATATTCATTCTAATAATTGATATTTGTAGCAAGTAATAATTCTGATAATGCGGAAGTCTAAATTTTTAAAATAGGATGGATGAAAAGTGTTTGGGCAGTGTTTTTCCCAGTTTGTAAGCAGTATGTTGTGAAGCCATGTAGTTATGGCTTTAGTTTTACAAATAACCCAATTATCTCACGAATAACCCTTGATGCAAGATAGAAAACTGTCATATGTGTTCTTCTGAAGGGAACACTAGTCTTGCTTTTCTAATGTTGTTTGGACAAAAGAAGAATGCAGAACAGATAATTCTTTGGGATACTTATATTTGAATCTGAATGTTGTCTGGCAACAATTCTTACTTGAGATCTACTCTGAAGATCGGATTCAAAGTGAGGGGATTTAACTTTGCCATCATTCTCCATTATTACGTACTCTGGAAATGAGTGACATCATCATACAATGATGCCAAAAAATTCACAGGATTCTATTGCATGGCTAAGTTTGTCTACTTTCCCTAGAAATGTGATTAACCTTGCCTAAAAAGTCTTCTCTCCAGTATCCTCCTGGATTAGTTTTAAAACAAGAATCTATATTCATCAAAGTATTGAAACAAAGAAGGTACAATCCATAATAGAGAATGGATTTGAAAATTAAGTTAGAAACAACCAGAAGTTAGAAAAGGAGAAAGAGGTGACCTGGAAAAGCACATAATTGATGTTCTGGGAAAAAGTGAAAGGAAACTAATTTACAGCATACACACTTTGGGGGTAAAATTAGTAAAAGTTTGTGGTTAAAAAGCTTACCATTCAAGTCAACGCTGCTCTGAACCAAGGTAACAAGGGGAAAAAACAGAAGAGATGGGAGAAATATTTTGGAGACAGGTCAGCAGGATTTGCAAGTGAGCAGTTTTAAAGGGAATGTCAAAGAATGCTGTGGAATTTCAAGCCTGGGTTGCTAAAGAACAGTGATGTCATGAGAAGGAACAAGAAGGAATGAAGGAAAGAGGTTGATTTTGAGGGAACAGGTAAAAAAGAAATAAGTGACTCCTTATGGTCACTTTGAGTATAAAATAAAAGTTGTAGGGAATGAGCCAATCCACACACTGGGGGATCAGGTCAATATTTTGCATCTGTGTGTATGTGCTTTATAAGTTTTTGCTTTATTTTGTTTTATTAGCCAAGGAGGAAAAATGCTGTAAATAAATAATCAGTTTATATTGAAAACAAATCGACGTCTGTAAGTGAATCTATAAGTGCTGATCCCATGTCAGCTAACAGGAGAAAGAAAAACTGGTAATCATCAAGAGCAATATTTTTATTGACAATTTTTGCTTTTATTTTACATCTGATGGCAAGATTACATCAAATTCCTCTATGAAACCTATAGCTTCAACAGGCTTTGTGGTGTCAACCCCAGGTTTCTTTTGCTATGAAGCCAATGTTAAAACCACACTGTTCAGGCAGCTTTTTAAAGTCCATATTGTTCTTCCAAAACTTGAACAAGAAAATCAGGACTAATGGTCTGTAACTGATATTTCTCATCTCCGCCCCTAGGTCTGGCAGCTCTTCTCTCTCTCCTTTGGAACTACTGGTCACAGAAGCTAATTATCAAGATAACTGGAGTAGCAACAGGATCAACCGCAACTTGTTTTCCCTTTCTATATTCTTTCGTGTTCCCCTCTGCCACGGGGGGTCACAGTGATGCTCCATAAGTTCAGAGTTGGAGGCCATTTGGGAAAACCCTGGTCACTAAAGTCAAACACACTTAAGTGAAACTCCCATTCTTTCCCTCAACTGGGTATTTTCATCCAGGTCTCTTGTGCGGTGTAATTGTTCATATCTATAAAGTAGAAATTGTATTCTCTTCCTTTAGAGGTTAGTGTATTTGATGTGTGGTATGCCAGTGGTTAGCACTGTGGTCCAAAGAAGCAGATGTACTTTGCCACTCTCTAGCTAGGTAGCCTTGGGCGGATGATCCCCTTCTCAGCTTGCTCCATAAAACTGGGATAACAGAACCATCAATCCTATCCAACATTTAATATCTCTTCACCTGCAAAGGACTAGACATTATTCTAGACTCTTAAAAATGTTAGAGGATTATATAAGATGATACATATGAGTGGTAAACTATATTATTGTGCCATTTATCAGCTCTCGCTCTCTCTCTCATAAGGACTGTCTGTATTCCCTACCCTTGCCAAGCTTCTTATTGTAGAGGATGCTTCCCCCTTGTTAGGCTTGCCCACATGACTTGCTCCAATCACTGGACATGAGCAGATATAATGCATACCACGTCTCACCAGAAGCGTTAAGTGCGCTTTCTTTTTTCCCACTCTTCTACTCGACAACAAAATGTCAGATAGACCTTCATCCTTTAGCTTTGGTCCCAGATAAACACAAGCAACAGAAATACACAGCTTGAAGCTCGCTCTATAGATTTATAAAGAGCTATGGACAAGAAACACATACTCTTTCCATTATTGGTTTATGCCCACCCACATAGTTGAGAGCAAAAATTAAATGCTTGTAGTTATAAGCCACTGAGCTTTGGCTTTCAACAAATCTGGCATATAACAGAATCTTGCATATAAAAATAACTAATATTCTAGCAATAATAAGAAACTAAAATACATACCAAAGGCATATAAAGTATTTCAAAAGACAAAGCCATCTATCCACCCATTTATCCAACAAATGTGTATTGAGTAATATTACATGCCAGATACTGTTTAAGTTTCTGGAGATAAGGCAGTGATCAGATAAAATTCCTGCCGTCATGCAGTTAACACTGTTGGGGAAAACAGAAATAAAACTATAAGGGTGATAGGTGTTACAGAGAAAAATAACACAGGGGAAGGAGAGAGAAAATGTCAGACAAGGAAGAGACTGTGAACTGTGTATGCGTGTGTAATGTAGTGTAGTGTTCAGAGAGGTCTTTACTAAAGAAGAAACTTTGGGGCAGATCAGAAAGAAGCAAGGAAGGGAGTCAAGTGCATATCTGGGTGCAGCACAATCCAGGATGAGGGAAAAGAAGGTGTAAATGCCCTGAGGCACAAACGGACTAGAGTGTTGAAGGATTAGCTAAGAGGCCTTGTAGTGGAGAGAAGTCAAATGGAGGCACAGTAGTAGAAGGCGAATTCCAGAAGGGATGAGGGGACCAGTCATGGGAGCTACTGCAGAAGTCTGGCTTTTGCTCTGAAGGTGATAGGATGTCATAGGTAGACTCTGAAGACAGGATGACATGGTCTTATCTAAGTGTGAAAAAGATCATTCTGCCTGCTGTATTGAGAATCGATTATACAGTTCAGGGGTAAAAGCAGAGATCATCTAAAAGACAATCTAACAATCCATGCAGAGACGATGGTGGCTGGCACTAAGGGAAGAGTACTAAGAAGTAGTCAGCTTTGGATATATTTGAAGCTAGTGGCTAACCAGATTTGTAATGAAAGTAAGCACCTAGAAAGAGGCTGTCATTTACTGAGAGAGGGAGGCACGGAAGAATGGCAGGATCGAGGGGCCAATTAGTAATCAAGAATTTACTTGCAGCCATTGAGAGATGAGGGCAAATTGTTGAATTCTGATTTCCTTTTTGCTGGCTTTATCCAGGGAAGGATTTGGCTTTCTGCAGAGCTCTGTGGAAACCACTGCACAGAGTAGTTAAAGCCATTAAACGTGCCAGGATGATGAGATAGAGGAACAGAGCTGAGTCACATGTATACAACCAAGAGAACTGGAATCGGCCCCCCGATGATGTCTGGGAGAGGCTGGTGCCCTTCTGACTAATAACACTACAGTGATGGCTCAGGGATGAAGGTGAACTTTTCAGCACTCAAGCGTGCTCTCTACATGGATTATTGCGACTGATTTTTAAATTAACATGCTTCTGATCCCTTCAGGAAGGACACTGCTCCCTCTTGCCATGCAATTTAAGAGCCTCCAACTCAGCACCAGGATTATCCACCAAGAGCTTGATGCCCAGTCCTATTAGAGCACTATGCACTGGCCTGGAATGCGTTTCGCCCAGGGTGTTGGTTTTAGTTTTATTTGAGTTTATCATAGCTTGTTTTAGGCTATTTTCCTTTATCGTCTTTGAGGTGTCTACTAAACATCTCAGTTGAGATGTTGAGTAGGTAGGTAGTATAGAAGTATGGATTTCAGGTTAAAGGTTGAGAATGGAGATATAAATATGGGAAACATATATTTGTTTTTAAATAAAAGAAATGTGTGATACAGAGAAGAAATGGTTCACAACAATCCTTAGGAATATTTCACGTAACCTGACAGTAAAACATCTCTGAAGGTAACTGAGATTAACACAGTCTCCAAAACAATGTAATTATAAGGCAACCAGTTTGGGTTATTATAATCCCTCAAGTATAATGATGTTATAGTTTAGCTTCAGATGTGATTTCCTAGTGTTTTCCATGTGATGAGACATAAGCAGCTGATTGAAACCTCTGTACTATGTTTGCAAAGTCGTTAAGACTAATTACCAGCAGACTCACAATAATTTCTCCCAGGGTTAACAGATTAGAACAGAAGTGAGGGTATATTTAGAAAACTTATAGAAATGAAATACTGATTTCCTTGACAGTTTTTTTTTTCAAGTAAACAGTTTTGAAAATGCTCATATATTAAAATATTCTTCCTGGGGCACCCAGGTGACTCAGTCAGTTAAACACCCGGCTTTGGCTAAGGTCATGATCTCATAGTTCATGGGTTTGAGTCCTCTGTCAGGCTCCGTGCTGACAGTGCAGAGCCTGCTTAGGACTCCTTCTCTCCCTCTCTCTCTGTCCCTCCCAAACTCGTGCTTTCTCTCTCTCTCTATCTCTCTCTCTCTCTCTCTCTCTGAAAATAAATACATAAACTTTAAAAAAATTAAATATTCTTCCTTACCAGGGTAAAGGGTACAATCCATGAATGACAAATCATCAATTGCAATGTCTCCGGTGAAGCCATCTCCTACTGAAGCCTCCACCAAAATCTAAGAAAAATATAAGAAATTTGTTGATATTGTGAAGGATTTTAATTTATGGAAACTCATGGTAGAAAAAAAAATCAGAATTTACTTAAACAAAATTTTCTTCTGAACCACTAAAAACAAAAATTGCAGTAGTATCTATTAGTAGGCACCTTGGCTCTACCTAGATGCTTCCGGTAACAGGAAGCTCCTTTGCTTCTTGGGCCCATTAGACCCATGAAGCCCATCGTGTTTCCGGCGATTTTCTGAAACTATAACATATCAAATGTATATCTACTTCCCTATAACTTTCAACCTTTAGTTCTAGACTTGCCATATTTTTTCATGACCCTTTAAGTATCTGAAGGCAAATCACAGTCTCCTCTTCCCACCTTTGCCCAAGGAGTTCATCTGTTTCCAAGGTTAAATCTCCTCATTGTTCAAGAAATCCAATTTGTGGCCACAGGTACTTGCTAGAACGTACATTCTTAAGACTTTAAAATTTTTCCCACGCTGACCTTATTCTGTAACACTTTATGAAACTGGCTAATGGTTATTAGATCTCCTTCAGAACCACATTAATCATGGGGAACTCAGATGACATCTGTGCTGTTACAGGAGCTGCAATTCCACCAAAACTCCAGTAAAATATGAAATACTGACAAACCACTACAGTATATGGCAGATTGTGATTAGGGCTGAAATTTACTATAATAGAATTAATCATGATAAATTATTTTAACACTTATGCAAATTCAGTAGCATACTGAATAGGAATCCTGCCACAGTTTAATAATGAAGAACTTCAAGCAAACTCAAACTTAAAAAACATTTTTTTCTGCCACTGTTATATGAATATGTTTCTGTTTTCATTTTTCCTCACAGATGCTATATGTAGAAGGCGAAATTTTATTTCATTTTTTTAAAATTCTGTGCTTCTATTCAAAGTTATCTCACATGATTTATTGATGTCTCACTTGGAGAAAGTTTTCAAAGATCAAATTACTGACCCCAAACCTCTTGACATCTTCCCCCAACTTCCTAGTGTTTCTTGAGAACTACCAGAATTTTCTCCGTAATTTGTCAGTAAGGAAATCAATCAACGTGGGAAAAGTTTATGGATCCAACTAACGGGCAAATATAACCCACCTAATATTGCCTGAGGAACATTTATTAACAGTGCTATCCACAATCATGAATCAAAGAATAATACAGGCCAGGAAAACAAAAATGCAGAAAGAATACTCAGTACGAAATCATACAATTATTCTAATAAACTAAAAACCAGCAGTCAGAATTTAGCAGAACACATTGTAAGAAAATATTTTTTGTTCTATTAAAAACAAAGACTGCAGTTGGGTAAACAATAGGAAAAAAGCATATGCAAAGACTGATTACTAACAAATTCCCTGGACCTGGACCACTATGTCTATCCCACTGCAATACAACATAGGACATTGTAACAAAGACTCAGAAGATGCAAGAAAATGGAAAAATTAGGGTAAATAATAAGAAACACTGCCTTTGTTACACTGCTCATGAATAGAATAGCTTATTGAGAAAGGACAGAAAATTGATTATCAAAATCTCAAAGTTTATGGAAAGTACCATTCTTATACATAAAAATATCTGTAAGCTAACCGGGGGGATATACACATACAAAGCTCCACATGAGAGTACGGGCTCAACTGTTCCAAAGTATTTTCTTTTGTTGCCATTATGTAGCCACAAATTTAAAAACTGGGCCATGTGAGGGGCACCTAGGTGGCTCAGTCGACTGAGCAGTTGAGCATCTGACTTCGATCTTACCCCTCATGCTCTGTGCTGATAGCTCAGAGTCTCAAGCCTGTTTTGGATTCTGTGTCTCCCTCTCTGTCTGCCCCTCCCCCGCTCACACTTTGTCTCTCTCTCTCAAAAATAAATGCACATTAAAAAATTTTTTCTTCTAAATGGGCCATTTGTGAAAATTACAAATTTTCTCATTTGTGGGCCGTACCAGGTAAGCAGCATCTGAGTGGATGCTATTTGCACAAAGCTTTTTTCTAGAGTTCATTGTATATTACGTGAGAAGCATTTTGAGAGTGCTTGTCTCACATTTAGATACCAATAAGAAGACACAAAAATAATTTGAGGCAGAAGACACTTGGGTCTTGCACTAAGACACAATGTAATCACAATTTTTGCCAAAATATATTCAATTTCTGAACCCTCTAAATGTTAGCATTCTTGAGAATAGACAACAGCTTCCACTTAAAATACTAAAACTCTCAGTTTGTACGTATATTTGCAGTTCCAGCCTCTTTTGAATATTAAATTAAGTCAGCCATTTAAAAAAAAGCCTATTTGATAACACATCACATCTTGAGAAAAAGTTACGAACGTTCAAGCTTAATTCTACCTTGGCCCTATATTAAATGTGGTCTTGCAGAAAGCTTGGCATGTTAGCCTAGGAAACTAGTCCTAAGAAAATAGTCACACAAAAAAAGAACAAACCCAAGTGTCTCTGTTCTGGAAAATTCACTTTCATTTCTGGTGTTTTTCCCAGAATAAATGGAAGGATATTAAAACACAAACATTATTGTATGCAGGGCAGTATTGCCATTTTAGAAATCAGAGAAGCCACATTTCACTCTTAAGTGCCATTAGTACCTTACTGAATTACTTAAAGGGCAACTGAAAATTCCAGTTTGGTCTAAATGACCCGAATTATCTGTAGAGGCCAATTCTATTTACATTAGAACTATCACTGGCTTGGAAATTTTGTAAAGTCATCCAGCCCTTCTAAGTTGTTCTTTTCATGGGCTGCCACATCTAGATGCTCCAACTAAAGACAGAATGGCCTTGTCAACTATATTGCAACTTTTAGTTTTACTATAACCAAAGATTAATAAGGGTCTAAAGACTTGCCTGAACTCATCT
Source organism: Acinonyx jubatus (assembly GCF_027475565.1). Classification (NCBI taxonomy): domain Eukaryota; kingdom Metazoa; phylum Chordata; class Mammalia; order Carnivora; family Felidae; genus Acinonyx; species Acinonyx jubatus. The sequence goes on along the minus strand of NC_069387.1, from coordinate 17,600,196 downwards.
GTCTCTATATTTAGGAATCTCTGAATTACTGACCAAACGTTTTAAATGATCTGGAAACTACTGTCATTGTATATGTGTAACACACAATTTAATCATAATCTTACTATAATATTTTCAATTTACTGACACATATATGTATATATGTGGGTGAATTAACTCATAAGAAGGAAAAAATGGCATTAACTCCCCCTGACACCTACTGCTTTAGCCATCCCGTGTTTGTAAAAGAACACAAAATTCAAGAATATATCAATTTTTACTATAATGCATCTTCAGAAAGACTTGAAAGGACTTCTTCTTTGAAATTAAAATGTGTGTACATACAGACACACACACACACACACACACATACACCCAACATGAAGCATCTAGAACTCCAATGCATTGTTGATGGGAATCTAAAATGGCACAGCCACTTTGAAAAATGGTTTTTCAGTTTCTTTTAAAATTAAACACACTTCCCTATAATGTGGCAATCCCACACATAAATATTGCTTATCCAAGAGAAATGAAGACATACCAAACAAAAACCTGTTCACAAAGTTTACAGAGCTTTATTTATAATCTCCAAAAGCTGAAAACAATCCAAATATCCCTCAACTGGTAAACAGTAAGGCAACTTATGGGAAATCTTTACAATGGGATTCCACTCAGCAATAAAAAGAAACAAACTAATGGTACATATAACAACAGCTGTGAATCTCAAAAGCATTATACGAAGTGGGAGAAGCCAGACGCAAAAGGCTACGTGCTTGATGAAACCATTTATACAACAATGTAGAGCAGGAAGAACTACGGATAAAGAAATCAGATTAGTGTTGCCAGGGGCTGTGTGGGGAGGAAGGTCATTGATGACAAAAAGGAATGGGGAATCTGGGGGGATGATGGAAATACTGTCCTAGTTGTGGTGGTGGTTACACAAGTGTGTAAGTTTGCTGAAATTCATAGAGCTGCTCACCTAAACAGGTGAATTTTAATTACATGGACTATACCTCAATAAACAAATAAAAACATTTATTCTATACTTATTGCCATAAATCATCATTATCTTGAGTAGTATTTTCACTGTTTCCTAAATTGCTAATTTCATGCATGGCATTTTATAATTAGCACATAGTAATCCCAAGTATCTCAATGTATTTTTAAATTTAGCTATGAAAATTCTCTTGCTATCCACTAATATTTTTCCAGAGTATCTGTTTTTCCTTACTCTTCTTAGTGATGCCCACTTATATTCATTTACTATTTCCGTAATTACAAATGAAGAAACAAAGAAAATGAAAGACATTATAAAATTCTCTTTTCCCATGTATTTTATAGTTGACTAACAGCTGAGGTAGCCAAACTCCTATAAACTCATTCAGACAACTCACCAATATTTTACCACATAACCTATAATTTTAGGGGCTCATAGAAAGCCACTTTAGGATCTCAAACTTTCTAGGCTAATACTTAGGGAAATAGATTCAACATAAAAAAGGGTTTTGTTTTGTTTTGCTGTCTTTGTTTTAGACACAAAGCATGAGTGGGGGAAAGGGGCAGAGGGAGAGAGAGAATCTTAAGCAGGCTCCATGTTCAGAGGCTTGATTCCATGACCCTGGGATCAAGACCTGAGCTGATATCAAGAGTCTGATGGTCAACTGACTGAGCCACCCAGGTGCCCCAACGTAAAAAGGTTTTTAAATCATTGCTGGAGTTTTTATATAACCTTGAAACTAAACTCTATGAAATAAAACTTAGATTTCTGCCTGGCAAATTTTACTTTTCTGAATCTCTTTCCTTGTATGTTTCTGGCCACATCACATACAAAAAAAGTGCAAAATAATTCGAGTTTTCCAATTTGTATATTTGTATATACATGTGAAAACCATTTATCATTAGACATGGGCCACAAAGCTCTAACTAAATTGTGTATACATTGAACACAGAAATGGATAATAAAAAATAAAATAACGGCACTAGCAGAGATGAAATAACATGCTGGGACACAGGTTAGTAGGACAAGCACTATAAAAGAATTACTTAAAAGAAAACATCTGATGTCTGACTCATCTGTGTAAGACCCTATTTGGGAAAAAAATCATGGCAAAATTTTTGTTGTTATTTTGGCTTTTCACCATATTTCTTATTACCATATTTTACCATATTTCTTCTGAGCTAATGTCAGGCAATGTCATATATGGCCTGCTAAGATTTTTTTATTCGTCAATGACTGTGTGCTTCGGTATTATGCCAAGTGTTTCCATGGTAACCAAAAAGAATTAAAAAAAAAGTCCATCCTCCTGGTTTCTCACCATCTAGGACAGAAAAGACTAAATGGTGACAACTAGGGTGGAAGGAAGCAGGGGTGGGGGAAGCAGGGAAAATGGGTGATGGGCATTGAGGAGGGCACTTGTTGGGATAAGCACTGGGTGTTTCATGTAAGTGACGAATCACAGGATTCTACTCCCAAAGCCAAGAGCACAGTGGATACACTGTATGTTAGTGAACATGACAATAAATTATATTTAAAAAAATAAAAGGAAAATGAAAGAAGAAAATTACTAATCGACATGAAGTTTTGGAATTTATTAGGTCCTTTATTTATCCATGCGACCCTTTTTTCCCATTTCCATAGATGATTATTCACATACAGCTTAGAAGGAAAATTTTGAGTTTAGGAGATTGCCACTTTTTTATAATTAGAGTCTAGATAATTAATAAATTGAACCTTAACTTTGAGAATCTTCACATCAGGTAAGATATAAACGAAAGTCTTCAGGGAAAACTGATGACACTTTAGGAAGATTTTCTTAAAATAGGAAGCAAAGCAACATGCTCCTGGGTTGAGAATACTCATTGCAATTTTACCCTAAAGCAAGTATTTTACTTTTGATATAAAAATCTTCAAAAATAGGGTCTGAAATGGAACTGCTGGCAAATTCTTGGCTACAGAGTTGCTATTTGGTACAACCATAATGACTTCCATGTTTCTTTGTGAAGGACTTGAAAGCAGCAATAATAAAGCTCAGTCTTATAATTAAAAACAAAAACAAAAACATAACTCTGAGGCTGAGTGTCAGCTGTCATTTATTATTTAACACCTGACCGACTTCCGATTCCTGTCCCTTGCCTGGTTCCCATAGGCATCTGAGTTTGCCATTCCTTGTGCATGTTGGGTCAAAGACCATGAAGGATCTCAAAGTTTACCCTATTTGCAGACTAACAAGGCAGCCTGCCACTGTTTCATAGACACATACCAGGTCCTTGATTTAGAGGGACAGCAAAGAGCACCAGCCAGAAAAATACCTTCCACTGGTTCCGCAATTCCCAGGGGCAACATGATGATGCCCAGGTGTCCCCGCCACGTGAAGTGGGTAGTACCATAGAGAAGGATCCCAGACATTAGGAGCCTAGCTCTTATAAACTGCTGGTACACCTGCTTCTCTTCAACTCCAGAGAGAGACGATAGGAGGAAGGAAGAGAGGATGCTTAATCTGGAATTAGTGAGCAAATGTCTCAGGGTAAAAGCTATTCACTCTTTACTCAGAGGCTGAGCTGTGAAGAACATAAGAAATCTATGGAGAATTATCTTACAACAGTGAAGACGGATGGTTGCTACACTGCTGATACATTTAATTTGCGGAAGCACCATGACTCCCCTTAATGTATGTGTAAATTAAAATGTTTATATCAACTCAGCCTCCTTTTCTCTTACATAATACCTAATTTCATACTATTTGGAACAAAATGGGCATAATTTGTTGTAGTCTTCCAGAAAAGGCCACCCACTTGCCGTTGGCCTAGCTCCTTTTACACCCACAGTATCTTTTCCCGTCAGAGCTTCTGTTGTGTTGAGAGTAGAGATTAAAAAAAAAAATCAAGGAAGGAGAATGTGGTTAAGGAAATAAGGTCATTCAAAATATCATTCATGTTTCTTTATTTAGATAGAATTCTTTCTGTTACTCTTGAATGAAAGAAACAGAAACCTTAAAAAATAATTTCTAAGTATTCAAGTCATATGAAATTGATTTGCTTTCCATGGTTGTGAAAGGGTTGGCAAACTACAATTATTCTGATACATTTCTTTCCAGGTAGTTTCAGATGTACAAAAAGGGCCAAAATTTGGGTGAGTCCCCCCTCCTCCAATATAGTCGCCTAATATGCCTCAGTTTAAAAAAGAGAAATGTTAATCAGTTTTAAACTAATTTGCTACTTGACACTCTACAAACCCACATGCTATTTTAAAGTATCCTCCAGAGACTCATATATCATCCAACCCATTTCACATCTCATCTATTATTTGAAAGAGGACAAATGGTACTCAATTTCTTCAGTCCTAAGAATTTATGGAACCTATTGGATTGGAGGTTACAAAGAAGCATTTAATTGAAAATAGCCTGGTCGATATTAGAGAGAAAAAAGTCAAGAAGGTTTGGAACTATTAATTTAAAAGTTCATGAAAATAGGTTTTTATCATTTAAAAATGATACAAGATGTATAATAAGATTTTAATAGAATGCAACACAATACTGTCCTCGTGACTGGTTCATACATGCCAGAGTTAAGTTCTCATTTAAATGGCATAGGTCTAAAATTCATAAATGCTATTTTTTACCCAATAATCAGGCAAGTTTTTCATCCCCTACACCACTAAAGATAATACTTAGAGGAAAATAAGTGATGCTGCAATTTATTATTTTAATATACAATGTCTTTTTGCAACACTAGTCATCTATCCCTCATTCTTCCTGTGTGAAAGGAGGCTCCAAATAATAACCCCTACTTCTATGTGGCAATTTAGAACTGACCCAGGCCTAAAGCAACAAAAATTAGGTCACAGATTAAAACCCAAATGATAACCCTCATTTACCTTTTGCTTTGGTTTAATATCCCATTAATACTCACCTAGTAGTTATTGCGAATTAAAAATCCTTTTTCAATGTTACTTCCTCAGAGAAGCCTTCACACAAGCTCAAGAAATTTCCCTTTACAAATTTCTCATAACTTTTAATTGTATCAATATTTGTACATTTAAATGTTTGTCTCCTGTAGGAGACTTGAGGGACGGGCTTCATGAGGTTCATTGAGGACACACAGCATTGTAAACACACTTAACAAGTACCGGAATATTTTTAGGGAAAAATGCAACTTCTAATTTCAACTGAAATTACTGATGTTATTCAATGCCATCCCTATCAAAATGCCAATGGCATTTTTTCATGGCACTACAACAAAAAATCCTAACATTTGCATGGAACCACAAAAGACTTGCAATACCGAAAGCAGTCTTGAGAAAAGAAAGTTGGAGGCATTACACTCTGTGATTTCAAACTATACAACAAGGCTATAGTAATCAAAACAGTATGGTGCTGATACAAAAATGGACACACAGACCAATGGGACAGAATAGAGTCCAAAAATAAACCTACACTTATACAGTCAATTAATCTTTGACAAAGGAGGAAAAAATATGCAGTGGGAAAAAAGACAATCTCTTCAATTAATGGTGTTAGGAAAACTGGATAGCTACACATAAAATGAAACAGGACCACCTTGTTATACCATGTTAAAAAGTAAACTCAAATGGATTAAAGATTTAAATGTAAAACTAGAAACCATAACATTTCTGGAAGAGGGAATAGGCAGTAAGCTCTTTTATACTGATCTCAGAAATATTTCTTTAGATCTATCTTCTCAGGCAAGGGAAACAAAAGCAAAAATGAGATTATATCACACACATTGCACAGTGAAAGAAACCATCAAGGAAATGAAAGCTCAACCGACTGAATCAGAGAAGATATTTGCAAATGGAATAACTAATAAGGGGTTGGTTATTATCCAAAATATATAAAGAACTCATACAATTCAATACCCTGTCCCAAAAAATCTTTTTTAAAAAATGAGCAAAGGACCTGAATAGGCATTTCTCAAAAGATGACAAACATATGGTCAACACACACATAGAAAGATGCTCAGGGTCACTCATCATCAGGGAAATGCAAATCAAAACACCAATAAGATACCACATAACATCTGTTGGAATGGCTATTACTGAAGACAAGAAATGACCAGTGTTGGTGCATATGCGGAGAAACCTAGGGAAGGAACCCTAGTGCACTGCTGGTGGAAAGCAAAATGATACAGACACAATAGAAAACAATATGGAGGTTCTTCAAAAAATTTTAAATAAAACTACCATAGGACTCCCTAATTCCACTTCTGAGTATTCATGTGAAGAAGATGAAAACACTAATTCCAAAAGATATACATACCCCTATGTTCACTGTAGCATCATGTACAATAGCCAAGGTATGGAAGCAACCTAAATATCCATCAATAGATAAATGGATAAAGAATATGTGGTGTGTATATGTATGTGTGGAATCTAAAAAAAAAAAAAAAAGATACAGATAATAATCTGGTGGTTGCCAGAGGGGAGAAGGGTGGGAGATGGGTAAAATAGGGGAAAGGGATTAAAAGGTACAAATTTCCAGTTATAAAATAAGACAGAAGGATGCAATATACACCATAGAGAACATAGTTAATCATATTGTAACAACTTTATACAGTAACAGATGGTAGCTAGATTTATCACGTTGATCACTTTGTAGTGTATATAAATGTTGAATCCCTACGTTGTACACCAGAGACATAATAATGTATGTCAACTATATTTAAATTAAAATAAAACTATTGATGTTACTCATAATGTAATACCATACTGCCCACGTTTCACATGACACATGATTATCATATAAACAGAAAAGCACAGTACATATTGATTTGTCCTTGTATTTCACACCACATATCTAAATTACAGACAAATTCTGCTTCCTTCTTCTTTTACAACTCCCTATATCTTTCCCTTCTTTACACAGCCTTGTTCCCATTTTCCAATTCAACTTCTACCTGTATTTGTTTGGCTTTCTTATGCTTTTCTCCCTTTTCCATTTCTAATGCAGATATATCTGCACTTCCAGGTTCTTCCATTTAACCTTCAGTCATTTTGGAATCATTACTTTCTTTCTGTAATAGTATACATTCCATTTGTTACAGGGATTTTATTTCCATGTATTTGTTAGCTGTCTCAATTGCAGACAGTCTTGCAACTTTTTTTTATTCTATAATTTAGGCACGTAGCATCTGGAATCCAAAACTCTTATTTTCTATTTAAATAAATGAGACCCAGAAGGTTTAAATAACTCACCCACAGGTCCACATATAGACTCTGTTGGTAAAATGATGTCCAAAACATTCACAAAAGAGTCTAATTCTTAACTAGTTTTAAAAATTCAAAAACTTTACTCAAAATTTAACTTTTCATTTTTCTTTTTCCCTTTATTAGGCTTCTAAGTTTTGTTTTGTTTCTGTTTTCTGTTTACTAGTCAGTGACTGATAGGAATTAAAGAACAGGGGAATCTATGAAAATAATCCAAGATCAATTTAGATAGTTCTTTGTATCTAGATAATTATTCTGATTACAAATTTGTAACAACTGAGTATTGTAGCACTGTTACCCTACTAATATAATGTCTTCCAAACATGCCATACTTTAATTTTCATGGTCCATTATATTCATTATGTATTTATACTTCAAAGTCCTACCATAGATGAGATTTCCTCTACACTATACTTCAAAAACCAACACTTTTTCCAAGTTAGATTTTAAAATATAACGTTAGTTAAAATAGTAATTGCTTTTGAAGCCAATGCTTTGAATTACATTCTTTCTCTCTAAAAACGTAATACACCATTTGCAACACAGCTTTAGGTGTTTGCCACTATTAGGCGCACAGGCACTTTGCAGATGCTCTTAAAATCTGATTTTAAAGTCATCTTTATTACCCACATGTGGAAATATGAGTAACCATCCCAACTATTTATTGCTGAATAGATATTTGAGAGTATTGGGGCTGGTAAATTTAACATAATGGGCATTATGATGTAGCTTCAGCAGGGGGAATCTAGTTCATCAAAATCCCTGATTTCACATATATTCAGGCTTCGGCTAAAATATATAATGGACCTCACTAAACCACAGAATGACAAGAACAACAGACAGGAATATCCACAGCTGTTGCACACCCTTTCACACAGTAATTAAATATCCCTTCCTAAATGTTTGGAAAAGTGGATAACTTTAACTACAGAGACCTAGAGTAAAATCCACACTGTATTTTACATCCGGGAAGTCCCTGCAACCCAAGTGAAATAAAAATAGAAAGCAGATATCAATTTCTGACAAATTAGTATGTTACTTCCCCTTGAACACAGGGAATTCGTTATCAAAACCTCTGTGATGGCACTTTCAGGTGGGTCAGCTGGATGGCCCTTTGTCCCAGTTCTGCTTGAGGAAAATACCCAAGCACAAGACACCTCGGCTTCAACTGATGGGAAATAAGCCTGAATTCTCCTTTGTTCTCTGTTTTGTTCTTCCCTCTGGTGGCCAGTCTCTACCCTGGGGCTTCTTTTCAAGAGAACGAGTTAGTGTCCAGCAGTGTTTCAAATAATAATTTACTTTAGAGTGCTGGGTCGGAAATCCCAGATCAATTTACATCCGGGTTTTCTCCTTCATACCGAGCCACTCCACAGCCGAAGAAAATAAACACTAAGGTCTTGCCAGCCTTCTCTCAATATCTGCAACTCAGTACAGTCACCTTGAGTCTGGTCTTTAGTGACCCAGGCATTTGTCACAGAAAAAGAATAGAAACCAAAAAATGCCAATTTATTAATATAAAATTTAGCAGCAGAACTGGAAATGTGCCTCAATACCTATGTCAGCTGGTCATCAAATAAGGTTTTCAGGAGAGGAAATCAACTTGAACAAAACCAAGATCAGAAGCATGTTTAGTGTGCATACAGAGTAGAGGGAAGGTGGTGTGGAATATTCTGGAGAGACCATACCAACAAGCTAACATAGTCAGTTGTCCACCTGATTGAAAGGCATAGCATCCTTTGTGTAGCACACAGATAAAATCTTCACCAGTAACAGAAGCTTGTATTAGGAGTATAAAACATCAGGTTATTATAATTCAACTATCTTCCAGTAACTAAATCTAAGTCAGTGTCTTTTTAAGGCAATTAAGAGAGAATATAGGCCCCTTGATGCCATTTGAGAGATAAGCTAAATGCAATAATCACATTTACAAGTTATCTCCAGGTACTTTAAAAATAGACTCAGACATGAAAATAACCGTGGCTCCTAATTTAGACATCATTTAATCCAATATTTCCTAAACTTGTTTTACCATCAGAATCACTAAGGGCTTTTGTTAAAAATACAGATTCTTAGGACTTCCCTCTGGAGCTTCTGGTATGATATGTGTCAAGACTGAGAATCTGTATTTTTCTTAAAAGAAAATATCAGACGGTTCTGATAATTAGGAAAATTTCAGAACTACTAATCTAATCCACATTCTGTGTTTAAAAGGACAAGGTAAATTCCTAGAAAAGTTAAAGCCCTTTGCCAGATGAGGTGTTAAAATGCATTTTATATATGTATGTGGGTATGAATATAAACACAGACAAATGCCCTAGAGACATAGTAGTCTGCCTTATAGTAGAGATAAGACATAGTATAAGAATGCCTTTTTTTTTATGTTTATTTATTTTTGAGAGAGAGAAACAGAGCGTGAGCGGGGTGGGGCAGAGAGGGAGACACAGAATCCAAAGCAGGGTCCAGGCTCTGGGCTGTCAACACAGAACCTGATGCGGGGCTCAAACTCACACACTGTGAGATCATGACCTGAGTCGAATTCTGACACTTGACAGACTGAGCCACCCAGGCGCTCCAAGAATGACTCTTAAACCAGATTTTTGTCCATTCAATGTTACCAGAAAGCATATATTATGCACAGATTTATTTATTGCTCAAAAGGATTTTTTTTTTCTTTTTCCTAAACTCTGGAGGATTCCTAGTTGTATCTTGCAGCCTCTTGTATGCCAACTAAAGCCTTAGGAGAAAACTGTTTTCCATTTAGATAAGCTCCCTGTTCAGTTTCTACTACCTAAGAATCCATTCTGTTTTCTCTAGTTCTCCACTGCTGCCTATAGTATACCTAAAATAATACTGTCTCACAGTGAGCTCTTAGCATTTAAGCTTCTAAGGAATAGAAATCTCCTTTAATGACAACATTTTAATACTGAAACAAAACTAGAACACAATATGAAAGCTACTTAATATAGAATTTATTTAGATGTGCTTTTCATTCCCAAGATTTTGAAGGTACATTTACTTATACTATGCTTCAAGCTCATGGATAGAAATCACAAGTTACCGAAATGCTAACTAAAATCAGTTGAGAGACCATCGTCACCACCCGGGTCCTGATCATCCCAGCTCACTGTTCCCTGAGGAAGGTACAGATGACAGGAACATCTCACACCCAAGGCTGCAATAGTTTCATAAGTGCTAAAGAAACCAAGATCCAGAACGATCAGTTGACATTTGGTCTGGCAGATGAAGTCTGCAATAACTAAGTCTCAAAGTAAGTCTAAAATCTAAGTGTACATATATAAATTAGCTGGCTTTTGAGTGACATATTGACATGTCTGCCAGTTCTACAGAAAATACAAGTAAATACTGGGTGGCTCATTCAGTTAAGTGTCCAAATTTGGCTCAGGTCATCTCGCGGTTCGTGGGTTCAAGCCCCATGTCAGGCTCTGCTGACAGCTCAGAGCCTGGAGCCTGCTTTGGATTCCGTGTCTTCCCCTCTCTCTGCCCCTCTCCCATTCATGCTCTGTCTCCCTCTCTCTCAAAAATAAATAAATGTTAAAAACAATTTTTTTAAAAAAAGAAAGAAAATGCAAGTAAGCAATGGCCTTTTAACATAAGTCATTAGCCTTGGAGCTCTGCTAATTTTGAATTGCATGGAAATTGGAAGTTTCACCTCTCACTAATCACTTAAAAACTATTTTTACATAAAATTATCTAAGCATTCAAGGAAAGGTGATACCACAGGAAGAAATCAGTGGGGGGATAAATGTAGTAAATCATATATGAACAGCATGACATAATGTGGTACTAAAAAAGAACGTCACCTAACGTGTTTTAAAATATGGGTAAAAGGGCTATTCTTAGAACACTACAGATTAGTTTTGAATGCATTTTTAGATAGGAGAATAAACAGATTAAAAGGGATTCCTTCAGCTTAATTTAAGAAGAGGACATTCACTTGCATGCAATTCGTAAGAATCTTCGTGCTAAAAGGAAGGCTTCCCTTCTCAAACCCTCACTTTTATGCCCTCTTCCATCTCCTTCATCCTTGTGTTAGTGACCTCCTTCCAATCTATTCTGTTAAACTTTCTGAAAATAAAACAGATGTGCTCATCAGAGAACCGTCACTCCACATCTTAGCCTTCTGAACCAGAAAAGTGGTTCTACCCCGTTTCTTCTTAGTATATACAGTTGATCCTTGAATAGTGCAGGAGTCAGAGGAGCCAACTTCTGTGCATTTGAAAATCCTGGTAGAACTTTTGACTCCTCCAAAACTGGACTACTAAACCTTGACTACTACTTGACAACAACAAACAGATGATTAATACATCCTTTGTATGTTATGTGTATTAGACAGTGTGTTTTTATAATAAAGTAAGCGAGAGGAAAGAAAACATTAAGAAAGTCATAAAGAAGAGAAATACTGTTACAGTACTCTACTGTATTTATGGGGAAAAATCCACATATAAGTGGATCTGTGCAATCCAAATCCATGTTGTTCAAGGCTTAACTGCCTTCCCAAACCTAGATGACAAAGAGGTACTGATATAGCAACATACCTTTCAGTTAATGAATGTGTTCTGTTCTCCCAGGTAAGAGGGAAAAGGCCTGCAAGTGTTGGTTATATGATTATGGAACCATTGAAATAAATCTAAACAGGGGCGCCCTGGTGGCTCGGTCAGTTAAATGTCTGATTTCGGCTCAGGTCATGATTTCATGGTTCATGAGTTCGAGCCCAGCCTTGGGCTCTGGGCTGACAGCTTGGAGCTCAGAGCCTGGGGCCTCCTTCAGATTCTGTGTCTTCCTCTCTCTCTCTCCCTCTCTTCCGCTTGTACTCTGTCTCCCTCTCTCTCTCTCTCTCTCAAATAAACATTAAAAAGAATTTTAAAACAAGAAAGGAATCTAAACAAATCATAATGCTTGAAAATATTCAGAAGTTATGTTGAAAGCAGTAACCAATAATGTGGCAACCTGGGAAAAAAAACAACAAAGAATCATGACTAAGGATGACTTAGAATTTCTAAGATCATCAACAACAGCAAAACACTCTTCTTCTATTATATATTGAAACAATATAATAATCTTGTGGAATCCACAGGGACTCATTATAAAGATCACGGCTCAGCAAACTTGTAAATATTTGGTTTTTTCTTAAACTGGAAGTCTTATGGGGAAAAAAGAAGCTTTTTCTTTAATTGAAACATAGCCATACCAACTTGTCTTGTGTTCTCTTAAGCTGCTTTCATACTACAGTGACAGAGTTGAACAGTCCTACCAGTGACTCTAGAGCCGTAGAGCCTAAAATATTTACTACCTAGCTCTTGGTAGGAAAAGTGCACAAATGCCTGCTATAGATTACAACTGTTTTGACTGTCAGAATCAATCACACAATGACAAAGCCCTTTAGAACCTCTGAGTTTTTAAGTAAATAACTGAAAAATATAAAAATATGCTAACAAATCGCTTAATGCTGAATAATTAAGGCTACACTATTTTAAAGTTGCCCTTTTAGGATCCATATTTCTTTTCTATCAAAGTAAATGTTAAGAGCTTTGTGTTCAACTCAATTGAAAAACTGCAAAAAAAAAAAAAAAGCATTGGAAATATCTGTTGATCTTTGCAATTTTAAGACTCCTAGCTAAACTTGTGAAATACAAAATGCATTGTATATAACATACACTTAGGTGAAAGCAACTCCTAGGTGAGGCACACAAAAAAGGAAAAGGATATCCGCAATACTATTTAAGTTATTTTAGAAAATTACAACTTCATCTGTAAAGCCAAATTTTCTACATAGCAATCTTCTATTTCATGTGCTTGTGGTGGCTTTGTAGGTAGAAGCCCTAATTTTAGAGATATAAATATCTCCAAATATAAATATCTCTAAAATATCAAAATATTTTCCCTACCCTTGGGGCGCCTATGTGGCTCAGTTGGTTAAGCATCCAACTCTTGGTCTCCACTCAGATTATGATGCTGTGGGATCGAGCTCCGAGTTGGGCTCCGTGCTGACAGTGCCAGGCTTGTCTCTGTCTTCCTCTCTTTCTACCCCTCCCCTGGTCTCTCTCTCTCTCTCTCAGAATAAACATTAAATTAAAAATTTATTTTTCCTAATGTGACGGAAAGTATTGAAAGATGGCATGTTATCTGAGAGATTAACTCTGGCAGAAAGAATGACAGGCAGAGTGAGACAGGGAAGAAAGGGTGGCTTATAAGGATTACTTAACTTGTCTATCACTGTGCCAGGACCTAACGGGCCTTCTGAGGTACCTTAAGAAATAATTTAAGAATTCTCAATCTGGAAGGAGAAAAGGGCTTCATCCCACTCATGAATGGCCTCATGGGCACAAACTCTCCCTGACTTCTGGGTTGCACCTGTAGGAGTATCTCACCTCCTACTATGACAGAACCATGAGATGTGGGCCAGTTCAAGCATATATACCGACACCATCTGGTCAAAGCCTGAGATCAAAATGTGTGCTTGAAAAGTCACCTGTTTCTGCTGTCTTTATGTATTCTCTCTATATATTCTCCCTGCGTGATCCAGTTCTGTATTTTCAACTACCACTGACATGTTGAATGATTATCCCAAATCTTACTTCATAGGTATCTCTGCCCTAAATTGCAGACTTTTCTCCCAAGCACTTGCTGGGCATTTCCACTTTGATGTCTCACAGAAATGTCAAAGTTTTAAAATGTTTGAAACGAATCATCTTCCTCCCTAAAACTCCCTCTCCCTTTCTCTATTCTTTCAACCAATGGCTCCTAAAGTTGTCTCTGCCAGAATCCTGAATGATCTTTGACCATTCCCCCTCATTTATGTCACATATGCAAGCTCAATGACATCACTTTTTAAATATTTCTTGAATCCTTTTCACTCCATCTTTATCTTATGTTCCCTTTTTAGGCCCAAATTGACTCTCACCTGGACTTATATATTTGTGTATATATACATTAAAAATACACATATCATATATTAAATATGTTATGTATATGTATATAGTACACTATATATATGCCATTATATATAAATATAATATATAAATATATAACACATATTTAATGGTATGTATAGTATATTATGACATACATATTTAATAGTATATTTAATGTTATATATGCCTGCATATATTTAATGGTAGCCCTACTTCAAACATGTCCTCCTCACAGGCATTAAAGTGAATCTATATAAAATTCTCTTCTGATTAACTCAGTTAATGGATTAAAAGCTTTAATGGCTCCCATCACCTGCAGATCAATGCATTCATTCTTGAACACGACATGTGAGACATTCCCTGATTTGGCTTCTGTGTACTTCTACCTGCCTCAAGCTTTATGCACCATGAATTCTAGAACTGCTTAGTGGTTGTTCACAAGAGCATGCTTTGCATGGTTTTTAAAAAATGTTTTAATGTTTATTTATTTTGAGACAGAGAGAGAAAGCCAGGGAGGGGCAGAGAGAAGGGGAGAGAGAATCCCAGTGTCTACACTGTCAATACAGAGTCCAACATGGGTCTCAATCTCATGGACAACGAGACCGTGACCTAAGCCGAAATCAAGAGTCAGACTCTTAATAGACTGAGCCATCCAGGTGCCCTGAACATGCTATCCCTATGTGTGTATATTTGCATAGGTTTCCTTGTCTCCTTAATCTCTGATCCCCACCCCAACATGGTCTTCTCCTAATACTTTAAGATAGAAGTCATACAACATCTTCATGGAAACCAGCATGCTAAGTCAGATGTCACTCCCTTTTTTATTGTAATTATGTGCTTGTCTCTGTCTCACTTTGTCCCCTGTGTGCACTATGAAGACAATAATCATCTAGCATTCATGTTTGTATCCTCGCCAAATAGCACAGTGCCTAGGGCATTGTAGGACCTAATATCAGTGAACAAATGAATGTATCAACAGACATGAATTAACACTTGAATAAAAAGATTACCTTTGAACTAAGTTAAAATTTATACAGGGAGATTATACTCTAAAGTTTTTTTTTATTTTTTTAATGTTCATTTACTTTTGAGAGAGAGAGACAGAGAGAGACAGAGTATGAGCAGCGGTAAGGGCAAAGAGATAGGGAGACACAGAATCTGAAGCAGACTCCAGGCTCTGAGCTGTCAGCCCAGAGTCTAATGCGGGGCTCAAACTCATGAACTACAAGATCATGACCGGAGCTGAAGTCAGATGCTTAAATGACTGAGCCACCCAGGCACCCCTCAAAAGTTATTTTTTGCTATTTATGTTCCATTTCTTTTAGGAAATTAATTATTTCCTTTCATTATATCAATATTTTTCGCATATAAAAAAGAAAGAGGAAGTATAATGGCCTTATCTAAGACTATGAAAGTAGAGTTCTTGACATCCAAGAATAAAACTTGAATTATCTGAAATTAGAAACACACTGTGATCTTAAGTGTATTTTAGATACTTAAAAATAATTGGAATTTGTAGTAGTTTATACTAGAAATTAAGGAAAGCTTTCTTTAAAGATATGATAAAGCTAAGTTTAAGTTTCTAGTAAAGATGGTTGCTACTTAAAATATACAAAAAATTATCAGTTGTGAATTTAATAACTGGAATTTATGGAATTTTATAATTGAAATAGTTTGTAGATCATTTCATTATTCTAATAAGGCATTAAGTAAGTGAAAGATTAAGGAACATCTATAAGATCACAAGGTCCCTTAGTAAAAACTTTAAACATATGAATTGAAGTATGGTAATTCCTGGCTTAAAGTTATTTCCACTTTATCATATTGTTTCTCCAGTACTTAAAAAAAAACCTGCAAATAGTGAAAGTTCTACTTCTTTCTTACCAATTTGGATGCCTTTTCTTTTTTGTTTGTTTGATAAATAAAAGTAGTGAGAGTGGATATACTTGTCTTGTTCCTGATCTTAGAAGAAAAGCTCTAAGTTCTTCACCACTAAGTATAATGTTAGTTGTGGGTTTTTCAGATATGGTTTTTATTATGTTGAGGTATGTTCTCTCTAAACCTACTTTATTGAGAGTCTTTATCATGAATGGATATTGTATACTCTCAAATGCTTTTTCTACGGGCACCTGGGTGGCTCAGCCAGTTAAGCATTGGACTTTGGCTCAGGTCATAATCTCCTAGTTCATGAGTTCAAGCCCCACATCAGGCTCTATGCTGACAGCTCAGAGCTTGGAGCCTGCTTTGGATTCATTCTCTCTCTCTCTCTCTCTCTCTCTCTCTCTCTCTCTTTTCAAAAATAGATAAACATTAAAAAAAGGCAAATGCTTTTTCTATATCCATTTAGATGATCATATATGGTTTCTATCCTTTCTCTTGTTAATATGATTTATCACATTGGTTGATTTGCAAATATTGAGACATTCTTGCATACCAGGAATAAATCCCACTTGATCATAGTCAACGTATTTTTATTGTTGGATTCAGTTTGCTAATACTTTGTTGAGGATGTTTCCATCTGTGTTCATGAGACATACTGGCCTGCAGTTTTCATTTTTTGTAATATCTTTATCTGGTTTTGGTATCAGGATCAATGTTAGCCTTGTAAAATGAATTGGGAAGTTTTGGTTCCTCCTCTTTGGAATACTTTTGGAATACTTTAAGAAAAATAAGTATTACCTCTTCTTTCAATGTTTGGTAGAGTTCATCTGTGAAGCCACCTTGTCCTGGACTTTAGTTGGGAGTTTTATGATTACTGATTCAATTTCACTGCTAGTAATCGGTCTGTTCAAATTTTCTATTTCTTCCTGATTCAGTTTTAGAAGGTTGTATGTTTCTAGGAATTTATCCATTTCTCTAGGTTGTTCAATTCTTTGATGTATAATTTTTCATAATATTTTCTTAGAATCCTTTGTATTTCTGTGGTGCCAGTTGTTATTTCTCCTCCTTCATTTGACTTTAAGTGCTCTTTTTTTTTTCCTTTTAAATAAGTCCTTCCAAGAGTTTATCAATTATGTTGATTTTTTTTCCAAGAACCAGCTCTTGGCTTCACTAATCTGCTCCATTATTTTTTAGTCTCTATTTCATTTATTTCCACTCCCATCTTTGTTATCCCATTCCTTCTGCTGGTTTGGGGTTTTATTCTTATTTTTCTAGCTCCTTTAGGTGTAAGGTTAAGGGCTTTGAGATTTTTCCTGATTTTTGAGTAGGCCTATATTGCTCTCATTTTCCATCTTAGAACAGATTTTGCTGCATCCCAAAAGATTGTGAAACATTATGTGTTCATTTTCATTTGTTTCCATGCACTTTTTAAATTTCAATTTATTGGTTGATACATTAATTATTTAGTAGTATATCATTTAGCCTCCATGGATTAGTATTCTTTCCAAATTTTTTCTTGTGGCTGATTTGCAGTTTCATACACTTGTGTTCAAAAAAGGGGCATAACGTGACTTCAAACTTCTTGAATGTATTGATATTTATTTGAGATTACATATAAAAAGCCTGAAAGATTAGACCAACAATTGATTTGAACTGATGAATAAACACAGTAAAGTCACAGGATACAAAATTGGTATACAGAAATCTGTTGTATTTCTATATACTAATAAGAAAGAGAAATTAAGAAACCATTCCATTTACAATCACACCAAAAATAATAAAATACCTAGGAATGAACTAAACCAAGCAAGTGAAAGAACTGTACTCCGTGAACCACAAAATGTTGATGAAAGAAATAGAAGACGACACAAACAAATGGAAAGATATTCCATGCTCATGGACTGGAAAAACCAATAGATTGTTAAAATATCCATATTACCCAAAACAATCTACCACTTTAATGCAATACCTACCAAAATACCAACAACATTTTGCACAGAACCACATCAATCAGAAAAGATTCCCAAAGCTAATTCAATCTTGAATGAATGAATGAATGAATGAATAAATAAATAAATAAATAACAAAGCCGGAGGTATCACAATCCCAGATTTCAAGATATATTACAAAGCTGTAGTAATCAAACCAATATGGTACTGGCACAAAAACTGACACAAAGATCAATGGAACAGAATAGAGGGTCTAGAAATAAACCCATACCTGTATGGTCAATTAATCTACAACAGGGAAGTAAGAATATATAATGAAAAAAAGGCAGTATCTTCAACAAATGGTGGTAGTAAAACTAGACAGCTTCATGCAAAAGAATGAAAGTTTGTTTTCTTACACCCTATATAACAATTAACTCAAAATGGACTAAATACCTAAATGTGAGACCTGAAGCTATAAAGCTCCTAGAAGAGAACACAGGCAGTAATTTCTCTGATATCAGCCACAGAAACATTTTTCTAGACCCAGCTCTTCAGGAAAAAATAAACTATTGGAAATAAAAAAAAAAAAGCTTTTGCATAGGAAAGGTAACTATCAACAAAACTAAAAGGCAATCTACAGAATGAGAGAAGATATTTGCAAATGACAAATATCTGATAAAGGGTTAGTATCCAAAATGTATTAAGAACTTATACAACTCAACGCCAAAAAACAAATAAACAAATAAAAACCAAACAACTTGACTAAAACATGAACAGACAATCGGAATAAACATTTTTACAAAGAAGACATACAAATTGCCAACAGATACATGAAAAGATGCTCCCTATCACTAATCATCAGGGAAATGAAAATTAAAACCAAAGTGAGATACTATTATACATCTCTCACAATGACTACAGTCAGAAATACAAGAAATGACGAGTGCTGGTAAGGATGTGGAGAAAAGAAAACCCTCATGCACTGTTGATGGGTATGCTAATTGGTGCAGCCACTGTGAAAAGCAGTATGGATGTTTCTCAAAAAATTAAAAATAATTCTACCATATGATTCAGTAATTCCACTGCTGGGTATCTGAATAAAGGCCAGAAAAGGACTCATTTAAAAAGATATGTGCACTTCTATGTTTACTGCAGTATTATGTACACTAGCCAAGATATGGAAGCAACCTAAGTGTCCCTTCATAGATGAATGGATAAAGAAGTGGTATGGGTATGTATGTATATAATGGAATATTATATGGTTGTGTGTATATATACATATATAATGGAATATTACTCAGCCATAACGGATGGATCTAGAGGGTATAACGCTAAGTGAAATAAGTCAGTAATAGAAAGACAAATATCACATGATTTCACTCATATGTGGAATTTAAGAAATAAAACAAAGGAACAAAGGATAAAGGGGACAAACACACAAACAAACAAAAAAACGGTCTTAAATACAGAGAACTGGTAGTTGCCCGAGGGGAGATGGGTGGGTGGATGGGTAAAACAGATCAAGGGAATTAGAAGTATGTTCATCTAGATGAGCACTGAGAAATGCATAGAATTATTGAATCATTATATTGTACACCTGAAACTAATATATCAATGTATGTTAGTTATAATTCATAAAAATGAGAAATTCAATTTGCTTTACATGTGTAACACCAAATATCAAATTCAGCATAAATGCATAACAATCATGTATTTATCAAAAACAAAAGAAGAAAATTCCATATTAAAAGCATCTTAAAGTAAATGAATGTAATTAATGGGGTAATCAAATAGGAAAACTTCTTACAAAGGTATTTTTCTCCCCCCCCAAAAAGAAACATTGAAGAAATAAGATAAATTCTTTATAAACGTGATGCAATATAAGCCAATTCATTTTAATTCAATGCTTCAAACTGAAGCAAATTCAATTTGGAGTTATTCTCATTTTTCATTACAATCTTGGTTTCATTACATTATGCTTCATACAAAATATAAAATCTATTTTTCATCTTAACACGTGCTAGAATTACAAAGGTTCACCATGTTGGAATCAGTATGAAGAATTATTTGTTTCCAACTAAAATTTTTTAAAGCTTCTTACAAAGGTTTTATAATTGAACGTCTTTATTCAAACAAAATGATTCTTCCTTACCCCAAGAACTCAGGTTCTTGTACTCTGTAAGGAAAAGGAAAAAACATCTTAAAGGTGACAAAGCGTTAAAAATATCATGTTATTAACTATAGATGTGGCAGGACAAGCTGGCATTTCCATTTTTGGAACATGAAAAGCAAGAGGTAAGAGGTTGGAGGTCATTTACTTAGGCACTTATTTGGGCATTGTCACCACTATATTCACTGAAATTCATCTGCATGCTTCCATACATACTTTTGATTCTAGCTGATATGGCGAAAATTAAAACAAATCAGTCCCTGTTAAAGAAAAAAAAAAAGAAATTGGTCCCTTTTCTTAGGTAATTATAATCTAAGTGCTAATATTAGACTGATAATTTGCATAAAAACTAATATCCATTACAGAACATTTCAGCTGACTACTGTCTGAATACACACTCCATTTCACTCTGTGCAAAAAAGGGCACAAATTCATGTCATAATGTCCTGGTTTGAGTCCAAGAGAACTTTTATTTTAAAAGCAATTTAAATTAGTAATTAAGAACTTTAACTCTGAAAGCCACATTCTAAATCTTAAAAACTTGGTTCCACTACCCAATATTTCAAACAAATTATTTTGTCCTAATTTTAAACTTATAGAAAAGATGCAAAAATAACACAAATAGTCTCCTATGTCCTTCTCCCGACTTCCCCTACGGTTAACATTTTAGTGAACAATCCTCATTTTCTCCATGAAAAAACAGAACCCTCGTCTTGGACTTTAGAAGGATAATGGAAAGATAATGTCCAAACACAGCACAAAGCACACAGAAAGAGTTAAGTACTAGCTATGGCAATTGTTTTGTTTTATGCCTACAGGAATAAAGCTTTGGTAGAAACAGAGGCTAGACAGAAAAACAAAGGTGAAACTCCATAATCCGGATTTGAGCTTCTAACTAATTAAGGTTATGGCCAAAATCTAACAGAAGTATGTTTCAGGCCAGATTCCTGAAAAAGAGGATTGAGATGGAAATTTGGGTACAAAGAACTCCCTTGGCATCAAAGCCTGCAGAGAGTGAAAGAAAGAGGAGTGGGTGGAAGGAGTTCAGCTGCTATACAGTCACAACAGACGCATCAGCCAATCACACAGGGAGCTCAGGAACTGGGATGCCCTAAACTAAAGCAAGAGTAATGAACTTTTATACCTGGCAATGGCCATCCTTCTGATACGGGCTGTCTCCACAGAGAGGCATCTCCTTGGCAAATCAATTCTCTTGAGGGAAATTTCTAAAGAAAATCAGCTGGGAGACACTAGCTACCAACAATCACAGTATTTGGGGGAGGAATACTTCCACCTGAAAAGCATTTGGGTCATGCACAACAAACTATCCAGGACAAAGTTTTCACAAGAACACACTTCATGTGGGCAGAGCTAACTCATGGCCAGTGAATCAAAACTACATCTCTTCTGTTAGGTGACAGACATCAAAAAGATAAATTGAAATCTATAAGTTACTCCTCAAAGTTGGCTGAAACATTTGTCTTCTTCTATGATTTCTTTCTTTTGCTCTTCTTTATTTGTTTAAAACATTTGCAGAGAAATAATTGCTAACCTAATACGGAACAGCACAGAGTAAGGGGAAGAGAGAGGCTAATTCTCTCAACTGTGTCCAGAACTCAAGAGCATTGAGGATCTTAAGCCTCCTAAACTTTGTCAGCATTCACTGATGACACCTGTGGATTGTATATAGCTACGCTTTCTTTCAATGGGCAAAGAAGTCTTTGGGTTACATTAAGAAATTTTATAAGTAGTGGAAATAAAGGTTGAATCTAGATATTTAGAACAAAGTGAATGATGCGATGACCACAGATAGAAGCTGTTTGTTTTGTTGCTGCGTTGTTTTGGTCATGCATGGACCACAAAAAACTGGAGGTCATAGTTAAGAGGAGAAGAAAAAACTTGTTTTATGTAGGTGAAAGCTACTGATGAAATAAATTTAGGTCACGCATTATATGCAAGTTCAATAGAGTCCTGGAAGGCAAATATAAGGCAGTAATTAGAATAAATATCAGCCAGAAGAACAACGAAAATGCCCCACCCAGAGAGGCTACAGAAGTCCTGGAAGCAGGTGCCTTCTCTATTACCAAAGCTAATGAAATGGAACTCAAAGAGAAATGTATTATCACATATAAGTGGAAGACAAGCACATTCTGAAATAACTTGATTAATCATTGGTAATATATTTTGGTAGAAATTTCTCCTCTAAATATTTCAGAAAAAAATACATAAAGCTAAACTCAGGTCCCTTCTAAGAAACATATAGCTTTCCTATGCCAGTTTATTTTTTCTTTATCCAACACTTTCTTATATGTAATTACATGAGTTAATGATGTATGGTGAAGAATGCACTTATGCAGGCAAAACAAACCTTTTACAAATTCCTTTAGCATGCTCCTTCATTTTTGTTTCAAACATAATTTAAAAATTACACAACATCAAGTCATCCAAGAAGGGAAGTCCAAGACAGCAATGCACGAAGGTCCTGAACTCACTCTATTTCCATGGACACACAGAGTCTGCACTTATATACAAAGCCATTCTTCCAACAAAAGAAAAACAAAAACCTAAGGGTTGACTGAACAGCTTCTGCACAACAAACAATACAAGGACCACAGAAAAAAAAAGGTATAAGAAAAGACAAGGTAATCATAGGAACTCCAACCCCCAATGCTACAGTAACCTGCAGTAGGAAGGGAAAGCATTGAGAAGCCCATGTGCAGACTCACCCACCTTAAAACACAACCAAAACACTGCAGTTTAAAGAGCAACTATATTATAAAGGAAAGATATCCATTTCATAAACCCAGAGCATCTACCAAATGGGCAAGAAAGTTTTAACTCTCACCAGCGGCAGAGGTACCAGCAAATGCCATTTTTTATACATTCTCTCTCCATTTTGATAGTGGGAACAGGGTCCAGGTGCTCTAGTAGGCCTGTAAGGGCCACCCTAGTGTGCCCTTGGTCCCTGGCTCATACCAGTTCCAGCCATCCCCAAAGAAGGTTTCAGTGAAGGGTGCCTGGGGACAGCACCCCCCCCCCAGCCTATACCCACTTCAGCTATGCTGTCCCACCAAGCAGTCCTGGTGTGACATGACCTGGGAACCCTGCCCACACCCACTCTAGCTCTAGCCAACCTACCCAGCAGCCCCAACACAGTGCGCTCCAGGACAATGCCCCCATTGTCATGGCCTATTCCCCTGGCCCGTGCCTCCTCCCACTCCAGCAGGCTGGCCAAAGCCACCAGGCACATACAATCTCCACAGTGAATGGCCCTACACAAGGGCACTGCTTCAAAACCAGGAGAGGTGGAGGTAGCTGTTCTGCCTTATTAACAGAAACAAATACAGAAAGTGAACCAAGATGTGGAGAGAGAGGAATAGGCTACAAATCAAAGAATAAGATAAAACCCCAGGAGGAATGAAAAAAAAAAAAAAAACTAATAAAACAGAGACAAGTAATTTGCCTGATAAAAACTTCAAAGTAATGGCCATAAAGATGATCACTAAAATTGTGAGAAGAATAGAGAAACAAGAACTTCAGCAAAGACTTAAAATATCTCAGAAAGAATCAATCAGAGCTGGAGTATAATAACTGAAATAAAACACACACCAGGGTAACCCACAGAAGATTAGAGGATGCAGAATACAAATCAGCTATTTAAGACAAAATAATGGAAATCACACAAAAACATAAAAAGGAAAATAAATTTTAAAAACTGAGGATAGCTTAAGAGTCCTCCAGGACAATATTGAGTGGACTAACATGCACACCATACTACTCCCAAAATGAGAAAAGAGAGAGAAAAAGACAGAGAACTTATACGAAAAAATAGGGGCTGAAATTTTCCCTAATCTAGAGAAGGAAACATACATTCAGGGTATGCAGAGGATCTCAAATAAGATGAACTCAAAGAGATCCACACAAAGACATGTTATAATTAACTACAGAAGTTAAAGATAAAGAGAATCTTAAGGCAGAAAAAAACCAAAAAGCAAAAAACTAGTCACATAGAAGGGAAACCCCATATGACTATGAGCTGATTTTTCAACAGAAACTTTATAGGCCAGAAAGGAGTGGCAGGATATTTATTTAAAGTACTGAAAGGAAAAAACTTACAACCAAGAATACTCTGCCCAGCTAGCTTATCATTCAGAATTGAAGGAGAGAAGCAAAACTGAAGGAGTTCATCACCACTAAATCAACCTTACAAGAAATGTTAATAGTTTTTTTTTTAAACCAGAGAAGATCCATAACCAGCGAAGAAATTGAATCAGTCATCAAAAATCTCCAAACAAATAAGAGTCCAGGACCAGATGGCTTCCCAGGGGAGCTCTACCAGACGTTCAAAGCAGAGATAATACCTATCCTTCTCAAGCTATTCCAAGAAATAGAAAGGGAAGGAACACTTCCAGACTCATTCTATGAAGCCAGTATTACTTTGATTCCTAAACCAGAGACCCAGTAAAAAAAAGAGAACTACAGGCCAATATCCCTGATGAATAGGGATGAGAAAATTCTCAATAAGATACTAGCAAATCGAATTCAACAGCATATAAAAAGAATTATTCACCATGATCAAGTGGGATTCATTCCTGGGATGCAGGGCTGGTTCAACATTCGCAAATCAATCAATGTGATACACCACATTAATAAAAGAAAAGATAAGAACGATATGATCCTGTCAATCGATGCAGAAAAGGCATTTGACAAAATTCAGCAACCTTTCTTAATAAAAACCCTCGAGAAAGTCGGGATAGAAGGAACATACTTAAAGATCATAAAAGCCATTTATGAAAAACCCACAGCTAACATCATCCTCAATGGGGAAAAACTGAGAGCTTTTTCCCTAAGATCAGGAACACGACAGGGATGTCCACTCTCACCGCTGTTGTTTAACATAGTGTTGGAAGTTCTAGCATCAGCAATCAGACAACAAAAGGAAATCAAAGGCATCAAAATGGGCAAAGATGAAGTCAAGCTTTCGCTTTTTGCAGATGACATGATATTATACATGGAAAATCCGATAGACTCCACCAGAAGTCTGCTAGAACTGATACATGAATTCAGCAAAGTTGCAGAATACAAAATCAATGTACAGAAATCAGTTGCATTCTTATGCACTAATAATGAAGCAACAGAAAGACAAATAAAGAAACTGATCCCATTCACAATTGCACCAAGAAGAATAAAATACCTAGGAATAGATCTAACCAAAGATGTAAAAGATCTATATGCTGAAAACTATAGAAAGCTTATGAAGGATATTGAAGAAGATATAAAGAAATGGAAAAACATTCCATGCTCATGGATTGGAAGAATAACTATTGTCAAAATGTCAATACTACCCAAAGCTATCTATACATTCAATGCAATCCCAATCAAAATTGCACCAGCATTCTTCTCAAAGCTAGAACAAGCAATCCTAAAATTCATATGGAACCACAAAAGGCCCCGAATAGCCAAAGCAATTTTGAAGAAGAAGACCAAAGCAGGAGACATCACAATCCTAGACTTTAGTCTCTACTACAAAGCTGTCATCATCAAGAGAGCATGGTATTGGCACAAAAACAGACACATAGACCAATGGAATAGAATAGAAACCCCAGAACTAGACCCACAAATGTATGGCCAACTAATCTTTGAAAAAGCAGGAAAGAATATCCAATGGAAAAAAGACAGTCTCTTTAACAAATGGTGCTGGGAGAACTGGACAGCAACATGCAGAAGATTGAAACTAGACCACTTTCTCACACCATTCACAAAAATAAACTCAAAATGGATGAAGGACCTGAATGTGAGACAGGAAACCATCAAAACCCTAGAGGAGAAATCAGGAAAAGACCTCTCTGACCTCAGCTGTAGCAATCTCTTACTTGACACATCCCCAAAGGCAAGGGAATTAAAAGCAAAAATGAACTACTGGGACCTCATGAAGATAAAAAGCTTCTGCACGGCAAAGGAAACAACCAACAAAACTA
Organism: Acinonyx jubatus; assembly: GCF_027475565.1. Lineage (NCBI taxonomy): Eukaryota > Metazoa > Chordata > Mammalia > Carnivora > Felidae > Acinonyx > Acinonyx jubatus. Next base: position 17,574,103 of record NC_069387.1, on the reverse strand, counting down.
AAAGGCTGGGGCGCCTGGGTGGCTCAGTCGGTTAAACGTCCGACTTCAGCCCGGGTCACGATCTCGCGGTCCGTGAGTTCGAGCCCCACGTCGGGCTCTGGGCTGATGGCTCAGAGCCTGGAGCCTGCTTCTGATTCTTTGTCTCCCTCTCTCTCTGCCCTTCCCCCGTTCATGCTCTGTCTCTCTCTGTCTCAAAAATAAATAAACATTAAAAAAAATTTAAAAGGCAACCAACGGAATGGGAAAAGATATTTGCAAATGACATATCAGACAAAGGGCTAGTAGCCAAAATCTATAAAGAGCTCACCAAACTCCACAGCCAAAAAACAAATAACCCAGTGAAGAAATGGGCAGAAAACATGAATAGACACTTCTCTAAAGAAGACATCCGGATGGCCAACAGGCACATGAAAAGATGCTCAACGTCGCTCCTCATCAGGGAAATACAAATCAAAACCACACTCAGATATCACCTCACGCCAGTCAGAGTGGCCAAAATGAACCAATCAGGAGACTATAGATGCTGGCGAGGATGTGGAGAAACAGGAATCCTCTTGCACTGTTGGTGGGAATGCAAATTGGTGCAGCCACTCTGGAAAACAGTGTGGAGGTTCCTCAAAAAATTAATAATAGACCTACCCTATGACCCAGCAGTAGCACTGCTAGGAATTTAACCAAGGGATACAGGAGTGCTGATGCATAGGGGCACTTGTACCCCAATGTTTACAGCAGCACTCTCAACAATAGCCAAATTATGGAAAGAGCCTAAATGTCCATCAACTGATGAATGGATAAAGAAATTGTGGTTTATATACACAATAGAATACTACATGGCAATGAGAAAGAATGAAATATGGCCCTTTGTAGCAACGTGGATGGAACTGGAGAGTGTGATGCTAAGTGAAATAAGCCATACAGAGAAAGACAGATACCATATGGTTTCACTCTTATGTGGATCCTGAGAAACTTAACAGAAACGCATGGGGGAGCGGAAGGAAAAAAAAAAAAGAGGTTAGAGTGGAAGAGAGCCAAAGCATAAGAGATTGTTAAAAACTGAGAACAAACTGAGGATTGATGGGGGGTGGGAGGGAGGGGAGGGTGGGTGATGGGTATTGAGGAGGACACCTTTTGGGATGAGCACTGGGTGTTGTATGGAAATCAATTTGACAATAAACTTCATATATTGAAAAAAAAATAAAAAAATAAAACAGAGAAGATCCTAACTGGAAATGAAATATCTGAAAGAAAAAAAAATCTCAATGACAGGGGCAAGTAGAGAGTAAAGGCAGTGAGTGGATTAGTTACTTTAAATCCTAATATGAAGGGTAAAAGGCAAAAATAGTAAGACCAACTGTAATTGCAGTAAGTGATTAAGGGATACTCAAAATAAAAAGAGGCAAAAAAAAGTAAAAAATGTAAAATGTGAGCAGGGTAAAAATATAGTGCTTTTATAATGCATTGGAACTTATCAGCTTAAAATAAACTGCTACAAATACTGGTTGAGTATATGAACCTCATGGTAACCACAAACCAAAAACCTACAATCAATATATAAACCATAGAAAGTAGAACCCAAATACAACACTAAAGAACCACAAGGAAAAAGACTAAGAATATTAAAAAAGTAACAAAGAACTACAAAAACAGAGAAAACGATTTCAAAAATAGACGTACATAATTATCATTAATTACTTTATTTTTAAATTTTTTTAAATCTTTATTTATTTTTGAGAGAGAGAGACAGACAGACAGGTTGCAAGTGGGGGAGGAGCAGAGAGAGAGGGAGACACAGAATTGGAAGCAGGCTCCAGGCTCTGAGCTATCACCACAGAGCCCGACGTGGGGCTCAAACATATGAACCGCGAGTTCATGACCTGAGCTGAAGTCAGACGTTTAACCAACTGAGCCACCTAGGCTCCCCTATCATTAATTATTTTAAATGCTCCAATCAAAAGATAATGGTTAGCTGAATAGATAAAAAAAAAAAAAAAAAAGAAAGAGAGAGAGAGAGAGAGAGATCCAAAATATGCTGCCTACAACAGACTCACTTCAGTTCTAAAGACACACACAAACTGAAAGTGAAGAGATCGAAAATACCGCATGGAAAAGGAAACTAAAGCTGGAGTAGCAATATTTATATCAGACAAAAAAGACTTTAAAACAAAGACAGAAACAAAGGATGAAGAAGGTATCACATAATGAAAAAAGGGTCAACTCAAGAAGAAAATATGGTATTCATAAATATTTATTCACCCAACACAGAAGCACCTAAATATATAAAGAAAATAGTAACATATATAAACAGAGAAAGTGACAATAATACAATGACAGGGGACTTTAATACCCCACTTACATCATGGATAGATCACCCAGACAAAAACAATTTAAAGCCTTAAGCAATATATTAGACCAGATAAATAGATACATACAGAACGTTCCATCTCCAAACTGCAGGATAAACATTTTTTTCAAGTGCACAAGGAACATTCTTCCAGGATAAACCACCGTGTTAGGCCACAAAACAAGTCTCGATAAATCCAAGATTTAAATTCCAACAAGCATCTTTTCTAACCTAACAATTGTACAAAACTGGAAATCAATTACAAGAAGAAAACTGGAAAAACACAAGCATATGGAGACTGAACAACATGCTACTAAACAACAAATGGGTCAGTAAAGAAATCAAAAGGAAATCAAAAAATACCTGAGACAAATTCAAATTTGTGAAACACAAATTTGTGAAACACAGCTTTCCAAAATCTATGGGATACAACAAAAGCAATTCTAAGAGGGTATTTCACAGTGATACAAGCCCACCTTAAATATACAAAAATGAAAACCCAGGGCACCTGGTTGTCTCAGTCAGTGAGCATGTAACTTCTGATCTCGGGGTTGTGAGTTTGAGCCCCAAAATGGATGTAAAAGAATACTTAAAAATAAAATCTTTTTTTAAAATATCTCAAATAAATAATCTAACTTTTTATCTAAAGAAATACAAAAAAGAGCAAAGCCTAAAGTTAGAATGAAATCAAAAAGATAAATGTGGAGATAAATGAAATAGAGACTAAAAAAAATAACAGAAAAGTTCAATGAAACTAAAACTGGTTCCTTGAAAAGACAAACGAACTCAATAAATCTCTAGCCATACTCATTAAGAAAAGAAGAAAGGGCTCAAATAATAAAAATCAGAAGTAAAACAGAAGTTACAACTGACACCACAGAAATACAACACTATTATGAAGAAGAATTTGCCAATAAATTGGAAACCTAGAATAAATTCCCAGAAACACACAACCTTCAAAGACAGAATCATGAAGAGACACTGAATACAATGATAACAAGTAATGAAATTGAATCAGTAATTTAAAAACTCCCAATACACAAAAGTCCAGGACAAAACCGATGCACAGCTGAATTCCAGCAAACATTTAAAGAAAAGTTAGTACCTATCCTTCTCAAATTATTTCAAAAAAAAAAAAACTAAAGAGGAAGGAGCACTCCCAAACTCATTTTGAGACCAGCATTACCCTGACACTAAACCAAAGACACCACACACAAGGAAGGAAGGAAGGAAGGAAGGAAGGAAGGAAGGAAGGAAGGAAGGAAGGAAGGAAGGAAGGAAGGAGAGACAGAAAGAGTGAATCTAGGCCTATATCACTGACAAACTTATGCAAACATCCTCAAAAAAATATTAGCAAATGGAATTTGACAATATGTTAAAAAAGATCATACAACAAAATCAAGTGGGATTTATTCCAGGGATGGAAGGATAGTTCAATACCCACAAATCAATCAACAACATACACCACATTAACAATAGGAAGAATAAAAATCTTATGACCAACTCAATAAATGCAGAAAAAGCAAATGACAAAACTCAATATCCAGTTACAGTAAAAACTCAACAAACTGAATATAGAAGGAATATATCTAAATATAACAAAGGCTATATATGGCAAATGCACCATACTCACTGGTGAAAATATGAAAGCTTTTTCTTTAAGATTAGAAATAAGACAAGGGTGCCCAAACTCACCACTTTTATTCAACACAATATTGGAAGTTCTAGCCACAGCAATAAGGTATGGAAACAAATAAACAAAAGCATCTAAATTAGAAAAAAAGAATTAAAACAGTCACTAATTGTTTATGACAATACTATACGTAGAAAACCCTAAAGACCTCACCAAAATAAAATAAAATAAAATAAAATAAAATAAAATAAAATAAAATAAAATAAAATAAAATAAAAAGAATAAAGATTCATTGAGGTCACAAGACACAAAATCAACAGAGAGTAATGGGTTGCATTTCTATATGTTAACAATGAGATGTAAGAGAAATTTAAAAAATAATCCCATTTATAATTGCACCAGAAGATTAAAGCATATAGAAATAAATTTAACCAAGGAGGTGAAAGAATTGTACTCCGAAAAGTATAAAACATCAATGAATAAAAAACTGAAATCAGAAACAAATGGAAAAATACCCATGCACTTGAATTAGAATTAATGTTGTTAAAATGTCCATATTACTCAAAGCCATTTATGCATTCAATGCAATCCCCATCAAAATACCAATGGCATTTTCACAGAACTAAAACAAATCATCCTAAAATTTGTATGAAACCACAAAAGGCCCTCAAAGGCCAAAGCAATCTTATAAAAGAAGAACAAAAATGGTGGCATCATTCTCCCCATTTTAAACATAGCTACATAGCTATAGTAATCAACAGTACATTAACATCACAAAGCAGACACACAGATCAATAGAACAGATTAGAGAACTCAGAAATAAACCCATACTTACCTAGTCAGTCTATGACTGGCTATGACTGTCTAAGAAGGCAAGACTATACAATTTGGAAAAGACATTTTCTTCAATAAATAGTGCTAGAAAGACTAGACAACAACATGCAAAAGAATGAAACTGGACCACTATCTTACAACACGCACAAATATAAATTGAAAATAGATTCAAGATGTGGATGTAAGACCTGAAACAATAAAACTATTAGAAGAAAACATAGGCAGTAAGCTCTTTGACAACAATCTTAGCAATATTTTTTGTATGTCTCCTCAGGCAAAGGCAATAAAAAGTAAAATAAATAAGATTATATCAAACTAAAAAGCTTTTGTACAGAAAAGGAAACCATCAACAAAATAAAAGGACATTCTACTCAATGAGAGCAGATACTTCCAAATCATACATCCAGTTAGGGATTAATATGCAAAATATTTAAAGACTTATGCAACTTAATATCAAAAAATAAAAAATTAACAAAATGGGCAGAAGATCTGAATAGACACTTTTTCAAAGAAGACATAAGGATAGCCAACAGGCACATTAAAAGATGCTCAACAATAGTCATCATCAGGGAAATGCAAATCAAAACCACAATCAGATATCAGTTCATACCAATCAGATTAGTTGGTATCAAAAAGACAAAATAAAACAAAACAAGTGTTAGCGAGGATTTGGATAAAAGGGAACTCTTGTGTATGTACTATTTGTGGGAGTGTAAATTTTTGCAAACACTATGGAAATCAGTATGGGGTTTCCTCAAAAAAAAATAAAAATAGAACTACCTCAGGATCCAGCAATTCCACTTCAGGGTATTTATTCAAAAAATATTAAACACCAATTCAAAGATATATATGCATCTCCGTGTTCACTGCACCATTAGTTACAATAGCTAAGATATTAGGCAACCTAAGTGCCTACCGATAGATAAATGAATAAGGACGATGTGGTGTACACACACAGTAGAATATCCCTCAGCTATAAAAAAGAATAAGATATTGCCATTTGCAACAGCATGGATGGACCTAGAAGGTATTATGCCAAGTGAAATAAATTAGACACAGAAAGACAAATAGCCTATGATTTCCTTTCCATGTGGAATCTAAAAAGCAAAACAAACAAAATAGAAATAGTCTCAGACCCAGGAAACACACTGTTGGTTGCCAGAGGAGAGAGGGGTAGAGGGGACAGGTGAAATAGATGAAGGGGGTTGGAAGGTACAAACTTCCTAGTGTAAAATAAACAAGTCATAGGGGATATGATATACAGCGTAGGGAGTATACTCAATAATACTGGTTTATCCTTTCATCTGTTGATAGATACTGTCATGAACTTTCAACACGTCATTCCTTTGTGCTGTCATCCTTTTATAGCTTTGTGTTGACATGTCTGCACAGGAGTGGAGCTGCTTGGCCATAGGATCAGTTGCATATTTAATGTTATAATAAACTGACAAATTGCTATCCAAAGTAGCCGTTCCAGTCTGAATTTCCATCAGCAATGGGGAACACCAGTTGCTTCAGACCCACACCAACATGGGGCATGGTAGGTTTTCATTTTGGCCATTCCAAGGGATGTGAAGCAGTACTTCAATGTGGCTTTAACTTGCATTAAACTTGCATTTCCCAGAGGATGAGAGACGTTAAGCACCTTTTCATTTGCTTATCGGCCATCTGTATGTCTTTTTAAATAAAATATCAGATAATTTGCCCATTAGGTTGTTTTCTCATTATTGAGTTGTTACTTATTCCTATGTTCCAGATACATGTACTCGTTGGGATATATTTGAAATTATTTTTTCCTAATCTGGGCTTTGCTTTTTCATTTCCTAATGGTGTTTTCAATAGCAAAAGTTTTAATTTTGAAAAGTCCAATTTATGATTTATCTTTGCTTTTCTTCATTAGAAAATTTTCCTATTTCAAAATCATAAAAACATTTCCATCAATAATTTTTATAATTTTATATTTACATTTATGTATATGAAAGATCTTGAGTTACTTTGAGCCTATAAGTGTTGAAGTTATTATTTTCCATTTAATATTCAAGTTTAACAGCACCATTAAAAAAGATTATTTCCCCCATTGAATTATTTTGGTGACTTTGGAGAAAATCAGTTGGCTATATAAGGGTGAATCTCTAAGTGTTTTATTGTTTTACTGATACAGATGTTTTATGTCAATACAATGCTATATTGCTTAATTCAGATTTATTCCCTGAAATCTAGAATGTGAAGTCCTCCAACATTGTTCTTATTTTAAAAAACATGCTTTGGCTATTTTAAGACCTTTGCATTTTCATAGAAATTTTAGAGTGAACTTTGCAATTCTTCCAAAAAGGTTCACATGGTCAGATTGAGAGAGCGCTGATTCTAGAGATCAATTTCGAGAGAATTATCATTTAATAAGTATTAAGCTTTTATCTATGAACTCAATATATATTTCCATTTATTTAGGCTCTCTTTAATATCATATGTCAGTGTTTTATCAATTTCATACCAACACCTACTTCCTTAAATGTATTCCTATTTTATCATTTTTCACTTAGTGTAGTGGAATTATTTACATAATTTTCTAATTTCTTATTGATTATATATGGAAATACAATTAATATTACTTACTAACCTTTTTATCCAACAAGTTTGCTAAACCTACTTATTAGTTCTAGAGCTTTCCTCAAATTACTAGGGATTTTCTTTGTATACATTCATATCACTTGAGAATAGTGTTGCTCTTCCTTTCTTGTATGTATGCCTCTTCTTTTTCCTTCCTTCCTTCCTTCCTTCCTTCTTTCCTTCCTTCCTTCCTTCCTTCTTTCCTTCCCTCCCTCCCTCCCTCCCTCTCTTCTTTCTCCCTTTTGCACTAGTTTGAGCCTCAGTACAATAGTTAAAATAATAGTTCAAAGAACCGGGGGAGAGAATATCTTTGCATTTTCCCAGTCTTAGGGAGAAAGCAGTAAATCTTTCACCATTAAATATTATGTTAGCTGAAGATTTATTTTTAAGTTTATTTATTTATTTTGAGAGAGCAAGAGAGAAAGAGAGAGAACACAAGCAGGGGAGGGGCAAAGTGAGGGAGAGGGAAAATCCCAAGCATGCTCGGAACTGTCAGCACAGATCTCCATGCGGGGCTCAAACCCACAAACCATAAGATCATGACCTGAGTTGAAACCAAGAGTCAGACCGTCAACTGACTGAGCCACCGAGGCACCCTAAGATTTTTTGTAAACACATATAATTGGCTTAAAAATATTCCCTTCTGTGGTCAAAAAATATTAACTTTCCATTATAAAATAATTCCTGGGGATATAATATACAGCATGGTGACCATATTTAATACTGTGTTGCATACTTGAAAGTTGTTGAGATCTTAAAAGTTCTCATGACAAGAAAAAAAATATATAATTATGTATGTATGAATGTTAATTAGATTTATTGAGATGACTATATGAGACATGCCTGGTTGGCTCAGGCAGTTGAGCATCCAACTCATGATTGCTGCTCAGGCCATGATCCCAGGGTCATGGGACCAAGTTCTGCATCTAGTTCTGCACTAAACAGGGAGCCTCCTTAAGATTCTCCCCCTGCCCCCAGCTCACACACACGTTCTAGAAAAAAAAAATCTATATATCTATCTATCCATCTAATCTATGTATATATAGACATACATCAAATTTTGTACACCTGGGGCTCCTGGGTGGCTCAATCAGTTGGGGGTCCAGATCTTGACTTCAGCTCAGGTCACAATCTCAGGGTCATGAGATGGAGCCCATGTCAGACTTCACACTGGGTGGGGAGCCTACTTAAGATTCTCTCTCCCCGTCTGTGCCTCCCCGACTCATGCTCTCTTTCTTAATCTCTCTCTCTCTCTCAAAAAAAAAAAAAAGTTATACACTTGAAACCATTGTGCTATATGTCAATCATAATTTTGAAAAAAAAAGAAAGAAAAAAGAAAAATGTTCTCTATTGTTAATTTGTTGAGAGATTTTAAGGTAAAAGGTTGTTGCATTTTGTAAATTCTTTTTATGAATCTATTGAGATGATCTTGTCTCCTTTCTTCTCTTAATGTGACAGATTTTCAGATTTTCATTACAGATATTGCCTTCCCATTTTTTTCTCCCAGGTCATCTCTGGTCGTTTTTCCTGTCAGGATAATATTGGTCTCAGTTGGAAATGTTCCCCCTCCTTTTTTTTTTTTTTCTTTTGAAAGGCTTTAATTTAATAAATGAATATACCTGGGCCTGGAGTTTTCCTTGTGTGAAGTTTTAAACATGAATTGAATTTCTTTAATACAGGGTGCTTTTGAGTTTCCTAGCTTTTCTTGAGTCAGTTTTGGAAATTTGTGTTCATTTCCTCTAAATGGTCCAATTAATCAGTATAAAGTTCTTCAATATTCCTTTGCTGTCCTTTGAATGAACTCTGTCATTATGTACCCCCATAACTGTCATTCAGTACTATTATCACATTGACCTTTTATCATTTATACATAACAAGAAAAGGAACAAGCAGTTTGTTCTGGCTACCATCAAGAAATGCTATTCTTTCTTTAATTAGAATAATTAGTCATGAAGAGAGAAGAAATGCTTTTTATCTCCTCAACCATTTAGAAAGGGAACAGACATATAATGTTAATTCTAGTTTGGTGACAATCTTTGATTTTCATTTTTCAACTTAATTAATATCTATTATTATTTTTACATATAATATGTTATTGTTTTATTTTATTGTTAACATTTTGGTAATTACTGTATGGCTGCCTATTTTCCAAGTATATATAAATATATGTATTAATAAATATAAATATATGTAACATATATTAGTGGATGCAATCTTCACAAAAACTATGTAAGGTAGGTACTATCGCTATAACCAATTACAAGTGAAGAAATTGCAACACAGAGAGAGCTTACATAATTTTCCTAAGGCTACAGTAGCTAATTACTGACATAAAGGATTTAAACTTTAGTAGTTTTATTCCACAGTTCATATGGTATCTTGTTCAATAGCTTGAATTCACTCTATAATAAAGTAAAAACTAAAATTTATTGTACCAAAAATACAACAGTAGCTCCAAGTTGATGTAAAGTTATGACATTGTATAAGCTGTAATAATAGCATACTACTGTAATTTGTAATGTAAGTATAATACTAGAAACTGTAGTTATAAGGTATATAAGGCCTACTTAGAATGACACTCATGTAGAACGTCTACTTCTGTCATTAGCAGCTGTATGAGCAGGGATAAAGTCAAGAATTATCAAGGAGGCTGTCATTACCTATAAGAGCAAAGACAGCAGAGAAGCCAAGAGAGAAGCATACATAAATCTTAAAATGTGATCAAAGATCAGAAAGCCAGGGACAACAACACAGGAGGAGCCATAGGGTCTTAGAGGTCAAAACAAGTATTTCTATGATAAGGAAACATAAAGCCTTATCCTAAGATAGAATCTGGGTGGCTCCCTGGAGATTTAGCACTTTTAATTGCTGTGCTATAATTTAGATGAAGTTACAGCCAGAGACACTGGGTGAAGGTCTGCTCTGTGACGGATGAAAGCAACAATAGGAACACTTTAAAAGGTTAACCATACTAATAATACATATGAGTCAAAATCATGGTAATCATGTTAATGACAAAGAAAATACTAACATACGTATTTACACACATACAGATGATCACACAACTGTGAATTTAGAGACACAGGAATATGGAAATAGCCATACCTAATAAGGATTGCTATGTACAGGGATACGCATTCCAGATTTTCCAGAACAATCTTCACTTCAATAGGCTAAGAAGTTTCTAGAGACCTCTCAAATATCCTGGAGGTTTAATGGTTCCAAACATAAATGAAATTTCCAAACACTGCAACTCACACAGATACTGGGAGAAAAAAGTCCTTTCTAAGATATTCAGTGCAAACAGAGGCTTTACGTACATCATGAAATTCCCCCCAAAAGATCACGGGTTCAGCGTTATGTTGAGTCATACTTCTATTTTTATCATTTTGGGGACTTTCCTCTGTCTTTATTCTCTACTCTTAATCCTCCTGGAGACTGGTTCAGAAATCCATAAATAAGTTGAACACTAAACATTTCAGAATTGCATTCAGTCATATATTTGCTGTTCTACCTTTGGCAGAAGGCTTTACATCATAAAATGTAAAGAACATCTATATAAGTACAAAGCAGGACTAATAATTTTTAAGTTCAATAAAAAGTTCAATATGGTAACAATGAAATAATGTTTCCAACAGAAATAATGACATCATAAAGCAAACTAGAATGTGTATTTGAGTAAAAATGTACTTGAAAGATAATATCTTGAATTCCACTTCAAGAAATTAGTTTTCAAAAGTTTATAATCAGATTTCAGTTTGGCAATAGTTGACAAAGCTGTTTTGAACATAATTTCAGAATAGCCCCCAGAGCAGTTCCAAATGGCAATCCCAATATAAGTAAGAGAAATTTTGTTAAGACCAAGAATACTGAGTTTCTTTTCAGACCTTCAAATTCTGGGAAGCGCTGGAGTAACAATCACCACAGTCTCCTTTTAACTTATAAATAAGTATTTTTACCAAAAATTTTAATTAAAAAAATGGATATGAACCAAAATCATCAAGCTGAAATATTTAAGAAAGAAAAAAACATTGTGTTCCTAATCTATAAAGTTGATAAGTTCCATAAACAATTCTGGAAGGAGGCTGCACTGAGAGCATAAATTGATATAGATCGCTTTCTTTGCTCTCATAGCAACACAATATTTTTTGCTGAATGAGAAAAAGTTTGAAGGCATAAATCAAGATAAAGCAATCATCTGACAAAGAACTACAAAAAAAAAAAAAAAAAAAAAGGTCCCATACCTTTTCTTAGTGAACACTATGACACATTGATTTTCTACTGAAGATAAAAGCCAAAATCATGTGTCATCAATATAAGCAAGCAAAACTATTTGGTTCGATATGTTATACTTAAAAAAAAATACAGGAAAAAGGTAAATTGGAAACATTTCACATGATTAAACAAGTTTAGATCAGCAGAGGAAAAATACCTTTAAAAGAAATTTCATATAGGTTATTACTACAGAGTCAACAATACATTGAAGGAGAATAAATGGTGGCTGTTATTTGCCTAGCTCGATAAAGGGATACTATCTGAATAAGAAGATTCATATCCAGTGTGCTTTGTGAATGCATAATTTTTGGCAAAATAATTCAGCCTTAATAATCTAATGTACTTTACTTCATATGGCAGCTTCACACAAGTACAGTTAAATACCTCCTTGTAAAAAAAGAGGCCAGGAGGGCAGCTGTTAGCATATCCAACACTTCTGCATAAATTCCAAAATGGCATGTAAATTCCACAAGTGATGACTTCAAGCCCACCCTGGGCCCCTTAGCTGGACAGCCCTGCTGCGGCAAAATTTGCAAAATCAAATATGGCAGCTCCCCAATTGGGTCAATGTTTTCTCATTCCATTCTACTAAATCTAGCCAGAAGGCACAGTAAAGGGATTTGGAAGTATTCCTGAGCAGAAAGGGCCCAAATAGTTTATATCTGCAACACCAGAGACAAAAAGAAACAAACAAAAACATAGTTACATCAAGTTTCAAAATAGGGCACAAACTGAAAAAGGATAAGAAACACTGGAATGAAAGCATTCATTTGTACTTAATAGTTTTCTAACTCTTGTTTTACAAACCAATTGCCAATTAAAAAAAATTCAACCCAACAACCAAAATCTCATTTTTCTTTCTTTCAACATGGGTTATAAAAATATTTGGATATTACTAGATGATACACTAATTTTTATGATTTTCCAATGCTTAATGACCTACATTAATATTTATTATTAATACATATAAAGTATATTTCCAATATTTAATGACCCATAATAATATTCTACTGTAATTTTGGAGGGTCAAAACATTAGATGTCATTTAGTACTATAGAAGTCATAACAGGGGCGCCTGGGTGGCTCAGTCGGTTGAGTGTCCAACTTCGGCTCAGGTTGTGATCGCACGGTTTGTGGGTTCCAGCCCCGTGTCGGGCTCTGTGCTGACAGCTCAGAGCCTGGAGCCTGCTTCGGATTCTGTGTCCCCCTCTCTCTCTGCCCCTCCCCCACTCATGTTCTGTCTTTCTCTGTCTCAGAAATAAACATTAAAAAAATTTTTTTTAAAGTCATAACAAATAACAGTAGAATGTACATAATGGATTTGCTAGCATATTAGACTGGTTTTCTAGTCCATACACTCTTGTAAATAACCTCTACCTAGCCTTTTCTTCTCCCCTTTAATTTGTTCCTCACACTGAAAAGCAATCTCATTAATTTGCGTCAGAAATTGATAGAGTTGACATATTAAGCTGTGGACATTTGAATTCAGCTGAAGAAGATAGCCTGTGAGAAACAGAAGACTGTGAAAGAAGATTTAGTATGCTGTTCGGTAAGCAACAAATCTTTGAGTATTGCTCACACAGGCTTCAAGCCAGCAGACTCCATCCAAAACCTTTCAATGCAAATTTCAGCAAACTACACACACTTGGAAGAAAAATGTTATGTGAGGCTGCATATATAATTTATACTTTTAGCATTTCTGTGTGTAATGTCACAGAAAGTGGGATCAAGCAAAAATTATTAAATACGATCCTGCTTTATTTACAACATAACTCCAGAAACATTTTTTCCTAGAAGTAATGAAAAATGATGCACCATTTAAAATTTAAAGGCATATGCCACAAACAAAAAAATTAGGATTAAGATTTTTTTTTTTTTACATCTTTCACCTCAAATCTACCTGGGAAAAGTCTGTTTTTCTTTATTGCTGAAGGATGTTATCAGAACACAACAGATTTTTTCAGATTTAATCAGAGAGTTCTATGGCATTGAAAAGTCTAGCTGGAGAATCCTTTCTTTGAAAGCCCGAGAGGCTTACCTCATACATAAATATACACTTGAGGAAAAGAGGTCATGTTAGGAAGAAGTGAGCTCAAGATAGTAAGTCCCAGTTTCTCTGGTGCCAAAGAATTAATAAGTTGAATTAAAGTGTTTTTTTTTTTTTGTAATACTTATCAGGGAATACTACAATTACTGAATTCATGCCAAGAAACTCAATTATCCAAGAGAAAAGCCAAAGAGAGGCAGATTTCAATTCTGTAGAAGAAAGCATTTTCTGTCAGTGTGTCCTCGAGTAAGATAGAAAACAACATAATGTAATAAATTCTCAACACTAGAGGTACTAGAATAGATCTGGGTCAAATATGTAGAAAGGAAGTGCTTAGGCTAATTTGGCTGTGGCACAATTACGAATATTTTATGATTCTGATGTAAAGTTTGTGGTGTATTGACAATAATATCAGTTGAGAACATCAGACAACAGCTACTTGTGTGAGATAGTCAGTTTTCATTATGTACCTAGACTCTCATTTAAGTATTAGTAAAAATGAGACATATATGTAATATATAATATAAATGAGGCCAGATATAATAAAGAATCTCACTGTATTTCCTTTGTTAGAAACAGTCCTTTTAGAAAGTCAGTAGTAAATTCACTATTATAAGAGTTGAAACCTCTTTAAAAGTTATAACTGGAAATTTTCTTCAAAATAGTTGTGGTAAAGTATCATTTCTCTCTTATTTTCATTCAATAGCTTCTACAATTGAGCATGACTCAAATACCTTTCCTTTTTGATGTATGAATGTCCCCCAACACATAGGGTGCTTTATAACAAGTTGCTTCGCTATATTGATTTTTCATGGAAAATGCATGCTAGTAATACAGACTCAAGAGAAAGAGAGGTATCTCCTATATAAGAATCATTCTGGAAAAATGAAATAGCAGTAAGTTTTAAGAAATTCTAAATAACTTCCAAAATATTGAAGCAAGTATTAGTGAACACATTAGCTAAAACCAGCATAGATAAAGTAATAAAAATCTTTCAAAAGAAAAAAACTAATAGCTGTCTGGACTTCAAAAATTTAAGACCACCAATCCAAGAATGATCTAGGATAACAAGTATAGTAATCTGTAGCGGACCCAAACTTTTATGTATTTATGTATGTATGTATTTACTTATTTAGTTACCTATTTATTTTACAGTTTATTTATTTATTTTGAGAGAGACAGAGAGACAGTGAAGGGGTAGAAACGGGACAAACAGGTTTTACTCTGTCAGCACAGAGCCTGATGCAAGGCACGAACCCACCAACCCTGAAATCAGGACCTGAGCCAAAACCAAGAGTTGGATGCTCAACTGACTGAGCCACCTAGACACCTCCGGACCCAACGTTTTAGTGATAGAGTTTAGTTATATTCTTTAGTTATATGGTGGTAGTATTCTGAAATAAATGGAACATCTATTTATCACATCCGAAAGTATCCCACGATATTAGTATGCAGGATCACAGATTTACACGTACTATCTCATCCTCAGATCCACACTTCTAAGAGTACACCATTTGAAATACAAAATATCGAAGAATATCTTTGGAAAAGGAAACATGCCCTACAGCTGATACACCCTACATATACAAACCATTTTTCTGCAGTATTCTGTATGATTTCATTAAGAATATATCGTTTAATAATTTAGTATAGTATATTATTCAACCTAACATTACACCTAAAGAGGCTGGAAAAAGAACAGCAAATAAAGTCCAAAACCAGCAGAAGGCGGGAAATAATAAAGATTAGAAAATTAATCAATGATATAAAAAAAAAGAGTAGAGGAGATCAATGAAGTGAAGAGCTGGTTCACGGAAAGAATTAACAAAATTGATAAAACCCTAGCCAGATTTATCAAAAGAAAAAAGAAAGGACCCAAATAAATAAAATCATGAAGGAAAGAGATCACTACCAACACTGCAGAAACTTGAACAATAAAAAGAGAATGTTATGAGCAATTATATGCCAACAAATTGAGCAATCTGGAAGAAATGGACAAATTCCTAGAAACATAAACTACCAAAACTGAAACCAGAAGAAATAAAGTTTTGAACAGACCCATAACCAGTAAATAAATTGCATCAGTAATCAAAAATCTCCTAACAAACCAGGAGCCAGGTGGCCTCCCAGGGGAATTCTACCAAACATTTAAGGAAGAGTTAATACCTATTCTTTTGAAGCAGTTACAAAGAAAAAAAAGAAAGAAAAGAAAAGAAAAGAAAAGAAAAGAAAAGAAAAGAAAAGAAAAGAAAAGAAAAGAAAAAAGAAAAAAGAAAAGAGGAAAACTCCCAAACTCATTCTATGAGGTCAGCATTACCTTAATTCCAAAACCAAACACCCCACTAAAAACGAGAATTACAGAGCAATTTCCCTGAACAACATAAATGCAAACATTCTCAACAAGATAGTAGCAAATTAAATCCAACAGTACATTAAAGGAATTATTCATCATGATCAAGTGTGATTTATTCCAAGCCTGCATGGGTGGTTCAATAGCTGCAAATCAATAAAAGTGATAAATCACATTAATAAAAGAAAGGAAAGGGACCACATGATCCTCTGGGGCACCTGAGTGGCTCAGTCCATTAAGAATCTGACTGAAGCTCAGGTCACGATCTCACGGTTCGTGGGTTTGAGCCCGGCATCAGGCTCTGGGCTGACAGCTCAGAGACTGGAGCCTGCTTCAGATTGTGTCTCCCACTCTCTCTGTCCCTTCCCGTCTGTCTGTCTGTCTGTCTCTCTCTCTCTCAAAAATAAACATTAAAAAAAAAAAGAACTACATGATCCTCTCAACAGATGCAGAAAAAAGCATTTGACAAAATACAGCATCCTTTCTTCATAAAAACCCTGAAGAAAGTAGAGATAGAAGCACCATAACTCAAGATCATAAATGCCATATATGAAAAACCCACAGCTACTATCATCCTCAATGGGGAGAAACTGCTAACTTTACCCCTAAGGTCAGGAACATGACAAGGATGCCCACTCTCACCACTATGGCTCAACATAATACTGGAAGTCCAGGTCCTAGCAATCAGACAACAAAAAGAAATAAAAGGCATCCAAATCAGCAAGGAGAAGTCAAACTTTCACTCTTCGCAAATGACATGATACTGTACATGGAAAACCCAAAACCTCCACCAAAAAACTGCTAGGTCTGATACATGAATTCAGCAAAGTTGCACGATATAAAATCAATGTACAAAAATCGGTTGTGTTTCTATACAACAATAATGAAGCAGCAAAAGAGAAATCAAGGAATTGATGATTCCACTTACAATTGCACCCCAAACCCTAAGATACCTATGAATAAACCTAACCAAAGATGTAAAATATCTATAGGCAGCAAACTACAGAAAGCTTATGAAAGATACTGAAGAAGACACAAAGAAATGGAAAACTAATCCCTGCTCATGAATTGATTGGAAGAACAAATACTATTAAAAAGTCAAATCTACCCAAAGCAATCTACACATTCAATGCAATTCCTCTCAAAATAACAGCAGCATTCTTCACAGAGCTAGAATAAACTATTCTAAATCTTGTATGGAACCAGAAAAGACCCCAAATGGCCACAGTAATATTGAAAAAGAATACCAAAGCGGGAGGCATCACAATTCCAGACTTTAAGCTGTACTACAAAGCTGTAATCATCAAGATAGTATGGTACTGGCACAAAGAAAGACACATAAATCATTTTTTTTATTTTTTTCAATATATGAAATTTATTGTCAAATTGGTTTCCATACAACACCCAGTGCTCATCCCAAAAGGTGCCCTCCTCAATACCCATCACCCACCCTCCCTCCGTCCCACCCCCCATCAACCCTCAGTTTGTTCTGTTTTTAAGAGTCTCCTATGCTTTGGCTCTCTCCCACTCTAACCTCTTTTTTTTTTCCTTCCCCTCCCCCATGGGCTCCTGTTAAGTTTCTCAGGATCCACATAAGAGTGAACACATATGGTATCTGTCTTTCTCTGAATGGCTTATTTCACTTAGCATCACACTCTCCAGTTCCATCCACGTTGCTACAAAGGGCCATATTTCATTCTTTCTCATTGCCATGTAGTATTCTATTGTGTATATAAACCACAATTTCTTTATCCATTCATCAGTTGATGGACATTTAGGCTCTTTCCATAATTTGGCTATTGTTGAGAGTGCTGCTGTAAACATTGGGGTACAAGTGTCCCTATGCATCAGCACTCCTGTATCCCTTGGGTAAATTCCTAGCAGTGCTATTGCTGGGTCATAGGATAGGTCTATTTTTAATTTTTTGAGGAACCTCCACACTGTTTTCCAGAGTGGCTGCACCAATTTGCA
Source organism: Acinonyx jubatus (assembly GCF_027475565.1). Taxonomy (NCBI): domain Eukaryota; kingdom Metazoa; phylum Chordata; class Mammalia; order Carnivora; family Felidae; genus Acinonyx; species Acinonyx jubatus. The sequence continues at coordinate 17,556,045 of NC_069387.1, read as the reverse complement.
TTCCCACCAACAGTGCAAGAGGGTTCCCGTTTCTCCACATCCTCGCCAGCATCTATAGTCTCCTGATTGGTTCATTTTGGCCACTCTGACTGGCGTGAGGTGATATCTGAGTGTGGTTTTGATTTGTATTTCCCTGATGAGGAGCGACGTTGAGCATCTTTTCATGTGCCTGTTGGCCATCCGGATGTCTTCTTTAGAGAAGTGTCTATTCATGTTTTCTGCCCATTTCTTCACTGGGTTATTTATTTTTTGGCTGTGGAGTTTGGTGAGCTCTTTATAGATTTTGGATACTAGCCCTTTGTCCGATATGTCATTTGCAAATATCTTTTCCCATTCCATTGGTTGCCTTTTAGTTTTGTTGGTTGTTTCCTTTGCTGTGCAGAAGCTTTTTATCTTCATGAGGTCTCAGTAGGTCATTTTTGCTTTTAATTTCCTTGCCTTTGGTGATGTGTCAAGTAAGAGACTGCTACGGCTGAGGTCAGAGAGGTTTTTTCCTGCTTTCTCCTCTAGGGTTTTGATGGTTTCCTGTCTCACATTCAGGTCCTTTATCCATTTTGAGTTTATTTTTGTGAGTGGTGTGAGAAAGTGGTCTAGTTTCAATCTTCTGCATGTTGCTGTCCAGTTTTCCCAGCACCATTTGTTAAAGAGACTGTCGTTTTTCCATTGGATGTTCTTTCCTGCTTCGTCAAAGATTAGTTGGGCATACGTTTGTGGGTCTAGTTCTGGGGTTTCTATTCTATTCCATTGGTCTATGTGTCAAAAACAGACACATAAATCAAAGGAACAGAATAAAGAATCCAAAATCCACAAATGTATGCCCAACTGATCTTCAACAAAGCAGAAAGGAGTATCCAATGAAAAAAGACAGTATGTTCAGCAAATGGTGTTGAGAAAACTGGGCAGCAACATGCAGAAGAATGAAACTGGACCTCTTTCTTACACCATACACAAGAATAAATTCAAAACAGATGAAAGACCTAAATGTAAGTCAGGAAACCATCAAAATCCTAGAGGAGAAAACAGGCATCAACCTCTTTGACCTTGGCCACAGCAATATCTTACTAGACATGTTTCCGGAGGCAAGAGAAACAAAAGCAAAATGAATTATTGGGACCCCAAAAATGAAGATAAAAACCTTCTGCACAGCAAAGGAAACAATCAGCAAAACTAAAAGGTAACCAATGGAATGGGAAAAGATATTTGCAAATGACATATCTGATAAAGGGTTACTATCCAAAATCTACAAAGAACTTATAAAACTCAATACCCAAAAACCAAATTACCCAGTGAAGAAATGAGCAGAAAACATAAACAGACACTTTTCCAAAGACGATATCCAGATGGCTAACACAAATATGAAAAGATGTTCAACATCACTCATCATCAGGGAAATCCAAATTAAAAACATAATGAGATACCACCTCACACCTGTCAGAATGGCTAAAATTAATAACTCAGGAAACAACAGTTGTCGATGAGGATGCAGAGAAAGGGAAACCCTTATGCACTGTTGGTGGGAATCCAAACTGGTCAGCCACTCTGTAAAACAGTATTGACATTCTTCAAGAAATTAAAAATAGAACTACCATACAGCCCAGGAATTGCACTACTAGGTATTTATCCGAAGGATACAAAAATGCTGATTTGAAGGGGCACAGGCACCCCAATGTTTATAGCAGTGGTATTAACAATAACCAAATTATGGAAAGAGCTCAAATGTCCATTGACTAATGAATGGGTAAAGAAATTATATGTATATATATATGTACATATATATTATATGTATATTATATTATATTTTACATTATATAATATTATATATATGTACATATATATGTGTGTATATATAACATTATATATATGTACATATATATTATATATATATATACACACACACGCGCACACACACACACACACACAACACACACACACATACATATACACACACACACACACACAATAGATATTATTGGGCGATCAAAAAGAATGAAATCTTTATTTGAAACAATGTGGATGGAACCAGAGTGTATAATACTCAGAGAAGTCAGTCCGAGAAAGACAAACATCATATGACTTCACTCATATGTGGAATTTAAGAAATGAAACAGATGAACCTAGGAAAAGGGAAGCAAAAATAAGATAAAAACAGAGAGGGAAGAAAACCATAAGAGACTCTTAAATATGGAGAACAAACTGAGGGCTGCTGGAGGGGGAGTGGGCAGGGAAATTGGCTAAATGGGTAAAGAGCATTAAAGAGGGCACCAGCTGGGATGAACACTGGGTGTTATACGTAAGTGATGAATACTAAATTCTACTCCTGAAACCAATACTACACTACATATTAACTAATTTGGATTTAAATTTAAACAATTTAGTATAGTGTACTATTAATATTAGCATAGTACATTATATAACTAGTATAAATAACTAGTGCTACAACAACCAAACACATCCCAAAAATAACTAGGATCTCCAGAAGTTATCATAAATGCCATTATTCTCCTTCATATGGCTGTTATACCATAATTTTTTCTGTATCATGAAAATCTGAAAATGCCCTCTAAAATATATCTAGAAACTATGTTTGCAAATTAGCCTTTTGGAATAAATAAATTCTCTATGGCATATAAACACATTGTTCAGACCACAAGGGCAGCATCTGGAACAGTCAAATTTATTACTTTACAAAATTGTTGTATTTATTGGAAAAATGGTTTACTCAAGGAATCACTGGAATTATTGATCTTTGAGTTGCTACATACTGAAATTGGAGATCAAAATATGCAACATTATATTTCACAGTATAATATTTCTTAGTACTTTTGCTCATTTAATATGAAATTATGTTTAACTATGTGAGTAATGTTGATTAGAGTATTATAGTATCAAGACTGTTGAGTTGAATTGTCTACTCTGTCTTTTCAAATACCTGTAAAGACATTAGAGAGATTTTTCTGGATCTTCTTTTTTTCACCTATATAATAAAAGGGTTGTCCTAAAAAATCCCTTTCTGCCTGTAAGTTTTCTAAATCTATGACTGAGCTTCACCTAGAAAACAAAGTCTATCTTCTATACCAATTAATGATGGAAATGAAGACAACCATGTCTTATGAAATTAACCTTATGAATATTAAAGTCAATGGCTCTAAGGGACTTAAGTGCATGTGTCACAGGAATTCTAAAATACTACAGAACTAAAAGTAAGAAGTACAACAATTTTTACATGTCTGAAGAAGATTCAAATACTTTATATGTACACAGTAGCTTGCACAGAAGAAAAAAGGAAGGCATTGTCAATGTCTAACCAGAACTTTTACTACTTCAAAGTAAATCTAAAATGATACTCACCTGCCATAATAAACGAGTACTTTTCAGGTGAAACATAGCTTGATCTTATATTTTAAATGTACATAATAAGCCAAAACATAGGGAATCAATTAACAGAACAATTACTGAAACTTAAATAAAAATTCCAAATTATGAAAGCCCCTTGCATGTGTAAGCCAATCACTTTTTAAATCAATCTGACATAATAGCTCCATAGTTTCAAATCACTAAGAAACTATCATAAATACACAATAAAGAAACCAAAATTAAGTACAAAAAACCTCCAAAGAACTGGAAAGGAGTCCTGGATCTCTATTCACTAAACAGAACTTCATTCATGCAGCCAAATAGTTATTCAACATTTCCTACACATCAGCCAGATCTGATGTACTGTGCTATATGCTGTGGCAACAGAGACATATTTCTTGCATTGACTGATTTCATTGTCAAGTGAATAGATACACATGAAAACTGTATGATGAAACTCTGTCTACAAAGAGTACATGAGAACGAGTGGCCAATTCCATGGAGGCGTATGGAGCCATTAGGAAAAACCTCATAAAACAGTAAAACAAACTGAAGTAAAAGCTAATCTGAATATAAAAAAGATCAGTGGCTAAATTTCAAGTATGTGGGGAGAAGGAAAGGTGCAAGATGAAGTCTTCCCAACCATAGGAAGAGAATGACCTTAGTGCACTCCTGACAACTACTGACATTCAGGAAGCAGGAGTAGACTTGGACAAGGAGAGAAAGTTGAAATATGGAGACACATATAGGAATTTGGACTCCATCCCATCAGTCATGGAAAACCACTAAGGGTTTTTAATTAAGAAGTATCAAGACCATGTCTTTTGCCCATTTCTTCAATGGATTATTTGTTTTTTGGGTGTTGAGTTTGATAAGTTTTTTATAGATTTTGGATACTAACCCTTTATCTGATATGTCATCTGCAAATATTTTCTCCCATTCTGTCGGTTGCCAAAGAAGACATCCAGATGGTCAACCTACACATGAAAAAATGCTCAACACCACTCATCAACAGGGAAATACAAATCAAAACCACAATGAGATACCACCTTACACCTGTAAGAATGGCTAACATTAACAACTCAGGCAACAACAGATGTTGGTGAGGATGCAGAGAAAGAGGATCTCCTTTCCGTTGTTGGTGGCAATGCAAGCTGGTGCAGCCACTCTGGAAAACAGTATGGAGGTTCCTCAAAAAACTAAAAATAGAACTACCCTATGACCCAGAAATTGCACTATTAGGCATTTATCCAAGGGATACAGGTGTGCTGTTTCGAAGGGACACATGCACCCCCATGTTTATAGCAGCACTATCAGCAATAGCCAAAGTATGGGAAGAGCCCAAATGTCCATTGATGGATGAATGGATAAAGAAGATGTGGTGTATATATATATATACAATGGAGTATTATTCGGCAATCAAAAAGAATGAAATCTTGCCATTTGCAACTACGTGGATGGAACTGGAGGGTATTATGCTAAGTGAAATTAGTCAGAGAAAGACAAATATCGTATAACTTCACTCATATGACGTCTTGAAGAGACAAAACAGATGAACATAAGGGAAGGGAAACAAAAACAATATAAAAACAGGGAGGGGGACAAAACAGAAGAGTCTCATAAATATGAAGGACAAACTAAGGGTTCCTGGAGGGGTTGTGGGAGGGAGGATGGGCTAAATGGGTAAGGGGCACTAAGGAATCTACTCCTGAAATCATTGTTGCATATATGCATTGTGTGCATTCTATGTCTTAATAAAACAACTTAAAAAAAAAGAAGTATCAAGATCAGGTTTTCATTTCAGAAAGATCAATTTTGTTTCAGTGAGTAGGTACAAGAATGATGGCAGTACCAGTTAAAGAGGACTAATACAATTAGCCATGGTTGGAGACAACCTCAACTGAGGTGAAACTACTGACAAGAAATATGAGGGAAACGGGGCTCCTGGGTGGCTCAGTTAAGTATCTGACTCTTGAACTCAGCTCAGGTCATAATCTTGCAGTTCGTGGGACTGAACTCCACATCAGGCTCTGTGCTGATAGCATGGAACCTGCTTTGGATTCTCTCTCCCTCTCTCTCTGCCCCACCACCCGCGCTTGCTGTCTCTCCCAAAATAAATAAATAAACACTAAATTTTTTTAATATTAAAAAAAATTAAATGAATTTGAGGGAATGAATTTAAGAGCAATTGGCTTAGTCTCCCCCTGTATCTATTTCTACATCTGTAATATGGGAATTTAAAAAAACCTATTACCTGAACCTGAACTTTTATTGTTACTTGAAGATTAAATAAATAACATTTTGTAATAACAACTAATGTTCAAGAAATATTCACCAAGTCTTGAGAATTGGAAAGAAGAAGAAAGAAAGGAAAGGAAGGGAGAAGGATAAAAGTGAGGAGGGAAGAAAAAAAGCTTAAGGAGAAAGAGAAAGGTAGAGTATTGCATAACCAGTTAGCAGAGGCTTCCTCAAGGAAACTGCATTTTTTAATACTCTGCCTTTCTCACATTACTGCAATGGAAAAAGGCAGTGAATAACTGACCAGTCAGAAAGAACAGGTAAAGTACCATATTGGTGAAGAACCACTAGAAAGACTTAGAGGTAACACTTCATGTACTCACAAAGGTCCAGGAATAGCACCTATTTTTACCAAACTAGAAAAACTTTGTTTTGCAAGGCATTCTCCAGGAAACACAGAAGAGTCTTTCCTCAGTAGTGGGAAATAATTAGCACTAAACTGAGTACTGATATGATCTCACCTAATAAATCTTAAAAGCAAGACCAGAAGTGATCAAACTCTTTCCAACTAATTTAAATGCGTACCAGCACAAGCACAGGAACACAAACACACAGACAGACAGACACACACACACACACACACACACACAGCATCCAGTAAGATAAAATTTACCATATCTGCCATCCAGACACTAATTAGAAGGCTTTTCTTAAGTTTATTTATTTATTTTTGAGAGAAAGAGAAAGAAGACAGAGAGAGAGAGAGAAAGAGATGAGGGGAGGGGCGGAGAAAGAGAAGGAGAAAGATAATCCCAAGCAGGCTCCACACTATCAAAATAGGGCTTGAACTCACGAACTGTGAGATCATGATCTGAGCTGACTGAGCCACCCAGGTGACCCCACAAGGAATTTTTAAAAAGCAGGAAAATATGGCCCATGGTGAGAAGAAAAGTATTCACCTGAAAGTGACCCAGAACGGGTAGTATTCACTAACCATTGCTAAAAATATTGGTGAAGGGCATTAAAACAATTATGTTTTCCCAGCTTCATTGAGGTATAATTGACAAAAATTTTATAGATTTAGGGTTTACATCATGACTTAACACTCACACACACTGTGAAATGATTAGAACATCTATCATCTCGCATAGTTACCATGTGTGTATGTGTCTCTGTATGATGAATATACATATGATCACTCTCAGAAAATTTCAAGTATGTAACACAGTATTAACTATAGTCACCTTTCTGTTTATTAGATCCCCATAAGTTATTCGTCACTGAAACTAAATCCTTTGACATTTCCCCATTTCCTCCACTTCCCAGGTGTGTGTGTGTGTGGGGGGGGGGGGGGGTTGAGTTTACACTTTAAGATTCCACACATAAATGAGATCATACAGATACAGTATTTGACTTTCTGTCTGACTTAACTCAGTATAATGTCCTCCAGGTTCACTTATGTCACAAATGATGGGATATCCTTCTTTTTTTAAGGCTGAATAAAATATATAGTGTATACATATAGCATATTTTCTTTATTCATCAACCGACAGACACATAGGTTATTTCCATCCCATGCCTATTGTGAATAATGTGGCAACAAACAAGGGAATGAGGATATCTTTTCAAAATACTGATTTCATTTTCATTCAATATATATATACTAAAAAGTGAAACTGCTGGATCAGATGACAGTTCTATTTCTTCAGTAATTTTTACATTATTTTCCAAAACGGCTGCAGCAATTTACAATCCTACCAACAGTGTATAAGAGTTTCCTTTTCTCCACACCCAACACTTTTTAACTTTTGATGTTTTGATAAAAGCCATCCTAACCGGTGTCAGATGATATCTCATCATGGTTTTGAATTGTATTTCTTGATGATTAATGCACATGCAAAAGAATGAAATTGAATCCTTATCATATACAACTTGCAAAAGTTAACATGGAATGGATGAAAGGATTATACGTAGACCTAAAACCATAAAATTTCTATCACACAGAGAAAAATCTCCTTGACAATATTCTAGACAGTGACTTTTTTCATCAGATACCAAAAGCACAGGCAACAAAAGCAGCAATAAATGAATGGGGCTATAACAAACTTTTCTTTTGCACAGCAAAGGAAACAATCAACAAAATGAAAAAGGCAACTTACAGAATGAGAGAAAATATTTACAAACCACATATCTGATAAGTGGTTAACATTCAAAATATTTTAAAGAACTCCTACAACTGAATCTCAGTTAAACCAATAAAACAATTGAAAATGGGCAGAGGATCTGAATAGACATTTTTTTTAAAGAAAGCATGTTAGATGGTCAATAGGTTTATGAAGAGTTGTTCAATCAGGAACAGTGATACCTCTAGCTTTGTTCCTATTTCTTTTGGCTATGTGGAGTCTTTACTGGTTCCACACAAATTTTAGGACTTTTTTTCTATTTCAATAAAAAGTGCCAACAAATGTCTATTGGAATTGCATTGAATCTGTATGGACATTTTAACAAGAGAAATGCTTCCAATTATTGGAAACAGTGTATCTTTCAATTTACTAGTCTTATAAATTTTTTCATCAATGTTTTACAGTTCTGAATGTATAGATGTTTAACTTTCTTGTTAAATTTTTCCTAAGTATGTTACTCTTTTTGATGCTATTGTAAATAAGATTTTCTTAATTTTGTTTTCAGATCATTGTTTGTATAGAAAAGCAACTGACTTGTATGTTGACTTACATCATACAAATGTACTGAATTCATTTATGAGTTCTAAAAGTTTTTGGTGGACTGTTTAGGGTTTTCTATGTCTAAGAGCATGTCATCTAACAAACACAGACAATTTTATTCTTTTCTGATATGGATGTGTTTTATTTTTTTCTTGTCTAAATGCTCTGGCTAGGACTTCCAGTAATAACTTGAATAGAATTGATGAAAGTGGGCATTCTCAGTGTTTTTTCCTTGCTATTAGAAGAAAAGCTCTCAGCTTCCACTATTGTTACATTAGTTGTGTATGTGCCATATATGGCCTTTCTTATGCTGCATTTCTTCTATAGCTAATTTGAAAAATCTTTATCATGAAAAGATTTTGAATTTTGTCAAATGTTTTATCTATAAGTATGACTTGTATCATATGACTTTAGTCTTCATTTTGTTAACATGGTGTATCACATTCATTGATTTGCATAAAATCAACCATCCTTGCTTTCCAGAGATAAATCTCACTTGATCATGTTGTATCTTCTCTTTTTTTTAACATATATATATATATATTTAAATTTATATCCAAGTTACTTAGCATATAGTACAACAATGATTTCAGGAGTAGATTCCAGTGATTCATCCCCTATGTATAACACCCAGTGCTCATTCCAAGTGTCTTCCTTAATACCCCTTACCGATTTAGCCCACCCCCCCACAACCCCTACAGCAACCTTGTTTGTTCTCTATATTTAAGAGTCTCTCCTGTTTTGTCCCCCTCCCTATTTTTATATTATTTTTGCTTCCCTTATGTTCATCTGTTTTGTATCTTAAATTCCACATATGAGTGAAGTCATATGATATTTGTCTCTCTGACTAATTTCACTTAGTGTAATACCCTCCACGTAGTTCCATAGCATAGTTCCATCCATGTAATTGCAAATGGCAAGATTTCATTCTTTTTGATTGCCAAGTAATACTCCATTGTGTGTGTGTGTGTGTGTGTGTGTGTGTGTGTATACACACCACATCTTCTTTATCCATTCATCTGTTGATGGACACTTGGGCTCTTTCCATACTTTGGCTATTGTTGATAGTGCTGCTATAAACATGGGAGTGCATGGGCCCCTTCGAAACAGCATACCTATATCCCTTGAATAAATACCTAGTAGTGCAATTGCTGGGTCATAGAGTAGTTCTATTTTTAATTTTTTGAGGAACCTCCATACTGTTTTCCAGAGTGGCTGCACAAGCTTGCATTCCCACCAGCAGGGCAAAAGAGATCCTTTTTCTCTGCATCATCACCAACATCTGTTGTTGCCTGAGTTGTTAATTCTAGCCATTCTGACTGGTGTTAGGTGGTATCTCCTTGTGGTTTTGATTTGTATTTCCCTGAGGATGAGTGATACTGTGCATTTTTTCATGTGTCTATTAGCTATCTGGATGTCTTTTTGGATAAGTATCTCTTCGTGTCTTTTGTTCATTTCTTCACTGGATTATTTGTTTTTTGGGTGTTGAGTGTGATAAATTCTTTATACATTTTGGATATTAACCTTTTAATACGTCATTTGCAAATATCTTCTCCTATTCTGTCGGTTGCCTTTTAGTTTTGCTAATATCATGTTGTATCTTTCCAATGTGCTATTAATTTTGGTTTGGTAGCATTTAAGGAGGATTTTTACATCAATAGTCATCAAAGATACTGGCCAATATTTCTTAAAGTGTCTCTGCTTTGATACAAGGATTAATGTTGGCATTGCAAAATAAGGTTACAAATATTCCTTCCTCTTCTATTTTTGGAAGAATTTGAGAAGGATTGGTATTATTTTTCAAAGTTTGTTAGAATTCACCAGAAAGACATCTAGTCCCAAACTTTTGTTTGGTGGGAGGTTTTTGATTACTCATTCAGTCACCTCATTACTGGTCTGTGCAGATTTTCTGTTTCATCATGATGTGTTCTTCTTTGGTTGTATGTTTTTAGGAACATATCCATTCTCTCTAGGTTATCCAATATTTGATCATATATTTGTTTATAGTAGTCTCTTTTAACTGTATTTCTGTGGCATCACTTCCATGTCTCCTCTTCCATTTCTGATTCTATTTATTTGAGTCTTCTTTTTCTTAATCTATCTAAAATTTTGTCAATTTTGTTTTTCTTTTCAAAACATCAGGTCAAAGTTTTATTGATCTTTTCTATTATTTTTCTAATCTCTTCTTCATTTATTTCTACTCTTATTTTTATTATTTCTTTCCTTCAACTAATTTGGGGATTAGTTGTTTTTGTTGTTTGTTTGTTGTTACTGTTATCTAGTTCCTTGAAATAATGTTAGGTTATTTGAGAACTTTTTTTGTTCCAATATGTATTTATATCAATATTAATTTCCCTCTTAAAGCTGCTTTTGCTGCATCTTTTAAGGTTTAGTATGTTGTGTTTCCATTTTCATTTGTGTTAACATAACCCCTTATTTCCTTTTTTAATTTTTTTTGACCCATTGGTTGCTCATAAGTGTGGTAATTCCCACATATTTGTGAACTGTCCACTTTTCTTCCTGTTTCTGATTTTTAGTTTCATAGCATCATGGTTATAAAAAAATATGTGACATGATTTGAATCTTCTTAAATCTACTAAGAACTGTTTTGTTGTTTAACATATGATTTATCCTGGAGAATGTTCCATGTGTGCTCGGGCAGAATGTATACATAGCTGAATAAATGTCTACTAAGTCCACCTGATCTGATGTAGGGTAAGCCCATTGCTTTTTTATTGATTTAATCTGGATGATCTATCCACTGTTGAAAGTAGGGATTTGAAAGCCCCTGCAATCATTATATTGATGTTTTTTCACCTTCCATCCTGTTACTATTTGCTTTATATATTTAGGTGTTCCAATGTTGTGTGCATATATATTTACTGTTGCTATATGCTCCCAAAGAATCGTCCCCTCTATCCATTACTTAATGACTGTATTTGGCTATTGTGACTGTAAGAGTTTTTATCAGATATATGTATAGCTAGCTACCCCTGTTCTCTTTCGGTTACCATTTGAATGGAATATCTTTTTCTAACCCTTCACTTCTAGCCTTTGTGTGTCCTAAAATTAACACAAATCTCATTGCCATCATATTATGGTATCTTGCATCTTATTTTTAGCCATTCAGTCACTCTATGCTTTTGATGGAAAAATTTAGTCCACTGTAATAATTTAAAAAATTATTGATAGTTAAGGACTTAATTTTTCATTCTTTTCTTACTATTTTTTTGCTTTTCCTTCCTTCCTCTCTTGCTGTCTTCCTTTGTAATGTTTTGTAGTGGTATGTTCTGATTTCTTTTTCTTTATATCTTGTGTATCTACTGGAAGTTTTTCTTTGTGGTTTCCAATGAGGCTTGAATAAATCATCTTACAGTTATAACAATCTATTTTAAGCTGATAACTTCAACTGCATTTTATTTATTTATTACATACGTGTATATATTTTTAACATTTATTTATTATTGAGAGACAGAGAATGAGCAGGGGAGGGGCAGAGAGAGGAGGAGACACAGAAGCCGAAGCAGGCTCCAGGCTCTGAGCTGTCAGCACAGAGCCCGACACGGGGCTCAAACTCACGAACCATGAGATCATGACCTGAGCTGAAGTCAGACGCTTAACCAACTGAGCCACCCAGGCACCCCATAACTTCAACTGCATTTTATAATTCTACAAACTTACTGCTATTCTCCCTCCATATTTTACGCTATTGATGTTTTACATTGCATATAAATTGTATCTCTTTATATTGCATATCCAATAACAAGTTATTGTAGCTTCAGTTATTTTTAATACATTTTTATGATTTTGTACTAGTTATACTAGATTTGTTCACCACTACAGTATTAGAGCAGTTTGAATTTGACTAAATTTATATTTACAGTAAATTTTACACTTCCATCTGTATTCATGTTGTTACTTATCATACTTTTATTTCAATTTAAGGAGCCTCTTCCAGCATTTATTGTAAGGCATGTCTACTGGAGATGAACTCCCTCAGCTTTTGTTTATCTAGGAATGTCTTATCTCTATTTCATTTAAAAGAATAGCTTTACCATGTATAGTATTAGTAGTGGGCAGGTTGTTTTGTGTTTTTTTTTTCTTTTAGTACTTTGGATATATCATCCCATTCGCACCTGGCCTGTAAAGTTTCTGCTAAGAATATCACTGATAGCCATGTGGTGGGAGTTCCCTTGTGTGTGACAAGTCACTTTTCTCTTGTTGCTTTCACAGTTTTTGTCTTTAACTTTTGGCAACTTGAATATAGTGGGTCTCAGAGTAATCTTTGAGATAATCTTGCTTTGGAATCCTTTGAGTTTCATCACCTGAATGGTCAAATACCTTGATGATACGGGAGTCTTCTGTCATTTTTCTTTAAATAAGTTTTCTGCTCCTTTCTCTCTTCCCTTTGTGGGACTCCTATAATGCATATATTTTTCTCTAGTTGAATGTCCCACAGTTCCTATATGCTTCTTTCACTCTTGTTTTTCTTTCTCTTCCTCTCAGTGGCTAATTCTGAATACTCATGTTTAAATTCCCTGACTCTTCTGCATGATAAAGTCTGCTGCTGAAGCTCTCTAAAGAAGTTTTCAGTTATGTCACTATTCTTAAGCCTCAGACTTATTTGGTTTTATATTTATGATTTATATTTCTTCACTAAATTTCTAATGTTGTTCATGCACTGTTTCCTCAAATTCATTTAGTTGTGTAAATGTGTTCACTTTAATCTCAGTGAGCTTAAGATGACTGAATTTTTTCGTCAGAAAATTTGTAAATTTCCACTTCTTTGGGGGTCAATTATTGGAGGTTTATTCATTTACTTTGGTGGCACCACGTTTGCCTGAATCTTCATGATCCATGTGGCCCTGCTTTCCATCTGTGCATTTGAAAAACCTAACCCTCTTCCAATCATTATGGACTGGTTTCAGCAGTTAAAGACCTCCTTCTGTCAGGTCCTCAGGCTTCCAGTATGCTTCCAACATCACAGTTGACCAGAATTAGAGCAAGGTCATGTGGCTGCCCCTGAATCCTCAGTGGGTTTTGCAGTTGTCAGGCCTGTTACCAGAGGCCTGGGTTGACATAGATCACGTCTGGTTCCTGATTGGAAAGAACTTCCTCCAGAACCTTGATCAGTATGGCTGGCACAGGACCGAGGTCTGCCTCATGGTCTGTATTTGGGACTGTAAATGCGGGCCTGTTACCAGGTGTGCAGATCAATGTGGTTCCCACGTGGTTCTTCAGAAGGCTCCCCTGTCAGGTAACTGGGAAGGTCCCTGGGTGGAAAGGAACACCCCCTGAGCATGACTGTGAGGAGTTAGAACTGGGTTACAGTTAGACCAAAGTTGGAAGGCCTACCTCCAGGAGAATGGATGGACACAATCCTGGTGAGTCCCTGGGCAGGTAGGATCACTCCTGTACCATGACTGAGAGGGAATGGAGATTTTATACTGCGGATTCAGGATCTATTGTTGGACTGAGACTGGTGGGGCAACTTTTTGGGGCATGGATATAACCTCTGGCAGCTCTCTGAACAGGCAGTACAGTTCCCAGCCTGAAGTTGGATCCCAAAGCTCCCTCAAAGTCATCTTTGTCCTTGGATGATTACCAAATCATTGTTGGGAGGGGCACAAGCAGGAAATCTCCTTTACCTGTATCTTGTTTCTATCACTTCAAACATCTAAAACACTTATTAAAACTATTCTATATATTCTAATATAGAGACAGGGGAACTAAAGGCCAAAATCAAAATTTAGGTATAAAATTGACAATGTAGGAGATGAAAACATACACTGGAATGGATTAATAGATTAGTCATTAAGATATAAAGGTAGATACTATACAAAATAAAACAAAGAAGGAAAAGAAAATTAGGAAAAAAAACTGACCAGAGTAAGAATATGCTCTGGGACAACAACTTCAAGCAGCTTAATTTACATGTAATCAAAGTTCACAAAGGAGAGGAGAAAGAGGAGATGAAAGCTTAGGGGATCTGAGTTAGTAATAAATTGGACTTCATCAAAATTAAAAAGAGTCTCTTCTGTAAAGAATCTATTAAAAGAATTAAAACACAAGCTACAGACTGGGAGAAAAAGCTTGTAATTAACATATCTAAAAAAATGGGCTTGCATCAGAAAATATAGAAAAGCTCAAAACTCTATAGTAAGAAAACAAAAATCCAATTTAAAAATTGGGTACAAGATTTTAAATAATAATAATAATAGGGGGAAAGATTTAAATACACACTTCAAATTATGTTCCATTCAGCAAGCATAGGAAATACAGCCAACATAATTAATGCTTAGGGCAATGCAAATTAACACCACATTAAGATAATATATACTTCTAACACTAAAATTAGGAAGACTGATAATAACAAGCACTGGGTAGATGTGGAGGAACTGGAACTAATATATTCCACTGATGGGGATAAAACACAGTTCCTGCGAAAACCTGTTTAAGAGTCTCTTAAAATGTTAAACACAATTCTAGCATGTGATACAGCCATTCCACTCCTGGGTATTTACCAAGAAAAATAAAAATAAATGTTTATATAAGTACTTATATGCAAATGTGCACAGCAGATTTACTTATAATATCCCAAACTATAAGCAACCCAAATACTGATCAATAATTAAATAGATAATCTGTGCTGCATCCATATAATACTACTCAACAACAGAAATAAATGAATTACAGATACACTGTGTAACATAAAAGAATCTTCTGAATGCAGTAAGTCAGAAAAAGTACATACTGTACTATTTATATAAAATTTTGGGAAATATAAATTAACGTGCACTGAGAGAAACCAATTCAGTGGTTGTCAGGGAATGGGAGTGAGGACCCAATGGAAGTATTACAAAGAGACATAAGGAAACTTTTAGAGGTGAAGCATATTTATCTATTATCTTGATCATGGTGATGGTTTAAAATTTCATTATTTTTAGTTTGTTATATGTCAGTTTTACTTCAATAAAGATTATAATAAAAATCAGTTAGAAGTTTGGCATAAGTTTTACATGTAATGACCAGCTGAGCCTTTACAGACCATGCCACACATAATAGCAGTGGTCAGTTACTTCAACTGACATTAATAAGCCGAACAGTTCCTATACCTACATGCACAATCTAGTTCTATCCTATGTATTTCACTTTAAACAAGCAATCGTGAATTGAAAGCACACAAACTAAACAGCGGAAAGCTAAAAGAACTTTTAAAAAGTGGGGGGGGGCAGTTTAATAGATCTCTTGGACAACATTAAGCAAACAAACATTCACATTATAGGGGTCCCAGGAGAGGAAGAAAAAAGTGTGGAAAACTGATTTGAAACAATAATAACTAAAAGCCTTGCTAACCAAGGGATGGAAATAGACATCCAACTCCAAAAACCAAAATTCCAAATGAGATGATCTGAAGGAGGTCTGCACCACCACGTATATTCATTAAAGTGTCAAATGTTAAAGAAAAGAGAATCCCTTGTTGACCTAGGAAAGTAGATAGAGTAGAAAGGCTCCAGGCTCACTTCGTCCCATGGATACACCTAGATAACACTTATATCAGAGTAAATGAACCAGAAAATGACCGGAAGACTGGCAGAACAGATTTTCCACAACTAAATGTAGAGAAGAGGTCACGCTGAGAAGGTAGAAAGAGTGGAAATGTGGCCAGGAGCCCAACTGACTGGTGGGATTGTCTGCAAAAGGAAAGACACCAGGACACAGAAAGGGAGATGATCAGACCCCACACCAGGCACCCCAGGCACAGGGGACCCATCTGGGAAGAAAAATCCCCATAACATTTGGTTTTAGAACCCAGAGAGGGCTAATTTTGTGAGTTCTTACAGTGAATAGGGCTTAACCCCTTGAATTTTAAAGATCAGCAAATCCAGCTCCAGGAGAGCCACCCAAAGTGCAAGAGGAAACCGAGTCCCTGCCATTAAAAAGACAGCACAAGAAACAGCCCCCACTGAGATACAGCATAAAAGCTGTAAAAAATACAGAAAAAATACAGAAAAAAGCCTGGGGTATACAGGAGGGAGATTTATTTATTAATCTCAGAGCATGTGCTAAAGGGCAGGGATCTTTAGAAGACTACTCGAAGAATAAAAGAGCTCATGGGAAAGATTTCCTTGGCCCAGCACCCAGCCTAGATATATGGACACCTGCAGGATTCAGTGCAGTGAAAACACTCTCCACCTAGCTTCCTAAGAGTGTACCCAACCTCTGTGATCGTCTGTAGGCTCACCCCCTAACCATGGCCTGGCCTCAGCATGGGTTTTCCCACTGGGCTACAGGTCCCCTTCAATGCCTGGCACCGTGCACCCTACCTCCATGTTGTCTTATGGACATGCGCCCTTCAAAATGCCCTTTGCAGAAGACCATCCAAAGTGGGGCCACAAGCATGGCAGGGTGCAATCAGACCTGACAGGAGCTAGCACCACTCCAAAGTAACTCATGCCCCAGGAAAAGGGGAAGGTAACCACACATACGTGACCGTGACCAACAGCGGTGGGCTGTGGGTAGACATCTGATCTGATAAGAGGCCTCACCCACCAATGAAAGTTTCTGAAAAGACACAGGAAGAGTGCCCTGCAGTTGGGTGCTAATGCAGCTCTGGCAAACACTGGGTCTGGTTCAACTCAAGCCCTAGGTGGCCCCAGACTGGCTCAATAAAAACAAAAGGAACAAACTCTGCCCAAAACAGGCAGAATTTCCCTAACACATCGAAACAGACACAGATTTAGAAAAATATGGAGACAGAGGAATATGTCCCAAATGAAGAACACAACAAAATCACAGCAAGAGAGCTAAATGAAATGAAGATAAGTAATATGCCCAATAGAGGATTTAAAGTAATCGTCATAAAGATACTCACTGGACTTGGGAAAGGAGTGGAGGACCTCAGTGAGACTTTCAACAGAGACGGAAAATATTAAAAACGGAACCAATCAGAGATAAAGAACTCAATAACTGAAATTAAAAATACACAAAAGGGAATAAATAGTAGATTAGAGGAAGCAGCAACCTAGAGGACAGAGTAACGGAAAGCAATCAAGTCGAACAAGTGAGAAAAGAAAAAATAAGAAGAAATGAGAATTAGATTAAGAGAAGTCAAGTGACACCATCAAGCATGATAACATTCATGCTATAGGAGTCCCAGAAAAATAAGAGAGAGAAAAGGGGGCAGAAAATGTATTTGAAGAAATAATAGCTGAAACTTCCTTATCTAGGAAAGGAAACAGACATTCAGACCCAGGAAGCACAGAAAGCCCCTGACAAAATCAACCCAAGGAGGTTCATACCAAGACACATAAGAATCAAAATGATAAAAATAGTAATAGAAAATTTTAAAAATACCAAGAGGGAAAAAAACTACATACAAGGGAAATAAGACTATCAGCTGATTTTTTCAGCAAGAATTTTGCAGGACAGAAGGGAGTGGCACGATATATTCAAAGTGCTGGGGGAAAAAAACAAAACCCTGCAACCAATAATACTCTATCCAGCAGCCTATCATGACAAATATCAGGAGAGATAAAGAGTTCTGCAGACAAACAAAAATAAAAGAATTTCATCACCAATGAACCAGCATTAGAAAAAAGGTGAAAGGACTCCTTGAGTGGAAAGGAAAGACCATAAGCAGGATTAAGAAAAGTAGGAAGCACAAAAGCAGAAAAATTAAATATAATTATAGAAAATCAGTCAAGTGATTCACAATAAAAGGATGTAAACTATGGCAGTATATACTTAACATGTGGAAGAGAAAGGAGTAAAAATTTAGTGATTTTAGGATGGGCCAAACTTAGTGACCGTGACTTAAAACAGACTCCTAATAAGATTCTATACATAAATGTAATGATAACCACAAGTCAAAAAACAGTAATAGATATGGAAATAATAAAGAGAAGAAATCCAAGTACATTACTAAAGAAAGCTAGCAAACCCTGAGAAAAGAGCAAGAGAAGAAAGTAATGGAGAATACAAAAACAATGATAAAATAAGTTTAAAAATGCAAATGATTATGTACCTGTCAATAATTACTTGAAATGCAGGTGGACTAAATGTTCCAATCAAAAGACATAGGGTGATAGAATAGGTAACAAGGAAAACCAATGTATATTCTCCCTACAGGAGACTCATTCCAGTCCCAAAGAAATACACTGATTGAAAGTGAGGAGATGGAAGCATTTATCATGCAATGGAATTGAAAAGAAAACTGGGGAAGCAATGCTGATGTCAGACAAAATAGACTTTAAAACAGGAGATAAAGGACACTATATCATAATAAAGGAGACAATGGAATAAGAAGACAGAACAATTAGAAATATTTATGCACCCAAAATGGGAGAATCCAATGACATAAAGCAGAATAACAAACATAAAGGAGGTAATCAATAGTAATACAGTAATAGGGACTTTAACAGTCAATTTACATAAATGGACAGATCATCCAAAGACAAAATCAAGAAGGAAATATTGGCTTTGAATGCCACAGGGACAAGACGGATCTAAAAGATAATTCAGAACATATGAAGAGTGGAATGTACATCCTTCTGAAGTGAACATGGGATATTCTCCAAAACAGATCATGTGTTGGGCCATGAAACAAGAATAAACAAATTCAAAAAGACAGTCATACCATGCATCTTTTCTGACCACAATGCTATGAAACTAGAAATCAACAGCAAGAAAAAATCTGGAGATTACACAAATACATGGAAATTAAATAGCATGCTGTTAACAATTTCTTGGCCCACCAAAAAAATCAAAGAAAAAAAAATGTTTAAATGCATTGAGACAAATAAAAGTGAAAATACAACAGTCCAAAATCTTTGTGATACAGCAAAAGTGGTCCTAACAGGGAAGTTGATAGCAATACAGGTCTACCTCAAGAAGCAAGAAAAGTTTCAAATAAATAACCTAACCCTACACTTAAAAGAACTAGAAAAAGAATAAACAAATCCAAAACCAGGAGAATGAAGGAAATAGCAAAGAGCAGAAATCAATGAAATGAAAGAACAACCAAAAAAAGTGAACAGATCAATGAAAATTAGGAGTTGATTCTTTGAAAAGGTCAACAAAATTAATAAACATTCATCCAGAGTCACCCACCCCCAAAAAGAGTGAGGACTCAAACTAGAAATGAAAGAGGAGAAATAATGACTGACATCATAGAAATACAAGGGATTATAAAAGCATATTATAAAAATTTTTATGCCAACAAAATGGACAACCTAGAAACATGGATAAATTTCTAAAAACATATGACCTCCCAAAACCAATTTAAGAAGAAAAATGTAAATTTGAACAGACCAATTACCCGCAATGAAATTGAATCAATAATCATACAACTCCCAAAAAACAAAAGTCTAGGACCACATGGTTTCACAGGTGAATTCTACCAAGCAGTTAATATACTTCTCAAATTATTCCAAAAAATAAAAGAGGAAGGAAAGGTTGCAAATTCATTCCATGAAGCCAAACCGGATAAAGACACAACAACAACAACAACAAAGAACTACAGGTCAGTATCTCTGATGAATATACATGAAATTAGCAAACTGAATTCAACAATACGTTAAACAAATAGTTCTCCACAATTAAGTGGATTTTATTCCGGAGATGTGAGTGTGGTTCATTATTCTCACATCAATCAATATAAATAATTTACCATGATCAAGTGGGATTTATTCTTGGGATGTAAGAGTGGTTCAACATTCACAAATCAATCAGTGTCATAAATCATATCAATAAGAGAAAGGATAAAACTATATGATCATTTCAATAGATGCCAAAAAAGCACACTACAAAGAACAAAATCCATTCATGGTGGAAATCCTCAACAAAGTAGGTTTCAAGGGAACATACCTCAACATAATAAGGGACAGATATGAAAAACCCACAGGTAACGTCATTTTAATGGGGAAAGACAGAGCTTTTCCTCTAGGATAAGGTGCAAGACAAGGATGCACTGTTTTATTCAAAATAGTACCAGAGTCCTACCTACAGCAATCAGACAAGAAAAAGAAATGAGGGGGACCCATATTGGTAAAGACGAAGTAAAACCTTCCCTATTTGCAGATTATATGAAAATACTGAAAACACTACCAAAAAACTACTAGAAGCAATAAATGAATTCAGTAAATTTGCAGAATACAAAATCGATATCCAGAAATTGGAGGTGTTTCTATACATTCTAAATGAAGTAGCAGAAAGAGAAATTTAAGAAACAACACTATTTAAAATTGTATCAAAAACAATAAATACCTAAGAGGTGAAAGGTCTGTACTCTGAAAACTATAAAACCCTGATAAAAGGAACTGAAGATGACCCACACAAAAAACAAAGATATTTCATGTTCATGGACTTGAGAAATTATATTGTTAAAATGTCACCTCACAGATTTAATGCAATCCCTATGAAAATGCAACAGCATTTTTCACAGAACTAGAATAAAAAATACTGAACTAAAATAGAGAATACTGAAATTTGTATGGAACCACAAAAGACTAGAACTAGAATAAATAATACTGAAATTTGTATGGAACCACAAAAGACCCACAATAGCCAAAGCAATCTTCAGAAAGAACAAAGCTAGAGGTATCACAATCCCAGATTTCAAAATATATAAGCTGTAGTAGTCAAAACAGTATGGTACTGATAGAGTAACAAACATATAGATCAATGAAAAACAAGAGAGAGCTCAGAAATAAACACATGAGTTTATGGTCAATTAATCTATGAATAAGGAAGCAAGAATAAACAATGGGGAAAACATGTCTCTTCAAAAACGGTGCTGGGAAAACTGGACAGCCACATGAAAAAGAATGAAACTTGACCACTTTCTCACACCACACACAAACTCAAAATGGATTAAAGACTTAAATGTGAGACCTAAACCATAAAAATCCTAGAAGAGAGGACTAGTAATTTCTCTGACCTCAGCTGTAACAATATTTTTTAAAATATATCTCCTGCGGCAAGGAAACAAAATAAAAAACAAACTATTGGGACTAAATCAAAATAAAAAGCTTTTACACAGCAAAGTTTACCATCAATAAAACAAAAAGAAACCTACTGAATGGGAGAAGATATTTACAAATGCTATATGCAATAAGGGGTTAATATCCAAAATATATAAAGAAATTATACAACTCAATACCAAAAAAAGACAAATCAATTAAAAAATGGGCAGATGACATACACAGACATTTCTCCAAAGACATTCAGGTGGCCAACAGACACACAAAAAGATGCTCAACATTACTAATCATCACGTAAATGCAAATTAAAATCACGAGATATTACTATATAGCTGTCAGAATGGCTAAAACCAAAACACAAAAAATAAAAAGGTTTAGTGAGAATGTGGAGAAAAAGGAATCCTCATGAACTGATGGTGGGAATTCAGACTGGAGCAGCCACTGTGGAAAACAGTATGAAGGTTGCTCAAAAATTAAAAATAGAAATATCATATCCAATAATTCCATTAGTATTTACCCAAAAAACACACTAACACTAATTTCAAAAGATAGTCAAGATATGGAAGCAAACTACATGTCCACCAATAGACAAATGGATAAGAAGTGGGATACAGACACACACACACAAACACACACATATACACACAATGAAATATTATATAGCCATAGAAAGAATGAGATGTGCCATTTGAGACAACATGGATTAATCTAGGGGGAATTATCTTAAGTGAAATACACAAGACAAAAACTATATAATTCCTCTAAGTGGAATTTTTTTTAAAAATTAATAAATAAACAAAAAGCAGAATCAGACCTATAAATACAGACTGGTATTTGCCAGAAGGGAGGGTATTGGGCAAAATGGTTGAAGGTGAGTGGGAGATACAGGCTTCTAGTTATTGAACATGTTAATTATATTGTAACAGCAATAAATTAGGACAGGTAGTAGCTACACTTGTGGTGAACACAGTATATAGTCTTGTTGAATCACTATGTTGTATACCTGAAATTAGTGTAATATTGGATGTCAACATACATCCGTGAAGTTTTCTTTTAAACAAACATTAAATGAGTACCTGTTGTCTGCTGGACTGATAGTAGGTAATTTCACCTACAATATCGGAGTTAAATAAAATCTTGCTTATTCCTGCTGTTGCAACAACTATGTATACTCATTATTCAATCAAGAAAAATATCTAGTTGTTTAAATTAGACCCAATTTTTACTATCTTGGATAATTAATCTACAAAGCATGCACAATCTGATTTCACCTTTTCATGCCCGAATGTCATTGAAAAAAATAAAAAGCCGAGAAGAACCATTGCATAAAATCAAACAGAGCACTCCATGTATCATCCAAAATGAGTCTCAAACTTCAATCTCTGTGTTTTAGATTCACAACCAAAGCATTCCTTGGAAAGTTCCATATTCATCTGAATGTGAAGCAGCCCCCTTGCCAAGGTTATTTTCTCCTGGCAACCGATTCTTGAGTAAATATCATAAGGAGAGTTTATCTACTGAATGCCAGTTTGACCCAAATTACAATTCATCTGATTAAATATTAATTTGCAGTGGATGAGCCATTATTAAATGAAAGTCAAAGAACCTTCCTTCAGTTTCATTTCACATCATTACAGACATCTTACCATTATGGCTAACAGGAAGATAACACTCTACATATGGCAGATTAGTTCCCATGATTACAGCTTATGTCTGTCTGGACACATCACCAGTCTCAATGCATTCTCTAGTGAGCCAAGTACAATACATATCTACCATGGCTCTTAACGGGTGGCTTGGAGCTAAGCTCTTGGCTATAAAACTGTTAACTCAAGACATTTAAATAGAGACAGTGCTCAGGGCACGTGGGTGGCTCAGTCATTTAAGCATCTGACTTTGGCTCAGGTCATGATCTCACGGTTCATGGGTTCGAGCCCTGCGTCGGGCTCTGTGCTGACAGCTCAGAGCCTGGAGACTGCTTCAGATTCTGTCTCTCCCTCTCTCTCTGTTCCTCCCCCGCTCACAGTCTGTCTCTCTTTGTCTCTCAAAAATAAATTAACACTAAAAAATAAAAAATAGAGACAGTGCTTTAAATTAGGGTACCAAAGAAATTTAGTACATGTAAAAAGGAAAAAAAAATTTCGCCTGGATAGGTAAGAAGTTTCTCCTTGTATATTATACATAGATCTGTTAGAGCAAAGGGAAAAAAGAATATTCAACCCTCCTCCATGTGACAGGCTGTATGATATATTACAAAGGGAATGAACGTGAATTAATTGGAAATTGTGGGTCCCAGCCCAAGTCCCCATTCTGCTGCTCAATATGTATTTGGCTAGATATAAATAACCTCTTTGAGTTTTTTTTCTTTGTATCTGTAAAACTGACAAAAAGGATCTCTGACTTACCCACTTCAGGGAATTGCTGAGGGAATCAAAGGGATAGATAATAGATGCTAAATTCCTTCACAAAACGGAAAAAGCCACATAAGCATTTAAACTGCCAGTCCAAGTTTTCCTTTTAGGTAGGAGAAGGTAGGTGAGAATCAGAATAAAGAATATTCCACCGGGAGTAAGGAGACCTAGATTAGCTGTGTGTTTTATGCCCCAGAGTAGCTGTGTGTTTTTCCAACAAAGCATGCACTCTTCTTGAATTTTTGTTGCTTACCTATAAAATGTGGCAAAAGTCAAATGAAGTATTCAAAATAACAGACTGAAGAATCTGAACTTTTGGCACAATACCAGAATTTGTGCAAAACTCCTTTCCCTCCAGATTTTTTTTTCAGTAGAAAAATTACTTAAAGTCAGAGGGACCTTCAGCTGCTTCCAGTGACATGTGTCCACCTTTAGAAATGTTAATCACCCATTATTAGGGGTATTCAGGGAGAAAAGCAACTTAACAAGCTCTGGTACCCCCTTAATTGAATGATAAATGTGTACTGAAGTAACTTTGATCAAATTCCACTTGCTTTTCATTCAAGAACACAGCAATCCTTCATATTCCCTAGACATCCTGATGCATTTTAAATACATATTACAAAATCCATTATCCATACCTGAAAAGGCCGCCTGCTGGAAATGTTGAGGCGTGTCCTTGTCCATCTGTTGCCTTGGTTCCCAAATATCTGCCATAGCAGCTGTCCTCTTGTGTTACTCCAGACCCGCTGGTAGATGGCCAGCCTGTAAATGTGCTTCCCGAACATGTGGTAATAGAAGCGGAAGGTGCAGCTGTCTGCATCAGTGGCATTAAGGACAGGACTGAGCAGAGCGGCTCTGTTTTGGAAAACCTGAGGCTCCGAAGATTCTATGTAGAGATAGTGCCCTTTAGCTGTGCCCCAAGTATTATCCTTCATTGGCCCTGTATTAAGTGTTGGGGTTGGACCGTGCTTCCTGGTCCAATCAAAGTCATCTTCTGTATCTTGTTCCCAGTTACAAATTCCATTTTCAAAGTTACACTGTAGCTCGGGTACTGCAATTGGCATTAAACGAGAGCAAAAGAAAATTAAGGACAAAAATAACTATGATTAAAAATACCAGTTGATATTTTGCTCCTGCCAAGGTTAACCATTTTAACTTTTTTCTCAAATGCAACATTAAAGTTTTTAAAAAGTGAATAAATCCTAGACTTAAATCAAGTAATCATATTTTATAGACTGAAGGTGGCATCACTTCAGCCATTATTTTCCAAATGCCTTTTATGCCCATCCCTCCACCATTTCTAGCACTATAACTCTATGCAAATGGTCATGACACCATGGCTGACCCAACACAACAAACTTCTGGTTCAGCTGATTTCAACCTTAGCCGAATGTTTCAATCCCCAGTGAGCATGAAAAATCAAAACAAAACACACTAAAGCCGAGAATTCATCTCCGGAGATGTTGATTTAATTGGTACAAACAGTGCATCTGGACTTCAGGATACTTCATCACCTCCCTTGGTGATTCTCACACACGGAACTGAGAACTGTCATATTTTCATAGGGTCTCAACCTTTCAGAATCACCTGAGGTGCATGGTATAATTGCTTAGTCCATGGCAAAGTCCTGTACAAATTACTCGTTTGTCAGACATGGGGTGAAGCCCAGGATCCATATTTTAATAAGCACCCAAGATGATCCTGATGCCAGTGTTTTCCAGACCCCATGCTGAAAAACTCTTCTTTCTGGCATCATCTTGCCACAGTAACACGCCAATGCCAGAATGACCATTCTTCCACGGCAGTTTATCATTTTCCTTCTGTATTCAAAATCCTTCCATAGGTACTCATTTCAACTTAAGCCTAAATTCCTCTATCTTTCAAGCTTCACCTTTCCCAAGTTAACTTCCTGTTCATACCCTTCCCCTTGGCATAGGCCATCTTCTACATGTGCCTTAAACACCTCGCCCCTCTCTCCTTCCTCTATTCATGCCTCCTGCTGTGCTGTGTGCCCAGTGGACTCTTGGCTGTGTCTCCTGGGAGGCATTTTTTTTCTTCTCACTGGATTGTAGCACCTTTGAGCCGGAGCTTTGAAACTTTCAGTCACTAGAAGGATTCAAAGCACTTAGGAAAAACTGACTTGTCCCTTGTCAACTAGCTGATCTACCTTAATTTCTAGGATAATAGAGGAATTCACTTCTCAGGAGGTGAGCATTTTGTAGACACCAAGGATTGGTTTAGAATAAATGCAACAGAATGTACATCTAGCATTAATTGGGGAGGAAAAAAAAAAAAAAACAGGAATTAGAATTAACGAGTAGTTCTACATTTTAGCTTCATTTACATAAGCTAATATTTAAAAAAAAAACAAATGTCAGTTATCTTTTAACTATTCATCTTAGTGAGTGCACTTGGTGCCAAAGGTGAATAAATATGCTGAAACAATAAATACAAGCATATGTGGATAAATGCAGCCAGGCAAGAACAAATCATCTGTCTTTGAAAACCACAGAACAGGGGCTTAGACCTAATGAAGGGAACCAAGTGAGTAAATGTCAAATGGGAGATGAGCTTTCATTTGATATTTCCTCACTTGTGACTAATCAAGCCCAGCTGTGACGTGAACTGGGGCCCCACAGTGTACTCTCCAGGTGTCAGTCTGTGGCGGTGGAGCAGAAGGAGAATGTCAAGCTGTGAAGTTTTTTGACATATAACTGGCACTGAAGCCAGGAGATTTCGATACTGCCTGTCTTCATACTGACTGCATGCTCAGTCTTTACTTCAAAAGGGAATACACGTAGCTCCACCTTCAAATAAAATACTATGTCTCTAAACATAGGAACCTTTAGGAAATACAACACAGATTTCTGGATGTCTAACGCATTCTATGTAATAAAGTAACAGGTCTATATGGAGAGCTGTAGGAGAAACTGACAGTCTAATGCCACTATGGTTTCCTTTCATTAGTACTTCGTCACTGAAAGTATTTTGCTATTACACTTGTATGGCCATAATTCCCTGCTACTAAGTTACTACTGGGTAGTCGGAAGGATAATTTGCTTCTTTCCAGCAACAGATCAACATTTTGTGGAGGTGTAGGATTTGGAGACCTTGGAAAAGATGAAAAAGCTTTCTGAATTTGCAAAAAATAAATTGCCTCAATGACAAGTAACACTTCTTATGTCAGCCCATGTCTAAATTATCAACTTTATTTATATCCACTCAAGGTATTAGTTGTGTAATGAGACACATGGTAATTCTGACTTCAATCTACCTATATAAAAATCACATATATGCAACAATCTCTACAATAATTTATATGGAAATTTCTTGATGCAGTGTTTCCTATGATGTACCGAGCATATTATGGCTTCCTTTTGGTTTATAATTAGCCTCACAATTTAATAGGCAAATAGCTTGAATTTTAAGAACTGTTGCTATTTCTAGACAAGGAAAGATGCAAACTCTTTTTCTGACTGATTTTTGAAATCTGAAAAAAAAAACAACTCTGAGCTTCTAATTCATTTTCAAGATCAACTGCACTGGGCACGATATATCTGGAGCTAGGTTTATTAAACTGCAAACCATATACAATCATCCGATACCATAAATGTTTTGGTGAATTTAAACCAAAAAGTCAGGACGTATCTTTGACATGCCACTCTCTGCTCCCTATAGCCAAAACACCATCAAATGTCCCTCCTAAATATCTCCCCAAACATCAGTCCCTCCATCACCATCACTATCGCTGGGACGCAGGCTGCCTTCCGCCTCCTTAGTTGACTACCACAATGGCCTCCTGATCGGTCTCCTGAAACCTTTCTCCTCCAATCCGCTCATCACACTGTATTTACAGTGACATGGTTTACAAGCCCAATTTTATTATATTACCCTCCTTACTAAAAACTTTCAAATGAAGAAAAACCTCCTTAATACGGACTACCAAGATCTGCAAACCTAGCCTCCCCCACATCTCTGTCCTTATGCTGCACTCTGTCTCCCCTTGACCTCTCGACTCCAGCCACACTGGCTGGCCTCCACCTGCCATGCAGTCACATATCAGGGCTTTTGCATATATGCTTCAATTGACTATTTTTCAGATCTCAGCTAAATCATCACCTCTAAAAAATTCAATACATTATAAAAATTCAGAGCATCTCCCTCTGTAATGCCTATCTAAGCTGCCATTTTGTAGTTAATTTTTAAATATTTGAACAATATATATCTCCTCAGTTAAACAGTAAGCTCCATGAGGTCTGAGACTCGGTAGTTGTGTTTCATCACTGTGTCTCTGGTATGGATTTTATGAGTCTACATAACAAATACTGGTAGCCCAATTAACTGAACAGTCATCAACTTTGGAACAATGCTTAGTGTCTTTGCTTTGATTGCCTAGAAAACAGTGACCTGATCAAGGTCACCACTATCAATATAAGGACCAAAACAAACAAACAAACAAACAAACAAGCAAAAAAAAAAAAAAAACTTACCACAGTTGGCCTCATCAGTGTGATCACCGCAATCATCCACCAGATCACATAACAGAAGTTTTTCTATGCAAGCCTTGGTGTGTCGACACCAGAAAAAATCTGGCTCCTCACAGCTCTCCGCAGGAAGGGGAAGAGTGCAATTTTCAAATCTGATGTCATCAATAGCCGAGACCCCATCATAAATGCCAAGACTGACTTTATCTAGTGACAAATGGAAGGGCTGAGTAAGGCGTCCAAGCTGAATAGTCGCCTGTGACCACTGGTTGCCCTGGTTATATAATACTCTCCAGAGTACTGTAGGGTCGCTAGAATTTTCCACATGTAGCTGTAGCTCAGCTGCTCCCACTGATAGACCATAGTTATAAAACCTGAAAAAGAGCAAACACAAGAAATGGAAATGATTTATGGGATCGACTAAGTATTTAACTTACAGACTCTTTCACCTGGTTAAAAGTCAATTAATTATTAGTTATCATAATGGATGCCTTTATTTCTTGCAGTAACTGTGGTTGCTCATATCTGCTGAGGTGCATTCTCTGGAGTGCAGGATCCCAGGAGCCTGTCTCAAGGAGGTCAATCCAGTGTTAAATCAAAGCAGTGTTAACTCAATTATAATCCCTTGTTGGAGGGGAAGAGTCCCTTTCATCTAAAGAAAGAACACAACAAATATGGATAATATACTCCAAGTAAAATGCTAACTGTATAAATCAAATGCAATAGCTATTTTTAAAGCCAAACCCAGGGCAAATCTGAAAGTCCAGTAAGTTCAGGAGTATGCCTGCAACCACTGGGCTGCAAGGGTAGTTGACCACAGATTTTAGTATTTTTTTTTTAACGTTTATTCGTTTTTTGCGAGACAGAGAGAGACAGAGCATGATGGGGGAGGGGCAGAGAGAGAGGGAGATACAGAATCCGAAGCAGACTCCAGGCTCTGAACTGACAGCATAGATCCTGACGCGGGTCTCGAACTCACAGACCATGAGATCATGACCTGAGCCGAAGTCAGATGCTTAAATGACTGAGCCACCCAGGCATCCCGGATTTTAATATTTACCAGAAGGAAAGTGTGCATCCAGGTCCTGCCTGGCTGAAAGTTGGGCTCTGGAGTTTAGCAACTTGTGACAAGCTTCTGCTTTTCTTCAGAATGAACATAAAATGTCCTATTGAAATACAAATACGTAAATCAGCCAACTGAGTTGAAACACCTGCCTTTTAACCCTACACTGAATTCTACACCTGACAAAAATTAAGACTATACAATTAAAAATCAATAACAGTGATTGTGACTCAAGTCTACTCTTATAAATACTAAACTAGTATCTACATCTATGTGAAAATGTCCACAAAAGTTAATAATTTCAGTGAATTCAGTCAAAAAGAGAACTGGACTCCCTCCCCACCACCCATAAAGGAGTCATTTCACATTGACAACGTAAGAATAATTGCCAATATTCAAATGTCATACAATTTGTCTTAGTAACGTAGAACTTTAAATGCTTCTCTTTCTCTTCTCAGACCTGACCCAGGGTGAATGGAAGTAGTAACTAAGAACCTCTCCTTGTGTCTTACCTTGAGCTGTTCTGTGAGTATGATCCCAAGGTGGAGCCTGTTGTTCAAATTCAGCTGAAAGGTTACTTCTAGAGTTCCATATCCAGTCAAAATGGTCACCACTAATTGCTTCAAACCAACCACAGCTATTTGCTTCAAAGTCACATTTGGAACCTGAAGAACAAAATGGGACTCTTAGGGTGACTCTCCAAAGTATTCACACGCTTTAGAAAGGATAGAGATCAACTGAAATCACCTTATTATACTTCTCTAAATACTTTAAAGGACACATTTGAGGAAAAAAAGGATCCTATCTGATCTAAACAATTAAAACACAACAGAGTTGTTCTTTTCATACTGGAAATTGATAAAGCAGAATTACCAAGAAATTAAACTTTTTTCCAAATATTTTTTCAAGGAAACAGCATTCGTCAGCCATATTGATTATAGATTTGCCAAGGTTTGCCTAATTTATCCTGATACTCATGTTACTTCTCCGCCACTATTACATCACCTGGAAGATTTAATTGTTCCTACAGATTATTAAACACTAAAACATGAAAAGTAGCCACTTTAAAAATTTTTAGTATTTAAGAATTCCAGATTATATTTAATATGATGTTCACCAGCAATTTTGTAGAGCTGAATTATTTACCACAGCATCGTATGCATTACGTAATTTGTGCAGGGCAGAATAATTTGACCCACTTTTCAGGTAAATATGTAAGAAACAGTTAATTTCCACAAAGCCATAAGAAAAAAAGAAAGAGAAGGACTGGGAAGTCATAATAATAGTGTCAAATTATGGCTGATATATAGCAGATACCTTATGTCATAGACTCTGAACCAAGTGCTTTATATAGATCAAACTTTCACAATAGCCTAGAGGAAAGTGTTATTGTTGTAGTTGTTTTAAAGAAGAAAAAAAGAAAGTTCAGGAAAGTTACTAACTTAACCAAGATCACAGAATTATGAAGATGTAAAATGGTCTGAAATCCAGATATTTTCACTCCAAATCTAATATTCTTTCTGCAACTATTGACAATAATTTTTAATTGTTGTGAGACTGGAAAAAAAGATAAACCCAAAAGGCACAATCTGGGTTTGTTCAATGTGGACATTCAGATATTACTATATATCCCAATGCAAAATGAGATTTGATGACTTTGCACTGGAATCCTTGGCCATTAGTTATTTTTATCCAAGGAAAGAATACTAAACTGCATAGATGTGCCTTTATAAAAAGACTTAGGTAGAAAGCAGGAAGCTTAGGGAATAAAAGTATAAAGTAAATCACTCAATAAGATTATAAAATTCAAACTCACAAGGGAATTTTAACCTAGTGAAAAATCATTTTCAATTTTGAAAATACTATACTTACACAGAGAGGAAGGTGAGGTGAATTGTAACATTATAAACATAAAATATTATAAAATGACTTACAAATACTATAAATCAATATTATTTCTTAAGTTTCTGTAAAATATCTGATTTCAAAAATATACCTGCTTTCTGTCAGGTTTCCTGACACAAAATGTGACCAAAAGTCAATGAGAATGTATAAAAATAAATACCTTTAAAATTAAATACTTTTTTAAATATTGTATCAACTTTAATAAGCAAGGAATAACTCCATTTCATTATATTAGGAACCAGAAAAATCAACAAATTACTGCTATATTTAGAATGAGGATCTCCCAAGCAAAGTTTAGAAATTTATGGTGAAACAAAATGAAATGCTGCTCAAGAGCAAAAAAAGAATCATGATAATTATGAGAAATTAGGGATAAATGTTAAGAATATTGAAGACTTTGCATTTTTAAAAGCCATCTCTGTTTGCAAATGCATAATAAATAAATAACCCATAAATATACATAGATTCCCGTGGTTTCAAAATATGTTGCCATTTCAATGTTCAGTATTCAAATGTTGCCATTTCAATCCCTGGGAAAGCAATGCTTTTGATTCCTATTTCAGACAATCCAAAGAAAAAAAAAAAGGATCCAGGAGTTCTTGTTATGCAAATATAGAAAGGAAACAAGTTATTGCTGCTGTATAATAGCTATTGCACATAGCTTCCTGGAAAGGGAGCCTTATTGACTACTATCCAGAGAAATACTGATGTAGAAATAAATGAATGTTCTAATGAGAGTAAAATTTTAGAAACCATTATAGCAATTTGCTAGTTCTCTTAGATAAGGTCCATCAAAGATGACAACTTTTAACAGATTATGTTGTTTAAATTCAAATATGCCTGTTTAATATATTTTGTTCCTAAATATTTAGATTTCTACACACATTTTAAAATCTCACCTCAGTTAATCAGAGAATGCAATAATCAGCTGAAATTGATCTGGTTAGCTGTTAACCAAATATAGATTTATTAGGACGGCTTTAAAAATTATATATGTCTTATTTTTAATGTTTATTTATATTTGAAAGAGAGAACGCAAGTGGGGGAGGGGCAGAGAGAGAAGGGGCAGAGGACCTGAAGCAAATTTCCCGCTGAAAGTGGCAAGCAAGGTGGGGCTTGAACTCATGAAACTCAACATCACGACCTGAGCCAAAGTTGGACGCTCAACCAACAGCACCACCCAGGTGCCCACATATGTCTTTTTCTGTCTTAGAAATATAATATCCTGGATACGTCTTAATAACTGAGGTTCAAGGATTGTTCACTTTTTTTGGAACATCATTATCGACTTTCTCAATTATCCTCATCACCAGAAACAACATAATTTGCACAAACATTTATAGTCACCACTACCTCAGGGTTTATTGTGTACCAACTTTGTGCTAGGGGCTGGTACGTTCATAAGTGGATACCTGTTGACATAAAGTTTCTAAAAATTAGTTGTCTGTTTCTATGGCTGTGGGTAAAAAAAGCTAGTGACTCTAAAGCAGATTTAAATTATTTTGAGTAAAACTATCTTTGTTGCCTCTATTAGTTATTTAAATATAATCACAGTAGCTGCCCCTGAGGAAAGGGTACTAGAGGATATTTGGTGACTGACAAACAGGTCCATCATCCTACACTATCACTGTCATGTTGAGAGCTTTTCACTGAGACAGAAGAAGATAAATTTATATCGGAGTTAAGGAACCTGCAGAAGGGAAAAAAATACAGAATCAGTCTGTCTCATATCAGAATCACTGTTGGAACTTCTTTGATGGTTTGGGATAATGCCTAAAAGCGGTCATGTGTAAGAAATAAACATGAAAGGTACAAAGCGTCTGAGCTGATAATTTGGGTCTCACACAAAGACTTAAAAATTTATACGAGAGTGCTCCTTGATACTTACCCAAAGGAGCTGAAAACTTATGTCCACACAAAACCTTCACATGGATATTTACAGCAGCTTTATTCCTAATTGCTAAAACCTGAAAGCAACAGAAATGTCCAGCGACAGAAATGTCCCTCAATAGGTGAATAGATAAATAAACTGTCATACATCTGGACAGTGGAATATTATTCAGCACTAAAAAATGAGCTAGTGGGGTGCCTGGGTGGGTCAGTGTGTCAAGTGTCAAACTTCAGCTCAGGTCATGATCTCATGGTTCATGGGTTCAATCCCTGCATGGGGCTCTGTGCTGATAGCTCAGAGCCTGGATGGAGCCTGCTTCAGATTCTGTGTCTCCCTCTCTCTCAGCCCCTCCCTCCCCTGCTTGTGCTTTGTCTGTCTGTCTCTCTCTCTTTCTCTCTCTCTCTCAAAAAGAAATAAACATTTAAAAAATTATTTAAAAAATAAAAAATGAGCTATCAAGCTATGAAAAGACACGAAGGAATCTTAAATGCATATTTCTAAGTGAAAGAAACCAATCTGAAAAGGCTCTATACTGTAGGCTTCCAACTATATGACATTCTGAGGGAATGTCAACTCAGTTGGTTAAGTGTCCAACTCTTGATTTTGGCTCAGGTCATGATCTCATGTTTCGTGAAACTGAGCCCCATGTGGGGCTCTGTGCTGACAGTGTAGAGCCTGCTTAGGGTTCTCTCTCTCCTTCTCTCTCTCTCTCTTGCCCCCCCCAATAAATAAATCAACTATATGACATTTTTCAAAAGGCCAACTGTGAAGACAGTAAAAAGAACAGTGGTTGCCAGAAGTTGGAGGTGGGGGGAGGACTAACTAGGCGGAGTACAGAGTATTTTTATGCCAGTGAAAATATTCTGTATGATACCATGCTGACAAATGGATTTTACTCTCTATTCTTCCAAACCCACAGAATGTACAACAGCTAGTGTGGACCCTAATATAAATTATGGGCTTCGAGTAATTATGATGCATCAGTGTAGGTTCCTCACTTGTAACAAATGCCCCACTCTGGGGGGAAAGGCTGATAGAGAAGCTGTGCACATAATGGGGGGGGGGAGGTATACATGAAAACTCTGTACTTTTTCTGTGACTCTAAAACTGCTCTGAAAAAAAGTATTAATAATTACCTAATAAGTTAATGTAAGTACTACAAAGAAAATCAAAACAAAAATTTATAGGAAAAAATATGTTCTGATACATCATGTACTTGAACCCCAAACTCCCTCTGTTTTTAGTCACATCAGCAAAAAAATTCTCAGATTTTAGGGGAAAAAGGGAAAATGGCT
Organism: Acinonyx jubatus; assembly: GCF_027475565.1. Taxonomy (NCBI): domain Eukaryota; kingdom Metazoa; phylum Chordata; class Mammalia; order Carnivora; family Felidae; genus Acinonyx; species Acinonyx jubatus. The sequence goes on along the minus strand of NC_069387.1, from coordinate 17,521,695 downwards.
AAACATGTAAGTGGTTAATTATAAAAATTAAACCTGAAGCCCAGCTGAAGGCCAAACTGTGGTTTGCAGAGAGATCTAAACCAGTAAAGACATAACTGCAGTGTGGGGGACATCCATTTACTACAAATGTCACATCTTACCTAACTCTCATGAAATACAGAAGATATTATTTTCCCCATTTTAGAGATGAGAAATATAAGGTTGAAAGGGGAATAACATAATTTCTCAGTGCTCATTATTACGGACAAAATTCCAACCCAGACCTAATGTCAAAGCCTGTGCTTTTAAAAAAGTATGCCGCTTCTTGTAGTTAAAAAAAAGTGATAATAATGATAGCTAACAATTTTAGAACTGTTACAGGCCATGCCCTGTGCTATGTGTTTTCATGCAAGATCATATAAAATCTAAACATGTGTAATCACAGACACGCTCTGGAAGTAGACTTTAAACTATACAATACTAAAGGCATACCTTGTTTTATTATGCCTCATAAATACTGCATTTTTTTAACAAACTGAAGGCTTGTGGCCGACAGTGATTAAGTCCATTGAATCCATTTTTCCAACAGCATTTGCTCACTTCATGTGTCTGTGTCGTATTCTAGTAATTCTCACAGTATTTCAAACTCATCAATTATATTTGTTACCATGATCTGGAATCAGTTATCTTTGATGTTACTATTTTAATTGTTTTGGAGCACCATCAGCTATGCCCATACAAGATGGTAAACTTAATAAATGTGTCTGTGCTGGCTGCTTCACCGACCGGCCACTCTCCCATCTCTCTCCTTCTCTTTTGGCCTCCCTATTTCCTGAGACACAAAATACTGACATGAGGCCAATTACTAACTCTACAATGGCCTTTAAGTGTTCAAGCAAAAGGAAGAGCCACACATTTCTTACTTTAGGTCAGAAGTTAGAAACGATTAAATTTAGTGAGGAAGATGTCAAAAGCTGAGATAGGCAAAAAATTTTGGCCTTTTGAGACAAACAGTTAATGAAGATGTGGATGCAAAGGAGAAGTTCTTGAAGGAAATTAAAAGTGCTGCCAGTGAACACACAAATGGTAAAAAAGCGAAGCAGCTTTATTGCTGATGTGGAGAAAGTTGGAGTGGTCTGGAGGGAAGATCAAACCAGCCACAGCATTCCCTGAAGCCAAAGCCTCATCCAGAGCAAGGTCCTAACTCTCTCCAATTCTATGAAGGCTGAGAGAGGTGAGGAAGATGCTGATGAGGTTAAAGCTAGCAGAGATTGGTTCATGAGGTTGAAGGAAAGAAGCCATTTACATCATATAAAAGTTCAAGGTGAAGCAAAAGGTGCTGATGTAGAAACTGCAGCAGGTTATCCAGAAGATGTAGCTAAGATAATCAATGAAGTGAGCTACACGAAACAGGGGACTTTCTGGGATTCCTGGTGGCTCAGCTGGCTAAGCTTCCAACTCTTAATTTTGGCTCAGGTCATGAGCACAGGATTCATGAGGTCGAGCCACATGTAGGGCTCTGTGCTGACAACGCTCAGCCTGCTTGGGATTCTCTCTCTCTTCCTCTCTGCCTCTCCCCACACTCACCCTCGCTCTCTCAAAATAAATAAACTTTAAAAAAATAGTGTATTTTCAATGTAGATGAAACAGCTTTATAGTAGAAGAAGATGCTTATGGACTTTCATAGCTAGAAAGGAGAAGTCAATGCTTGGCTTTAAAGCTTCAAAGAACAGGCCGACTCTCTAGTCAGGGGCTAATGCAGCTGGTGACTGTACATGGAAGGCAATGCTCAGTTACCATTCTGAAAATCCTAGGACCTTTAAGAACTCTGCTAAATCTACTCTGCCTGTGCTCTAGAAATGAAACTACAAAGCCTAGATGACCATGCAACTATTTACAACATGGTTTTCTGAATATTTTAAGCCCACTGTTGAACCTACTGCTCAAAAATAAAAGATTCCATTCAAAATATGGCTACTCCGTGACAATGCCTCCAGTCATCCCAGGGCTCTGATGGACACATACGATGAGATGAATGTTGTTTTCATGCCTGCTATTACAACACCCATTCTGCAGCCTGCAGATCAAGTAGTCATTTCAACTTTCAAGGCTTATTATTTAAGAAATACATTTCATAAATCTCTAGCTGCCATATATAATGATTCCTGGGATGGATCTGGGCAAAATAAATTGAAAGCCTTCTAGAAAGCACTGACCATGCTAGATGCCATTAAGAACATTTGTGATTCATGAGAAGAGACCAAAATATCAACATAAACAGGGGTTTGAAAGAAGTTGATTCCAGTCCTCGTGGATGGCTTTGAGGGGTTCAAGACTTAAGTGGAGGAAGTGACTACAGATGGGCGGAAACAGCAGGACAGCTAGAATTAGACACGGAGCCTGAAGATGGGACTGAAGTGCTGCAATCTCTGATGAAACTTTAATGGATGAGTAGTTGCTTCTTATGGATGAGCAAAGAAAATGGTTTCTTGAGACATAACTTGCTCCTACTCATGGAGAATCTGCTGTGAAGATTGCTGAAATGACAACGAAGGATTTCAACTACCGCACAAACTTAGTTGATAAAGCAGCAGTGGGGTTTGAGAGGACGGATTCCAATTTTGAAAGAGGTTCTACTGGGGGTAAAATGCTATCAAACAGCATCACATGCTATGGAGAAACTGTTCGTGAAAGGAAGAGCCAATTAATGCAGCGAATTTCACTGTTGTCTTGTTTTAACAAATTGTCATAGCCACTCTAACCTTCACCTACTACCACACGATCAATCACCGTCAACACAGAGGTAAGACCTTCCACCAGCAGAAAGACTCCTTGAAAGCTCAGATGGTAGCAATTTTTTAGCAATAAAGCATTTTTTTAATTAAGGTATGTACACTGTTATTTTATTTTATTTTTTTTTAATTTTTTTTCAACGTTTATTTTTATTTTTGGGACAGAGAGAGACAGAGCATGAACAGGGGAGGGGCAGAGAGAGAGGGAGACACAGAATCGGAAACAGGCTCCAGGCTCCGAGCCATCAGCCCAGAGCCTGACGCGGGGCTTGAACTCACGGGCCGTGAGATCATGACCTGAGCCGAAGTCGGACGCCCAACCGACTGCGCCACCCAGGCGCCCCATGTACATTGTTATTTTAGACATAATGCTACTGCACACTTAACGGACTACAATAAAGTATAAACATAACTTTCATACGTGCTGGAAAACCAAAGCATTAATTTGATTTGCTTTATTGTGATACTTGTTTCACAGCAGTGGTCTGGAATTGCACCCACAACATCTCTGAGGCATGTCTGTCATAACTGTGAGTCCAACAGATTAACTCTCCTTGTTTAGGTCTTTTGTTTTGTTTTGTTTTGTTTTTGTCTCTCTAGATTTCATGACCCTCCTGAAAGTTGCATGAAGGAGGACAAAAGTTAACTGAGTATTCCAGTACACTGGCTTAAGTTCATTGAGGTTGTACTTTATTCGATTAAGCTGAGGTTATTATAAACTTCAAAGGCATTCATACCATATATACTATTTCAGAACATGTTCTCTACTAATAGTATTTCTTTGAGTTTCAGGCTTTTCATGCATTCATATGGTTATATGTTCACAGTTATGATGTTAAAATAATTGAAACACAGATGTCATCAATAGTTAATATTCATCAGTTGTTTAAAACATAAAACAGGAAGCAAATATTTACAAAATCGCCATGAAATAAAAAAGATGTCTATATAAATAAACAGAAGTAATGAAATAGTTTAAAGGAGGACCAATGCATAAATAACAATAACATTTGTCATTCAAAATACTGAACTTGAAATGAAAATGATTAATAACATTATCCTACATATGGTTTTAAGGGTCTCCTATAATTTGACCAACAGAGACACTCTTGGGACACAATTCACAATGGGTCTCTTATGTTTCTGCATGTCTTACAAACTGTCATGAACCGCCCCTTTGTTCCAGGCCATCTTTTTAAGGATATTTAAATAGCAAACAGTTATGAAAAACAGAGGTAGTGACTCTGTCTATAACAGAGAGCAAATTATTATCTTGTATGATATAATAAGGAAAATGTCTTCCCCTAAAACAAAGGTCAGACACATTTGCTTGAATCACAATATAAAAGATTTGGGTTCTATAAACTCAGGCTTTCTTAGCTGTGATGCAAAACCCACTTCATCCACCTGGGCCCCTCTGTGTTGCTCCTGGGACTCAGGGAACAAGAGGAACCAAGGCAAACAGGATGTTTATGCTGTGTTATACCATAAGTAGTACTACACCCTTTGTCTCTGACCCAGGAGTCTCACCCGTTCTGCCAGCATCCATGAAACTATGGCAGACTAGCTTGTAAGAAGGGTAAATGTCAGACCTTTCACATTTCTCAACACACATTACATTAAATTATATATTAAATTATATATGTATATATGCATAAGTATATATATATACATATATATACACATATAATACATAAGTATTTTGTGTGTGTGTGTGTGTGTGTGTGTGTGTGTTACCTTTACCTTTCATGAAAGAGGAAAAATGATTCAGAGGGAGAAACCAGTAGTCCAGATGTGGAAAAAAGAACCCAGATCTTGCAACCAAATCAAGGAACTGCAGCTAAAATTTTCCCAGGTGAAATTTCAAAACTGCTTTGAGCCAGTGCCTTGTTTACCTTCCATTCTCTCCTTCTCTTTTTTGAACTAAAATGTCAGGTGTTGTCCTGATGCCTGTCTTATGACTGCATGTTAAGAATGTTGGATGCAGATCACTTACATCCTTAATTTCACAGCTCAACAGATGGAAGGTATGATGCCAAGAAGCTGTACCACATCTAAACCCAAGTAGATACTTAAGTGATGATTTCTAGACCTCCGAACTCACTACATTTAATTGAGCATTTAGACCTTTTTACTATGGCTCTAATGGGGTGAGATCCTTGGAAATCGTGGGAGATGATGAACAGATTTTGCATATGAGAGAAATCACAGCGACCAGAGATTAAACTATAGTAAAGCAGAACTATAATATAGCCCTCATGGTCTCAAACCCCTGCTGCTATAACTTTATTAGGTTATGTTACACGGCTAAGGAGTTTTGCCAACATAACTAAGGTTACTAATCAGTTGACCTTATGATATGTGAAGATATCTGTGTAAGCCAACCTAATCAATACATCCTTTAGGAGAGCATTTGTCTCTAAATGATCACAGAATTTAGAGAGGTTGGAAGTGTAAGTGTCTGCCATTGCAGGTTGAAAGATGAATGGGGGCATTAACAACATTAATGTCATTTCAAAGCTTTCATCTCTTGCTAACATGTTTTTCTGGAAGGAAACTGATGCCCCAAATACCAGCAGCAAAAACAGTGCCTTCTAAAATGGTTGTGTGCATGTATTTGATCAACTGAAAAAAAGTCATGACCAAAACTTAAAGTTAGCTTTTTCTTTGAAACTAAACACAAGAATATTCTCATTATAATAGAAACTCAAAGTGGTCTTTTGAGCAAGAATTCAAATTTTAATTTCTAAGTTTTTCTGGCATCATGCTACATACATAATCTAGCACACTATCATAATAAATAAGTCCCCAAATAGTACATATGATTATTAGGTTTTAAACATTAGCAATAAGAGATCATATCCTCACTAAATCCCCACATAAAAAAGACTGAGTAGTTTGAAAAAGTAATCAAAAAACTAAAACAGTAGTGGACGGGGAATGAGAAGGAAAGGATGCCACATCAGTAATCTTAAAGCTGAGTTCATGTAGTCTTTTAGGAAAGCAGTGAACTGAGGCAGGAAAAAAATGTAGAATTAGGTGGATCAGTCAAGGAGAGGCACAAGTCTAGAAGGGGGCTCCTGATGTCCTGACCACTACTCACATGTCTTGTTGGGCACGAAAGTCATTGCAACCCTTTTAAAACCACAGAGTTCATCCATTCTGTTACTCTTCTAAGAAGAGTTTCTGTCTACAACCATAATAGGTTTCTGATTCACATGTTCTTCTCCTCTCAGTTCCCAAATCTACTCTTCTCTACTTGGTTGCTAACAAGTAAGTCCTCTGTGTCACATGAGACAATGTGCATACCAAGTGTGTACAATTTTTATTTCACTTATACTTCTCCTATATATCTCCCTGATGACAGAGACTCTCTATTACTTCATGATAATTCTAATCTAGTCGAGGGAATTAAATAAGGACTCAAACAATGTCTGATGAACAATAAAGCAAATAAAAGAACTGTATGTTCATGAGCCACATCACAGTCACTTATAGTTTCTTATCTCTTTTGTAGCCACTCCAATTCCAGTGCTTGGTGGCTACCCAGAAATGCGAGCACATAAACTCTGACAGCATCACAATTACTTACTGAATATCAAGTACATTCTAGGCCTTAAAATAGGGACTGGAGATAAAAGAAACTATAAACTTCTGTATCCCCTACTGGCTTACGTTCTGGTAGATCACAGCATTGTTCCTATTTAGTGCTTCCCAACTTGACTCTTCACCTCTGTAACAAAATCTTGGTCATCACTTCTGCCCTATCGAGTACATCTAGTAAGTCAGTAACAACCCATCCCACATTACCAGAGCACTAACACTCTTCTAAAAAGTTTAACTATAGTAATGACTATTATTAAAATGTACTCAATAATGAAATTTCACAATCGAAATGTAAATATGGTGACCCTTAGGGATGATGAGCCTGAGTTAAGTTACATTTATTTCTAAATATATATTTATAGCACATGCATATGCACACACACACTCACACGCACACATATAACCCAAAGAAAATAAATGCAGGTTCTTGCTAAGCCTAAAAATTTGAGAGGTAGTGACATCACCAAGATGGTGACATAGGCCATTCCTGACTTCACTCTTCCTCACAAAAACAACAACTAACTACTCATAAAGAAGAGAAAATTCCAGAACACGGGGATGAAACATCCCCTGCACCACAGAGATAAGACAGACTACACTCAATGGTTAAGAGAAGAGACTACACACTGACGGCTTTGCCCCTCTCCCAGACAAGATCAGTAACCCATGGAGAAGTCTTCCCGAAGCCTCCATTCCTCCAATGGGAAAAAAGGACACAGGGGGCCAATCACCCCCTTGCGTTGTGGATCACTTCCTGACAGCCCCTACTCTAGCCTTGCCTCATTAGAATTGCAGGGGAAACCGTGGGGTTCTCCCACAGGAATCTGACAGTGACAGTGAAGGCAGGGTAGCTTGCAACAACCAGCATACAGATCTTGGCAGATGTAGTTTCTGACTACAGCACCCCAAATAAAGTAGTAATCGAAGTAGTAACCCTACCAGTAGCTTTGATCATCATCACTAGAAACAAGTCGGGGACATACTCTGACCAGAGAACTCACTGAAGGGCAGATCTGCCTGATTTGGGTACTCATACAAGGAGTGTTGCTGACCCTAGATCCTGGCTTGTCCGTGCCCAAGCGAGGAGTCATATCCCCCCCTCCCCCGCCACTAGGCACAGTGTCTCCTGGCTCCATCTGGCCAGTGTGTCTGGCAAGAATACATGGAAGCTTTACAGCTCCACAATACTCCAACCAAGAGGGAGGTGGATGGAGCTGATAGCTCCCAGAGCAAAGCCAGTACAGCGTATGAAGAATTCCCCTACTACAACACACAGCCAAGGCTGAGGGCTCTTCGTGGCCCATGGTTTCAAAAGGAAAGCTTGTTTCTAGAAAATGTGAGCTAAGCCAGGAGTGGCTCCTCCCAATCCTACCCAAGCAAGTGATCTGAAACATAGCCATACCCACTGTGGCTCCCAGGCCCCACCTGACCAGAAGAGCTGGCAAGACACCTGAAAGCTATGTAACCAACAATGCTTAAACCAATAAGCAGAAAGGCAGAGTCAAGAGCAAAGCAGAGCAAAGCCAGCACCAGGTGTAAAGGGGTGGCCTGCTATACCTAGGCAGGGGGATTAATTCAAAGCCAATATAGAGGGTAGTTCCTGACCCCTGCTGACTGAAAAGACTGAGAAAAGCAGAGAAGCCTGGAGCAGCCCTCCACTCTCCCATCCAGAAAAGGGAGTTGAGACAGTCCCACCACTGTAGATAGTGTCTTCCAGCCCCAGCTGATCAGAAGGGCTGGTGAAAATACCTGGAACCATATAAAGCTGGCAATGCTACAGCTAAGAGACAGACAGGCAGAGCCAAAAGTCAGCAGAGCAAAGACAATGACCTTACTTGGCCAGGGAACTTGGGGCATAGGTTAGCTCAAGTTAAGACAACAAGCAAAGAGCTTTACTGCCTATAGAGGTGCTTTTCCCAATGCTCCTGGGCAGAGAAACAAATTCATAGGCCCAAATCATTGCTCATATAGCCTTCAGCCTGTGTGACTGGAGAACCTAACCAGAGCACATGGGGAACTGCCACATAGTCCGTCCAAAATCCCTGCTTCCAGTTGCACTTTAAAAGAGAGAACAGCCTATGGCTTTCTCCATTTCCAGAGAAAACTGTTGGCCTTACATGACCAAGAAATTCAGTGTGCACTCTTGCATTGATTCAGGCCTCCCCAAATGAGCTATACAGATCCTGTATCCTGTCCTACTATCCTGCTCATGAAGGGAAATTAACTCACAGCTCTATCTACTACTAAATATAGTACCCATTACAGACCATCTAGTCAGCCTGACCAGAAAATCCGGACAACTGGTGAGACCATCCAAAGACTCACTTGTCTAGAAAACCAAGACAGTAGTCCTATCTAACTGTTCTCAGACGGTAGCACAACTCCTTCCCCACAGCCAACCTTACAACTCAGACAGTTGCCTTGTCAAAAAATAGACCGTAATAGCATTCCACACCTGCCCAAAGTCACAGGCCTAGAAATCCAAACAGAGCTGACTACTGAAGATCTGTGTCTGCCAAAGCAAATCTGTAAAATCTGGAAGAGAGTCCCAATTATTCAAATGTGTAGATACCAACGTAAGAAATCAACAATAAAAAAACCATCACCGGAAACATATAAAGTTCCAAAAACTGACTCAAAGAAAATAGAGATCTAGGAATTATCAGAGAAGATTTCTCATAATTATCTTAAGTTTAGATAACCATAAGAGTACATAGACAATTACATGAAGTTAGGAAAATAATGCATAAACAAAACAGTAAGTTTGACAAAAAATACAGAAATCAATAGAAATCCTAGAGCTGAAAAAATAATTAAGCTGACATATTCAACAGAAAGTTTCAAAAATACAATGCAGAAGAAAGAATTAGTGACCTAAAGCATAAGACATAGGAAATTATCCAGTCAGAGAAACAACAACAACAATAACAAAAAGATAACAAAGACTAAAGTAAGCCTATGGGACTCATAGACTCAATGGGAATTCCAGAAGAAAGAATGATACAGGGATGGAAAGTAAATTTAAAGCAATAGTGACTGAAAATTTCCCAAGCCTGGGAAAGAAAATGGACATCCAGATCCACGATTTCCAAAGTACCAGAAATACACTGAACCTGAGGAGGGCTACACCAAGACACATTATAATTAAACTGCCAAAGCCAAGGAAAGAATTTTAAAAGCAGTAAGAAAAAAAAAAAGAGAGAGAAAAGATACATATATGGGAACCTCCATAAGACGATAAGCAGATTTCTCAAGAGAGACTTTTAAGGCCAGGATAGAATGGGATGCCATATTCAAAATATTGAAGAATATAACCAAGAATTCTATACCCAGCAAAACTATCCTTTATAAATGAAGAAGAAACACTTTCTCAAACAAAAGATGAGGGAGTTCATTACCACTGGACCTGCATTATAAGAAAGACTTAGAGAATTATTTGAGTGAAAGTAAAATAACATAAACTTCATAAAAATATAAAAAGAAAGCATAAAACTCACTCACTGGTAATGGTAAATACAGAGTCAAAGTTAGATTCTGTAAGATGGTGATGACAGTGAGTAATTCACTTACAACTCTCATGTAAAAGTTAAAACAAATGTAGTAAAAATACCATAACTACCGTAATTGTTATTAGTTACACATATAAAAAATATGTGAATTGTATCAGAAATTACATAAATATTAGGGGGAAAAGAACAGAAGTGATAATTTAAGGATTTTTATGAAGGAAAGTTGTTATAAGCTTAAAGTAGGGTTTATAATTTTATGATGTTTTATGTAAGCCTCATGAAAACCACAGAAAAAACCCTGAACCAATTACACAGATAAACATGACAAAGAAGACAAAGCATACTATTATCAAAAGACATTAAAACACAAAAGCAAACAGGGATATACAAAGCATGGAACAATACATCTATAAAGCAACCCAAAAACAATTTTTGGAATGGAAAAAATCAACAGATATAAAAATTGTAGATATTGACGGACCCAACATCAAAGCATCATAATAAATAAAGCAAAAATTAACAGAGGTAAAAGGAGAATAAACATCAATACAATAACAGTTGAAGACTTTAATACCCCACTCTCAACAATGGACAGATCATCCAGAGAATGAATAAGTTAATAGATTTGCGCAACACTAGAGACTGAATGTACCCAATAGGCCTATACATAACATTCTATGCAACAACAGCAGAATTCACTCAAGTGTGCGTGGAACATTTCTAGCATGAACTATATGTTAGGCCATAAAACAGATCCTAGCAAATTCAATGTGACTGAAATCATACCAAATACCTCCTCTGACCATGATGGTATGAAAGAAATCAAAAATATGGAAAACTAGAAAATTCATGAATACACAGAAATTAAATACACATTCCTGAACAACCAATGAATCAAAGAAGAAATTAAAGGGGAAATAATAGTACTTCGAGTTAAATGAAAATGGAAACATAAAAGAAATTAAAGGATGGAGCAAAAGCAGTTCTAAGAGGAAAGTTCATAATATTAAGAAGAAAGATCCCACATAAATAATCTAACTCTATCCTTAAGAAATTAGAAAAAGAAAATAAACTGAGCCAAAGGTTAGGAGAAGAAAAGGAAATAATAAAAATTAAAGCAGAAAAGATGGAGAAATGAAAAACAATTTTAAAAATTAACCAAAATGAGTTGGTTCTTTAAAAAGATTAACAAAATTGGGGCACCTGGGTGGCTCAGTTGGTTAAGTATCTGACTTCAGCTCAGGTCATGATCTCACAGTCTGTGAGTTCAAGCCCTGTGTTGTGCTCTGTGCTGACAGCTCAGAGTCTGGAGCCTGGTTCAGATACTGTGTCTCCCTCTCTCTCTTCCTCTCCCTTACTTGCACTCTGTCTCTGCGTCTCAAAAATATATAAACTTTAAAAACAATTTTTTAATAAAAAAAAAGATTAACAAAACTGACAAACTTTTAACAAGTTTAAAAGAAGTGGGGGGGGGACCCAAATTATAACATTACAAAGGAGACATTACAATGGATACCACAAAAGTACAAAAAATTATAAGGGTTACTATGTACCAACAAACTGGACAACTGAGAAGAAATGGAAAAATTCTTTGAAACACACAATTTACTAAAATGGAATTGGAAAGAAATAGGAAAACTGTCTCGACTAATTACTAGTAAGGAGATTGAATCAATAATTAAAAAATCTCCCAATGAAGAAAAGCCTACAACCAGATGGCTTCACTGGTGAATTAACCCATCAATTTTCTCCAACTTTTCCAAAAAATCAAAAAGCAGAGAATACTCCCAAATAAACCTTATGGGTCAGCACTATCTTGATACTCAAAGCCAGATGAGAACCCTACTAGAAAAGAAAACTATAGGCCAATACCCCTGATGATTAGAGATGCAAACATTCTCAACAAAATATCAGCAAACCAAATTTAACAGCCTATTAAAAGGATCATTCACCATGATCAAGTGGGATTTATCCCTTGGATGAAAGGATGGTTTAGAATATGGAAATGAATCAATGTGGTATGTTGCATTAGAATGAAAGAAAAAAAATCATATGGTCATCTCTATAGATATAAAAAAAGTATTTGACAAAATTCAACAGTCATTCATGATAAAAACAGTTCACAAATTAGGCATGGAAGTAACATATCTCAATATAAAAAAGGCCATATATATCAAGTACACAGCTAACATCACACTCAATGTGAAAGGTTGAAAATTTTCCTGTAAAAACAAGAACAAGATAAGGTGCCTACTCTCACCACTCCTATTCAATACAGTACTAAAAGTCCTAGCCAGAGCAAACAATCAACAAACAGAAAAGGCATCAGAATTCAAAAGGTAGAAGTAAAATAGCCTCTTTTTGCAGATGACATGATTCTATACAGAGAAAATCCTAAAAATGCAACCAAAAAACTATTAGAACTAACTAAAAAACTCAGTGATGTAGCAGGATACAAATTTAGCATACAAACATCCGTAGAGTTTCTATATTCTAACAATAAATTTTCTGAAAAGGATATAAAAAATTAATCCCATTTACAAATGCATTAAAATAATAAGTTTCACTAAGGAAGTGAAAAATCTCTACCTTTAAAACTGAGACTATGATGAAAGCGATTGAAGAAGACACAAATAAATGGAAAGATATCCCATGTCTGGGGATTGGAAGAAAATTATTAAAATGTCAGTACTACCAAATGCCATCTATAGAGTCAATGTAATCACTATCAAGATTCTAGTGCACTGTTTTTTTACAAAAGTAGAAAAAATGTTCCTAAAATTTATGTGGAACCAATAAAGACCCCCAATAGGCAAAGAAATCCTGAGAAAGAAAAAAGCAGGAGGCATCATACTTCCTGATTTTAAGATATACTATAAAGCCATAATCACCAAAACAGTATGGTATTGGCATAGAAATAGACAAAGAGACCAATGGAATAAGGAAAGGGAAATAAACCCAAGCAATACAGTCAACTAATATTTGACAAGGAAGCCAAGAATGCTCAATGAAAAACTGTCTCGTCAACAAATAATGATGGGCGAACTGGACATTTACACGTAAAAGAATGACAGTGGACCCATATCTCACATCCGTCACAAAAACTAACTCAACACGAAATAAAGGCTTAAATGTGAGACCTGGAACCATAAAACTCCCAAGAAAAACAAAAGAAAAAAGGTCCTTGACATTGGTCTTGGTGATGATATTTTAGAAATCACACTTAAAGGATAAGCAAAAAATAAAAAATAAGTCAGTAGGACTATATCAAACTAAAAAGCTCTACACACCTGAGAAAGCCTTCAACAAAGTGAAAAGACAACCTACAGAATGGGGAAAAATATTTACAAACCATACATGTGATAAGGGCTTAACATCCAAACCACATAAATAATGCACATAGCTCAACAACAGAAAAACAAATAACCCAATTTAAAAATGAGCAAAGAACTTAAAAGATATCTTCCCAAAAAAGATCTACAAATGGCCAACAGACACATGAAAAGATGTTCAACATCACTAGTCTTTAGGGAAATGCAAACTAAAACCACAATAAGATATCATCTCACACCTGTTAGAATGGCCATCATCAGAAAGACAAAAGATGACAAATGCTGGCTTGGATGCAAAGAAAAGAGAACCCTGTGCACTGTTGGCAGGATTGTAAATTGGTGCAGCCACTGTGTTAAAGAGAATGAATGTTCCTCAAAAAATTAAAAATAGAACTAGATACAATCCAGCAATTCGATTTCTGGGAATATATCCAAAGGAACGGAAAACACTAACTAGAAAAGATAAATGCACTTCCCTATAAATAGCAGCATTATTTATAATAGTCAAAATGGAGAAACAGCCTAAGTGTCCATCGATACATGAATGGATAGGGAACTTTTGGTATATACAGGTGTCCCTGAACAAAACAGGGATTAGAGATGCTGATCCCGCACACATCTGAAAATCTGCATATAAATTTCAAGTCTCTAAAAACCTAATAGCCTACCATTGACTGGAAGCCTTACAAATAACATGAACAGTCAATTAATACAGTTTGAATTATATACTGTATTCTTACAACAAGGTAAGCTAGAGAAAGGAAAATGCTATAATGTGTTCCTTAAGCCTCATACAGTGATGCATGTCAACTATTTCTCAATAAAACTGGAAAAAATAAGATGAAGAAGTGTACAATTCTCACTTACCTTTTTTGAAATATTTGCAGTAGCCTATTGACTCCTCTTTCCTGAAGGACCCTAGGGGCTTAGTAGTCCAAATTGGGAGTCATTCATCCAGTGAGTGAAAAAAATGTGTTCTTCTTTTTTTATTATCAGAGTCCTTAGTATTACCCAAGAAGCTTCTACTTCCTCATTATTCCCAGGTACCAAAGCAAAATTTCCACAATTATCATCACCACTCCTCCCCACCTTCCAGTGTCTATCCTTATATGCTCCATCTTTCCTCTGTTACCACAGATAAACTGTTTGGGTTCCTAGCTGAGGCCATTTTCTTCTCGTGCGCTAGATGACATCCTCTGCTGGCTACCTAACTGCATCTCTCCAGAAAATCCTCCCTTCTCTCATGTCACACACTATCCCTCCCTATTCTATCTTCCCCATAAGCCCATAGAAACCTGCTGTTAAACTCTCTTGACCCCATTTCATTGAACACCACCCACTTTATTTCTCAATTTTCCTTCCTAAAGTCTTAGAAAGAAACTCATGAAAGTTGTTCTCTTCTCCAGTTTTCTCCTGAGCCCCTTCCCATCAGGCTATACTCCTCATATCGAGAGCCACAATGACCTCATCACATATTATCCCAAGTCGATTCTCAGTCCTCACCTTGATCAGCAACAGATGACAGTTAACCATGTTTTCCAACTTCTTGAAACACTGTGCATACTTGGCTTCCAAGAGAGTAAATCCTCTGAATTTCCCTCCTCCCTCCCTAGTTGTTACTTTCTTCATCTTCTCTGCTGGTTCTTCCTTTCACCCTTGCTTCTAGACCTTTAGATCTTTTACATTCATTACTTCAGAGAATTCTAGGGTCAGGATTTAAATTCCATCTATATGCTGATGTCTCACCAATTTATATCTCCAGCCTGAACCTCTCCCTTGAACTCCAGATTCATATGTCTAATTCTCTATTAGACATCTTTACCTGAGTATCTAATTGACATTTCAAATGTAATACAACCAGGATTAAGCTCCTGAGCTTTTCCTTCAAACTAGTTATTCTTGTAGTTTTCCCAGGTCAGAAATGACAACACCGCCCTTCTAAGTTTCTACAGGCAAACACCTTGATTGGACACCTTAACCCCACTCTCTTGCTCTTCCCCCACATCCAATCAAGAAATCCTTTTTCTTCTATTGCAGAATCCATCCTGAATCTTCCCATTTCCCGCCACCTCCACTGCATCATGCTGGTTCAAGTCACCATCATATCTGTCTTCAATTTTAGAATATCCTCCTGTTTGGTCTTCTTGCTCCTAACCTTGCCCCTGATGGTCATTAGTTGTCAGCTTTCCTGGCCATGTCAGCTAGATCTCGGTGTTACCAGAAGCTGGCCTGGCAATAACAGCAGGGCTACCGTGCTCTTCTGTTGAACATGATTGTCACATACCATGAACCTCAAGGACATCATGTCGAATAAGAAAAAAAACAGACAAAAAGAGGACCACTGTATAATCATATTGGAGCACAGGCAAAAGGATCACTGTGCCAACTCAAAAACTGTGTAAATATCCCACTCTCCCGGCTAACATGAGTAACTGTTGGATCTTTACTGTTTCATTTCTCTCACTTTCCATATAAAATTTATTTAGACACACAATCATAGAATTATCCTGGTTTTGTAAACATCCAATCCAGAGTGAATTCCAGCTCTCTTGCACCCTCCCGCAAATCGTGCGACAAAAGCTCAAATGCTATTACAAGTTCCTCCCAACACTTCCTTGCTGAGTGTTCCACAGATCCCCAAGGGAAGCCATTTTCCTTGTTTACCAACTATCAATAAACCCAACTTTGTAATAGGTATTTTATTGGTGGTCTTTGATGCACATTAATGCTATCCTGTTTCCCCTACAGCAAGCATAGTAATTCTGTTAAGTCAGATCCTGTAAATAAATGTTCCAGTACCTCCCCATCTCATTCATTTAAAAGCCAGTGTCCTTACAATGACCTGTAAGGCCTTTGAATGACTGTGAACTTTGGTTGCTTTTTTTCTTTTTTTAAGTAGGCGCCACACCCAGCATGGAGCCCACCATGGGGCCTGAGATTGAGACTTGAACTGAGATCAAGAGTCAGGAGCTCAACCAGCTGAGCTCACAGGCACCCCCTTGGTTGCATATTAAAATCACATGGGGAGCTTTAAAACTGACAAATGCCTGGGTACCACCTCCCAGTCGTTGTAATTTAATTGGTTATGGCATCCAGAGCTTTAGAAGTTCTCCAGGTAGCTTTTCAAAAGAAGCCAAGAATGCGAACCACAGCTCTAGATGGGCTTCTTATTCCTTTCACCTCATATCCCACTTTTTCTCCCCATAAACACTCTTTTCCATCACATTGGTCCCCTTGCTATTGCTCAGACTCACCAAGTATGTTTCTGTCTCAATTCCTTCTTTGTGTCTGACACACTTTTACCTAAAATATCCTCAGGGCTTATTTCCTTACCTTTTCCACTCTTTGCTTTAAATCACTTTGTCATTGAGACCTACTATAACCACCCTACTTAAAATTGCAGTCTTTTGCCAACCACCACATCATTGCCCCATAACCCTTACTCTGCCTTGTTTTTCTCTTTGGCACATATGCCCTTCAAAAATAATGTGTAATTTACTCATTTATTATAGTTTCAGTACCTCCCCAATTAGGAAGCAAGCTCTAAGAGCAGGGGGATCTCTGCCCATTTGCTTACTACGGGATCTCAGATCATGCCTGGCACATAGCAGGCATTGTTACGAGCACTAACGACTTTCCTTTTTCCAGTATGAATTTTTTTTTCCTTTCTCATTTTCCCCCAAATTCTTGGTTTTATTAGAGAGTTACACCATTTCGTTGGTACCCCAATACAATCCTACTTAATAGTCCATTCACTCCTAATTTTTTCAAAGGTTTATCTTTCCTCATATTCCCCTGATTGTGAGTTTCTCCTTAGGGTTTGGTATTTGAACCTTTATACTTCCTTATTTATATTTACCTTAATTATCACTCTCCTCTGAAGAGAGGATACTTCATCTTTCATACTTCAGCCAGAATGGAAAACTTCAAGTGGTGCCACCATGCCAAAACTGTGGTTAAAAACACTGGATCTTTCTCAATACTCTCTCCCAAGTAAACCCAGCATAGTATCAAAGCTTCAATTACTTTCTGTCAATAAATCCAAAAATTACTTCTCTAACGGAGTGTTCTCTTGTTAGAACTCCAAACAACAGAAAATAATGATCTTCTCCCTAAATCCTGCTCCCCCCCCACTCTACATTTTTAATTCAAGACAAAAACTAAAGAGTATTACTTATAACATCCCTTTTCCCTTTCTCCCAAAACTCAGCAAAGTGTTTCTTTATTCTACTTAATAAATTTTTATTATGACATATCTCTACATGTCACTTTTGTTCCTGATAATCTCTTACCCTTCCTTTAAAACCCTCCCAAATGAAACCATTATTTCCATACTCTCCCCTTCAATTCATTCTACACACTGCAGCCAAAGTATAAACACTCAAAGACTTTTAAAATTCAAACTTAATCATGAAACTGAATAAAAATCCTTAAATGGATTTCCTATTGTTTAAGTATAATAATCCTTACCATGGTTAAGCTAATATTCAACAATCTCTGTGCTTCTCTTGCATTTATGCTTAAACGAACTCTATTATCACAGTTTCCTTAATAAATCAAGACTACTGTCCTTCTCACTCATTTCAATGCCTTACCACAGACCATTTCTTCTGTTTGGAACCCCCCATTTATGTTCACTTAGCTATTCAATTATATTCTATCACCATTCTTTTAAAAGATAATGAGACTCAAATATAGTCACAATTGATCTTGACAAAGGACTAGACAATACATTGGGAAAAAAGTATTTTCAACAAATGGTAATGAACAACTGAATATCACATGCAAAAAACTGAATCTAGACACAGACTTCCCATCCTTTCCAAATATAAACTCAAAACAGATCACAGTTCAAAACATAAAATGCAAAACTATGAAACTTCTGGAAGAGAACATGGGAAAAAATGTAGAGGACTTTGGGTAAAGCAATGATTTTTTAGATACAACACTAAAGCACAACTCATGAAAGAAATAGCTGATACACTGAACTTCATTAAAATTAAAATTTTCTGCTCTGCAAAAGACAATGTCACAAGAGTAAGAAGACAAGGCACAGATGGGGAGTAAATATGTACAAAAGTCCCATCGGATACAGGACTGTCATACAAAATATACAAAAACAAACTATTTAATAAGAAAAAATATGGGCCAAAGACCTGAACAGAGACTTCACCAAAAGAGATTTACAAATAACAAATAAGCATACAAAATGATGCTCCACATCATACGTCATCTAGGAAATGCAAATTAAAGCAAGATACAACCAAACATCTACTAGAATGGCTAATATCCAGAACACTGTCAATGACAAATGATGGTGAGGAAGCAGAGCAATGCTGGTGAGAATACAAAAATGGTCAGACCATTTTGGATGATATTTTGGCAGTTTTTATAAAACTAAAATATACTTAAAATAGGATCCAGAAATCATGCTTGCTGGAATTTACCCAAAAGAATGAACCACTTTTGTCTACACAAAAACTTTTACATGGATGTTTATAGCAGCCTAATTTATTTGGAATATCGAACAATGTAATATTACTCAGTGAAAAAGTAATGCGCTTATGAGACATGAAAAAACATAGAGGAAACTTAAATGCATATTACTAAGTGGAAAAAAATTTGAAAATACTATATACTGTGTGATTCCAACAACATGAAGTTCTAGAAAAGGCAATAGATATTATGTAGGCAGTAAAAAGATCAGTGGTTGCCAATGGTTGGGGGCAGGAGAGGGATGAACAGGCAGAGCACAGAGGATTTTTAGGGCAGTAAAAACACTCTGTAGGATACCATAGTGATGTACACATTGTTGTACATTGGTCCAAAGCCACAATTTGTACATTTGTACATTGGTCCAAAGCCACAATACCAAGAGTGAACCTTGAGGTACCTCGTGGACTTTGGATGACGATGATGTGTCAAAGTAGGTTCATCAGTTGTGACAAAGGCCCCACTCTGATTGGGGATGTTGATAACGGGGAAGCTCTACAAGAGTCAGGACAGAGGCTGTATAGGAAATCCCTGTACCTTCTCCTCAATTTCGCTCTGAACCTAAAACTGCTCCAAAAAAGTCTTCATTACAGTCCCCTGGGTAGTTCAGTCTGGTAAGTATCTGACTGACTCTTGATTTCAGCTCAGGTCTTGATCTCACAATTTGTGAGTTTGAGCCCCACACTGGGCTCTGCACTGACAGCTGCAGAGCCTGCTTGGGATTCTCTGTCTCCCTCTCTCTCTGCCCTTCCCCCACTCACTCTTGTCTCTCAAAATAAATAAATAAACATTAAAAAAAAGAAAGAAGAAACATTAATGCACTTTTATATTTTTTTTTATTTTTTAATGTATATTCATTTTTTAGAGAGAGAGACAGAGAGACAGAGCACAAGCGGGAAGGGGCAGAGAGAGGAGACACAGAATCCCAAGAAGCTCCAGGCACTGAGCTATTAGCACAGAGCCCGATGCGGGTCTCGAACTCACGAGCGTGAGATCATGACCTGAGCTGAAGTCAGACACCCAACTGACTGAGCCACCCAGGCATCCCATGTTAATGCATTTTAAAAACATGCTATCTCCACACTAGTGCTAATCATAGAGTAATCATAACTTTCACGGGCGACTCTGTAACCTTATATACTGTGCATCAAAACTGGAATTACAGGGGCGCCTGGGTGGTGCAGTCAGTTAAGCGTCCAACTTCAGCCAGGTCACGATCTCGCGGTCCATGAGTTCGAGGCCCGCGTCAGGCTCTGGGCTGATGGCTCAGAGCCTGGAGCCTGTTTCCGATTCTGTGTCTCCCTCTCTCTCTGCCCCTCCCCCGTTCATGCTCTGTCTCTCTCTGTCCCAAAAATAAATAAATGTTGAAAAAAAAAAAAAAACTGGAATTACATATGGGTTGGTATAGACTGTAATCTCTATGAAGTTAGAATCCACATATTTCTTGTTCTCTCTGCAAACAGTTATAGACCCACGTATACTGTTTGATAAATATTTATTGAATGAAGTGACCCCTGAGGACAAGGGTTTTATAACACCTGCGTCCTATTATTATCCCATCTCTCCAGGTGCCCTCCTCAAGTACTCACTCCTCCACCACAGTGATATAAAATTAACTTCACAGGTAAACCTACTCTAACCAAACTGCCTCACTTTCATTTTAAGCAACTCAATTCTCCAACTGAAACCATGCTTCTGGCCAATTCCCCTGTGTCTTACGGAATTTCCAAATGATGTCAAAAATGCCTTTATTCCTAAACTTTTCATTAATGCCCTCCTTGTGATCCTTATCTTAGACCTTTAAAGATTCCTGTCCTAGTCCAGCTTTTATTATCCATGGAACAAAACCAGCTTTTTCTAGTCATTACTTTTTTGTGTATATTTTTTATCTTCACGTCTTTGCATACTCTACACAATTTCTTTCAGCAGGTATTTAAAAAGTTTCTTATTATTATTATTAACAATTATATTTGAAGGGCAATAGATTATTATGGCTTCTTTTATGCACATATGTTTAGATTCTCTCTCAAGATTCTTTTTCCCTAAAGGAAAAACTCCTTTCTATGTCTACCGTACAAACCTAGCAAAATGACAGAAATGTTCAAACACTCTTGAAATATAGTCAGGGGAAATTAAGATATATTAGCCTACTTAAAAGCCTTCCTTTTAAAATCCCATGAGTGTAAAGAGGTTTATGTTGTTTGTGAACCATACACATTTAATTGTTCTGGAAGACTTAGTGAAAGGAAAAGCAACACTAAGACCCATTTCACACTCCCACCCCTACCCTGAAGTAACTGTGTAAAAAGTGCCATGACATTCATTCTCTTTATGCCTTTTCTTAACTGTAAGTTAATTAATACATATAAATACATTCCAAACAATATCAGGTACAACATAAGCGTTTTATAGCTAACTGTGTGTTAGTATTTATATTATTATCATATGGTATCTTTAGGCATCTTTAAATCTATACCCCAGGCATAGATGTCAAGTGTCTTTAAATATCTATCCCAAAGAGAGAGGTTTACATCAACACTGGAAGGAAATGTAAATTTCACTGTCTACAGTGATAAAGTTCTACAAGGCTAGGAGATATGGATTGCTAAAAGCACGTGGTGTTGAATAGGGGAAGATCATTATCCATTTTTATACTTTTCATCACACACATTGCTAGTATGAAAAGAGAAATAAAATGGACAAGAGCAGTACTTATGGGAGAAAAGGACTCAAGACGTTCTGACATACAAGCAAAACAATGTCAATTATGGTTCTAATTTATAATTTTCAGAGTGAAGAACAATGATCTGCAGAAAAATAAAATCCAAATGAGCTCAAAGTAATGACAGAAAAAGAAACCTACTCTCTTCATAACATCCCTAATATAATTCATTGAAATTTAATCTTAAATACTCATAGAAAAATACTGTATTACTAAATACAGATTTTATCCTCAATAGAATTTTCAACTGAGAAATAAAAAAAAAAAAACCTTTATTTTTTTTTGTCTCGGCTCTTTATCATGTACTTTATTGTCTATTTAATTATTTTATCTCTACTGTCCTGAATTTCTCTAATCTAACAACAAAATTGTCTGCAGCAAAGATTGTTCATAATACCATGGGTTATTTACCAGATTTTACTTGTCTACAAAAATATCTTCCCCCCACCACCCCAGGGATCAGTGACTCCATAAATGAGAATGGACTTTTTCTCCACTCACTTCTTGGTTTTATGTCACAGTAAAGATGAGCCTTTACCTCAACAATTTCTCATTCCAGTCTTTTACAATTACCTTTGTCTAGAGAAGTGTTTTTGTTGACTGCAAAACAGTGTCTAAATTATAATTTGAGGGCAATATGACTAAAATAGTGAAAATTCTGTTTACTAAGAAAAACATAACTAGATATCCTTTTTTCTACAAGGATTTATTTGCTAATATACACTTAATAAAAAAATAAGATGCTCAATAATTAGCAAATTTAGGTTTATTTTGTAATTAGGCCTACAGAAAAGAGCAGGAGCTGGAAAGGAGAAAATAGTAGCTTCTATTTCTATTAAACCAAAAAGCAGTTTGTAGTTATACGGAGAGGTGCATTTTAGAAAGCCTTTAATTCTATAAGTTTAAATATGTCAAATCTCACGCAAAAAAAAAACACCTTCTGAAAGCATTTTTTTTTTCAGAATACATGCAGAAAAAGCCAGCCCTAAAGGATCAAGATACACACACACACACACACACACACACACACACACACACACACTCATATTCTGAATAAAATACACAGCAAAAGAAACATAGCTAGGGGTAATTCAAGCTTTCTTCCAATGCATGCATGAGTTAAAAGAAGTTGCTAAATCTCAAAGCACAATACAAAAGCTCCTACTGGAGTGTAATGAATTTCTGATACACATGGAGGTGGCTTCTGAAACACCAACACATAAACTCATTAAGTCTCTGTTTTATATCTCAGCTGCAGATGTGCTAACCAACATTTCTATATTTAGCATATATAGTAGTTTGGCGGAAATATACAACCGGTATTTAAGTTTGAAAAAGTAAATCAGAAAAATCATAAATCTTTCCTTTTTCCTATACTGCTCAACCTGTCTTTGCCTAGTCTTTACTGAATTCAAATACTAAGTATTGACTCAGGTGGTTTTTCCTGTGAGCAGACAGAAAGTAGAACATGAGAAATGGTTTAGATCTTTAAAAACAAAACAAAAAAATCTCACGTGATAAAAGTCTGTAGGCAAAAATAAGTTACAGTGTTAAAAAATATTGTTTGGGAATATTAAAATATCTTTACTATGTATGGAGTTGTTTCTGAAGTGTGGGCTATCTCATCTACATTACATAATGTGGATTAGGACAAAATAATTTACATATGTCCTTTTGATACAGTGTGGACTTGAGAACAGGAACCACTGATGCTATCTTCATTTTCCACTCTGTAAGTTACTTTCCAGACCTAAAGCAAGCTCTGTGTAAAGTAATATTACCTATTTTAGTCTTTAAGAAAGCTAACAATTGTTCACAAAAATAGAAACTTCTGAAGAGTATCTTCATGACCATGAGAGAAGGAAAAGAAAATTTTAAAATGCACTTCAAGCCCAGAGAAACTAGAACACTTCCAACTTTGCTAGTATGACTATTTTTTAACCCCTAGGCACAAAAAAAAAAAAAAAAAAAAAGGCAGGAAGACAGGCTTCATTAGGTATACTTACATTGTAACCAAAGTAGTTGTAATTTTATATTATAACATAAACAAGGAAACATTTCATTAAATGATCCAAGATTACCAATAATCTGCAAAATGCCATAACCTCTACACATTCTCAACCTCAAAATAAATACTAACTTTGTTCCCTTACCAAAATTGAGTTAAAACATATATTTGGTATTTTTTTTCTAAAAAATTTGAAGAGATTTTGGAGGCACCAAAAACCTAAATTCATTGGAGTTTAATAACCCTTTTGAGGTAAGTCATAATTTGTCTCATCTAAAAAAAAAAAAAAAGAAATCAAATTGGGTTAGAGATGCTTATGAAAATGAGAAAATTAGAATAAACTGCATTAAAATATTAAGTATCTGAAATTCTAGAATACCAATATTCCTTTTAAGGAGGATTCATGTTTATGAAGAGAAATCCTGAGGGTGGTATTGTATTTTTCTCCTCAGAGGAAACGCGTGTTTTGTCAAGCAATTAAGTTCTCCACAGGGAAACTGATATGCTAGTCAGTGCGGTGCCAGCCTCTCTGCCTAAAATCCACAGGCTTCCTTTTCTCCTTTTGCTACAAAAAAGAAAAAAAGATCCCTACCCACACTTACCCCCCTAAATTTTTTTAGTGTCTTTACCTCATCTCAACTCGGCATCAGAAATTTTAATGCATAGATTCAAAAAAATGGGGTAAAGGAAAAGAATTTCTATAAATAAACAGATTCACAGTGTAAAATTAACTGCAAAAACAAAGCAGGCAAAGAAATGAAAACAAAGACACTAGAAGGCTGGAGTTCATTTACTAATTTTTTAACTCTATTCACTATGATCATGGGGCCATTGCCAAACCATGGTCTCCTATCGTCTTTCCATGTCTATAAAACTATCTTATGAAATGCAGTGTGATTAAACAAATAATTACGAGAGGATAAAGTATTCTTTTTATAAAAAATAAAACAAAACAAGGAATGATGTCATCAAGATGGGAACATAGGTTATTCCTTATACTTCACCCCCTTCGTAAGAATTACAACTAACAACTATTCTGCCTGGGTGGCTCAGAGGGGAGTCTGCTTGGGATCCTCTCTCTCCCTCCCTCTCTGCCCCTGCCCTGCTATGTGCTCACCCTCTCTCTCACCTAAATAAACTTAAGAAGAAATGAAGAACAGAACATCACATCCCTAGAACAAGGGAGTGAGGCTGAAGCACTCCCTGCCCCTCAGACACAAAGACAGACTGCCTGGGAAGAGAGGCAGCAGTATACTGACCACACTGCTCCCCTGACCCCTAAGCCAGCTCAGCACCACCCAAAGGTCTCCCCTGAGCCGCTGGTTCCTCAAAAAGAGCCCAGGCACAACTAACTCCCCAACTCAGCACTGGAGGTGCTTTGTGGGAGCCCCGACTCTGATCTCACACCTGCACAGGGACTGCAGAGAAACTATGGGCTCACATATTGGGAATCTTCCATACATATATTTACCTTATCAGAAATGCTACAGGAAGTTCTTTGAGTAAAAGTAAAAGAACATCAACTAACATCATAAGGCATAAAAAGATAGTGCCAATCTCACTGGTAATAGTAAACATACAGTCATAGATTTTGCAATATGGTAACGGTGGTGGTGAATTCACTTAAAACTCTAGCTTAAGTTTAAAAAATGTAGTAAAAATAACCATAACTATAATCTGTTACTAATTATACAATGTAAAAATATGTACATTATACCAGCAGTAACCACAAAGGAAGAGAGGGAGTAAAAGTATAAGGTTTATAAATTTTATTGAAGTTGTTACCATTTTAAAATGAGTTGTTAGGGATGCCTGTGTGGCTCAGTCAGTTAAGCATCCAACTCTCAAATCCAGCTCAGGTCATGATCTCACGATTTGTGAGTTTGAGCCCTGCTTTGGGTCCTGCCCTGATAGCATGGAGCCTGCTTGAGATTCTCTCTCTCCTTCTCTCTCTGCCCCTTCCCTGTTCATTCTCTCTCTCTCTCTCTCCCTCTCTCTCTTTCTCTCAAAACATATAAATATACTTTTTTCAAAAATGAGGTGTTAAAATATATTTTATGGAAGCTTCATGGTAACTACTAGGAAAATCCCATAGTAATTACATAAGACATGATAAGAACTCAAAACATACTGATACCAACAGGCACCAAAGCACACACACACACACACAAATATCAGGTTTAAATAAAAAATAATGGACATACAAAACAACCAGAAAATGAACAAAATGGCAATATTTAGTCCTTACCTATAAATACCTTAGTTGTAAACAGATTTCTCCAATTAAATGGCACAAAATGGCTGAATGGATTAAAAAACAAGACCCAACATTATGTGCCTAAAAAAAGACTCACTTTACTCTCAAAGGCACACAGACTGAGAGTAAAAGGATGAAAAAAGACATTGTTAGCAAATGGTAATCAAAAAAAAAAAAAAAGACTAGCTTTTACTTATACCAGATACCAAACTGTAAACTAAAAATAATAAAATAAACAAAGAAGGTTATTATATAAAGGGGTTAATACACTAATACGACACAACAATTATAAATATTTTGTGCACTACATTGGAGCATCTGAATATATAAGGCAAAAACTGACAAAGCTAAAAGGAGAAATAAACCATATTACAAGGGATAGATCATCCAGAGAACCAACAACAGTGGATCTGAAAAACACTACTGACCAAAAAGACCTGACACATACACAGAACATTCTCATCCACAACAGCAGAACAGATATTTTTCTCAAGCACACAGGGAATACTTTTTAGGACAGGCCACATGTTATGCCACAAAAGAAGTCTTAGCAAACTCAGGAAGACTGAAATCACACCAAATATCTTTTCTGAACACAATGGCATGAAACTAGAAATCAATACTAACAGGAAAACTGGAAAATTCATGAGCACATGTAAATTAAGCAACATTAGCCTAAAAGCCATTTGACCAAATTAAAAGCTAAAGGGGAAATTGAAAAGAAAGGTTTTTTGAGACAGACAAAAATGAAAATACAATATACCAGAACTCATGGGATTTAATAAAAGCAATTCTAACAAGGAAGTTTATAGTAATTAACCTACATTAAGAGGCAAAAAAGATCCTAAATAAGTAACCTAACTCTATGCCTTAAGCAACTAAAAAAAGTAGAATACAGCTCAAAGGTAATAGAAGAAAAGAAATAAAAATTAGAGCAAACATAAATGAAATAGAGAATAGAAAAACAATAGAAAAGAGTAACCAAACTAACAGTTAGTTCTTGAAAACATACATATAATTGGCAAACCCTTAGGTACGCTAAGCAAATAAAAAGGGAAAGGAAACAAATAACTAAAATTACAAATGTAAAAAGCACATTACAAGGGACACCACAGAAATACAAAAGATCATAAGGGGCTGTTATAAACAACTATCCACCAAAGAACTGGAAAACCTAGATGAAATGAAAAAATTATTTGAAACACACAAATTACCAAGACTGAGTCAGAAAACAATAGAAAATCTGACTAGACCATTTTCTAGTAGGAGGACTGAATCAGTAATCAAAAATGACCCAAAGGAGAATAAATATTGTTAAAGTGACCATACTACTAAGGCACTCCACAGATTTAATGACATCTCTATCAAAATGCCAACAGCATTTTTCACACAACTACAAGTAATCCTAAAATTTGTATGGAGTCACAAAAGACCCCAAATAGCCAAAGCAATCTTGAAAAAGAAAAAACTAGAAGTAGCACAATCTCAGATTTCAATTTATGCTACAAAGCTGTAGTCATCAAAAATAGCATGTTGCTGGCACAAAAAACAGACACTCAGATCAAAAGAAAAGAATAGACAGCCCAGAAATAAACCCACAGCCATAAGATCAACTAATCTTCAACAAAGGAGACAGGAATCTGCAATGGGAAGAGGACAGTCTCTTAAAGAAATGGTGCTGGGAAGACTGGACAGCTACCTGCAAACAAATGAAACTGGACCACTTTCATATACCATATACAAAAATAAACTCAAAACGGATTAAGGACCTAACTGGGAGACTTGAAACCATAAAAATCCTAGAAGACAACATTCATCATGATGATCACTAAGTAATGTATAGAATTGCTGAATCACTATATTGTACATTTGAAATTAACACTGTACATTAATTATAGTAGAATTTTAAAATTAAATAAATTTTTTAACGTTGCAATTTCCATCCCCACATGGGCATCTCCCATTACCATTACCTGATTAATTTTCCTCAAATGATAAACATTTTACTTATTTCTTGTTTATTGTCTATATCCCACTTTTTTTTAACGTTGATGTATATTTAAGAGAGAGAGGGAGGAGAGGCAGAGAGAGGGAGACAGAACCTGAAGCGGGTTCCACGCTGACAGCAGAGAGCCCGATTCAGGGCTCAAACCCACTCTGAGATCATGACCTGAGCCAAAGTTGGATGCGTAACTGACTGAACCACCCAGGCACCCCTACATTCCAGTTCTCAAATTCCACTAGGGCAAAGAATTTTTGTCACTTTGTCCAATGCTCACTCATGGCACATAAAAAGTGTTCAATAAATATTTGCTGAATGAAAACAAAAATGCCTGAAAGAAGAAAAGTCTAGGGCCAAACGGCTTCCTTGGTGAATTTTACCCAAAATTTAAGAAAGAATTTACATCAATACTTCTCAAACTCTTCCATAAAATCAATTATGAGACAATACTTCCAAACTCATTTAGGAGGCCAGCACTATCCTGACAACAAAATCAGAAAAGAACTACTAGTAAAAAAAATTACAGGCCAATAAACTGATGAATACAGACGTGAAAATTCTCAACAAAATACGAGTACACTGAATTCAGAAGCCTATTAAAAGGATAATTCGCCATGATCAAGTAGAATTTATCCCTGAGATGAAAAGATGGCTCAAAATATGGAAATGAATCCATGTGATACATTACATTAATAGAAAGAAAGAAAAAAACTCATATGATCATTTCTATAGACAAAGGAAAGTTACTTGACAAAATTCAATGGTCATTCATGATAAAAACAGTTAAGAAATCAGGCACAGAAGTAACATATCTCACTATAATAAAAGACATATATGAAAAATCCACAGCTAACATCACCTTTAATGGTGAAAGGTTGAAAACTTTTCCTCCAAAATCAGGAACAAGATAAGGTACCCACTCTCACCACTCCTATTCAACATAGTACTAGAAGTCCTAGCTAGGACAATCAGTCAAGAAAAAGAAATAAAAGGCATCAGAATTCAAAAGGAAGATGTATGGTGTCTATTTGCAGATGGCAGGTTTTTATATAGAAGAAATCCTAAAAACTCAACTAAAAACCTGTTAGGGCAACCAACTAAACTCAATATAGTTGCAAAACACAAAAGCAACATACTTTAAAAGTCAATCGAGGGGCACCTGTGTGGTTCAGTAGGTTAAGCATCTGATTCTCGATTTCACCTCAGGTCATGATCTCACATTTCCTGAGTTCCAGCCCTGTGCTGGGCTCTGCACTGACAGCACGGAGCCTGCTTGGGATTCTCTCTCTCCTTATCTCTGCCCCTCTCCTACTTGTGCCCTACTCCTTCTCACAATAAATAAAAAGAAGTCAATAGAGTTTCTATACACTCACAACAAATTTTCTGAAAAATAAAGAAATTGATCCCATTTTACAATTGTATCAAACACAATAAAATACTTAGGAAAAAATTTAACTGAGAAGGTGAAAGATCTCTACTCTGAAAATTTTAAGACACTGATGACAGTAACTGAGGAAGACACAAATAAATGAAAATATGGATTGAAAAAATTAAATCCTAAAATGTCAACACTACCAAAAGCCATCTATAGATCCAATATAAACCCTATCAAGATTCCAATGGCCTTTTTTTTTATAGAAGTAGGAAAAACACACCTAAAATGGAACCAAAAAACAAACAAACAAACTCAAATAGGCAAAACAATCTTGAAAAAGAAGAACAAAACAGGAGGCATCACACTTCCTGATTTCAAGCTACAATCACCAAAATAATATGGTACTGGCTAAAAACAAAGAAACAAATGGAAAGAACAGAAAACCCAGAAATCAACCCAAGCATAGACAGTCAACCATTACTGACAAAGAAGACGAGAATACTCAATGAAGAAAAGACAATCTCTCCAATATATGCTGCTGGGGTAACTGGATATTCACATGTACAATGATGAAACTTGGGCCCATATCTTATACCACTTACAAAAATTAACTCAAAATAAACTAAGACTTAAATTTGAGACCTGAAACCATGAAACTCCTAAAATAACCATAGAACTTAATTTTCTTGGTATAGATCTTGGTGATGATTTTTTTGGATATGACACCCTATACACAAGCAACAAAGTCAAAAATAATGTAGTGGGACTACATTAAACTAAAAATCTTCTGCACACCTAACAAAACCATCAACAAAGTGAAAAGACTACCTGCAAAATGGGAAAAACACGTATTTGTAAACTATCTCCCAAGGGGTTAAAATACAAAATATAAAGAATTCAAGGGCAAAAATAAATAATCGATTAAAAAATGTGCAAAGAACATGAATAGACATTTCTCCAAAGAAGATATACAAAGGTGTTCAACATCACTAGTAATTAGGGCAATGCAAATTAAAACCACAATATTACTTCATACCTCTTAAAATGATTATTACGAAAAAGACAAGAGAACAAATACTGGAGGGGACGTGGAGAAAAGTTGCGCACTGTTGGCAGGAACATAAATTGGTGCAGCCAATATGGAAAATGGCTTCGAGGATCCTCAGAAAACTAAAACTACCATGCGATCCAGCAATCCCACCTCTGGGAACATAGCCAAAGGAAACAAAAACACCAATTCAAAAAAATATCTGCACCCCCATGTTCACAGCAGCATTATTTACAACCGGCAAGACATAGAAACAACTTTAATGTCCATCAATGAGTGAATGGATAAAAAAGTTGTAGTATACATACATACGTACACACATATACATATATAGAATGGAATATTATTCATAACCAAAAAAAAAAAAAAAGAAATCCTACCATTTGCAATAACGTGGATGGAGAAGACACTGAAGACATTATGCCAAGTGAAACAAGTCAGAGAAATACAAATGCTGAATGATCGCAGTTAGATGTACAATGCAAAACAAACAAACTCATAGAAAGAGATTAGACTTGTGGCTCCCAGAGATGGAGGTTGGAGGGGGGTGGGAGGAGAACTGGAAGAAGTTGACCAAAAGGAACAAACTTCTGGTTACAAGATAAATAACCACTAGGGATCTAAGGTACAAAATGATGACCACAGCTAACACTGTCATACGATATGTAGAGAGGCTGGTAGCCAAGTAAATTCTAAGCCTTCTCATCACAAAGAGAAAAGGGTTTTCCTTTCTTCTTTCTTTTTATTGCATCTGTTTAAGAAGATGAGTGTTAGCTGAACCTACTGTGGTAATCATTTCACAATATATGAAAATCAAGCGATCATGCTATATACCTAAAACTTATACAGTGATGCATGTCAATTATTTAATAATAAAACTGAAGGGAAAAAAAAGAAAAAGAGCATTAGAGTTATAGTCAGCATTTACCATTCCAGTGGTAAATGACCTTTGGAAAATGACCACTTGATATCCTAGGGGCCTGAGGGCATGATGCCTCCTCCAAAACTGAAGTCTTCATCACTGGCTTCATAATTCCGATTGCTCAAAGTGGATATGAGGGCAACCATTCATTTCTGAAAAGTACCAGTCTTATTTTAATGATGCCTTTGAAAGGCTGTATGATGTGTGGTTAAGAGTGTGGGGTTTGGGGACGCCTGGGCGGCTCAGTTAGTTGAGTATCTGACTTCAGCTCAGGTCACGATCTCACAGTTTGTGAGTCTGAACCCCGTGACAGGTTCTGTGCTGACAGCTCGGAGCCTGGAGCCTGCTTCAGATTCTGGGTCTCCCTCTCTCTGCTCCTCTCCCCCTCTCGAAAATAAACATTAAAAAAAATTTTTTAAGTTTGGGGTTTGGAAGCTGACTGCCTAGATTCACTCTGAGCTTCCACCGCTTACAGACCTGGCAATGTTAGGCAAGTATGCACATCATAAATTTATTAGCCTCAGTTCTAAATCTACCCTTCCTTGCCCTGCTGGACTTTGTAAACATTTCTCTTTTGAAATGCTCATATGATGTCTGGTTTTGTTAGTAGCAACACAGGATGGATACCACAAAGCACAGTAGGGTAAGAAGCTTCTCTTTTGGAGTCCAAGTACTTTGGGGGATTTTGTTTGTTTTTGCCCCACACCTTCCCGCAATTTAAAGTGACCCACTTACAGTCACCTTTCAATGAGTTTTGGAGGCTTCTTGATGGATAATTTCTTCCTTGGCCTACCAGCTATTAACCAAATCTAGCTCACAACATCCCAGCAAATTTCTCTACCTTCCAATGGGTCCCAGTAACACCCTCTCCAATAAAGTATAAATGTCATTGTTGGGATATGGGGAGGCTGCACTCATCCAATTCACTCCTCCCTTGGATTCTCTGTCTCAGCACTAGAGGTAGTAGTTGGTCCACATTCGCCATTCCTTTCTTTATTGCTCTTTTATTTCTTGCTGTAGATAACCACTTTTTAAAATTACATAATTCTTTTCATTACACTTGCCTTGTTCAAACTACTAGTGTGGTTTCTGTCTCCTGAATGGACGCTAATCGTTAAGAAAGTCTGTAAATGAGGCTAATAATAGTAACATCTTAGATTTGTTTTGATGATACAGGAGTTCATATGGAAAAAGTTCTTAAACCATGTACCTTTGGTAACAGTCTTAATGTATTCAGAGACAGGCTTACAACTCTTATTCCCTGGAAGAACTTTCAAAGGACAGTTCTTCTGATATGGCAAGATAAAACAAAACATTTTAAGAAATTTCTGCTGAGAAATGATCTACTTTCTAAGGAATATGATCTCCAATCCTTAGAGTTGTAAGAGAAATTTATACACCTAATTATACTGCAACACTATTATACACAATGTATTTCTTCCTCCAATGGATTCTTGAGGGAAATCATCACATTTTATTCTTTAGTGAATCTCTTGGTAAAAATAGATGCTCAATATAAGTGGGTGATGAGTCATAGCACAGCTCCCTTGCCAATGTATCATAACCTAACAATGCCCCTGATTTTTCTCATAAATCTGATCTATATTCTTTTATTTTTTACATTTATATATTTTTGAGAGAGAGAGACAGAGCATGAGTAGGGGAGGGGTCAGAGAGATACAGAGACAGATTCTGAAGCAGGCTCCAGGCTCTGAGCTGTTATCAGAGAGCCGGGCACAGGGCTCGAACTCATGAACTGTAAGATCATGACCTGAGCTAAAGTCAGACACTTAACTGGGACACTTAATTGGGACACCAACTGAGGCACGAGGGGTCCCAATCTGATCTATATTCTGCATGGATTGTTGGAAGAGTCTATCCAACTGGATGCTCCATCAAGCCTCATAAAAATGCCCATGACGCTACACTGTCTTGACTGAAAACTACTTGAGCTTCATTTCAGGTATGGGTGATCAATAGAATGTGATATTCTTATAACCTTCCCTCTTTTCTGACCTCATTGTCTTCAACAGTTTTTTTTTAATTTTTTAACATTAATTTATTTTTTGAGAGAGAGAGAAAGTGCGAGCAGAAGAGCAGCAGAGAGAGGGAGAGACAAAGGATCCGAGGCAGGCTGTGCGCTGACAGCAGACAGCCCGATGCAGGGCTTGAACCCATGAACGCTAAGATCATGACCTCAGCCGAAGACAGATGCTTAACCGACTGAGCCACCCACGCGCCCCTTCAACAGGAGTTTTTTAAATACTTTTGCAAATATTGTCCACCAACACCATCCCCTTCTTTTCCTTCTTTAATAATTTTCCACGGATGGTAGGATAACTTTAGACTCATAGAAGTTTAATGCAGAAAGAACAGATGCCCCGCCTTCAGAAAAGAAAAAATTAAAGTAGACTCTTAAAGATTTAAAAACATACAGAACTAGCCAAGATCTATGGTTTTAGGACCAATTTATTGGTACTATAGTTTGAAAGAACGTTCTTAGGCATTATACAGTCCTCTGCTACTAGAATGGCAATTATTTAGAGGAAGAGTACATATCCAAAAAGAATTTAGGAAAGGAATGTCTTCAACACACTCCTGTTCCTGTCTTTTGAGTTCTATCTTGCATTTATTTCAAATTCTATACTCCAACACAGCAAAACTGAGGGTTACAGAGGTCTCTTCATTTTTTTTTCCTACTGTTTTAAAGCTAATCTGGTTTGCTTTCAAGCACAAGTCATTTCAGTTGTATAGAGGTCTCCATTCTGACTGTCTTCATTAAACAATATTCACCCGAGTAGTGCGCACTTTACATTCAGAGAGTAAATACGTACGTTGACCCAAGATCAACCACAGTTAGGAAGCTGATGATCCTTTTTCTGATGTATAGCCCAAAGGTCAATAGTAGGTTGCCTTTTAGTTTTGCTGATTGTTTCCTTCACTGTGCAGAAGCTTTTTATTTTCATGTAGTCCTAATACTTCGTTTTTGCTTTTGTTTCCCTTGTCTCAGGAGACATCTAGAAAAATGTTGCTACAGATGATGTCCAAGACATTACCGTCTGTGCTGTCTTCTAGGATTTTTATGGTTTCAGGTCTCACATTTAGGTCTTTAATCCATTTTGAGTTTATTTCTGTGTGTGGAGTAAGAAAGTGGTCAGTTTCATTCTTTTGCACATAGCCATCCAGCTTTCTCAACACAATTTGGTGAAGAGATGGTCTTTTTCCCATTAAATTTCGTTGCCCCTTTTATCAAAGATTAACTGACCACATAATTGTAGGTTTATTTCTGGGTTTTCCATTCTGTTCCATTGATCTATGTGTTTATTTTTGTGCCAGCACCATACTATTTTGATTACTACAACTTTGTAATATAAGTTGAAGTCCAGAATTGTGATACCTTCAGCTTTCTTTTTCAAAAGAAAAACAGGTCTATTCGAGGTCTTTAGTAGTTCCAGATAAATTTTGGGATTTTTGGTTCTAGTTCTGCAAAAAATGCTGTTACAATCTTGATAGGGACCATATTAAATCTGCTACTTTGGGTAGCATAGACATTTCAATAATATTTGTTCTTCTAATCCATGAGCATAGGATGTCTTTCCAATTCTTTGTGTTGTCTTCAATTTCTTTCATCAATGTTTTATAGTTTTATAGTCTTTCCCATGCTTGGTTAGATTTATTCCTAGGTATCTTATCATTTTTGGTACAACCTCCTGAATGGGAGAAGATAGTTGCAGATGACATATCCAATAAAGGGTTAGTATCCAAAATATCACCCATCATCAGGGAAATGCAAGCCAAAACTATGAGGTATCATGTCATATCTGTCAGAGTAGTTAAAATCAAAAACACAGGAAACAAGTGTTGGCGAGGACGTGGAAAAAGGAACCCTTTTTTCACGCACTGCTGACAGGTATGCAAACCGATGTAGCCGCTGTGGAAAACAGTATGGAGGTTCCTCTAAAAGGTAAAAATAAAACTACCCTATGATCCAGCAATCACACTACTGGGTATTTACCCAAAGAATACAAAAACACCAATTCAAAGGGATATATGCACCCCTAGGTTTATAGCAGCATTATTTACAATAGTCAAACTACGGAAGCAGCCCAAGTGTCCACTGATTGATGAATGAATAAAAAAGATGCGGTATATTCGTACTCATATTTGTTCTATATTTATTCAGCCATAAAAAGGAATGAAATCTTGCCACCTGCAGTGACATGGATGAAGCTAGAGAGTATAATGCTACGTGAAGTAAGTCAGAGAAAGACAAAGACCATATGATTTCACACATATGTGGAATTTAAGAAACAAAACAAATGAGCAAAGAAATAAAAAGAGAAAGGAACAAACCAAGAAACAGACTCTTAGCTGCAGAGAACAAACTGATGGTTACCAGAAGGGAGGTAGATGGGGAGATGGGTGAAATAGATAGTGGGGATTAAGGAGTACACTTCTTGTGATGAGCACCTAGTGACGTATGGAAATCTTGAATCACTATATTGTACAACTGAAATTAATATCACACTGTATTTTAACTATACTGGAATTTTTTTTAAAGGTCAATAGTAGCCTAATACTATGTCACAATGACTACATTGTTCACCTCATTTCATCCCATCAAGGAGGAATTTTATCAACTCACATCATCACAAGAAGGGTAAGTACAATAGGTATTTGAGAAAGACCACATTCACACAACTTTTATTATAGTACACTGTTATAATTGTTCTATTTTATTATTATTGTTCATCTCTTCCTGTGCCTAATTTATAATTAAACTCTATCATAGATACATATGTATAGGAAAAAACATAGAATATACAGGATTTGGTACTATCTGTGGTTTGAGGCATCCACCGGGGGTCTTGGAATGTATCCTCTATGGATAAGTGGGGACCACGGTGCACATAAATCTTAGCCAAATGACTAAGTGATTAAAGTACTGACTCACCACAGTTGGCTTCATCTGCTCCATTTGGAGAATCAGATGTAAAATCACAGAACTTGCTGGATGAAATAGAGCCTGCATCCTCACGTGGCACAAATCCAGCTTCAAAATTAAGAGATGGAGAGGATAAAACATACTCTTCCCCTTCAGCGAATAAATGGAATGTATAATTGCTTTATGAATACTAGTTTTTAAATATGCTAAGGACACAGAAGCAAGATAAAAAGGCCAAATCAGAATTCTGTTTTCATCCCATGGATGGTGCTTCAAATGCATACATAAGGCACTAAGAATTGCTCTTAACTGTTATAGCCATTTGCATGCTGATTAAAGCCTTCCAAGGCTTTAATTCAAACACAGGGTCTAGGTAAATCTCTGGCCATTCTGCCCCACAAATATAACATAATTCATTACCAGTGGGACTTGCCTTATTGTTTAATTCCTATTCTAGTGCCATCCCTAAGTTTCTGCCTGGTAATACC
This sequence comes from Acinonyx jubatus, assembly GCF_027475565.1. NCBI lineage: Eukaryota > Metazoa > Chordata > Mammalia > Carnivora > Felidae > Acinonyx > Acinonyx jubatus. The sequence continues at coordinate 17,485,217 of NC_069387.1, read as the reverse complement.
ACTAAATTCCACCAGGGAGATCTTATAATTACCTATTGAACAAATCTACACAAACAGTAAAAAAGGTTTTCGGTTTTTTTTTTTTTTTTTCTCTTTGTGTAAAACAATTGGCCTTTCAGGAAAAAGTCATAAAATTTTGTCCTAATTAGAATTATGCTCTAACTTGGGGCACCTCAGTGGCTCAGTCAGTTAAGCGTCTGACTTCGGCTCAGGTCATGATCTCACAGTCCATGAGTTCCAGCCCCAAGACGGGCTCTGTGCTGACAGCTCAGAGCCTGGAGCCCACTTCAGATTCTGTGTCTCCCTCTCTCTCTGCTCCTCCCCTGCTCACACTCTGTCTCTCTCTATCCTTAAAAACTAAATAAACATCAAAAAAAATTTAAAAAAAAATTTATGCTCTAACCAACTAAGATGATACTTGGATTGAAGAACACATAAATTGAGTTTTGATTTACTTTCTGAAAAGATTTCTCTGTCAGTGAGATCAAGTACTCTCAGAGACTTCCGCTAATGTTAATTTTAGTGATAATTTAAAACTTTTAACCACATTGTTGCCTCCAGTTGCATTCTCTTCAATGTCAACTTTCTGCAATTCCAATTCTGGTCATGTGGTATTTGATTCGGGGAAGGAAAATGCTAATCAAATAACATAAATAAGGTAATTCTGGTTAAACCCTCAAAAACATTAATCATTAAATCTGTTGCTTTGCACTCCTCAATGTCTATATCAAAACCACTACACATACAGAGCTTAGAAAGGTTTACTGTAAATTCAGAACACATGTTCTGAGTAAATATATGGCACCATATAAAGTTAGTACACAGACTTGTACAACCTTACCATTGAAAGATGTCTTTAGAAAAAAGGACTATTAATTAAAATTCTTCAATCCAGTTCTCAATCCAGGACTGTTTCTCCTATATTATCCTTGATGACTGCACTTGGTTCCTGGAAGAGTGCTACTCTTCCATTTACTAAGTATGTTGTTTAATGAAACATAACTTCAGAATGTGATGTGCCTGATTTCCAAATGCAAATAATATTCGTGTATACAGACAAAAAATAAATAAAGTGCGGTGGTTTGCAGGCAAAATCTTTAATGTTGTCTATTTACTCCCTCTGGAGTAGGAGGGATCAAAGGCATCAGTGTTAGGATGACAAAGTATCCACAGGCATAATGTATGCTGTTTCAACCCATTCTCAGAGCCGAAATAATGGTTGGACTTTCAAAAATGCCTATATGATTTTTATGACAATCTTTCTGTACCTTAATTGAAATGGTCTATGAAATATTTAGTCAAAGAATTAGCCAAACTCCATCTGTTACTTGAAAATACTATGTTCTGAATTTAAACAGAGAATTTTAGGGTCAGCATTTAAATTTCTGGCTGGCCTTAAATTACTTTTCCAAACCCAGTAAGTTGTTTTTTTTTTAACTCCTAGGTAATTCTGAAACATGAATTTCTCTATATTTTCATTTGAAGTGCCAAACAAAATTAGGATAGAATTAAATTCTTACATAAGTGTTTTTATAATACGCAAAATAATTAAAATTCTTTCATAATTTTATAACTAAAAAACTGCATGTGACAGTTTTAGCCACAAGGATAGAATATTATTGGAAGAGTCTCTAAAGCCTAGACTGTGAAACAGCACATACATATTTCAAAAATATGTTTCAGTTTTGAAGGATATGTGATATAATCCACATCCTGGTATTAGCTATTAGTGAGCCATATTACTGAAAGACTCTAATATATTTTAAATTTTGGTATCAGGAGGAACTAATTATTTTAATGTTTAAAACTGCAGGAACTACAAAAAACAAAAAAACAAACAAAACAAAGAAAACAAAAAAACAACTCACCTTTCTTTAGTATGCTGGTACCTGGAAGTGACTTATCTGAAATTTCACATTCCTGAGATATACCGATGTCATCTAGAGCAACAGTAGCATTTGATGATAAAACAGTAGCTTCTAAAATCAACTATAATTACAGAAAAACAAATCATTAAAAATATACCATAAGTGTCTTACAATCCTATATCTTTGTGTAGAGAAGCTCATTTGCATCTGTCCCACCTTTCAACCTAATTTTAGAAAACCTTTTTGGCCAGAACATTCAAATTATAAATTTTTAAAGTCATAACGGCTCTGACAACATCTTATGTAACCTTAATGTCTTAGGTAACCTTGTTTCAATTAAAAGTTGAAACATTCATCACGACTGAAGGGTTGCCTTCCCATTGGAGCCATTAAGAGTCATATGCATTTAAAATGAGCTCTTTGGGGTAATCAACTGTGTGGTTTACAACTCAATTTAATTGAGATATGAATTCATTTGTAATGGGTCTGCTGGAGGCAGTGATTTGTTTTTGAATCAGAATATTTAAATACTTATATTATGTATACATATAGAGAAACCCACTTAATGAGGTAAAACAGAATCAATAACCACACAGAGTAGTTAATATTCATAAATTAAAACACTCAGAGGCATTTAAGTTTAATTTATTCTAACACTCTGAATAATGACTGATATAATTTGTTTTCTTTCTTGTTAATCACATTATTCTGTTGTTAATCCATCATTTTAAAAAAAGAGAGAGAGAAATTATGTCTGGAGTCTTAAAGATATGTAGTGGGACTGCCAGTCTAGGACACCGTAGGTGACCCTTCCCCATCTTATCAGCAAAGACCTCAGATCCCAATGATCTCACAATTTACTTGGTGTGATGCATTAACAACTCAACTATACCGCAAGTGCTCTACAAAGACACACGTATGTATAAGACACTAGGAGCATCAAAGAAAAACACTTCATTATTTCTGTCAAGCAGGTGAGACAAAATATGAAAAAAAAGTTGGTAAAAATATTAATTACCTAATAGCCAATAATTAATTACCTCAGTTGCAACTGCTGTTTCAGATTTTGTTGGAGAAACTGGTAAGGTTACAAGCAAAAGCAAGGAGATGTGAAAGTGTATGGTAATAATTTAGAACGCTCTGGGTGAACGGCTCACTCCGGAGCACATATACTAGAACACTCTGGGTGTTGTAGGATTACGGGGTTCCAGACATGCTTTCCCAAAATATGGCACACCTTGGCATATTGCATACTTCAAGTTGGAGGAATTTAAGAATTGGCATGTGCAGGACCTGACTTTCTGATCGCGTCCTGAAGCAGATCGTAATGCCTTCATGGAAGAGGTGCCCGCCCTCCCTATAACTGGAGGAAAGGAGCATCCTTATTTGGGAAAACAAAACGACACACACACACAGAGGAACCTGGATGAACAAGCCTTGCTAAGTTTCTCCCTGTTTACTACACACAGCTCACACTCTTTGCCCTATCACATCTTTCCACGGCTGTCCACTCTTCATCAAACCTCGTGTAAAAGGCTCAGGATTAACTGCTTCTTAAGGTCTTTCTGTCCTTATTAAGGCTCCAGTGTCAGGTAAGATTTACATTAAATAATTTTGTACATTTTCTCCTTCAGTCTGCTTTGTTAGTTTAATTTTCAGACCCAGCAAGGAACCGTTGGAGGGAAACAGTTTCCTCCCCACACGCAGAAGGATTTTAAGAAAGCGATGAATTAAGTAATAGGAGGAACAAACTGACTGCATTAACTGGTGCAGCCCAACTAGAGGGCAAGTTGATGCCATCTAGTAAAAAGAAAAACAGCACACACTACAAAGATTAAGCTCACTTCTCAGCATTCACGCTAGAGAGACATTCATACGAATACACACGAAGGCCTGTCCTGGAATGTTTACTTCAATGTTGCTTCTGATAGCAAATGAATAAAAAATGTAAACGCAAATCAAAAAAATAAATAAATGGCTGGTTATATAAACCATGGATTACCATGCCTGTTAAAAATAATATCTATGTGCTAATATGGAAAGAACCTTAATATGTGTTTCTCGGTGAAAAATTAAATTACACAAAAAAGGTTTTTTTTATTAATTTTTTTTAACGTTTATTTATTTTTGAGACAGAGAGAGACAGAGCATGAACGGGGGAGGGACAGAGAGAGAGGGAGACACAGAATCGGAAGCAGGCTCCAGGCTCTGAGCCATCAGCCCAGAGCCCGACGCGGGGCTCGAACTCACGGACCGCGAGATGGTGACCTGAGCTGAAGTCGGATGCTTAACCGACTGAGCCACCCAGGCGCCACCAAAAAAGTTTATAGTATGATTCTACTAGGCTAAAATCATAATGGTTTTGATTTATAGATATATGTAGTGCATACATATATATTACATAAATAGAACAGAGTCCAGAAGTAAAAATAAACTAATGTCTATACTAACCTCAAGATAAAGACTCCGCGGTCAGGAGGGACTATTGCCTTATCTGCAATTTCTGATACTTTATAATGAGATGTATATAATTTTAATGATTTTTCAAATTCTGATTAGAACTGGGGTTTTTTTTGTAGATTCTTAACCAACTAACAAATTTAGACTTCATAAAAATGCAGAAAATAATAACAGGTTTTAAAAAAGGATGTTGAGGTAACATATACAGGCACTGTAATAGAGAAATACAGTATGCTGAACGGCATTAAGTTATTGTAATTTATTTTGGACAGTTCTAACTTTGAAACTTTTTTTCCTTTTATTCATTATTAGAATTCATCTTGAACTAAAGTCAACTAAAATACAGATGCTTAATTCTTCGGACTCATTAGACAAGCCCTTATTGACCATCATAATTTTTCAGGCTCATTACCTTTATTGACCACCATATTTGAAGCTCTGCACAACTTAAAGGAAAGCTGAAAAAAAGAATGTTTGGGGTATTTCTCCATGCCTCTAGAGAGGTACATGTTCCTATTCTTTGAATAAAGTGGGTGGGGCCCTGGGACAAGTTGAAATAGCACTATGGAATAGGTCTGTTCGATATGGTTATATCTTTTTGTCTGAAGGGAACCACTAGACTTTTGAACATTCATACTAAAATGTTAGTATATTATTTTACTTCCAAAGCCAAATAAAAATGATTTTAGGTCATCTACACCTCTGCTTGCTTACTTCTATAGAATTAAATTCAGAACTATAAAATGAAAAATTATAATTCTACCATGAATTAAAATCTTCCACATTTAAAAAGAAAAATGATCCCTTCCTTTAAAAATGTATCTTACATCTATAAATAATACCATCTGATGATTCCAAAATCATCTTGGCTCTTTCTCTTTTGTGTTGCTTGTTTCAGCTAAGCTGATCTTTTGATTTGTGACCAAAGGCAGTTCCTTTTGGGAAAATACAGAACCAATTACTAATCAGTAAATGAGAAAGAGTTCACTCAGAAGAAATGTTTCAACCATGGGTATTTTAACCATGAATGAAGGAAAAGCGAAAACTTCATTTTGGAAGATTCTCAAGCAAATTTTGAGAATTTAAATTTCAAGGGATGGGCAGAGGTCTCTCCTTTCTAAAACTATTTTTCAGGATCTTGCTGATACTTGTTTTATTCAGTGATATTATATTACTCCCTGAAAAAGCAAAATAATTTCTTGGTTTTGCTTTCAGGAACCAAACAATCTATAAATGTTGCTTATAACCAAGTGATTACTTTGTATATCTGAAAGGCCAAGGTAAGCCTTTCCAAAGAAATACTCAACTAGCACATTGAGATTTTGATTCTTTGATACCTTGTTTTAAAAGAAAAAGGACTAACAAAAACAAACAAAAAAAAAATACAAATCTAAGAGGAAATGGAGAATGTAGGATTATACCAAGTAAAGAAAAACTGGAATATAGCAAGTTTTGAATGATGGTGCTATCAATAGTAAGAGGAACCACAAACTTCTCTAAAGCTTACTACATACCAAGAACATCCACTTATTTTAGCCTTGTGAAGACGGTGCTATTTTCATCCTCATTTTAAAGCAAAAGAAACAGAAGTTTCAGAGGTAAAGCAATCGGTTGAAGGTCACACATCTAATAAGAAAAATATGTAACCTGAGCCATTAATGATTATGCTATACTGCATTGCCAGAATAAAATAAAAAGATAACTGGTCTTTAGCAGATACTGCAGAAGAGAGCTGTCTGGTGAAACAATATTCAATGCAGTCCTAAATTAAGAAGGCCGAGGACACTGTAACGTTACAGAGACTAGACCAGCTTTTACTATTGTATTATAAATCTTACTCTTCCCTGAATCTTCAAATAATGTCAGGAAATTGTTATTGATTTATATCATGGACTGATACAGAGTGAACATGGCATCAATCATTGTGGAAAATTTCACAAAAGGGTTGTTTTAAAATGAAGTCTAAAATATGACACAATTATGTATTAATAGGAAACTCAGAGTAAATCAGCTGGAAATCAATGGGGAGTACTCAGAAGTACCACCTTTAGATATTAAAACTAAGAACAGCAGTTAGGGGGGAAAGAAAGTGTAAATGAAACGAATAGATTTCTGTAAAAGCTCAACATACCGAGCAAGCAGGCCAACTTAAAACTTAGTTAATAAGATTCTTCTCAATTTTTCAAGTTTTAAGTTTAATTTGACTTCCATTCTTCCAATAAAAACCACACAGGAAATGGAGAGAATATTGAAATGTTGTTAATTTGCTGTTCTTACAGAATAGAGTCAGCTTTCTCTTTTTCCACCAGGAAGAATGAAAGACCTACCTAACTAGGGGTGTTTATTCCTAAGAAACTCAAACTGATTTGAACTCTGCTGTGATGTCTACCAGAAACAGTAAAAGGACCACACTGCACCAGAAGTTCATGGCTTGAAGGGCACACAGAGGTCGGACAGTTTGATGCCTTTCTCCTTTCCAGTGTTCGGATTGGATTACACTGTATAAATATATTCCGAGGTTAGTCACATGGCAGGATAACTAGGTGCTGACTAAGGTCACTCTTAAATGACTCAGTCTACTAAAGTGCCAAAGAAGCTGGTTTCCAAGATATAAACTTTAAATATTTGAATATTTAAAAGCTAGACTATTTGTAGGTAGAGTACCTTCTGTTTTTGTTGTTGATAAAAGAATGAAGGAGAAATGCAGCGACCTAAGGACGCCTGTGTGGCTAAGTAAGGTAAGTGTCCGACTCTTGATTTCAGCTCAGATAATGATCTCAAGGTTTGTGAGACTGAGCTCCGCATCGGTCTTTGCACTAACAGTGCAAAGCCTGCTTGGGATTCTCTCCCTCTTCTCTCCCTGCCCCTCCCCCTGTTCATGTTCTCTCTCGCTCTCGCTCTCTCTCTCGCTCTTTTGCTTTCTCTCTCAAAATAAATAAACATTAAAAAAAATTGCACCTACCTAGAATCCTTATGCGTATTTTGTATTTTTAAAATGCGTTTACAGAAATCAGATTAAAGCCAACATAATATCTGCAATTTTTTTTCCAGCAGAGGACAAGGAAAAGAAATGGGTACAAAGAGGACAAAAGCTGTATTTCTCACATGCAAACAGGTATTATCATTATAAGCAAACAAAATGCGAACAGTTCGTTCGTGGTGTGAACACAAAGATGTTTGCCTCGCTCTGTACTTTCTCCTTGTTTGAAATATTTAATATACGTGTAATAATAATGTATTAAGTACTACCACGTGCATATTAGTTGTATTAACTACAACTAATCTTGAGTGACTATCAATGTATGACTGTGTATTTTTACATATCATGTGTTTGTGTGTCTGTATAAAATCTGGACTGATTCACATCAAAATATGAACACGGGCCAGCGATTCCTTATCTCAAGTATTTGGGGCCAGCTGGGTTTTGAACTTTGAATAGTTCAGAGCGGAGAATGTTAATCTAACACATACTGTGTGTATCACATGATACTCTCAGGGAGATCGGGGTGGCACTACATGCAAACAGCTCACTAAATGAACTCTTCAGGGGAGGTCATGTGTGATCTCTAAATTCGTTTTTCAAAAGCTTACTGTTCTCCAAATTTTAATTTTCCAAATTGTTGATTAGAGATCGTGGACCCATAACAGGCTTCTTAATGATGAAAGCTGAGAAGATTCTTATTTTTCTTTTAACTCACCTGCAGTTTCTAAAACAAATGTGTCCTACAGCCACGTAACAGGATTAAGGGGGACAGAAGTGGAGACTATAAAAACTTCTCCAGGGTGAATTAAGACCTGGCAAGAACCCAGGACCGTTCCCTCCCCTCAAAAGCCACCGCAATTAAAACTGAGGCTGATTGGTGTGGATTAGGATCCCCACCTGGAGAGAGAAGCCCACACAAGGTGCTGAGACACCAGGAGAGGGATAGGACACAGCAGAGCCAGGCTTATTTAGGAAGCATCACAAATTAGGGCACCTGGGTGATTCAGTGGGTTAAGCACCTGACTCTTGATTTTGGCTCAGGTCATGATCTCATGGTTGTGAGACTGAGCCCCTCAGCGGGCTCCATGTGGAGCATGGAGCCTGCCTGGGATTCTCTCTCTCTGTCCCTCCCCCAGTCATGCTCATCCGCAATCTCTCTCCCTCAAAAGAAACAAACATACTAAAAAAAAAAAAAAAAAAAGACAGCATCACAAATCCACTGCTGCCAAATTATAAAATCCTATCAAACCACTGGTCAACCTACAAAGCAGTTAATACGCCCTGGGTAATAAAGAGTAATCTCACTTTGCACTACAAAGCCAAACCAAACAAAAACCAGAACCCCAAAGGAAGAAATACTAAAGAGGAAAACAAAATGAACTGCTGAATCTCTTCAATAACGTGATGGGTTAATGAGTGCCTCCAGGCCTGGAAAGGAATGGCATGTATTTTAACTCAAAATATTTCTCAAATAACCAGTTCTAACAGAAGACATTCTGGTTTCATTTATTAAGATTTTTAGAGCAGTTTTAGGCTCACTGTAAAACTGAGGAGACGGTGTTGAGTTTTGTGCTACACCCCCTGCCCCAACACATGCACAGCATCCCTATCAGCATCTCCCACGAGAGCGGGACATTTGTTACAATTGATGAGCCTCATAATCACCCAAAGTCCATTGTTTATATCATGGTCCATTCCTGATGTTGTACATTCTGTAGGTTTGGACCAATGTAAAATAACGTTTATCCATAACCGTATTATCATACAGAGTATTTTTACCACCCTAAAAAATCCTCTGTGCCCCATCTGTTCACCCCTCCTTTCTCCCTGCACCCCTCCAACCCCTGATCTTGTTATTGTCTCCCCAGTTTTGCCTTTTCCAGAATGCCATATAGTTGGACTCACAGAGCATGGAGCCTTTTCAGATTGGCTTCTTTCTCTTAGTAATATGCACCTGAGGTTCCCCTGTGTTTATTCATGAGTTGACAGCTCATTTCTTTTCAACACTGAATAATATTCCATTGTCTGGATGTATGACAGTTTATCCATTCACCTACTGAAGAACAGGGATGCTTCTAAGTTTGGGCAATCACAAGGAATTCATGAATAATTATTCATGTGCAGGTTTTTCTGTGGAGAAGGACATTCTAATTCCCAAGAAGTCAATTAACAATGGACTCTCAAAGATCTTCACAGTAAGTTTCATTCTAACCAAAAGCAAACCTAGTGAAAAAACTGTTAACACAGAATATAAATAACTGAAGCAAAGGATTGTTCTGATTTTGTCTGTCCTGTCACATGTGATGGGGATCGATGCTTAAATGATTCCATGACTGGCCTTTACTGCTTTCCTATGAAGAATCACTAGATTCATAGTATTTCTTTCCACCAAATATTGGAGGGGAATCATAAATACGATCCTTGAGAATCAGGGATTTTAGAGACCTTCACTGAGTGAAGCAGTTTCTAATCATTGAACCTAGAGTTCTGATGAAGAGGAGACTCCTCTTCCAAACAAAGAAGACTAATATTTCTTGAGTGCCTACTATTCCTAGACAACATCCAAGTGATAATCACAGGAATAATAATGGCTACCTTTGTGTGTTCACTCTATGCCAGAATACCCACTATGTGCTTTATGTGTATAAATCATTCAATCCTTACAGGAGTTCTATAAAGAATACTGACAGGAGTCCATACTTATTCCCTATTCCTCCAACTTCCAGGGACAGGAACTTCCCTGCAGTAACACTGCTGTTACTTACCCATGACTCTCCCATGGAGAGGAGGATCTAACCAATTAGTGATGTTAGAATAAGCCAGATGTGCTAAACATGCTCTTTGCCTCTCCTTCAACTCCCACTCTTAGATGCACGCATCCTGATGTTAGCTCTGGCTAATAGGAAAAGGTTTCTCCCAAAGTGTGTGAGTCCTGGATTTCCCTGGCAGAGTCCGTTGTTCTCTGGGTGAATCTATTTATTCTGAGGTGAAGTGTTATTTAAACATATGGCTGAAAATTGTAAGGCATCTTCTCTAAAATTTTTACTCTCTGTTTGACATCTACATTTATCTTAACTGGTACAGAAATGAGGACCAATAAGGTATGTTATCAGGGGCTCCCAACACTCCAACAATGACCCTCACCCCCATTCACAGAATGAACAAATGCAGAGGGATTAAGCACTTACCTCATGATTATACACCTGGCTTGAACCCCAGACTCCAGAGCCCATGTTCATGGCCACCATTTTAACTTTCTCTTTAATATTTGGACTCCCCGAAAGTACTGCTCTTACCATCACTATGTGTTTTCACAGATAGAGAAATGTGAGGCTCAAGGATGTAATTTGTAATCGCTTAGCAACCCACGAGCAGAACAGAGATCAGAACTCAGACCACCTTACTCCAAATACTCTGTGTTTTCATCTATATTATAGATATATATATATATCTATAATCACTATAATCTATAATCTATATATAATCTATATATAATCTATAATCTATAATCACTCCTTTCAAACGTCATTCAGAAGGTAGCCATGCCCATTTGGGCAGCCATTTGATTAACTACAGTTCCCTTCTTTTATTATTAGCCAAGAAAATGACACAAAAGGTTGATTAAAAGTCCTCGATATTGGGGCAGGTGGGTGGCACAGGCAGTTAAGCATCCAACACCTGAGTTTGGCTCAGGTAATGACCTCACAGCTCTTGAGACTGAGACCCGATCGGGCTCTGCACTGACAGCACACAGAAGCTGCTCAAGATTCTTTCTCCCTCTCTCCCTCTCTCCCTACCCCTCCCTGTCTTGTGTGTGCACTCTCTCTTTCTCTCTCTCTCAAATAAAAATCATTTTTTTAAAAAATCCTCAGTATCAATGGAAAGCAGAAAATAAAGCACCAGAATTAAAATGTGAGCATGGTCAGGTTTTTTCACTACCTCATATAATCCACCACCCTCACTTAAAAAATAAATATTTTCCTATTATTCTTCTCTTTGCCATGCCATCCTATTCAATTCTTTGTGTTCTTTTTTTCCTCCTATTCAATTCTTATCTCCACTTTTGCTAAGCCTCCACACATAAGTCTTGAGTACTCAAACCAGTTTAACATCTGTACTCATCCGATTGTGAATGTGCCTGTTTTATTACTATCTGAACAACTTATATGTGTTATGTATGTTGTTCTCTGGAAAAAAAAAGTAGTATTAAATTAGCATCCTCTGTTGAGTTGTATTAATTTCTTACGTGCTTACCTGAAAAGGTAGAGTAGATTCTCCAGGCTTCACATAGAGATTGATTTTTGCTTGTTTCCACTGAGATGTGGAGATTCCAATCAGATCACCTTGCTTTTGCAAATCCCCAGACAGTGATGTTCTTGTAAAAACCGAGAGATGTGAATGCCAAGACAAATAATACCAAAATCGCACCTGTTGAAAATGTTTTTGAATGATATCAATATTCCAGTTACCTGTCTCCAGGAGCTTTTCTATAATTAAAAATATCACACCCATGGGGGGAGGGGAAGGAAAAAAAAAATGAGGTTAGAGCGAGAGAGAGCCAAAGCATAAGAGACTCTTAAAAACTGAGAACAAACTGAGGGTTGATGGGCGGGTGGGAGGGAAGGAATGGTAGGTGATGGGCCTTGAAGAGGGCATCTTTTGGGATGAGCACTGGGTGTTGTACGGAAACCAATTTGACAATAAATTTCATATATTGAAAATATATATATATCACCTACCATTCTGGTGTGCAATAGAATCTCCCCAACTCCCCTTTCCTCCAAACACGCAAGCCCAGAAAATGCTAACTCTGTCCTTTGCATTCTGCCCTTAAGAAAAGGCTCAGGGTAGCCCTACTATCTGGTAAAGCGGTTTAACACCTACTGTAAAGACGTCTAGGGAAATGGGATACTAGCAACCAAGACAAGTTTGAGGACACGTATTTGTCCGCATCACCACGGGCAGTTCCACTCTGCTTCCAGAGGAGGTTCCATGCTCTTTCCTTCTATGAAAGGACCTTTCTCTCTTGCTTCTCATGAATCTAGGGAGATACACATTCTTAGTGTACAAGATCAGGTTTGACTTATGTATTCCCTTTGCTGTCTCAAACAATAAACCAAAAAAAAAGTTTTGTTGAAAAATTATTTTCTCAAATAAAAGAAAACTGTAATGAGTACTTTTCATTAATTTCTTCTCATGGGGACATTATCAAAGAACTTGGGAGCTCCTATAATACTGTTAATTCATAATTTAATTCAAGTAAAGAAAACATCCTTTTTTGGGAGTGGGAGAGTGATCCTTTCACCTCCTAGTCATTATCAAAGATGACATAATTAATCTAAGGGTTTGAGCAGTTAACTGGGTAGTAAAGAAAACGTAAAGAGAGAATTATTTTGGGTACTGACAGCAGTAGCAACAACATCGAATTCAGGACCCTCATTTAACAAATACATATTTAGGGAGCATTTACTAAGTAACAGGTACTGTGTGAGGCAGGACCAACCTCAATAATGGGATGATTCACTCTATAAAACATGTCAACAAAATCTCCATAAAAACAAGTTCAGACACAGGGCATTTTTTTTTCTTTTTCTCATTGGGTCTTTGAAAAGTGCAGCCTTAGGATTTGAAGAAAACACAACGTTCAGAGATGAGGCCTCTCAGAAATAAAATCCTTCTCTTTGGATTAAAACAGACTCCTTTTCAGTTTTACCATATTTTAAATTCTTGGGTTGTTTTTTTTTTTCCTTCACTGCTATCGTTTTATTTTGTTACATGGACAGATTTTAGTACACGTATGGTCTGCCCATTTATTTCATTGTTGGTACCAATTCCAGTGGAAATTAAAGTTGAAAAAATTTTATATGCTCTTTTAAAAAGTTGTCCAGCTTTAAAAGATCAAGCATTCTCTGTTCCAATGTAGTGCACAGTTTTCCAGTGTCCACTTAATGGCCACAACTTGATCAAAAAATTCTTTCTGGCTATTCACTTCATTTTAGACATGACTACCATGTTCCCCTAAACTCAGGTAAGCAAGGCAGGTAAGTAAGAAATGTAAAGGCAAACAGAGTGTTTGATTAGATTTTATGGAAAGGGAGGATTTACGTTCCTCATGGACAATTAAATTTTAGATCCCTGCTAGAGTCTCAGCCTATTCCTAGCTTGTAAATATGCAAAACAGAGCTTTAAACTTAGTAGTACAAGAGATATGCATGCCCTATCAGAATTTCAAGCTGTCAAACTGTCATTCAGTACATCACCAGCGCTAAGGTATTTCAACAGTGTATTAAGAGTAAATACCAATGGGATCCATATTTCACAGGATAAGAGCTCAAGACTTATATTTAATTTACTACTTTAACAGACTTGGCATTGTAAAGAATTAAGGAGAATTCTTCAGCTTATTACAGACAAAGAAACCTTCCAAAGTTTTTTTTTTTCAAATTTAATATTGGTAAGAGTGAAATCATTGAACAAAGTTATTAATACAGCTGTGATTTCAGATAGGCACCTGTCAAGTGCACAAGCTCTGTGCCTTTCAATCTGCTACCCACTGGGAGTAGAACACTAAGTCATGAACGTCAAATCACCATGCGTGTCGCGAATTCCTTGCAGAATACATTACGGCAGTTTGTATTCAGATTTTGTTAATAGGTACTTTTTGGAAAAGAAGAAGAGGTGAGCAGGACCATTAGCATCAGTGCTTACGTAAACATCTGTAAACTTCACCAGAGAATGAAAAACACTGCTCTGTGTCAGAAAAGGTACAAAGCATTAGGTGTCCTTAGGGACTCCAGAGTTTTATGGGGGAGAATGAAAACAAAAGGGAACAATTAACTAGAATGCATACAGTGGCAAAGATATGAACATAGTGTGGTTATTTACACAAAAATTAATTAAAATGAAACCAAATGAAAGATCCACTTCCTCAATTATAGTCATTACAACATATGCTCAAGAGTTATATGTAGTGAGTTGCAACCATTCTGGACATAGCAAAGAAAAACTTCTATTATCATAGAAAATTCTATTAAACAGAACTACAAAAACAGGTATGTTAAGATTATACCAACCATTTAAAATGTATTTACTACTTACAATGCTAAAAGGAAATTATTTTTGTCATCCATGCCTGATTCAGTAAAAAGTAGTAAGATAAATGTTTATATTTATAAATGTTTTACTTCTCTTGGTTTTCACTAAGGCATGGTTTATATGGAGTGTGACTGGGCAAGGCACTGAATTAGTGTATTCAGGACAATTTCATGTGGTTAAAAGAGCTTCCAACAAAGCAGTTCCTTTAATTGCAAATTGGAGAGGGAAAAAAAAGAGGGGGAAGCTCAAACTATTTTATTGGTTTTAATTGCATCCTCTGTGCATTATTTATATTTTTTAAAAATATCCAATCATCATTTTTATTACCAAAGGAAAGGACAGCTTTTCAGGTGACTTACGCTAATAGTTACGAGTACAGGTGAACAACTAAGCTTGCAAGGGTAATGGCCTTGGCTACACCACTTGCTCTTTGGTTCCTACAGTGCCCCGTGACATTCTCCGGAAGAGTGCCCAGCTCTACAAAGGAGTAATCAGGCTCTCTGATATTTAACTCTGTGAAGTGACCTAACAGGGCATTATTTAAGAGTTTATTAAAATGATTTCTTCCTATTTGTTTCATTTGATTTTGGTCTGTGCCCAAATGAATCTCTACTCTTCAAAAATTCTGCTTCTTTCCTGAACTTCCCTAGAATCTTTCTTTCAATGGCTCCTCCGTCTTAGAACTCCTTGGCCGGATCTTCATGCCCTTTCTAAGCTGCATTCCAAATGCTTGGCTACCCTGCCTTCTCTGCCTCATATCGGACCCTGCCTAGTATGTTCAGTACCTGTCTTATCTTCAAGATATAGAAGAAAGAAGAAGAAGGAGGAAAGGGAAAGGAAGAGAAGAGAAAAAAGAGGCAAGAAAAAGAGAAGAGAGAGGAGAGAGAAAAAAGAAGGTATCTGTAGCTCCTCCAAACTCAGCTGGGAATTAAGTCCATGCTGGGTACAGGATCATTCATCACACACGCACACGCCCGCACACACACACCCGTAGTGATTTTTCTGACTCCTAGTCATAATTATGTTTTTGCCTGAGTATTCTTCCTCTGAATAAGTTTAATTAGAAGTTTAGAATCTCCAGTAAAATATAATCTGTTGTCGGGGTGCCTGGGTGGCTCAGTCGGTTGAGCATCCGACTTCGGCTCAGGTTGTCATCTCGCAGTCCCACATTGAGTTTGAGTCCCACATTGAGCTCTGTGCTGACACCTCAGAGCCTGGAGCCTGCTTCAGATTCTGTGTCTCCCTCTCTCTCTCTGCTCCTCCCCCAATCACGCTCTGTCTCCCAAAGATGAACGTTAAAAAACAAATTTTTTTAAACATAATCTGTGGTTTTAATTTATATGATTAGCCTCCATGTGTTTTGCTCACGCACAGGTGGAGAGAGTACCTGCTCTACTTTCCCCCATACCATGTTGTTTCCTCTAGAATCCATCCCATATGCTAACATCTATCCTTGGATTAAACAAAACGATCAGGGAACAAAGTGTGGTTGCAACGTTCCAATCCCCACTCCGTTATCACTTAATTTTTTTTCTTCTAAATTTCTCGTTGAATGTGAGTTCATCACTCTATTGGGAGAACATTACAAGACATGGTCTTTCAAAACTTGTTGAGAGAACTGTTATAAGTGGATTATGATTGTTATGCTGTACTCACCCTCTTGGAGCACTTAACACTGAATTGCCATCGGAATCCCTAAAACCGACATTTCACTGGGGCAAGCGCATACTTAGGTGGTCCCTATTGCATTCCAGGCATCCAGGCTGTGAGCAGGCAAGCAATGTGTGTGTACTGAGTCAGAGAAAGAAGGTTTACGTTGTGATCACCATGTACACTCAGGAGAGAATTCCCCAAAGAACTATTTTTGCTTTGTAATTTTTACCACCTTGAATCTAAACCAAATGATGGCTCATCTGTCTCTACTGGTTGCTGGAAAACTTAGTTCAAACGTGTAGCCTGGCTCTAATAAACTTTATTTGTGGGACCAACCCATCTCTTGCTTCATCTATCTTTTCCCTGATATTCTCATTCACTTTAAAAAAAAATTACAATTTCTTTTGAATTCAAGAATATTAAAATAAGTGCAAAACAAGCTGAAATTTATTTTTAAACAGATGAATATGCCAACTAGCTCGAAAGCAGAAGCTTTGTATTCTCAATCTTCCTGCTTTTGATGAATTGCGAAGTCCTAAAAGTAATTTAGTACAGTAACTCAAATATGAGAACTCAGAAAATATTAATACCTAGCACAAATATCCTTCATATTTGATATTTCCTAGTTAATTCAAAACAGTAACTACACTTCAACATCAGTAAGAAATGGGAGCCTCTGGTTCCCATGTGTTGTTCGTCCTATCTCCCGGCTATTCCAAGGAAACGTGCTGAGTTTCCAACAGTGACTTGAAGGGACTTCTGATACTTTTAAATTAAAGTCCACATCTTGAGCAAGGTGGGGGAGCGGGGGGAGGTGTAAGAAAAATTGTGCATGTTGATGCCATGTGCTGGCTATAGGTTAAGGACAAGGGAACTTGTGCAAAATGACTCCACAAGCCTATTGTTAGAAAAGAAGTCTCAAAAGAAAGCTTCATGTTTTCAAAGTCCTTTCGAAAAAAATGTTCTCAAGTGTATCAGCTTCATATGATTATGTAGGGAAAAAGTGTCATTTCATAAAATGAAGACATTAGTCGTATCAAAGCACCCAACTATAGTTAGCTCACTGCCTCAGTTTACCATGTTATAATGAAGAACAGTGCTATTCCACAAGTATAACTATTATCAATATGTTCCAGTTAGGAAAATTGACAAGATTTTCTCATTACTCAAGAAGATACGAATTTGGTTGTTTCACTGTTCTGTAAAGTACCACACATTACCACAGACTTATAAAAAAGTAATACTATATTCTTAGAATACTTTGTTGGGAAAGAACATTAGCTTTGTGTATCTCAGACTATAAATAACCTTCCTCCTCTAGCTAATTCTACTTCCTAGACCAAAAAGTACTATAAAATAACCCAAATATCCCTTCCTCTAACTCAAAAGCACTAACATTCAATCAGAAACAGACAAAAGGGGAAAAAAAGAAAAAGAAAAAACCAGATACCTCTTCTGGCAGCCTGTAATGGCTCCTTAAAACACTCTTCCTTTTCCAAAAAGCAAGGAAAACCATTAACACTGAAGCCTTGGGGGGTTGAGTACTTGGTTCTGAGAAATAAATCAAGTGTCTAAACTGCCCATGGCTTTCACTGAGGCCCCACCACAGCTAAGCTCCAAGTTTAAGTGACAATAGAGAAAACTGTTCCCAAGTGGAAGCAATCATAAATTGATACATAATCCCACTGACCATGAACTAACGGCTACCAGCGCAAAACAATAGGAAATGTAGGTCATCTTTACAAAGAATAAAATATATATGATTTCTAATTGAGTCTCTGGAATTACTAATAAGCTCTTAATGTTTACTTCCGAATTTCTGCAAAACAGGAAGAATACATGTTATTGTTTTGCATCCCATGTGTTATGTATACAACAGTGACCACGATCACATCACTTCAGTATATGGCCTTGAATTAAAGCTAAGAAAGTTTGTGACGTACTTTTACAGATCGAGTAATTGTTTCAGGAGTTCTTAAAAAAAAAAAAAATCCGTATCTATTGCATAGGATTTAATAGAAATAAAACAAAGGTGGGCAAGCGTAGAGTGTATTTGGGTGAAGGGGAGTCCAGGCAGGTATTTTAAATATAATCCCCATAAAGAAATGGGCAGGAAATAACAAGGGGAGGGGGCAGGAGGGGGAAGAGGGAGGACAATCCATTAGGAGTTCTGGGCACTCCTATTCAGATTTATATCAAGCTGCACATATAATTAGATTTATACCTCTGAATGATACATAATTTGTCACCAGGAATACCGGAATAAACTGCTGTACCCGTACACTTACAGATGATGAATTCAGTGTGCTGCAGTATCGAGCTCCATTACTTTCTGATAACTAAAAAAATAAACTGGAATCCTAAAGGGCTTATGGGCATGCTAGAACTCTCAAAAGGACTGAAAACAAGGCACGCTGAACAGAAACGTCTAACATAGGTGTTCATTTTGTGGAAAACAAAGGAATTTTGTTTAGTAAACATCTACGTGCCAGATCCTTTGTCGGGTACTTTATTTAACGACATTTTAATCCTGACAACCCTGTGAAAAAGGGTTGTGAAAAAGCTAATACTAGGCTTCCAGTGTGGATGCTCTCCAGGAGAGTAAGTTATCTGTGGCAGAACTTGTGGTAGGATCCCTACCCTAAGGAAAAAAAAAAAAACAAAAACACAAGGCAACCTGGCTATACGCATAGGTGACAACATCCCTCAGGACCTTGTAACATGAAACCACTTAATCAGACTACATGTTTGTGTGTTACCATATAAAAAACTACGCCACATGGCATTTGGGGCTCAGTTCTTCAGTACGCGCCCAACCGAGAGGTGCCCGCACAAATAAAGTTGCTTCCTGGAAAGAAAAGCCTCGGTGTCACGACTGTGCGAGAATCCTGCTACAAACTGAGATTTGAACCAGGTCTGCCTCCAGGGCCCTTCTCTGCTTCCTTCTCTCTTGTGCTGTTGAAATGGCCTGAGTATTGCTTGGTCTGTGTTTACTTGGCACCAGAAAGACTAAATGAAAAAATAAAATTGCACAAAATGGAATTCTTTTTTTGTGCCCGTGTTTATCTCCCTTTTTCCACCCTTTCATCTTACTCTCAACAAGCACTTGTGTAGATTATTTTGTTTTACTCAATTAACACTGTTGGCCAAAATAATCAGCAGTTTTGGCAGCATGTATCCAGTTTGGGATTCTTGAAAGGGCTGCGTGGAAAGAATACAAAATGACAGAAAAATTCGTTAATAGGCCCCCAAAAAGAACCGTTGAAGTTATATGTTGCAAATGGTCTTTTGGAAGGACATGACATTTCATGCTGAAATAGCTCATATAAATCTCTCAGTTCATCATGAAAACAGTAGTAAAAGATAGCAGGCATTTACTGGCAGCAGTAACCCACACCCAAAAGTTTACAACCACAGAATGGTCAATGCAAATCCCAATAACTGGTTACCTGACATGGGGTAGAGGCAGTGCGTACTTTCGTAAGAACAGGACTTCCAAGTTTGGCCACTCCTGGAAATTGATGTGACCTGAAATAAATGAATGATCCTACAAAAAAAAAAAAAAAAAAAAAAAAAAAAACTGTAAAGGCACATGGATATAAATTCTACTATCGTATATTTAGTAATTCTTTGCTCTTAACACCTTATCCTTGCACACATTCAACTGTTAATCAGATAAAGAAAATTACATTTTTACTTATGTACCATTTAGCTCTGTAGATAACCAAAAGTTCTTTCAAATGGATAACATTAAATATCTAAAATAAAATCCAATGGATTAAAATCAACTCTTGGTCTAACCCCCCTAAACAAATATTTTTATTGGCTTACGTCGTGTCATAAATAGAATCTGAAATCAAATTAAATGAAGCTTCTAAGTTTACAATTGGATATCCAACATGCCCTTATGAAATTCTCATGAGAGCATGATTTTTAAGTTTCTTCACAAAGTACTGAAGGATGCCAGCCTGTGGAGTTTGGTTTCTCCTGGGGCTTACATGTTTGACATTGTTGTCTGTGCTAGTGGGGATGAAAGCTTAATTAAAGATCTAATCTGAGCGTTAACAAAATAACTGCTTTTAGATTTTAACTACAGTAGATGTGCTCATGGCAAATGTACAAGGAGATAACATCTCTTAGCAGCTCAAAAGATCACATAGTCTGAACTGCTGTCAGGGGTAGCCTCATTGAATATTGAAAATTTACAAGGAAGGCTATGCAGAACAATGTCAAGGTCTGATCCTGCCCTTTGATAATCATGAAGTGATGGGCAACTTGGAAAGCCAACTATTTTGACTGAAAAATACCATATTCAGAAGGTGATTTTCCTAGATACAAGTACGCAGGAAGGAAAAGATTTCATAATTAAAATGTATTGTTTTATAGATACCACCATGTATTTAACCGAACAACCAGGGCTGCAAATCAGCAGTATCATCTCTGAATGAGAAAAATAGGACAGTTTATATGGGTTTTTGTTTTTTTTTTTAAGTAGGCTCTACACCGACCTAGTCTCCGCATCCAATGTGGGACTTGAACTCATGACCGTGAGACCAAGAGTCACATCCTCTACTGACTGAGCCAGCCAACCACCCTTATACAGGGTTTAAAATCCCAAAACCAACAGGAAAGAATAAAACCTCTTATTCCCTAATTTCAAACTAAGAGTGATAAAAACTATATAAGCTCATTAAATGGTTTCACCTATAAAATAATAGCATAGGCAAAGAGGATTTTGAAAAAATTATTCCAGCTTAAAAATCCCCAGGTTCAAGTAAAACTCAATTGAATACTTTTAAAAGACAACCAAAATTCTACAAATTAACAAATACTAAAAATCTTGGTCCCCTGGTCATTTAAAAACAATATGCACAATTTCAAACAAGCAGTTAATTGAAGGATGGGACATACAAACTAAAACTGCAAAATCTGAAAGAAGCAAAAGGTTTGAATAAATTGGTTTTACCACAAAAATGACTTGTAAAGTGATGAAAAAAAAATCTTATGGAAATGTCTGGCGCCACAGGTGACTTTTAATCAATTTTTAAGGAATATTTGTAACATTATTCAAGGGATCTTAAGTCTTAGAGATATATGGAGCTCAACTCATTTTACATTGCCAGATAGCTCTAATTTAAAAGTTATGGAAATAGGAACATAAAAAATAAATTGCAGAGCAACGTCACTCATGATCATAGTATAAAATTCTAATTAAGAACTTATCAATTACATTCGAAATCCTTATCCAAAAAATATGTCCTGACCAATCAGTGCTTTCCAAGAATGGAAGCTTGGTTTAATCTAGCCACTCTATCAACATAGTCAAATAGATCAACAAATTAAAGGGTAAAATCAGACTTGGATCAACAAATACTGAAAATCCTGTGGCAAAAAAAAATAGCCATTGCAAAGAAAATAACCTTAAGAAAGTATTAAAAGTAGGGGCACCTGGATGGCTCAGCCGGTTAAGTGTCCAACTTCAGCTCAGGTCATGATCTCACAGCTCGTGAGCTCAAGCCCCACATCGGGCTCTATGCTCACAGCCCAGAGCCTGGAGCCGGCTTCAGATTCTGTGTCTCCCTCTCTCTCTGTCCCTCCTCCACTTACAATCTGTCTCTTTCTCTCAAAATAAAAACACATAAAAATTTTTTAATTAAAAAAATATTAAAAGTAAACAATTAAATGAAGATTAATGATCAACCCCAAAATAAATATCCTAAATGGCAAACAACAAAGTTATTTTCATTAAAATGAAAAAGTAGAGATTTATGTCATGATTATTAATAACAGATAATATTAATTATCTTAGACTAACATTATCTCATAGGTCTAGTGAATGCAATTGTCAAGAAAATAATATATTTAGTAATCATAACAGAAAAAATAGAGACAGTTTCCATGTTTTGCCAATAATATATTCCTAACAGTAGATACCCCCAAGACTTACATTTTTATATAATGACAAATATTAATAAGAGAATTTGGTAAGGTTAAATCATTTTTTTTAACTTTAACAATAAAACCCTAGACATAAAAATGGTGAGAAATACTCTCTTCACAATTACATTAATGCAAAATATGTAGGAATAAGTCTAACAAGAAAAGGACAGAACTTTTATGAAGAACATTATAAAAACTTGTAGAAGACCATAAACCCTGTTATTAAATAGAAAGAGATATAGATAATATATTTTTAAATGGAAAGATATTATAAAATTATTAATTTAGTGAAAATTTATTTGCAAGCTAAATGAAATCCTAAGAAAATTTTAATATTTCAAAAACATGGAATACAGTCTTAATATTTATATGGGCAGGTAAGGAGTAAAGAGAATATGAACTCTGAACCCAGACCCAGGGACTTCTAAAAATATGTCTCTGGATTTATTTTAAGTCTGGTTTGCAGAATGTACTAAGAGAACTATGGAATTATAGTATATCGAGTAGATTGTTCCTGGTAATCTGCACAGTTCATTGTAAAACACTTATACACACCCGAGAGGGGTGACAGGAAAAACACGGTATAAAAATTAAACAATGAGGGGATCAGCCTCTGTGGGTTAAACTGTCCATGCCAGCCTCAACCTCATCTTTTGCAAAGCATGCATCCGCTTTTAATGTAATGGTCTAGAAGGGACTACTTACATGATGTGAAAATATTAGATAGAGGACTTGATAATGAATCAAATATTATATAAATATCACAAATATTACCATAAAGAATAAAAAGTCATGAATACAACAAGTAAAACCAACCAAATGAGATTTGGTTCATGAATGCAAGGGTGGTTTAATATTGAAAAATTCATGTTATGAATAAACAAAAAAGATCATATGGTGACCATATGACTATCACATGTTGAAAAAACGTGACAAATTTTAACATACATTCATATATATATACACACAAAAAAACACATTATGAATAGAAGGGAACATCGCTATCTGATAAAGCAAAATAATCTTTCAGCAAATATAGCACTTAAGGTTGAGTTATTAACAGCTTTCTTCTGAAATAAGAACAAGTTTAGAAGCTATCACCTGTTCTATTCAACATTTCCCCAGAATAACCAGCCAGTGCAATGACACAAAGAAAACAGAAGGCTTCACATTCAGATAGAAGGAAATAAAATTGTCATTATTTGCAGATAAAATCATACATATATATTCACAATTATTTTAGGTTCATACACACACACACGCACACATGCACACATGCACACATACACACTTAGCTATAATAAATAAAATTAGCAAGGTCATTGGGTACAGGATCAATATTTAAAATACAATGGCATTTCTCTATACCAGCAACCAAAAACAGTTTTTAAAATATTATAAGAGCTGAAAACCTATCAAAAACCTAAAAAATATTTTTAAAATATATACACTGAAAGCTTCAGAATTTTAGAGAAATTAAAGAAACTCTAAATAAACTAAGAGATTAGAAATATTTGAAAAGATCATTTTTCAGTAAAATACAATAAAGATTAAAAATGAGCAACCATTTTATACTCACAGATTAGAAAAAAAATTTTTTTTTATTTTTTTTTCAACGTTTATTTATTTTTGGGACAGAGAGAGACAGAGCATGAACGGGGGAGGGGCAGAGAGAGAGGGAGACACAGAATCGGACACAGGCTCCAGGCTCTGAGCCGTCAGCACAGAGCCCGATGCAGGGCTCGAAATCATGGACCGCGAGATCGTGACTTGGCTGAAGTCGGACGCTTAACCGACTGCGCCACCCAGGCGCCCCCAGATTAGAAAAATTTAAGAGACTATAATGCCTGCTGCTGGTAGACAAATGGGAAAAAAGCCCTCTTGTTTTGCTACTGGAATTTTAAGTGTTAAGATTTGAAGGGAAAGTACATATCTTTCTGCAAAAACCTAGTAGTCTCACTCATAGCTGTTCATTGCATAGAACTGAAAGCACCCTATATAAGAAGGTGTGTGCAAGAATGGATTTTAAAGCACCGTCGTGATATTGTCACTCGATAAGAGGATAGCTAGATATGTCATAGCATATCCAGACCAAAGAAATGAAGCAAACAAACAAAAAGAACTTTAAAAGTAAGACAATGAGTACGTAGGATCACAGGACAATGATCTCTAAGACAGGGAAAATAAATGAGTTATGCCATACAATTTCCCCAGCTTACTGCCTAAACAGTTTCCAGCTGCCGTGTAGGGAGTGGGGAGCCAGAAGGAGTGTGACGGTCTCTTCAAATTGAAAAGATGGAGGTGCCACTTTGGGGACACTCAACTGGCTAGAGTCCACAAGGCAGAGGACAGGAGGACAGGGCTGCAGAGAGATCCAGAGATCCACAGAGTCTCCCCCTCCCCCAAATCTCCACCTGAGTACTGACCAGTGCATGGAGGTGAGGAAACTTGAGTGAAGCTGGAACTTCAACTTCTAAAAGGCGCAACTGGAATATTTCCCAGAGGTCAAAAAGGGCCAGAAATCAGAGGCCCTTTCACTCAACACCAGAAGGAAAACATTAATTAAACAAAGGAACTGGATAGAGTACTCAAGTCAAATGAAAACTTATGTCCAAAAACAAAACAAACAAAAAAAAAGGTATGCAAATCTTACAGCATGTTCATAATCACCAACATTTAGAAACTAAAATATCCTTCAACTGATCAATGGATAAACAAACTGCGCTTTATCAATGCAATGGAATACTACTCTGTAGTAAAAAAGGAAGGAGCTGCAATCAACAAGGATGAAAGTCAAATCCATTAAGCTAATTGAAAGAAGACAGACTCAAAAGGCTACATAGGACATTAGTATATTTATATGACATTATGGAAAGGGCAAAAGCATAGGGACAGAAATCAGATCAGTTAGATGCTGGTGGCTAGAAGTGAGATGAGCATTGACTGCAAAGTGGCATAGCATTTGGGGGGAGAATGGAACTCTTTCAGATCTTAAGTTTTCTGATAGTTATACAACTACATATGTTTGTTCAAATTCTGTGAACGGTACACCAAAAAGGTTGAATGTTGCTGCATTTAAATTACACTTTAACAGATAGACAATAATGAGTTGTCCTTTCTGTTTCAAACTTTAATCCACTCCATCACAAAATCTTAAAGGAAAAATAAGGTTAACAGGCGTGCACGTGTGCGCGCGCACACACACACACAAATTAGGACCTTACTCCACTGTGAAATAATAATCTGAGTTTATAGTTTTAGACAACAGATGGACGGTCAAAGTCTCTCTCTCCATCCATTGACATGCTCCCCCACCAACCCCAGTTTGCAATGGCTATAATTTAAAATACAGCCAACACTGCTAGCTTGGCATACTTCCTTGGAAATCTCAAAGGAGAGACAGAATAATGTTCAAGAGGCTTGGATGAGCTTAAAGAGGATTGACAATATCAGAAGACTCCCCCCCCCCACCCTCATGCCTTCAACCCTGTAAAAAACGTGGCAACAGGGGTGCCTGGGTGGCTCAGTCAGTGGAGTGTCCGACTTTGGCTCAGGTCATGATCTCATGGTTCATGAGTCTGAGCCCCACATCAGGCTTTCTGCTGTCAGCACAGAGCCAGCTTCTGATCTTCTGTCCCCCTCTGTCTGCTCCTCACCCACTTGTGCGCTCTATCCCTCAAAAATAAACATTAAAAAAATTATAAAACAAAAAGTAAAAAAAATGTGGCAAGAAAAACATTGTTTATTAAAACAATGTTCTTTTCGGGAAACTCAATTAATTACAAATTATCATGTTGATCATGACAGTTTAAAGCAAGACAAACCAGAGTTCTATGTATATAGTCTATAGCTAGAAATGAAAATACATAGTAGCACCATTCTGCAACATGAAAGACAACAAACACTTTTTTAAGAGGAAAATGTCCTACCATTATTTGTGTTTGCTATGTGATCAGCATCAGGTAGGTGGTTGTCTCCACTGGCCAATCCTTTCATGAACTCCCAGTGTGAATCTTCTATGAGAAATGGTTCCCAACCACAGAAACCAGACTCAAAATCACACGTGAGATGATGTGCTGTTATGCATGGGGGGAAAAAACAGATGAGGAGGAATTAAGGAGGAAACATAATTCCTGAAATACAGACTTTATATCAGCCAATTAACTTCGGAGGGCAGAACAATCGTTCCACTTTGTAATAATCATTTTCTGAATATCAGAATAGTTTACTTTTCCCTCAGAGTTTTCCATGTGATGTGTGAGGCATCGCCCTTCTACATTCTTCTAACTACAAGTTTGGCACATTTCATTCTGGCTGTGGTCATCTCTACTGTGCTCAGTGATGCACCATCAAAGTAGAGCTTTCTTTGCAGGGAGTAACTGATTCCTCTGCCAAGACCAACAAGATTCAACAGCTCAGTCAGTAGTTTAAAAAGATCCATTTGAAAGAGGGGAATTGATTCTGGATACCCAAACAGTTTGCGGTTGGTGCCTTGGTATTCATTCTGTTACACTATTTTAATAGTTTCTCAAAAAAAAAAATTGCCTAGTCACAGTGGAATTGCAGGTAAATTAGACATTCTGAACTTTGCTTTTCGTTTCCCTCTTAATACACAACTAAAAAGTCAGGAAATACTTATGTTTCTACATTAATCACAAAAGAAAACAGTATGGAGGTTCCTCAAAAAAGTTAAAAATCAAACTATCATATGGCCTAGTAACTGCACTAGTAATTGTAATTGTACTTACCCAAGGGACACAAAAATACTGACCTGAAGGGACACATGCACCCCAATGTTTATAGAAGCATTATTTACAATAATAGCCAAATTATGGGAAGAGCCCAAATGTCCATCAACTGTTGAATGGATAAAGAAGATACGGGGTGTGTGTGTGCGTGTGTGTGTGTATTCTTCAAAAATAATGAAATCTTGCCATTTCCAATGACATGAATGGAGCTAGACAATATGCTAAGCTAAATAAGTCAGTCAAAGAAAGGCAAATACCATATGAGTTCACTCATATGTGGAATTCAAGAAACCGATGAACGGGGCGGGGGGAAGAGAAGCAAACCAGGAAACAAACTCTTAAATCTAGAGAACTGATGGTTACTGGAGGGGAGGTGGGTGGAGGGATGGGTTAGATAGGTAATGAATATCAAGGAGGGCACTCGCCTTAAACACACTGGGTGTTGTATATAAGTGATGAATCACTAAAATTCTACACCTGAAGCTAATATAACAGTGTATGTTAACTAACTTGAATTTAAATTAAAACTTGGGAAAAAAGTAATACATACATATATACATAAAATAACTTTAAAAAAAGAACTAGTTCTAGATTAATTCAATGTGTGGGGTAAGCTTCATAGCATCTTTACCACTTTTGCCACCAAATTAGTAAGAAAAATGCAGCAAGACTGGGCAGTAAACTAGAAATTGCAACAACTTGACTTGTGCTTTTGAGAAATTAGTTTTTATGAGCTTAAATTCCCTTTACCTACAATAAGAATCATAGCATCAGGCTATCTTAGGTAATAGCTTGGGGAGTAAATTAATACAATTTAAGAATTTATTTCCAAATACTCCTTTTCATGCATATGCATTTTTACAGCACTGGGACAAAATAATTCTTGGTCAAAACATACCCGAAGTTTTGACAAACTCCAAGTTTTAACAAGCTCCCTAGGATCAAAATGCTATCATCTTGGGGCAGCTGGGGGGCTCAGTCAGTTGAGCATCCAACTTCGGCTCAGGTCATGATCTCGTGGTTCCTGTGCCGGAGCCCTGCATCGGGCTCTGGGCTGACAGCTCAGAGCCTGGAGCCTGCTTCGGATTCTGTGTCTCCCTCTCTCTCTGCCCCTCTCCCACTTGCGCTCTGTCTGTCTCTCTCTCTCTCAAAAATAAGCAAACATTAAAAAAAAAATTTTAATCCTATTATCTTTAGTAATAAGAACAACAGACATGTGACTGGAAGTACCCAGAGTGGTGCCGGGGATTTTGCATACAGTACCATTAGTCCTCTCAATTACCCCACACAGTAAGTGTAATCACCCCTCAAAGAGAAAAGCAGCTCTAAGTACTTGTCTGTGGTAAATTTAATAAACAGAACATCTGGGCTTTGAAATGTCTGTCAACAAAGCTCTTTAACTATGAAGCCTCCCTAAACCAGGGACTACACTACCATATGTCTGCTCCTAACCATTATTTTCAATTTTAAATAATATGACCAAAGTGACCAGTATATTGAATGAGCTCACTATATCTTAATAATCAAAGGATCTTCAAATTTCTATAAACAGGGATGCCTGGTTTCATGACCAGATAGTTCATCACTAACGTGTCAACTCTTAAAACACTGAAGTCCACTATGCAAGTAACACTACCACTTAAATTTTCTCTACATGTACACATTTAGATCTCAGAGCATGCTTGTTTAGACAGTCATATAACTGATATATAATGCTATTTTTTTCTTTACAAGCAAATATTGTCTTCTCCCTGAAATGGATTTCCCAAAAAACAAACACGACTACATTATAATAATGAAAAGATGTTGCATACTACCTAATGGTGAATCCACATGACAAGGAAACGCCATTCACCCATATACTTAACTGGAAACCTTCTGGATGTGTTTTTCTTTACTCAGCTCTGGCTACAGAGTTCAGAGGGTACTACTGATAAAAAGTTAATCCTCAAAGAAGAATCTCTTCTGGTTTTTGACAGTCTTAAGCACCAATAACAAGCTGTGACTGTTTCCCAGGCCATCTGGAAAATCCTCTGGTCTAATTCCTTGGTTCTCTATGAACTTTGCCACTTATTAGGTGACCTCAGACTCTTCTCAGTTGGTAGAGTGTAGAAATACGCAAGACTCAAAATACATACCTGACCTCTGAAACGTGCTTAAAAGTTCCAAATCCTTGGTTTTGGACATGGTAAGGAACTTTTCCACCTACTCCCAAGGGTACCCAAAATTCTCCCCTGGAATACACCTCCCTGGAATAGAAAATCTTCCATGGGTGGGGTGACCACCCATCTGGGTTGCCACAGTTTATGCCTGT
Organism: Acinonyx jubatus; assembly: GCF_027475565.1. Lineage (NCBI taxonomy): Eukaryota > Metazoa > Chordata > Mammalia > Carnivora > Felidae > Acinonyx > Acinonyx jubatus. The sequence continues at coordinate 17,456,156 of NC_069387.1, read as the reverse complement.
TGTCCTAGCATAACAATTAAAACCTCTTTTTTTCTCCCTCTCAAGCATTCCTGTTTGGGTAATAAATTCAACATTGCCCTGTTGGGAAATACATATTAATATACAAAGGAAATAAATCCGTGCAAATAGCAATCTTATTCACTGCAGGTAGCCACTGATTTAACCAGTAACCATCCTATTGCCCAACTAGGCAATACTGTGAATTGGCAATAAGACCAATAACTGTGGATGGAAAGTACAATGTGACACAAACATCACCCCACTGTTCCATAGGCTCTTCACAACTGTGTCTATGTCACTGAAAGGCAAAGATATAAAGAGGATTTCAAGACAAAATAACTTTGGGTCATGTAAATGTTGAAATGTGGCACTGGGAGAAAAATTGATCTCTTTCATTATCTGGACGTTTCACCAGTTAAAATGTCAATCGTTGCACTTTCCACAAAACATGAGAAACACCCTGTCCTTTGAAAAATGAACATTTGTTTTTGAAATCCATCACCCTAAAGATAGGTGGATGTGGAAGCAAAATGGTACAGTCACCTCCGTATAAAAATCTTGCTGAATTGCTCAGCTGTTTCTACCAATGACAGTCATCCCAGTATACTTCAAAGGACATTTTTTAAAGTATTCTAGAATTTATCTGTGCTATAAAATATAAATCAAATTCCAGTCACCAAAGTTTAGGTTTTTCCATTAAAATTCCCCTACATAATTCAAAAAGTTTAAGTTGCAATTATAAATATCTGAAGAAAACCAGAGGAGCCAAACACATTTTGGCCACTAATAAATGCCTGACACCATATTGTTAAATGCTAAGTATTTATAAAATCTAAAAAATCATCTATTCATATTATAAGTGTTCATTACAGTGATTTTTGATTATTTGGTTGCTTTTATATTAACTTCCCGTGATTATAGAACACACTTCACTATTTCTAATCAGAGCATGAGAAATGGCACTGTTCATAATTTTAGCAAAATTTTGCTGAGTTCATCAGAGTAATATTTTAAAATTATGACAAAGCTTTCTCTTGCATTTTTAACCACTGCAGCATATTGGCCAAAGAAAAAATTCACTGTAGCAGCTGAGGAAAATTCTTCTGGATTAAGAAAATTAAAATATTTATGAATCTTCTAGTTCAGAAGTAAATCGCTTTTCCGTTATATAAGGGGGGAGAAGTATGTATGGGAATAAATGGGGAATGTTGCATTCCATAAGCATATATTAGATCTTAATATGATTATATCAGGTAAACATTTTAATACTTACTGTAAAGCCACAAGGATCTTTTCTCCACTACATATATTATTTCCCTTGCCTGCAGGAAATTTTTAGCATAACATTTTTCTTCAAAATATGAAAGACATCCAGAGACAGCACCACAGTGAACATTAAATGCACTGCATTGGATTCTTGGTTAAAACTTCCTTCACTTGAACACTGTATCAACTTCTCCTTTATTTTTTTCCGACTTCTCCTTTAAAGTGTACTTTAAAGTACTAGCATTTTAAATGCTCTGAAGAATCCTACAATTAAAAGAACTTTTTGTTTCCACCAGAGTTTCCCATACTATTCGATTCCGACAGAGATCTGTCCAACCTTGCATCCTTTTTGAAACACATATACAGTCTTTTTCCATGTTATGATTGAAAAGGGTATATAAATTATTGTATTTTTGTGTGGTAAAATATAGGTGGCATAAAGCTTATCTTTTTAACCATTTTAAGTGTAGTTCAGCAGAATAAGTACATTCACACTGTTGTGTAACCATCACCATCAGGCATAGTCCAGAACTTCTTCATCTTTACAAAGTGAAACTCTATACCTAGTAAACACCAACTCCCCATCTTTCCCTCCCCTCACCCCGGCAACCCCCCTTCTGCTTTGTTTCTATGAATTTGACCCCTCTGTGTACCTTGTGTAAGTAGAATTATACAATATTTGTCTTTTTGTGACTTGCTTGTGCTATTTAGCATAATGGCTTTAGGGTTCATCCACGTGGAATGTGTCTAGAAATTAGGTATATTTTATATGTAAATTGTTCCACCTGCGAATGTATATGCCTTTAGATATGTTTGGAACAAGGTATATTTTAATTATTTTATTAGAAGTATTTAAAAATAGGGGCACCTGGGTGGCTCTGTCTGTTAGAAGTCCAATTCTTGGTTTCAGCTCAGTTCATGATCTCACAGGTCCGTGGGATCAAACCCCACATCAGGCTCTGCGCTGACAGGGCAGAGCCTGCTTGGGATTCTCACCCTTTTCCTCTCTCTCTCTCTCTGCCCCTCCCCCACTCACGCTTGCTCTTCCTCTCACAAAAATACATAGATAAGTTTTTAAAAGAAATATTTAAAAATACATTGCAATGCAATGTCCCTCTTTTATACAGGATCATATTAGTAAATGTCAAAAATCTATTGTTTGGAATCATGCGGTATTTGTCCGATAACTGGCTTATTTCACCTAGCATAATGACTCCGCTTATATGAGGTATCTAAAATATTAAAACTCCTAGAAGCAGAAAACAGAACAGTGGTTATCAGGGGCCAAGGGTTCAGGGAAATGGTGGGTTGTTGTTCAATGGGTATAGCGTCAAGTATGCAAGATGAATTCGTTTAGAAGTCTCCTGCACACTACACAGTCAACAATACTGTGCATTTTTTTTTTTTTTGCAATACTTCTATTTAGGGCTTTGTCGAAAATACGGCCTTTCATAAATTATTTTCAGAACGGAGAGACAGAAAAGGGGCATGGGAAGAAAAAAAAACACACCTCACTTAGCTGCTCGCTAAGACACGTTCGGCAGGACCGTTTTTCCCCCTCGTTTAAACGATGTATTTGAAGCTCAAAGTGCTGTCACAGGTGTTTGCCTTTGAAACTCCCCCACAAATCTCGATGACAGGGACTTTTAGGGTCGGCGCGGCGAAGTTTTACGGAGCAGAGGCATGGAGTCTGTTTACAACTTTGACAGGTGCTCTCTTCCACTCGAGAAAGTTCTAAGACTTCTGTCTGACAAGTTCTGCAAGCCTGCCCGAAGGAAACCTTGGGGGTGCCCTGGACCCACATACCTGGGCACTGCGCCATCGGCTGCTGCGGTCCTTGCAGTAACCGCCCCATTTCTGCTCGAAGAACTGGAAGCGCGGGAGCTCCCGGCCCGGCGGGGGGCTGCCCGGCGGGACGCCTCGCTCCCTCGGGGCTGGCTCCCGGTGTCACCGTGGTCCCGGGCCTTCCCGCCCGCTCTCCCGGGCTCCGAGCACGCGGGCGCCCGCCGCTGGGGGCCGCCACGCCTCCCCGCATCCCCCGGCCTGCGCCCGCTCGCCGCGGGGTCGCCCCCTTCCGGGAGGCGGCGCGGCGTCAGGAGGCCACGGGCGAGGCCACGGCCACAGCGCGCGGGAAGAGCTCGAGGCGGAGGCGGAGGCGGAGGCGGGGGGAGTGGGGGGCGTGCGGCCGCCGCCGCCCGCCGCGAACGCGGGGTCGGGGTCGGGGTCCCTGCACAGCACGTTAAGTGCTTCCCAGCGAACACGACCCCTAGACCTCGCGGCGCCGGTTCACCGGCACGGCCCGGGGGCGGCTGCTGGGTCCGCGGGGAGCACCCACCTGCTGGAGGGCCAAGAACGGCGCCCGCCCGCCGCGAGCTGTCGAAGCCCAGGGCGGCCGTCCGCCGCGGGGAGGCCTGTGAAGACCGCGAGGCCGCGGAAGAGGAAGCGGGAGGGTAGTCCCCGCCCAGGTGCCGCCCGCCGCCCGACACGCTGCGCCCCGGGCCCAGGGCGGCGAAAGGTGGCGGGGCGAGCCGCCCGGGTATGAGTAGGGGGCGCACGCTACGGTAACCAGCCAGCGTCTGTCCCCATCTGTGCGGCCACACGTGCTGCCCCACCACGTTAAAAGGGTAAAACTCTCACGTTCAGTGTTCTTACAAGAAGGACACAGAAAAGCTCCTGGACAAAGCCTGGGTGTATAAGTCAACAATCACAGACATTAAGTATGTGCATTTGTTGTGCGTCCATTGTTCTTCAATAAAACTGTTTTTAAAATCTATCGTTCGGGGTGCCTGGGTGGCCCACTAGGCTAAGCATCAGACTCTGGGTTTTGGCTCAGGTCCCGATCTCGGTTTCCTGAGTTCGAGCCACCGTTCGGGCTCTGCGCTGACAGTGTGCTTGGGATTCTCTCTTCTTCTCCCTCTACCCTTCTCCCACTCGTGCTGTCTCTGTCTCTCAATAAATAAATTTAAAAAATAAAATCTATCGTTTGGTATTATAGTGATGCTCTCAGGAATTAGTTATGGGAGTTTTAGCTTCTGTCGTGAAAGCTCTCTTGACTAGTTTGCCTTAAGTCTATTTTTTATATGCCATTTGTTTTCTCTCTCAGCTGTGGCTCCATTTCTGAAGACTGTTTGGCTCAGCGGTTCTCAAACTTTAATATGCAGAGGAACCACCTGAGACATTGTTAATGGCCAACTTTGGGTCCTGTAAGACTGGGCTATGGCCTGAGGTTCTGTATTTCAAAAGAGCTCCTAGATGATTCCGATGCCACTGGTCCACAAAGTACACCAGAGTAGCAAAACTCTAGCAACACTCCTTTACACTTAACAATTAACTGCTTTATAAAAGGCATGGGGCTAGAGGCTCGGTCAACTACTCTTGTTAAAAGTATCTAAAATTAAGAGGAACTTGGTAATGAAAGAACACCTGAGTGAGTGTGACTTTTGGGAAAAGCACACTGACTACATAATCCCAACTAACCGTATTCTTTAGTTAATATTTCCTGAGTCTCCAGTAAGTACTCGTGCTATTCAAACTGCATATATAAGCTACACAGTCCTAGAGATCCATCCTCAAATGGGATAAAAGGAAGGTATAAAAGCATGTTGCTTGTGCTTTATGAACATGGGAAACCATAAGAAAAGTTTGCGTTACAAACGCAATTTGTAAAATACAAACTTAAAGTAGGCGTAGAATGTTTCAAGGTGGTTTTAAATTTCAAAGGGAACAATATATATAAGCATGTGTAACGATATATATAAGCGTGTGTATATATGCACAAATATATTATTTTAGCACAGAAAATAGTGTAATACAAATTCTAGTAATTCAATTGCTTTATAACTTCCTCAAAACAAAAATGATTGAACAAATATATACATGAAATACTCATGTCAGCATCAAATATGGACATATATGCATCAATATATAAATATTTCATAATATGTAATATGGCTACATTTTTATGTCACACTCTCTACATGAAGTTGGTCTCAATCAAGCAAACATGCCAGGTTTTCTTTGTTCAAATGAAATGGCATAATTTGGAAAATTTAACACAGTAGGAAATAACACTATTTGTTGAAAAGCACAGACATCTGTCCCTTCACTCCAAGGAAATAGCAGAATGGTATCAAGATATACTCCCCTGGAAAAATCCCAACTATGTAACCAATGAAACTACAAGAAAAAAAGAGAAATGGGAAAATATGTTCAAAACCAAATGCTAAAATATCTACTGATACTCCGAGTGGAATTTGATTTACAAAAAAAGAAACAATTACAAGGAGAACATAAAAAACCCTTCACTGGAGGGGGAAAAAGGGAGGAAAAAAGCTAAGTGTCAATATGTGCAATTGAAAAGAGAAGAAATATATTTACTTTCGGCCAATGAACCCAAGAATAATGCAAACTATTAGTAAGGTGAATTTCTCCAAAAGAAATGACCCAAATTTTTGTAAGAAATTTTAAGGCACAGAAAAGACATTGACAGGGGTGCCTGGGTGGCACAGTCGGTTAAGCAACCTACTCTTGATCTCGGCTCAGGTCATGATCTCACAGTGAGTTCTCAACACCTGCATCAGGCTCTGTGCTGATGGTGTGGAGCCTACTTGGAATTCTGCTTCTCCTTCTCTCTGCCCATCCCCCACTGTGTGCACGCACGTGCGCTCTCTCTCTCTCAAAGTAAATAAATAAGCTTAATACATTTTTTTTGAAAAAGAAAAGAAACTGACACATTAGAGAAAATGAATTGTCCTCACATATTTTTTGAGTGATAAAAGACTGTACCCAAAAATTCCACCAAGATTATACTGGTAAGTTGATTTTTTTTTTAATCTAGTATTAAAACCAAGTGTCTGAGGCATTAATGGAATTGCTGTTTAAAAACAGGCAGAGGGGGGCGCCTGGTGGCTCAGTCAGTTAAGCGTCGACTTCGGCGCAGGTCATGATCTCACGGTCCGTGACGTGAGTTCGAGCCCCGTGTCAGGCTCTGTGCTGACAGCTCAGAGCCTGGAGCCCGTTTCAGATTCTTTGTCTCCCTCTCCCTCTGCCCCTCCCCTGTTCATGCTCTGTCTCTCTCTGTCTCAAAAATAAATAAACATTAAAAACAAAAAATTAAAAAAAAATAAATAAAAACAGGCAGAGGATTTCTCCCTCGCTTTCCCATCTCCTCTTTCCTGCATCCTGTTCCGTTGCTCTTAATAAAATCCCTACCGATCAACAGAAGCATTTTGTACAAAGAACTTTTCATTTAAAAAGCGACACGTTGCAATATTTCTTTCAACAAAATACATCGCTAAAACTGCAGCAAAACAAATGGCAAATTTTTAATAATTAAGAAAACCCACTTGTTTGTGATATGGGATTTGGAATAATTTAGTTAGAATTCATTGTTTCCAAAGAGATGCAAGTATCTTAGTTGCTAAGTTACCTCATATGGGAACCATCATTTGGGTTTTAAATTAAATTGTATTTCCTTTCAAATACAACTAGACTTGAATAGTAATGGGACTTCTTGTCATCACTCCTATCAAAGCCTCTCCATAAAAATCCTAAAAGGGAGGTGCTGGACCTAAATTTTGCCCAGTCATGAATACCAACCACAGCTGACATTTCTACAGGCATCATGGCTGCCTAGAAGGCAATGGCAGCCCTCCTCTTGAAACCCTCCCCACAGCTTTCTGTCTAATTGGTCAGAATGCAAAATGCCCTACACTTAATAAAGGTCAGCAATCCATAATATATGTCTCCAAAGGGAAAAGTATAAAGGGGTTGCCCTTCCCACCCATTTTCCTCTTTAAAACACACACATACCATAATACAATTACTCACTTGTTCAACAAAGTTTGCAGTATTAACAAAAAGTACCAAAGTCTTAAATTAGCTTAGAGACCCCCACAAAGAATAGTGCTAATAGCTTCAGAGTGAGAATAAACATTCATCGTATTTCATACATGTTAACTTTACCTCACTCGATGCAAAGACTTTTAAATCCAACCACAGTCATGAATGTGAGCATGTGAAGAAGTAAATCATTAATTCACTTACAGCAAGTTGCCGGGTCTTCATCACTGTCATCAGAACAGTCTGGCTGAGAGTCACAGACCAATTCCTGGGTGATGCACTGGCCACTAGCACAAGTGAATTCCTCTGTAGAGCAAAGCTTTCTGGATGGAGCACGTGCACAGGCATAGACCCAGAGCTGATCCAGCCCAATAAAACCTTTCTGGCTCAGAATAGTCCCTTCAAAGATAATCTTCAAAAGGAAAAACATGAACAATTTATGAGTTGATAATCTCCTTTAAAAGAACCCTCCAGGGGCACCTGGGTGGCTCAGTCAGTTAAGCGTCCGACTTCGGCTCAGGTCATGATCTCGCGGTTTGTGAGTTCGAGCCCGCCTCGGGCTCTGTGCTGACAGCTCAGAGCCTGGAGCCTGCTTCACATTCTGTGTCTCCCCCTCTCTCGGCCCCTCCCCCACTTATGCTCTGTCTCTCTCTATCAAAAATAAATAAATGTAAATGTAAAAAAATAATTTAAAAAAATAACCCTCCAAAAAAGAATAATAGACATTTAATAGTTACTGAGAAAAACACCTGTTGAAAGAGAAGCAAATACAACCAATAAAGTTCCTACTTGAGAAGCCTGACCCACATGTATAATTGGTCTGAATGAAAAAAGCCCTACATTTAAGAAAGGTCAGCAGTCCATAATATATGCCTCCCAAGGGACCAGGACAAAGACTATGGGCACAGCAGATCCACTGACACCTCTGAGAACCCACCCATGAGCAAAAGAAATACTACATGCCACTTCACCCTTGGCAATGTCCCTGACTGCAAATTTGTTACTTGAGCATCATCTTCACTGCTCTCTTTCTTTAATATTCAGGGAAAAGAATAAGTATGATCACTACTTAGAGACCAAAAGCTATGACCGCATCTGGTTTTTAAACTACTGATATCAGCATTGGAATGCAAGGGAAATGTTAGGCAAATAGTAAGGGGACACAACAGAAGAATAGAACATTTAAAATAATAAATATAAAAATCTATTTTCAGAGAAGAATTTCTCTAATAATCAAACAAGTGCTAATTAAAAGAAATAAGTCTCATTGTCTCCAGCTGAATTGCGAGGTTTTTTGAAAGTATATGGTATTAGCAAGTGCAATGACCATACTTGCCAGTCCAATGTAAGATAATATCAAAGTATTATCCTTGAGCTTCTATCAAGAGCAATGGCTAGCTGTCCACCAGAGTGGACAAGAGTTATGAATACCTGACGCTACTAAATAACTATTTCTCTGCCATCCAATATGGTAGCCACAAGCTAGAAAGGGCTATTTCAAATTAAGTTAATGAAAATAAAATTAAAATTCCATTCCTCAGCCACACTAGCCACATTGTAAGTGTTCAGTAGCCACATGTATTATCATACCACATGTATGGTAGCTACTGGCTACCATATTGGAGAGCACAGATACTTAAATCTCCCCTTATGACAGAAAATACTATTGAACAGCAATGAACAAGATGTTGTTAATGTGTAAGATACTAGAAATAAAGACTAATTCCTTTCACTTTCTTCCAGCTTAAAGTCTCTGAATATATTTTCTCCTTTGCAAAAATATGAATATGTATACATATACATATATATATGTATATACATATATTTGTTCAGAATTACTTAAGGGGGCACCTGGGTGGCTCAGTTGATTGAGTGTCCAACTTCGGCTCAGGTAATGATCTCACCATTCATGAGTTAGTGCTGACAGCTCAGAGCCTGGAGCTTGCTTCAGATTCTGTGTATCCCTCTCTCTTTCACCTCCCCCACTCACACTCTGTCCTCTTTCTCTCTCTCTCAAAAATAAATAAAAACTTAAACAAAAGAATTACTTATGATCAAGTTTCAGTTTGTAAATATATCTAACAATTTAGTCTAGAAAATAATATTAAACTTAAATCATATCTAATAATAGAAAAACTTTGTATGCTGCTGTATACCATTCTACATATGAATATACTATATATATAGTATAAATATATATAAATTATTGGATCTACAGTTGTATATTTTTATAGCAGCAAGAGATCAGATGTGCATAAATAATATCAGTTTGGGTTTCAAAATTGATGAGTTTAAACTTAGATCTCAAAAGGGTGCTATTATTGAAAAGTTAATTACATTTAATATGCACTTGGAAATCTAGAATAGCTCCCAAATTACTCCCTTTATATTTTGTTTTATCTCTGAGTTAAATAACAAAACAAACTTTAATATTCAGTTTATGTAAAAAGAATGAAACTCTAATCATTTAGTACCTCTTTCAGAAGTTATAAAGATAAATATCGCTTAGAAAATTAAAATAGTGCCAAATGTTATTGCAATAGGCTATGATATAAACCTCAACTTTGCTGTGATTAATACAAAAATGCTATGGTTCAGAAATTCCAATCTGAGCAGTAAATGGGATTCTAAAATCTGCATGGTTATACTTCAGTTTCATTCGGGTTCTCCCTTTCAAACCTAGAAAGATGTACATATGTGGTATTATCATAAAGGAATGAAATGGGTTTCATGAGCCACATGTACAATCAGTCTTTTTATTTTATACTCACAGCCCAGCAAAAAAATATTTATACACTCTATATACAATAGGAAAGGAATCTTAAATAAAATAATGCACTTCAAAAACAAAATTATGAATGGCAATTAATAATACCAGCTATTTAAATGTTGATCCTACTGACATGACTACATTTTACAATATTGCTATATTAGAAAAGAAGGAAATGACAGGTAAATATTTAATATGAAAGTTAAAAAAATATCAGATATGCTTTTCTGCACAATCTCAACTCTATATACAACATGGAATCTTGAGTTAATGTGCTTAAGAGATAGTATTCCCACTGAGCACATGCACATTGCAGACATATCTTTGCAAAGGTAGAGTTATCCATGTTTCATAAAGATGTGAATTACTGCATTCGAAACATTTGCATAGTCTTCACTGATTTTCAATACCAATTTATTATTTATCTGCTTCGTAATGCAGTTTGCTTCCTTGTTTTCAGTGCATGGTGTTGGAGGTGGGGGGTGCTAGGGAGGGAGCCCGTGTAAAATGAGGACGCTTTAAACATGAGGAGTCACACTCTGGCTCTTCTACTCAGAGGAAACGTGGCCTGAGAAGGGCTAAGTACAATGAAAAGAAGCAGGCAATGGCTCTCCCCAAATATAGAAATCTATATCATTAATTTAAATGCTAATTTAAACTTAGAAATGGATGACAAAATTCACTACTGCAAAACTACAAATTAAATTTACGATATAAAAAAGTACTTGTTTTTCCATTTTGTACCTTAAATGTCTTCAGTCCTTCTGGTATTAAGACTTCTGCTTTCACCCATTTTCTGTCAGTTGATGTGCTATATGTCCAAAATATTTCTTCTTCCTTTGATTCAAAGAAAATGACATTACTAATTCCCCAAATTCTACTCTCATATTCATGCATGTGGTCTCTCAATTACATTTCAGTTGATATGAAAATATTAGGAAGCCTAAAGTACTGGTAAAAAGGTGTTTAACATTTTTTAAAGGAACAATAAAATGGAGGCAGGGGAGGATGAAAAGGCAGAGCCCAGAGGATTTTTAAGGCAGTGAAAATACTCTGGATGATAACATACAGTGGATACGTGTCATTGTACATTTGTCCAAACCCATGGGATGCACAACACCAAGTGGGAACCTTAATGTAAACTATGGACTTTGGGTGATGATGATGATGGTCAATGCAGGTTCATCATTTATAACAAAGGTACCACTCTGATGGAGGATGTTGATAATGGGGAAGGCTGTGCACGCATGGTCCCAGGGGGAAAATGGGAAATCTCTGTACCTTCCCCCTAATTTTGCTAAGAACCTAAAACTGCTCTATAAAAACAGTCTTAAACAAATAAGAAAATAAAGCATGTCTATATATTTATTTTTTAACAATGGAGAGTAAGGACAGAACAAAAATTTGAACAGAATCTTAAATAAAGTATTGTACTTCAAAAATACAACTCTAAATAGAAATTCATAATGCCAGCTATTTAAATGTTGATCCCGCTAACACTACTACACTTCACGATATTGCCATGACATTAGAAAAGAAAGAAATAACACGAAAACACAACATGAAAGTTTAAAATACAACATTAGGGGCATCCAGGTGACTCAGTCAGTTAAGTAGCTGACTTCAGCTCAGGTCATGATCTCAGGGTTCATGAGTTCCAGGCCCATGTTGCGCTCTGTGCTGACACTTCAGAGCCTGAAGCCTGCTTTGGATTCTGTGTTTCCCTCTCTCTCTGTCCCTCCCCCACTCGCACCTGTCTCCCTCTCTCTCTCTCTCTCTCTCTCTCTCTCTCTCTCTCTCAAAAATAAATAAATAAATAAATAAATAAATAAATAAATAAATAAATAAATATTTAAAAAAACGATGTTATCAGATATGTTCTTCTGCACAATCTCAACATATTTTTTCTATGGGAGAATTCATTCCAAGTTCCAAACAATACAGTTATTGTCTGGAGATTATATTTCCATTCGACTCTCTTGTTCTTTCAAAGACCTTTTTGTGACTTCTAGAGCACAATGCTCTGTCATGCACTGGTAAAATGATCATCTTCCAGGTTACAAAGTACATGCAAAATTATGCTCCTATACACTATGAGGTAAAAGTCTATAATGTACTCCAAAATGTGGCCTATGTTATTGTGCCTTATGACTTGTGACCATGCTGTTACACTCTGAAATAACGTATTTCTTTAGATTCTGTCCAACATGCAAGTTAATTTGACACTTCCCTGCTAAAGATAGACCAGATTGTTCATAATGTTTACCCATAAGATGCATTGATTATTTCAAATTTCAATAGAGTGAATATGCAGAGTGGCATAAATATGTCTCAGGTTGAGCTCTGCGACTGCCTGTGCCCTCCTTCCACCGTGAGATAGAAAACAGCACCAAAAGATAACATCTCGTTGTAATTCAAATTTCACATGACACTTACACTTTTTCAGACTCTTGTAAGCATTTATCTCCCCTCAGCCTCACTTATTTCATTCATAGCCAACACTTTCTAAAAACGAATCTATTTTCAACTCAGTCCTTTACCCTCTGATGTCTACTCCAATTTCCAAGTCTTGAATATTTCAGAAGATAGTCTAAACCCATTAAAAAAGTACTTCATTTTATTACTTATTCATATCAACTATTAAGACTTCCACTAGACAGTGAAACATCCACGGCAGACGTATTTTCAGCTGACAGCCTCCAGGTCACTTCAGGATGAACCAGAGCGACCCAAAGTTGGGACACACAACTAATTTTTCTTTCAATAATTTCCTACACAACCTCAGTTATCTAGCATCAAGACACTTAACGTCCTCCACAGACGCTTTTAGTGACACTGCTTGGCAAGTTGCATTCAGCACGTCCCTTCACTTTCATTTATGAAGATAACTTAGAGCAATCCTGCTTTTTTTCCAATGACAAATTAATTCCCCTCTATTCTACCTGAAGAAGAATGTGTTTACAGTTTTTTGAAGTGCGCAGTATTCTTCTTAAACTTAAATGGCTTTTTGTACAATAAGTTAACAGTATGTTGTGTATGAAATACAGATTTTTCTACACATTTTCCTGTCTGACAGCACAAGTAATGAAAAAGAAAAATAATTTCTTCCAACTAAATAAGTCAGCTTTTATTTTATTCTCTCCTCAATCCCAGACTCTTATGTAGTTACTTTCAACAGGTGCCAATGAAAAAAGAAACCCTCGGCTCAGAAAAACGTTCAAGTGAAGTTCTAATTTTCCGTTATCTTAAAATCATTCAATCAATCAATAAATACAAATTCTGAAAATGTCCTTACTCTCCCAGACCAGGATCAATAATGCCATTTTACCTTTCAAGGAAAAAATGACTATATCTCCTGGAGACCTCAGCTTCTCCTTTCCTCTTCCAGTGAAGAAATCAAAGGTACCAAACTCAAGGTTGTTGTTTTTGTTCTTTTTAAACTACTTTCTAAGGCATTTTCGTCCCCGCCTGCCCCAGCTATGTGTTCTTCCCATTTGACATTTGGAAGGTTTTTTGTTTGTTTGTTTGTTTGTTTGTTTACCAGTTTAAATTTTTTTCATTTTTTCCCAGTTTTATTGTTATAACTGACAAATAGCAATGCATATGTTTAAGGTGTACAATATAATGATTGTTGTAAAATAATTACCACCATAAATTTAGTGAACCTCCAAAACATCATGAAGTTACAAATTTTTTTTCTTGTGCTGACTTTTAAGATCCATACTCTTAGCAAATTTCAAATATACAAAACCATATTGTTAGCTATGATCATAATGAATAACCAGTTGTTTTTAATGTTAATCAGAATATGTACAACGTACCACAGGCTGGCTCATTGATAATGGAAACTCTCTTCAGAATAAAATACAGGCTGTTACTATGACTATTACTTTATAGATGATAAAGACCTAATCTCAAGGATCTCTATATGGTAGAAATTAGAACTGCTACACACGTAAGCTGACCCTAAAAAGAGTCAACTTTTTATTTAACAACTTCCCTGTATTTTCTACTTCTCAAATTCTAATGTCCTCTGAAAATAAAGAAAATCACCTTCAGCATTTTACTAGATATTTCTTGATTTACCTGCATATATCCTAAGGGTTGTTTTCTTTATTCTATTCATGGAAGATACAAATGATCTTTTCATCAAGAGCTATTTTTTTTTAATTATAGGATTGGATTCCTTTTTAAGTTTGTGATAAAACATCAACATGTAATTTAAATGTATTTTGATGCAGATTTTTCATTAGTGACCAATATGTTATATGTTATGTATACAGAGCAGAGCAAATAGAGTGTGAGAAAAGATAGGATCTTGCCTTGCAGAATACTAGGTAAACTAATGAACCAAACATCACTCAGTACTCAAAGATTTACACCCAACTGGTTCTGATTAATACATTAGATCAATTCTCCATGATTAACTTCTTTTCTTATAATATGGGAGATGGAGTTTTGATTCCTATTCTTATTATATGGTGTATCTGAAGTCAATTTGTTTATAATCTTTTCTTATACAGTCCCAAAGTCACCAGAACACTGATATTGTTCACTTTCAATGATTCATAACTTATATATATAATATATAGATGTTATAATTTCTTAATAAATTTCTGAGTCTGAGATTGAGGAGAGAATAAAATAAAAGCTGACTTGTTTAGTTGGAAGAAATTATTTTATTCTTCCAATTTCCACTTCCAATTCACTTATCCAATTTTATGCTTTAGAACTCTGTGAATGTTCTGGAAAAGAAGAGGTCAAAGAAAAAAGACTGGATAAGAAGAAAATGACACAAAAGAAAAAGAAAGGGGTGTTGTGATAGAACTAGGATAAAAAAAGAGAATTTCTCTGGAATTTTCAGATCTCTTAGTAATAGGTAATAGGCAATACCCGAGGATTAATTATGATGGCACTTCAGAATTCAGAAGAAAATAGAACCAAAAAAAATGCTATTGACAGATGGTTAGTGATACTTGATAAGAACAAATGCTAAATTAATAAACTTTTCTTGGAAAATGCATTTGGCTGATGTCAGGAGGAAGTTACAACTAGATTTATTCAAAGCACCTCAAGCCAAAAGAATTTGACTTGGATGCTTCTACTGTCTTTTTCCTATGTAAGAATTCCTGCAATTATTTTCAAATGTTTCCCATTGTTAGAATGACCACTATTTACCCCTATGATTTTTTTTTTACTTCTATCAATAAATAAATTCTTCTTCACAATAGAAATTCTGAAAGCATCTCAGATATTTTCCCACTGGTGGGGGATTGTTTTCATTTCAAGTTAGGTTGAGAAAAAAGGCCTGGGGCGCCTGGGTGGCGCAGTCGGTTAAGTGTCCGACTTCAGCCAGGTCATGATCTCGCGGTCCGTGAGTTCGAGCCCCGCGTCAGGCTCTGGGCTGATGGCTCAGAGCCTGGAGCCTGTTTCTGATTCTGTGTCTCCCTCTCTCTCTGCCCCTCCCCCATTCATGCTCTGTCTCTCTCTGTCCCAAAAATAAATAAACGTTGAAAAAAAAAATTAAAAAAAAAAAAAGAAAAAAAAAGGCCTAAATTTGTTCTATTGCTAATATTACCACTGCAACTTTCACTCTACCCAGTGAGCCTTTCTTTGCCCATTCCATTGACTCATTTGTTTATATTTATCAGTAATTACCAGTCTCTAAAAACTGTATCTACTGGTACCATAACAAGTAATTTGTTTCCATCGTAATTATAGCTCTAGATATGTGGATCTAAAATCCAAAACAGATCCCATCAGAATGTCAACACAGAGCCAACATAACAGAATCTCAAAAATCTCATTTTTATTAGATCTATTATTTCTTTAATATATCTCCATGAATTTTAACAATTCTGTAAAATAATATGGTGCAAATCATCACACGAAATTGTCTACATGACAGTATCTCTTAAGCTAGTTCTTAACATTTCTTTTCAAAGCTATACTAAATAAAGTCAAGTTAAAGACTATCTAAAGCCTACGCACAACTGAGAAATAGAAACACAAATTGCCAAAAGAGAAATTTCACTTATTCAATGAATCTGAAATAAATGCAAGTTTCTTCTCACCTTATTACTATATAGTCCTACTCTCAGAACACTGTTTTCCATAGAGTAATAGAATTGAAGATGGCATCTCTTGCCCAGGCAGTGACACACAGAGCTATTTAAATAAGCCTTGCTGTCTAAATGGTTAAGAGTAGAAGCATCCTTAGCTCCTAGCCACATATAGTAACCTGAAAAATAAAGGGAAATGAAGCAATTTAGAAAAATCAGCTGCTTTCTGTTTGGACAAAATTATTATATTCCCGGGGTTTCCAAAATCAGGCCTGAAAGACAAAGATTGTATTTAAAAGGATATGCTGTCGTAAATGATTACATCAATTACAAATTATAGGTTTTCATTTCCATATGTATTTTCAAATGCATTAAAATTGGCTCCTAATTCCTGAAATTAGGAAATTTCAATTCATTATTCTTATAAAAATAAATCTGCTGATATAAAAATCTCTATGCTACAAATCATTATCATTTTCTTTAAAATGTCACAATTCAACCTTTCTTTAACCAAGAATTCCACACCTTTCTTCCCAGAATTCTTTCCTCTTTTATTTCTCTTTTACTTTTTAGGTTTAGAAAAACCTTAATAGTTTCAAGGGACTTTAATTTGAACTGTCCTCTTTCTTACCAAACCACATGAAAGTATCAGATATCTACAGCCCTATTAATCTGCACCTATGAATTTCATAGTATGTGAAAATATTGTCAATCAATTTTAACACATCTGATACTTAAAACCAATTTACACTGTTCTTAAATACAATAATATAGACAAGGTGAAGTTATTTCTATGATTTTACAACTTCACCTTTCATTAATGAAGCCTTTTAATTCTTTATTTCTGTAAGTTAGCAAATATTCCCACAATTTCTAAAAACTATGAATTTAAGCAAAACTCTTATTTATTTAAAATGTAAGAATTTAAGCAAAATACCATAGCAAGTTAATACTTTGCCTCTGATATTTAAACAAAGAAATGATAAATAAGATAAAAAACACATTTTTATAAAAGTTGAGACAGATCCATTGCAAAAAAAAATATCTAAAAAGATAAGGAAAGAACAAGTATGGTGAGTAGGGTTGAAACCACAGAACTCTTGAACTCTGAGACCAGACTCAGGCTCTGGTAGCTTAGATTTTGACTAATTTCAATATTACCAAAAAAGCTGGAAGAACAGTCAAATTCTCTCAATGAAGTTGAAGACTAGAGTTGGGGAATTCTGCTCTTAATCTGAGGTGGAAAATACACCAACATTCACTACCTTGGGCTACAACTAAGTGACAGGATATGCAAAACTCCAACCATTATCGCGAAGTACGAAACCCTAAACTAATATTGTTACTAAGGTTGGTCTTAAGGAAATACACCTGAGAATACACCTGGATTATTCAGGTATTAATAGCAAGGTTTGTACTCAAAAGTAACTATTTTACCACCACGTTACTAACTGGAGTTTGACTAGAGCCTAATTGACCTAGGAGAAGAGAGATACCAACTCCAGCAGGCTCTAGCCTTCCACAGGAGAGGAGGAAAATACCCAGATCCAGCCCTGTCTAGCTTTCCTGTCTCATCTAAGGTTGGGGAAGGAAGCATTTTTGAAGATCTTGTAACAGAGGAACAATTTCACTAAAAAACTGAAGAATATTTTTCCTCCACCTCACAATTTATTACCATATAAAAGGGGATCTACCTATAAGGGAATACTATTCAAAGAACCGTAGGTCTCAGATGTCATTTAAGAATATGTCTCTAGGGAAACCCAAAGACAACAAGTAAGATAAAATCAAGAACACCCGGTGAATTTTTAGCCTCAGGCATTTACAGCTGCAGCAAAGAGTAAAGAGTCTAATCTCTAGTTGCTAAACATAAAAGGTCATTCATGCTAAATACCTATTGATCTTAATTACTTTTACGTAGTACATCACGTCTGGCTTTCTGCAAAACATTACAAAGCATACTGAAAGGCAAAAAGAAAAAGAAAGCCATAGTTTGAAGAGAAAGAGCAAGTATCAGAACCAGACCCAGATATGGAATTGTCAGACTGGGACTTTAAAACAACTATAATTAATAAGTTAAGAGCTCTAATGAAAAAAAAGTAGAAAATATGAAAAATAAAAAGACTGACAAATGTAGTCAAAGAGCTGGAAATTCTAAGAAAAAAATATTAAATGCTAGAGACAAAAAATCAAAACAAAAAACAAAAACCACTCCAACAGGAATGAAGATTGTCTTTAATGGGGTGACTAAGTAGACTGGTACAGCTGAAAATATGTCAACAGAAACTTCTAAAACTAAAAAGCCAATATATTTTTAAGTGGAAAAAAAGGAATAGAATATTCAAGGACTGGGGAATGACTACAAAAGTGACATAGCATAATGGGAATACAAGAATGAGAAAGACAAAAAGGAACAAAAGCAGTATCTGAAGCAATATCGACTGACAATTTTCCCAAAATTAATATCAGATTTTAACCACAGTTCCAAGAAGCTCAGAAAATACAAAGCAAGATAAATACCCAAAGCCCTACATGTAAGCATGTCATATTCAAACTGCAAAGGATCAAAAACAAAGAAGAAACCTTAAAAAACAACAACAAAAAACCAGCAAAAAAAGGAGGGGTGCCTGGGTGGCTCAGTCTGATAAGTGTCCAACTTCAGTTCATGATCTTGTGGTTGGTGAATTGGAGCCCCACAGTGGACTCTGTGCTGATTGCTCAGAGCCTGAAACCTGCTTTGGATTCTGTGTCTCCCACTCTCTCTGACCCACCTGTGTTCATGCTCTGTCTCTGCCTCTCAAAACTAACATTAAAAAAAAGAAGAAGAAAAGAAAAAAAAAACCCAATCTGGAATTCTGCATCCAGCAAAACTGTTCTTCAAAAAATGAAGGAGAAATAAAAACTTCCTCAGACAAATGAAAATTGAGAGAGTTTGTAGCCAATAGACCTGCTTTGTAAGTAATGTTAGGAGAGGAAGTTGGCAGCAGACTAGGAGAACCCTAGACTCATCTTATCCCATGAACACAACTAGGTAACTATCAAATCATCTTAAACAGCCCAGAAATTGAGGCGAAGACTGGCAGAACACACTCCACAGCTAAAGGGAGAGATGAGACCACATAGAATAAAGTAGAAAGTGCAGAGACATAGTTTAGGGGAGAAAGAGACCACAGGTGCTGCAGAGGGGAAGGTCACAGAGAAGGGCAAGCAAGAGAGGAGTGCACAGGGGAATGCACGAGAAGAAAGTTGCAAAGAATCATTGGCCTGGAAAAGTAAAGGAGCTGAATTCTGTGAGTTCTTGCAACCAGGAGGGCTTAAAGCCTGGGGTTTTAAAGGTCAGTGAGCTTAGCTGGGATAGAGCCCAGAGGGCACTGCACTGCTCCTGGAGAGAAGGCAAGCAAACAACCTGAGGGCAGACAGCACCAAAAACACCTGGGGAACACAGGGAGGAGATTATTCGTTCTTCTCAGAGTACATCCCTGGGAGGCAGTGTTCACAGAGATCCCTCTGTGAAGAAAAGGAGCTGGCCAGCACCATTTCCTCCCCTGCCCTCAACATAAACACAGAGCCACCTGCAGGAAGCAGTGTAGCTCCAACACTGGGTGCCTAACCAGCTTACACTGAGCCCCAGCCCCCTCAGTGAAGCTTGTCTTGGTCCCAGCACGGCATCCCCTCCCCCAGAAGACCAGCACAAACCCCTACCCACACCACATCTCCTGACCATGGAGTTCTGCGGGGCTTCAGTTCTGGTGGAAGTGGTGTCAGGTTTCATTTCACAAGCAGACGAGAGCACACATAGTTTAAATTCACCACATTCAGGCCAGACACCCAACACTGCCCACACGCAGCAGGTGAGAAGAGCCTCTGCAGATGACTGACCTGAAGGACAGAGCAGCCAAAACACAACAGCAGAGTTCATCCAGCACATACCAGAGACACACACTAAAGCACCATCCCTGGACACTGCATGACCTCTTCTCCATATAGCCATTATCATCAGGAGCAGAAGACATAATCGGCTTTTCTAACACTGAGAAGAAGGCAGAGAAGGTAGAGGGATTGATCCCAAATGAAAGAACAAGCTAAGGCCACACAAGAGATCTCAGGAACACATATGAGTAACATTTCTGATGGAACATTTAAAGCAGCAATTGTAAAGATACCCACTGGGCTTGGGAAAAAATAGAAGACATCAGGGAAACCCTTACCACAGAGATAAAAGTTAAAAAAGAATTAATCAGAGACAAAGGGCACAATAAACGAGATTGGAAACAGTCTTGATGCATTAAACATCAGGCAGGAAGAAGCAGAGGAATGAATTAGTGACCTAGAAGACACAACAAGGGAGAACAATGGAGCTGAACAACAGAGAAAATTATGCAACATGAGAATAGATTTAGGGAATTCAGTGATCCCATCAAACATAATAACTTTCATATATAGGAGTCCTAGAAGAGGCGAGAGAAAAGGGGGCAGAAAATATATTTCAAGAAATAATAGCAGAAAATTTCCCTAATCTGGAAATGGAAACAGACATCCAGATCCAGGAGGCACAGAGCACTCCCATTACAATCAACAAAAGCAGGCCAACACCAAGACATATAATTAGATTTGCAAAATATAGCAACAAAGGAAAAATCTTGAAAGCGGCAAGAGAAAAGAAGTCCTTTGCTTACAAGAGAAGACCTTTAAGGCTAGCTGGAGATTTCTCAACAGAAAACTTGGAAAGCCAGAAGGGCATGATATATACAAAGTGCTGATGGGGAAAAAGCTGCAGCCAAGAATACTCTATCCAGGAAGGCTATCATTCAAGGGGAGGAGAGATAAAGAGCTTCCCAGACCAACAAAAACTAAAGGAGTTCATGACCACTACACCTGCCCTGCAAGAAATATTAAAGGAGACTCTTTGAGTACAAAGCAGAGACTAAGAGTGACAAAGACAAGAAAGGATCAGAGAGAATCTCCAGAAACAATGACAAAACAAGTAATAAAATGGCAATAAATACATATCTATCAAGAATCACTTTGAATGTAAATGGGCTAAGTGCTCCAATAAAAAGACATAGGGCATCAGAATGGATAAAAAAACAAAACCCATCTATATGCTGCCTACAAGAGACTCATTTTAGACCTAAAGACACCTGCGGATTGAAAGTGAGGGGATGGAGAAAAATTTATCACACAAATGGAAATCAGAAAAAAGGTAGAGCAGCAATATTTAAATTAGACAAAATAGACTTTAAAGCAAAAACTGTAACAAGAAATGAAGAAATGTACTAAATTATAATAAATGAGACAATACAACAAGACAAAACAATTTAAATATGTATGCCTCGAATATGATAGCACCCAACTATATAAAACAATTAATAACAAACATAAAGGAACTAATTGATAATAATACAATAATAGTAGGGGACTTAAATACCCCACTGAAATCAATGGACAGATCACACCTATACAGAAAATAAACAAGGAAACAATGGCTTTGAATATAAGTAATGTTAAAAGAAATTCTTCAAAGAGAAGGGAAGAGATTAGTCATAAACTCGGATCTAAATAAAGAAAGGAACAGTACTAGGAAAGCAATAAATAAAGCAAATCAGTTACCTTCAAATTTTGGCAAAACCTTTTAATTTTAATATTCTGAATTGATCTAAAAGAGAGCAGTAATAAATAGTAATAGCCACAATGTATTTGATGATTATAGTTTGCATGTAAGTGAAATGAGTGATAACAATGACACAAGGGACAGGAGGCAGAAATTAGGAATATTTTATGATTATAAGACAATGTGCACTTTGTGAAGAAGTATGAAGTTATTTCTTTTTTTTTTAACGTTTATTTATTTTTGAGACAGAGAGAGACAGAGCATGAATGGGGGAGGGTCAGAGAGAGAGGGAGACACAGAATCTGAAACAGGCTCCAGGCTCTGAGCTGTCAGCACAAGGCCTACACGGGGCTTGAACTCACAAACCGTGAGATCATGACCTGAGCCGAAGTCGGACGCTTAACCGACTGAGCCACCCAGGTGCCCCAAGAAGTATGAAGTTATTTCAAAGTGGAGTTGGATTAGTTGTAAATATATTTCATAAACTCACAGCTAGCACTAAAAAAAAGGAGTAAAAATGGAAATATAATTGAGATACTAAAGAAGGAAACAAAAAAAGAAGCATATAAAATCCTCATTGAAAACTACAAAGGCCTAACAGGAATGGGAGACAAAAATAAGAACAAAGAATAAGGGCAACAAATAAAAAACACTAACACACAGGCCCCCAGGACATGTATTTAATAGGAACTCAAGAGGACAAGAACAGAGGGACTGAAAGAAACTTACCAGAAAAGAGTTAACATACCATGTCCACAAATGATAACATATATGCATTTTGAGCACTGAAAATTTTAAATAAAATATATTCACATCTTTACTAATCACGATGACATTTCAGACAGTAGAGATAAACATTTTATTAAATCTTCATAAAATGGAAAAAAATTAGATGAGCTCAGACTTCATGATGACTACAGTAGATATCAGTAGCTAAAGAAGAACCATCACTATGTACTTAGAAATAAAATGAACAGATTTTCATTCAAAAACTGTATGACTGAATAGATTATTATTTAGGAGTGAGGCCATTAAAAACACTTGAAGCTTATAAATGCTTAGCAAGACCATGACCACAGATCTTTTCTGAATAAAAAAATAAGTGAACCTATTCAAGAAGGAAAGGAATCAAGGGCATGAAATAAAAGAAACAATGGTGAACAAAGAAAATGATAAAGATAAAAGACCAAAACCCAAAGGCCTTAACAGACACCTCACAAAAGAAGACATACAAATGACAAATAAGCATCAGAGATGTGCCATATCATAAGGCATCAGGGAAATGCAAACTAAGACAAAGAGAAATCACTACACACCTATTTGAATGGCCAGAATCCAGGACACTGACATCAGCCAAATGCTGGAGAGGGTGTGAAGCAACAAGATCTCTCATTCATCGTTGATGGGAATGAAAAATGATACATTCTCTTTGGAAGACAGCTTAGGAGTCTCTTAGAAAACTACACATATTCTTACTAAACGATCCAGCAGCCATGCTCCTTAGTATTTACTCAAAAGAGTTGGAAACTATGTTGACACAAAAACCTTCACATGGATGTTTATAGCAGCTTTATTCATAATTGCCAAACACTTGGAAACAACCAAAATGTCCTTCGGGAGGTGAATGAACTCTGGTACATCCAGACAATGGGATATAATTCACTATTAAAACAAAATAAGCCAACAAGCCACGAAAAGGACAGAGAGGAAGCCTAAATGCACATTACTAAATGAAGGAAGTGAATCTTAAAAGGCTACCAACTGTATAACTCCAATTATATGACATTCTGGAAAAGGCAAAACTATGGAGAAAGTAAACTCAACATGGAGGTAGAAAAAATAGCTATTACTTTCTGCTGTGGCAAAATTTTAAAGTACTAAATTAAGAAAAGACTAACAATACCTCCTCAAAAAAAGAAAGAAAGAAAAAGCAGTGGAAAGAAAAATAAACAGACACCACAAATTTAATGTTAGGTGAAAAGAAAGAAAATCATTGATAACACTAGTGAAAAGGAGAGCTAGTCAGCTTTATAAAAGCGTTTTAATACTTTACCTTTTTCTTCCCACAATATCTACTATCTCTTGATGATTAAATAATAAAACTTACAAAATTAAAAGTTAACCTAGTATAATTCTTTCTCTACACTGTCAATAATATGGGTTTTTTTACTTTCAATATCTATGCAAATATAGCTTCAATAAAATACACTCAGTATATACATCCAGATCCCTGATGAAATATCTTCATACTACCCACAATAAATCAAAATTCTAAAAATCATACATACAGAAGATTATTTTTTTTATTTCCTACCTTCATCATCACTACTTTGATCCTGCTGAGGTATAGATTCTAATGCAAGAACCTCTCTTGCTTTTGTGCGCATCCAGGAAATTCGCCCAGCAGATGTTTCTGATGCCCAGTCACACATGTCAGATTCAAATCCACAGACGTGACATACTACAGAAAGCCAAAAAAGATCTTGGTGAACCATCACAGTGTACTAGAGTAGCTGCTTAGCCATAGTTATGTATTATAATCAAAGCTTAACACGCACACACACACACACACACAATTTCATACCTACAAATTTCGGTTCAATAAGCCTTAGAATATGCCAGCAAATGTGTTTTTCAAAAGTTCCTCCCTTGATCCAGATAGGCATCCTCCCAAATGGAAACCACTGCCATTCAAAAGTGAAAAGATGTTTCCGTTTTTTCTTGTACACTGCTCCTACTACAACTTTTTAAATGGCACATATATATAATCTGACCTTACCTACCTTATGAAATTAGTTTAAATCACTTGTTATTCATAATCACATGGAAATTTTAAAGAAGAAACACTCTATATAATTGAAAGCTGGTCTTTAATGGAACTACTTTATAAAACATCACCTTAAAATTACATATTTAGTATCTTTCCTGTTTTGAATAAACCATAGACTTCCAACAACACTCCAGCTAAAATTAGGACATAAATGTCAACAAAGGTTGGCAGGTGAGTATCCCTCGTAGTGGTCTGAATTCCTAGCAGTGGTCCAAGTCTCGTGGATGGCTACATACCGTCATGGTGGGCATCTCGATTTAACACTTACACCTCAATCCTTCATCTGTAGAATCAAAATTGCAGAGACGTGAATCTAGATGGCACAGTTCCTGCTCGGTATTCAGTGTTTCTTGACATGGTAAAATTTCATCTGTTAAAGTTAAAGAGAGGCAAGAAGTGAGATGTAGGTACAACTGGAAAGACTCATGCATTTCCTAAAATGTTAGCATTTGTTCTGGAAAGCACTCTTCACCCAACTCCTCTCTGTAACAGCATCTCTCCCCAGGCAGCTCCATCACACAGAGAGTCAGAGAGAATAATACAACGATGCCAGTGCTTCTGGGATTTAATCGGATCTCTGTGGTGACCGCCAAGCCCCCAAACCAAACTGCCCATGTCTCCATGGAAGTAACATGGCCTAATGTGGAAACAAGGAGCCTATTATTAGAAGGATAGTTGTACCTGTGTCAACTATGACATATGCTGATATGCTGTCTTCTTTAACTGGAAGCTGATCTCCTGGAACTGCGGTCCCTGAAATCCTCTCCCTGCTTGGTGTCTGTTTTTCCCTCCACTGCCCGCCCAACACAGGGCTGGAAAGTGGACTGGGTATCCTCCCTGCTCCGTTGCCACTTCCAGACAATTCTCATTCTCATCTCCCCAGCCACCTCAGCTTTGAGTCTCCCGACATCAGATGACATCCCTCGTTGTGCCAGCTTGTGGCAGTCACCTACAGACACTGGTGCACCACCCCTCCACCTTGAGGATTTTGACTCTTGGCAGTCATCGTCATTTTAATAGCTACTTTCATCTTGTCTCTTAATCTCTTGCTTTTTTCGTATTGATGGTCATGAAGAAAGGTTGAGGAAAAATGACCTCTGCCACCACGCCTGTGAGTACCATCATTACAAGTGGTAACATTTCCTTTATCTTAATTACAAGTGGCCCACTCCTCAACCATCACCTCTCTCCACTCATTCCCTCTAGTATCAGCGCTAACAATTTTTGACAGCACAAGGTCCCACAAGCTACTGGTCCGACAGTTTTCCAATTCCTTTCGTCCTTTTTCATGTTCTCTTTTCCTCTCTCACAGACATTAGAGCCACTCCATCTGGCACTCCTGTGCTTCCTCATACTCTCAGGGCAAAAACTCTGGTAAGTACAACCCTGCAGGTACTGTAGGTATCTGACAATTCACTTTTTTTTACATCATAATGTGTTAAAGAACAAGAATTCAGGGCATCTGGGTGGCTCAGTCGGTTAAGCATCTGACTTCAGCTCAGGTCACGATCCTGTGGTTTGTGAGTTTGAGCCCCACTTCGGGCTCTCTGATGTCAGTTCAGAGCCCGCTTCAGATCCTCGGTCCCCCTCTCTCTCTGCCCCTCCCCATCTCATTCTCTTTCTCTCTCAAAATAAATCAATAAACTTAAAAAGACTTTAAATAATGTATTTAAAAAATAAAGGACAATAATTCAACCAAATGAATTTGAAGATCTGATTGGTTTCATTAGCAATAAATTAAAGCAATAATCAGACAGCACCCCAAGTAGAAAGCAGAGGGGAGCCCTGAGGAGCCATACCAAATGGCAGGTTTTTATAGGAAGGAGTGTAGAACAAGACACTTATTAGCAAAAGAAAACAAAAGATTGTTCCAGGCAAGGTCACGTTCCCTTGGAGAAGGTCAAGGGATCTTACTAGGTGGATTACATCATCTTCCTTTGGAGGATGGAGAGGGCCCATGTCATAGAATACCTCACTAGTGCTGATCAGAAGGTTCCTGATTGACAGGTTAAGACTGACATTTCTGAAGAAGTTGAAACTGTAATTAGGTTAGATATTAAGCCCCAGTTTGGTGACTTAGCCTAGTTCAAGTGACACCATTTTAGGCCTGTGGTTTTCTTTTTAACAGATGAGAGTGCCTGATATTAAACTTTTGATGGCTGAGGGCGCCATTTCAAAGATATCCATCTGGAATAGACACATTGCTAGCCACACAGCTAGATCAGGAACCTCTTGAACTCAATGAAGGCAGACCCCTGGATCCATGGTCTCTCTCCACAACCTTGCTGTGTTGCCCTTGGACATTCTGTACATCCTCCAGGACCTATGTGTAATGAAACTTGTTTTCTCAGAGTTCCCTGATGGTTGTTGCTGAGGAGTGTCCTGCAATCCTAACAAGAACCACAAGGTCTGGGTCAGCCACAACACGGGCTCTGATCAAGGAAACACGTGTGGGGCTTGTCACAAGCAGCGTGGGCCCAGATGACTGCCCCAGGCATTTCCAGCCCAAGACATGGCTATTGGTAGGCTGAGACCACCAGGGAACTGGTCACCCACTCCAGCCTGCATCTGTGGGGCTGAAGATGAGTGATGAAGAGCCCACCACCATGCTGATTAAAATGGTTTTATGTTTATGACTACTCACTCCATCTCATCGTCCACCATGTTTCCCCTTCTTTCCTTCTCCTCCATTTCCTCTTTCCTTTTCCTCCTAGACAACTATTCAAAACTCTTTACTTCCTCCTTCAAATTCCAACTCCTTCTCTATCATCCTTCTCAGCTAATATTCTTGCTCCACATTTCATCGGGAAAATGAGAGGAAACAGCAGAAAACCTCCCAAGTCCCACTACCTATCTCCCTGAACTGCTGCCTGAGTACCTTTCTTCTTGTAACTGTGGGTCAACCAGCCATGCTCTTCTCTGGGCCCCTCTTTGTTTCTACAAAAAATCATCTCCTCTTCCCTGTTTTAGGAATTATTCCAGTAATTCCCTCCCCTCTTTTACATCAACAGGTTTGCTTTTCCCTTCGATACACAAAGGGGCCAAAATTTCATCCATCTTAGGAAAGCCCTCTGACCCTCCAACCCCCTGCAACTAACTTCTCTAAGCTCTGCCTATTCACACTGACTCCAACACCAATTCTCCCCACATCCTTCCTTGAACCTGCTCTAGTGACGTCTTTTTTTTTTTAAGTTTTTTTTTTTTATTGAGGTAACATTCACATAACATAAAATTCACCATTTTAACCATTTTAATTATTTTAAAGTATACAGTTCAGGGGCTTTTATTCATAATAATTGTGCAGTTATCACCACTAATTCCAAAACATTATCACCCCATAACCCATAAACCCATTATATATAAAACCCATAAATTATATAAAACCCATAACCATTATATATCACTCCCTTTCTCTGCTCCTCCTTGGACTCTGGCAACCACTAATCTCCTTCCCATCTCTATAGATTTCCCTATTTTGGATATTTCACATAAATGGAATCATGCAATATATGGTCTTCTGTGCTTGACTTCTTTCACTTGGCATAATGTTTTCAAGGTTCCTTCATGTTGTAGCACATATCAGAACTTTTTTTTTTCTTTTTCATAACCTTACCACTCCACGGAAAGTGCATATATCAAGAATGACCTCTGTATTGTTAAATCCAACATTTAATTTTTCTTCCTTATCATACCTGACATGGCAGTAATATTGAAACTAGTTGATCACTCAATCTTTCTTGAAACATTTTCTTCACTAGGTTCTACAACATAATTCTCTCCTGGTTTTCCTCTTAAATTACTGGCTGTTCATTCTCAGTCACCTTTGCTGGTTTTTCCTCATCTCCACATGACACAAACATGAGGGGGCTCTAGACCTCAGTCCTTGGATTCCCTTCTCTTCTCTACACCACAATCTTGTTAATATCACCTCATCTCATGCCTTTAACACATTTCCTTCTTATCAAATTATATTTTAGGCCTAGTTTCACTGGTCTCCAATATAGACATCCTGTTGCTGTCTTGGCCCTTTCACTTGAAGAGCTAACATGATTCTCAACAGAAATAGGTCTAAAATTAAACTTCTGATTCTTTCCTCCAAAGCTTCTCCTCCCACTTCCCTCCCCATCTCAGTTCGTGATAATTCCATCCAACCTATTTCAGGAGGAAATCTGGATCCATGACCCATCTCTCGCTCTCACCCATCACGCAATTCATCAGCAAAGCTTTGCTTTCCCTATAGAACACATCCAGAATCTCATTACATCCTACTGCCTCTGCTACTACTACCAATTCTGACTCAAGGAATATCACTCTTTCTGGATTACAGTAATAACTTTGTATTTTGCTCCCTTGTTGCTGCCCTTGTCTCCCTCTGACCTTTAAATATATGAGTCAGATCACATCTCCTCAGCTCAACATCGTTACATGGGTTTCTGTCCTTCATGAAATAAATACAGAAGTCCTCACCATGATCTTCCTCATACAGACAAAGCTGACTCTTGCCTTGAGACCTTTGTATTTATAGTTCCTTCCAAAATATGCATGGCTTTCTCCCTCAACTCCTTGGGGTTATTTTGTTGTTGTTGTTTAGAAACATCTTTTCCATGTGACCATGCCTGACTAAAACTTCACTTTACCTTCATCTATGGCTCTTCTTATCTTGGCTTTCTGCTCTATTGTTCCCCACAGCACATATCACCACTTGACATAGTTTTTTTTTTTTATTTGCTTAGTATCTTTCTCCCTTTGACTAAAATGTAAGTTCCACGAACACAGGGATTGGTGTTTGTTTTTCGTTGCTGTCTCCCCATTGTCTGAAATAACTCTTGGCACAACGTAAGTGTCCAATATATAGTTGTTTAAGGAATGAATAAATATAATTCAACAAAATACTTGACAATATCATAGATCCTATGTAAAGTGCTTACATTTTTATTTGGAATACAATTGAAGCAACTGGTTATGAAACAATTTATGAATAACACCCATAAGCTGATTTCTTATAATAGGAGCTTACAAATAATGAATATGCAAAGCCTTTGAATGTAAGATCCTCTGAAAATAAAACTGCATATGCAATTAAGGGAGTGTAGGTAATAAATGAAGCTAAGATTGCACAATAACAATTAACATGAAACAATTAAAACTGTAATTTTTCTTGATTCACATAATAGCTGCAGATCTTCTGCTTCCTGGAGCTAAATAATTAAGTATTGGCCATAGTTCAATTAAATGTCGTATATTATCTCTAATTTTTCACTATTTATACAAGAAAAAAATTCACAAAAGTACTATAAACAAAAATAGCAAAATAGTCAAGTATCAATTGCATGATATTAACAACATAGCTTGTGTCAATTGGTATTAAATATCTTTCACCAATGTCAACCATTTTTACTACGTTCATTCCCCAAACTGGAATTTGTAACCGTAAAAACAGTAGATGGGGGTATAAGTTGACAGGTAATCTTCTGGACACTTCTTTTTCTTTTAGTGCATTCAATCTCAGAGCTCAATACTATTTCAAGAAGTCAGTTATCTATATTTACATTCATACGCATTTTTCCTACATCCCCACCCTCTTTCTATCTCATTCTTACATTGCACCACAGTCTAGCAGCAGAAAATTACTTTGAGGATTTTAAAATCCTCCATCCATGATACATGATCATCAGCATGAAGCTTTGCCAATGTTTCAAGGTCTCTATACCAATGAAGCCACATTTCCTTCAAACCTTATCTTGTACAAGCAGGTTGTATAAAATTGGCCAGACTCTCTCTCAGATGGTAGAGAATGAAGTGCAAGTCTCAAGGCCATTGCAGTAAAAGTAATAACTGACACCCACTTTTGACTCCAGGGACTTAGGACAATTTCTTTGTCAATGTTCTTAAATTAATTATGAATTTCAAGGGACAGTTATTAGATCTTAAAAGGTAACTAGAAATTAATAGGACAAAAAAGGGAACTAGGTCCTTAGTTATTTAGCTGGATAATATGTATGCACCATTCAGGTTCTCATTAAAGGATGATTTGTATATTTGGGGCCTTCATAAATGAGACTAACGCAGTGTCCTGGCAAACCAATCTAAAAATATTCAGAGAATATTCACAACATTCTGATTATGAACCATAGCATGCAATTTTTATAAAAAATGATAATAAGCAATTTATTCAAGAATCAGTGTCATTCAAGAATCAGTGACTAAACACATTTGTATTCACAGTCACGAAGCTCGACTTTTTTTCACACATGCTACTTTGGTAAAGTCTAAAAAGATTCTCTTTCAATGAATGTGCAGCGAATTTTCTTGGAAAAGGGCAGTATTTAGCATGATACTGTTTGAAGGTGTGGGCATAATCTAAAAGATTTCCCTAATATTAGAAAAAGAATTTAGTTGAATTTTCCAACTCACAAAGAGTTCTGAAACCATAAAGATGCCTATACCTATACTGTAAGCACTTATATAAAGTTTACATGTTTACGATAAAGAGAAATATGTAGAACAAAACTAGAAAGTTGTGCTTTTTCCTTAACGGTAATACTACCAAGGGCTCTGTGTAGCAGCTTCCTCACCATGAGAATCTTTTCAGCTTTAAAAAGTACTATTTCTTCTTTAAATTTATTTAACTTAACATACAGTAAAATCCATCCTTTGGGTTATTCAGTTCTATGAGTTTTGACAAACATAGACCCATGATCTTTCAATCAATCAATACTCCATTTATTTAGTCAGGTATTCTTAATGTCTTTGATCATTATTTTGTAGGCTTCAGAATACAAATCCAGCACATATTTTGTTAGATTTATATATAAAAATTTACTTTGATTGTATTACAAATGGCGTCATTTTTCTAATGTCAGTATTCAGGTGTTCATCGCCATTAAATAGAAATACAACTGATTTTATACTGACTTTGTATACTGCTACTGTGATAAAAATAAAATAATTTTAAAATAATTTTTATTTATTTAAAAATAAATTCTGTGATATTTTATCCATAGACAATCACGTTATCTGCAAATACGGCAAGGTTTATTTCTTCTGTTGCAACTGTATGTGTATACCTTTACTTACATGTCTTGCCTTATTGCATTGGCTGGGATTTCCAGTAGGTCTTGAATACAAGTGGTAAGAGTGGACATCACTGCCTACTTCTCAGGTTTAGAGGTGAAACACTCATTCATTATGGGTATGATGTTAACTGTTTGATCTTTGTATATGCTCTTTATTAGGTTAAAGATGTTAATAGTTTGCTGAAGTTTTTAATCATGGCTGTTTGTTGAATTTTGTCAGTGCTTTTTCTGCATCTACTGAAATCATCACAGGCTTTTCTTCTTTTGTCTGATTACATGGTAAATGACATTGATTGTTTTCTAAACATTGGACCAGTTTAGATGATTGTAATGTAATCTCCTGGATGACTGTAATGTAATCTCTTTCTAATGTATTACTGGATTCCATTTGCTAATATTGTGATAAAGATTTTTTTTGTGAAAGAAATGTTGGTCTGTAGCTTTCTTTTCTTATAATATTTTTGTTCAGTTTGGGTGTTAGGGCAAAGTTGCCCTTATAGAATAAGGTAACAAGTATTATCTTCCCTTATATTTTCTGAAATAGAATGTATAAAACTG
Organism: Acinonyx jubatus; assembly: GCF_027475565.1. Classification (NCBI taxonomy): domain Eukaryota; kingdom Metazoa; phylum Chordata; class Mammalia; order Carnivora; family Felidae; genus Acinonyx; species Acinonyx jubatus. Next base: position 17,424,142 of record NC_069387.1, on the reverse strand, counting down.
GTGTTATTTTTTCCCCTAAATATTTAACACAATTTTCCAGTGAAACCGTGCGGTCCAGGAGTTTTCTTTAATGGAAGATTTAAAGTATGTGTCCTATTTTGTTAATAAACATAAAACTATTCAAATTATCACTTTCTTCTTGAATGGCTTTTGATTATTTGTGACTTTCAAGGAATTTGTTCATTTCACATACATTGTTAGATCTATGTACAGAGTTTTTGTAGTATTTCCTAATTACTATAATCCTCTAATACCTGTAGAGTCTTTAATGTTAGCTCTATTTCATTCCAAATTAGGTAATATGTGTCTTTCCTCTTTTTGTCTTGGTCAATCCAGCTAGAACTTTATCATTTTTTATTTACCTCTTCAAAGAACCAGCTTTTGGTTTCAATAATTTTCTCTACTACTTTCTCATTTTAAATTCCATTATTTATTGTCTCTATATGTATTATTTTCCCACTGTTTGATTTAGCTTTTACATGTTCTTCTTTTTCTACTTTCATTAGATGAATAGTTAAATTTACAGGCTTGAGACCTTTTCTTTCCTAACAAAAAAATTTATATCTATTAATTTTTTCCTCAGCACTGCTTTAGCTATCTTACACAAATTTTAGTAAGTTATATTTTCATTTTCTTTCAGTTCAAAATATTTGGTTCTTTCAAAGTATGTTTTATTTAAATTTGTGACATTTAATTTCCAAATGATTGTGGATGTCCCAGATTTGTAGTTTAATTTCATTTTGCTCAGAGGATATATTTTATACCATTTCAATTGTTTTAACATTCTTAAGATTTGTTCTGTGGCCCCAGTAGTACTGCTAAGCCATATTGGAGCCTGGAAAATTCAGTAATACTAATACTATCTTCATTTAACATTTTTATATTTTGTTTATCATTGATTTTTTCATTAATTGTGAGCTTTTAATGTGTGGTATTAAAATGTTACTTATCTTAATTAGCGCTTGTCTTACCCTGCTTGGGCTGCTATAACAAAGTACCTAGACTGGATGGCTTAAGGAGCAAAAATTTACATTCTCACAGTTCTGGAGGCAGGAAGTACAAGATGAGGTTGCCAGCATGTCTGACTTCTCGTAAGGGTCTTCTTTCTGGCTTGCACTTGGCTACCTTCTCACGGTGACCCTCACATGACAGAAGGACAGGGAGAGAATAAGAGAGAGGATGACAGAAAGACAGGGGTGGCGGGGAGGGAGAGAGAAAGCGAGAGCGAGATCTCCTCTTGTTATAAGGCCACAGTTCTATTAGATTAGGACCCCACCTGTATGATCTAATTTAATCTTAACTACCTAAGACACTATCACCGATATAGTCACATTGGGGTCTAGAGTTTCAACATATGAAATTTGGAGGGGGGCACAATTTGGTCCATAACAAATTTTTAGTGTCCCCTTAAATTCTGCATCTGGGGGAGGATCTCCCATGCCTCCTTGAGTCTTGCCACTGGGCCCAGGCTATAGTCTTAGTTTACTAGTGAACGTTCAGCATGCACTGAAAAGAAGAAGTATTCTGCTATAGTTTTAAATTACTTGTTTAAAATGTCAATTATATCAAGTAGGTAGATAATTTTCTGCCTTTCCGTAGATTGCCTTTTCATTTTGTTTCTTGTTTGTCTCTTTTGCTGTGCAGAAGCTTTTTAGTTTGATGTCTAGTCCCACTTGCTGATTTTTTTCTTTGGTTGCTTGTGATTTTGGTGTCACATCCAAACAAGAAAAAAAGGTGCCTAGGTTAATGTCCTAGAAATTTTCTCCTATGCTTTTTTCTAAGAGGTTTATGGTTTCAGGTCTTATGTATAAATCTTTAATCAATTTAGGGTTAATTTTCATTAGTGGTATAAGGGTTCAATTATCCCAGCACCATTTATTGAAGAGACTATCCTTTCTCCATTAAGTATTCTTGACTCACTATCAAATGTTAGTTGATCGATATGCAGTGTTTATTTCTGGGTTTTCTATTCTGTTTCATTGGTCTGTGTGTCATTTTTTATGCCCGTATCAAACTGTTTTAATTAGTATAGTTTTGTAGTATAATTTAAAATCAGGAAGTATAATGCTTTGCTGTTGTTTCTCAGAATTGCCTTGGCTATCTGGGCTCTTTTGTGGTTCCACAGAAATTTTAGGGTTTTTTTCCCCCACAGGTTTTGCAAATTCTTGCTGACTTTTTTGTATACTTTTTCTGTTGATTCCTGAAAGATGTGTATGCAAGTCTCCTTGTATAATTGTAGGTTTGTCTATTTTTCCTTTTAGTTCTAACAGTTTTATCTGTAATCTGCTTGACCTAGGTCACACAATAATAAAGAAAGTTTAATTTTGGAATTACACTTACTCTACCTTGCCACCAGTCACTGTTTCCCATGTACTGCTTTTATGTGCGTACTAGGACTGTTCTGTTTTCTTAATGAATTTACCCTTTTATCATTATGTAATGTTCCTCTCTATGCCTATTAATTTTCCTTGTTCTGAAGCACATTTTGACATTAATATAGCCATTCACCCTCCTTTTAATTACATTGCTTAATGTATCTCTTTTAATATCTTTAGGTTTTTTTTAGTTGCTCGTTTATTCTTTTTTTTAAAGTGTAGTTGAAACACAATGTTACATTAGTTTCAAGTGTATGACACACAGATTCAGCATTTCGCTACATTATGCTCACAAGTGTAGCTACCATCTGTCACCATACAACACTATTAAAATACAATTGACTATATTCCCTGTTGTACTTTTTAACTTCATGATTTATTCATTCCGTAATGGAAGCCTGTACCTGCCACTCCTCTTCACCCATTTTTTTTTTTAACTTTTTTATTTATTTTTTTGGGACAGAGAGAGACAGAGCATGAATGGGGGAGGGGCAGAGAGAGAGGGAGACACAGAATCCGAAACAGGCTCCGAGCCTGACGCGGGGCTCGAACTCACGGACCGCGAGATCATGACCTGGCTGAAGTCGGACGCTTAACCGACTGCGCCACCCAGGCGCCCCTCCTCTTCACCCATTTTATCCGTCCTTCTATCCCGACACCCATCAATTTGTTTTCTGTATTTATGGATATTTTCTGTTTTTTTATTCATTTGTTTTATTTTGCTTAGATTCTACCTATAAGTGAAATCATATGGTATTTTCCTTTCTTAGTCTGACTTATTCACTTAGCATAATACCTTCTAGTTCCATCCACGTTGTCACAAATAGCAAGATCCCATCCTTTGTTGTACCATCCTTTGTTATAGCTGCATAATATTCATATATATATCAATATATATATGATCAATATATATATATATCAATATATATGATCAATATATATATGATCGATATATAATCATCTTTATAAATGTTATACCATCCTTTGTTATAGCTCCATAATATTCATATATATACATATAAAATCATATTTATCCATTTATTGATGGACACAGGTTGCCTCCATATCTTGGCTAATGTAAATAATGCTGCGATAAACATAGGGGTGCATAGATCTTTTCAAATTAGTGTTTTTTTACATTGGGTAAATACCCAGTAGTGAAATTACTGTATTGTATGGTACTTCTTTTTAATATTTTGAGGAATTTCCATACTGTTTTCCACAGTGGCTACACCAATTTATGTTTCTACCAACAGCGCATGAGAGTTCTTTTTTCTCCACATCTTCATCAATACTTGTTATTTCTTGTCATTTTGGATTTTAGCCATTCTGACAGGTGTAAATGATATTTCACTACAGTTTTTGATTTTCACTTCCTGGATGATTAGTGATGAGCATTTTTCATGTGTCTGTTCGCCATTTGTATGTCTTCTTTGGAAAAATGTCTATTCAGGTCCTCTGCCCATTTATTAATTGGATCATTTGTCTTTTTGACTGTTGAGTTGTATAAGCTCTTTACATATTTTGATATTAACCCTTTATTGAATATATTATTTGCAAATGTATTTGTCCATTCATTAGGTTGCCTTTATATTTTGTTGATGGTCACCTTCACTGAGCAAAATCTTTTTATTTTTGTGTAGCCCAAATAATTTATTTTTGTTTTTGTTTCCCTTGTCTAAGAAGACATAACTAGGAAAACACTGCAAAGGCCAATGTCAAAGACATTACTACCTATGTTTACTTCTATGAAATTAATGGCTTCATGTCTCTTATTTAGGTCTTCACTCCATTTTGAGTTCATTTTTGTATTACGGTGTAAGAAAGTGATCCAGTTTCGTTCTTTTGCATGTAGCTGTCCAGTTTTCCCAGCACCATTTATTGAAGAGGCTATCTTCTCCCCATTGCATATTCTTCTTCCTTCCTTTGACATAGATTCATTAACTATATTTGAATCCCTTAACTTTTAATTAATCTATATCATTATTTTTTAAATGAGCTTTTGTAGTCAAAATGTAGTTATTTCTTATCTTTTATCTAATCTGACAACCTCTGACTCCTAAAAGGAATATAAATGCCACTTATATTTAATGTAATTATTTTATCATCATAACTAATTTATTATTATTTAAATATCAAATAGTAATTTATTATCATATAACATTAATAATATAATAATTAAAATTATTTTTTTCAGTTTGTCTCTTATCCACTTATTACCCATTATACTCTTTGCCACCACCCTGCTATCATTTCTGCCTTCACCATGTTTTTATTTGTCTTCTAATGGATTATTTCAATATTTTAATATTTTATGCTCAATTTTAATGTATCTATTGTTCTTTATATATGCCTGTTTAGCATTCACTACAGGCACAATAATATGCACACCTCAGTTTAACCCTGTACATAGAGTTTGTTAACGTTTTAAATAAAATGTAAGAGTCTTAAACCTATGGATTTCTACACTCCCAACTTTATGATATACTTGTCACATATCTTACACCTACATGCTTTGAACCCACCAAAAGGGTGTTCAAATATCTGTTTTCAAGAGTCCCGTGTACATTAAAAATCTTTACAGAAGAAGAACATTGCATTATATTTACTCTGATATTTATAACTTCGGCTTTTTTGTTTTTTGTTTTCAATAGGCTCTACACCCAGCATGGAGCCCAACACTGGGCTCAAATTCATGACCCTGAGATCAAGATTCAGAAACTTAACTGACTGAGCCACCCAGGCGCCCCTCAGTTGTTTTTTCTCTCTTTCTCTCTCTCTTTCTTTCTTTCTTTCTTTCTTTCTTTCTTTCTTTCTTTCTTTCTTTCTCTCTCTCTCTCTCTCTCTCTCTCTCTTTCTTTCTTTCTCTCTCTCTCTCTCTCTCTCTCTCTCTCTCTCTCTTTCTCTCTCTCTCTTTCTTTCTTTCTTTCTTTCTTTCTTTCTTTCTTTCTTTCTTTCTTTCTTTCTTCCTACTGATACATTTACCTCTGATATTTTCTTTGTTCAGCCTGCGAACTAGCTTGCGTTAGCATTTCTTTCAAAATAAATTTGGTGATGAAGCCTATTACTTTCTCTTGATCTGAGAATGTCTTTATTTTTTTTCAATTCCTGAAGGATATTTTCAATGGATATAGAATTCAGAGTTACTTAGTTTTAGCATTTTAAAAATGCATCCCTATATTCTGGCTTCCATACTGATGGAAAAACTATAGGCTTACAGAAAACGTACAGACTACCATCTCTCCAAAGAAGAAACTGCAGTGGCTACAGATGAGAAAGAACTCATATGTCGTAGAATTAGTTCAGGAAAGCCTCTATATTAGTTTGCTAGGGCTGCCATCACAAAGCACCACAGATCTGGTGGCTTAAACAATATAAATTTACTTTCTCATGATTTGGGAAGCTAGAAGTCCAAGATCAAGGTGTCAGCAAGATTGGTTGCTTCCGAGGGCTGCTCCCTTGGGTTTGCAGATGACCATCTTCTCCCTGGGCTTTCCTACAGTCTTCCCTCTGTGTGTTTGTTTGAATCTCCCCTTCTTAGAAGGACACCAGTCATTTTAGATTAGTACCCACCCACGTAACCCCATTTTAACTTAATTTACCTCTTTAAAGACCCCATCTACAAATACATTTGCATTCTGAGGTACTGGGGGTTAGGACTTCAATATATGAATTTTGGAGGGTGGACATAATTCGGCTCATAACAGTCACTGAACAAACAGTAACAATAAAAACAATAATAACAGCAAGAATATGTTCCTGAATGGCATGTGTTATTTATCTTTGTTCACTTTTAACAGTTTTTCTGTACTGTTGATTCTCAGAAGTTTGATTATGATGTGTGTGGGCATGGTTTTTATTTCAATTTTCCTGGTTGGGGTTTGTTGAGAAATCCTTGGAATTGTGATGGCCATGAAAACCAGCAGCCCAGGAGCTTCATTTTGGCTTTATTTGACCTGATTCTGAGCTCATTCATCAAAAAGAGCCTTTTCCCAAAGGCAATTAGTTGATACCAGAGCTACCTGGAGACAGCCGTTGCAAACTGGGGCAAACAAAGAGCTGACCAAAACAACTTAAAGGAAAAAGTCATAGAAGGAGACGTCCAAGGGGGGGCTTTGAGAAGCTCTGACATATCCCAGGATATATAGGAAGCAGAGAGAAAGTGCAAGTTTATGCACATGCCCAGGAAAGACCCTTGAAGACTCTATTCTCCCATGTGTGGGTGACCTTGAGACTCTGCACAAGCAGGAAGTGAATGTTGAGGCAGTGTGGAAAAAACAATCTGACCTGCGTTAATGGTATGCTCCCGTGCCACACTGAGCCCTTCAGCACTGCTACAATTTAGTTCATTACAATAAGTGATTATTACAATAAGACAATAAGTGATTATTACATTTGAGCAGTTATTAATTTCTCCTCCCACTGATTCTAACATTCTTACTTTAAAATATAGCTTTCATTATTACTTAGGAATGTAAAGGCCAACACATCAGAAGATAACTACCATTGAGAAGATAGTTTGTTTTCCTCACAGACTCCAAGAAGATGGGGTACACCATGCAATGAGTTAGGGGTGGGAGGAAGTACATGGGAAAACACCAGGGTTAGTCAGGAGGCAGAGGGAGAGAGGGGAAATATGGGCAAAAGCATTTCTTGTGGATTTTTGGGAAGGAACTGGTAAGGTAGGGTATGTAGGCTTAGAATTGTCTGGTGGGAATAATTTCAGCATGCTCTAGGGCAGAAGGGACTGTCCTTTATTGTCTGGTACCTTGCTATTACAGGATGAATCATCTCCCCATGACCCACCAATTCATATGTTGAAGTCCAACCCCCCACTACCTCATTATGTGACCATATTTAGAGACAGGGTCTGTAAGGGGGTAACTAAGATAAAATGAGGTCATGTGGGTGGGCCTTAACTGAATATGACTGTCCTTATAAGAAGAAGAGTTTAAGAGACAGATACACACAGAGGGAATACCATGTGACAACAGGGACTAGATTGCCATCCACAAGCAAAAGAAAGCAAACTTGTTGAAATCTTGATTTTGGACTTCTAGCTTCCAGAATCATGAGAATATAAATTTCTGTTGCTTAAACCACCCAGTTGGAGTTATTCTGTTATGGTAGCCCAAGGATACTAATACAGCGACCCTGGGGTGATTATGGCAGGTGCAAAGTGCCCAGAGAGTGAGAGCCTGAAGAGGTGGTTGGGGATAGGGGCCCTGGATGGGTTGGTTTGCATTTGCAGGGTGAGCTGTTTTTTGTAGCTCTAGGAATTGGCTAACCCTGGAAGAGACAGTCTTTCCAGGGTCAGCAAGGCCCTCAGATATCAAAGCATCAGAATATGGAAAATAAAAGGCATGGTTCATCGAATTCTCTCTAGTTTTTAAAAAAAATCAGAACAAAACCTTGAAAGCACAATAGTTTGAAGACATAAAAAAAAATAAAGAAGTCTTGTCAGTATACCTTACCATCTTAAACAAAAAACCTTTTTATAAACCAAAATGATCTATCAAAAGATAACTATATTAGAGCACTCATTTCCAACTATTACTCCTTCCTAAGTACTATTTTTCTGCTACAAAATGACAAAAACGTCTATCTTGCACTAAAATATAGAAAATGCTTGGTCCAGATTAAATCTCAAATAAAATCACATTAAGTAGCTTGGGGACATACCTTCATTTTTGATATTAAAACAGAAACTGAAAAATCACATATATTCTTAGCATAAATATAAGTCCTGCTAAAAAAAAAATAGTCCCGTGATATTCTATTTAAATCTGTGTTCTGTGAAATGGAGCATATATAGCTCAGAGAAAAGAAGAATTTATTTGAATTCCTGAATAGTTGGGTTCTTAGAGGACTGTAAAGGAGGAAGTTGGACTGGTGTGCGAGAGCAGGGTCACGGTGAGCTTAGAAATTCGAATGTTTGAGAATCCGTTAGAAATCTGAATTCTATCCTGGAGGCAATGAGAGTGACTGACAGATTTTAACAAAGTAGAGACTGGTCATATTTGCATGTTAGAAAGTATAATCTGGTGGACAGTAGATAGTACTGGATGGTAGAGTTGAATAGATCGAAACCAGAAGTTTTTAAAATTCAGCAGGAAAAAAATATGCCCTTAAATGAAATCGTGGTTGGATACATAATAATAATAAATAGGGCAGATAATTTGAAAAATATAAGGACACGCCCTCAATACTATTTTTTGACCAAATTAATACAGGGGAAAGAAGAGAGGAGAATGATTTAAGAATGACCGACTCCTAGACTACTAAGTGAGACCAGATGTCAATAATCTAAAAAGGGAAATATAGGCAAGGCAAGATATTTTGGAAGAAAACTGAAATTTACTTCTAAATAAGCTGATGTTGAGTTTCTCTGGAAAATATGTTTGCTCACTCAATTCATAAACCTGTTCTCCTTGCCTGCCTCTATTACAGAGGCTAAATCCAAATACTCAATTTTATTAGTCTCCCTAGCAACCAAGGTTACCACGTGACAATCACCTAGCCAATGGCATGGCCAAACACATTGCCCTTTCCCATTTCTGCCTTCCTCCTACCTTGGATGTGAGATGTATAGAATCTCAACAGTCACTTTAAGAACATAAGGTGACAAGCATGAAGCAAATACCAAGGAAATCCCTTAGTCCTTGACTTTAATAGTATTAGAGTTGAAAATCTATGCCATAACTGTCCATCTCCTCTGTTTTCTTAAGTCACCTAGGAAAACTTGTCTCTTTTCTGGCATCCAAATGCATTCCTAACTCCACTCTCCACTTGATTAAGATTTCTGACGGTGATGTCTGGAAGACGTTGAGTGGGCTTCTGCCCCCATGTCTCAGATGCACCCTGATCGTCACCATCAGGACTGCATGAGACTGAAACCACTGATTCTGGTCAGCTGGAACTCTGTCTCAGGGCAGTCACTGTGAGTGTAGCAACCCAGGGACCAGGCTGTGTGGCATACAAATGCTAGTTTGGTTCTTAAACCCAAGGTCAGCTGGCTTCACCGAAAGTGTCCTGAGTGCCTTATTTAAAATGTAGGCCTTATCCTCAGTGATTCCCATCTAGCAGGTTTGGAGTAAAGCCCAGAATCAATCACTCCTCTTTGTGATTCTGGTGACTGACTAGGGTTAGTCTATCATGATAGCATCTGAACTTGACTGGAGAGCATCATTTGCAAATTTAATGTTATATAATTTTACCATATCTCACATTCCTACCATGTACAAAATGCAACTCCATCCATGTGCTAATCCTATTCCATGACACTTTATTCTTTTTCTCCGTTATTAATCCTCATGCTGCTGTGTTTTCCTCCCAAAAGTTTAAATGTGCCATCAACCCTCATTCTATTTGAAGAACAAAAAATAAAACTCCTTGCACCCTCACCTTCAAAGAACATACTGTGTGATCCTACCTAAATAAATAGGTAGGATCCTACCTAAATGAATACTGGCTTTTTTTCTTTTTAATTTTTTTAATGTTTATTTTTTGAGAGAGAGAGAGAGAAAGAGACACAGTGTGACAGGGGAGGGGCAAAGAGAGAGGGGTCCACAAAATCCAAAGCAGGCTCCAGGCTCTGAGCTGTCAGCCCAGAGCCCATGCAGGTGCCCCATGCAGGTGGGGCTCGAACCCACGAGCAGTGAGATCAATATACTGGCTTTTTCTAACAACAGACTAATTCCTTTGCAATTGTCCCAAGGGATGGCATCCTTTCCCAATGCCCCATAAAACACAAGGCCTACAATTAAAGTTGCCACTCTTCTAAATCCCCAGTGTCGATTCATTTGTTCTTCCATGTGTAGAAATATCTTGGCTCCTAACACACAACTTACTTCCCTAGATCTAGGTTCATGAATCCATATTCATGGAAGACTTCAGTTTGGGATGTCAAAATCTTCTCTAGCCCCACACCTAGTAATGTTGTATACGTTTAATAGCCATGTGAAAAGGTTAGCCGATAACTTAGCTTTAAAATTCATGCCTAATCTTCAGTAAACTTTATTTCCCCACCACCTCAAAAACAATATGGTTATAATATTATCTGGAACTATTGTCTTAGAAATTTCAGACACCAATATTTTTCTACTTGACCACAACCTTTCATTGAATGTCCAGCTGGCTGATGCTCTCACTCCTGTGACCACTGCTTTTTCACTTCTATAGTGATTTTATAGAGCTCTTTTAAGTGCTTACTAAAAACCTGGCATTTGTCTTCTGAATATTTATCATGGCCCATCTACATTGGCCTTTGTCCCAGTATATGGATCACAGGTAATTAAGGAAATGGCTTTGGTTCCCAGGTCCAGAGATGCAGAGAAAGGTCATGTCTGAAATGATAGCAGAGTCCTATTACAGGCGATATCAAGTCCCAGGCACAACCCCAGCATGCTCCTGTGTACATCTGTAATGCAAACAAAGCTTCAGAGCAGCGGCCAGTTCCTAATTTTCCTTGCAATGAGGCAAGTCCAGCCAACAGCTGACCTCATTCCTTATTTTCTTTCGGGTTGATTGAGCTAGCCTGAGCAATAAATAGGACTAGTTGGGGATCATTTAGTTTGGCAGACCTCAGTTTCTGCAGAAACTATAAAAATGGGATATATAAAGATACTGCTAAAATGATCACAGTTAGGGACTAGCTGCCTCAATAAAAATCAAGCATAAGCTGGCTGCTCTCTGGACCCGGGAATACCATGCAGGGTACCAGAAGAGAGAGCATTAAGGGAGACTGAGTGGTACAGTAGTCAATAGTTGAGTCTGCGCTGCTTGTAGTCAACAGTGTATTCTACACTGATACATTGCTGCCCTTCTGTTAAAGCCAATAAACGTTATCTTCTGTTGGCGAAAAGACATTAAGGTTAATACTTCAATTATTTACTTCTAGGAACAGGTGGAGGTTACCATCCGCTCCTTTCAAGTTCTGCAATTCAATGTATCTATATTTCAATTTATCATATAGTGATTTCTTACCTAATATAGACTGAGAACTGATAATATAAAGATGAAAAAAAATTTTTATGTGTTCCAGTGTGGAAGGGGCTGTCATTGGCTCCTATAAAACCCTACCGTGGTCCAAGGGGCAAGACACACATTCTTATAAACACTCTTATCAGACCAGCAGAACTGCTGTTCAAAATCCAAGCATAAATCAGACAGCCTTTATCAAGATTCCTTGGTCTCCTTTCAGGTAGACCAACTCATCTTTGCTGTTCTTGAAATATAATTTACACAACTACCATACTTTGTACAAAATTAGAACTTAGAAGCCTCTCTACAAAATAGCTATCTTTATTATCCTATATCATACTACAGTATAATAACATTTAAAAAGGAAAAACGATCTATCAACTACCTATAATCATATACATATGATTCTTGTTTGAATATTAGACTAAATTAATTTTATCCTGACCAATGGATAATTTTAACATTAAACTGTTCTATTGAGACCAATGTGCATGGTGAATTGAATATTATTCAGTTAATATAATCAAAGGGCCAATAATGGATAATTTTTTTAGACCTGATATATGTGGCTTATTGATCGAGTTGTTTGTCTCAAAAGAAAATAGATTATAGCTAATATCTTTCTCCATTTGTGTGTTTCAGTGGAAAAGTCAAGTCCATTCCCCAAGAAGACAATTTCAACCCTATGGAGGCCAGCTTTCACTTAGTCTGCTAGAAGGCGGGAAGCTCTCCTGGTGATTTAACTGGCCATTTTAATTTTGTAACATTGCTACAAAGTTTCAAATCTGACACTAAATTACCCCTTTAGCTCTCTATAGCATCAGAATCGGTGGAAAAATAGACTATTTTCACTTCTAGCATAAACCTAGACTTTGTTATACAATGTAAAATAGCCCACTTTAAAACATCGGGCCAAAAAAAAAAAAAAGCAAAGAAAGAAAGAGTAGATGAAAGTCATTACACAATGTTTAAATTGCACTGAATTTATATACACAATAAGGATCAAAATGAGAAAAAGTTCTTACCATTTGCAGGCAAACAGCCTGAACTGAAAGATATATCATCAATAGCTATGACTTCATCTTGTTCAGGAGTTGAAACTATTTGACCTTGAAAAACAACCTGCACAAGAGAAACAAGATGAAAGCACAAAGCAAGGAACATCACTGTCTCGAAGTCTTACAGCACAGAGCCTACCAATGAAAAACTTATCACTTCCTAGAAGCATTTTGGTGACCATTTCCAATTCCAACTGGAAAGAGATCTAAGCATACACTCTTAAGGACAAGAAAATGTAGTCATCCATGCATCTCAAATAGCATACACCAGCTCTTTAGTATTTACCAGATCTTGGACCCAGCTGCCTCTTGATCTCTGGTTTTTTGCCATTTTGCAACTGTGTCCCATTTCCACTTCTGGTTCTCTAAATTTTGCTCACAGACTTGGATGTCCTTGTGCTATATCCTCCTGTGCATTTTCTGCTATTATATAAACAAAACTTGGGACAGTGACTGGAGATGGTTGTTCAGCGACTTCTTATTAAAATGAGTGAACGTGATACTGGGACATGAAGGCAACCCAAGTATGCACCAAGAGGAAATACTCTGGTATAATAAATCTGAGAACCTTAGAAAGAAACTACTCTCCAATTTCCTAGTTATTTAAATCCGTTGAAAATTGGTGTGTGGGTGGAGAGTTTTATCCCAACCTCACTAATGAATACCAATGATGTTTGAGTCTTAATCCATGGATGCATTAAACTTGTGGGCATTGTTTAGCCTTGTTTATGACATAAACATCTTATTATTTCAAAATGTCAGCACTGTTTTTTAACTTAACCGTTAGTCTGCATACAGTGAATACAACTGACCCTAGGAGATCATTTTGCTGTGGTGCATTCTCTTTTCTTTCCTATACAACATGATGTACTGATATATTTCCTTTCAAACCAGATGTACTAGACTATTAAAAATATGATGTGAAACACCCACAACCTATCGAGTAATGTGTCAATATGTAGCCCTAAGAAAGTCAACTTTTCTTCACATAAAACAGAATGACCACGTGACTACTTGTAAAGCAGGGCCATGTTGGAAAAGACCTATCAAAGATTGCTGCGTAGGCAAAATCATCCACTTGGTATCTAAAAAGGTGAGTGCTGGATATACATTTGAAATAGAAAATTTTGAGCAAAAATAAATAGAATGGGAAAAGTACTTGGCAAACAGTAGTAACCAACTCCAAATGTTTTCACTCCAGATTTGTGTGATCTCTGGTAGAGACTAGATCTTTTGGGGAATACATATATGCAAGTAGGTTAAGTGTGACTAACCTTATACCACACCTAGAAGACAAGAGTTACAAAGAGTTTAGTCTCAAGGTTTATTTGTAGCACCCAGCAGATCATTTGCAAAATCCCTTCATAGTACATTAGTATCAGAATCATGAGTACAATGGGAGAGTTTTGCAAGCATACTAACTGATACTTTCTCAGTATGTATTTTTTCTCACTACTTCCAGAATTCTCTGTAAACCCAACTCCTAGGTTTATAGTTTTAGTCATTCTTTGACAGTTTCTAAAAATTTAGTTTGTAGATTCCATTTGGAAAGAAAATTAGTGGATTTTCTTTTCCAACTTAATGCCTGAACATTATTTCTGATGTTAATATAGTTTTGGTTACTAGATTTTGGCTACTATTTGTTTTCAATGTTTATTTATTTATTTTGAGAGAGACAAGGTTGGGGCAGGGGGGTAGGGGCAGAGAGAGATGGAGAGAGAGAATTCCAAGCAAGCTCTAGCTTTCAGCACAGAGACCAATGCGGGACTCGAACCCATGAACCATGAGGTAATGACCTGAGCCGAAACCAAGAACCAGATGCTTCACTGACTGAGCCACCCAGATGTCCCTGGGCTACTCTTCATCATGGAATAATCTTATTTTGGTATTGGTGTAAGATTCGATGAATTACTTTAGTTATGTGAATCTAAGAGTTATACTTCAACCATTTTGCATCCCTTTTGTGACCTAATTTATAAACATTTAAAATCATGTTGCAATTTTGCTTTGCTGTTTCATAAAAAGCTGTTTCAGAGGATAAGAAAGGAAAAAAAAAAGACTGCTATATAGGAATGGTTTTATGTGAGGGCAGTAGAGCATAGTGATTAAAGTATGTATTTGGAACTAGACTAATTGGGTTCAAGTTCCAACTATACCACTTAATAACAACAGGACCTTGGAGAAGTTATTAACATCTCTGTACCTCAGTTTTCTTCTTTGTAACACTGTACTGATAAAAAATAATAAATTTTTACCTATATGAAAAGATTTTCAAGGACAAATGAATTATTACATGTATATCAGCATTTAGTATATAGTTTACATTAAATAAGTATTAGCTCTTATTGTAACACAGTTATTAAAGTATTTAAGTATTAAAGTATTTAAGTAATAAAGTATTTATAAAATATTTATAAAGTATTAAGTATTACATGAATGTTTACAGATTTCCCGTTGGATACATTCCTTTGTTCTTGCCAAACTAAGAACACACCTGCAGTAGCCATATTTAAAGAGAGAAGCAAACATTAAGTGTTAACTCATCACCAGTCTCTTCCTTCTTTCTCCACACTCTCCCCACAAACCCATCAATCTTCAGGGTTCCAACTGTCACCCAGGCTGATAAAACACAAATTTATATCCCAAAAGTCAACCTCCCCCCTGAGCTCTCTGCGCATATCTCCACAGACTTCTGGGCATTTTTACCAGATGACACAAAACCACTTCTAAATCATAATGTTTTTCCCCTCAAACTGGACGTGTCCCTGACTCCTTTTCTCTGACAATGGCACCAGAAGACTGCCACTTTTCAACGCTCAGAACTCCAAAGCGACTTGCAGAACCACTTTCTCTTCCAGCCACATCTCCAGTCCATCAACACCTGTTAAGCTTTAAGCCCTCTCTCCACTCCATTCCTACTTCTACTCCTGTATCTTCCCACCTGATCTAGTGAAAAGGCTTTTAAATTACCTTCTCGCCTTCAATTCTCTCCATCAGTTTGCAATTATGTATATTTGTTTGATTCAATTAAATCATATGTTAATTCTGTCTAACTGAAGTAAAGTCAGAGGGAAAATTGGCTGCCATTTGAGCCCACTGGTCCAGCAAGAGGAAATGTTTTTCTTAGGGAGAACATTATTTCTCCAAATGTAGGAAATTCACCATTGGGTCTGTGTAGCTATAAAACATAAGACCTATTGGGCATAACTTGATACTCTAGTTAAATATATTTAAACAGAAAGACATTCCAGAGATTTTGGCTGGGATCCTGAAAAGAAGGATGCGTTGAACTAGCTCAAGAAAGTGGAACCTCGAGATCATGTTTTTCAAAAAGCCAGAGATGTGGTTGGAAGCCATATTTGTGTATGATAGCTGTATTTCTAAGAAAAGTGATGCCTACCATTCCTTGTTTTCCTCAAAACTTTGGCAAATACGTTTTTCCAAACATCTACCTCATTTTAACTGTTTTGGGGAAATCAAGAAAGAATAGCAAACTAGCATATAATGAAGTTAGAAGTTGGGCAACATCACAGAAGTCAAGTATGGCCTGCACTGGTCCAATAGTAACTAGGACACAAGTTGCTTTCACGTGAAACATTTTAAGAGAAGATGGCCTCTGAGGGAGGCAAGGGGTCAGCGCTCAAGCCACTTGATTTAAATTCTCGATGAAACTTTGACAGTAGCGAAATAACAGACATAAACTGACTTGAATGACACTCGTAACTACATGAACAGAAACTCTTGTAGTTGTATTTATTGTATTAGACTTTTCTTAATTAGTAGTGTACATTCAATATAATTATCAAACGTGTGAAACAGAAAAAGATGAAAGTAATTTTTCACCATCATGTGTTCACATAGTAAATGTTTTTTCTTTTTCTTTTTTTTTTTTTTGAGAGAGAGAGAGAGTACGCACAAGTGAGCAAGGGGCAGAGAGAGAGAGAGAGAGAGAGAGAGAGAGAGAGGGAATCCCATGAGGTGCAGAGAGAGAGGGAGAGAGAGTGCAGAGCCCAGAGTGGGGCTCGAGCTTACCCGATGAAGGGCTCGAACTCACAAACCGTGAGATCATGACCTGAGCCAAAGTTGGATGCTTAACCGACTGAGCCACCTAAGTGCCCCAATAGTCTTAAATTACAAGGTAAAATGCCTCAGTTATGCTTTAGAAAAGTTTGCGAGTAGAAATTTTTTTCAGTTAATGATTTGTATCTATTTTTATGAATAACTTCTCTTCTGTCTGTGTTAATAAAACGTACTATTTCTGAATAGGACACTGCTAAACACCCTTTGGCGTGTCTAAATGGAATATCAAAGAACTGACAAGCAGATAATTGCATATGAAAAATGTTGCAGCATTTTTTAAAAATCAGGCAGTAGCTTCTCATTTACTTTAAGAGTCCAAACATTCAACTTGAAAGCCACGGTCAGGGATGCACTTAGTAGTACAGTATTCCTTCCTTCCGACCCATAAAACTAATACTTGAGCTCTTTTCAAGAACAAAGAAAAGGAGCGCGAGAGAAGGTGTCACTTGCATCTGAGCCCACATTTCTGCTACAGGTTGAGCGTGGTTTATTCTTTGCTTCTGCAAATATTTTAGGACAATAGCAGAATTAACTGGTTAAGTCTACAATTTTGAGTAATGCAATTGCAGTCAATCAGCAGAATAATGTTTAATAATGTTTTATCCAACACAGCAGACAAAGGAATGCTTAATGAATCACATGCAACGTATTTAACCAAATCTAGAAGTTGGATTTTTTTTCTTTTATAAAGCCTTATAATGCTTTAATATGATAAAAAAAAATTTATCATGGCTCAGTGAGTAAATGATTGAGATGTGAAATCACACTATACTGGGTTCTAATCTGGATATGATTTAATACGCTATTGCACTCTCTAAAGCTCATAATCCTCATGTAAACAGTGGGGTATATTATAATTTGGATTCAGAGGACTGCCATGAAGGATCAATAAAATAATATACACAAAGGACTACGTAGTGCTTTACACATAGTAAGTGCTCAGTAAATACTAGATGTCATTATTCCTTAAGCACCTTCTGAAATTTTCTTCGATGCTGCTATCTTTGTTGACTAAATGCATAAACACCATTCTTTGTTTATGTAGCAGTATTCCCTCAGAAATGAACGCGCTTCAATTTTATTAAGGGATGAACTTAGTACTTTACAGATAAAGGTGATAAAGCCCTCACATGGCAGCTAGATCCAGAGGCTTTTTCAAAGGAGGGATTTTTTTTTTAATGTTATTTATCTTGAGAGAGAGACAGAGAGAGCATGAGCAGAAGAGGGACAAAAGAGAGACACAGAATCTAAAGTAGGCTCCAGGCTCTGAGCTGTCAGCACAGAGCCTGACATGGGGCCCGAACCCACGAACTGAGAGATCATGACCTGAGCAGAAGTCGGACGCTTAACCGACTGAGCCACCCAGGCACCCCCAGAGTTTTTTTTTTCAGAAACCCCTGCTAAGTGAGGGTCCAGCTGAAACTAAAGTCTCTTACATGGACATTTCTAAAGGAAAAGCACGAATGGCTTTAAAACTGTCAGAGGCAGCATGGAGAAGAAACTGCAGAAAGCAGAAGAATTCTCAGAGGCTTGTAAACTGACGAGGCAGCAGATATTGTCTGGAGATGCTGATTACAAAATGCCCTCGAATAAGCCTCTTGCTAAAGCTGTTCAGGACGAAGCTTTGAGAGGGTGTCGGGCAGCATGAGACATGCAGCACATCTCTGTGGCTCAGCTAAAAAAAAGCATGTGAACCTCTGCTTCCCTGCTGACAGGAGAGAACTAAAACATACCTGCCATCTTAAGGACCGGTGTAGCCCAAGGATCCCCAGAGAGTCATACGGCTTCCCAAGTTTTACAAAGCCTCTAAGGTAGAGGCACTGTTTTCATATCAGCAATAAAGTATTTTGGCAAACAAGTTAATATATTGCACATGCATCTGCTTTCGTTGGAGCCACTGCTGTATTTTAAAGCACTCAAGTGAATAACCACACTGCCTCAGCTCCAGCTGAATGGCCCTGGAGGTGATATATTTGGGAGTTTTAAGTTTTATATCTAGTGGCTACACATATTTAATCATCAACCCCTGCAATGTGCCATTTGGGAACGGATAGCTGTGAAAAACGAGGAAGTTGCTTTAAAAGGTTTAACGCTCAAGACTCAGCAGGTTCCAACTGTAGCCAACATCCAAATAAATCTCTGTTGGGCTACTCACTAGTAAAGACCCTGACCTTCAGTTAGAGACAGAGATGAGAAGGCACAAAGCTTGGCGAAGATAGGTTAAGACTCTTTTACCATCCACTCTGTTTCAAAGTTGGAAAATATGTGTAAATGCTGACAAGGTTCATACACAGACAAAATTCCATTTCTGCCATTCAGGTGTATATGGGCACACAGGCAGAGGGGACTTCAGCAAGTCCACCCTTTAGCATCTAGTCAGTGTGACTCAGTCCCCTCAAAAGCACTCTTGGCTCTACTCTGTTGCTTTGTTGTTGTTGTTGTTGTTGTTGTTGTCGTTGCTTTTGTTGAGAGAAGACAGCCATAGGGGAGTAGGAAGAGAAGTGTTAAGAAATAAACTAGAAACTTCTCTAGTGGTTAATGACACCTGAACATCCACGACAAATTAGATGCATTATTGGTACTCAAGGCTCTCATTCTGCACACACACCCTCAAAGCCAGGAACACATAGCTTCTCTCCCACATGCCTATCAAAAATCTTCTCCTTGCAAACCATTTATCAGATAAGGGGTTAATACCCAAAATACATAAGAAACTCATACAACTTGATAGAATGAAAGAAAGAAAGAAAGAAAGAAAGAAAGAAGGAAGGAAGGAAGGAAGGAAGGAAGGAAGGAAGGAAGGAAAGAAGGAAAGAAAGAAAGAAAGAAAGAAAGAAAGAAAGAAAGAAAGAAAGAAAGAAAGAAAGAAGGAAGGAAGGAAGGAAGGAAGGAAGGAAGGAAGGAAAGAAAGAAAGAAAGAAAGAAAGAAAGAAAGAAAGAAAGAAAGAAAGAAAGAAAGAGAGAAAAGATCCCCCCCAACACACACAAATAAAATGGTTAGAGAACATCACTGGAAAGATATAGACATCATTTCAAAGAACACATACAAATGTCCCAACAGGTACATGAAAAGATATTCAGCATCACTTATCATCAGGGAAATGCAAATCAAAACCACAATGAGATATACTTCACACCTCTTAGAATGGCTGTTATCAAAAAGACAAGAGCTAATGTGTTCATAGGGGTGTAAAGAAACAGGAACCCTAGTTCACTGTTGGTGGGAATGTAAACTTGTGCAACCATTATGAAAAACAGTATGGAAGTTCTTCAAAAAATTAAAAATAGAACCACCATATGATCCAGCAGTCCCTTCTAGGTATATAATCAACGGAAATGAAATCACTATCTCAAAGACATATCTACACTCTCATATTTATTGAAACATTATTCACAGTAGCCAAGACATGGAAACAACCCAAGTATACATCAACAGATGAATGGATAAAGAAAATTTAGTGTATACATACAAAGGAATAATTTAGCCAAGAAAAGAAGGAAATCCTGTCAGTTATGACAATATGGCTAGACTTTGATGGTATTATGCTAAATGAAATAAGTCAGAGAAAGACAAATACTCTATAATTCACTTATATATGGAATCTATCAAAGCCAAATTCATAGAAACAGAGAGCAATTTTTTTTTAGAGAGAGAGAGAGAGAGAGAAGCAGAGGGAGAAAGAGAGAATCTTAAGCAGGCTCCATGCTCAGTACCAAGCCCACCATGGGGCTTGATTTCATGACCCTGAGATCATGACCTGAGCTGAAATCAAGAGTCAGATGCTTAGCTGACTGAGCCACTCAGGTGCCCCCCAAAAGAGTTGTTTTTAGTTGGAAGGGTCTGCATGGTGTGGGAAATGGGGAAATGCTGGCCAAAGGGTACAAACTTCCCACTATAAAATGAGTAGGTTCTGGGTATCTTATAAGCAGCATGGTGAATATAGCTAATAATACTTAAGAGAATAGAAAGTTGTTAAGAGAATAGATCTTAAATGTTTTTACTGCATGAAAAAAAATTGTCATTATGTGATGTTGATGGATATGTTAACTAACTTTATTGTGGTAATCATGCCACACTGTAGGTTTATCAAATTATCACATTATACACCTTAAACTTACACATATATCAATTATATCTCAATGAAGCTGGGAGAAAAGTCTTTTCTTTACATGTACTAAGAACATTCCCTGAATCCCACCTAGTGCATCCTGAGTGTCCCAAGTGAGTCTTTGTTAAATTAATGAATTGGTCATTCACAGGAAGACTTAACTGCCTAATGGCTTAAGATACCCTGCCCAACACACATCAATATACCTGACTTCAACAGAGTGCAAAGTTCTAATGACAGAATTGTGTTTCCAACCATACTGTTCCTCTGAAGGCTTATCATCTGCATGTCATTTAACCATCCACTAAGTGATTTTCTTTGATCCTCTTTGGATCCCCATTTAGTTTACAAAAGCCTGAAATTTCAAACTCCAGGGAATTTATGACAGATCAATTAAGAAAATGTACCATTCTCATATCTAACAATACAATTTTGTAATAGAAATCCTGCTCATTCTCCCATCCTTCCTCTTAGCCACTCAAAATAACTGAAGTTAAAATTCAATCCAATTCAATCCCTATTCTTAAGCAAGTGCTAAATCCATCACATATCAGATGATTTTCTACTCTGTATCAAAACTATAAAATTGATTACTATACTATTCAAATAATAGATTATAAAGGAAACCTGCTTTAGCCGAGTTGGCTAAATTGGCCTGCAAACCAGGTTTAAAAAGCAAATTCATTCAGAATAAAATGCTTTAAGATCCTGTTTTTAATGGGAAATTTTTCTTGGCTTTCCCAAATGTAAAAATATGCAATGCTTTACCAAGAACTCTGGTAATAATCATTAGATTATAATTTCCACCATACATAAGTTTTATTAGGCTGCATAAATAAGTTTGTCTTTTATGGGCTTGCTTAGGCTTTCACTCTCAAAATTATTTTGGAAAATAAAGGCTGTATTGAATAATTTGAGACTAACCATGAAATGAATATGACAATTATTCTACTTCAACAGCATTTGGAATTAGTATTTAAATCAAATAGTCTATTTCCTCATTACACAATATAACCCCCTTCTCTCAAAAGCATGAGAGAAGTCGAGAAGACAAGTAATTCTTAAGAATAAAATGAAAAGAAAGAGAAGGTTGGGATAGTAAGAGAAATATCATTAAAAATTTATATTTTACTGAAATATTAATATGTTAGTAGGTATCAACTCTAGTTCTTATGCACGTATTTAAAATCTTCCTTTAAATTTTTGTAATGTTTATTTATTTTTGAGAGAGAGAGACAGAGACAGAGACAGAGTGCAAGCCGGGGAGGGGCAGAGAGAGAGGGATACACAGAATCCGAAGTAGGCTCCAGGCTCTGAGCTGTCAGCACAGAGCCCGAGGCGGGGCTTGAACCCACGAACTGTGAGATCATGACCTGAGCCGAAGTCGGACACTTAACCAAATGAGTCACCCAGGTGTCCCTAAAACCTACCTTTAAAAGTGTTTTTTAGGGTGACTGGCCATCACAATATCCTAAGACTGCTTGGTTTTGGTGCTTTAAAAGTCCTGGTAAATCCCTCAGTCCTTGGCCAACTGGGGCAGGGGTCATCCTACTTTTAATTCACCTACCGATAAATATCTGTATTTTATCATTTTTCTTTCAATGATAAGGTTAGCAAATATACCGCACATACCTGAAATTTCTGGTTGCTCTGGATGCTCATGACATTTCTCTCCCACTGATTCTGGAGCCCAGCTGTGTTTTGCCATAAATGCCGAACGGGCCCACCACATGTAGTTTGAAGGCCAGCTCTTAATTTGCCACCCACTTGACTGGAGAAGTAATAAAATGTAATCTGTGAAAAATAAGGAATGTCCAAATGATTATAAAACAGAAGTTCCCAACTGTGAAAAGTATTGAAAATTCTGCGTGTTTTCAAATACCTGACAGGCATGTTGGATATTCGTAGGAAGAAACACTCTGCTTCTTAAGTCTGAGGAAGTAGAATCCACCTTGGAGACCAGTGACAGGAAGTGGGCTGTTAGCAACAATAGTCAGCGTGTTACAGTCAGAGCAATCCTTGGCAAACTTATTTAGCACACCATGCAAAAATTCAGGCCCATATGCACATTAGGTCAATATATTTCTGTTTAAAGAATGAAACATGTAACCCCATCATCTGCTTTTGCAAATGATCTGACTGATAGTTTTACTTCATTAGATAACCCGGCAAAATAGCTCATTGTGAGTATATTCCCTATAACATTATCATTGGCTGCAGTCCACAACCCAATTTATCTCCTGTAACATAGAAAGTTAGAGCCTTGCAAAGATGGTATCCAGGGAGAACATGATACTGGGACTGCCCACCAAAGTAAGCAATTCAATGAAAGATGCAAAGGGGTTCACTGTTTGCTGTGATTTTCTCTAGAAAGAATTGGATCAAAGAGTCGTAGCTTTCCCCGGGATCATAGAGAACAATGCAGAGCCCTGACGTTCTCCCGCATAGTGCGGTAGGGACTATGCCAGCGGACGGTTACTGTTTAGAAGACTATAAAATAAATGGAGAACATTCCCTGGGCTTTCATAAATTTCCACAGTGCCTGACAAGGTTATAGTGTGTAATTGGGGAACCGCTGTGTTCTACTACTCTATTTGGCGTTTTGCTATTTGTCAAAAGGAATGACAAAATGATATTCATGATTATGACAACCTATCTACTGAGTTATTCATGGTAGTTTAAAGCTGGATTGGAAATCAAATTTAATTATCACATCGTTGTGAGAATCGATAGCAAAATTAAGAAACCTAAAAAACCTCTTCTTCTCTACACCTATTCCAAAACTGTACCCTAATTAAGTAGAAAATAATGACATTAATGATTGTTATAAATATGGCCAGAGGCATAACTGAAGTCCCTACAATAACGGAAAACCATTCTGAGGATGTATTCCCTGGAATAATGACATAAACATAATTTAGATGAGCTGCTGGTA
Source organism: Acinonyx jubatus (assembly GCF_027475565.1). Lineage (NCBI taxonomy): Eukaryota > Metazoa > Chordata > Mammalia > Carnivora > Felidae > Acinonyx > Acinonyx jubatus. Next base: position 17,400,603 of record NC_069387.1, on the reverse strand, counting down.
TCACAGTGATAAAAGTGGACAATTACTAGTTGGCTCTTGCTTCATTTTCAGAAGGTAAAGCAAATGTCAAGCAAGTAAATAATCAACTAAGCATATGAGATATATTTATTTTATATTATTATTTACATACAAGTGTTATGTAAATAATATTAGCAATGCAAATGGTAATAGTATTCAACAGGCCCTAAGTTATTATTTATAAGTATTCACCTATTAAAACCATCGATGAGATATACAGAAAATTTTCATTTATCAAGGAAATTACTTGGGTAATTTTCATTTATTATTACTCGAGATAAATTTTCATTTTTCAAGGAAATTACTCAATTACTTGAGTTTGGGCTTAAAAATAAGATTTGACCCTATTAAACAATAGGGTAGCATTTACAATAAAATAATAAATTATTTCAATACTTAAGTAGCATGTTTTATAAATATAAAGTACATCATTTGGTACACAACACTGTAAATTATTCTGTATTTTGTCAAAAAACCTAAACACTCATCTTCAGGTTATCATAAAAAGAAAACTTTGAAATTCAGAAAACAGCTTGAGATCTTTTGACACTTATCGAGTAATAAACTTTCTTTTCATGGTTGAAAACAAAAACAGCATTCAAAATGCACCCAATACCAATATCTATTTTCTACCTTCAATTCCAATTTAGTGGCAATAGGAAGCATTTTTTGAAATGCACACTCAATTTTCCCTTGCTCCCTATGGTGAGTATAGAATTTCTTTAATTCATAGATGAAGATGTTCCTCAGGGACAAATACCATCTTATAGAAAACTCCCTCTTGTTTTCCATAGGACCTTAGTCATCATGTCTACGGGTATAAAAGAAAGAAGCACATTTTTGGCAGCATAAGTTTTTCCCACATGTCCCATCCTTCATCTTATACCCCCTCCTACTGCTGTGTCCGACCACTGAGAAGACACTTAGGAAGCTGATAACCAAAAATGTATCCAATGTTTTCTGTACACACCCCTCTCATCCCTTATAGTAGCCCTGTGAGCAATCACATCACACACATATACAAATATAATTGTCACCGTTGTAAATTGTCTATTAATCTCTACCATATTCATTTCAGTTTGTTGATATCATTCATAAATTCCCATTTTATACCTGCATCCATAAAAGCCACTGCATAGCATATCTTTAAAACGTATTTCAAAGAATCTCATGGAAAATTGCTAATTATTCAAATGACAAAATAACAATAGTGTCATTTTATTGATAATGTTAAATGTTTATATTAAAGGGCTTTCAAAAAAAATTTTTTTTTCTCAGTTGCTGGGTAAGTGTTGGAATAAAATCCTAACATAACCCAAGATTGATGACCAAAAAAAAAAAAAAAAAGGAAGTATATAAAATATGAAAGCAACAAAAACCATGAATCAAGTCTGCAGGGCTAAATCCAATAACTTCGGCAGCGCATTTCACCAGCCTTGATCCTCAGGAAAAGATAACGTAGAATTTTCAGTGTCACTGTCTTCAACTATTATTGACAGCAGCCTTGCATTTCTTCCTTTTCCCAAGTTCTAAGTGATTAATAGGAATGCGTGGGAGCAGAAGGAACATAAATCCTACTGGCATGTTACAGAGTAACCAACTGGCTCAAAGGAACTTAAAAAAATTGAGTATTCTGACAGTGAGATAATATCAGTTCTCAAGAACATTTCCCCAAAAATCAGTCTGCAGGAATGGATCATCATGACAATGTCCAAGGCCCGAAGCAAAGGTTAAAGCACCAAAACTTTTGGAAAGGCAAAAGTGTCCTCTTCTATGACAGAAATGTGGCTAAGTTCAGATAACAGAGAAGAAATAATAGTCTTCGATATAAACTACTTCAAGTTGTTAAGTTCTATGTGTTAAATTCTCTTTCCATTGAATCATAAGTTTGTCTCATACCTGCTTGTTAAACTAACAAGCTCATCACAACCACATAATATTTGCTAAAACTGTATCTCCTAAAGGATGTCCTCAAATACTAATCTCTTAAAATGGCTGGCAACGTATAACTGAATGCAGCCATATCAATTTAAGCCTGCCTCAGTGATCAGGAGCTAGAGGAATCACTTTCGTGGATCATAAAACTTGATTTTACACATGAGGGTGATGTTAACCAAAATGCCAATGAAAATACCCCTCAGAATTTACTCCTCTGTAAAGGCAATGGGAAAAAAAACTCCCCCCCCCCCCCGCAAAAAAAAAAATGGCCATAGCAAGGCTTAGCAAACTGGAGAGCTTTTATTGAAGAAATAGTGGAATCTCAGTAAAAACAGTGAGTTTTATGGGTTTTCTTTTTAACTCGTCTTATTCCCGTTGTCCACTTCCAGCTCCAGAACAACTTTGAGACGTAGCAGCCCAGCATGGCATCCACAACAATAAGCAGAATAGAGTTAGAGCTCTGTCAAACCTTCATTACCAATAATTGTCATCATTTGACATGTGTGGTATTTCCTGAAAGACCCCACTTACAAGGCTGTCTGAAATTCACCCTATTAATACCCAGTCCACCGAAAAAATTCTTCTTTGCAGCAAGCATTCAAGCCAGTTGGTCACTCTGTGACATGCAGTAGATTTATGTTCCTTCTGCTCCCATGCATTCCTATTAATCACTTACAACGTGGGAAATGGAGGAAACCCAAGGTAAGTAGTTTAACTGTACATTTGCCTGAGGCTGTGGATAATAATAGTTGGGGCTTAAGTAGGCTAACCAAAAAGCTTAAAGCAAACTCTGAGGAATGAGATGTCACATAGGAGCTTTGAAATCCTCCTACTTTTCCTGCAAATCTAGATAGACATGTTCATGCACAGGGCTGTACACATGCTCTGGAAAGACCTGAAAAGGCCCTCTGCCCTCATCTCTGGCTGACTTTGAGGCTCTATGAAAGCAGAACGTTAAAACTAAGACAGAGTTGTGAACTTCCTGGTTTTACTGAAGGTGCATCCCAACACGCATACAAAGTCCCTCAACAAACACTGGGGGATTTATTGATTCCAGGGATTTAAGGAACTCTCTTTTCTTTTTTTTAAAGTTTATTTATTTATTTTTGAGAGAAAGAGAGAGTGAGAAAGAGTACAGGGGAGGTGAAGAGAGGGGGAGAGAAACAATCCCAATTAGGGCTGGATCTCACAAACTGTGAGATGACCTAAGCCAAAATCAAGAGTCAGATGCTTAACCGACTGAACCACGAGGTGCCCTGGAACTCTCTTTTCAATCATTAACTGACCACTAATCTGACCATGCAGAGAATTTAGTGGCTACACATGAAAAAAAAAAAAAAAGACTACAGAATTGGTCTAGAAAAGTAACTAAACTAAAAAACAACAAATAAAACAAACAACTATAACAACAAAATGTGAAAGGGAGGAAGCAAGACTCTCAGATTTGTCATGTTATACTGTTTTAAATGTCCATGTTGCAAAAGAAATTGTGAGAAATGTAAAGAAACAAGAAAATATGACCCGTGCAGAAGAAAAACAAATCAATAGAAAGTGTCTCTGAGGAAGCCAAGGCATTGGACCTACTGGATAAAGACTTTAAATCAGCTATTTTAAATCTTTCAAAGAGCCAATGGAAACCATATCTAAAGTACTAAAAAAAAACCCGTATGAATGATGTCTCACGAAATAGGGAATATCAATAAAATAGATGATTGAGAACATCAAGAAATATAAACCATAAAAATCAAAAACTAATCATTATAACTGGTTGTTATAATTGATAAAAATAAAAATTAGAATTCACTGTTGATGGGCACACAATATATAAAGATGTACTTGAGGCAGTAAAGGTATGGAAAATGGAGATAGATAAGACAAATATCCTTAATATACTACTGCAATTAAATTGGTATGAATCCAATCTAGTTTGTTGTAATCCCTAGGCAGCCACTAATAAAATAATTCAAAAAATACATAGTGAAAAATTAAATTAAGATGATATACTACAAAATATCTGTGTAACAGAAAATAGTAATGGAGGAAAAGGGTAACAAGAAAAACAGGAGACAGACAGAAAGCAAATAGCAACTGGCAGCTGTGAAGTCCATCTTATAAGTAATTATGTTATATGTAAATTGGTTAAAGTCCCCAGTCAAAGCTCCAAGGTTGGCACATTGTATAAAAGTATGATCCAATAATATAATTATCCAAAGAGGGTGAAAATAAAGGGATATGAAAACCATAATATACAAATAATAACTAAAGAAGATCTGGAAATTCAGGAAAAAAATGAACATGCACAAAAAGATTTGCTATTAGAGACAAACAAGTACAATTTATAATGATAAAAGAATCAACCCATCAAGAAAATATAATAATTACCAACATATGTTCCTCAAAATAGAGCCTAAAGTATATGAAGCAAAAGTCAATAAAAACAAAGCGAAAATAGACAATTCAACAATAAAAGTTGGAGACTCCAGTACCTTACATTTAAGATTGGATAAAATACTTAGAATATCAGTAAGGAAATAAAAAACTTGAGCAACATGATACTCCTCTTAGACCTAACAGACATATAGAACACTCCATCCAACGACAGCAAAATACATATGCTTCTATGGTGCACACAGAATATTCTCCAGGAATGACCACATTTTAGCCATAAAACAAGTCTCAATATATTTAAGAAGATGTGAATTAAACAAGTAATGTTCTATAGCCACAATGGAGTCATTTGAGTCAAGAGCAGAATGAAATGTGGGAAAATCACAAATATGTGGAAATCAAACAACATACTCCTAGGAACTAATGGGTCAAAGGAGAAACCAGAAGAGAATTAGAAAATACTTGAGATAGGGGCACATGGGTGGCTCAGTAGGTTAAGCATATGACTTCAGCCAGGGTCATGGTCTCCCAGCTCCTGGGTTTTCTCTGAGCTGAGCCTGGAGCCTGCTCTGACTCTGTGTCTCCCTCTCTCTCTCTGTCCCTATCCTGCTCGTGCTCTGGGTCTCTCTGTCAAAAATAAATGAACATTAAAAAAATATTAAAGGGGAGCCTCGGTGGCTCAGTTGGTTAAGGGTCCAACTTGGGCTCAGGTCATGATCTCATAGTTCATGAGTTTGAGCTCCCTGTTGAGCACTGTGCTGACAGCTCAGAGTCTGAAGCCTGCTTCAGATCCTGTGTCTCCTTCTCTCTCTCTGCCCCTCTCCTGCTCACACTCTGTCTCTCTAAAAAATAAATGAACATTAAAAAAATATATTAAAACAAGAAAATACTTGAGATAAAAAAAATTGAAAATACATTGTATCAAAATGTATGGGACACAGTTAAATCGGTGCTTAGAAATAAATTTGGAGCTCTAAATTACTAAACTTAAAAAAAGAAAGTTGTAAACACAGTCTAACCTTCCATCTTACAAAGCTAGTAAAAGAAGAGCAGACCAAACCCAAAGCCAGCAAAGGAAGAAAATAATAAACATTAGAACAGAGCTAAATGAAATAAAAAATAGACAACAGAAACCAATTAAACCAAAAGTTGGTTCTTGGAAAGATCAACAAAATTAACAAATCTTTTGCTAGACTGACTAATAGGGGGACAAAAGGACTCAATTTGCTAACTGAAGAGTCAAACAAGGGTCAGAACTACCAACTTTATAGAAATAAACTGTAGGGTAATATCATCAACATTTGCAAGCCAACGAATTAGATAACGTAAATGATATGGACAAATTCTTAGAAAGACACAAACACTGACTCAGGACCAAAACTGACTCAAGAAGAAATATAAAATCTGAATAAATTATAACAAGTAAAGAGAATGAATCAGCAATCAAAAAACTTCCCACAAAGAAATTCTCACTCATGGCAGGATTCACCAGTGAATTCTATAAATCACTTAAACAAGAATTAAAACCAATACTTCACAAACTCTTGCACAAATTGGAAGAGGAGAGAAGACTTGTCGACTCTGTGAGGCCATTATTACCTTGGTATCAAAACCAGCCCAACCTATGACAAGAAAACTATAGATTGATAACTCTAATTAATATAAATGTAAAAGTACTAAACAAAATACAGGAAAGCATGCAAGATATGAGATCATGCAAGATATGAAAAGGATTATTCACCATGACCAGGTAGAATTTATCTCAGGAATTTAGTTAGCTCAACATATGAAAACCCATCACTATAAAACACCACATTGATGATCAAGGAAAGGCCAAAACCACATGATCGTCTCAACAGATGCAGAAACACATGTGACAAACTCTCATGATAAAAACACTCGATACATGAGTCACAGAAGGGAACATCCTTACCTAACAAATTACATCCGCAAAAAACCCTCACCCAACATCATACCTGATCGTAAAAGATTGAAAAATTTCCCCCCTAATAGGAGTAGGATAAGAATATCTGTTACTACTTCTGTTCAACATTGCACTGGAGTTTCTAGACAGGCAATTAGATAAGGAAATGAAATAAAAGGAATCTAGAATGGAAACAGAAAGTAAAACTATCTCTATTTGCAAATGACATGATCTTACACATAGACTTTCCTAAGGAACCATGTGATTACACTGGGCTCACTTGAACAGTCCAGATTAAATTTATTTTAAGGTCAGCTGATTAGCAACCATGGTACATCTATAAAGTCTTTTCACAAAAGTACCTAGATTAGTTTTGACTGAAAAACCAAGGGTTGGGAATCTCGGGAGGTACATCTTTAGAATTCTGCCTACCACAATTAGGTAGGCATTATTTGGTTCTCCTGTTCCACTTGCTACATTTTAGGGTAGCTGACCAGTCTATGAAGCCTAAACTAGCTGAGTTCTTGTAAATTCTTCCTTGACTAATTCAGTTGTAGGACACATTGAATCAATGTATCTACTCATCAGTGTTGCCAGACTTCATTTGCAAAGAAATGAAATCCCCTGGGTCCTTTCCAACTGCTTTAATTGGTGAAATTCCCTGCCCACTTTCATTTGGGAACATGGCCGGCTACTGGCCATTTGGCTGTGGTTCAAAAGATATATTCTTTGAAATGTGTATTATATTTATTTTAATACACTACTATTTGATTTTATGAATTTCTGTTGAGTATATACTTTTTCACTTATGGCTAAATTAATTTGAAGAATATATACCCACATAAATTTAACAAATAAACAAGCCATCTGCCTGTAAAGATAAGATTCCTGCCAAAAGAAAAACAAATGATACATAGGAATAAAATTCCGTATTTTTACAGAGAAATTATGGAATGTGTTATTTTTAGCTCCAATCAGTGGAATAATATTGCTTACTTTAAAAAATTTGACAGCTTGACTACTTATTGTTAAATGGAAAAATTTCATTGATGTCCTATCAGTTAATTCAAATAATCATCTAAGTTGTCAACTATGATTACCTGACTGGTGTATTACTCTGAATTTTAAATAAAAGAATTGGAATTGGGAAAATAAACAGATATTATATTATCTAATAAAAAAATAGACATCAATTTTGTTCAGGAATTCTGAAAACTTCACGTAGCTCACTAATTTAAAATGCACATGCATGCAGGCACACATCCAGGACCTTGATATTATTAGCTTGACAATCAAAGAATTTGTGGAAGAAATAAAGCTCTCTGCAAAATACTACCGGAGGCAGAATGAATCATTAAGTACCAAATATGTATGCCCTTGAAATTCTTTGTGCAACTTCTCAGACACTGCCACACATCCATCAATGTCTTTCATTTCTGCTGCCTGGTTGGCCAGCAGCAGAAAGAGGACCGTCAACTGTGAAGGAGTTGGTAGAGGAGGGAACACAGGGAAGGCAATGGTACTGATGCACGAAATCAGTAACCTTTGGGTGACATAGTTCTTGACATTCCCAAATATACTTTTGGCCTAATCTTCATTTCCAAAGACAGTATCCTCTAGCCAGAACAGACTGTATATCACTGCCTGAGCATACCGATACACCGAGCATCTCTACATGGTCGTTATGTGGTTCTTTCAGTAGCGAATATCATGTCTTTCACTTCCCTATTCACTGGAACACCACTCATCTTTCAAGTCCCTTCTCAAGCCCCGTCTTAAAGTGATGACATCAGGGGGTGCCTGGGTAGCTCAGTTGGTTGGGTGTCCGACTCTTGATTTCAGCTCAGGTCATGATATTGGGGCTCCTGGGTTTGAGCCCTACATCGGGCTCTGTGCTGACGGTGTGAAGCCTGCCTGGGATTCTCTCTCTCTGTCTCTCTCTCTCTGTGTCTCCCTCTATCTCTCTGACCCTCCCCCACTTGTGCATGTGCTCTCTCTCTCAAAATAAATATAAACTTAAAAAAAAAGTGATGACATCAGTTCCCATTTAGAGTGGCTTTCTTTCCAGGGTCAGAATTTGCCTACATCCACAGAATAATATGCTCCGACTAACATCACAGCATTTTTCAAATTTCCCCTGTATTATAATTAATTGTTTTATTCTCAAGAATGCTTTCCAAAGAGATCATTTCATATGCAACATATATTTCAATAGTCTTTATAGTATTCACAGCATTTGTCATGATGGCTTACACATTCCAGGGTCAAAGCTTTTGAACTGAAATTCACAATTGTCACCACGTTATATAAATACATGTACATAAACATAAATTTTCCATGTTTACTTATTTTTTTTACTTTTAAAATGGTGTAACTACAATATTGAAAATGGAGCAAATAAAAGAATATACTGAATTCCATCCATAATACAAATCTTGTTTTTAACTTTATTGTAGGGAACAGGCTTAACTACTAAAATAAAATCTCCTCCTTAACTGAAAATTCAGGTGAATTTTTAAGTAATAGCATAATGAAACTGATTCTTACACAGAATCAGAGATTACATCAAGGTATACCTCACCTATGTTTGCTACAAAAGTGAACACTAATCACTAAAATTAAGATTATAACTTATTTGTTAGTTCTTGGAGGAGGAATTTTATTTTAGACTCATATATCCCCAGGAGTGCATATTGTCAGATGCAAAAACGCTCAACTAATGTTTACTGACAGCAAACTATGACTCATATATAAATCCCACTTGTTACCAGATTTTGTATAGCCTGAGAGCTAAGGGTTTTTACGTGGGTTAAATGATTGAAAAAGTTTAAAAGAATAGTATTTTCTGACATGTGAAAATTATATGAATGATCAACTTCAGGGTCCATCAATAAAGTCTTATTATAACACAGCCATGCTTAATCTCTATGTATTACCAATGGCTACTTTCACAGTGTAATAGCAGAATTGAGTAGTTGGGACATAAACTGTATGATCTAAAAAGCCAAAACTATTTACTATCTGGTCCTTGAAGGAAACAATATGCAGATTCCTAGAACAGAAAAGGTATAAGGTTTATGTCTCCATCACTAGATTGCGAGTTCACTGGGACAAGAACTGTGTTCTATACTCTTATACCTGCAGATCCTATAATATATGCAGAGCAATGTAGATCCTCGGTAAAAAGTGTTAGAAATAATAAATATATAAAAGAACAAGTGAACATTCACTTTTCACTGATTTCAGAGATGAAGACTATAAAGACTGAGAAAACTTGATCTAGGAAGTGAATAGGAGGTTCTTTCCAGTTTTTGTCTCCTGCTATTTATTAGTAAAATAATACAACTCACTGTCTAAATAATGCAGCTCGCTAAGTAAGTATTCAGAAATACATTATGATTCCTAGTGCCCTTCACAAAGGGCAGCATGGAACAATTTAGATATGCTGATGTGAGAACACCCAATGATAAACAGAACGCTTATACAGAAAAACCTACAAGTTGAGATCTCAGGAGGCTTTAAAGATAAACCAAAGCGGCATATTTTTATGAGAACAGAAACTTGGAGGAAGGGATCAGAACAAGGTAGATTCCTTCGAGCTTTGGCCTGAGGTTAGGCTGTAGTGGTAGCTGGAGTGTGAGGCTAAAATTCTTTTTTTTTTTTTTAATTTTTTTAAATGTTTGTTTATTTTCGAGAGTGAGAGAGAGACAGAGTGTGAGAGGGGGAGGGGCAGAGAGAGAGGGAGACATAGAATCAGAAGCAGGCTCCAGGCTCTGAGCTGTCAGCACAGAGCTCAACGCAGGGCTTGAACTCAAGGACCGCGAGATTGTGACCTGAGCTGAAGTTGGACGGCCAACCGACTGAGCCACCCAGGCGCCCTGCGGCTAAAATACTGATAGAAAGACTGTTCTCTTCTTGGCCAGAAGAATCAGCCAAAGGAAGCTAGGACAGCCAGGTCTGCAATGAATAAAGGGAAGAATTCTGGGAAGATGAGAGCCAGAAAAAGAGGTAGCCTGTGTTCTATGAATAAACTACCCAAATCTCTGGCTAAAATTAAAACATGCGTGTGCAGGGAAGGTGTACTTCTAGTAAAGGTTAAAAGAACTGAATTGATATTTGAACTACTGTGCACAACAAACAAAACATCTTCAATTGGAGGCTAAGCAAATTAACCAGCCACTTAAACTACATTAGAAACACCTTAGAGAAAGATCTGGCAGTTCTCGTAAAAGTGAACATACATCGACACAGCATTTCACTTCTATGTATTTACCCAAGAGATTTAACAACAGAAAGACACAAAGACTTATATAGAAATGTTTATAGCAGTTTTCTTCATCATATTTCAAAACAGGAAAAAACCATACATGTCCTTCAATGGGAGAATGGATGAATAAATTCATATAATTGTATACTACCTAGCAATAAAAAAGGAAAGAACTCATGATACATGATACATGCTACAACGTGGATGAATCTGAAGCATTAGGCTAAGTGAAGAAAACTTTGAACAAAGTGTGTATACTTTATGAGTTGATTTATATGAAGTTCCAGAACAGGCAAGACAAACCCACGGCAGAAGAAATTAAAATGGTGATTATATTGGGAGTGGAGGATGGGAGCAAAGGTTGACTAGGAAGGTATAGGAGGGAACTCTGTGGCATGATGATAAGGCTCTACATTTTGTGAGGTGCTTGGGTTGCACAGGTGAGTGCCTTTGTCAGAACTTATCAAATAGTACACCTATGATTGTGTTTGCATATAATGTAAATACGACTTCAAAATTTAAAAAAAAAACTGTAATGAATATTGAATTCTAGCACAGGGCAAACACACTTTTTCTTAAAGTGCCAAGTAGTTTAGGCTTTGTGGACCATATGATCTCTGTCACAACCACTCAACTCCAAAGTTGTAGCACAAAAGCAGCCACAGGCACTTTGTAAATGAGTAGGAGAGCCTGGGTTGTGATAAAACTTTCTTCTGGGGTGTCTGGGTGTCTCAGTCAGTTGAGCTACTGATTCTTGGTTTCGGCGCAAGTCATGATTTCACAGTTAGTGAGTTTGAGCCCCGAGTCGGGCTCCATGCTGACGGTGCAGAGCCTGCTTGGGATTCTCTCTCTCTCCCTCTCACAATAAATACATAAACTTTAAGAAAAAGGTTATAAAAAACCCACTTTATTTACAAAAACAGGAAAATGACCCACAGGCCATGTTTAGTTGACCCCTGTGTCTAGATACTCGTATACTTGGGCAAAGTGATTCCTGCAACTTCTTTGGAATGCATTGAAAATATGATGGATTGATAAATGGAGAAATGGATTGGCAGATGGATAGATATTTGATAAAACAAATACAGTAATTTTAGATGTATAACCTAAATTGTGGGTATATGGCTATTTATAGTAAAGTTTTCTGGAAACTTTTCATATACTAGAAATAACTGCAATAAACTGGGATGGGGCCATACAAATAAAAAATAAGTGGACATATAGACCCTGCTTATAGCTTACTAGGCAAAATAGAGTTAATATGGCCATGAATTAAGAAACACAGTGTAAACAAAACTTGCAAAGCTATTATATGCTA